>NC_049222.1:25954801-27204801 GCF_011100685.1 Canis lupus familiaris | reverse complement strand
TGTCATTCTCTCTCTCAGACCTCTCTCCCCCCTCCCTTTCTCCTTCCTCTCTCCCACACACACAAAAATGGTGGTTGTTGTTGTTTACAAGAATCAAGGGCCAAACAGTTTTGCCCAAATAAAAGGAAATAGTGAAGCATAGGAACATGAGAGGACATAGGTTACTCTGAAGGAGAAGGAATCTCATGGACAAATTTAGATTTCTGGTACCAGGAACTGATACTGTTTCAAGAAAGAAAGTCACTTTAGGGCTTGCTCTAGTGATCTACTGTTAAGTCATTAACTCTTCATTCAGGTGATAGGTATCAAGAGGCTACTTTTTTTCAATAACAAGGAACTATGCTAGATCTTGGGGAAATAGCAATGAACAACACAGACACTGTCCCTGTCTTCAAGGAGATTATGCTCGAATTAACTGAGCTATATTCTCTGTGTCTGCTTCTTTCTGGTCAGCAACCAGCAGGCTTGGCCTGCTTAATCTCTGTTAATGAATAACTAGATTTGCACATAGCCGATATGGCCTCTACTGCAGCTCTGTTTCCTCACCAGCGCAGTCCACTTTCACTTCTAAGTGAGATCAGTCTCTGAATTTTGATTCTTTCAAATTCCGGAGTGAGAGAAGGAATCTCATTGACTGCTCTTTGCTCTGTGGAGTCATAAGTGGCTGTTCAGGGACACCCTGGCCACATGGTCCAAACTATGGATGGATTAGAACTGGCCCTTCCTCTGGCACTAAGAGTAGACAGATTTGCTTATAATGGACTGTGCATGGATAAGTACAGTAAATACTACAATACCATCAGCCTCTGATCTCTCTGACTTGCTTCTGAACCCTGGCCCTCCTTGTTAAGACTTAACAATGATAAATATTATTAATGAACAGTTTCCTAGAAACAGGTTTCTACTATTATTTCAAGATTCAGTCAGCTTGGGTGTGTACCTGTAAGACATTTGTCTTAGTCAGTTGGGGTTGCTATAACAAATCACCAAAGATTGGATGGTTTAGACAACAAACATTTATTTCTCCCAGTATAGAGGCTGCCAAGTCCAAAATCAAGGTGCTGGCACATTTGGTTGTTGCTCCGCTCCTGGTTTGTAGACGGCCACCATTTTCTTGGCGTGTCCTCACATGGCAGAGGGATGGACAGAGAGAGAACTAGCTAGCTTTCTCATGTTGCGTCTCACAGGGCACTAGTTCCATCACTAGCTCTACCCAATGACCTAATTGTCTCCTGAAGGCCCTACCTCCAAATATCACATTAGGAATTAGGACTTCAGCATATGAATTGTAGGAGTGACACAAACATGCAGTCCCAACAACACTAATAAGGTTCCTCTGATACATAAAGCTAATGAAACTGGAGAAAGCCTCTTATACTTTTATGTTTAAAAACTCTTTAAAGTCTACCAGAAGGGCAAGATACAAATGTTATTTTGTACCAAGGAACAACTTAACTTTCTTTGTGAACTTTTCTATATTAATAAGTATAGTAAGTTTTGCTCATAGGATAAACTTGGGTGGTCTTGTCTCACTGATTTCCTTTGCCAGCAACTTTCCCCCCTTTATATTCATCATAAAACTAAAAATATTGTTCACATCATTTTTTTTGACCCAATCTTTTGTTGTTGTTATTGTTTTTAAAGGTTTTATTTATTTATTTATGAGGGACACACAGAGAGAGGCAGAGACACAAGCAGAGAGAGAAGCAGGCTCCATGCAAGGAGCCCAATGTGGGACTTGATCCCAGGATTCTAGGATCATGCCCTGGGCTGAAGGCAGATGCTCAACTGCTGAGCCAGCCAGGCGTCCCTGACCCAATCCTTTGAAATATAAAGAATCAACTAAGAATTTAAGGAAAGCTTAGCAAAAAGAATAGGATGCTCTCTTTGTTTTAAGTCAGAGAAACTTTCGGGTTAACAGAGTATATAACATGGCACATGTTATATCAAAGACATTGCTCTTGAACTTCCAGAACCTACCGATTCTTGGTCGAAGTTATCCCAAGCTCATGTTACCTTTCTCTCTTTAGTTTTTGGGTAACTTTGAAAGATGTAGCAAATTCTGTCACTAGGATATTATTTGATACATTATTGTATTAGAACAAGAGTTCTTTTCAGGAAATTCAGTTTGATTTTGGAAAAAATTATTGAGGGCTTTTTGTTATTTACCTTTTAGAATTCATTAAATTGTATTCCATACTAATTCTTTTAAAACATATTTAGGCTTTGAATTTGACTAATATTTATTGACATCTATTGTGTCAACTACTGTACTAGGAAGGCTTTACATACTTGGGAGTATTTCATTTTACCTTCACAACAAGCCTATGAAGAAAGAGTATTCACCAAATTTTATAAATGGTGGCACTGGATCTCAGAGAGGCTGAGTGACTTGCTCAAATAGTTGAAAATGCCTTTTGTCTTCTGAAATTCACTGGTAATCCCTAGTCCAGGACAAGAATAGACAGTCTTGTGTTGGTCTTGATAATAAATGTTAATTACTTTTAGTTCAGTCCACCATGAAGACACATTAGAAGTAAGAATGAAAAAAAAAAGTAAGAATGAATGAAAGTAGTGTATCACCGTCTATCACATAAGGCTATTAAATGGGCCACTCTGCATTTTATGCAAGATACTGATAACCTCTCTTTTTCTGAAGTTCTGCTTGGTAAAAGAGCACGTACATTTCTAAGGCTGAGCTACAGAATAAGAGAGAGGGAGAATAATGATCAGCTTTGATGTGCTCGTACTTGAATAACTGAACTCAATTAAGATAACGTTTAATGTGTATTTGGTTAGAATTCAAGCTCAGCCATAACAAAGACCAAAATATCAGTGGCTGAAATAAGGTAGGAGTTTCTTTCTCTCTTACTGAGCAGCTGGATAGTTCTGGGTGCTGTGGAGGCTTCCAGGTACCAGAAACCAATAGATGGTGTCCCCAGACCTCATAGCCAGTGCTTTAATACTGGTGTTCAGTCTATCAAGATGACTATTTAAAAATATTAAGATGCATTTTAAAATTTCCTCACCCTTTTCTGATAGCTAATGGTCCCTTGAGAATAAGTGAAAGGCACAGAGTACAGTCAATTAAAGGGAGGCTGGGTGTAGAAGGGCCTGGAAAATAAGGCACTGTGAGCAATTCTGTCAGAGAAGAACCACTGTGAGTGATAGGGGACAAGGGGTTTCTTACAAGGCTTCCATTGCACACACTTGTGGAAGACACTGAGAAAGCAAAGGCCTGGAAGGAGTCAGTGAGAGGAAAAGGAGAAGGTCACTCATCGGGGCCGCAAGGAGAAGCTGGCGAAGAAGCCTGTGGAAGCCTGTTGCTCTGCATCTGACTGTGTCCTGCAGTCTCTGCAGATCAGCAGGGCCTGGGGAAGAAAAGCTGGACTTAAAGCCAGAGCGAACTGGAATCTGTGAGAAGAAACTGGAGCCTGAATCTGTCTCTCACTGCATCCACTCTGATGACTCTGGCCACCTTCAGAAAAACAGGTGTCCTGCTCTGTAGAGCTCTGATAGTGTAACTGGTCTAGGTAGTAGGAGAGGCTGGAGGAGGGGACCAGCGCACTGGCTGCTCCCCTGGACTAGCAAGAAGAGACAGCAGGTCACAGCGACATGAACAAGCTGCAGTGATGTCTAGGACCCAGCATAGGGCTGATGGATGTGTCACTCTAGCCTTCCAAGTCTGGTTGCAAATTTATATTTCGGACTACCCTCATACAACACTATACAGAGGAGGGAACGCTGGGAAATGTAGTTCCAGTTCAGCTAAATGGACACAGAACTGCCAAAGTAATAAACTCGGGACTAAGAAAGAATAGATGTGAATGTGGAATAAAATATTCCAGAACGTCAAGGACCCTAAATTCTATCTTCAAATGCTGTGACAGATATTTATTTCTTTTAATTAAAGCATTAATTGTTACAATGTATGCCTAGCTTCCATTTCATCTATTTCTGAAATGAGATGAGGTCATTAAATTCATGTCTTTTGGCTTTTGTTTCTTTAGCTATAAAACAAAACAAAAAAAAAAACCACTTTGCTAATGCATTGTAAAAGCTTCCACATTTATTTTCTCAGGGGCATTCATGATCTCCCTTGAACTTATGACTCTCACTTATCTCTAGTTCTCTTATGTCATACGGCTTCTAGTTCCTTTTCTCCTGATGAGTACTGGATTTCTGCACTTTAAATCTTCAGTATCAGTCCAATGCTGAATTGTTTTCTCTCTTATGCCAGGAGAATATCCCTTTCTTTTCCATGCTGTCATTCGGTCTGATGCTCTGGGGCCTTTTGGTCAATCTGGTCAGTGACCAAGTGCTCTTGTATTTCCCCTCACGGATGGCTCCCGTGTTTATCTTTTCCTTCCCGTTTCTGCCACCTAGTCTACCCCTTGTGAGCTCATGCCTAGGTTCCTGGAAGTCCCTTCCTGTAGTTCTCATACCTTGCGGATCCTCGCCACGACCACCTGCCTTCCATAGGAGGGCCCCTTAAATACCAAGTTCCTGGTGTCAGCACGGCTCACCAGTCTTCCCTGGCTTCCTCCTTTCTCCCAAATCAGAGAAGTCAAATACCTTTCAAGATGAAATGAAGATTAGAAATTATCTAGTTCAACATATAACATATTTCTTTTATAGAAAATAAAGATGTCCAAGATGATTGAGATCACACAGATTTTGGACTAGAACCCCAGGCACCGGGAGCCTCATCCCATCCTCTTTCTGCTACTAACTGACCCATCTCTGAGGGTAGGACGGTGTAATTTTCAGGGCTTCCCATCATCTCCCCCAGCTTCGTCTGGTGCCGGCACAACTCTGGGGGTACCGTTTACCTGGTGGTCAGTGGCGTGCTGCCCAAGGCCACGGCTCATACAGAAGTAGCCTAGATCCTCCTGCCCTGCAAAAGGAGGGGGCCCCTCGCCGCCGTGCAACGGGCAGTGCGTTACCTGTCGCGCTGCCTTATGGCCCCTGCTCCACACCCCGGTCAAGAGACACAGCCCCCTTGGGGTCCTTTCCCTTCAGCTGTTTGTCATCTATGAATGTGCGTAGTAAACCTTGTTGTCTCACAGGGTATGGTGAGCATCAGGTGAGCTGATGCCCTCGGGAGCATTCGGGATGCTTTGAGTGTGTTGTAAGTGGAAGTCAGTATGATGACACAACTTAGTGCTTAATGATGAAGTGTATTGCTTCTGTATGTTTTTTTAAAAAATATTTTATTTATTTATTCATGAGAGACACAGAGAGAGAGGCAGAGACGGGGAGAGGGGAAGCAGGTTCCCTGTGGGGACACCCATGTGGGACTCGATCCCAGCACCCAGGGATCATGATCTGAGCCGAAGGCAGACGCTCAACCACTAAACCACCCAGGTGTCCCTGTTTTGGTTTATTAACCAAATATAGTTATTAAAATAAGCTCTTAGAGGGAAGAAATGACATCTCTATTTTTTGCTTCTTTCTCTTAAAGGAAGCACTGCATGAAAACCATGAAGGAATACATTTGTGTTTCTAAGAGGGAGGTTGGAGGAGAAGGAGTTTAAAAATGAGATACAAATATAAGAAAGGTCTCAAAGTGTGTTATTTTTTATTTTATTTCTTAAAAGATTTTATTTACTTATTCATGAGAGTGTGTAACAGAGAGAAAGAGAGGCAGAGACACAGGCAGAGGGAGAAGCAGGCTCCCTGCAGGGAGCCCAATGTGGGACTCGATCCCAGGTCTCCCATCGATTCTCGATCCCCAGGACGCCCTGGGCTGAAGGCGGCACTAAACCGCTGAGCCACCCAGGCTGCCCTCAAAGTATGTTTTTTATATGTGTCAAGTTGTCTGGGGCAGGCAAAGTGCCACGTAAGCTGGAAATGCTAGGCTGCCACGACACTGCTGTCCCTGCCAGTGACCATTGTGAGGCTTTTTGCAGAACAATCCATCACTTCAGCATATTTTCAAAAATCTTCTGGTTTTGCCTATAAGATGAGAAGTACAGAAGTTAGGAGTGCTCAGAAATAGGTAGCAGGAGGCATTTAGGGCTTTTCTTTGTTAAGTCATGAAGAGTTATTGGGAACTTCAGACTCAGTATCTAAAAGTAGCTCTGAAAAAAAAATAAATAAAAGTAGCTCTGGATTTGTCTTGGACACCTAGGCGTTTTCCTGCTGTATGGAGAACAGAGTTCCTTTTGCTAATGAGATGGAGAATCTCATGGGGTATGGGAAAAAGAAATGACCCTTCATCTTATGGTTTCTTCAACTTATAGTTGTGGTTCCAAGGCCTAAGCTGGGTTATGTGTAAGTATGGGTTCATTTTTTTAGAAAAGGGAAAGCATGGACTTTGAAGTAGGTCGCCACCTAGAGTCGAATCTCAACTCTGCCACTTGCCCGCTGTGCAACCCTAGGGAAGTTAGTTAACCTCTCTGTGCCTCATAGTTTATCATTTATAAATGTAGATACAATTAAGAGTTATCTTACAGTATTGTGAGGATTAAGTCAGCTCATAATAAAGTCCTTAAAAACGGGCCCTAAAAAGTGCCATATAAGTCCACATTGAGTAAAATACATAAGCCTAAAGAGCTGGATATTCATGCATGGGATCAGGAGGCAGTCTAAGAATCTCAGATCTTCCCCGCTAAAGAGAACAACCAATTATTTCACACCCGTAGTTTGGGGCTGTTGATTCTCCTAGAATTTTTAGAAGAGATCTGGTAATTGTCCTTGTTTTACTTGCCAAAAGTCAGTTGTTTATGCCTGTGTTTATGTTGTAGTTATTCTTTTGTAAAGAAAACATATCCTAGGAATGCCAATTCAATCACCAAAATCGTATTCTAGAGTATTGGTATAAACTGCACAAACCAGTGGGAGTTTAGAGAACGTTTTTAACAGGAACAAGGTTTGGTTTTGGTTTTTTGTATTTTTTTATTGGAGTTTGATTTGCCAACATATAACACCCAGTGATCATCCCGTCAAGTGCCCCCTCAGTGCCCATCACCCAGTTACCCCAACCCCCCGCCCACCTCCCCTGCCACCACCCCATGTTCATTTCCCAGAGTTAGGGGTCTCTCATGTTTTGTCTCCCTCTCTGATAGTTCCCACTCATTTTCCCTCCTTTCATAATCAAGGTTTTCATACCAGATTTTGAATGCATTATAAAGTGTATCAATCTGATGTGATTATTGCCCAGGTATTTCATTTAGAGAGTTTATTGCTTGTAACAGACACAAGTCCTTTGCATAAACAGTGGTATAAAGGGAAAAGTACTTGCTTTTCTAAAGTAAAATTGAAAGGGAGACTAAAACCATTTTTATTGGGCAGCCCTGGTGGCGCAGCTGCCTGCAGCCCAGGGTATAATCCTGGAGACCTGGGATTGAATCCCACATCGGGCTCCCTGCATGGAGCCTGCTTCTCCCTCTGCCTGCTTCTCTGCCTCTCTGTGTCTCTCATGAATAAATAAATAAAATCTTTAAAAAAAATTTTTATTAAACATTCTTAAATATGAGTTGGCTTAGAACAACATTCCTTAATTGTATTAGATCACAACATAGTTTCTTCAGCCAAAAGAAAAAAAAAGAAAAAAAAATTCTATTTTTAGGTTAAAGCACATGCCCTACATCATTTTACTTTCTGGTCTTCTGTTTTCCTAATTGTAAAATAACAGGGTTGCCCTAGAATCTAAATTCAGGAGGGGTCATGAATTTGGTTGGTACCAAGTAATCTCATGTATTTTATTTTATGCATTTAAAATGTTATTCAAAAGAACCCATAGTCTTCACCAGCTTGCTGAAGGATTCGTGGCCTAAAGAGGTTAGGAGCCTCTCCCCTCCATTTTTTCAGTAACTAATACAAAAACTCTTCCATCAAATGAAATCAAGATATAGACTCCATTGCTTTTATTAGAGACCTTTATTAAACATTTGACTTTCTATACCTCATTTTTCACTTCAAAAATATGTTCAAAAACTGTGTTTCTGAGGTGATCCTGATTATCACTTAGCTCTTTTTAATAGCTCCGTATTTGTCCATCATGGTTCAAACTTCAGGGTAGAACCAAGGATTCCTGACATTGTGAGGACTTAGAGCCACATGAAGATTTCTCTTCTACTCATGCTTCAAAAATAAAGCACCGATGAGCCCAAACCCAAGGCATGAAATTATTCTCTCATGAGTTCATTTGAGGTGATATTTGTATAGAAACCCAGCCCTTCTTAAATTAGCCACTATAACATAGAAAAATGTGTGTAGGTATTCTTTCCACAATAATTAGAGCTTTTCAAGATCCAAACATTCCTGCGTTCATAAATTAAGGAACTCCTCTCTCATCTCATGACTAGTATCTCTTCATGAAAGCAGATGGAAAGAATTTGTCCAATGTCACATGTCAAGTTCAGTAATGAGTCTGTAACGGTTATCCTTTAACTACCTCTGTATTCACTCATTCAAGCAGAACCTCACACTGTAGACTGAGTGACAGGTGCCACCAAATCAACTCCTCTAAGCTCTTTTACCAAATAGGCAGGAGTTCCAGCAAGAAAGCAATTTGGGGTGACCAAGAGGAGAGGGGAGAGGGAGGAAGCGATGGGGATTTGTTAATTCACTCACTTAATGCTCACCCATGATATACTGGGCCCAGTGCTAGGTGTGGTTAGCTGGGGACAGGTGAGTGAGGTCCACAGCTGCCCTTGTGGAGCCAGTGGTGAGGATAGGCAATGAGCAAGAACATGAATACATGTATAATACAGTGTCAGGAGGAGAGAAGTATTCAACTCTAGGTGGAGATTAGAATGGTAAAGAAACAACAGGAAGGATAAATGAAGGAGCAGGTGTGGAGGAGGTCACATGGTCACAGAAGGCCTTCCTGGGGTGGTGATGTTGGGCCAAGGCTTATATGAAGAAAGCAGTGTGAAGATCTGGGAGCAGACAGTTTTAAGCAGGGTTGATGGCAGATCCAGTGGCCTTGAGGGGATGTGAGCTTGAAGGTTTAGTGGAATAGTAAGAAAGCCTGTAGAGGCTGTAACACCAAGTGTTTAAATTCAGACAGGCTTTGGCACCCAGCTATCTGGCTTCCACTCTCAGCTCCAGGGTGTAGAACTTTGGGCAAGTCAATTTCTCTCTTGAGGTTTCTTTTAGTTTCCTTATCTAGAAAATGAGGCAAATATGGTCTACTTCATAGTGGTGGGGTCAAATGAGGCAACCTGTATAAAATGTTCCTAGTTCAGTTCCTGGTGTGCAGTATGGACTCAGTACAGTTAGTTCTTAGTGTTAACAAATATCAGGTTCTGGTCTAGACATGACATGAATAGTTCTGATAATGCCAGCACTGACCTCAGCAGGCATTTTGCTTAAGTCATGTCAGGACACACAGGACATGTTCCACGGCCCTATGTTGAATTGTAATGCCACGGTCCTCCTCACCTCCCTCCCATACACCATTCCAGTTGGGTCAAGACTAAAAAGGATAGATCTATGTTTTAAAATATGGTTTAATTCTGGATTACCTACAGTGAAGAGATCTTCCTAGGGAACCAGGCAGGTTTTTCCATTGGGGTGTGAAAGGTGTGATATAGGCTGAGCAATACCCAAATGTCTACTCTTCCAAGTTGGTGTAACTGATCTGGACTTTATGTCCTATGTGAATACAAACTATGTCTTTTTCACAGTTGTTTCCTCTAGCCTAACCTAGGGTCTGGCCCACAATAGGGGCTCAATAATTATTTGTTGAGTAAGTTAAAAAACGTTTCTAGAATACTCTCAGCTTCTGTGAGAAGAAGGGGCAGCTCTCTCTCTCTCTAGTCTGGAGTTATATATCCTGATCTTCTCTGGTATGTATCTGGGTCAGTACATAGGGAATCAGAAATGAATGATGGTATGTGGAATCCCATGCACATCTGACCAAAAATTGTATCTGAATAAAGCTACTCAATTGAGGACACAAGGCCATTTTCAATATTTGATGAATCTAAGAAAGTTCATGTTTTAAATGTCCTAAAATTAAGGCCATTTAAAAAAATTATAATGCTAAACAAAATATTCATTTCCAGATTTCTAGCCTTTCCCTTGAAAATAAATATTGAGATTAACAATATCATGGGATAATTTTTCCTACTTTGGTTTAGTAATTAGATGTATTTAAACTTGACTCTTTATAAAAAGGACTTGAGACAATTCCTTCACAGTTTTCCAAAAGAAATATGTGAAAATCTGAACCTGGTATTTGCGGTTTGTTTTTGCTTATTTAATTAACATTAGAGTTTACAGAAATATTTCAATGGATTATCTCAGACTTAACAGTCCCATTAAATCCCTCAAGATGTAAAGGGCAGTCCATAATTAGTAATAGTAATAAAAGATCTTTGTGGAAAAATCATACCATAGCTGTAAGTGATCAAACTCTGAAGAACTGCAAGCTGGCTAATATTTTATTCCACTTGCAAATTAACAAGTTAGCCTTTCTCAGTTTTATGGATTTTGGAAAACAACATAAGACTTCTTGATCAGACAGGACAATTTATCACTCCCAGCAACAGCAATAGCTAGAGTATCAGCATTGCATCATTCCCTCAAGCCCCAGTACCCACAGGGCAACATGAAGAGAACCAGATGACACGAGCACATATAATTGGCCATTTTTGAGAAGAGGATCGCCAAGCCTAGGGAACCCAAATCTTTTATAATAGACAGTAAGCCAGCCTGATTTCCTCTGTGGAAGAAGATATCTTTAATTTTTTGGGTAGTAAACAAGCCTTTCCTCCAGAGGAGACACTATCTCTGTCTTCTAAGGCTGTTTGTCATACAAAGAAAACCCAAAACAAAAGCAGTCAGTGCTTTTGCTCATATGACACACAGAACTGCAAGCGCCCCATGAAGAATTGTCTCTCAGGTCAAGAATCCTAAAAAGGCCACTTTTCTGTTTTAAATAAGAAACTCGAAATTTTTTAAGGTTCAAAAACTGTAGAGTCTAACTTTTTGTTTGGTTTAGTTTTATGGAGTTTAGCCAGCTTTTTGGAGCATGGGTATCAGTAGGAAGCATAAGACTCATCTGCCATAACATTTAAATTTAGATTTTTATATCCAAATAACTTTAGCTCTTCAAAAAGAAATTGTTCATGTGATGTTTGCACAGCTAAAGATTTTGACATTCCAGGGATGTGAAACAGCAGGTTCTAATTTAGAAGTTTACTTAGCTGCTTTACTCCAGGAGATGCTGGGTTTAGAACAGAGAAGCTTACAAACCAGAAGTATATCCAATGTTTCAATAAAGATTCTGATAGTCTTCAGATTTCCTCCTAGATACTAGGTCTTTAGTATTCAGAATCATCAAAGTTAAAGGCATTTTTACTGGTCATCTTTTTTTTTCTCTGTCATTCTTCTTATGGGATAATCACAAAGCTTTAGAGAAAAGGCATGTTTATTAGACTTTAAACATGAGAATTTTAGTATCAACTGTAGCCATTAGTCAATCATATTCACACATTGGTTTGTGTTAAGTATAAGTTAGGTGTTAGGTATGTAAGCTTAAGATTTTTCACATTTTTTTCCTTTAAATCTCAGGTTTTAGTTATCACCAATATTCCCATCCATCCTGTTCTTTTTTTCCAATTAGTGAAATTAAAGGCCATTTTAATTGATTAAAATGATGAGCTATTTGGCCCTCTGATGTTAATCATTAATATAATGCAAAATAATAAAAATTAGTGTCTGAATAGTTTTATGCTAAGTTTGAAGCCAAGCAAAGGAGGAAAAACTTAAAGACATATGTGCCCTTACCTAATTAAATCCTAAAGTCCTCTTTGGAGTCAGATGATGCAACCGACCAGAACCTGACAGAACCAGTCTAAAAACTGCATTTTTGTAGGATGAGCACAACTCAACACACAGTGAAATGACACCATCAATTCCATTACTGTGGGCAATCGTTCACATAAAACAATAGAGTTGAACTTTCCTCACAGTCCTGTGCCCTTGAGAATTGTGAATTATCAGAATAGTAAAGACATTAAAGAAACAGACTAAGGTTTTAACACTATCTTAATAAACACAAGCATTCCTTTGTTACTTTATTGTTTTCCAGAACACAATGTTAAGAATTTTTCCAGGGAACATTAATAACATGAAAGACTATAATACCTTTCTGATTAAAGTCCAAAGCATCAATCATCAAAAAAGCACAAAATAACATATTACATCTGAAGCATGACATTCCAGTTCCAGTGCTAATTTAAAAAGGCTATTTTCTTATAACTCCTTTTCTTTTTCATTTTGAATCCTAGTTCAGTGGTCTGAAATTGGGATATTCGTACTCCTCGGGGTTGATTTCGCAGAGTACTGCTTCAGTCATGAATCAAGGAAAATCAATTTCTTGATTTTTAGGAAAAATCTGTTGCCTAAAATTTCTTCTTTCTCATCTTCCTAGGAATAATTGTGCTTCCACTTTAAGTGGAAGAAAGTAAACCTGTTAACCCTCAGAAAACTTATTATGATGATACATGTCCCAAATTATAAAAAAACTCAGTAGCACTAATCCAAAAGATAATTGGAAATATTGGTGTAAGTGTGGTATAGAAAAATGACTCTAATGACTGGATAGTAATCCTTTCATAGGCCTACAGTTGCCAACAATTTGCTTTCAACAAAATTAAAGGATGACCTACTAAGTGATCAGCTGATGTATCATTACAAATAACTTTTTTTGTTGTTAATTCAAAAAACTGAGTGATATTTCTATTATAAAATTTCCTCAGTTCCCCATACTTTTTCATTATTCTTGAGAACAATAAATTTCATCTAAAGAGTAGAAATGTATCATGTTATTCTAGAAATGACATTCATCCACACATATATAATTTTAAAAAAACTCCCTGTCCATTAAGAGAGATTTTTCAACAAATTTCACTTTTCATTTCTAATAGTTAATTCTAAAGATTTATAATATAGTTCTATAATTTTTATCCATTTTGTATTATTTATAGTATTAATAACTAAAAAAAATACCTAAAAGCTCTTAGGGGAAATTTTAAAAAAAGAACTAAAATTTCAGTTCAGTTTATGGTAATTTTTTTCAGAGCACTATGATGAAGTGATCAAGACTTTCAAGTTTAAAATGCATTGCAAAAGGATAAAATACTGAGTTCAATGTGAAAAACAATATAAAACTTACCTTAAATATCTTATTCCTATATTTTTTAAATAGATGATGATGAATATCAGGTATGGTATTTCAATTCTACTGGAAATATTTAAAGAGTGAGAAGTGCTCTCTTCTATATGTTTGAATTTATAATACAATAGAAGTTGTATTCTTTGCTGGCACCTGGGTGGCTCAGTTGGTTAAGCGTCTGCCTTCAGCTCAGGTCATGATCTCAGGGTCCTGGGATTGAGCCCAAGTCTGGTACTCTGCTCAGCAGGGAGTCTGCTTCTCCTTCTCACTCTCCTTCTGTGTTCTCCCTCTCTTTCTCAAATAAATAAATAAATAGAATCTTTAAAGGAAAAAAAAAATTACATTCTTTGCTATCATTTAAATTTACAGTGAAAAGAAAGTTTGATGTTGACTTATAAATGAAAGAAAGTACTTAGTTTTAAAAATTATTTTAAAGGGACACTGGGTGGTTCAGTGGATGAAGGTCTGCCTTTGGCCCAGGACATGATCCCAGAGTCCTGGGATCGAGTCCCACATCAGGCTCCCTGCATGGAGCCTGCTTCTCCATCTGCCTATGTCTCTACCTCCCTCTGTCTCTCATGAATAAATAAAATTTTAAACAATCTTTTAAAAAATAAAATAAAAATTATTTTAAAGGCTACACAAGAAAGTTTAAAGTCTACTGCCAGTAGCATTTTTTGTGAGCAGGTATCTGCTCACAAAAGAAAGTCATAATTAATTCTGGCATTTTTTTTTAAACTGAGAGTTATTCCATTGACTTCAATTTTCCTTGAAATATATCTAAAAAAATCATTTCAGTTGGTGTTGACTAGAAATCATTAAGATAGAAAGATTGGGGAACATTAAGGTTTTGATTGCTTTTCTTGGTTTATTTAAGTACTAGAAGATAATATTCTTGAGTAAAATATTTGCTTTAGAAGAGGCCAGGCATGAGCAAAACTCAGAGAGATGAAGAGAAAGGGGAATATGAGAAATAAAAATAAAAACAAATGAAAGCTATTGCATCATCACTGATGTTGGAGACAGTGGCCCACAGTGGAGTGTCTTCTTTTAAAGAGCAGACCGTTCCCACTTAGGGAACTTTTGAGGCCAGGATTTAAACCTCTGGTTGGAAGGAAATAGGTGTGTTTTCCTCTCATATTCACATTCAAGGGATCTCTTGGCAGACAGAGAGCTAGGTGTGCTATGTGCTTTTTGCATACACAATAAAAGCCATGGGATTTGGCTTCACCTTTGCAAAGTATGGAACACGGACTCTTTGGTAAATCAAATCATTGAAAATTCTGCCTTCCGAGTTGCCAAGAATTTTCTGGCAAGAGTTTAAGATCTCCGTGAATCTTTCAAACCTGGAACTAGTATGCCAGGAAGTTTAGGAAGCACTCAGCAGGGCAAGGCGAGGGCTGAAGTGACAGCCTCAGTGGCTCATATGGAGGGGGCAGGGGGGTAAGTGTGGCAGGTTATCTGTGGGAAGCCTAAGGCATCTCCATGGATTGCCCCAGCTAATGCAAGTCCATGTCGTCCACGGCACACAGAGACACCGCAACATATTTGTCCTTCATGGTCTTTTCATGATGCTTTGTGCAGCCATAAACCCAGTCTGCAGATTTCATCTGGATTAGGCAAGTCCTGATGGGCAGCCCTGTTACTTAATATCATGTGAGATACAAGTGTCAATACTTGTGGACAAAGTATGTCCCAGCAAGTCTAAACTTTCCTGTATCCTTGCAGCACAGAGAAGGCCTCAAAGATGTACAGACTTTGACATTAAAGGAGGCAGGATTGCTGAGGTAGTTGTGGAACGCAGGGGCAAAGGGTGGAAGAATGGAGGTCAAGGAGGATTGTTTCAGGGCCTGCCTAACAGTAGTGGTGGCACTCACTTGAGAGGAGTTCACTAGGTCTCTAATACTCTATGAATTCCTCATGAGCAAACAGCACAAGCATCCCCCTGCCCCCCGCCCTGCCCGTGGGTCTATCTTCAGGGCAGGGGAGAACAAGGACACCCGGAGCAAGCCACCTCTTCTTCACTGTGGCATGTGGCATTAAATGACTTCCTCTGGTAGAGAAATGAGGCCATCCCATTAGAGAAAAACATCAGTGATTTTCAGAAAACTTCTACTTGTCACTCTGAATATCAACATATTAAATCCCCCTGTGATAGTTTACATCTCTGTGCTCTTTACTTATGAACTGAAACAGAGTTACTCCATTTTTTTTCTACTTTGGACATCCCTAGCTCCTTTCTAGGGAACGGATTTTGGCCTGTCAGATTTTGGCATCATCTTACTCCTAAGTCGGCCATGGAGAGAGACTCTTATTCTTTCAGTAAGTTTTATCTTGCTGCAAGGATCCTTTTCAGAACTTCATTTCACTTTCTCGATTTGAAAATCTGTGAGTTTAGGGTGCTGATATCATTGTTAAAATAATATTCTCCTCGTTTTTGACTTGACAGATTCTTACTGGGAGGTTGGATCATCCTTGTCAAAACCCTTGTCAACTGCTACAACACCCAGTTTGTCAATATTAGATAAACCAAAGAATCGATTCTTGAATTCTTTCTATCAGATCAAGAAAGAAGTAGAAGCTTTCTGCAATGATACATTATTTTTTGGAAATATCAGGTGCAAGGCTTTCCTAACAAAGTCTCATTAGAGATGGAGGGCAGTCTCTCAATGTTCAGTCCATTGCTCACTGATTAGTTCAATGAACCTGGCTCAGGTGCATGCCTAGGACAGGCTTTCAGCGTAGACTGTGGGTCCTTCTAGGCCAGCCTTTGACAGTTCAGACTGAGTGCTCGTAACTAATGCTTTGTGAAACAGTCTCATTTTCTTGTTGGCGAGACCCACCATTTTCTGTAACGGCAGGATCAGTTCATTCTCATCTGACGCCAACATGAGTGTGATGGCCGCAGTGATGATTTACCAAAATCCCACCAAATAATTCCAAAAGGTGGTCATGGTACAAGGTGAGGAAGGGAAGAAGAGGGCTTCAGAGGTGATGAAGTAGGGATGGAGGTAGATCAAGAAAACCTGTGTGAGCTCATTTAGAAAAGAGTGACCCTTCCTCCACCTTCTTCCTCCTCATGGCTGCTAGAGCAAAAGGTGATGAGAAATCCTATACAGCACTGTGACAAATACGGGCAGAAAGGGGAATAGGGGTCTGTGGCATAGATTATTTAACTTCAAAAACATTGGATTTACATACTTTTATCTTGTATTTGTCCAGGGGCAGGTCATTACAAAGGCTTCGCCAGAATTAATGCGACTGTCATTCTACCCAAAGCCAGATCCCCAGTCTCACAAAACTCAAGACAAGGTCACCTGAGCACTGCAGTGGTCTCATTAAGAGCCAAGTGATCTTACCAAGGAAATAAGGTTTTGGAAGGGGTAGGAAGTAGAGGGGATGGATACAGAATTTTAACTTTGAATTCCCTATTAATTAGAGCAATAATAAACATGTTGCTTTTGTTCCAATTATCTTCTATGCTCTAATGGTAACCCTATACGGATGCACTTGGAAGAGATCATCAAGGAAAAAAAAAAAAACAAAACAAAACTGTTTCTCCAGCCCTCTTCTAGAATTCAATTTATTTTTTCTTACTTTAAAGTAAGAACATTTACTATGAGCAGATGTTTTCTGTCCGGAGCCCAATCTCCTCTTGGGAGGCGAGTTGTTAAATTAGAGACACAGCTGACGGCTTGATTCCCACATAGGCAGCCCTGGTGGTGGGCGGCATGGGGACCCCTCCCCGACTTCTTGCGTCCTCCCTGCTGCCTGCCCTAGGGTAGGCCCCCAGCTGGTCTGTACGTAACCGCTGGCTTTCCATCGCATGCTGACTTTGCCAGCAGTGAGCCAGGCCTGGGGCAGCCCCCACGTCCTTCTTTCTTCAGAATCAAATGCTCATGCTCCACATTTACTTATTCACTAACAAATATTTATTGAGCTACCACCAAGAGAGCACTGTGATTAAAAAGCATGAGTTTCTCGGACTGACTGCCAGGGCTCAGTGCCACCCCTACTGCTTCCGAGCTCTGTGACCTTGGCAAATTATTAATGCTTTGAGCCTGAGTTTTATCTCCTCTAAAGAGGGATAGTAACAGTTCCTGTCTTACGAGATTTGGGGAGGATCATTTGAGGTAAGATTCATAAAGTACTCTGCCCTTTGCAAGAACTCGTAGCTATTTGATTGAGACAAGCCAGGTTTGATAGGCTGTGGGCAGAAGAGTGAGTTCTAGTCCCATCAGGCAGGCCCTGTAATGCTCCCTGTCACTCTCAGATAATAAAAAGTGTTCTGATTGGTTTTTGGGCCAACAAGAGTCTCCTTTCAGAAATTCAAACATGAAGTCACGTATCATAATCAAATTTGGAAGCTCTGTATATGTCAGAGCCTCTGCCCGCTTGGCTGGCCTCTGGTCCGGAAGACCTTCTCCTGCCTTTCTGGCTCCATTTCCCACCCACTCATCGTTAGCTGTGATGCTGGACTTCTCCAAGTGAGGGGCCCCTCGAGCAGGTGGAGTCCTGGTGGGGCACAGGCTTTGGGCTTGGCAGGTGCCTCTGGGTTGCTCCCCAGCAGGTGGCCCAGCCACCGCCCCTCCCGCTGGCATTTTTCAGGCCTGGGTCACATACCAGTGCTTTTTTTTGTCTCTGCCCCTACTTCCAGGATTATTGTCAGGCTCTGTCAGTGTTTCTCCTGAATCCTTTCTCCCTGGGCTGGAGATGGAGGAGGAAGCACATGAGGAAGGACACAGCCTGGCTCTCCAACCACAACCAGGCGGGGCTAGGGCAGGGGTCAGAGGGCTGGCCCTTGAATTCAATGGATTTTTGATCATTTTGCTGCCCCCCCCCCCCCAATCTTCCCTTTCTTCTAGTGCCCTGGCTGCTACTGAGCGAGATTTTTCCTGGTGGAATTAGAGGACGAGCCATGGCTTTAACTTCTAGCATGAATTGGGGCATCAATCTCCTCATCTCTCTGACATTTCTGACTGTGACCGGTAAGGACTCGATATTTTCCTCTACACCATTGTGCTCCTAGGACACATGTTAGGGAAGCACACTCACCTAAAAGACGTCTTACTCTGGACGTGTTCAAAACATTCAGAATAAAAAGAATGTACCTGATATGCTGACCACCCAATTTAAAGTTATCATTCTTGTGCTTGCTTCAGCAGCACATATAATAAAGTTATCATTCTTTTTTTTTTTTTTTTTCAAAACTGGTTTTAAATACTCTTCAGGGTGGCAGGAAAGGGGACTGGGGTGAGAGCTTGTTACATGTGAATTTGGGGTTGGGGTGCCCCACCCCCTGCCCTGGGACAAGGGAGCAGAGTAGAGGCCCTCTCTGGAGGGTCCCAGGGCCAACTGGAAGCCAGCCCTCCCTAATGTTATCATTCTTAATTAATTTATAACCCCACCTGTTCTGTCCCCCAATTATTTTGAATCACATTTCAAACATGATGACATTTTGTCTATAAAATTTCCATGTAGACCTCTAAAAGATAAGACATTTGAAAACTATACCTATGATATCATTATCAAGCCTAAATATATTAGTAGTAATCCCCTGGTATCAAATATCCAGTCTGTGTTCCCATTCTTCCAATTGTCTGATAATTATTTTTGTAGATTTTGCTTGAATCACCATCCCAATACATAACTTACAGTTGATTGGCATGTCTCTTATAATTTTTAGGTTTCATCTCCATTTCTCCCTCTTCCTCCACAGCTATATATATATATTAAATATATAATATATATATTAAATATATAATATAAATATATATTAAATATAAATATATATATTAAAGATTTTATTTATTTATTCATGAAAAACAGAGAAAGAGAGGTGGAGACATAGGCAGAGGGAGAAGCAGGCTCCATGCAGGGAGCCCGACGTTGGACTCCATCCCAGGTAGCCAGGATCAGGCCCTGGGCTGAAGGTGGCGCTAAACCACTGAGCCACTCGGGATTGGCCACAGCTTTGTATTTTTAACGAAGAAACTGGATTATCTGTTTCAGTGTTCGGTCCTTTGTGTTTCCAGTGAATTGCTGTTTAGATCTAGAGGCTTGAGCAGATTTAGATTTTCTCATTTGTTTCTCATTGTTTGTAAATAAACTCTCATGAGTTTATTTGTTTGTAAACTCCTTTACAGATGATGGTGAGTCCTGCCACAGAGACATATCATCTGTCTCCCACTTGGTAATGGAGGCTTTTTCTGAAGATCATCACCCAGATCTGTTATTTTCATTCCATTGTTCCTTCTAAATTTTGATCAAAGCTACTTTTCTAAGGAGATGTTTCTTCTCCTTAGTGATTTGCCTGCCCTCATGTGTGAATCATACAAAAAGGCAAGAGAAAAGCTTAAAACATTTTTATTTTCCAGTTTTCCAAATAATGAGATAGTTCCCCAGCATCCTCCAAAATTGACCAATAGCTGTTTCCTTTCTTTCCTGTTTCCTCATGTATGTATATGATATAAATAATACATATATTAATTTGGAAAAGTGGATATATACTCAAAAAGGCATATATCTATATATAGCACTTCTGAATCTTGTCAACCACTTTTTTTTTTTTTTTTAGTGTATCTACTTTTGGAAATTAACTTTTGGAGTTATTAAGCATGGCTTTACATAAAATTTTCAAATGTTTATGTCCCATTTTTAGAAATAGCCCAAGATTAAAGGAAATGAAAAAACTGCTCATCAGCACCAACCACACCTATTCTACTCAGATCTTATGCAAGTCCTGTGCCTTTCACCTTTACAGAGACACATAGACACACACACACACACACACACACACACACACACACGTTTTTCCACATGGAGAAAGAGAAATATAAAAGAAAAAAATGAAGTGATCCCAGCATAATGTATGAACTTGATGAATCACTATGTTGTATACCTGAAACCAATGTAACATTGTGTGTCAACTGTGCTTATTTTTTTTTAATTAAAAAATAGAACAAAGAATGGAAATGAGCAGGGTTGGAAAAAGAGGACACAAATCTCTGGGAAGGATAGCTAATGTAGAGGATGAACTAATGCACATCCAGAGGTTCTCCTGAATTTAAAACAAATGTTGGGAAAGCATATTCACTTAAAAATCCTGGAATGAACCTGTAGATGACATTGCATTGGACTAAGCTTGAAATTCTTTTTTTTTTTTTAAGATTTTATTTATTTATTCCTGAGAGACACACACACACACACACACAGAGGCAGAGACACAGGCAGAGGGAGAAGCAGGCTCCATGCAGGGAGCCTGACGTGGGACTCGATCCTGGGTCTCCAGGATCTCGCCCTGAGCAGAAGACAGCGCTAAACCGCCGAGCCCCCCGGGCTGCCCTAAGCTTGAAATTCGATACAGGTTTCTCCCACTATTTGAAACTAGAGCGTCTCTAGGAAATCTTTCATAAGCCAAGACGGCTTGAAGCAGAGAAGTAGCTACCAGTTCCTAAGAGCGAAAATCCTCTTTGGATTTCTCTCCTTTAGCAAAATTGGGTACTAACGTAGATCTTTCAGAAAAGCAAAGTGGCATAATGCAAACTTGTCCAAGAGCGGGGAAACCTGTAGTTACTTTCAAAAATCAGTTTTCCAAGTAAAAGAGGTAAGTAAGGGTTCTGCTTGGCAGCAAGCCCTTGGACACCAGCCCTTTTAGTGTGACTTCAGCAATGTCCATAAAAGCAGAGTGTTGTGATCGCTTCGGCAGCACATATACTAAAATTGGAACGATACAGAGAAGATTAGCATGGCCCCTGCGCAAGGATGACACGCAATTTCGTGAAGCGTTCCATATTTTTGCTGCAGTAAAAAAAAAAAAAAAAAAAAAAAGCAGAGTGTTCTGGGGAAACCAATTCACTGGGCAGTGGTCATGATACAGCTGGATCGAGCTCAGCTCTGAGTAAAGTGTTTTAAGAAGATTGCTTAAATATTGTAAGAGGGTTGCCATGTGTCCATCGTGGGAGGGCACCTGGAAGCTATGCAACCTGTGGTCTGTGCAGAACGGTTGCAAAAGTTCACCTCAGGCTGCAAGAGTTCAGGGTGTTTGGGGCAAGGAGATGCCCAGGAGAGCGGTAGGGGTGCAGGCAGGGATGTGCACAGCTGTGGTGCTGGTATGAAGGGATGGAGAATGGACCCAGGGAGCGAGGCACAACCTCAGAGTGGAGGCTCCTGAAAGGGACACTTAGACTTCAGGATGGGTGAGGAAGGCCTCTGTAAGGGGTAAGGGCAGCCCACCACGCACTAAGAGTCTCTGAAAGGGGTGAGCTCCCCGTTACTGAAAGTACTCAAACAGGACAAGTTCCATGAAATAACCTTTGGTTGTAGGGTTTTTTGGTTTTTTGGTTTTATCCTCCCCTTTCTATATTCTGGGTTTCTGTCCCAGAGAGGGAAGGAGGACCCTTGCTACAAGCACCTTATTAGGCACTCACTTGGGCAAAAGACTGCCAGCCCCAAGAGAAGCCCAGCGGGACGGGGCTTGAATGAACGCCGCGCTGTCGCGCTGCCCGTCGCGTCCTCCCACTTCTGCTCAGGCTGGTGTCCTTTCGGCTGAAAGGAAACGCTGCCACCATAAATGATTTATTTGAATCAGGGTGAAGAAGCGTGAGCTCATTTCAAGAAAAGCGCGTCTGTGCACCTGCCTTTAAAAACGCCCACCAGCTAGGAAGGAATGTGAGGCCGAGGAGCCAGAAGAGATAGTTTACCTTCTGCTTTCTAGGTTTCTCTGTCATTTGAGGTCTTTTTTTTTTTTTTAATTTTTTTTTTTTCAATGAGCATGATCTTGCCATTTTGGAAAAGAAAAGCAGCCTCACCAAGAAGATGGCATTGGGTTTAAATTGTGATAGTCACAAGGCTTGAACAGAGAAAGCTGGAGTAGTTTGTAAAAAGGAGACTTCCAGAGGTTGGCCATATCTTTAATTTGTGGTTGCTGTTTCCAGGATACGACCACCATGTTTGAAAATCACAGGTTTTGGGGCAGCCCCGGGTGGCTCAGCGGTTTAGCGCTTGCCTTTGGCCCAGGGCATGATCCTGGAGCCTCGAGATCGAGTCCCGCGTCCGGCTCCCTGCATGGAGCCTGCTTCTCCCTCTACCTGTGTCTCTGCCTCTTTCTCTCTGGATCGCTCATGAATAAATAAATAACATATTAAAAAAAAAAGAAAGAAAATCACAGGTTTTTATACATGCCCTAAGAAGCAGCTGTCCACAAATGGGGTCAAAGCAACACAAAGCACATTTTTAATCGGTCTCTTTTGTCCTTTGTAGATCTCATTGGCTTGCCGTGGGTGTGCTTTATATATACAATCATGAGCTTAGCATCCCTGGTTTTTGTTGTTGTGTTTATACCTGAGACAAAGGGATGCTCTTTGGAACAAATATCAGTGGAGCTGGCAAAAGCGTAAGTATTATGTGCGTGCTCTCTGAACGACGCTCTGGTCAAAAAATGCAGCTTTTATATACAACTGAACAATGATCCGACATCTGAAATTATTTCAAGATATTACCTTTGTTGAGAAACTCTCTCAAAACACAAATCCAGTTTTTATGCCCCGTGTTGAATCTGGGTGACTAAGCTAAGGAATGAGAAAAACCGGTGCTTTCTAACAGGTGAACCTCTCAAAGCTCTTTTCAGTAATGTTTAAAGAACCCCTCTCGTCTCTCTAGGTTCCCCAAGCAGGAGGGTTTTTGTTTGTTTGTTTGTTTGGGGTTGCAGGTAAGTCTTGGAATGTCTTGCACAGCTTGTGCCAGAGCCATGAGCTTCTACCTCTATCACACGTGTAGGTTGTCTGTAAACCCTAATCACCAGCTAAGGCTGTGATTATCAGGAATACCCTTGGGTTTAAGTCACTGCAATTATTCCAAATATGGCATAATCAAAATGAGCTAAGGAAAAGTTTCTCCTATGGGTAGCATCTGGAAACTGGTCCAATACATTTTACACAGAGAGATTGTTTAAACAGCTTAACTTAGATGTGGGCTCTAGAAAACTCGTCCTCTTGGTAACAGAACTCAGAGAGCTCTAACTGCTGAACTGCGGGGAAGGAGGCGGTACACAGAGGCAGAGAATGAAGGGAAACTTGTTCTTCTTCCTAGGGTTAAATCATTATGCTTGAACATGTAGGGGTAGTCGCTCTAACATTTTAATGCAATGGGAGAGTACTACTTATTCATAGTTTGTGAATTTCTTCTAAAAATACCTTCAGTTCACTAGAGAGAAATGTATGATTGCTACAGGAACTGTGGGCACAGCGATTCTTCAGCGTTTATCTGAGGGAAGAATAAACCTGAGAGGTGATTCGATGGTAGCTATACATGTGCATATTTATTTATAGTGGGATTTGGAAAACTTTCACTTTGTATATTTTACACACTTTTGGGTGGTTTGCAGTTTTAAGATATTTCACGTTAACAAGCAGCAAGACTTTTCTCTTAATTCAAGCTGTAAGTTAAATATCAAATTGTAGGGTCAATTTTTAATTATAGATAAATCCCTGTTTCTTAAAAATACAATGAAAATGAAAATTATTTATTTACAAGGAAATATAATTGTCAGGAAGGCTGGCCATCCCCTTGGCCTGATCCGCACATTGCTTGGCTCTATGCAAGCTGAAGCCAACTGACGAGATTTCTTGGAGAGCACAGAATCTGAACGAGACTATTAATTACAGATACAGGATTCAAATAACCAACAGCCTCAGGCCTTGGTGACTCTATGCATTCATCTGGAAGCTTGATTCAGCTTCAAGGCCTTTTACGGGACACAGATGCCAGGACACGGAAGACCTCCAAATCCAGTGGTCATTCTTCCTCTCTCATTCTGCCCTGTCACCTGTTTCACACTGGTTGTCTGTTTAGGTGTGACGCACCATCCCCAAACGTCACCGCTTAAAATACACTACTGCCCCCATTCCCCAGGATTCTTTGGTAACCACGCTTGTTACCTCTGGGTGCGCTCATGCGCCTACGTGGGTGGGAGAGACAGTTGGACTGGGCAGTATGAGAGCCTCACCTGCGTGGATGAGACTGATGCTGCTCAGTGGGGAGCTTCTCTTGTCCATGTGCTGCCTTGGCCTCCAGCAGGCTCATGTGGCTTCCTCATGTGGCAGACTCAGGGCAGCCTTCCAAGGCATGGGAGCAGGAGCTATTAGGCTCTGTAAAGTGTATGTTCTAGAAGTCACACCGCAGTACCCCCGTTACTTTCTCACATCCTACAAGTACATTCTACAGCCCAGAATCAAGGGGTATACAAACTGACTTAATCTCTTGATGAGATGAAGGACACAGAATTTTTTTTTTAAATCACATTTACTCCACCACACCTACTCTATCTTGAAATCCTCTTTTAGCTCCTATGAAACAATTTTCTTCCCTAGAATCCCTCCTACTTCACTGGCACTTATCTCTTTATCTCTGCTTCTATTCCTACATAGAGTTATCATTGAAGATTTAACCTGACATCCTTATGCCTTAAAAGATGATGCAAATCCTCATCTTTGAAGCCCTGCATAAGCTTAGTCCTGGAGAACATTCCTTTCCTGGATTTTTAACATTTTCCAGTCCCATTTTCTTCTATACTGCTTAGCTAAAACCCTAGTGGTTTCACCTCCTTAACTAAATTATAAAGTTTTGGTTTCCAGGAATGGCCTCTGCCTATTATCCTTCGTATGGAACCTCTATACCGTGCCTAGCATAATACTGATTCCCAGCAGGTGATTTAAAAGTATCCACTGATTCATTTGATAACTTGTGAGCAAGGCCAATGCTGAACTCATTGTGTGTGGGGATTAGATTGCGGGTAACGGTATGAAGCACAAGTTTTGATCCATGGGTCACAGGATGTAATTTAATTTATGGTCTAATACATCCTATGCAATGGGAGGAGGAACAGGTATGTGGTCCATAGGAGAGACATACTGGCTGTACCACACTACTCCCTTCCTCCACTTCAGATATTATTTATTCAACTCTTGTCTGACTACCTCCTGGGCACTGGACACTGTACTAGGAAAGAACTGAGGATATAGGAGACCAAGGATGCATAGCTTCTTTACTTTGAGAGATAGGTAAGAAAACAGACCATTGCAAATATTTACCATTGTTGGCAAACACAAAGGAAAATCTCATGTATTGGAGGATTTCATTTATAAGATCTTCCTGAAAGAGGTAATACCATAGCAGAATCCTGAAGGAGTTATCTGGGCAGAGAGGAGTATGTGGGAGTCAGAGAAGACGCACACGTAGAGGACAGTATACTCACTGGTGTGATATGAAGAGGGCAGATTCCAGGTTGGGGATTGAGAGATGAGTCCAGAGCAAAGGGCAGAGAGGGAAGGGTCTCGTCCATCTTGGTAAACAGTTTGGATTTTTTTTTTTTTTTAACAGTTTGGATTTTATGCTGAGGGCAGCAGGGCATGTTTAAAACAATAGAGCAAGGGAGAAAAGTTACCCGATTTTCAAAGGAAGACTTCAGCAAAATATAGAGAGGGGAAGGGGGTGCTGCTGAATGAGGGAGACCCATGGGAGTGTATTGAAGAAATCATATAGAAGACGATCGGGCTAGGGGGATCCCTGGGTGGCTCAGTGGTTTAACGCCTGCCTTCGGCTCAAGGCGTGATCCTGGAGGCCCGGTGTCAAGTCCCGCATCAGGCTTCCTGCATGGAGCCTGCTTCTCCCTCTGCCTGTGTCTCTGCCTTTCTCTGTGTGTCTCTCATGAATAAATAAATAAAATCTTAAAAAAAAAAAAAAAGGAGACTATGGGGGCTGGATGGCATGCAGGGATGGGGTGAAGCTACATGGAGCTGGACTGGAAAAGATGATTGAGGGGAAAAGGAGACAATTGGGATCTTTCTCGGGTCCACCTTGTGCATTGTATGCACTTTTAAACTATCTGTTTATTAGTTGGGGGAGTGAAATGCCTTTAAAAATAAAGGTTTGTTAAAATTCTTGTGAACAACACTAACTACAATGTGGAGGCAGGGAGAAAGCAATTATGAATGAGCTGAACAAAACTAAGGACCTACTCTGTCATTGCTCTTGATTGAATTCTTTTTTAAAAAGCCTAACTTGAAAGTGGAATGGATAGTCTGGATGAGTTAAGGTTAAGAATCTTTTAGATCGGTTTTTCATGTGGGGCTGTCGGAATGTATCAGGTTGCAAACCAAATAAAAACTTGAGGACAAAACTTAAGAAAAGCCCATCTTTATATCTAGTAGACACCTAGAATAAGGCATTCCCTAGCAACCTATGATTTGGCTATCTAAAATGCAGCAAAATTTATTCAGAATTGGGGTGGGGAAGGCATCTGTCTAAATTAGTAAAACTCTGAGTTATGAAATGTTTTTGAAAGAATCACATTTCGTTTACTGTTGAGTCATGCACTCGTTGGAGTCATAAATCCAAACCTCAAGTTGTAAACTGCAAAGTAAGGGAAGCACAAAAGCCAAACTACTGGCAACCCTAGACAGACCACATGAGTGCTGGGTTTTGAAGAACAGGAGTAGATAGGAGGTCCAATACAGAGAAAAGATAAGGGGGCAACATAATCCTGCAGGTGTAACTCCCAGCAGCAGTGAAGGCACCTGCCAGGCGTGTTGTGAGGGCAGAGAGGAAACCTTGGCTCCTATTCCTCTAGTGCTGCAGGGTCTAGGGTTGTCTCAGCTTGAAGCAGCAGGTTGGCAAAGGCTTTTAAAATGAAAATGTGAGCAGCCTGAATGGTGTCAACTGGCCAAAGCATGTGTAGAATGTGTATGTTAAAACAAGGTTCCCCGGAGGGAAATGTCAGAGACAAAAATACACAAGAAGCTGAACGACATGGCAGTATCGAGAAGTTGTCCAAGCAGCCAAGTCGGTGCCGGCGCCGAGCGGAGGTGAGCTCGCTGGCAGTGTTCAGGGAAGTCTTCTCAAATTTAGAAGTTAATGAAGAGAGTGAATCCAGTTTTGTCACCAGGCAAAGAGAGTCCTGGCGAGTATATCCTAACAACTGTCTGAGGAGGGAGAAAGGGAACGATTTCTAGTGTGAAATCAACTTCGAAGTTGGTACTATACGCTGCTTGACATTTTCCTTTCTTTCTCACGTTTGGCGACGGGTTCTTGTACTTCCATTTCTGCAAGGCTGAGAAAACAAATATTCTTCCAAGGTTGTTAGGTTTCTTATAAAATAAACAGTGACTCAGCTGAGAGGTCAGAAAAGATTTCAGCAATAATGTAATTTGAAAGGAGTTTATTTCGAGCTTCTGCCCTGCCAGCTACAAACTCAAAATGGGATGTTTGCCATATTTGCTATTTCAGCTGTGACTTGTATGCTTCTCCGTTTAAGTGGAAACAGAGAGAAAATGAACAAGTTACTGTTTTGAAAATATTTTAGTTCTGAGACTTAGTTTAGCTTTCACTTCTATGGCTTATTGTATGTGGGCATTCATTCCTTCTTTCACCCAAACTCACTTGTTCCATGAATATTTCCTGAACATCTACTATGTGCCAGGCACCCACTGTTCAAGGTCTGACATTACTCAGAAAGCAAAAATGCCTCGAGAATTAAAACACCCGATGATAAGACAGGGAGTGATTTGGGGGCTACTTTTGTGTGGGTGATCTAAGAATGTGATTCTGAGAGGTAACGTTTAAGATAAAATCCGGATGATAATAAGGAGCCAGCAAAGATAGGGAAAGGAGAATTGGGATGGAGAGAACAGCTAGTGCAAAGGCTAGTCCGAAACACACTTGACCTGTTGTTGTTCCAGGAACAGCAAGGAATCTGTGAGATTTAGTTAGGAAGTCAGTGGAGACTAGCGTGCAGAGCCCTGCAGGCCTAGAAAGTTTGGATTTCATTCTTTCTTTTTTAAGATTTTATTTATCTATTTGAGAGAGAGAGAGAGAGAGAGAGAGATCAAGAGACAGCAGGAGAAGGGGGAGGGCAGAGGGAGAGGGAAGAGCGGCAGACACTTGCCACACTAAGCCACCCAGGTGCCCCTTGGATTTCATTCTAAGTGCAATGGGAAGCAACTAAAATATCTTAGCAGGGAGTGGTGCGAGCTGATTCACATTTTGAGGTGTGCCGAGTGAGCCTCTGCAGCCACACAGTGAACGTGGCTGAGAAAGCACATAAACACAGTGTTGGGTTTTTCTCATTTTAAATCAGGATTGTTGGGGGTGCCTGCTAACTGCCTGTCTCCCAGACAACTGCTCCATACCACTTTCTCTCTCTGGAAACCTACCCCCTTCCTTTGCCCTGCTCACTCCCACTGCTGGCCTTGTATCTGGCTTCGTGGAGGGAATGGACACACTTCCATAACCTTACACACCAACCCACACACTAGTGTTTGTATCTAAATACACCATCATCCCTCTGGGTTCTCTCTCTTAGCTCCATCATTCCTATGTTACGCTCTCATCAATTCTCCAACAGTTTTCTCTGCTCACCCCTGTGTCACGCACATTTTACCTAACTGGATCTCAACTTCTCCCCAGCATGGAAACCTTGTATGATTTTTTTCCCCCATCTAAAAAAAAGATGGTCTTAATTCCATTTTCCTCTTTAACTTATGCTGTTTCTCTGCTACCATTTATAGCAAAGTTCTAGAATGAATATACATGGGCATCAGTTCCTCTTTTCCCATTCTCTCATGAACCTGCTCCAGTGAGACTTTAATGGCCCCCACTCTAGTGAAATTGATCTTTCTAACATCCCACTTACTGCTATATTGCCAAAACCAGGGGTCAATGCTCATTCTTCATCTTAATGGCTAGCATGGCGACCATCTCCAGATCTGGACCGAGGTGAGCATGCCCTCCTTCCTGAAATAATTCCTTCCCTGCCTTTGGGGACCTGCCTCCTGGTTGTCTGCTATCAGCCACTCTGTCAACATCTGCTGGTTCCATCTTGGAAAGCCACTATTTTAAAGATTTCATGCCCTAAGACTTAGTTCTCAGACCACTTCTCTATCAGCCTTACTGGCTTATTGATCTCCAATAAAGTTATTCAATGAATGAATGAATGACTTCAATATAAGAGTAAGGCAATGAAGTCGTTAAGATGACACTTGAATTTTTAGCTTGAGAAATTGCATGGCTGGTTAAGATAAGGCAGCCAGAAAGAGACCTAGGTTTCAGGGATGGAGAGATGTTTTAGATCCATTCATTTTGAGATGTCCATTAGGCATCAGGTAGATGTACCATGAGTCAGCCACTGGATATATAACAAGTCTGAGATGCTGGAGACCCTCAGGGATAGGGTCAGACTGTGGAGGCCATGACTTTGTAGGCAGTGTTTAGGTTGTGGAGTAGATGACATCTAGTCAGAGAGTAGAGAGAAGGGAATGAGGTCCAGGACCAAGCCCTGGGTTAATCCAACATCTGGCGATCAAGCAGAGGAGGTGACAGTGAGTTTGGAGCAAGGCCAGGAGACCATGGTATCACTGAGGCCAAAAGAAGTGTTCTAGGAAGGTGGGACCAGGTGGTGCCGAATGCTCTGGAGAGGTCAGGTACCAAGAGAGAGGTGAGGCAGGTCTGTCAGGCACAGTCTCAGTGGAGTGAGAGGACAGAAAGACTGAGGCTTGAGGAGAGACAGGAAGTTCCTGAAGTGAGGAAGTCGGCTACCATCCACTTTGGAGTTCTGCCAGGAAGGGGAGCAAACAGGATGGTCATATCCTCCGACGTCACTTCTGCTCACCCTCCGCTTTCCAGCTCACCCTCTCGAGTAGCTGCACTTTGGCCAATCTTCGGCCTGGCCGTGACCTAGAATCCGCTGAGCAGCCACGTCCTCACTTGCTCTGCTCAGACCCCGGGACCACCACCACCCCCTTTACCCTGCCTTCTTGCCTCCTTCATTCAGGCACAACCTAACGCTGATTCAACTATTTCTTTGCTTATTTTACCCCTGCACCCGCGGGGCTGAATGTGGCTGAAGAAAACACACAACTGCGCGGACTGCCTGGTTTTCGACTTTCGAACTAAGTCTCCCGTAGTAGGTCTGCGGGAATGTCCCGCAAGCAAGCCACATTGCCCGGGACTGACCTCCCTCCTCTCCAGGACGGCTCCTTCACAGCTGACCCTGCTCGAGCCCCGCACCCCTTCCGGGCTCGCCTTTTCAGTTCACTGACACGGAAACGGAGGCTGGGGAGGCCCGGGCAGCCTCCACGCCGTCGCCGTCGCCGTCGCCGTCGCTAGCCCGCCCTCCTGCATGTCCCGGCCTGTCTTCCCGCAGAGGCCAGCTCTCTGTCCGCCACCCACCCTCCCCTTCCACGAGCCTATCACGCCTCTAGACCCAGGTTCCCTCCAGGTGCTGAACTCTCCCCCGCTTGCTTCTCATTCTCCACGGCGAGTCCGCTGTGTCGTCTCCGTGTCCTCACCGCCTACTCTTTCTTAAACTCCGCTCAGACTTTCTCATTTTCCTTCTGCTGAGGCTACTTATGACCTCCACGTTACACACCTCAGTCCCTGTTACTTGACTTCCCCGGAGCACCCGCCCAGTTCCTCATACTCCCTACTTTCAAACATTTGTTTTCACTTGTCTTCTGGAATATCACACTTCTCTGCTTTTCCTCCTACCTCATCAGTCACTCTGGTATCTTTCGCTTCCTCCTCCTCCTCTACACTAAGTACAGTAGTGCCCAGGACTCCGTCCTTAGAGCTGTGCCTGTATTGTCTATATTCACTTCTTAGATCTGTCCCTAAGGCATTATAAGCCAAAGTGATGATTCCCAAATGTGTACCTCTAGGTTTTGACCTTTGACCTGACTTTCCACTTTCCAGATCTGCTTATTTTACATCATTGGTAAGCATCTCTCGCTTAAAAGGACCTACACAGAACCCTGGATTCTCCGTCCTGTTCCTCCACAGGCCTTCTGCTTGGGGGTGGTGGGAGGGGCTCCTCAGGCCAGACACCTAGGATTCATCCATGATAAAGCCCACCTCTATCCTAAGTCTCGTTACATCTGTTAACAAAACATACCACGAATCTGACATTTTCAACCAGTACCATGCTCAGTCCCTACCATCTTTGACCTGAACTAGATTAACCTCTAAATTGGTCTTCCAGCCCCTGCCCTCTAGGGTCTATCCTCGATACAGCAGTTGATCTTTGAAAAAATACCACTCTTCAGCCCCAAGTCCTGTGGTTCAAATTACATTTCGAATAAAATGCATACTTCGATGGCCGCCAGCTACCGCTCTAATCGCACTGCTCATTTCTGTACTAGCCATGCTCGCTCTGTACACACGGTGCTTCCGGTTCTTCACGGGGCTTCCTCCTTGTCAGTTTCCGACCAAACGTTCCCTGAGTGATGCCAGCGGTATGATGCAGTCATCTCCCACCCGACTATTTTCATTATTTTTTCCTCTGTTTACTTTTCTCACTTTTACGACTTGAAATTATATGCTTATGCACTTGTGTCCTTTATTAAGAGGTAAGTTCCTTGAAAGCAGGAGTCCACATCCACTCTCAGTACCTGCCGTAGTACCAGGCACATTGTGGCCACTTGAGTAACTGCTTAAATTACAGGAAAATTTTTTTGAAGGAGGAGGTTCAGAGATGACCTTACTTTGTTTTTAAATAAAAATACTAGGGCATACTTTATACTGATGGGAATAATGCTGTAGAAAAGAATTTGATGCAGTAGAAAGTTGATAATGGCGAAGGCAGACAATGTACGCATAAATACTGGCATATTGCTAGTTTGAGAAGAGGAAAAAATAAAATGGGCTCTGGGATATTATCTCCATTAGTTCTATGTCATCCTGTCCTTGGACTCTGCGGATAGGAATGCCTTGATGGTATTCTGCGAAGTCACCCTCCTCACCTTACGCTTTGCATGAGATTGACCAAAGTTCGGTGGTATAGTGAATTTCATGACACATCAAGGCTTTGCAATAGAAATGTCTTTTTGGCTCAGCTAAAATATTAAGGTCTCAAAGCAATAAAAAAAAAAAAAAATAGCCTGTACCTTTTTTTTCCCCCCTAAGTACTATAAACTAAGAATGACATTTTCATTAGTGCCTCTTTCTCTTTCAGGAACTATGTGAAAAACAACATTTGTTTTATGAGTCATCATCAAGAGGAATTAGTGCCAAAACAGCTTCAGAAAAGAAAACCCCAAGAGCAGCTCTTGGAGTGTCAAAAGCTCTGTGGTAGGGGGCAACCGAGGCAGCTTTCTCCAGAGACCTAGTGGCCTCAAATGTTGACAAAGTACAAGAACAATTAGAAGGGTGTCTTTGTACCGATACACATTGCCTACTCCCATGTTTTTCTCCTTAGTGTCACGAAGCTAGTTTTAAAGAGACACCCTGAAACTATAAAGACAAACTTTAACCTCCACCTCTCAAAAGGTAAACGAGGTATAAGATCCCAAGTGGTCTCTTTCTTACTCTGTGTAGGATACCAGGTGAAAAAAATACTGGCTAGTTCAACACTTTTCACCTTTTTCACAGAGCAGCCTTTGAAAAACTATGAACTAGTAACGCGATCAACTTTTGCCTTAAGGTTTGTATGTACAGAGGCCAGTTGCAGCTTTATTATTCAGACACATACATGGCTTGAACACAAGCTTAGTTTTTTGCCCACTAAGACAGTACTTGTATTGGGCCTCTGTAAAAAAGAAATAGGACACAACATGGATAATTGCACCTGTGTTCTAGATTAGGATAGGATTCTGGCTAGGAATCAGTGATAATTCCTAATTATAGTTCAACAAGTACAAAGATTATGCAGCTTATTTTTATGAATTATGAACTACGGTGTAACGCAAAATACTGTTTTATGAATTATATATATAAAATGTTAAAAAAGAAACAATTCCGCAATAGTTGAGAAAAATAAACATTTTCCCATCCATTTAAAAAAATATGAACAGAAAGGACAATTTCCAAATCCTGGGACCATTTTTATTTAGTAGTGCCTGTTAGTAAAACATTAGAAAAGGACTCAGGCCATTAGGTTATTGATCCAAATCTCTATAATCAATTAGGTTTGAGTTACTAGGTCAAACTTCTAAAACTCTTTATAAGGCTTTCTTAATGGCTTAATGGCGATCCATTGGTTTCCTGCAATTGTTTGCACTCCTCAGGAATATCACTACCTCAGGTTACAGCATACTGGCTGTAACTGATGCTGACTTCCAGATGACTGCAGATGTAGTGAGTGACACTCAGACATCAGGACAGTTCCCTCACTATTGTTCTTCTCTATGATGAAACGGAGGTCACCAAGGGTACCAGAAACTTGGGTTTTTCCCCACACAACAATGAATTGCTCTCTTCAGCATTTCTCCAGTTGAATATTAGGACTTGGTGAGGCATTTTACCACTTTGGATATGACAGAAAATCTACAATAAAGAATCTCAATCTACTTAAGTAGTAACCCCTTAAATTACTATTATAAGCTATGGGAGGCACACAAAAACTTACATGAACAACCTAACTTGAAAAAGAATAAAACATTATGATTGGCCTGAAGAAGAATCCTAAGAGCCAAAACTCTGTTTAGATTGGAACCTTCCTATTGGCCCCTAACGAACTGTTCCAGTTTGATAAAAGGGTGTATGATCTAGTAATTCCCCTACAACAAAGTGGAAAGCCTATAAATCTATGTAAGGAATAGGGACAGTGTAATCACAGAGACTCCGGAGAATGACGGAAAGTGCTGATTCTGAAATGTATTATATAATGAAAACTGGCAGGGAAAGCTACCAGGTAGGGAGATGTGAGATCGTATTTGTACCACAGCAGATTTCCTATGCAAGTGAGGACAAGTTTTTCGTTTTTTATTTTGGAAGGAGAAGGAAAAGTCTCTTCTGTAGAGGATCAGTTTAAGAAATTTATGATGAATCCTCAGTGGAATTATATGCCAAGGTTATTCTTTAAAAATCAAGATAGGTAATTGATATGTTTTTTTTTGTCAAGCATCACAGATTGTGAGATATTTAACAAAACTGTTACAGGTTTCCTTCGAAGTTCAAACACCGTATATACACATTACCAATTTCTTGTTTTAGCCCTTCATCCTAAATGGGTAGGAAACTGTTCATAACCTTTAGGAGGTTTATCACTAGTGATTTCAACTTCAGTATCTTAAACACTCTAATATTTTTCTTTTATTATCCTGAGTCTGTAACTAAATTTATTCTGTCTTCAAATTTTTACCCAGTACGCCTCTCTCTAATCAGAGCTCTTTGATTTTCAAAAATAAAAAAAAAGGGGGAATACTTACAATTTGTGTGTATATATTCACAGTTTTTATTTATAAAAAAATTTACAGCACTTGTGAAGAGCCAGCAGAAGACATCAGACACGCTCATTCTTACCAGCTTTGTTAAGTTTAGAGGGTTATCCATGACACTTTGCCAGGTGATGCTCACATGGCAGCCCTGAAACCTGAACTGGTTAGATTGTCTTTCTTCTTCTCTTCTGAGAAAGCATTTTGATGAGCTACTGATCTACCTACTTTTCAAGTCACTTGAATACTGAAAATATTACAATATCTGGATCTGCACGTTGGCCATATAATGATGTTTTCTGACCCTTTCCTGTATTTTTTTTTTTTTTTTGTAAATGTTACAAAACAGGTCACTTAATACTGTTAGTTAAAGCTAAGTGGAAAACCTCAATTTTTAAAAGTAGTCTGCCCAGAACCTGTGACTTCTTTACTGAACTGTCTCCTCCTCTATATTTTATGAGGTTTATCCTATCCTACTGGATCTTAAGATGAAACAAACATAATGTAGAAAAAAAGAGTGAGTGAGAGAGAAAGAGAAGTTTGAAAACCACAATTAAATCTTTCACAAGGAAGAAAATATAAAAGTTAGCCTTTGCCCCCCTGACTTAAGTGTGAGAGGCACAGTAGGGAAAGGCATTGAGAGAAAAGATAAAAAGAAGTATAAAATAATGTATGTTGGTCAGTGCAGTATGTAGCTAGGTTTGGAAGACTTTATAATATGGTAAGAAAAATGAACTAGAATATGGAGGACAAGATGTCGCAATTTTTCATGAAACTTTCAAAACATTTTGGAAATCCAAGTTTTAGTGGAAGATGGTGTTGGAATCTTGTCTCTATGAAGTTACTACTAAGAAGCTAATTGGACTCTCCACTTAGCTCTATTTCTAAGTGAAATTATTGTTGCTTATGCAAAACTCCTAATCCCAAGTGGTAGCACAAGTGCAGCCTGATCCGGTATGACTGCCCCCAGGCTTGGGGGTGAGCCAGAGGGCCAAAGTTTCACAAATGCATATTTATTCTAACTTTCAGAGGAGCAATCCCAGATACTGAATAGTCACTCTTCAGCTCCATTAAATAAGACATAGCAAGGGGAAAGACACATCTTGCAAAATGGCTTTCAAGTTCAAGTTGAACTATATTATAATTATACCGTTGGCACAGAGGCAGCTTGTGGGCACTTCTTGTTAAAATAGCACAATGTATCAACTTCTGACAAAACTCTTAGGATAGCCTTCAGCACCAACCTAAGATGACTACTGTCCTACAACTAAAGTTGAGTCTTACCAGAATAACAAAAGCACATATGAGGTACAACCCATCACAGCTTCTTTCTCATATCCATCTTGTAGTAGGTACAAGGTCTTGCCTTTTAAAACTACACTTCTGTAACTTTTAAAAGATAGTTAACATTTTCTATCATATTAAATTAGCAACAGAAAACATTATGCTTAACCTATAAAGTTCTACTCTGGTTTGCTCCCTAGAATTTATATACATTTTTATTTCTAATCTGCAAGAAAAAAATTCCTATTCGATATTTGGTAACAGAGCAGTAAAAGATACTATACACATGTGGCATATATTTACAAAATACACTTCAAAAAGAAGCCAACACACTTTAGCAAAAGTCTAAGCTTGCATAGATTAAAAAGAAAAAAAAGAATTATGAATACAATTTTTGTTAAAATAGAAAATGGGGAATAAAAGTTGCAGAATGGATATGAAGAGAGATCTTTTGCAAACTTTTATTTGTGCACATTCAATTGAAAAAGATAACTTTTACAGGTTCTTTGGTGCCCATATTCAGCATACAAAAATGTAAAAGACTATTCACAAATAAAACACATTAGCTCAAACTGGGAAAAAATAATGACACTAACGAAACAGTTTAAGGTAGTGCACACTGTGACAGCTCTGCTTACGGGGACATGAGAATTACTGCGAAAATAAATAGAATGTCCTTTTGTAAAAGCAGCAATGTCATGTCTTGTAAACTTCCTTTTTATATTACAGCAAGGTCTGAAATAAAACCCAAAGGGCCTGGAGCTCACACTGCAGCCATGAATGAATATAAGAGTCTATATCCTCAATTACTGTTGGTCCAGTTTTCCTTTTGTTTTGAGTCCAATGTGCGGCAGGTTTTAAAAGGTGCTCAGTTAGGTTCTAACCAGTTGAGTGATGGATTATAAAATTTCTTTCCTGCTTTCAAACACAAATGGGTAGATCTGTTCCACAGCGGTAGCAACAGCCTTTACGTTGGGCCCTGTAACAAACACGATGGAGGAAGGGGTGAGGAGAGCACCAGGAATGTGGGCTTCCCAGAACTGAACACATAGTTCAAACCATTGGATTAACTGCTTTAATTTTTTTTTTTTTTTTTTTACGATTTTATGTATTGACGATCCCCAGGTGGCTCAGCGGTTTAACGCCTGCCTTCAGCCCAGAGTGTGATCCTGGAGTCCCGGGATCAAGTCCCACATCAGGCTCCCTGCATGGAGCCTGCTTCTCCCTCTGCCTGTGTCTCTGCCTCTCTCTCTCCTTCTCTCTCTGTCTCTCATGAATGAATGAATGAATGAATGAATGAATAAATAAATAAATCAAAAAAAGAAAAAAAGATTTTATTTATTTATTCATGAGAGAGGCAGAGACATAGGCGGAAGAGAAGCAGGCTCCACACAGGAAGCCTGATATGGGACTCAATCCCAGATCCCGGGATCATGCCCTGAACTGAAGGCAGATGCTCAACCGCTGAGCTACCCAGGCATCCTGGATTAACTGCTTTAAAAAAAGGTCTACGCTTCACATAATTATAAGGTCATAATATAAGCCAAGAGAAAAAATTTTTTCTGAGCCATTAAAGGAAATCGGAAACACAAAATGATGTTATTCACCCCGTTTTAGGGCATGAGTGTGAAGACCGTGCCGATAAAAATCATGTCTAATACCACTGTTGGATGCCAATTAGAGGAAGAGATGATGAACGGCACTAGACATTCCGGTCACTATCCTTTTGGGCACTGTCGTCTAGCTTTTGGTCAAGCTACTGCCTATGCTCACAGGAGTACTGGGGAACTCAGTAAAGTTAAACAAAACTGCTTCCAAAGTACTAGAAAGCCAGAGAGCTGTTATTAACTACATGGTCTAAAACTCCCTTGGATCTACTAGTACTCGCTACCTACCACATGTTTATTAATAATCTGCCCATTTATCTTCATAGCTTACTCAGTAAATAGGGAAACACACAGGTGGGAAGGAGGTGACAGTATATATAAATTAATCCATATAATGCTAGGAATAACTGTTTAAAAATGTAATCTATTTAAATAGCTAAAAAGAAACATAAAAAGACAATGAAAATATTTTCATAAAACTTATATTGAGTAAAAAAATGGTTTCACTCAAGTACACATTAATTCTTTTCATAGATCCTGAAAACACATATATTGTACCTGCTGTGATGAAGGTACTGACCCCATGTTAACTGGGTCTGCTCCTTCCTGATTTCCCTTCTCCTCCCTCCCATAGGATAGTGCTCTGCCTATGGGAACCACTCATTATCTGTTCACTGAATTGTTAATGTTTCACAGGATGTTCCAGATATAAATATATAATGTATACTAATTAATCCAGCAGATTGCCTTCAGTTTATTATGTTGTTTAATTATCTATTCACTTAGTAAATACAGATTTTACCTATGCATCGTAAACTCTATACTTAGTAGGGACTTATTGATCAACAGACTTTGGGATTTCTCAGAAGTCTGGGCTCCAAAATGTAGAAAGAGATGGCTGAAAGAAGGGAACAGATGGATTTGTTCTCCATCCCTCCATTTTAATATTGAGGCATGACGCTGGCAGGAGGCTTTAAAAGTCTCCAAGGAAGATGTGAAAACCCATAGGATGAGTCGAAACTAAGCTTATTTGTTGAGAGTCTTAAGTTGTCAATAATGTGTATTTTCCTCTAAGTACTGAAGGAATAAAAAGAAAAATCCAGGAACACCACGAAATTTTCCTGAACTCAACTCAGCCAAAAATTGGGCCAGACTCCCAAGGGATGTTTCTGTACAATTTATAAACACAATATCTTTAAAACCATCCTGTGTGCTAATGCTATGACTAGTTTTATGAAACCATCCCTTCCAAATACTTAGGACTCAAAAGATACAGAAAAGATACATGTAAGACATGACAAATAGGTACCAATGATATTTGAATATTTTACTTATGTAAAACCTCTTTACGATGTTTGTAAAATGGGTTTCTCTTGAATATTTTAAATGCAAGACATCATAAATTTTTAAAAAATCATGCTATGAAAATATATATTAGAATATTCTTAATAGCTCCAAACGGGAAACTATCCAAATGCTTACAGACAATATATTCATATACTGTGTATTATACAGCAATAAGAATGATCTATAACTACTATATTATGGGATAATATGGATGAATCTCACTATAATAATAATCAATGAAAGAAGAGAGATCCCAAGGAGCATATATAAAGTTTTGAAGTAGTAGATAAAAATAGGGGAAGCTAAACTACAGTGTTAAAAGTCAGGGGACTGGTTTGTGGAGTAGAAGTGACTAAAGTGGACAAATGAGACATTATTTCTATTTTAATACAGGCACCTCATTCAAACCTTAACTGATGATAAGCTTGGTTTCTTTTTTTCTTTTTTTTTTTTTTTAAGCTTGGTTTCAATACCATAAAATACCTGTTACTGTGATACTCCCTGTTGAAAAAATCTGTAATGTAGCTCTTAGAGATTTTATCCGATAGCACACAGCAGGATGAAGTTCAGGTTCATAACTACCAAAAAAAAAAAAAAAAAAAAGAAAAAAATCACAATTAATATAAATATTTACAGGCTGACAGGTAATTATAAATTTGGTAAGTTGTCTTGATTATTCAGAGACCTACCTGGCATGAGGTCTATTGTTCTTTGTGAATTCTGGCAAACGAATTTCAAACGGCATGTTACACACTGCCAAAACGTTAACGACCTTAAAATCTGTAAATATTACCTTTAGGAGAGAAGTACGACTCAATAAGTTATTTTAAAACAAAAAAATTACTCATTAGAAAAAAAACTGCTCATCAGAACAATTGTAAATCATTATTTCAATCCTTAAGAATAAGAGCAAGAAAGAACAAGTACATCTTAAACATCAATATTGTACTTTATCAGTGATTTCTTAATACCATACAGTTGACTCTTGAACAATACAAGGATTAGTATCCCTGGCCAGTCAGATGTCCACGCATAACTTCTGACTCCCCCAAAACTCAACTACTACTAGCCTACTGTTGACTGGAAGTCTTACCTATAAAACAGCCAATTAAGACATATTTTGTATCTTAATCTACTGTATTCTTACAACAAAGCTAGAGAAAATCATAAGGAAGAGAAAATACAATTATAATACTATACTTATTCAAAAAAAATCTGCCTGTACATGGATCTGCACAGTTCAAACCTGTGTTGTTAAAGAGTCAACTCTAAAGGGAAATCAAAGGTCAAAAACCTCAAAAAATTAAACAACACCTAGGATATTTGCAGGATTAAAACACATAGGGTCTTTTGAATCTTATGTTTAATTTTCTTAATACTTAAAATGAGATATTTAATCTAGGATAAAGAAGAAGGATGAAAAAAAATTAAAGCAGAGTTCTTCTCAAGAGTCAAAATGGAAAAGCGGTCACTTAAAAGTCAATAAATAATGAGCATACACTGAGCTCCAAGGTCAGACATTTTCTTATATGCAATAGAATAAAATGATATTTCTGTGAGTTTAGTGAGATGCTTGTTTTCTTTTGGGGGGACAGAGTGAGAAGACTGTGTTTGTAACTGGGATTTTTTTCAACATTTCTAATGTTATGCTAAGACAAGAAGCTCCAAGGCTGAGAAGGAACTTACTTCAGTCACTCCTACCAATAACTTGAATGGTTGTATCTTAGGTTTTGAAATGTCCCCAAACTACAGTTCTCCAGCAGAGTACTTGCATAAGGCAGTTGATGAATGTCACAAAACTGTCTCAAGTGGCAGCACCATCAGTCAAGACTCTCAGTACCGCCTCTTTCCTCATGCAGCAACCAGCACTTCCAGGCCTTTCTAGCATGTTCCACCTCAATGAAGACTGAAGAGGTCAGAAAGAAACTCAACTTTCCACCACTACTCATTCAAATTTCACACAGCTTGGGCCCACCTCTTTGGGGCTCACAGCTCATCTTTACCTTTCTTTCATTTACTCATCATTTGCAAGTGACATAACAAGTCCATAATATGTACTAACTTTTACTTAAATTTATGCCTCCATAAAATTATACTTGATAAACTTAACCTGCCAGACTTGATACTCTGCCAAAGAGTATCATTTTACATGTGAGAGCCCACCACCCAGTGTCTACTTTTTGTGGACTAAACCACAGATTTGACACAGGAAACCAATCTTATAAATGTCCCTTTTCATATGATGTGCATTTTGTTTTGGATTTATGTCATTTTATTTTTTTAAAGATTTTATTTATTCCTGAGAGACACAAACGGAGAGGCAGAGACACAGGCAGAGGGAGAAGCAGGCTCCCCAAGGGCGGGATCATGCCCTGAGCCAAAGGCATATGCTCAACCACTGATCCACCCAGGCGTCCCGGATTTATGTCATTTTAAATACATTATGATTGATTTTACAGAATACAGCCTTTCCTGAGTTCTTATACACAGGTGTGTAGTTGGTATTAGTTATTCATGTCAATTCTTTTCAACTTACAACATCATGTACAGTTATTTCTAAAGCACAGATTATATAAATTCTGCATATTTTTAAATAATTACAATTCCCTGTTATAATGGTAATGTTCTCACTAACCATAATATGTAGGAACACTGTTTACTCTTAGCCGTACAATGCATACATCTATGCAAGTTCCATTCTTTTTTTTTTTTTTTTTTTAAGATTTTATTTACTTATTCATGAGAGACAGAGAGAGAGAGAGACACAGGCAGAGGGAGAAGCAGGCTCCATGTAGGAAGCCTGATGTGGGACTGGATTCCAGGACCCTGGGATCACGCCCTAAGCCAAAGGCAGACACTCAACTGCTGAGCCACCCAGGTGTCCCTGCAAGTTCCATTTTAATATCTTTTCTCTTCTTTATAATTTATGTGATACCTATCTATAAATAAAAACAAATACGCTTTAACTTTTTAAACATAGGGCCCTACACCCTACTCATCATCCCAACATACCACTCTTGAGATGATCAAAAATGAGATTTTTTTTGGTGAGAAGTGAACAACCTAAAGAGTTGAAGAGGCAGTTCACTTGTAAGGCAACAAGTCTCTCAATGAGGAAGGGGTTAGTGAAAAAGCCAGGATCATTTACAAGTACACACATGGGTGAGAGCTTACTATGAAATTTTTGTACTGAAGGACAGTAAGAAAAAGGCCAATCATGAGAAGAGTATCTGTGTGATTTCTTTAGTCTATTACATTAAAAAATTTAACTTTACAAATTAAATCCTTTAATATTTACAGTTTGGATGTTTTTTAAAATGTTACCTGAAAACCTAATTTCTGCAGGCTGCGAGCTAAACGTCTGGCACCAAATTTAGCTTCTTCTTCACTATGGTTTTAAGGAAAGAAAAAGATTATCAGTCACACAAGAAATAAATTTTATACTGACAAACATGACAAACTGTACATATAATTTTAAGTCTAGAAAAATGTCCTTTCCATAAAGGAAAAATTTAAAAATTAAAATAAAAAATCCAAGTAAAATTTACCTTGTTGCTCCAGTGCAAATAATTTTTCCTGAGGACCAAATTGTAGCTGTAATTCTAGGTTTTCTAAGCTTCATTAATACTTTCTGCAATAAAAAACAAAAACAGAAACAAAAAAACCATGGTTACATACTAAGTGTTAATTTTCACTTATGGCTCTACTCTATGTGGCCATTTTATTTTAAAAAATATTTTATTTATTTATTCATGAGAGACACAGAAAGGGAGGCAGAGACACATGCAGAGGGAGAAGCAGGCTCCATGCAGGGAGCCCGACGTGGGACTCAATCCCAGGACTCCAGGATCACACCCTGAGCCGAAGGCAGACACTCAACCACTGGAGCCACCCAGGCGTTCCTGTATGTGGCCATTTTAATAAAAGTTTTACTACTCAAAGCTTACCCAAGACTGAAATAATTGTTCTCCAAATCATCCATTCTGAAATCAAGTATCATACTTGAACACAAAGAATGTATTAATTCAAAAGAACATTAATTAAAAATACAAGGTCTGTACAAATCTCTTACTATATATTTGAAATCAATGCACTTCAAGTATGGAAACTTCAGCTCTCATTCCTCTCGGGACACATAACTGGAATTTGCAATTTGCATGGATCCTTAAGCATGCTGAACCTATTCATGCCTTGGGAATTTTGCAGTAATTGTTATTAACTTCATCTGGAATATTCTTCCTCAATATTCTCACTTTCATTCAAGTCTCTCATCAGATGTCAGCTAGACTTCCCTGACCACTCCACCAAAGCACCCATCCCTTCATTGCTCATCATCTCCTATACTGCTTTATTCTGCTTCATGGTACTCAGCACTATATTGTATCTTACAGTTGAGATGCCTACTACATACTTAAGTTCAATATACAAATCTTGAACACAGGAGAAATGTTGGATTCCTTAGATATGAAATGCATTTAAGGCTGTGGGTTTGAATGAAATTATCTACAGAGTGAACATAAATCAGTCAAGGACTAAGGTCCAAGAGAATAATGTGAAATTAAATTTGCATTGCGATTTTTCATTTTTGAAAATATTATATAGCCATTATGTGTAAGAGAGAAATATTTATTGAATACTGTAACATATACATGAATTGGAAATTTCTCCTTGTTACTTTCTGAGTTTCACCCTTTCTTTGTAACATATCATATTATCAAACTAAAAAGCTATTAGGTCTGGAAGGATAAAATTTACCAGAGTCAAATTAAACTTGAACTAAACGATATTATAAAATTTCATACACAAGTAGCTGAGAAACACTAAACTGAGTTTGTTCTGCATTTAATTCTTTCACCACCACCTTATTGATCAACACAGCTTTCTCAATCAACCCCTCTACAAAAAATGTCTTTCCTGTCACATGGCATGCTCAAGTTCCAACATAGTATTGGGCATTTTACTCTCTAAACTTCTTAGCAGACATATTTATTCCTTTGTTTAGGTGATGACAGCATCACTGATGAACTTGAAAATCCTTAATTGTGAGTCACTGCAATTTTTAGTTGAATTAACCTTAACTTAGTTTCTAGTATAAGAGCTAATGATAATTCACTGAGGTATACTGGCACATAATTTTTAGAGCTTAGAGCCTTCATATACCTCCATAATTTTCATAATAAATGTATCAGATATATATCTCAACATCATTTGGTTTATAAAAGCTGATAAACACACATTGTCATTTGTAATGTTAATCTCAGTAAGCTTAAAAGCAAGCTATCCATGCTTTCATTTTAAATATTACAGGTCTAACAAAAACTGAAATTTAAAGTATCTAGCTAGGTTATGATATGAACCATATTATTTTCAGCTATTTGTTACTAAAGAATACCTACTATTTTGGCTAAATATAATACAAAAATTACAACATATAAGGGCATCATTCATATCATATATCATTCATGTAACTGAAAAAAATATATATATATTTAAGATTTATTTGAGAGAAAGTGAGAGGGGAAAGAGAGGATGGAGAGGGAGAGAGAAACTTAAGCAGACTGAGCTGAGAGGAGAGCCTGATGTGCGGCTCAATCACATACATGACCCTGAGATTACAACCTGAGCTAAAACCAAGAGTCTGACACTTACCCGACTGTGCCACCTAGGTACCCCTAAAAAATTATATTTGTGTAAGTATGCACTACATATAAATGTCCCCTTCTTCATTTAAAAGAAATTGGGAGAACAATCAAATTCTAGTAGCCTGTGAGTTCTTTGCTAAGACTTGGAGATCGAGAACATCCAAAAGTGGACACTTAGGGGAGGAGGGGCCACTCTCCAGGGCTCAATGTTATATTCAGTACTGCTGGCACATGGGAAGGTGCTTATAAACTAGCAGTATAGTGAATGTATTTTAGAATATGATTCACAGGACAATAAAATTAGTCTATGTGGCACACATACCAAAATTTAGATACTTACTCCAACATCACGTTTATAAATTACATTTGCTCCTTCCAAAGCAATCTTCCTTAAGTTCAAATGGCATCTTGTTCTAAAAACACAGACTACATTTGTAATTAGAATGTCCAATGCAACATCACTGTCTGCATCCATTGGGGTAGTTTAAAAACTTAGCTTCCCACCACGAAGATCACATCCTAAGAAATAAAACAAAATAAAGTAATTAAATATTCTGTTAATTTGTTTTTCACAAAGTCTTGAAAATTAAAATATAAGAAATGAATTACATTATTTTTCAAAGGTCACTCCAACCAAATCATGTCCCTTCTGTTTCCCATTTAAAAAGTTACTTTTATTTATTTTTTTTTTAATTTTTTTTTTAATTTTTATTTATTTATGATAGTCACAGAGAGAGAGAGAGAGAGAGAGAGAGAGAGAGAGGCAGAGGGAGAAGCAGGCTCCATGCACCGGGAGCCCGACGTGGGATTCGATCCCGGGTCTCCAGGATCGCGCCCTGGGCCAAAGGCAGGCGCCAAACCGCTGCGCCACCCAGGGATCCCTAAAAAGTTACTTTTAAAAAGATAACAAACACATCATATAAAATCTTTCAAAAGCTGGTCCTAATTTTTATTCCTTATAATAAGTAACTTTTACACCCCAGGAATTTACCAGACTTATCTCGTGCTACTTGCCTTTGCAACCACTATGTTTCAGGCATATCACAGTTATGGCAATTCTCGAAATACACCAAGTTCAAGGGCTGGACTTTGTGGTCCTGATGTCCAGTCATTCATGGTATAATAATCCACCTCATACAATGTGCCGGGGCTAAAGGGCTAAAGGAAAGATAACCTATTTTTCCTCTACTTTGGATAGCTGGCTTACTTATTTAAAGGAGCAGAAATATTAATTATATTATTAGAATAATTGTTAACAGGTTTTTCTCATTTACTAGCCATTCATTCATTATTCACTTATCGAGTGAGTCACTGAGGACACCAGAGAAAAAAATGAATTCAGACAAAATCTTTTTTGTCTTCAAGGAGCTCTGGCCAAGAGCCCAACATCATTTTTGTCAAGATCACAGTCTTCTAAAATATACCTTTCAAAACTGTGATACGAGCATTTCTAAAAACAAACAAAAATGAGTCCTAGTTTTTAGTAAGCATATGACCCATATCCAGCTAAAAAAAATATCTTTGACTAGGTTTCCATTTTTATAGATTTTATTTATTTATTAAAAGAGAGTAAGAAAAAGAGTGTAAGTGGGGGGAAGGGCAGAGAGAGAGGGAAAGAATCTCAAGTAGACTCCATGCCCAGCACAAAATTGATGTGAGGCTTGACCTCACAACCTTGAGATCATGACTCAAGCCAAAACCAAGAGGCCAAAGCTCAATGGACTGAGCTACCTACCCAGGTGTCCCTAGGTTTCAACTTCTTAAAAAACAAGTAACAGTAATTCAGCTTATTTAACCCACAGAAAAAACCGGAAAACAGTAATAATACCATTGTAATGACTTTTAAGATTCCGTGAAGCAGCAATATGAAAAACTAATATTCTTTATAAAGATTCAAATTATTATTCGATTAAAATAATGAAGATGATGAGACACCTGGGTGGCTCAGCGATTTAGTGTCTGCCTTTGGCCCAGGGCCTGATCCTGGGGTCCCAGGATCAAGTCCCACATCAGGGTGCCCACAGGGAGCCTGCTTTTCCCTCTGCCTGTGTCTCTGCCTCTCTCTCTGTGTCTGTCATGAATAAATAAAATAAAATTTAAAAAAGAATGAAAAAAAAAAGAAGATGCCAAGAGTTTCAATAAAGAAAATTCAAGCTTGTTTTCTTGTCTTTTAGTATCTGATAGAACACAAGTCAGACCAAGCCTTCTAGCACCTCTCTAGGATGAAGGAGCATTCAGCTCTGTGTACTCCTTGTATCTCAGGTTCATCAAGTTTTCTCACATTTATATTCCCTTCAATCTGCTTATTTTGTTGTTGTGTACGTCTGAGCAACCTCAAATAATTTTTATGTACAAGGAGTGGGGCAGGGATAACAATGGATAAAAATATGGGTACACAGATTAACAAAGAGGACTGAGGCAGTTATCAATACTGATCTTAAAAGTGGGATCAGTATCTGACTCACCACTTATCAGTTATTAAAACCTGACAAGTTATGTACTATGTCTGGGCCTCAGTCTTCTCATCTGTGGCATGGAATATAGTACCTTACCAGAAAGTATTGTGGGGGTTATATAGAACGTATCAAAAGTACTTAGCACATATATCTGGTAATAATAACACAAAAATGACAATTAATATAGATCAAACAAGTTTAAATCAAAAGGCAGAGTAGCGATACCTTAGTATCACTTTCCATGATTATATTATTACCCAGATACTCTACTACTCTATTACTCTAGTAATAATAGATACTAGGGTAGAGTATCTGGGTAATAACCTAGACCTCACCAGGTTTCCTATGTTCCTATAGAAACTGTGAAATAATGTAAAGAGGCTTTTAGTTGCTTACCTCAACATCCATTCCACCCTTCCTTCACAATGAACAGAACCCAAGAGAATCTAGCTGGGTACACTGTGGGAGGACTAAAATATGACATATACTTTTAAGGCTCCCTGGAATAGGTACAGCCAAGAGGCCACATGGTCCCATCATGGTTAATGTAAAATGAATGGTTTTATGTCTTTTGGGAAGAAACGACTGCTTAGAGTGACCAAGCTAGGCCAGCAAAGACCCCTTTGGCCTTTCCACCCTTTTTCACTCTTAATGTCTGGAGTTGGATGTAAAAGTTGGAGCTCAAGTAGCCATTTGGGATCATTAGACTATGTGATAAAGATAGTGGAACAGGAAAACAGAAGCCTGAATTCCCAGTAGAGTGAAACTCCTTATCCCTGCACTTCCTAATGCCAGACTTGATGAATGTGAGAGAAAGATCAATTTCCATCTCAAGGCCCTCACATGTTGGATTTTTGTTATATGTCACTAAATCTAATCTTAATGGCTACACATTCCATGGGATAGGCTACAGAAAGCACTACCTAAAGAGAAACTATGTCAAATTTACTGTTTCACATAGATTTTTCTTTTCATCAAACAGGTTAAAACAAATTAAGGGGAGAATACAAGGGCAATATATAGGGTAAAAATAAGTCAAGAGAGTAGGTGTAAAGCAAATCTTGGTGAATGCAAAGCCTTGAAATTAATCCAGAGTTTAAGCAACTCTAAAAACATAGTTCATCTTAAGTTACTCAATGTTCATGTTTTACATGAATATAATCTGGCAAGCAGCTTTAATACTATTGCTCTCATAGGTTTTAGATCAAGGATAAAATATGAAGTCAGTATTTAAAAAAGAAAGAGGCATCCTACATGAAAGATTACACATTTTTGAAAGATTACAAACAAACAAAAAAACCCTACTTGCAATTAATTTGTCTATCCTGTAAGAGAGCAGTGCTGGATATTAACAAAGATTCACCCCACAGTTAACATCATATTGAATGGTGAACAGTTGAAAGTTTTTCCTCTAAGACCAGGAAAAGGATGCCCACTCTCACCACTTATATTCAACATAGTATTGGAAATCCTAGCCAGAACAATTAGGCAAGAAAAAGAAAATGCATCCAAATTGGAAAGGAAAAAAGCAAAATTGTCACTTTCTGTGGACATGATTTTATATATAGAAAACACTAAAGACTCCACCAAAACAGCTTTAACTGATAAATGAATTCAGTAAAGTTGCAAGGTACAAAATCAATATATAAAATCTGTTCTGTTTCTATATATTAACAACTATCAGAAAGAGAAACTTTAAAGCACATTCTTTTTTTTTTTTTTTTTAAGTTTTATTTATTTATGATAGTCACAGAGAGAGAAAGAGAGGCAGAGACATAGGCAGAGGGAGAAGCAGGCTCCATGCACCGGGAGCCCGACGTGGGATTCGATCCCGGGTCTCCAGGATCGCGCCCTGGGCCAAAGGCAGGCGCCAAACCGCTGCGCCACCCAGGGATCCCAGAAAGAGAAACTTTAAAAACTCACTTTACAATTGCATCAGAAAGAATAAAATACCCAGGAATAAATTTAAACAAGAAGGTGAAAGACCTATACACTGAAAACTGTAAGACATTGATAAGAGAAACTGAAAACAAATACATGGATACAGCATACTAGTAGATTAAAAGAATTAATATTGCTAAAACATCCATACCACCCCAGAGCAATCTACAGATTCAATGCAATCTCTATAAAAATTCCAAGGGTATTTTTTCACAGATATAGAACAAAACATTCTAAAATTTGTATGGAACCATAAAAGCAATCTTGAGAAAGAACAAAGCTGGACTTGGTTTCAAACTATATTACAAAGCTAGAATAATCAAAACAGTATGGTATTGGCATAAAAACTGGCACAGAGATTAATAAAACAGAATATAACTCAGAAATAAAACCCATGCTTATACAGTCAATTGATTTATGAAAAAGGAGGCAAAAATATACATTGAGGAAAAGACAGTCTCTTCAGCAAATGGAGCTAGGAAAATTGGATAGCTACATTCAAAAGAATGAACCTATACTATCTTATACTATGCACAAAAATTAACTCAAAATGGGTTAGAGATGTAAAACCTAAAACTAGAAAACTAGAAAAAAAAGCAGGTGATAAGTTCCTTGATACCAATCTTTGCAGTGAATTCTTGGATCTAACTATTTTTTTTTAAGATATTTATTTATTTGAGAGAGGGAGAGAGAGACAGCACTCATGGGGGTGGGGGTGGGGGCAGGGAGCAGAAGGCAAAGAAGCAGCAGGATCTGCACTGAACAAGGAGCCATACCCAGACTAGGGCTCCATCGTAGGACCCTGAGATCATGACCTGAGCCGAAGTCAGACACTTAACCAACTGAGCCACCCAGGCTCCCCTGAGTTTTGGGTCTAATTTTAAAAGCAAAGGTAACAAAAGCAAAAACAAACAAATGAGAGATACATCAACCTAAAAAGCTTTTGCACAGCAAACAAAATGAAAAGGTAACCTACTGAATGGGAGAAAACAGTTGCAAATCATATATACCCAGTAAGAGGTAAATATCCAAAAAATATAAAGAACTCCTATAATTCAATAGCAAAAACCACAATCTAATTAAAAAATGGGTAGAGGAGGGACACCTGGGTGGCTCAGCGGTTGACCATCTGCCTTTGTCTCAGGTTGTGATCCCGGAGTTCCGGGATCGAGTCCCACATTGGGCTTCCTGCAGGGAGTCTGCTTCTCCCTCTGCCTGTGTCTCTGCTTCTCTGTGTTTCTCATGAATAAATAAATAAATTAATTAAAAAAAAATGAGTAGAGGAACTGAAGAGACATTTTTCCAAAAAAGACATACAGATGGTCAACAAGCACATGAAAAGATACTCAATGTCACTAATCATCAGGGAAACGCAAATCAAAACCACAATGGGACATCACTGCACATGTGTTAGAATGGTTGGCAACAAAAAGACAAAAAATAACAAATGCTGGTGAGGATGTGGAGAAAAGGGAACCTTTGTGCACTGCTGGTAGTAAAGTGGGATAGGTGCTATGGAAAACAGTATGGAGTTTCCTCAAAAAATTAAACACAGAAATAACATATGATCCAGCCATTCTGCTTTTGGATATTCATCTGAAGAAAAGGAAAACATTAAATCGAAAAGATATATGCACCCCCATGTTAATCACAGTATTCTTTACAATAGCCAAGATGTGGATACAATTTAAGTGATCACACATCAATGAGTGAATGGATTTAAAAAATGTATATGTATACATAATGGAATACTTCTCGGCTATATTGAACGAAATCTTGCCATTTGCGACAACATGGATAGATCTTGAAGGTATTATGTTGTGTGAAATTATTCAAAAATTTCACTTATATGTGGAATCTAAAAAACAAAACAAACACCAACAACAAAAGCAGAGACTAAAACACAGAGAAGAAGCTGGTAGTTGTCAGAGGGGAAGATGGGTGTGGGGATGGGTGACATACAAGGAAATTAAGAGGTATAAATTTCCAGTTATAAAATAAATAATTCACTGGGATTAGAAGTACAGCACAGGGAATATTAGTCAAAAATACTGCAGTAACTTTGTATGGTGAGAGATGGTAATTACATTTATCATAAGCACGTTGTAATGCATATACATGGGGAATCACTATACTGTACACTTCAAACTAATATAATATTGTATATGTTAATTATACTTCAACTAAAGAAAAGGTTAAAAGCAAGAAAGAAATACAACTACTGGAAAATAAGAAGCATGGAAATACAAATGACTTAAGCATTTGAACCAAGAAATCAATTAAATAACAGCCATAATACATAAGGAAGAAAATAATAAAAGTAGAAACAAAACCTTAAAAAGAAAACATGGTAGAAATGCAAAGAAAAATACAACTCAAATTTTTGAAATGTAAAACATTCCAATAGTTTTTTCATACAGGAAAATTAAATAATTTTCTTCAATTTTTTTGTACACTGTAGTAAAACAATATATATATTAGACTTATTACAAGAAAAATAAAGTTAATTCTATTTTGATTTCAATATAATTATCAATAACTTTCTCACTGCCCAAGGCCTAACATTAAGGCATGGTTTAATCAGGCGTTTTGTCCTGTACCTCAAGTAAATGCCTAGTATGAGTTGTCAAATATTTTCTTCTAACAAAAAGCAAAGATCAAAACTGCACCTGTCCTAACTTCAAGAAATGTCCTATTTTTAGCTTTTTATTAAATGCAATTATAATTGTGGTCAAAAGTACAAACTTGCAATTATAAAAAAAAATAAGTCCTGTGGATGTAATGTACAGTCTAGTCTGGTGACTAGTTAATATTACTCTATCCTATATTTGAAAGCTGATAAAAGAGATCTTAAAAGGTCTCATCACAAGAAAAAAAAATTGTAACTATGTGTGGTGATGGATGTTAACCACACTGTGGTGGTGTGATTATTTCGCAACTCATACATATATTGAATCAAGTTGTATAACCTGAAACATAATGTTACATGTCAACTGAATCTCAATAAAAATTTTTAGATAGTCCTAGAAAAAAGTGCATCACAGAAGCTGAAGCAGCTTCTTCCTCACTCAATGATTTTAGGGACAAGAACACGTGTGTTTTAGGATCTTTGACTTTCTAATGGTATTCAAAAACATTACTTTCAACAATCAGCACAAACTGCAACCTTAAAAGAATTACTCGGAAAACACTGCCACCTCCTGGCTTTTAAGACAAAGTACATCGAAGACTACAGGTTTGGTTCCAGACCACCACAGTAAAGCAAGTAACTCAATAAAGCAAGTCAAATGAATTGTGTAGTTTCTCAGTACATATAGAAGTTGCATGACACCATATTGTAGTCTGTTAAGTGTGCAATAGCATTATGTCTAAAAAAAATCAATTTATATACCTTATTTAAAAAGTATGTTATTGCTAAAAAATGCTAACCATCATTTGAGCTTTGAGCAAGTCCATCTTTTTATTAGGGGAGGGTCTTGCCTGGATGTTGATGATTACTGACTCACTAGGTGGTGGCTGCTGAAGGTTGGAGGCTGTGGCAATTTCTTAAAATACGACAACAATAAAATTTGCTGGATGGATTGGATCTTCCTTTCATGAACAATTTCTCTATAGCATGTGATGCTCTCTGACAGCATTGAGCCACCATTAGAACTTTCAAAATTGGGAGTCAATCCTCTCAATCCACTAAGTCTACTGCTTTATCAACTAAGTATATGTAACATTCTAAATCCTTTGTTGTCCCTTCAACAATCTTCACCAAAGTAGATTTCATCTCAAAAAATGCTTTTGCTTATCCCTTAAGAAGCAACTCCTCACGCATTCAAATTTTATCATGACATTGCAGAATTCAGTCACACCCTCAGGCTGCACTTCTAATTCTAGTTCTCTTGTTTCTTCTATTGCACCTGCAGTCACTTACTCCACTGAAGTCTTGATCCCTTAAAGTCATCCATGAGGGCTGAAGTCCAACTCCTTCTAAACTCCTGTTAATGTGGATATTTTGAGCTCTCCCCCCCCCCCCCCAATTACAAATGTTCTTAATGGGACGCCTGGGTGGCTCAGGGATTGAGCATCTACCTTCGGCCCAGGGCATGATCCAGGAGTCCCCGGATCGAGTCCCATGTCGGGCTCCCTCCCTGCATGGAGCCTGCTTCTTCCTCTGCCAGTGTGCCTCTCTCTCTCTCTCTCTGTGTGTGTCTCTCATGAATAAATAAATAAAATCTTTTAAAAAAATGTTCTTAATGGTATCTAGAATGGTGAATCTTTTCTGGAAGGTTTTCTTTTTCTTTTTTTTTTTTTAATAATTTTTATTTATTTATGATAGTCACACACAGAGAGAGAGAGAGAAAGAGGCAGAGACACAGGCAGAGGGAGAAGCAGGCTCCATGCACCGGGAGCCCGACGTGGGATTCGATCCTGGGTCTCCAGGATCGCGCCCTGGGCCAAAGGCAGGCGCTAAATTACTGCGCCACCCAGGGATCCCTCTGGAAGGTTTTCAATGTATTTTTTCCAGATCCATCAAAGGAATCACTATCTGTGGCAGCTCTAGCTTTATGGAAATGTATTTCTTAAATAATAACACTTGAAAGTCAAAATGACTCCTTGATCCATGGGCTGCAGAAAGACTGTTGTGTTAACAGGCATGAAAAGAACATTAATCTCGCTGCACATCCCCATCAGAGCTCTTGGGTGACCAGGTGCCTTGTCAGTGAGCAGTAGTATTTTGAAAAGGATCTTTTTTTTTTTTTTTCTGGTTCTTCAAAAGTTCTTCAAAATACTAAGTCAAGTTGCGAACAGATGTGCTGTCATCTAAGCTCTGTTGTTCCATTTATGGAACACAGGCAGAGTAGACAGACATAGAGTAATTCTTAAAGGCCCTAGGGCTTTCTGAATGGTAAATAAGCACTGGCTTCAACTGCAAGTCACCAGCTGCATTCACTCCTAACTGAAGAGCCTAACCTCTGAAGCCAAGCGTTGACTTCTCCTCTCTAGCTATGAAAGCTTTAGATAGCATTTCCTTCAAACTAAAGCTGTTTTGTCTATATCTAAAATCTGCTGTTTAGTGTAGCCAGCTTCATGAATGATCTTAGCCAGACCTTCTGGAGAACTCACTGCCGCTTCTATAGTAGCACCTGCTGCTTCATCGTACACTTTTGTTATAGAAACGGCTTCTTGCCTTAAACCTCATGAACTAACCTCTGCTAGCTTCAAACTTTCTTCTGCGGCTTCCTCTCCTCTTTCAACCTTCACAGATTTGGCGAGAGTTAGGGCCTTGCTCTGAATTAGGCTTTGGCTTAAGGGAATCTGGTGGCTGGTTTGATCTTCTATCCAGACCCCTAGAATTTTCTCCATATCAGCAATACAGCACATTATTGTGTTCACCAGAGTAGTACTCTTAATTTCCTTCAAGAACTTTTCCTTTGCATCCACTACTTGGCTTAACGACACAAGAGACCTAACTAGCTTTTGGCCTATCTCATCTTTTGACATGCCTTTCTCACTAAGCATAATCATATCTGGCTTTGATTTAAAGTGAGAGCTATGTAATTCTTCCCTTCACTTGAGCACTTACAGGTCTCTGTAGGGTTATGAACTGGCCAAATTTCAATACTGTTGTGTCTCAGGGAATAGGGGGGTGCAAGGAGAGAGACAGGGGAATGACCAGTTGGTGCAGCAGATACGCACGTTATTTCTTGATTAGGTCTGCCATCTTACAAGGGTACATTTCATGGTGCCCCCAAAACACTTAGAGAGTAACATCAAAGATCACCATAACAAAAGAGGGTAATAAACAAGTCTGGAAAACTGAGAGACTTATCAAAGTACGGGAAAGATGGTGCCAATAGATTTGCTTGGTGCAGAGTTGTCACAAACCTTCCATTGCCAAAAACACAGTATCTGTGAAGTGCAATAAAACTGGTTATGCCTGTACTACATTTTATATTTTCCATGCCGGAAAAGATATTTAAACTGAAAAGGGTAAAATAAACAGTGTCCTAAAAACAAGGCAAAAATACCCCTAAAATCCTGTAAAAAGCCAAAAGAACAAAACTAAATAAACCTGAGAAAAAAGTAGAATCTAGCTACTTTAAGTGTATTCAAGTTGCATCTGAGGATACTGAGGGAGGGGCCTCTAATGCTTTAACCACCAAATTACCACCCATGATTTGAGAAATGGCAGAAGTAGGGGGAGACTGAATACAGACCAATTTATAAATAACACGAACCCTCATGGTCTCCTGGAAATTGTTCTTTTCTACAAGCAAGACATGCTATCCAAGTAATCTTATATTATTTAAAAAGCTCTCAAAACAGCACGTTAGGAAGTAGACGTTCTGTGTCTCTGTGTCCAGATTTCAACAGATTACATAGTCCCTCCACGCACGTCTGTGACCAAGCTAACGTTTTGCCTTTTAAAAAATGGTGGTTTTTTTTTGCTGTTCTTTCACATCTATTTAATAGTATAGAAGAAAACTTACTTCTTAATTTTCTCTTCTGGAAATTGGTGGCATCACTGTACCTCCTAAGGTACTTTTAAAGATTAAATAGGTTATTTATGTCTAGTACATAGCATTTAGCATGTGTTCATTAAATGGTAGCTATTACTATTTGATGGATTCACAGGTAATTGCATTTTATAATCAAATAGTATTATTTAATGAACTGACACAAAATCTGAGAAGTCCACATTAACAGACAGAAAAAAAAGGAGATCACAACAGGTTAGGCAAGGGTCAGCAAACTATGGCCAATGGGCCAGTGGCTATTTTGTGAAAAAAAAAAAAAAAAAAAAAAGTTGTTGTTGTTGTTTTTTAAAAGAATTCATTTATTTATTCATGAGAAATACGGAGAGAGAGAGGCAGAGACACATCCAGAGAGATAAGCAGGCTCCCCACAGGGAACCTGATGTGGGACTCGATCCCGGGACTCTAGGACCATGCCCTGGGCTGAAGGCAGGTGCTAAATCACTGAGCCATCCAGGGATCCCGTTAAAAAAAAGTTTTAATGGAACATGCCATTCTCAAGTATTTACCTAATGACTATGTGAGCAGCTGAGCAGTTGTGACAAAGACCACATACCCTCAAGTCTAAAAGAGTTACTGTCTGATCCTTTAAAAAAAAAGTTTGTCAATTCCTGGGCTACCCCAGAGAGACAAAATCAATATAATAAAATGTAACATTGACAAATTTTAAAGCCCACGTTTTGTTTTGTTTATTAAGATAAACAAAACTGTTTGTCATGGTTTGTGACTGAATCCTGGTTTGAACAAACCAGCTGCAAGCAGAATTTTGAAGGAAATCAGTACCTATCTGAGTGACAGATAATACTGGGGAATTACTGTTCATTTTGTTACATGCAATGATAGAGTGGTTATGGAGACAATATGCAATTGGGATGACCTACTCTGAGATACAGAATAGCAGATATAATTGTATTGTAAAACCAAAAAATGTCATGTTACTGTTTCATCTCTTAACAACTATTAAAACTAGGTGATAGGTATACAGATACTTGTTATATATTCTCTCTATAATTATCTGAAAATTTCCATTAACACCTTTTTAAAAAAAAAAAAAAGATTTATTCACTCATGATAGACAGAGACAGAGAGAGAGGCAGAGACACAGGCAGAGGGAAAAGCAGGCTCCATACTGGGAGCCCGACGCGGGACTCGATCCTGGGACTCCAGGATCATGCCCTGGGCCAAAGGCAGGCGCTAAACCCCTGAGCCACCCAGGGATCCCCATCCGTAACACCTTTAAAGAATGTTTAAGAAAAAGACTTTACTTCACACTAGATCATACTAAGACATGAAACTGCAATTACTTAAAAAAACAAACAAAACCTAGGCTAGATAGGAGTGACCAGAGCAAAGAAGTAGTAGCCTTCTTTGTAACTGACACATCTAGAATATCCTAACATCATTTAAAGAGGGCAATGATAACCAAATATCCAGAGGAAAGTCGAATGGCATGAGATACAAAAATAGAGTGTGAGGAAAGTCTCAGGACATTTAGCACAGGAAAGAAAAGAGAGCAGTTGTTCTCAAATATCTGAATAAAAAGGATACTGCAAACCAGTTAAAGTCACATGGAAGCAGATCTCACGAAACCACACCAATAAACAAGTACCTGTAAAGCAGTTGCTCCAAGGAAGAAAAGTATCAAAAAAAGAGGAGGCGGGGTTAGAGAATAAACCAACGGCAATTAGCAATGTTATGGAATGAGTCTTTCATTCTAGTGGAAGATGAGACTAGATGGTTCCGAAGATCCCATCTAATTCTAAAATACCAGATTCTAACATCTTAGATGAAGACATGCTATAGATAAGCTTAGGAATGATATGCTAAATTTTGACTTCAATTCTAGAGCTAGGGACGCCTGGGTGGCTCAGTGATTTAGTGTTTGCCTTTGGCTCAGGGGGTGATCCCGGAGTCCCAGGATCAAGTTCCACATCGGGCTCCTTCCATGGAGCCTGCTTCTCCTCCCTCTCCTTGTGTTGTGTCTCTGCCTCTCTCTGTGTGTCTCTCATGAATAAATAAAATCTTTAAGTAATATCCCAATTCTCAACTTCCCATTTTCCCTTCAACATGCATTTGTGTTCAAAGGGGCAGGCAGTAAAGGAAGACACCAGCACTAAGGGGCAAAGGTACAGGCACACAACTCAAACCACAAACCTTTAACTCGTGTGGCAGCGTGACCTTCCTTCATGAAGACATTTTAGTGCATGGCACAAGAGCTCTTCCTTAGCTCTTTAGGGGCCCATCCCTAGGGTTGGCATTTTTGTGTTCTAGCCACAGGAAGAAAATTTTACTAACAGGCCTGGCCTCAAAAACGCTTTTATTTTCCAAAAGAAAGGATCATATATTATGCTACCCCTATTATATAAAACATTTAACAAATACTTAATTATCAAGCAAAAGTATTTGATATACAAAACTGTTATCACATTAGGTTAAACAGAATGTTAAAGTACCTTCATTACTTTTGCCTCTGCCTACTATCTACGACTCAGGCTAAATACCAGTTCTGAAGAGTGGTACGCAGATAGCATTCATGTAAATAACTTGCATCAAAACGAACTGTTGTAATTTTTTAAATCTGTATTAAGAAAACAATAAAAATACTGTTTTTCATGGAAATTAATTAATAACAACTGGGGCTTTGTCAGCAAATACCTATTTAAAAAAAATAGAAAGGAAGAATTTTTATGCTTCAGTCAGTAAAAATATTTGTATCGGTGCCTAAAAGATAGCGGAGGAAAATTTAAATGATGCTGAATTTCTGAAGGAGTGCTTAGTAAAAGATATGTCAATGGTGTATACTCTCGTGAAAAAGTTCCAGTTAAAAAAATAAAGTATTTTGTGATATAAGAATACATAATCTGGGGTGCCTGGGTGGCTCAGTCAGTTAGGCATCCAACCTATGGTTTTAGCTAAGGCCATAGGGTCGTGAGATTGAGCCCCAAGTTGGGCTCCGCACTCCATGTGGATTCTCTCCCCCTCTCCTTCTGCCCCTCTTGCTCATGCTTGCAGTCTCTAAAACAAATACATCTTTAAAAAATATATAATTCAGTATCTATTTCATATTTAATGTTTAAATAGCAGCCTACTTACGAATTTCACTATTTCATTATGTACTAAAACCTACCTATAAAGTAAGAGAACTTGGATCCTAATGGAAGCTATGTGACAGTAGGCTAGCTCTGAACTATTCCCACACTTATTTGTAAAATGCGCACATTGTTTACTTGTCACATGATTGTTTTGAGAAATGAATGAACACCTCACAAATCACAATATCTCGATTAAAGTAATGCCATATTAGCCAGTGCTAACATTAACTAATGTATTATTGTGGATAACAAGAGAAAAAGTATATTTTACTGAATACAAATGAAATCTAGGGAATCAGACTCAAGAGATTAGAAATTGGGGGTATCAATTCCTTACTAAGTAAAAGAAAAATTTATTTTGGATAGATTTCTTTTTTTTTTCTTTTTAAGACTTATTTGAGAGAGGGAGAAAGTGCACATGAGCAGGAGGCAGGGCAGAGGGACAGAATCCAAGCAGACTCTTCGCTGAGCGTGGAGCTGTACACAGGGCTTGAGGTCAGGATCCATGAGTTCATGACCTGAGCCAAAATCACGAGTCTGACACTTAAATGACTAAGCTACCCAGGAATGAATTGTATAGATTTCTTAGTATTTTAAACAAATGGTCTTAATGCATGATTTTTAAGCAGAGAGCATGTCATTTTCTGATTGCATAAAAAATACTCAAAGAAAAAGTCATCCATAGTCCTATCACAGTGATAAACTAATTTTTTTTTTCCTATGCTCATGTAGGCACATGTTTCTAGGCTGCTGAATCTTTCTATTTATCTGCATCTTAAACAAGTTTGCATCATGTGTATATGCTGGCATTTAGTCAACAAAGTATTTTGTAAAAGTCTTTGACAATGTGAGTTATAAGAAAAAGTAATATTGAATTAACTGGTGAGGGCGAACTTCCTTAAATACTAATGAGGGTGAACTTGTAAAATATTACTCCTCATATTTACTCTATGTTAATTGTCTCAGATCCTTTGTTCATTTGCCTTCTGAGATTTCTTACTGATTTATACAAGCTTTTATATGTTAAAGAATATTAACCTTTGCCTGCTTATACTATTCCTTCTGCTAAAATTATTCACCTGGCTCATTCCTATTTGTTCTATAGCTCAGCATCACCTTCATTTAATCAATTCTGTAACAATGAACTGGAAATCTAAGCATTAGGCCTTCTACGAGGGTACAGGAATCCAGCAATGAACAAGACCTGGTAGAGGGAACGGCAGGTATTCTCAGCTCTGAGGTGAGTTAAGAGTACGAACTATTCATACATGAAGAAGGGCCAGCATGGCTTGAGGGGAAAGAGTGGCACAAGACCAGGCTGGACATGCAGGAAAGGGTCAAATTATGTCTTCCAGGCTGTATTAAGGATCTTCACATTCATCCCAAGAGTAATGGGGAAGTAAAAGTGAAGCAAGAAATGACATGAAGTATTTACTTTTTAAAAATATATCACTGGTACTTCTGTAATGGGAGAATGGACTGGATGTTAAGAATGGGCAGGAAACTTGGTCAGGGTCTAGTAGAGCAGTCCTGTGAGAGAGGACAGCAGTGGAGACCAGGGTGGATGAAGATGAAAAGAAGTAGACAGAAGGTGATATTTGTGGCTGATATGAGGAAGACGAAATGGGAGATGAAGGATGACTCTAGGTTTGTGGCCTTAGATACTATTTACTGTGAGAGAAACACCAGAGGGAAAGCAGGTTGCAGAGGAGATGGGACATGAAGGAGGGGTAAGGATTCTCTGGAGAAATGTTGAAGGAGCCTGTGAGACACCGAAAGGGAGGTCCAGAGCAAAAAATCAGATAAGATTCTGTCACTCAGTATAGGCTGGTATAGATTAGAAGTGAAAATCTGAAAACCCTACTATAAAAGGTAATTAAAACCATGATGGGTAAAATAAGAAATCAAAGGAACTAAGAAATCTGATCCCTAAGACCGAGCCAAGGTATCCCTACTCTGAGTCCCATTACCAGGTTGCTATGCAAACCACTATCACAGCATTTTTTCACACTACAGTGAAATTTCATGTTTGTCTCCCTGCTAGACAATAGATTCCACAGACTCATATCAAATCTTACTTATTTTTATACCCAAGCCTTAGCATAGTTCCCAAGACACTAAACATATTCAATAAAATGTCTGCAAGAGCTTAACTGTTAGCTTGAGATCAAAAAGCAGTACACACACACAGACACACTAAAGTTTAAGAGTTCAGACTCTGGAGTAGATCACCTGGGTTAAATCCAGACTGGTAAATACCATTTACCAGTCGTGTGACACTGGGTAAGTTATTTAATGCCTCTGTGCCTTAATGTCCTGATCTATAAAACAAGGCAGGTAATAGTACCTATTACAGAGTGTTGCAAAAGTTGACATTTTATGCAAAACACTTGCACATGGCAAGCATTATATATTTAGCTATTCCCATCGCTACAATTCCAATCTCCTTGCTTCATCTCCCAGGAATAGAGAAATGTTCAAAAATGGAAAGGATTTCCAATTATTTGTTGTGGTCCTCAAGCTGGGGAACACAACAGATCATGTTCCTTCAAGTGTAAAAGCAAGGAGTAAAAATAAAGAATATAATTTTGTTTATCTAGTAAGTAAAATTAATATTTAAAAAATAAATTTAACAGTGACTTTTAAAAAATCCCCAATAGGGGATCCCTGGATGGCTCAGCGGTTTGGCGCCTGCCTGCCTTTGGCCCAGGGCGTGATCCTGGAGTCCCGGGATCAAGTCCCGTGTCAGGCTCCCGGCATGGAGCCTGCTTCTCCCTCTCCCTGTGTCTCTGCCTCTCTCTCTCTCTATGTCTATCATGAATAAATAAATAACATCTTTAAAATAAATAAATTTAAAAAAATCCCCAATAATAAAACCATTTCAAACCAAGTATTGATTGTGTGAGGGTTTTTTTGGGGGGAGGGGCAGAGATTGGGGAGAAGAACAGGAAGAGAGAGGGAAAAACAATCTGACCAAGGCTATTACATATTACAAAATGTGTATTTTGCTAACTTAGCTAGGTATGGGCAAACACAGGCAGACGGAAAAGTGACAATCAGAAATTAAATTGCAACAGAACTGTTTATCATGTTCATTTCACTTAAAGTATAAATTTATTATGTTCATTTCATTGCACTTCTAAGGAATCAGTTTTCTCCAGCAGGTCTTGTGTCTATATTTTTCCATATTATGGGTTATCATTTCAAAAACTGTTATCACTTTATAAAGAATTTTGTTATTTGTCCTAACTTACCCATAAGTAGCCACAATTTCTGAGACTAATTAATCCATTAGTTGATAATAAGCTAATAAAAGCCATGTACTTTTAAAAAGATTATTATTTTCTACGTATACATGTTAATTCCCTAGGTGGCTAAGACAAAACAAATCAAATAACCCCTCTTTCAACTTCTGGTTGGTGTCATTGGCATGCATAAAGTTCAAACTTCTCTGAATTCTGATTTTTTTTCAGGGATGTGAATGCAAGACTCAAACTTGAACACTGACAGCTCATCAAGAATTTAATCAAGAGAAAGCACGGCAAGATGAAAACACAACATGTGAAATTTTCTATTTTGACAGTTTCCTTTCAGCTGCTTTTACAGGTTTACACTTCATATAAAATGTGTGCTCGAGTGCAGACAACCCGTTTTAAGGTCTATGCCATGCATGACTGCCATTTTAAGAAAACAAAGGCAGAATTATGAAATAAGCTAGCTAGCTGGAAAATAGTATACAGAGTTCAAATTCTTCTAGGTAAAAAATAATTTTTACTATTTAGTAAAAAAGTAATATCCTTAAATAAAAGCAAACAGGATTACAGAATGAATACTCTCTCCACATGTAAGCACCATTAAGAATTTATTTTACTCAGAACTGTCAGGTTTTTAATTGACTAAGGGCTATGTCACTCAAAAACAGTAAGTATGGAGAACGTGCCTAAAGAGTAGAAGAAAGCCATAACATTTCTTAAACTGGAAATTAAGGCCTGTTAGAAAGTCTAAAAATACTTTAAATAGCACAATAGTAAGCTGAGTAATTAGATAATATACAAGTAAAAGAAAGGATTCTTACACGGAACATAAAACAAGAGTGATAAAGAAGTTTTCTAACTGGAACACTAGTTCTTAACTATTAAGAAAAAGATAAACCAAATAAAAACTACAAAAAGCCTCACCCCCAGAGATATTGATTAACTAACCTTTGTAGGGTCCTAATTTTTAAAAACATCTCTAAGCTGTTTCTAATGGGCAGCCAGTTGAGAGCCACTGGGCCGAAACGTCACAAAAGGTCATCAAAATAATGGAATTTCCCTTTTAGCAGGTCCTTAAAATGGGCTCTATTCTCATATCAGGCTTGTTTATCATTAGAGAACATCAAGACTTCTGCACTCTGTTTACCATGCATTGTTTCCTTAAGTTGATTCATGCATGAAGCCTTCACAACCTGCCTTGTTCTCTGCATGGTATGAGGTGTTTATGAATGAGTGGCTCACGGCTGAATCTGATGTCACAGTTGAAACTCCCTCCTACTAAACCTCTCCAGAAGATAAAGCCCTGGGCACTCCTGATTCTCAAAACTTTTCCTCATGCACCCCCTATTTTTTGGCTTCTGAGGCAAATTTCCTATGTTCTCCTCCCATCTCAAATACTTCCATCTGCTCCTTAACTTGGAGGTTCTTAACTGAAATCCATGACAATTCCTGAAAAGCTCAGTAATAGGTTCCAGAGGTGAGGAACCCCTTGAAATTGTATACACACAGATTTGGATGCATATCTGAGGCCATTTTCTTTCTTTCTTTCTTTCTTTCTTTCTTGTTCTTTTTTCTTTGGGATTCGTGGTGGAGTTCTTTTGGGGTCAGGAGTCTTAAGTAGTCATGGGCTCATGGGCCGTTCGATCATTATTCCTTCCCCTCCCTCCCTCCCTCCCTCCCTCCCTTCCTTTCCTTCCTTCCTTCCTTTCTTTCTTTTTTTCTTTTTCTTTTTTTTAGATCTTCAATGAGTTTAAGATCTCTAAAGGTTATAAACCACTGCCAAAAATCCTTTTTTAAGCTTCCCAGGTTTTAATGTGCTATCTATGAGTTTATGGCACCTACATCAATCCTATATTCTTAACTAGCTGTTTGGCATATTCATTAAATTAAGCCAACATATCCAAAATTTATCAATCCCCTCTGAAATACTTGTGGTCTCTTAATTCTTCATTTCAGTTAATGGAACCACCCTCCAACACTCAGACACCTGAGTCAAAGATTTCAGAATCATTCTTTCGGCTCTTCTTTTTCTCTTATACCCAGTTAACTTTTCATGTAGCTTCCTTTCTGCATCCAGAGCACTGGTATTTTATTTCAGGCTTTCACATGTTCTTATGGCTATGGCCTTCTAATGGAACTTTGCTTGTAGTCTCCACAGTCTAGTCCATCTACCAAATAAGCTCCCAGAATTATCTTCCTACTTGTGCCACACCCTGCTTAAAGAAAAGTCTCTTGGCTCTCTTGCACAGACAAAATAGAATCTAGCTTGCTTGGCCTGGAATGCAGTGAGTTCCAAGTCTCCAATTTACCTTTTGTAACCTAATCTTTCACTTCCACAACTTAACAATCTCCACTTTTTACCATTTCTCCTACAACACCAGACCATTTTCTAATTTTGTATTGGCCCAGGATGCCCTTTCCTCCCTGCTTCAACTAACAGACTCTTATCCATAATTGGGTTCACTGAATATCCTATCCTACTGTGGCTAGGCCCTGGAATAGAGCTCAGAACAAAACAGTCAGGTAAGGAAGCCTCCTGGCAACTGTAAAATCTGACAACAAACGGACACGCAATTAAAACAATTAGAGAACGTGATCTATATTATAAAGGAAATAAGATGACAAGAGAAACTCTAGGGGGAATGATGCAAGCAGGCCTCTTAACTTCCTCGGAGATGACAAATTATTAATATGAGATCTTGCAGGATAAGGAGCCAGTCAGGAAAAATGAGAAAGGGATTCTCAGCAGAGGGCACTGCAAAAGTACTGTCTCCATCAGAACTGTGTGCTAGACCATAGGCACTGCACTTCTTGAAGAGAACTGTTGGATACAAATGTGTCTTTAGAATTTGGCTTAGCTGGCACTTGGTCATCAACTCAATAAATAGTTGCTAACTTAAATGAACAAGAGCAACTAAAAGAGAACTGTAAGGCTAAGGAATAAATAGGAAGGGTAGACATTTTTCACTGTAACAAATAAAAATCTTAGTAGCACCAAGCCACTCAAGTTCTCTGGCAGTATCCCATTATATCCTTATTTAATTTGCTGGTACATTTTGCTTAGTATTCATACACCTAACAAATTATGAATGGTTTCAGTTCAGACCCCCAAATCCTGAAGGGCAATTGTGTAAAAGCAACTGCTTTTACAAATACAGAAACATGGGGATCCCTGGGTGGCTCAGCGGTTTGGCGCCTGCCTTTGGCCCAGGGAGCGATCCTGGAGTCCCGGGATCAAGTCCCACATCGGGCTCCCTGCGTGGAGCCTGCTTCTCCCTCTGCCTGTGTCTCTGCCTCTCTCTATGTCTCTCATGAATAAATAAATAGAATCTTAAAAAAAAAAAAAAAAAAAGAGCTGAGTGAAGTAAGTCAGTCGGAGAAGGACAAACATTATATGTTCTCATTCATTTGGGGAATATAAATAATAGTGAAAGGGAATATAAGGGAAGGGAGAAGAAATGTGTGGGAAATATCAGAAAGGGAGACAGAACATAAAGACTGCTAACTCTGGGAAACGAACTAGGGGTGGTAGAAGGGGAGGAGGGCGGGGGGTGGGAGTGAATGGGTGACGGGCACTGGGGGTTATTCTGTATGTTAGTAAATTGAAAACCAATAAAAAATAAATTAAAAAAATAAAAATAAATAAAATAAATAAATAAAAAACAGCAACAACAAAAAGAAACAAATAAACATGATTTTGATGTAAGGAAAGAATTATTTTAATTAAAAATACACACAAATCCTCAGCACTTTTGATGTATATATTCCCATCTCTTTCTCCTAAGAGTTACGTTCTCCATTTTAACCCCAAGGGTCCTAATTCATCCACATCCTAAATTCATTCCATGACAATTGGTCATACACTAGCTAACAGTCAGTTACTTTCAGCATATCAATCATCCAATTGGATGGGTATAAATGATAAAGCCACCATGCCTCTCTTTATGAAGTGAGAATGAGAATATAAGAAGACAAATTAAGAATGTAGCTTCAGACATTTGAAACTCTTCCAATTTAACAGGCCCCAAACAGAAAGCCTAGAAAGAGTAATGTAAAAGGCAAAAGCCTAGAAAGAGTAATGTAAAAGGCACACATTCTTAATGGACACACAAATAAAACAATTATCCAAGCAGTAGTGTACTATGTAGGCACTAAAGCAGATTTTCAAGATCACTGGCCAGCCAAAGGTTTCCTCTGCTATACTAAATATTTATATTAGCAACATGCTGCTAAGAGGATGATAAAAGTAATATCACATGGCTTTTTTTTATCAGTTATAAACTGTTGAGCTGTGTCACATACCTTACTCTAGGTCCCCCATCACCACCAAAAAAAAAGGAGTAGAGAATTGGGTTAAGAAATCTAGTGCACCTTTGAGATTAGCATACCAAGTTCATGCTGAGGAAAGTCTAATGAATTGGTGACTATGCCTTCAAAATGGTTGTGCTTCCCACATCTACCCTACTCTGCCACCAGCAGAAATCCTGGGATTTAGTCAACTCATGAGCAATTAAAGGATGCTCATTACAACTTCACTAGGTTACACATGCATACAAATAATTGGAGATAGCCAAGAAGCTCACTGTAGCCATAAGCTAGTAAGAAAAAAAAAGGCTTTATTGCTCAACAAAAGTAACCTGATAAATGAAAAAGAATGGGGTGGTTCTTGTTCCATAAAAGCTTCAGGTTTACCATGAATCTTAGCTGAGGTTCAAATGATAATGGGCTCTATGAATGTTGACCAGGTCAAAAACCAAATTCCCATCTTCATATTTGTACATTTGGATTACACATTAGCTTTACTGTCTTTATATTTCAAGGACAACGACATCTATCCCTGAGAAAGTGTGGTGGGAAGAACACTAAGGAAACATTAATAATGTGTTAGTCAAACCTGTATTTCAAAAGGGGCTCTTATTCTGGACAATACTGACACTTTGGAGACCTGTTTTTGTAAAAATTTCCCATTCCAGTCCTTAAAATATCTAAAATTAAAGGATATGTGTATATGTGTATGTATCTATGTATCTATATTTCTATGGATACAGATATCAGTGAAATTGCCATGACCTTTTCTTTGCTTATCTCAATATTTTCCAGATCCAGGATCCATGATGGCTATGGGAATAAAGCTAACAATACTCTATCAATACTAAATCAATCTGGCCAATACAGTGATTACTCAACTAAATCAGCAATATTAACTAGACTTTATTCTCTTTAAATAGGAAAACAAAAGCCACATCTCCAAATACTAGCATATTGGCCAATCTTCTTACAGGGAGATGGTATAAAACAAACTAAAACAAACATGGCACAGTATGGAAGAAAGAGTTATAAAACTCTACTTCTATACATTTAGAGCAAAACGTATTTTAATAGCATGTTTTAGGGCAGCCTGGGTGGCTCAGCAGTTTAGTGCTGCCTTCAGCCCAGGGTGTGGTCCTGGAGACCCAGGATCGAGTCCCACGTCAAACTCCCTGCATGGAGCCTGCTTCTCCCTCTGTCTGTGTCTGTGCCTCTGTGTGTGTGTGTGTGTGTGTGTGTGTCTCATGAATAAATAAATAAAATCTTAAAAAAATAAAAAATAGCATATTTTATATAAATTTCGGTAATATACATTCTATAAAAATACTATTTCAACTAAAAACCATGAGCTTGATATTAGCCAAAATGGGAAAGAACAGTTTGCCATTCAATGTATAAACGAAAAAGCAGAAACATTTATTTTCTGTCAGCAGTTTCAAATGTCCATATAACTAAACTAAAACATTTGGATTTAACTTTGAAAAGTTAAGCATTGCAATAACAGCCTAAACAAAGCCACAATTATCAAGTTATTCCCCTGATTAAGCAAGCCTCAGTATATGGTGTTAGCCTTACCATAAACAAATAATTTTCCAGTCTTATGCAGTCACTCTTGAGCCAACCGAATTACTGGAACAGAGCAGCAGTTTCAGCTACTTCTAAAATTACAAGAAAGCTACTATGTAGAACATTTATAGTGACACAGAAAACTCGAATTAAATGGCTGGACAAAGACACCAACAAGTTTCAAGTTTACCACCATTTCAAGTTATACAAGCAAAAATAGTATCCTTTAAAGAAAGACTAATTCTGCTAAATGAAAACCATCAGGGTCTATTCCTTTTATTTAGGAGCACCATACAGCAAAACAAGCGGTCAAGTCCACAGGGTAATAGCATTTCAATAGCTGCAATGTGGTGCCAGACCAGGCTTTGTTGGCCTTCCTATTCTGAGAGATATCTCTTTATACTTAGTCCATCTGCCATAAGTGATAACCAAATGCCTGTGTGATAATTCAAAATTAAAACAAAAATGCTTCCCTCCCCCCAAAACTAACAGCAGAGAAGTGTCCAACAGTCAATGATCGCAAATCAAGAATTCCAATACTTTAACAGAAAGCTTCCAGAGGGAAGAAACAAAACATACAGCTGGTTCACCTTTTTTTTTTTTTTAAAGATTTATTTATTTATTCGTGATAGACATAGAGAGAGAGAGAGAGAGAGAGAGAGAGAAAGGCAGAGACACAGGAGGAGGGAGAAGCAGGCTCCATGCCGGGAGCCCAACGCGGCACTCGAGCCCGGGTCTCCAGGATCAAGCCCTGGGCCAAAGGCGGGCGCCAAACCGCTGAGCCACCCAGGGATCCCCCAGCTGGTTCACCTTTAACGTGCTGCCTAGTATCATCGCTGCTGGGAGAATCAGCTGATAGTTTTGTTTTTAAAGATTTTATTTATTTATTCATGAGACACACACAGAGAGAGGCAGAGACACAGGCAGAGGGAGAAGCAGTTTCCTCACAGGGAGCCAATGTGAGACTACTCACAATGCTGAGCACCATTCTGGTTTACCCTTAACTCTCACAGCAACTCCCATAGGCTAGTACTAATATTAACCCCATACTGCAGGTGAAGAAACTGAGGAATCAAGGCAGTGAAGTAACTTGCTCAAGGCCACATCACCAAGAAGCAGCAAAGCCACTATGTTCAACACAGAAAACCTGTATCCAGAGTCCAAGCTCTTAAGCGCTGTATCAGCCTTAATCCCAAGAAAGCATAATTGATTTTAATCAACAATGTTCTGCCTCACGATGAAAACACCTGTAATCAATATATTATCAGCAAGAGGAAGTTAGCACCTGATTCTTTGGAACTATTAATAAAAAAAATTTTGACTTAAAATACTAAGAGTCAGCCATACATGTCCTAAGAAAACTCAACATACAAGCTGATTTGCAGTACTCTTGCTTGATGAATAAATTCTGCGTAGTCTAAGTTGCCAAACTTTTGTGCTGCATTTTTTTTGGTGAAATTGTAAACAGTTCCATTATAGATTCTTGCATGAAGGCTGATCTGAACTGTCCCAAAATTCACGTTAGTGTATATATATATTTTTTTAACATTTAATGGGATCTCTAGCAGCCTATTTCCCATACAAAACAAGCCATTTAAACCAAACTTTGAATTTTATCACCAGTCACAATATAAAACCAGATGAATATAATTTCTGATACAACCCTATTCATTTTCATTAATGACACACTTCTAGAATCTTGGCTTTTCCACAACACAAACACACACACTCCACCTCTCTTCTTGATAAAAGGGTGTATCACAATACAAAAGCCAAATTTGTATACGTGGCATGGAAAGACCTTAAACATGCATATACTCTTTCTCCTTTTTGAAACTGCCCAAGGTGGTATTCATGGGACAAGAGAAAAGACTGCATCTACTCAAGGCAGTAAACCATTATTCTTATTGTTTGAACTGATTTCAGAAAAAAAAAAAAAAGGCCCTAATCATGTTAGACAAATTTTTGTTCCTTATAACTTGCAGCCAGCATAAAAAAGTTGAAATTGTAGGCATCAAGAATTAATCATTAATTAGACTAGATATCTGAAAGATTCCCCTCATCTACCAGATAATTACCTGAAGTGAAAAATACGTATATAAACTTTTATTAAAACGCTAATCTTCAAATATGCACATACACCTGCATGACATTAACATACAAGATGGTAACCCATAGTCCTGATCCTCAAGAAACTCCTAATTTAGCAGGCATGATGAAATCCGTACACCAACAGCACAAAAGATTTGTATGTATGTAAAAAAATATTTAAAATTCAAATTTGTGTGTCATGTTTTGGTATTCATGTACGTCATTTCTTTGCTATCTACACAAGTGCACAAAAAGCACCTGAGGAGAAACACCTTTCATCCAGCTGTACACACCTGATGTAGCATCAAGCATATAAAAGGTGAAACAAGCATCAGTATAAATCAGTATAAATTTCAGGAAATCCTTGTTTTTTAATTCAAATGTCACAAGACAGCTAAATTTTCAAAGCACTACAGGTTTTCGGTTAGAGATGCTAGAAACATTCTATAATAAATTCTTCTAAAATCAATTTAATTTTTATTTTTTAAAGCAATAATAATTTCATCACATGGTTGATGATGCAAGAGGATAATCACCAGATTATTAAAGACCTTCATTTAAAAACGCTGTCATTCACTTAACTAGATTATACAATATTTATTTTAAATGATGTGCCACATCCATGATAAGAAATAACATGCTAAAAATATTCAGTTGTGTATTTCACATGTATTTGTTCTACTTTAGAGCAAATTCTGCACATCCTATATATAGTAGTTGCCTTTCGTCTGTGGGGGATATGTTCCAAGATCTCTAGTGAATGCCTGAAACTCTACAAACCCTATATATACTACATTTTTCGCTATACATACATATTTATAATAAAGTTCAATTTATACATTAGGCACAGTAAGAGATTAACAATAGTAATAAAATAGAACAATTATAATGTGAGATGATAAAATGTCTGTGAGATGAACGATGCTGGCACTATGACCTAGCGTTAAACTACTAACATTCTGAGGATCATCTGCTTCCAGACCATGGTTGACCAGGGGTAACTGAAACCACAGGAGGCAAAACCACAGAAAAACAGGAGACAATCATATATCCACAAAGATTGTGCTACAAAAATTTTCCACATAAACAAAAATTTGCAGAAATCACTTGAATTGTTCCCTCAAATTTGGCAAAGTGTAATTTCAGTCAAATATTAAGATGAAAAAAAATTAGAAAAGATAAGAAAATTTTAGAATAAGAATTATGAAAACCTTTCTACAATACTCTCTTGCCTTTAAAAAAGTGACTGTCTACACTATACTACCACTTAAACTTTGAAAACACCTTTAATCCTGAAAAGTAACAATATTTTGTACATGCCTTACTTCAATACAATCTTTTGAGTCTCAGCATGAGGCTCTTAACCTGTTGTATTGCACAAACAGAATGAAACATGTGACATGACTGCTCCAATTTTCCAAATAAAGGTGAGGGATACAGACAGAAAATAAAACAAAGTAACATTAATGAAAAGGATATATAGACCTACCACATCCGTTGAAAGTTGAAAACTCTGTTAAGAAACAAATAATACAAGCAGCACAAAAAAAATCATTTTGATTGAGACAGGATTTAATAAGGAGGGGAACTAAACCACCACCAAACCCTGGGAATACTGTAGTAGAGAGCAGGGAATGCCGAAATTGGGACTGTTACTAGAGGTGAAAGCTAGGGCGTGACCTCCAGTCAAGGGACATGGAAGGGACATGGAAGGGACAGAGCTAACCACAAACAGGTCTAGGGGAAGTGAGCATAATGGCAACCCCAGATTGAGGAAATTCACTAAGTCTCATTTGCACTATGAAAATCTTGGGACTCAGCATCCAACAGCCTCAAGCGTGATCATCTCCCAGGAAATCCTTCACAGAACAGCTTTTATGAAAAGATTAAACAGCAGAGGAGACAATACTGTGTTTTTCCTCTTAGGAGTCCTAAAATGCAATTTTAAGTTTCCCAACGTTTATACTTCCACTAAAGGAAACTGCCCACCTCTCTGCACATCCGTGAACTTCCTTCAAGAAGAGACGGTGAACCTCAATTCCATGAAAATCCTGAGTTAAAAAACTATTCTGGCACTACTCAACCAATCAAGAGCACTTAGTAGCAAGCAGATCATTGCAGTTTCTGATTTGGAAGGCAGAGAGTATGAAAGGAGGGGGCTGGGGACAAGGATGACACATTTTGTTTAAGAGAAGCCAAGCTTAGCAAAAAAAGTGGGAGACAAATAGAGGCTGTGGTTGGCATAATTGCTTCTGTGACTTATCAGTTTTATTTTCATCTTTAACCCTCCAATTTAAAGAAAGAGCTTTATTCTCACTGGACACAAAAATGATATTCTCTAGTAAGAATATGTAGCCACAGGGAAACCTCATCTACTGACCTGGAAGGATTTGGGAAAGTATAAAACCATTAAACAGTTAGTGATGTAAAGCATAAAGAGGTAATATAAGCTGATAAATATTTAACTGGACTTATCAAACTGAATAATTCTTCAAACGAGATAGCGAGAAAAGCCCCTTTTCCTTTTGGATAAACTGCCATTTTCTCAAACTTTAAGAGATGGCAGATTATGCTCCAATAGCTAAATCTTTTCCTTATATTTCTTTTTCAATTATCTCAAGGATTCTGTAATTGGTTCTTCACACACACACACAATCACACCAAGCTTGTTTCTTTTTTCCTTGAGCCAATGTTAAGGCACTGTCCTTAACCCTAAATACACAAGCCCACTCTGGTAAACTGCCAGTGTCGCTTTGGAACTGCAGGTGACAGATGCAGCCAGAGAGCTCACAGATGTGGACTGGCTGCAGTGTGAGTCTTGTTCCATTGAGCACATTGACAGAGCCCGCAGATGCACATCCCTGCAGAAGGAGTCTTAAAAAACCGTCATTCCCAATTAAATTTACTTGTAGGGCTCTTACTGGCTGTCATTAAGCGCTTATTCCAATTCTCATCCTTGCTTACCCCTGCCCACAATTCGTCTTATCTTTCTTCGTTCCGGACCCTTCTTCATCAAACCTAATTTGGTTAATAATAATAACAATAATAAAGCGGGGCTGTTGGCGTGGCCAGCACCAGGAACCCGCGAAGGTGCGATCTGGGAGCCTTCCCGCCGCGGCAGAGGCCGCTGGAAGTTTACTGGGAAGCAATGGACCCCTAGCATCTTTGCAGGATCCGTCTTTCCTCTGGGTGAGAGCTTCAGGGAGCAAGCGGCGAGACAGTTGGGGGATCTCCCTTCTCCCGTCTTTCCCAGGGGTAGCTAGCACGAAAAATAAAATACCTCTTATGCTACACCCTACTCGATAACGCTCGCAGGCAGGCACGCCCCGCCCCCACGCCGTTATCCCCGAGGAGCTCCCCAAATATCACCCAGTCCTCCTAACAAGTGGACCCCCCCTCCGGCCCGCGGGCCAACTGCCCCCCACCTCCGTTCCCGTCCTCGGGTCGTCCGCCCCCGCACATCCCCGCCGCGGCACGGCCCGGCTCGCACACAGCAGCCCCGGCGCTCAGGCCGCCCGGTCGCCCGCGCTCCCCCAAGCCCAGGGTCGCCTACAGGGTTACCGTGGGAAGAGGGGGCGGCGGCAGAGAACGCGGCGGCAGCGCTGCTGCCGGTTACGTCGGACGCGAAGGATAAGCTGGAGGACAAGGATGATGATGAGGCGAGCGCGCTCCCCAGTCTCCATGGAACTCCCGCCCCGGCCCGTTGCTAGGAGCCCCCGAGGCTCGGGCTCCGTCTTTCGTGCTTTGTTGTTCCGGGTACTGGGCTGCCGCTTCTTCCCCGCGACAATAAATAGACCCGACGCAGGGGGAGCATAGAGACAGCGCGCGGAGGCTAGAGCGCCGCCGGGCTGGATGCCCCTGGGTTCCTCGCTAGCCACTCATTTCCGGCTCTCACTGCTCCCGTCATTTCCCCCCGCCCCTTTCCCCACTTTCCCTTCCTCCTTCCTGGTCCCCGGAGGCGGGCCCCTCCCGCTCTTGGCTTGGCGACGTCCGGGAATGGGGGGCAGGGACGGCGACTGGGCTACATCCTTTTTTTTTTTTTTTTTTTTTTTGCTTGAGGACCGTCTAAAAAGATTTCGAAAACACTGCGCGACCTTTTTTACGTTTTTAGCCGATATCTAAACATAAGTACCAAATTCCTGCCGACACTAGCCTACAGAGGGACTTTAATTGATCAAGACTTTAGAACTTTCTCGTTAGCTCGTTCGACTTAAAGGTCCACCATTTAACGTCGTTGGCAAAACGAGTCCTCAACAACTAAATTTATTTTCTAGGGCATTTTCTGTCTCAGAGAGTCCTATTTCGATAACATCGCGGCAAAGCTCTCATTAAGGAATTCCGATTCAAGTCCTAATATACAGCGATGGGAGAATGGATGGATGGATGGACAGACAAATGCATGGATAGACAGACGATAGATACTAGGGCAGGGAGCCTCCGGCACACTTCTGTCGCTTCTCCCTTCGCTCTTACTCCTTACTCAACTTGGGTTTGCGGTCAGAGCTCCGCCTTGGAGCCTGAGCACCTCAGAGGGTTTACGCGGTGTAGCCGGATCCGGGAAGGATGCACGGGGGGCGAGGGCGGCTCTCGGCTGGGGCCGACGGGCGTAGGCGGGCACTCACTCCAGCGCAAGCGGGGCGCCCGGGGACTGACACCCTTCCGCGGCTCTGCGCCCGAGTAGCCCTGGAGTGACCCGGGGACCCCGGGAGGCGCACTCTCGCCAGTTTGAACCGCCGCGCTGGGGCGCGGTGAGCCCTGGGGGAGGGGGGGTGGCCTGAGACGCTGCCGGCGGAGCGAGACTCGAGTAACCGCAGGGAGCGCGGAGCAGCGCGGAGCCCCGCGACGCCGCCCGGGTCCCACCCCGGCTTGCACGGGCCTCTCGCCTCCCGAGCTCGGCTGCAGCAGAAGCCTCCGACCCCGGATGAGGCAGATGGGCAGCTCTGATTTAATTAAAGGTCTACAAGGCGGGATCATGGGTACCCCGGCCTCTGATTGGTGTGACTCCTGGAGGAAAAATGAGAAAGCCACTTGTCCTTTTGGGTGGGAGAGAAGACAAGGGCGGACGTCAAGGGGATTTGGGAGCATGTTAGCCATTTGGCTCTTTCATTATTCATTGGAAAAATATCTGAGCACTTAAAAGCCCTGTAGATGTATGGAATTTCCGTTTTGTTTCGATTTCTGTACTAACTTATTTTCAGATCTATTAAATAATTGTAGTTCGTGTTAGGTGTAAGGGAAGAAAATAAATAAGAGGCTTGATTGGGAAGTTTGGCTGTGTGTTAGCAGGGAGGGGACTTTTAGGAGGTGACATTGCAGCTGTTAGCTGAAAGGGATGGGAATAGAAGGGATGTTCATAGAGTGTTACAGGCGGAGGGAACAAGATGCCGAGATTGCTATGCTGGAGCATTACGTCGGTGGGACATCCTGATCAAATCAATGGAAAGAGTGACATGAGACGAAATTGGATAGAGCTTAAGGCCTTAAACCTTCAGTGCCTTATAGACATAGAAGGGAGTTTGGATTTTCTTCCAAGTGCTAGGGGACGTGAAGGGTTTTAAGCTGTAGCATAACATGGTCTGATTTACCAACCGAATGACGAGGAAAAGGCTATAATCCAGTGATTAGCGCCACTACTGAAAAGCCAATTTAAAGCAATGGTGACCAATTTTAAGGTCTTTATGAGGCAATTTTCTTTTAGGGGACCAACAAGATACCTGGCATAAAGCATGTCAGTTGCTTTGAAATCCCTTTTGTCATACATTAGTCAAAGACTTGTCTCACTGCCACCATTCCTCATTCTGGAAATGGATTCGGCTTTGCTGCAAGCACCATTCTCCATAGGCCTATTGAATGTCTATCCACTATCATACACACCGTTCCTCTGACCAAGGAATTCACTTCACAATGAAAGAAGTAAGACAATAAGATAAAACCTGTGGGCTTCATTGGTCTTAGAATGTGCTCCATTATTTAGGTGCCAGCTAAGATTATAATATTTTCTATTATTCAGGTGCTAGGTAAGATTAGAATATGCCATATATGTTCCAAACCAAGTCTCTCCATTAGCACAGAAATTTATACTTAACTGGGAGAATATATTTATCTGACAGATCAGTGCTACTTAAAATGTGGTGTATGGACCAAAGTCAGTCTGCAAACTGCAGTGAAATCAGCAATGAAATCGGTATAGAAATTGAGAGGAACATTTTGAAACTTCTAAGAATTTGGCATTAATATGGAAAGTAAGCATGCAGTTTTATATTTATGAAAGCATTTGCCTTCATTGAGTTACTAACTAAAAACAAAAAGTGATCCCTCACAACAGATAGCTATGCCCACTAGGGTTTCTAGCTTAATGAGCTTGGTCAAAAAAAAAAAAAAAATCAAGCTATTGGAATATATTAGCTACTTCTTGCTCTGTTAGTGCCACAAGAGAGAGAAACTAGTTCAGTAGGGCCATTCTGAAAGAGACAGGCAATGGTAGTGTGATACATAGCTGTTAAGAGGAGTCCTTTCTGCCAGTGGTCTCGTTATCCTATGCTGATATTGATCAGATAATATGTACTTCTGCCAATTGAAACAACTAAGTTTTATGCACACCCCCCCCCCCATAAGGTTAATACACTAACCAGAAATGCAGAGACCCAGCAGAGCAATGGAGTCAGGGATGTATCATTCCTCAGGACTCTTCTTAAATATCTTCTGCTGTGCCCCCTTATCAACTGAAAAAGGTAATTTCTACTATTATGCCAGTTGAATGGTCACAACTTAGGGGATAGTCTGAAGCTATAACCTGGCTTTACAATCCCAGCCTGTTTCTCACCCTATCATCAGATTAGAGTCTGTGGCACAGACAGTGAATGAAGATCCAGGGTGATTGACAGAGTTGGTAGGCCAGTTTCCAAGAGATAGAAACAAGAAGGGCAAAGTCCCTATTCAAAGTTTACTGTCTCAGTGAGATTTCTGATAACGACTGAATGGATTTCCCCCAAATGACATTGACTGACAGCCAAGTAAATTTTAAGGGATTGCCAGAAAACCTTCATCCTTGGAAAAGGCATCTACTGGTGTGCTGTGTCAAAGACAACATCCTGGTCTTGGTGTCAGCAGAATGATGAATTCAGTTGCCAGGGCAGTCGTAGAAAATTCCTTCTCACTACTTGCCTAAGGCAGGGTCTTTGAGAATAATAGATAAAGGGAATCTTGACACTTTGAGTGGTTGATCAAAGATCTCAATTCTCTGCTGGACAAGAGGAGCCCTTCTTACCCTTATTCTTGTCCAACAGGATATGATATATGCTCAACCATTGCACAGTGAGTCTCCTTTTTGCCCTTTCTCATCAGTTTTTGTTATCCTGTTCTCCATCCCCTCTAGTACATTGGTACATTATAGTATATATATATATATATATATACATAATATATAGTATATTGGTACGTTAAGGGAAAATGCATTAATTATCATTTAGCTAGATCTGGGCCTTTTCAAGACTGACTATGCTCAAAGATCCTGAATTTGGGCTGGATGTAACTTTGAGTTTTCTCCTCCCACTGCATAGGGTTTGAGTAAATTTTCAGTTGCATAAGGTATAGTTGCTTTAGATTAAGAGAATTAGAGATATATAAAAAAACTCTGTGTGTGTGTGTGTGTGTGTGTGTGTGTGTATGTACACATACATGCACTGAACAATAGCCAAAGGATAACATGTAGGGAACATTTATTGTTTTGTCAGCCCAGAACATCTCTCTTCTTTTAGGGAGATTACTCTTACCACTTATTTGGGGAACTATGTTTACTTTTTACCTTCCTCCAATCTAATGCAGGTCCAAGTGGGAGTTGCAATAGTGATAATGATTGATAGAGAGGTGGGGTCCTCAGTTAAGCTGGGGCAACTGTGTATAGTACCTGTACTGAAATTGCTCTCAGTTCCAAATTTACTTTATGTCTGCTCTGCGAAGATGGATCTTGATCCCTTTGAATATTCTTGTTTGCTAGCTATCACAATGTTAAGTTTTGTCAGTAGAAAAGGCTAGAGAGACATTGAAGTCGGTAAGGATTTTTGCTTCCCAGTTCCAGTGTTCCCCCTGACAAGCTCCTGAAGCATGGAAGCCCTCTCTGGAATCTACCTCCTACAGCACAAGTGGTTCCCCTATGCCCACTCTGGAGTCCGAAGGACAGTCAGTGGTAAAGGAAAATCTTCCAAGTGGGCGTAATTAGAACAGTATATTTGCTTGTTCACCATGTCTAGAGTGAAGGGTGACCAGAATGGGCAATTGCTAATGGCTTTTCTAGATGTACAAGCACTTAGAAGAAATAGGATTGGAAGATTGGTGACAAGGAAGCACAAGGAAGTGATAGATAGATGAATTTCTCTACATGGGCACAAACTGTGAAGATACTTGTGTCCCATTTTGGTGCACACTAAAGGTATCCATTGCAGAGGAGACTAGAAATAATCAGGTGGACAAAATGGCACTACCTGTGGATGTCAGCCAGCCTCTTTACTCAGCCATGCAGGATTTGTTCAAGGGACCCTTGAACAAAGTGGCCACGGGGGTAAGAATGTAGGCTATGCCTGTGCTCAACAACATGAATGTCTCCTTAACCAAGGCTCACCTTGCTGACATTACTGTTAAATTCTCAGGGTATTTAGAACGTGCTGTCTAATGGCAAATTGATTATACTGGACCTCTTTCATCACTGAGGGGGCAAAGATTCATTTTTATTGGCATAATCACATATTCTGAAAATGGATTAGCCTTTACTCCTTATATTGTTTCTGCCAGCGTCACTATCTGTGAACTCACAAAATGGTTTATTTGCTGGCAATGCATTCCACACAACGTTGTATCCAATCAGGGAACTCATTCACAGCAAAGAAAGTGCAGCAATGGGTCCATGGTCTATGAAATTAACAGATCTTACCATATACACCATCACTTGGAAGCAGCTGGCTGCAGTGAAATGATTTATTGAAGACTCAGCCATAGCCTTCTTGGAAGGCAACACCCTCGAAGAATGAAAATCTGTCTTACAGGATATATTTTGAATCAGAGACCATTACATGGTACCCTCTCTTCCATAGCCAGAATAAATTTGAATCAAGGTATGGGAGTAGGAATGGCTCTTCTCACAATTTCACCTAATAAGCCACTCAGAATTTTTCCTCCCTTAATCTGGAAACTTTGACTTCTGCTGTTGTAGAGAATTTAATCCCCAAGGGGAGAATGGTTCTTTCATGAGATGCATCAGTGGTTCTGCTACATCAGAGGATGAGACTCCCACTTGGCCATTTTGGGTTCCTTATGCCCCTGCAACAAAAAACAGAAACATGAGGTAATTTACTGGCTGGAGTGATTTTCTTTTTACTTCTACCAAACATTTACTGCATAAATAACATATAAATGTATAAAGACACCATTAAGACGTGTGTTTATGTAAATAAAGCATACAGAAAAGGCACACACAAATTAGAGCAATTTTGAACTCTCTCTTACACTTACTAAATTAGCAACAAGAAATAAAATCCCTACCCAAAGCTGTACACTTTTAGTGAAATGATATACTTTTTTTTTTTTTAATGTAGACTCCAATGCAGGGCCCAAACTCATAACCCTGAGATCAAGACCTGAGCCAAGATCAAGAGTTAGACGCTCACCAACTGAGCTACCCAGGTGCCCCTGAGCCCTGAAATGATACATTTAAATGGTGACACTGTTTGGAAAGCTGGTTTACTTACACATGGTGAAGGCAAGAAAGACAGTCTAGAATCCAGAAGGTTCTCTGGGGATCCTCTAAGTACCTAATATTATGTCTAATATTAAAGTTAATGAAAACTTATAGCAACCAAAAATAAACAATAGGGTGTTTGAGGACTCAGATCCTATGGAATTGAAGGTTTGGGCCCCTCCACCAAGCAAAGAATCCCAACTGGCTGAGGTTCCAGAGGATGGTAGGGGAAATATAGAATGGGTAGAGGAAAATGAAAGCTGTAGATACGAATTATGACCTTGTGAACAATTATAGAAATGAGGACTGTAGTATCTTTGCATGTTTCTATTGGCTTATTCTATCTATGTGCTTATTTGTATTTATTAGGCATTTTCTTACTTTATCCCCTTCCTACTTTTACTTTATATTCAAGTTGTTGAAAGTTGTATTAGTTTCCTAGGTCATTGCAACAATGTACCACAAATCTGATGGCTTAAAACAACAGAAATTTGTTCTCTTCCAGTTCTGGAACCCAGAATTCCAAAATCCAGTTGTTGATTCCTTTTGGAGGCTCTGAGGAAGAATGTGTGCCATGTCTTTCTCCTAGTTTCTGGTGGCAGCCTGGTAATTCTTGGCATTCACTGGCCTGTGAATGCATCACAATCTCTGCCTCCATCTTCATATTGTCTCTTCTGTGTGTGTGTCTGTGTCTCAAATTCCCCTCTTCTTTCTCTTAGGAGGACACCAGGCATTGGATTGAGGGACCGCTATAAACCCAGATGATCTCATCTCAAATCCTTAATTTAATTACATCTGCAAAGACCTTATGTCCAAACAAGGGCACATTCACAGGTACTGGGTACTCATATCTTCTGAGGCCACAATGCAACTCACTACAGAAATTAACTCTACAATTAGTCTTTTTTTTTTAAAGATTTTTTATTTCTTTATTCATCACACACACACACACACACAGATTGAGAGAGAGAGAGAGAGAGAGAGAGGCAGAGACACAGGCAGAGGGGGAAGCAGGCTCCATGCAGGGAGCCCGATGTGGGACTTGATCCTCAGACTCCAGGATCATGCCCTGGGCCGAAGGCAGATGCTTAACTACTGCGTAACCCAGGCATCCCTACAATTAGTCTTTAAGTAACAGAATATTCAGTAGAATGGTGACTGAATTTTGAGGATTAATTAATATAGCCAGCAATAAATACAATGAGTCTGAAGACTCTGTGTCACATTATTTGATGAAAAGGGGAGAATTTCCCTTGTAAGAGGATAACAGTGTCATATCACGTAGAAATACAGCATTGTTTCATTATAGAGAGGTGCAGGTGGAAGCCTTGCAGTTAGGCAGTTTCTTGTAGTGCATGTGGCTTCTACACTGTAAGCAACTTCTCTAGTGTCTGCCTCCAACAACACATGAAGCTTCCACTCCTGAAGCTCACCCCCAAAACCTGTAGGAGAATCCAGTGAGACCTCTCCCTGAGACCTGCTATCCTCAGCAGTTAGAGAGTGGATTTCTTGGGAATTCTGTCTGGGAAGTATCAAAGTAAACTTCAGTGAGCCATGGCCATGCCCTCTCCAGCAAGGTCTGAAGCTCTGTTGTATTGGGGCGGGTGGGGTGGGATGTGCACAAGGCTCCTCCTTGGCACTCCATCCCAGCCCCAGGAGTAATGCTGGCTCCTTAAGTGTGTGGTTTTTATATTATTTCCAATTTTCTTTGTTTCATGCTAGCTAACCCCCTTAATACTCCAATTTCCTGTTATAGTTAAAAATTCTTTTTATTATATTGTCTCTGCTCAAATTACCATGGAGTTTACTTCTCCTGATTGGACTCACTGCCCCACTTTCCTGGCTCCTGTGATTGGTGATAAAAAGGTAATATGACCAAGCCAGGGCAAAGAGTGTCCTACTCCAGGATTTATTGAGGTGCAGCTGGGAAAAAGAACAATTTCTTTTTCTAGTAGTAAAACTGGGAAGGTGTGGACTGAGGGCAACAGCCTGACATATCCTCTTCTGTAAGGAGAATGTTCACTAGGACCATGTTCACTAGCAGTTAACAAAGCTGACAGGAAGAGAAGCAGAGACAAAAGATGGAGAAAAGTTCTGTGTTATAAAGAAGTTGATCCTCCTTAAATGTATCTATAAATGTAAGTTATCCCTATCAATAGATAATGATAATTTTTAATAAAATTAGTCAAATTCTAAATTTCATCTGAAAAAGAAAATGCAAGAGCATAACATAGCTTTGCCAATATATACAACTGCCAGATCTGCCACACATTAAAAAGCAACAATAATTATACAGTATAGAATTGGAGCAGGATGGATAGAAAATGAGTAGAAAAAAACAGAAAGCAGAGAAACCTAGGATCAAGTCCTGCGTCGGGCTCCCTGCATGGAGCCTGCTTCTCCCTCTGCCTGTGTCTCTGCCTCTCTCTCTCTCTCTCTCTCTGTGTGTGTGTATGTGTCTCATGAATAAATAAAATATTTAAAAAAAAAAGAAAAAGTATATACACAGTCAGATCTTTATTTCATAACAAAAACACATTCCACATCGATTAAAGAGCTCCCCTGTCTTCAATTTTAGCCTCTTTTGGAGGAGTTCTTAGGACCTTTGTCAAATGTATGAGCTTCAAAGATCCTGCTCTATTAGGTTTTATCATCAAATCTCTATCCGTATGGTTTATTTGCAAATGACTATGTAACCTTTTTTCCCTACACAAATAACACATAAATACATTTTCTTTTTTAAAAAATTTATTTATTTATGATAGTCACAGAGAAGAGAGAGAGAGAGAGAGAGAGAGAGGCAGAGACACACGCAGAGGGAGAAGCAGGCTCCATGCACCCGGAGCCCGACATAGGATTCTGTCTCGGGTCTCCAGGATCGCGCCCTGGGTCAAAGGCAGGCGCCAAACCGCTGCGCCACCCAGGGATCCCCATAAATACATTTTCTTTGTAGAAATTCGCACAACACAAACACACAAAATGGAGTCTCCTTTGTTTCCCCTCCTGCCATGTCACTCCCTACCTCAGATTTAGTACTGTTGTGTGACACCTGCTTTATATGATTCAGAAACTCTCCACTGTTCTGGTATTCTGGGGGCACCTCAGTAATTTCTTTGTGCTGCATGAAGTAATTCTTATGTTTATATTTTTCTGTTAATGGAATTGAATCTTGAAAAGCTAGAGATATAAGTATTTTTAGGCCACCTGCTTGAAACAAAAGTCCATTTAATCATTTAATCAATAATTCAATTTACAAGTAAGATAAATAACATTATCTTGAAATAAATAAAATAAAATATTTTGAATATGCATCTCTCCCTCTACTGGTGGGAAAGTTATCGACTTAATTTTTATTCTGGAAATTTTATCCTGTGCATTTAGCAACTCATTAATTTGGGGGAGCAGGGTGGAGGTTGATGCAGGAAAAGCATCCTCAGATTTGTATTGTTTGGAAGACGTTACATATGATCAGTTCTAGGTCTTGCTGAGTTGTTAAATAAGATTACTAAAAGACTACTACTAGTATAAACAGAATAAAAAATAGAATGTATAAATTCTCATCTTGTAGAAGGCAAAAAATAAATAAATAAACAAACAATTAAGCAAGTATAAAGAAAGTCAAGAGAGAAAAAAACATAGAAAAAGTGGAACTAAAAGAAAGCACAAAAATAGTGGAAATAAGTTATAAATTTCTACTAACCATAATACCTGTAAATAGATTAAACTCACATGTAAAAAATACCAGAAAAATATAATAGTAGATTAAAAATAATTCAACTATATTCTGTGTTTAAATATGTTGAATTCAGGGACGCCTGGGTGGCTCAGCGGTTGAGCATCTGCCTTTGGCTCAGGTCATGATCCCACAGCCTTGGGATGAATCCCACATCCGGCCCCTGCAGGGAGCCTGCTTCTCCCTCTGCCTGTGTCTCTGTGTCTCTCTCCCTCTCTCTCTGTCTCTCGTGAATAAATAAATAAATAAAATCTTAAAAAAAATATGTTGAGTTCAAAACAGAGGTTGTTCTGGTGGATTAAAAAAAATAAACAAACAAAAAGAAAATACACCATCTCCAAAGATTTTTTTTTTATATTTAAAGAGTAAAAATTATGAAAATTAAAAATGAAAAAGATTCCAGAGGGTGTGGGGATGGGGTAATTGGATGATGGGTATTAAGGAGGGTACATGATATGATGAGTACTGGGTGTTCTAGGCAAATGATGAATTATTGAACTCTGCATGTGAAACTATGGATGTACTTATTATTATTTGTTGGCTACTTGAATTTAAATTTTAAAAAATTCCGGAAAAATACTAATCACAAAAAACTAGTAGCCATATCAATAATAGCAAAATAAAAGCAAAAATTAGTAGATATAATTTTAAAATTTGACAAATTTATATCAGAGTAGATATGCCAATTAATCTTTCTGAATTATTAATAGGTAAGGCCTATTAATAGGTAGAGATTAACTAATATAATTAATAAGATTATTTGCTTTCAAGAAGAAAACCTGAAAAATCATGAGCTAAGTACCCAACTTAAGATGTTAGAGAAAGAAAAGCAGAGGAAACTCTAGAAAATAAGAAAAACACATGATAAAGATAGAAATTAATGAAATGGAAAATACACAGAAAATACAGGATTCTACTGATTTTTTAAAGAGGTCAATAAAGTAGACAACTGTTGTATAAGTCTGACCAAGAAAAACAAGAGATACAGCTTAAATAAAAACAAAAAATGAAAAACTGAGTCTTAACCTCAGATAAAGACCAAAAAGATAAAAAGAGAACATTGTGAACAACCTTATACCAATAAGTTTGGACATTTTGAAGAAACAAGCAATTTCCTAAAAAATAATAACAGCAAAAATGACTCAGGAAAAAAGGAATGAACCTCTGGATTCTGGTAATTGACCAATTAATTCTCTTAAAAAAAAAAAAAAACCTGATAAAAATTCTGGGAGAAGTATCTAGAGGCCTTCCTTTCTTAAAAGCAAATTCTGAAAAGAGAGCTAAAATTAAGACCAAGGAAGAATGGAGAAAGGTAAATGCAAATGAGAAGGTGTTCTTGCTCAGTGAGCATTGGCTAGTCCTGAGAACTGGAACTTGTCTTTTGATGTCCTCAGAGTAAGAGGCACAGCAATAGCCCAGTGATTGTACCAGTGGGAAGTTGAATAGGAGGTTTTCTTGAAACCAAGTGAGACACAAAAGAGCTATATCCTAAGGGTAAGTACCTGAAGTGTTTCCATCACCTCAATGAGCCAGGAAACTAGGCAAAATTCTTGAACAAAACAGTTCAGAAATGATAATCTCCTCAATAAATGACAAATAGAGCATGATGCCAGCCTTGAAGATGAGCAAAATTAAAAGGCTCTTTGAAGCAAAGCTTTCAAAAAAACAATAAAAACATTTTTTTATAAGTAAGGTTATTATAAACAAAAAATCCAGGATAGTATTTACTTTATTAGGAGGAAGACAGGGTAGCTGAAAATTCAAACTTTGAACATTTTAATGTCTTCGTGTTTATATTATGTCAAGCCTGGACTAGCAGAATATTCATTAAAGTAGAACTAAGACAAGGACATTTCTTATCAACATTATTTTCTCCTCTTTGTTCTAGAAGTTCTAGTCAATAAAACGAGATAAGAAAAAGAAAAAAAATTGTAATAAAGGCAGAGTAAAATGACTTTTATTTGCACATGATGGTATTGTCTGAAAATCCCAATTAAAATCAATTAAAAATCCACCCAAACTAATAAAACCTCAGTGAAGGGATCAGTTAACGGTAATATCTGCCATTTGCTGGTATCTACTATGTGCCAGAAACTCTGCTTGACACTGTACATTTATTTTCTCAATTAGCCCTCACAAACAACCCTCTGAGGTATGTTAGTATCTCTACAAAGATAAGGAAAGGAGTCAAGTTGAGCAACTTATCCAAGTGGAAGGACAATTTGAACTTGCATGGTCTAATTCCAAAGCTTGTACTCTAAAACACTTTGCTATATTGTCTCCAAATAAATACTGAAAGTGAGATACTTTCTCTGTAACAGAAATAATCAGTGATCAGGACGTTTGTTCAAGGAAGAATACTTGGATACTTTTAATGGCAAGCATTATCAAAATAGGGTAGTAAATATCTTGCCTAAAAGTGCATGAACTTCAGATGGACCAAATATGTAATGAAATATGATCAAGACTTTCTTTCCTGAACAAGGCTGCAGATGAGTCTGAAATTCTTCCTCTTTTTGGACAGCATGCATATTGCTATCTTTCTCTTAACTTGTTTTTTTCTTCAGAATAGTTACAATAATATTATTGATCAGGTAATGATTGTCCTTCTGAAACTATGCCTTGATTGGCTTCGGGGTGGTTTTTGTATTTCTCCTCTAAGAAGCTGTTAGAGTTACTTCTGTTAGCAATTGATTTTTTCTAACTTTCCTCTGAGATGATAGTTTTATATATAAGGATTAATTTTAGAATATTTTCTAGGGTGTGGAAATTAAATACTTACAACTAGTGTTTTCTAGTTCATTTATAACTTCCATCAGAATCTTCATTAATTCCTTTTGTCCTGCAGACTCAAACTTTCAGAGAGGCTTGCTGAGCTTGTTACTTTCTTCCCTTCTGTTTGGAAGATGCTGGGAACAGTTTCACCTTCTGCCCTCCCTCACTACTTCCCCCATCTGGCACATGCTTTTTCAGCTTTTTCAGCATTGCCTGGGAAGACTCTGTCCCACCATCCCCCTCCCACAATCTTAGATTCCAGTTCAGTCTCAAGTCAGCTTTGGAATCATAAATGAGAGTTAAAAGGGTCTTTGGAGATCAATCTGGTTTTATAAATAGGAAACAAAGGCCCACACTATTTTTCCTACTAGTTTCATTCAGAATCTGGTTCTGCATCAGTTGGTTTCTCCCGAAAACCAATACCTTGTCAGTAACATGAGGATTCCTGTTGTGAATACAGAGCTGCAAACAAGAAACAAGGCTGCCACCCTGTGGTGTGAACTTGAACAGAGAGGAAGGATTTATACAGAGAATTTTGAGAATTGAGAAAATTATGCATGGTGAATTTTCATTAATTAGAACAGTAATGACCAACTTCTGTCATTGTTATGGTGATTCACTTATCGAGATTTATAAGACTGTGAAATTCTCTTTAGGCTATGTGGGGAAATCCTGGTACAGCCATTAGACTGGGAGCTGCCTGAAGTCCCAGGAAGATATAAGTGACTCATTGATGCTCACAGACCGAGAGATCTATGGAAGTAATATACATATTTTTATCTTAAAAATAGGTCTAAATGTGCACAGTTTTATCTTATAAAACTGAATTAAGTAAGACAGTATGTTCTAGGTCATTAAATTCTTAAATTTCCCTTTGTCCCTACCTTTTTCCCCAATCAAGTACTTTTGGCATAATAGTCATGTTATATAAATGAGATAATTTAATTAAATAGAATTTGATGAAATCTAAGTGAAGCAAACACTTAAATATTAAATATTTAAATGGATTTGCTTTCAGTAGTTATATAAGTGTTGTTCTAGTTTGAGTGTCACAGAAATGTGCACTGAAGAGATCTATTCTGGGCTAAACATAGAGTGGAAGCCTAAGGAGACTCATTAGTTGAGGTGCACAGAGGTCCCCTTGGTGGATGTGATGCTTTCAGCAAGCAGACACAGGGTAAGAAATGAGGCCATGAAACACAAGTTTGCCAAAAATATTTACTATATCAGCAACTATCCTCATCCAAGACACTTGCAAATTGTTTGTGTCAAGTACCCATGGTCTGCCCTGTGTCACCTGGAATTAATGAGAATGGACAAGACTCCGTCCATACTCCGGAGTATCAGTGACTCCGAGAAATGGGCTGCTCACCATAAGACAGCTTAACATTCTTAAATGAGCCTGATAATCTTCAGGTAGTAATTTCTTCTACTAATTTAATGTAGCTAAAAAATATATTAACCCCGTTTTGTGTTTTTAAACATAAAAATCAAGAGTGTTTGTAATAAATCCTACTTGGGTTCAAATCCTACTGCTCCTCCTTAGGTGATAACTTTGGTCAAGTTATATTTAACCTCTCCAGCCTTTAGTTTCTCATTCTGAAAAGAGTCCCCACTGGACTGTAATGAGGATTAGGCAGGAAAAGGTTTGCATGGCACTTAGCACAAAGCCTAGCACTCAGCGCTCCATAAACATTGGCTGCTAGAACCGCCCAGCAGTGGGGATGTGGGTACAACCAGACTCTAAGTGTGCCCACAATGGAGCTATCAAATTTCATAGGGAAAACCATAACTTCTGTTGCATTTTTTAGGCATTCAAGGAAAAGATGTGTCAGACAAAAAGAAAACTGATTGCCAGCAGGGGTTCTCAAAGGCATGGCACTTTATTTGCAACCTGGCACCTGGAATTTCTTGGCACATCAAAAAGTAATTAGTCTGTTGGTGAGAAATTAAGGCTGAGTTAGTGAAAGGAGTACTGATTTTCTAATCAGATGGTCCCAGGTTCATATTTTTAGATCCATACCTTACTAGCTATGTGTTCTTGGACTTCCCATATGTGAAAATAGAACGAATAATACCATACACTTACCTGATACTTATTGCTTAGTATAGTGGTTATTATAGCATCCTATATTAGGAGATCATGTATGAAAGCATCTACTCTAGAGCAAGTTTCAATAATTTTTTTTTTTTTTTGGCTCCCTTTGGCATTCTTTGGTGACGGTGATGGCAATAGCTAGAGAAATCCTGCGATTTAAGTACTTGAGAAATTGATTTACAAATCCATTTTGTCTGGTGCATAGAAAAATAATAACAGGAAGAGAATGATTTGGGCAGCGTGCACCTTACCAGTGAATTGCTTTCAGCCCCAAATCCACTGTCTCACAGCTGGATTTTATAGGCATCTCTCCTTTGCAGCTGGCACAATGTTAAACTTTGTCAGTAGAGGGAGCTGGAGGGACATTGCAGGAAGAAGGGGCTCCTTTTTCAAATTCGCTTACTGTGCTCCTTCCAAGCAGAGTCCTTTGATGGACCAGCTCGGGCTCCTATGGCACTGGCACTGCTGCACTGGGCAGCAAGCAGTGTTTGGTGGCCAACACAATACAGAGCCTTCCTGTGGACACCTGTACCCAGGATCTCCTCTGGTGGCTTTACAACGACTTCTGAGGTGTGGCGCCTCTTGTGGAAGACCTTCCCATGCAGGATTCCCAGAGGGCAGATTCCCAGTGAATCCTTACCATGGTTCCCAATTTGCCAGCCTCTGTTCTAGTCCTGCTGGAATTCCTTGCTCACCAGTCTGTGATCCAGTCAACTATGGACCAGGTCTGGCCCAGAACAATCCATGGATCTTCTCTGTCCTGTGGACTTCTCCAATAAGTCAGGAGTCCTAGCCTTGGGAAGAGGGTCTCTTTCCCAAGTTTACTGCCTCTGGGGGTATACTTTCTCAGCCCCAGGGTTCTTTCTTGCTAGTTAATCCTCTGCTGCAGTTAATTTTTTTATTTTTATTTTTGGTAGTTAACTTTTTAAATTAAAATTTTGTTGTTTAGGTTCCCATGTGGTTTCTGATTGGACACTGACTTTAAAAGTGGGTCTTTAATCCAATCTCTGTGGAAACTCAATTAACTCTATTCCATCCTAGGAGTGACTGTCTCATGACAAAACTTCCTCCTGCTTCTCATATTTTCTTGTAAAGTTCTGAATACAGAATGGAGATTTTTGTTTCCTCATGTCAATCACGTCCCAATTCATCCTTGACTCAGATGTGTACATTTCATTAAAAGGTCAAATCAATATTAATGGGAACCTGCAAATGTTAAGTCTCTCCCAGTTATGAGTTGATTTAAGTAGGCGGATGTGTATGATTCTAGAACCCATGTTATACTGCAGCGAAACCTTCAGAATGAGGCAATTGAGAAAGGCTTCACGGAGCTGGCAGCATTTGAGCTGGACTTTGAAGAAAGTGTAGGATTTCACAAAATTGAAATACAGCCACAGTCAGGGGAATATTTCAAGCATAAGGTAGATGATACTTGTTTATCTGGAACAAACACACTGGCTAGGGAAAAAGTAGGAGTAGAATTAAGAAGAAGATCGAGTCCAATTGTGGAGGGCCTTGAATGCCAGGCACAGAAGCATGGAGAGATCTTCGTGTAGCCTTGGATTCAGTGTAGAATAAATTGAACTGGAAAGTGATGCTAAGACCTAATCAAGGACTTTTCTAATGAGAAAACTATTATATTAACCAAAATATGAAGCCATCTGGACCCATAATAATGGAACAAGGGAGAGTAGGGGAAATGGAAAAGAAGACCCGGAAGTAAACAAACTACATAAGGGAGGAATACATCAGGGACTGAATGGGTGGATATAAGAGATGAAATCTTGATGATTCTTGGTGTCTGGATTATGCGCAGCACAGAAGCAGGGGATCATGGGAAGACATTTGTGTCGATTTTCCAACCTCGCTGGACTATGCTGTGAAGAATGATGGAAGGTCTCTATAATAAATATAACTGGTCTGCTGATGTAATTCAAACACTTTATTTACTTATTTATTCATCCATTCTCCTATTGCCTCTTTAAAAAGTGTTCAGTGAGGAATTGCTTAATCCCCTGAACAAAAATTTGCCAAGTCCTCTCACTGTTGTGCTCATTCTTAGATAGTAGACAGTGCTAAGTGTCACGGAGTCTCAATCCTGTAAGTAGAATATCCAATACAAGATATTAATAGAAATTCTGGACTATATTATATGTTAAACCTCAACTCCCCAGCACAGACCAATTGAGGCTACAAGAGGCAAAGGGGCATAGAGGTGGCCTCATCTCAGTTTCTCCTTCCTTTTTATTTCTTCCTTCACCTTCCACCCTCCCAGCTGCCCACCTCGAAAAGTGGAAACAGAAAGGAGTTGCTCCAGAGACTCCTAAGGGAAAAGGAAAGTTCTCATAAGAACAGGTATCATTATAATCTGACTCAATGTGGTCTGGACCTGGCAGACATTTAGAGCCAAGCTTTCTCTTATGGACACTGTCCTTTGTCCCAAATAGATGCATCTCCACTTTTGGAGGCCACTTGAGGCTCTATGTGTGGATTTTTAACTTACTGCTTGTGTCTCTTTGCCCCTCCAGGTGGTCAATTGTAACCTATGCCTATTCTCTCTCTCCTGGGGGTGGGGGGCAAGTTCTGGATATATAGATCCTAGCACAGTATCCCACTCCTGGCTTTGCCAAAGATGCCAACCCTCCTGCACACCCCTCAAGGAGAAATAAAACACTGAGCTATCTGAGTAGCCCTAGGGAAACTTCCTCACCCCATGAAATAGTTGTTCTTCCTCTCCCTCTTGGGGTTGGAGTGGGATTGGGCTCTCAGCTTAGTCCCATACCTCACACCATATCTTCTTCTAACTCTCCCCACACTTTCCTGTCCCTTTCATATTCTTGATTTGGTTGAGAGATTCGAGGGTCATCAAACCATTTTTTCTAGACAATTTTATTTTAAAATTTTTCATAAGGGGACCATGTCATGAATCTTAGCATTGATTTTATTGTACTGTCTCAGTAGAAACTTTATTTTATTTTTTAAAAGATTTTATTTATTTATTCATGAGAGACACAGAAAGAGAGAGAGAGAGAGAGAGAGAGGCAGAGACACAGGCAGAGGGAGAAGCAGGCTCCATGCAGGGAGCCTGATTTGTGGGACTCGATCCCGGGACTCCAGGATGACGCCCTGGGCCAAGGCAGGTGCTAAACCGCTGAGCCACCCAGGAATCCCCTCAGTAGAAAATTTAATTTGGATAATCTCTCACACAATACTAATCCCAATGGTATTTTTTTTCTGAATTTCTTTTATAAAGAATAAATTAAGGGGTGCCTGGGTGACTCAGGTTAGGCATCCAACTCTTAATTTTGGCTGAGGTCATGGTGTCAGGCTCATGAGATCAAACCCCATGTTGGGCTCCATGCTCAGCAGGGCGTCTGCTTGAAATTCTCTCTCTCCCTCTCCCTCTGCTCCTCCCCCTGCTTTCTCTAAAATAAATAAATATTTTAAAAAGGAATAAATTGAGTCAATGCTATAATTTTTTGTATCAACATTTATATAAATACATTTACATTTTTCATAAATCTGGTATATTAGTTTCCAATTGTTGCTGTAACAAATTCCCATAAATTCAGTGGCTTAACACAACACTAACTTATTATCTTGTAATCTGGAAGGTCAGAAATTTGAAATTGGTTTCCTTGGGCTAAAATCAATGTGTCAGCTAGGCTGCATGTTTTCTGGCAGCTCTAGGGAAGATTCATTTCCTTGTCTCTGCCAGCTTCTAAAGCTGCCAGCATTTTGGCCCATGTTTGCTCTCTATCTTCAAAGCCAGCAACAGCAGTTGAGTCTTTCTCATGCTGCGTCACTCTGCCATGGATCCTTTTGCCTTTCTTTTCCATATTTAATTCCCCCATGATTGTGTTGGGTTCACGCAAATAATGCAGGATAATCCCCCTATCTTAAAGTCAGCTGCAATTGCTCAGCAAGCTTAATTCTATCTGCAGACTTAATTCTCTTTTTTTTTTTCCAGACTTAATTCTCTTTTGCCATTTTATACCAGTCAGTTTCAACCAGAGAAGCAGGACCAGTAGGAGATATATATCAAGAGACTTATTCCATGGAATTGTTTATGCAATTGTGGGGGGCTGGTTAGGCAAGTTAGGAGGGGTAGCTGAACATCTTGGGCATGGCCAAAATTGCTATCCACAGGTGGAATTTCTTTTTCTTCAAAGAAGCCTTAACTCTGCTTTTAAGACCTTACAAATAGTTGAATAAGGCCCATACAAATTATGCAAGACAATCACTCTTACTTAAAGTCAATTAATTGATTATGGACTTTTGGTTTAATAACTGGGCCTATAGTCTAGGAAAGCGGACATGTCAATTAGACCATTACAGTTCACTTTTTGTCAGTTTGGCAGCCATACGCACCTCTATAAATGATACTTATGCTGCAAATAAAGGCAATGACAAAGTCACACTTCCACTTGACATCGCATCACACATCCTGCATACATACAACTAAGACACACTAGCCTTTTCTCCAGAAGAGGATATAATGTGTTTGGGTGATACTCACTGTTTTCTTTGACATACTGTAACTTAAAAGATGTGACACAAAGTTAACTTCATTTATACATCTTCTTTTATATGATAAAGGGATAAGAGAGAGAAGAAAACAAAAATAAATGGTTAAAATGCATACAAACATATTCATGACAAAACAAGGAAGAAATCAGTACAATAATAGTCATCTGTCTATTATAGCTCTGATTTCTGCAGCTGGTTACATGTCTTCATTGGCATTTATAGCTATCTTCTTCCCCTACTACATTCCGTTTCCTTTACCCTCAGCAAACACCACATTGATTTTGGTTCTTTACCTGGTGGGGTGACCCAAACTTTCATTCCTCAAGGGTCTGGGCCATTAATAATCCTGACTGAACTGGATTGTTGCAATTTTCCAATTACTTTATTCCAGGGTGTGATGTTTAATTTAATGTGCCAACTTAACTGGGCCACAGGGTGCTCAGATCCTTGTTTAATCATTATTTCTGGGTGTGTCTGTGAGGGTGTTTCCAAATGAGATTAGCATTTGGATTGGTAGACTGAGTGAAGCAGACTATCTCCCTGATGTGGGTGGGCACCATCCAGTCCATTGAGAGCATTGAGTTAGAAGAAAACAGCAGAAGAAAGACTTTCCTCTCTGTGCCTGACTGCTTGAACTGAGATATAGGTCTTTTCCTTTCTTCAAATTTAGACTTAAACCATTAGGTCCCCTGGTTCTCAGGTCTTTGGACTTGGACAGAAACTTACACCATTGGCTGTTCTGGTTTTTAGGACTTCAGATGCAGACTGAAACATCACTGACTTTCCTGGGTCTGCAGCTTGCGGATGACAGATTGTGAGGTATCTTAGCCTCCATAATTATATAAGCCAATTCCTTACAACAAGTATCTAGTTAGATAGCTATTTTATTGATTCTATTTATCTGAGGAATCCTTACTAATACACAGGGCAATAGGTCAACCTTCATTTTTTAAGGATTCCATATTTGCAAATTCACCTATGCTAAGATTTATTTATAATCCCAAAAACAACGTTTTCAGGTTTTTATGTTCATTCTTGAAATGCACAAAGAAAAAATTGAATTGTCACTGGGCTTATTTCTAGATGAGCTTACAAACAGGATGATGCTCTGCCTTCATTTCAGTTCCCATACAGAGACGACCAGAGAATGGAGTGAACAGGGGGATAATTCAGTGTTGTGCAAGAAACTCTGACTCCAGGGCCAGTAGGGCAGGGTTTGGATCTCAAATCTGGCACCTGCTAGTGGAGGAGACTCAGGTAAGTTACTTAGCATTTCTGAACCTCATTTTCAGTTTATTTATTTTTTTTTAATTTTTATTTATGATAGTCACAGAGAGAGAGAGAGAGAGAGGCAGAGACACAGGCAGATGGAGAAGCAGGCTCCATGCACCGGGAGCCCGACGTGGGATTCGATCCCGGGTCTCCAGGATCCCGCCCTGGGCCAAAGACAGGCGCCAAACCGCTGCGCCACCCAGGGATCCCCCTCATTTTCAGTTTTAAAAAAATTAAATACTTTCTTTTGAGATGGTTGTAGCATTTTCACTTTTGTAAAATAAAGAAAAATAGAGTCTACCAAGATGGGTTGTTTTTGGACTTAAAATTGCAACCTATGTTAGAAAGGTGTGGATATATATGAAATATATTCATCTGTCTCCTAAAAGCAATGGTTCAATACCTGCTAACTCTATTTACAGTGGCTTTGTAGAACACAACTGCCACAAATAAGGAGAGCTGACTCTACTAACAGATGCCCCAGGATAAGTCCTATATATTCTTCTTTACTTCCACTGTGTAGAGGTAATCCAATTTCTTTGTCAATCAGGTCAAATCACTCCAGCCAATACAGTAACCACTTTTTTTTGCATGTTTTTCAGTCATGGGGACCCAAAAGTGGCTGGATTGCAGTCTCACTTTCCAGTTCAGTGGAGTAACTTTTGTGTTTCCCGGTTAGAACTATTCCTTCCTTTGGTATGCAGTGTTCAAGACCTGCAGTGTGTAAGGTCATATAGACACATAACAAAAATTTTGTTAGAGAGCCACTAGGGAAAATAGTGAGTGGAGCAATCCCATTTCCACTCTTTGATTCTTGGACCTAAGAATCCTGACTATGGGAAGCATAGCATCTATTAGATGCTGACTTAGAGCATGTGCAGCCTCTTGGAGGACATTGTCCCAGCTCAGCAAGATATTACTACTTAACTGGTGCTATAACTGTCGTAAAGAGGCCATTCTACCATTCTGTGAAAGCTAGCTGATTCAAGATAGTGGGGTACATGGTGAGGCCAATGATCTCCACAAATATGGCCCCATTGCTGCATTTATTTGTTGTGAAGTGAGTTCCTTGATTGGAAGCAATGCTGTGTGGAATCCCAACGGTGGATAAAGGCTTTATTCTATAAGTGCACTCTTAGGCAGACTGAATCTTCTGTCCATAGGTGGAATTTCTTTATCAGGAAAACTCTGATTTTAAGGGGTTTCATCTGATTGACTCAGGCCCACCCAGATTATCCAGACAATCTCTCTTACTTCAAGTTAACTGATTATGGACTTCAATCACATCTACAAAAGACCTTCCCACTAACATTTAGATTAATGATTAAATAATCTAAAGTAATGTATCCACATCCAGCTTCTTATGTACAACAATGTATTCTTTTTTCCTCAGTTCATCTAACTGTCAAAGCAACTTTATAACTTAAAGGACAACACAAAGTAGTATGCTCTATGTAAATTTCAGTTATGATAATCAACAACTATAGAGAATAGTCAAAAGCATATACAATCCATTCCAACTGTCAAATACCCTAAAACTTGACCCAGGTTGTACAGTGAAAGGAGAGAACTGGTTATGAGCCACTTCAAATTATCCCTAAATAACTAGGGACTTTAAGCTAGCCAAACTGGCATGTCAAAAAGAACATCACACCATGTAACATAATGTGTTCACAGATTCTAGGGATTAGAAGGTGGTCATCTTTGGGAAGTTATTATTCTGCTTAATGAATATGGATAATACAAGACAGTATAAAAATGAAAAATAAGTGAGAAAAGAGAATATGACAAAGGGGTAACAGGAGTGAAAAAAACTAAGATAATAATAATCCTTTGGTGAAGTCAGTGCATCAAATTGGCCACATGGCCCTGATTATTTGCTATTATTTTTCTACTGGTGATTTGTCTGTAATCTTTCAAGCGTCCCTGTAAAGAGAGACACATTATCTCAGTCACAGTATTAAGAAGAGAAACAAACCAGTTGGCAGGAGAAGTGAAACCATGCCTAATATTCTGGAACATTAGGAAATTGATGAGCATACTCTTATAGGTACCTAACAACACTCTTAAAATGAAAACAGTCACAGAGGGTAGAACTCTGTTTTATATATTTAGTATGTAACCAACACAGTTGAGTAAATGGAGCTTACCCACAGATAATTTGAAGTGGCCCACAACCAGCTCTCTCCTCTGTACAACCAGGGGCAAGTTTTAAGGTATTGACAGTTGGGGGATCCCTGGGTGGCGCAGCTGTTTAGCGCCTGCCTTTGGCCCAGGGCGCGATCCTGGAGACCTGGGATCGAATCCCACGTCGGGCTCCCAGTGCGTGGAGCCTGCTTCTCCCTCTGCCTGTGTCTCTGCCTCTCTTTCTCTCTGTGTGACTATCATAAATAAATAAAAAAAAAAATTAAAAAAAAAAGAACTGTTTCAAAAAAGAAGCAATTCTTAAAAAAAAAAAAAGGTATTGACAGTTGGAATGGATTGTATATGCTTTTGACTATTCTCTATAGTTGATTATCATAACTGAAATTTACAGAGAGCATACTACTTTGTGTTGTCTTTTAAGTTATAAAATTGCTTTAACAGTTAGATGAATGGAGCAAAAAGAATACATTGTTATACATAAGAAGCTGGATGTGGATACAGTATTTAAAAGAAACCACCTCACCTTGTCATACAAATAAGACAGTAGACAGTTCAAAAAAGAGTCCAAGTATATGTGGGAAAGTTGGCATGTCAAATTAATTGGCAAAGAATGAAATATTTAATAAATTATTCTGGGACAAATGACTTCACTTGGAAAAATAAGTTAAAATACATGTTTATATAACATGCAGAAATAAATTCCAAGTTTACCCAAGATTTTAGAAAAGTTTAATAATAATCCTAGAATATGGAATACTTTCTTTAGAACCTGTTGAAATTCTATATTTTACTTAATTTCTGTCTGGTTGTTCTACCAGATGTTGAATGAAGGGTGTTAAATTCTCTAACTATAATCATGGATTTGTTTCTTTCCCCTTTCACTTCCATTAATTTCTGCTTCACATATTTTTTACCTGTGTTGATTGGTGCACACACATTTAAGATTGCTATATTTTCCTGGTGGACTGATCACTTTATAATTATATTAATGTCTTCTCTGTCTCTGGTAATTTCCTTTGCTCTGAAATCTGTTTTTTATAATACTGATATAGTCACTCCTCCATTTTTGGATTGTTTGCATGATACGTCTTTTTCCATCCTTTTACTTTCAATTTGCCTATATTGTTATACTTGAAGAGATTTCACTTGAAGGGATTTTAATTTATATATTTAGATCAGTTATATTCCTAAATAAATAAAGATGCTGTCTTAGCATTTTTTGTAAAAGTAAAAATAATTAGAAAAAATTCACAACAGATAAATGGTTAAAAATACTGTATCATGCAAACAATAAAATTATATGCAGCCACGACTTTTTATAAAGTAAACTGCAAAATAATGTATAGCGTGTTCTCATTTCTCATACAAAAATTGTTGAGTGGCTTTTTACTGTCACTTAGAATTGGCAACTAAGGGTATACACTATGGATAAAGGAACATCAAGTGTCCTATTCTATAGTGACACCCTCCAAGGAAACTCAAACATTTGTGGGCTAACACCTCTATTACAGCTTACAAACAATTGGGCAGATTAGCCCTCTTGCCTCCAATCATTATCCTAGCACATCACCCACCCCTTGCTTTCAACCTCATTTATCACCCTAGTGCTTCTTACAGTCCTATAAACAAAAGACCTGAGATAGTGGTAGAATAGGAAAGTCTTTGGAGCCAGATGCTGTTGGCTTACATGGGAACTCTGCTTATTTTCCATTGGCTCCCCATATCCCTTACACAAATCAGGTAAAGGGGGGAGAGTCAAGGTAATTGTTTAGAGACCTTAAGAGTACTTTAAAAACTATGAGACTGACATTTTATTCTCCAAAGATGTTCTTGGGATTTTAGCATAAGCAGCAGAGTCATCAATCTGCTTGTGTGATTATGTGAACAGAGAAAGCAGAGCTAGAGACAGATGGCAGACAGATGAGAGCTGATCACAGGGCAAGGAGACACCAGTGGCAAGAAGGCAGGAGCTGAAAGCATTGAGCAAGCTAGAGAGGAAGATATAGAGACAAATTCCATGTCAGAAAACAATGCAGATGGGTGGCCTCATGGCACTCTCTCCTCCCAGTGCATTCCCATCCAGAAAAGAGACCGAAGAAGCACTTACTCTTGATCCTAGGTGAAAAGGCATATTTGAACCCTTGCTTCATAGAAGGCAACCAGGGCAAGCAAGAAACAACTTATAAAAGACCCCACAGTGGGCAGTCAATAAAGAAGCATCCTCTTTCATACTGCTTTTCAACAGCCACTACCAGAGAAATAAGTACATCCTTCGATAAGATAGACATATCACCGTGGTGGAGCTTGTAGTTGTGTTCCCAACCCTCATTGGTAGGATAGGAGCAAAGATTATGCCTCCAGTCCTAGCTCTGCAGCTCAGGTTGTTGCTGTGCATCCCACTCTACTCCTGCAGTACGGTGCTAGTAGATAAGCATGGTATAGACAAGCATGGTATGGACTATGTCTCCCTGGTGATTCCTGTGGCCCTCTTCAACCTGATTCATACTTTCCCCTTGAGAAAAGAGGAGATGGTCCTGCAAGCTGAAATGGGCCAGACCTGTAACACCTGATGTGATGGTTCCTCTCTTGGTAGCTCCTCTTCTCATTCTACAGATTGCTATGCACATGGAAAGGCCTTAAAAATATCCTTGATGTACAGATTTTTGTTTGTAATTTTCAAAGTCAATTTTAATATGAGCTTTCTTTGCACTTAAAAGTTACCATGATGTTTTTTGTACTTTGAAGTATACCTAAAAATGATGAATATGATATGTAGTCTTTTTCTTTATTCCGTCATGGCTGGTTAATTTTATAGAGAAACTAGAAACAACAAGCATACACATGCTTTCACTGTGTTATTCAGTGTTACACATAACTTACTTCTACTTTGTTTTTTGCATAAAACTTATATTAATAAAATATTTTGGAGCAAATTAAAAAAAAAAGAAATGAGTCACATTTCTTTGTCTTCACTCCAACCCAAGTCAATGACTTGATGGAAGAACCAAGTGGAGCCTTGGAGCATGGCTAGCAGAATGAACTAGGGGTGGTAGAAGGGGAGGAGGGCGGGGGGTGGGAGTGAATGGGTGACGGGCACTGGGGGTTATTCTGTATGTTAGTAAATTGAACACCAATAAAAAATAAATTAAAAAAAAGATATGAGATTTCATTTTTACACTGAAAATTCAGTTTTACACTGAATTTGTCTTTTAAAAACAAAGTATTGGGAATGCTGTGGTATCTGCCCAAGATATCATTAGGGATCTGCTCCCCACTAGGAAAAGGAGATTCAACACAGTACAGTAATGGGGGAAAATAAAGCTGGTTTATGTTTCTATCTCAAGGCAGTTAAAACTATTAACCAACATGTGAAATGTACATGTATGTGTATATGAATATTTGTTGTTAGTTTCTACATGTATATTTTCTCTAAGCAAAGAAAATGGGAAGGATCTGTACTCCATTATTAACAATCACACATTAGCACATAGCACATACAAAGATGGAATTTATAATAACCAGTAAGTTTTTAACTTGAGAAACGAAAAGGTTCTCTTTAGAAATAATAGATGAATACACTAGGTTCCAGCCAGATGAGAACATGTCCATAAGTTTCCTAATAATTAAAAAAAGGGCTTCACCAATTGATAAACAAATATTTCATATTTGTACCCCACACATCTCAATGTGCAGAGCCCCCCTCTTCTTGATTAGCAAGCTGTGGCGTTTTGCTTAATGAATTCCTAGGGATATGATCCTGTACGGGTAATTCTCAATGTTGGAATCTCTGGAAGATTGGTTGTGGGCATAGGAGCTGAGCTGAAGTGCTGGTGAGCATTCAGAGCAGTGTTTTCTGGCTCTCTTGGGCCAGCGTTAGCTCCTCTCACCTACCTGCTTAGGTGACAGCTGTGGCTCTTCTGCTGGAACCAAAGTCAGCTGAGCCAAAGGCAGGCACTAAACAGCTGACCCTTTCTTCTCATGGGCTCTTGCCTCTCTTCTGTTAATTGTGGGGCACATTCCTGGTTTCTTTTCACACTAAGTACAGGAAATCTCCTATTTCTGATGTCTTGCTCTTAAAAGGGGGACTGTTGCAGCCCAGTTATTTGCTCTCCTGGAGTACTATTCTTTCAGCCCTTAGTGATAGGTTCAGAGGATAGTTACATCCAGTTTCTCACTCTCCCTGAAACAAATGTCCTGTTCAATATCCACACCTTGCTGCACAGTTAAGCTCCCTCCATTCCACTCCTCACTCAAGGTGATATTTTTCATTCAGCCTTCACTGTTCTTCCTCTACTCCAGATTACTTTGGGGACCTGCAGATCATCAGGTTCGTACATCTTTTAATTCCAATTATAAACAGAGCTCAAATTATTTCTCAAAGACTTCTGAGCTCTGTGCAAAAACAAAGGATGTGACCTGGCATCTATTCTACATGTCCCTCAATATTTCATAACAGTAAAGTCAATTGTGAAGCAAATGTAACCAGACCATATAGGGGATCTCTAGGAGGTAGTGGTGCCTAATTCCAACTCACCACGGAACTCAGCAGCTACCCCAACCCAAATGCTACAAAGGGAAATAAACTTGCTTTTCAGAGCAATCCTTGGACAATTCTGGAGACAGAAACTTTACTCTGTCTCTCTCTCTCCCCTTCCCTTCTGCCCTCTATCCTTCCCCTGTCTTCTGTAAAAGCCATATTAATAAATTAGTAAAGTTACTAAGACCTCGTATGAAAGCAAGCTGGAGAAAAAGCAATGAGATTTTTTTTTAAGTTTTTATTTATTTATTCATCAGACACACACAGAGAGAGAGAGGCAGAGGCACAGGCAGAGAGAGAAGCAGGCTCCATGCAGGGAGCCTGATGTGGGACTCAATCCTGGGACTCCAGGATCATGACCTGGGCCAAAGGCAGGCACTAAACGGCTGAGCCATCCAGGGATCTCCAGCAATGAGATGTTTTTGACAAAAATATAGAAAATAATATACAGGGCCCATAAGGTTTCATTATTTATATTTTTAAAATGTCTTTATTTTGCTTTTATTATTAAAGAATATTTTCACCGCTCTGGTGTTCTGGGACCACAATTTCTATATTTAAAAATTTTTTATTTATTTATTCATGAGAGAGAGAGAGAGAGAGAGAGAGAGAGAGGCAGAGACACAGGCAGAGGGAGAAACAGGCTCCATGCAGGGAGCCTGACATGGGACTCAATCTCGGGTCTCTAGGATCAGGCCCTGGGCTGAGGGCAGTGCTAAACTGCTGAGCCACCGGGGCTGCCCGTAAGGTTTCATTATAATGTACTTTCTTACATACTGCTGCTGAGATTTTGAATGAGTATAGACTTTTGGTAAAGCAATTTTATACAACTTATTTTAAAAAAATCACTTCTAGAAATCTATCCTAAGGAATAATCTGAGAAGTAATGAAAGATGTGAGGATGTGTAAGGATTGCAAATGTAGTATTATTTATCATAGGAGAAACTGGAAACAACCAAAATGTATGAAAATAAGTTATGGTTTATGCATTAAATGGGATATTGGCTTGTCTTTAAAAATCATGCTTCCAAAAGATATTTGTATAATCTGGCAAAAAGCTTAGTTTATAATATTGAGACAAAAGGTAGAACAAAAACTGTATATACAATATTAATAATTTTTGTTTATCAATCTCTTGGAAGTAAATCTTTTCTTTCCAAATGCTTCAAAATAATCATAAACTATGTTTATTATGAAGAAAAAGTTAACACAATCTGTTTTAATTTGGCAACAATCCATTTTGGGAGTTTCTGGTTCAGAGGTAAAAGCCTTTCCTGCAAGAATTTTTTTGGGAAGTTTCTTAGGGAAGGAATGGAAAGACAAGAATTTGGAAATCTTTCCCCCAACAGCTACACAGTTTTAATATTTTTATTTTTTCATGTTCTCCTTGAGCCCTGCCCAAGAACAAATATTATTTTTTAGTTGTACATTGGTCCAAGGGGGTAATTGTGTGAATTAGTAGCAGAAAAAGAAACTCGCTAATCTCAGCCCATCATTCTTTTTATCTGCTTAAGTGTTTGACCTCCCTACATGGGCAAGAGAAAGAACAGTTAAATGTAAAATTTAGTTTGAGTAGTCATCCAGAAATTGCTGATCTTGTATAAAATAAGTAGCGGTTTGGCAATATATATGAAGAACCTAAAATTAGTCGCATTATTTGGCTCAGAATTCTACTTCTGAAAGATACAGACCAAGATCCAAGATGGGCATCATGGCCTAGAGTGAAACAGTACCAAGTTAACCATCATCTAATTACCTGAAAATCATGGAATGGTCAGCTCAACTGGGGATGGGATAAACAAAATATGAAAAAATATTAAATCTTCTGTAAGTTTAGCAAATCCTCAGAGAGTACCCCACCTTTGGGCCATCCTCCTCTTCTTGGTCCATTTTGCTTATCCAGCTGTTAGTGGAGATGAGTCTCAAACCAGGGTCAAAATGGTAGCTAAATAGATGTGAATATATAACTTGTTTTTGAATGTTCTCTAAATAGTATGTAACTTGTCGGAAAGGAAATCATTTCTAATGAGAGAGATTCTTAGAGGATATTTCATGCCCTTTTTGGTTCTGATAGTTAGGACTAGAAGAGGTTTCAAAACTAGTTATGTATCAACAATTTCTGGGATTTTCCATAACATACAGTTGAGATTGGGTGGATCTTTAACTAGCAAAATATCAACAGTTTGGTTCAAAGTCATAAGAATTTTTCTGTAGAGTTATGGTGGCGGCTTTCTTTCTTTCTTTCTTTCTTTCTTTCTTTCTTTCTTTCTTTCTTTCTTTCTTTCTTTCTTTCATGCTGGAAGGAACTTTAGATATCTCACCACTGGTGAAAAAAACAAGGAATAGGGACACCTGGGTGGCTCTGGCTGAGCATCTGCCTTCAGCTCAGGATGTGATCCCGGGGTCCTGGGATTGAGTCCTGCATCGGGCTCCCCCTCAGAGAGCCTGCTTCTCCCTCTGCCTATGTATCTGCCTCTCTCTGTGTCTCTTATGAATAAATAAATAAAATATTTTAAAAAAGAAGCCAAGGAACAGAGAGATTAAACAATTATTTTGGGGACAGAGCAACTTAGTGTCTGAGTTGCCAAAGTTCAGGCCTATTTATGAAGCTTTCAAAATACCAGTTTTTAGAACCTTTATTCTGATAAGTTAGGAAATACCTGATAAAAAATATTGAGAAAGACAGTGGAATTTAATATCACATAATTTGTGAGTTGATTTATAAGATTTAAAAGAGAAGAAAAAGCAAAAGACAGATTTGAAGACAAAAATATTTGGGAAATCTATAAATGGTTTGAGGAGCAGGTCCCTGAAATGGTGCAGAAAACTTGGCAGATGGGGAATGAAAAATTAATTTAAGCTCAGCAATTTTGGGGCATGGCTGACTCTGAAGATCTATCATTCATAGTTTTAATGTTGATTTCCCAGTAGTGAAGATAAGTTTCTGCTAATGCACCTATCATATGCTGATTTTTTTTTTTCCTTTTTTGCTTTGAACCAAGAGTATGGCTTCCTATATCACTGTAGTACAATGGTGGCCCATCTTATATAGTCCATTCCAAGCGGCCTGAGATCCAATTTTCGTTTAGGAAAATAAAGGCCTCTAGGACAACCACTGTGGTTGCAGAAATGGACCTTTTGAAATCATTTCCCCAGATATTTGCCCACTACTGGCAGATCAATGTTAGTGTAGGGCAGAGGCAGCTGGAAGCACGCCATGGTGAGCCAGCTTCATAATGATAGGCTGAGTTGCCTGTAGCCTAGTAGTTAGAGTATGTCAGTGGAAACCAGCATATACCAGTAGCCTACTCTTCCAGAAACTAGCACTGTTGGTGCTTTTGAGAATACAAGACTGCCTTGCTCTTCTACGTCCTTGAAGAGAAGAGGTTCTGTAACTACCGAAGAGGAAGAGTCAAGCTGGAGATCAGGAAGGTGTCATCTTCTCTATTTCCAGTGTGTAATAGAGGATGCTGGAAAGTCAGTGATACTGCATGGAATGCAATGAGGTACTGTATATCTTAATTCTAAGATACATTATTTTTCACATTTTTACATTTCTAAAATTGGGATGCATCTCTACATTTGTCTCTGTGTTTGAATCTTCTATATTGTTAGTATTATCCATGCTGGATTCAATTACCATTAAAAATGCTTTAAAATGAAAAAAAAAAAAAAAAACAAAACAAAAAAAATGCTTTAAAATGTTTAAACTCTGATTCAGCATCAGAAAAAAATGTTATTTTGTTATATGAATAATAAATATAAATATTTTCTTATACACCAAAAAGCATGAAAATAGAAAAGTAATGTGTAGGAACAAAGGCATCTGTCATTGGAGAAATGCCATCATTCTGTATTTTCTTACAAAGCAACATCCAAGTGCCTTACAGAACTTAAGAAAAGAAGTAAACCCGGTTACATTTTTGTTACTGAGTTACATGCAAGGGATTGTCTATCACATGCTGTATTATTTTCCTGTGGCTGCTGTAACAATGACCACAAACTTTTAAAAAAAGATTTAAAAAAATTATTCATGAGAGACACACACACAGAGAGAGAGAGAGCAAGAGAGAGGCAGAGACACAGGCAGAGGGAGAAGCAGGCTCCATGCAGGGAGCCCGACATGGGACTCAATCCCGTGTCTCCAGGATCAGGCCCTGGGCTGAAGGCAGCCCTATACTGCTGAGCCACCCGAGCTGCCCTAAAGATTTTATTTACTTATTCAGGAGAGACAGAGAGAGGCAGGGACATAGGCAGAGGGAGAAGCAGGCTTCCTGCAGAGAGCCCAGTGTGGGACTTGATCCCAGTACCATGGGATCACACCCTGAGCCAAAGGCAGACGCTCAACCACTGAGCCACCCAGATGCCCCAATGATGACAAATTTAGTGCCTTAGCACAACAGTAACTTATTCTTTCTTAGTTGGTGGCCAGAAGCTCAGCATCAGTTTCACTGGGTTGAAATCAAAGTAGGTATGACCCTGCTCCCTCTGGAGATGGAGATTCTAGAAGGGAATCCATTTGCTGCCTCTTCCAGCCTCTGGTGGCTACATCACTCTGATCTCTACCTCTGTTTACACATCACCTTTTCCTCTTCCCTGTAACAAATCTCCCTTCCCATTCTCTTAAAAAGACATTGGTAATGGCATTTATGGCCCACGTAAATAATCAAGGATAATCTCTCAATCTCAATATCCTTAACTTAATACATCTGCAAAGATCCTTTTTCCAAATAAGGTAACATTTACTATTTTCAGCAATTAGAATATGAGATCTTGGGACCACCATTCAGCCCACTACACATACCAAGCAATACTACTAGAGTCAGAAAAAAACCCAAACTTCTAGAAATAAGTAAAAGAAAGGTTGGTGTGATTAATTAATGGTGGTATTTTCTTTATGCTTCCTTCTGACAAAATTAGAAAACCATTGAAACTTGCAGAACTGGTATCAGTGGCATGGAAGAAAATCTCAGTGACAACAGAGAACTCTTCTAAGGAATGTTCATAATGGCCCAGAGAACACAATTGGGTAGTTAATCACTAGATATTAGCAATTCAAAGTGGGAAGTGATTCAGAAGGGCTAGACTCTGAACATGAAGAAGTTTTAGAAAACTCTTAATATGATAGATTAATTACAGAAATGGTCCCTAATCTCCACCCTTTGCTGATCCACATTACGCAGTGACTTTGCAGCTTCTCCCAAACAAGAGATAGAATCTAATTCCCCATTCCTTGAATCCAGGATGTCCTATGACCAGCATTAGCCAATTGAACACAGGTGAAGTGATGCTATCTAGATCGCAGAGGCCTTGTTTCCATTTCCTCCTCAGTCACCATAAGAGCAAGTACAAACTGGCCTACTGGGTGATGAAAGACATGTGGTTCAGTCACTCTCACCACTCTAGTCAATAAAATGGCCAACCAGCCACTAGACATGTAAGTGAGGCCATCCTTAACCAGCTAGCTCACAGATAAATTGCCATCCAGCCACAGATAAATGAGTGCATTCTATGATCACACCAGGGCCCAGGCCAGCAGAACTGTCCAAGTGACTTGCAGATTCTGAAAGATAATGAATGTTTGTTATTTTAATTCATTGGGTTCTGGCATGGTTTATTATATGATAAAAACTAATACATCATGGGTAGAAAATCACCAGATTTTAATGACAGAATGAATAAGTATTTTGGAATGAATCAGACTCTGAATGTAAATAATATTTTTTGGAATATTTTAATGAACTTATTTTACTTATAATTTCTTTTCTTTGTATCCTTAATGGTGACATAATAAAAATATACTTACTAAGAAGTCTAAAAGAGATCTTTAAATAGTATAAAATAAAACTTGAATTGGATAAAGCATCATGTCATGATTTTATTAGAGATATTTCTTTTTTGGGATCCCTGGGTGGCGCAGCGGTTTGGCGCCTGCCTTTGGCCCAGGGCGCGATCCTGGAGATCCGGGATCGAATCCCACGTCAGGCTCCCGGTGCATGGAGCCTGCTTCTCCCTCTGCCTGTGTCTCTGCCTCTCTCTCTCTCTCACTGTGTGCCTATCACGAATAAATAAAAAAAATTAAAAAAAAAGAGATATTTCTTTTTTAGGGTTATAACCATCCTTAATTTCTTTTATCTTATAGACTCTCCTATGTTCAAAGCAGAAACCCATTTCAGTTTAAATTCAATAATTCTATGCTCAGCTTTCTACCACTTATCCACTATATAACTTCTGGTGATTTACTTCCTCTTTCTGAGTTACAGTTGCTGTACATGAAAAGTGAGGATGTGATATCTCGTGGTTAGGGTTGTTTTAAAGATAAAGTGTGATAGTGCATATAGATGTGGTCTGTGTAATGCAAATAGATAAAAAATATTAAGAAAGCTGAATCTATGCTAATTAGCATATTTCTAAATATATGCAATTATAGCATTTTATTAGCTAAAGAAATGGTGATTTTTTTCAATACATTTTTTTGATTCCATAAAATAGATCACTTGGGTTATGTGAATATATCTTTTCTTATCCCCACTCTTTTTCACAACATGGACACAATAAGACCTGTGAACATGACCTCTTCCCCATCACATGTTGCTCACTGCTGGCATAGCAGAATAAAAACAGGTGGTCCATATGCAGACATCCCAGCCCTCATGCATTAGATTACACTTGTAGCAAACAGATTTGAGATTCTTGTCTCACCTAGAGCCTCCCTCTCAAAAAAATCTGCTTTAGCCAGCAGTGAACCTATCCATCCATCCCCAGTCAACCATAGCTGATGGGGCGAGAGGCATACATTTGACCTGGAGAATTTAATCAGAGCTTCTAACAAGTCCATAGTGGCCCTGTCTTGAGAATTCAAATTAAGACATGCTGAGATTGAAATTTTGGAGAGTGGAAGTCTGTACCTGAACATACACGTAATATTGGGCTGTAGTCAGAAACCAAACAAATCAACTACATACGAAAGAAAAAGTTCAGGAGAAGTAGAAAGCAAGCCAGCACAGAAAATTAGAGGAGAAGATGCAGAAGACTGGCACAAAAAGCATAGCTAAAGTTCGAGAGAGAAAGAGGGCGTTTCACTTCAGACTTCAGTTTCCCCGTAGACTTTCCCTACTGTTTATTTTCTCCCTGGAGATGTCAGCCAGATTCCTTGGACTTTCTTAACAATGCCTCATTCCCCTTTTTATTTGAGCCAGTTTGGAGTGATTTTTTGTTCCTCATAACCAAATGACCCCTGCTGGGTTGAAAAATTCTCATGGGTTTAGAGATCACTTGGATTTCTCTTTAGTCCTTGGTGGGGAGAAAAAGAAAGCTTGTTAGGAAAAAAAAAAAAATGGTGAAGGGAGGAGCTATTGAGTGGGTGACAGTCACTAGAAAGTAAGAGATTAGGGAGCAGCAGAAGGTGGTGGTATTCACATCAAGTGCAGAAGAAAAAAAAAAAGAATTCTAATATGATTCATTAAAGAAAGACCCCATGAAACAAGCAGAACAGTTCAGATGTGACTACTCCCCAGTGATGGTAAGAATGTTGAAGGGAGATCCACAGTTTTTTTTGAAAGACATGATACTTGATAGACACCCTTTCCTGGGCTTCAGTCATAAAAAAAAAAAAATCCATATGTGATGCGGACAATGTTTCAGGTTAATTTCCCTTTGATGGAATTGATGATGATTTTTTTCATTGTAGATTTATTTTTTTATAGAGTAGGTGTTCATCATCAAACTCTAAAATTAAGATTAGATAGTATATTTGAATCAGTCTGTGGTGATAGCAACGTAACATGAACTTTGAAGTACACAGAGGCATCTCTTAAGAAGCTTATTATTAAGCTTTTTGCATTCATTCACTCCTCTTCAAGCACTTGCTATGTGTCTATCACTGTGTCAGGTGCTGAGGAAACCAAGGTGAACCAGCCAGACATCGTTGCCCCTGCCCTCACTGAATTAGAGTAAATAGACACAATTAGATAAATAGGGAAGTGAAAGAGAATAAGAATTACCTGCTATTAATAAAGTGACAAATGCCAAAGTACAGAATTTCAAGCAAGATTGGTGGTATAGGTCTCACTGGAGAAAGAGGAGACCTGAATATAACTTGTTTTAATTACATTTGATATAGCTTGAAGCGATTAGATTATCACAAGAATTTAATACTGTTTGCCATTGGCTTGATAACTATTTAGGGTAAATGCATATCATTCTCTTAGGCACTTTTATAACTTAATGACCAGAAGAAGGGGAGAAGAGAGGAAGAAAACCAATATTAATTAGTGTCTAACATGTACAAGACATTATGTTACCAAAGGAGTCATTATTATACTCATTTTACAGATGGAAGAATGAAGGTCTAATGCTCCAGCATTCCAAAGCTCTTTCCATTACATCATTCACTAGATGTAGATCTAACCGTATTTGTAAAAGGCAACAAAGTATTTCCTTATCTCCAACTGAAATAATTTTAAATTTTAAGGTGCTGTGAACATTTTATTCTTATAAAGTGTCTTTTATTATTTCTACTATTCAAAACACCTTTTCAGCTAATGATTCTGACCTAACGACGGTATAAATTCATAACTAATAATGTCATCTTCTACTGGAAAGGGAAAAACCGATTTCATCTGAGTATCAGGGGGAGGGCAGTTGACACATCCCACCCCCAGATGATGCCCCCTAGTCCCATTTGTGCTTTTTTTCAAATACGCACCGAGACCTCAACCTAAGAGTCCAGTTTCAATTTAAGCACAGCAACAGCCCCACTGTCCATTTCTTTGCCCGAGCTTCCCTCGCCACGGCTTCCGAGCGCCAATGATTCCAATTCATTCTAGATTTCAACATTCATGGAGGCGGCGGGCACGGGGCACGGGGCACGGGGCACGACGCTGGGTTCTGGGGACAGGGATGGTGCAGTCGCCTTGAGAAGCCTGGTCCCCACGAAGTTCTAAACGCCGGTTCCCTCCGCGCTTTCCACCTCTTTCTCCTCCCTCTGCCCAGGGAGGGGATTTAAAGCCCGGTCCCCGGGGCGGGTCCTCTTTCCGTGCACCGGCCGGAGGGTGCACCTGTGGAGCCCGCCCAGATCCGAAGAGCAAGGGCACATTCAACGAGGCAGCACGCAAGCTTCCCGGGGCTCGGCCACCATTTGGAGGGAAGGATGCGAGGGTAGGAAAGGAAGTTCTGCAAGCCCGCTGCGTGGGCCTCCCCTCGTGGCCGTGCCGGCTCGTAGCCCTGGGACCCTCCCCGGGTGGCTCGCACTTGGGCGGGGCAGCGTGGGGGGCGGTGCCCGGAGAAGGCCGCGACTCCAGAGGTGGTCGAGGCGGGGGCTCGCAGCTCCCAGCCTCCTTCCTTCTCCTCCCGCCTGCGGCCATCAACTCGGGGAGTAGAAAGGCCTCCAACGAAAACCCGAAAACCCGCCAACCCGCCGTCCGGTCCTCCGCCTCCGGGCCCCGGTTCCTGCCGGTCCGCCAGCCGCACCCCGCGGTCACCCTGCGCTCACCACCACCCTCGACGCCCCTGCACCCCAACCCGACGCACAGGGTCCCCACTCAGAGCCAACCCACCTTCTCCTACTGGGGTGAAGGGGTAATCTTTGCTGGGACCCTCTGCGCAAGTGGAGGGTGGCAGGGGGCGTGAGTCCGGGAGCCCAGTTTTTTTCCCCCCTTAGGGTTCACAAGGGAGCCTACAGCAGCAGGGCCCTAATCCATCTGGTCTATAACTCGTCGTCTGACGACTGAAATACGTCTCAAGGACGCAAGATGAGCGCAGACTTCGTTGCACTAAGGCCACACAAACCTTTTATTTTCTAAGGACGAGTGGTTTGATTTCCTGACTGGCATTTAAGCATTAGGAATACACACTGCCTGCCATCGTGGAGTGAATAGAAAGGTAAATGAAACCGGAGCCCAGAAAGTGCAGCCTCTTAAGAAAAAATTTCCCAAATATTTTCTTTCCCTCTGTATTCACTTCTTTTGCTTCTCTGAGACAGATCCCCAAACAGTGATTCTCAAAGTGTGGTTCCTGGACCGGCAGCATCAACTTCCCTTGGGAAATTGTTAGAAACTCTGGAGGCCAGCCCCAGATCACTTGAATCTGGAAGTGGGGTGGAGGATGAAGCCTGACAGTGGACTCCCACCAGCCATCTAGGTAATTCTGGATGGCACACACGGAAGAACCACTGGCTTACCAGTCTCCTCAGGCAGTATTTCCCACTGATCACCAAATGTAACCAGAGGTACCAGATCTTGTTTACCACTTCTTCTTTTTTTTTTTTTTTTTAAGAAAGAAGTCTCCGATTTGACAGTAGAAAAACCTGTAGAAGCACAATGAATTGCTTGTAAGAAGTCACACAAGCAATCAGTATGAGAGAGAGAGAGAGAGAGAAGTGGGACTTCCCCAGCTACAGTCCGGTTTTAATATCTGTCTACTCCTCCTGAGGATTTGCAGACACGTTTATCTTCCAAGCTTCTATAATCTGTTTTGGTTGTTCCCCTGGTTCTTTCTGAAAGCACCTTCTAAGATAGTTTTCATAATTAAGAGGCCACAGACAGGACACTAGCTACCCCTCACCCCATCTGACAAGCAGCAAAGGAAGTCCCCATTCTTTCTCCAGCTGCCGCTTTCCTCCTTTTCAAATCAAGGTATACCAGGAACCTGGACTGGACAAAGGTAGGATGGCTTTCCCAGAACAACAGACACTGGGAAGTAGGGTGTGGTAAGTATGGGAGTGCTAGGGATCTGACTGGCCTAGGAGAAGGGCCTATTCAGAAGTGTTTAGACTGTGGATATGTGTATGAGATGTTTGGGGCCTTTGCATTGCCACATCCCTGGGGCTAGTGGAAGCCATAACCAGTCACTCCCAAAGTGTTGCCTGCTCCTTTCAATGAACAACCATGGGATCCCAAGTACACCCCTGCCTGGTGGTATTGGCAGGCCTTCCTGATAGTAAGACCCCAGTGTAGTCCTTCTGGTTGCTGATCTCAGGTCTGAATTCTGGGTTCTAGATTTTTGAGAAATAGTCCCATTGGTAGAAAGCTCTAGACAAATTTGTAGAACACTGTGGAGAGGTAAAGGCATGAGGGAGAGAGAGAGAGACAGAGAGAGAGAGAGAGAGAGAGAGAGAGAAAGAGTTTGTAACCTTCAGCATTGCGTCAAAGAAAGGTGTCTTTTTCAGGCAATAGAAAGACCATCACCTGGAGGCTCCTTGGTGGCTCAGTGGGTTAAAAGTCTGCCTTTGGCTCAGGTCATGTTCCCAGGGTCCTGGAATGAGTCTCACATGGGGCTCCCTGCTCAATGAGGAGGAGCCTGCTTCTCTTCTCCCTCTCCCCCCTCCTCATGCTCTCTCTCAAATAAAATCTTAAAAAGAAAAAAAGAAAAAAAGAAAGACCATCACCTGTTCATTATGAACACACACCCTTACACCCTTCGAGCTTCCTGCCTGAGACACTTTCAGATCCTGTCAAGCACTGGCAGCTCATCTCTGGCTATTTAGTAAAAGTAACTGATATTTGCACAGATCTTTTCTTTTATAAAGTAATTACATAAATACAATCTCATTTGCATCCCACTACAGGTTTTGTGTGGCAAGAGTGTATGACTATGATATGAATGAATGCATGATTAATTCATTAATTAATGTATGATAATTAATAATATGATTATTTTAATGCTTATCCCCATTTTCAGAGATGAGAAAACTGAGGATCCAGGCTCTTTCAGGGAAAAGCTAGAGGCAGAGCTAGGGTTTAACTCACATGTTCCCCATTTTATAGGCTCAGGGCTCATGCTGAAAGCAAAGGCTTCAAATTATAGGAAGGAGGCATAAGACTTAAAAAAAAAAAATCCGTTTGCAGTTTGGGGTTTACAGGATGAGCAGGCAGAAATTTCTTCTCTGGGGGCCACCTGAGTTCAGTGCTCAGAATTTTGAACATTTGGTTTATAGGAACGTGAAGGGGAGCTTGGAAATTTTGCCAAACGGGAAATGCAAACAACTGAATCACTCTGGGACTCATCTCTGACTTAGATTCTGAATTGTGGAGCAGGAGGGGGTGGGGGGCACTAGCCCTGCGGTTGAAGCGACCGAACACGGGAATTTGGGGGAAGGTGGAGGTGGTCAGAGCTTGAAATGGGCCCCTAAAGGTCAAGTGGGGTTGGGGGAATGGCCCAAAAGCCAGAGGAGACGTCCTCTGACGTCCAAACCACAGGCGGGCAGATTAGGAGTCAGCGACATTACCAACCCTCAGAGAATGGAGAATTGCACTTGGTAACGTGGGAGCCTTCACTGGCAGAGAATCAGCCCGGCACAGCGTTCACCTGTCGGGGCCAGGGTCGCCGGCTCCTTCCTAGAAGGCCGGGCCCAGGGTTCCACCCCCTAAGCAGACTTGGGGTTGGTTGGAGATGCTAGAGATGGCCAGAGGTGGAACGTGGAGCTATTACTCCAGGTACCAAACTGAGCCGAGAAAAAGAGGGGGGGAAAAAAAAGAAAAGAAAAGAAAAGAAAGAGCAAATGAAGCGGAAGTTTGAGGGCCTTCTGCGAGGAATAACAGTATAAATAACCGAAGACGTCTTGTAAACACTCCGGTCATAACCCCGAACATTAAACAGCCGCGGTGGCATCTGGCGCATCGGCCGCTGCGGGCTGCGCTGGGGCAGCGAGTGAACCCGGTTCCAGGCTCCCCGGCCTCGCCTCTCTGTTTATCTCAACTTAATCTTCTCCACCGAGCTGTTCCACGGCACGGAAGATGTTTAAATTAAAACCCAGCCCGCCGGAAGTCGTGGCGGGGAGCTGAAGGCGCTGGCTAACTGTAATCGCTAGGCAGGCGTGAGCGGTGTTAGTCATTCACTAAGTACTAGGAAGAAATATCTAATGTATGTTGCAGCACTCCTAGAGGTTATGGAATTTACACCTTTCATAGCTCCCATTATTTCTTCGCAGTTTGGCACTATGGGTTGTTTGGGTCCATCTCTGTGCCTAGAAAGCTTAAAAAAAAAAAAAAAAAAAGAAACGTGGAATTTACCTGCCTGCTCAGGTCATCAGTTCAACCTCGGAATACACGAAAATCGAAGTTTCCTTTTCTGGTGTGTTTTTCCCTTGAATCGTGTAACTGTTAGTAACCGCAATCCTGCCCTTTTTTTGAGTTCACAGTTATATTATTTCTAATTGTCTCCAAAGTAACCTGTAAACCTGAGACCAGAGTTTCTATTTGAAGTTTCAGTGCAAAATGTGATCCGCACCTTCACAGGGGAAATTGTGTTTAATCTTTTTCATCTCTAGAAGTTTGGATTGAGGTTCAAAAGAATCACTTTTATTATCAAGCTTCCCCATACTCTCCTGCTTTTCTATTCTGTATATATATATTTAATATATATATATATATTAAAAAGCACACCAATTTCAGGGCTTTTAGCAATATAAAGAAAGATTTATTTTCGAAAGTAGCAAAACTTGTTTGAAAAAAATATATCTTTAAGTGAATTACTTTATAAATGTGACTATCAAAGTCAGTTATTCTATGAACTACATTTTACAACATATGGTACAAAAGATACACATTGATAGGCTCTTATTATCTATTTATATATTTATAATTACATATTGCACTTGGACCAGCAAGGCTCGCAGAGTCATTCACCGCAGAAGTTAATAAAGTTAAATAGATGGGAATCTTTGTAAGTACAATTGATCTCCTCAGGTTTGGAAACGAATCTCCTCGTCGCTGTAAAGTGTTCTCGCGGGGGGGTGGGGGAGAGGGGGGCAGGGAGAGGAACGTTGCGAGGGGGAAGCAGAGACAGAGAGCAAGGGAGGGCAGGGGTCGCCTTCCCGGGCGGGGCCCGCTCCCCCCCGGGAGCGCGCCTTTCCCAGACTCGCACCTCCAAGGTCAGGACGCTGTGGTTCCACATAAGCGGCTCGCGGTCACCACTTCTTTCAGGTCACTCTCGGGTTTCCCGGCCACCATAAAGGGCCACGTCTGCAGGAGAGAAGAGGGTGGAGGCGTAAGTGGTAAGTGGCCTTGGAGGCAGGGTGGTGGTGGGCTCCGAGCCTGAGACCAGAGGAGAGGGCGGGGGTGGGGTGGGGTGGGGGGCGGCCAGGCAGCGAGTTGGAGAGACCCACTATCTATCTCTGCAATTTGCTGGGTGTTCTAGGGCGCCCCGTGGATGAATAAAGAAAAAGCACGGTTGGTGCTTTGCTCCGGGTGGCGGAGCAAAGGGGTTCATCCTACGTTGTAAGAGAAACCCAAGAGAGGAGGCCCCTGGAAAGCTCACAGTGCCCGCGGCCGTGGCATCACGCGGAGGCAGCTGAGCCGAAGCAGGGAAGCCAAGAAGGACCTCGTGCGGGGTGGACACCCGGTTGGAGGCGAAGCGACTTTCGGGGCCCTCTCCTGAGGCCCTGGCTAGATTTCCCGGCCCTCTCGCTTTCATCCCCGTCTATTTTTCTCCTGCCAACTTTCATTTCCTCCCTGACAAACACGGGCTTTGACCACAGTTTCTAAATTTTAATCGCTGGCTCTTAAGGGGGTGGGGGGGGATAATGCTAATAAAAGAATATACACGCATATTTTAAGATCATCTTCCTACTGGGCTGAGCGAACATCGCCTTTTCTCTTCCCTTCTCCGAGGTGTTTTATAATAAAGCTGTCTTAAATTTCTTGATTCGAAGATGAACGCAGCAGCAACTGTAAATGAAGTAATTGCTTTCATTTTAGTTCCAGATTTTAATAAACCATTTGCTCATTTTTTCGAAAAAGGAGAGACTTTTAACTTAAGAGGGAAAAATATTTACTAGGGCAAAACGTGGCTTTGCATCCCCTCCCCCCAATTCCTGAAACCAGTTTGAGTGAGAAGACAATTCAAAGCTTCAAACCTCTCCTACCAGTGCTGGCCGATAAGACGACTTTTAAGAGGAAAATCTCTCATTCTTATCATATATAAACAAAGGTGCTAGTAAGTCGTGGTTGTTGTTTTTCTCTAGAGTCTGGAATTCTTAAAATTAAATCAAATAAAAAAGGAAGTAAACTGTACTTCTTACATAGCAAAATACATTTGAGAGAAAATTAGCCTCAATGAGAATTACTTTTTAAAACAAAATTTGAAAGACAGGCTGAATGGGCATTACATTTTAAGATAAAATGTAACACATTTTTAAATCTTCGATGAGGGTGACCTTAAATTATATTTTAATATCACTTATCACATTAATATTTGGGAGAATTTACCGATTTTTGCTGATATTTGCTAGAGCTTCTGGGATTTAAAAATGTCAACCGACCCATAAGAGCAGCGCAGAATATTCAAGTAGCTGGGGACTTACATGACAATTATGGGGGCGTGAATCTGTCTATATCTAATGGTGCTAAATATGCCCGGGAAAGAAACAGAGTTGGGTGTTTTTATGTCCAAAAACGGGAGGGGGGGAATGGAATTCTCCTTCAGCTAAAAGAAGAACGGGATTAATAAAATGCCCTCTGGGCGCTCAGCAGTTTGCCTGACGGACCCCTCCCTGTTTGCCAGCTCCGCGCACTTGCAAGCTCTTAATGGGGCTGCCACGTCCAACGCCGGCATAAATCACGGGCGCTCGGCGGCCTGCGGCGCAGGGAGCGCGGGCCCTCCCGCCGGGGTCCCCGGGGGCGCGCGGGGCGGCGGTGGCCCAGGGGCGCGCGCTCCCACGGGCTGCCGCGGCTGCGGGCGCGGGCGCGGGCGCGGGCGCGGGGCGGGGGCGCTCGGACGGCCTTACCAGGTTGACCGGGTGAATGTAACCGTTCTCGTACTTGTCGTTAGCCAGGATCTGCCTCAAGTGCGCGATGTAGCTGGACGCCAGCCGGAGCGTGTCCAGCTTGGAGAGCTTGGTGTCCGGGGGCACCCAGGGCAGGGTGGTCTTGAGCCTGGAGAAGGCCTTGCTCAGCACCCGCATCCGGGCCCGCTCGCGCGCGTTGGCCGCGTTGCGCTGGACCTGCTTCCCCTCCTGGCTGACGCCGCTCAAGGGGCTCTTCTTGGTGGGCGCTTTCCTCCTCTTGCCCAGGCCTCCGCGGCCCTTCTGGGGTGACCCCGCCTCGCAGTTGGAGCTCTCCTCGGTGCTCTCGTTGGAAGTCACAAACTCTTTGCTCGAGTCCATTTTCAGCCCGTCACAGTCCAGCATCTCCACCTCTTGAAGATCCTCCACATCGCTGAGGGAGCCAGTGGACATGTTTGGGGGCGAGAATGAGGGAGAGAGAGGCGAAAGGGAGAGCGCGCGCGCCAGCGAGCCCCTGGCCAGCGGGCCCCCGGGACTGGGGTGCGGAGCGGCCACCGCCGGTTGGGGACTGGAGCGGGGGTCTGGTTGAGCCTCACAGCCCTTTCCCCTTCGCGAGGTTGTGAGAAGGAACCGAGAGGGCTTCTTCGGGGAGGAACTCGGCTCTGTTTCCCCACCTCCGGAGTCGCGGCCGCAGAGGAGTGTGAGAGAGCGCTGAGGAATTTGGTGGACACTAGGAATTTATCTGGGGAATAGAGAGGCGGACCCTTGTAGCCCAGGGGAGGGGCCTGCTAGGCCCCAGCGGACTCTGAGACCCCTTTCACAACCGGAGGGAAACTCTTACGCACAGACCCCGATTTCCAACTTGTAATGTAAATCAACTCAACTGCAACTCCGAGCACCAGTTGCTTCTTCCACTTTAGCCAAGGAAGAGCGCGCCCCACCCACAGCCCCTCTCCAGGGCCATCTCCTAAGGCCCCTTTTCCTCTTAAGAGGTCATAGCTGCTGGTTTTTTAGGGCTTCAGAGAAATGACCGGATCCTTTTGCTCTTTGTGGGCCTACCGACCACAAATCTCACAAACATCCCCCTGTCCCCTCTTCCCGAAATTAAAACACCAAATAAAACCCAGACAGGGGTCAGCTCCCTCCTACCAATACCCCTAAGACTCTGTGGATTTACCTAGATATCGTCCTGCCTTAAGCGGGGTAAATTAACAAAACAAGCGCTTCACTGAATCTTTAGGGTGATGCAGAGAAAGTACCTAAACATCCATCTGCATCTGGCCGCTTTAAAAAAATATGAAGGCACTGCCTGTGTGTACACAAACATACTTGACCATCACACACCCACGTACAATACAGTTGAGTAGAATGGGGGGAGTGAATAATATGTGTGCGGAAAATATTTTGTTAATTGATCATCTTTTCTTCATAAAATTAAAACTTTCCCCAAAGTGTCTTTCTAGAAATGCATTTAATAATGTCTTAAAACTCTTAGCTGCTCTCAGCCAGATGTTACCTTCCCTGAGACTTCTTGTTTTCTCCCTCCCAATGCCTTTGCCTCCTCCTTACTGCCTCTTTGCTACCTGGGTTCCCCCATGTGCATCTGGTATCACAGAACAGTAAGCAGTGTTGTCCCTTCAGGAAAGCCTTCCCCCCCCCCCCAACCTCCCAGTCTCTAACCCCAGCCTGGACCATCTTTCCTGAAGAATAAGAAAAATCTGGAGAGTAAGTGAAAAGCGAAGGGAACCAGAAAGCAAGAGATTGCGTAAAATCGATGAAATAAAATTGGAAAGACGGAATGCATGAATCTCTCTTAGGAATTCTTCTTCAGGTTTTCTTTCCTTGCAATTAGGCATCTGAGACCAGGGGCTGGAGCAAAGTATAAGGACAGCTTCTGAGCTTTGGCTCGCGGTCTGTACCCCTCTCCTACATTAAGATATCATATCTCTAATCCTGGGCTCAGCTGGGAATTCACTAACCCCTAACGTTTTGTTTTGTTAGCAGGGTCTTGTTTGCTTTCCCCCATGCTGTAAACTAAACAGATTGTCAGCAAATCAGTCTTTATTAATGAATTAGTGAGAACCCCTCCCCATAATATCTTTGCCCAGGATCCAAAATTTGTTAATCACCAGTGTAGAGATTTATGAGCCCTCTTATTTTCTGTTGTTTGTGCAGGTGGAGATTTAAATGACCATATCCACCACTAAGATTTATTGTGAGAGTGATTGATGTTATAAACCAGGAACAGGACTCTTCCCACAGCAGGGATGACAGAAATATCAAGTTGAAGTTGCCTTTGTCCTCATGCACAACTGACCCGGTCCTACAACGCAGAAGAAGTATAATAATTTAATCTAAGATTTAAAACAGCATTAAGCGAACACCCAGCAGGCCTGTTAAACATTTCCCTACTGATTTCCAAACTAGCTTCTTTGATTTGTCCCTCCCTTTTCTTGGTCTTAGTAAGACGTGAAAGTTATTTTGAGGCTAAAAGAGCTATGTGAAAATAGGCATTGGCCAGCACTTTGTGAAACGTGTGTTTGTGTAGATACTGAGGTATTTGCAAAATAGCCACAATTTATTTATTTATTTATTTGGGTTCTGGAGTGGGATAATAATTAAGAATCAGAACTATGGCCTTACCACACAGATTTGCTTCTCGGGCACCTTTTTTTTTTTTTTTTTTTTTTTTTTTTGTGGGAGGAGGGAGAGGGTCTTGTTTTCTGTCACACCTCAGTTGGTAGGTTGCTCAGGCTGTTTTGCCGGACAGCAACAATCATAGAAATAATTATTGCCGAACAGATCTCTGCTGTCTGTTTTTTTCAAGGTCTGAAACATAGGAAGAGCAATTTCTGGAAGAAAGCAAAACCAGCTTCATGCCACAAATTGGTTTATGTACCTTGCAATTATTATTGGATTTTTTTTTTTTTTTAGATAAGTGAAAATTAAGTCCACTTATATTGCGGTGATATATTTAGACTGGAAAAGGCTACTGGGTTGATAATGAACTTGGAGATTTGTGAACACTCTCCAAGGGATGCTTACCAGTTTGGGCTGTTATTTAGGTATCTTGATGTGAAGTCTTGAAGAAAGTAGATTAATATGAGTAATGCTTCCCCCAACCCGTGACATTTTGTGTGTATCCCTACTAATAAATGCTAAGGGACAAATGGTAGGAGAAATGCCTTATTGTTGGATTCTACTGAGAAAATCAGTTAGGCTGTAACTTAAGCTGTGCCAAATTCTCCCCAAATATAAACTATATTCTGTGAGAAGCGAAACACTTTTGGGAAGCTGAATTAACTCTTTCGATAACAGGAGAAATACTTTAAACATTCCTGTTTCAAAATACCACCTAGAAAATGCATGATTTGGAAGCATGAGGTCATTACTAAAAAGTTCTTGCCCTATTTTTAAGAGAGAGTTTATGCCCCAGAGACATCTGGCCAATTTGCTGCACACTTCTAACGATTTGTTTTGCAAGAAAGACTATCTTTGAAAGATTTCAGTGCTAAGGAAAATCTATCTCCAAAGGTTGTAAAATGAAGATTAGGTGTGGAATGTGTCCTTGAACTTAAATCCTGGTTTATCAACTGATAAATTTTCAGGAAGTTCAAATTTGATTCAGTTGTGCTTGGATGAAATAATTTGCTTCCTTTTTTTATGAGAAGGAAAACGTCACAGGCTTCTTTCGAACTGATTTCATATGCCATCACATTCTGTTTCCCAGGAGAAGGGGGAGGGAATTATGTCTTCAAATTAAAATTTTAATTCTTTTCTCAGAATTTCCCCATTATTTGGCCCCATTATTTCCCCATTATTTGGCTAGGAAACCCACAGGCCGGCAAATTAGCAAAATTGCCAATTATCTTTTTTCCCCTTCACTTCTAATGAACACCTCCAGATGTGTTATTCTCTTTATTTGATGGTAACCACCACTTCAACAATGTCTGGACTTTCCATGCAAATCAGTGCCTCTTTTTCCATTCAACAAAATGATTACTGTACCCTTTGCTGCTAATTGATTGTTTTCCATCTCCTCATAAGCCTATTGAAATCTGATTCTATTTTTATTTTTATTTTTTTGCATTTCTTTTTTTTAAAGAGAGGGTAGGGGGTGTGGTGCGGGACAGGAGAGAATCTAAAGGTAGCTCCGTGCCCAGTGCAGAGCCTGTTGCAAGGCTCCAGCTGACAAACTTGACATCATGACCTGAGCAGAAATCAAGTGAGACCCTTAACTGCCTAAACCACCCAGGTGTCCCCCACCTTTTTTTTTTTTTTTACACTTTTAACTTAATTTATAAAATGAGCATTATCTCCCCTTCTGTGTTCCAAATTTAATGGTGTTGGCCTGTCATATCAGCTAAAATGAGTAGAGCACTAGTGAGTGAGATTGGTGACTATCTAAGGAGGTCAATATAGTGATGCAGGGTGTTGCTATTATTTTTACCTGGCAACAATTATGATTAGCAATATGAAGTCCTCTTCATATTCACTACCCACTCCACCCTTTCCACATTTTATTCAATTGGAAATGAATTGTAGCTCCAAACCCACAGCACTAAGATTTAAAGCTGGCAACAACAAAAAAACAGTAAAATCCAAAGAAAACCCAATCTCATCGTGGCTTTTAGATCTAAGAAGCAACCTTGCATCCTACATGCCCCATAATGTGACTTTGAAAGCAGCCAACCTCATGCGCATGAAGGACAGAGTTTACCTTAAGAGGTAAGTGGTTTGAAGGAAACTTAGGCAGATAGTGAGAGGTAAAACTTTACAAACTCAATTTCTTGTCCTCCTAATACTAGAATAATTGTATCAGACCTACTTGATATCAGGAAAAAAAAGGGAGGAAACCCTGAACAACTGTCTAGTCAGGTACTAGGTGAGGATTTCTGCTTCTAGTCTCCTATCTTATGTAGAATTTCTCCTTTCTGTTGTCACTATTAAGGAAAGAGCTGCTATATGGAATGAAAATCTTAATAGAGATGTGTGCCAGAGGCTTTCCACCCTTAACAATGAAGTTTTAGAAAAACTTACTTGAAGAGGACTTATCTGTATCTAATATAAAACCTGAGAGCAAATCCTCCCAAATTCTCCAAAAAAGAAGAAATCTTGTAGATTACATGAAAGATACCTGTAAAGCACATATATGTTAAACACATTTATTGATGGCTATAAAACAGAGATGGGCCAACTTGCTGTCAACCTCCTTCCTGCCAAGTTAGGAGAAGATGTGCTCTAGAATCTAAGCCTATTTATGGTGATTATCTCCTTGTGATTATATCTTTGTATCAGGTGCTTTTAGGCTTGAGGAGAGAAGAGTCATGGAGTTTAAGATCGCAGGAGCAGCAACAAAGTCCTGAGACTGTGACTCCTGACTTTGGGAACATGAAATATTTCCAGGTGATATACTATTTTTAAATAGAGCCCTAAAGGAATAGATTGTCAGATTGGAAGGGCTGAGGCCAAGGAAGGCTTAAATGGCCAAGAATATTCTGTAGGTTCACGTAAGTCATCTACGGCAGTGTTGTCACTTGAACTTGTGTCCTGATTTGCCTTGTAATGCTCCTTCCACAAAGCCAGAGTGCTTTGAATTGTTTTCCCTATTCAAATAACAATGATATGTGTGAGAAAACTTATATTCTGTTATCTCCTGTAATAACTGAATCTTGAATTATGTAGAATGAGATATATTTGAGCCATTCCTGGGTATAATGCTTAGAACCCCATCTAAAGCTGTTTTAGTAATGTAAATTCCAGAATAACCTTGTTAAAATCTCATCTCTACTGTGAGGGTCCAATAGGCAGGCCAAGGGCCACTTATTCAATGAGCATATTAAATTTGCTCTCTTTTCTCCATCTTCTCTGCTAAACTCTGGTTCAAGTCATTAAAATCTCTTACTCAGATGACTATAAAAGTCTCCTAGAGGACCTCCCCCCACCCATTCATGCCCTTCTAAAATGCATTTCCAACAGAGTGGTCCAAGTTATTCTCCTGCTTAAAATCCCTTAAATCTTCCCATTGGGTTTGATATAAAGTCCAAATTCCTTGTCATGGCTGGCATGACTCTACTTTGCTTACCAAAGTAACCGCACTGGCCATGTCTGTGTCCCTCAATGACACTGCATCATTGCTTATCCCAGGACCTTTGTACTTATTCTTTCTGTTTGGATGCTTCTTTTGGGCTCTCTGCATGGTTGGTTCCTTATTTATCAAGTCTGAGCTCAAATGTCACTGTCCATCAAGAACTTCCCTGAGCATCCACTTAGGAATATTTTTGTCCCATAATCCCATTTTGCTTATTAGTAATAAATAATAGTAGCCAACGTTTACCAAATGTTTACCATGAATCAGACACTGTTGTAAACATTTTACAGATTAACCTGTTTAACTCTTACAACAACTTTGTGAGACAGGAACCTTACAGATAAGAAAACTGACGCTCAGAGAAATTAAGAAATGTGTTTCACTTAAAAAGTTGCTATTCCAGTTGTCTATTGCTGTATAATAACCCAGACTAGTGATTTAGGATATTTCTCTTATTTCTGTGGGTTGACCAGATTCGACTGGGTGGTTCTTACTTGGGGTGTCTCATGTTGTCTCAGCCAGAAGACATCTGGAGCTGGAGTCATCTGAAGTGTTGATTAGACTGAACATCAAAGATGACTTCTTTATCCACATGCCACGGTCTCAGTGTGGACAGCTAGAAGAGCTAGGGCCTCGCTGGGCCACTCTCTCTCTATAGCCTCTCCACAGGTCTTCCTCAGCCTGGCAATCTTATGTGGCTGAGCTTTTTCCCTGGTAACTGGCCTTCTGAGTGAATGTTCTACAAGACCCAGATGGAAGCTGAAACTGTTCTTATGTCCAACTTGGGAGGAGTCAGCATCATTTCTGCCTCATTCTGTTGGTCAAAATCAAGTCATGGGGCCTGCTCAGTGCCAAGGGGAGGTACCTATACAAGAATATGAATATCAGGAAGTATGTTTCATTGGCTGGAGCAGGAAGGGTTGTTGTTATCCCTGGAGGCTGGTTACCATAGTGAGTAAATGGCAAACCAAGATTTAAACACAATCTGAGTCTAGAGGCTTATTTTAAATAGCTAATACGTCCTGAAATTATTTTGTTTAGTTGTGTTTACTTTTTTATTGTCGGTGGACTCTCCTTCCTCCCTCGTCACTATCATGAAAGCTTTAGGAATACAGGAACTTTGTGTGCCTTGCTCAGTTTTGTGCTCAGAGCCTAGAGCAGAGCTGATATATGATATGCACTAAATACATAGTTGGCAAATGAATGAATGGATGGTCTAGACCAAAGCATTTGGAAAGTGTCCTGTAAACCGTAAGATATGTGTTAGAGAACTAACACAACTCCAAAAAATGATGGCTCAAACCACAAATTTATTTCTCTTTAATCTGTGCAGACCTAGGCAGGTGGTCCAAGGGTGCATGAGTGACAGCTCCAGAAAGACACACCAAGGGACTTGGGTCCCTTCTGTCTTGTTCCTCTGCCATCCCTAAGCAGAAGTGCCTCCTCATATATAGGTGACATCAGCTCACCTTTACTTTAACACTTCTCAGGGCGGGGGGAAATAGCAAATAAAAGGCAAGTAGATTTCTTAAAATAAGATGTGGAAGTGACACCTATCATTTATGTTCCCATTATACTGGCCTCTTTAACTGGAAAAGAGAAAGTTTGGAAATACAGTCTCTACATATGCTCCCCTTGAATTCAGAATTAGTAGAATCCATTTTTTAATTTAATTTAATTAATTTATTCAGGAGAGACACACAGAGAGAGAGAGAGAGAGAGGCAGAGACATAGGCAGAGAGGGAAGCAGGTTCCATGTAGGGAGCCTGATGTGGAACTCGATCCTGGGACTCTAGGATCACGCCCTGAGCTGAAGGCAGATGCTCAACCACTGAGCCACCCAGGCATTTCTAGAGGAATCCATTTGTAAAAAGGAAATCCAATTCAGTCTCTGGCAGCATATTTGTAGCATAAAGGATAAGGTAACATATATGAAATAGTACATAGTTTGACTCTGGTAGAAAATGCAGATCACAACTCTATGAAGTTTAAAATTAGTTCAGATCAAGTACTAATGGGTTTCAGTTTTTATTTGGAGCTCAGAAAAATATTTGACAACTTACCTTTGACTGCATATGCGAGAGCAATCATCAATGTGGGTCCTTCCAAATTAGTGAATTTCTACTTAGTAGATAGCTTTATAAAATTACTATTCTTGAGGATAGACCAGTGAAAAGTGTGCAGGTTGTTAAGGCTATTAGTAACAACAATTGGCCTTCACTAAAGCCCTCTAAATTGCTTGTTTAAGTTCTATCAATTTCATCATGTGGTGGCAAGGTTGAGAGTGGAAAACTTTTTTCTCTCTTTAAAAGCAAATTTTATTTTCTGACTTACTTTCAAGATATGATGACAGTTTACTGTTTTAACTGGAGATGCCATAGCAAACTTATGTTCTTATAGTTGGAAGCTTGAAGTCCAAGATCAGATTACCAGCATAGTTGGTGCCTGGTGAGAGTTCTCTTCCTGACTTGCAGATGGCTGTGTCCTCACATGGTCTTCCCTCTGATAATGTGCAATGAGAGAGATCTCTCTCTTTTCTTCTTATAAGACCACCAATCCTATTGAAACTACTCTAATGACATCATAATGTTAATTATCTCCAAAAGTCTTACCTCCACATGAGTCACATTGAGGCTAGAGCTTCATAATATGAATTTGGCGGGGGAGGAGAGAGAACGCAAATCTGTCCATAGCATTTAACTTTAGAAATTGTAACTGGAAAAATGTGCGTTTTTAAATTCATTAGTATTTCCAACTTTTGAATTACTCAGGGTTAAGAAAAGATATGCCTAGAACTTTTGTGTCATTTGAGGGTTCACCGTATATCAATGTCATTATACCATTGTCAATGCTAGCAATAAGAATAACAAACTTCCAGCATTGTTTATCTTGGTTTTCTTTTTTGGAGAATCACTAGGAGGAAGAGCTTTAAATCCAGATTCATGGTCTATGACGAGGAGGAAGGTCATCTGATACTCATTCCTAAAATTTGCAAAGGGCAATCCTCCTAGAGAAAGTAGGACCATTCTTTAGTCAGAAGCTCTAAATCAACTCTAAAGAACCCATTAGTAGAAGAATCTAGGAATTCTTTATCTAGTGCCTTTGAGTCTACCACACAGCTCCCACACAGAAATAGACATGGGTTAGATCAATTCAGTAATAAAATTTGCCAAACGTTTTTGGGGGATTACTTATAGACAAAACAAACAGTGGATTAACTGCACTGGGGTCTTTTTAACTGGTCACTCTGACATATTTTAGATAAAGCTAGTATTATTTTCGGCTAGAATGTTAGGCAGATACTAAACTTCCCCTCACATGAATAAGTGAGTTCTTTTTTCTTTTAACCCAATTGCAGAATTGACCACAATGAGATAACCTGCCAAAGGAGGATAGAGTAAAACACTTCTCAAATGAATTTGGGTGGAAGAGTGAACTGAATGTGAAATGAACAATATAATGCTCATATCTGACTGAATTATAAAACATGAATGTCCTTAAAAGGATCATGATTTTTGTTCTTTTTATCCTTTTCTCTTAAGTCACTGTAACAGAGTAGGAAACTTTTGTACTGTGTATGAAGAGACCAGGTCCAACTTCTGCTTACACAACTAAGTAGTTGTGTGAACTCGAACAAGTCTCTTAGTTTAATTTCATTGGGTTTCAGTGTCCTGTTTAACATGAGGACAGCAGAGATAGACCTCATTTTGGGGTACATTAACTGAGATGATATATGTAAAGTGATTTAATTTAATTCTTAACATATAGTAAATCCTTATAAATATTGATGGTTGTTGTGATGGTGGATGTCATGATAATTTTTCCCTAAGGCTCTTTTTGACAGTAGCATTCTGGATTTTTTTTTTTCATTTTCACTTTGGGATAGGGGTATAATCATGAAAGATAGAAGACTTCCAATAAGAATAACAACACACAACAAAGAAATACCTTCTCTAAAAACAAAGCCCTAAAAAGTGTGTGTGGTCAAGGGAGACGAATAATTTCAGTAAAATCTAGGATTCTCTTATCTTGGATGAGAAGCAGCTATGGTCTCAGTCATAAAATTAAAATTTTATTCATATTAAGTTAAGACTAATCTTTGGGGATCCCTGGGTGGCGCAGCGGTTTAGCGCCTGCCTTTGGCCCAGGGCGCGATCCTGGAGACCTGGGATCGAGTCCCACGTTGGGCTCCTGGTGCATGGAGCCTGCTTCTCCCTCTGCCTGTGTCTCTGCCTCTCTCTCTCTCACTGTGTGCCTATCATAAATAAATAAAATTAAAAAAAGAATTAAAAAAAAAACTAATCTTTCCCTTCATTTTCTGGTGATTTGAAGGACTGTTTAATTAGTGATCATTTTCCTTCCCCAAATTAAATTTATTTAGTCCAGATCATGGTGTAATGTTTCTTTAGAGTCTCACAGCAAGTCAATTATATCACCAAGCATTTGACCCTAGAGATAAAAATCACAACTCTCTACTATGCAAGTAACTTTGTGTGTGTGTTTTTTTTAAAGCTATCATGGATGATTAAATGTTAGATACAACAACTTTTATTTGGGATGGTCATTTATAAATTGATCCTGGAGAGACACCTGGGTGGCTCAGTAGTTGAGCATCTGCCTTCAGTTCAGGTTGAGATCCTGGGGTCCTGGGATCGAGTCCCACATCAGGCTCCCTGCATAGAGCCCGCCTCTCCCTCTGTCTATGTCTCTGCCTTCTCTCTCTGTGTGTCTCTCATGAATAAATAAATAAAATATTTTTTTTAAATTAAATTGATCCTGGGTTAGCATCCCTTTTAAATTTCATGTGATTTTTAGGAATTGTTAAAATTCTATTAATTAATGATTTTCCCTTTTGTGTATGGGTACATTCTAAATAATTGCTTGGGTTTCTTACAAAAGAAAATGAACTATTTACAAAGAAGATGATCTGCTTCCTGTTTTTGGCTTTGAATTACCAACTTAAAAAATTGTAGATCTCAGTAAAACAAACAAAACAAAACAAACAACTTGTTCTCACCAAACAACTTAAATGGTCACAACCTAGAATCTTGGCCTCCAATTTCATTCTCATAGAGAAAGGCCAATGCCTTTAGCAGTCTTGTCTTTGGTATTCATGACTGATGAAAAAAATTTAGAGATTTTAAAGCACAAGACTTGTCCTTCATTTCCTAGGGCTGCTATAACCAATCACGACACATGGAATGACTTTCTGGAGTCAGAAATGTAACATCAAGATATTTATAAGGCCATGCTCCCTCTGAAGGCTCTAGAGAATATCCTTCCTTACATTTTCCAGCTTCTGGTGGCCCCAGGTGTTCCTTTACTTGTGGCTGCATTACTTTGCTCCCCATCTTTTTTTTTTTTTAAGATTTTATTTATTTGAGAATGAGAGAGAGAGAGAGAGTACAAGTGGGAAGCAGTGAGAAGGAGAAGGAGAAGCAGACTCCCTGCTGAACAAGGAGCCCCACACAGGGCTGGATCCCAGGATCCCAAGATCATGACCTGAGCTTTGAAGGCAGTTGCCAGGTACCCCTTTTGCTCTCCATCTTTATCATCACAGGGACTTCTCTCTGTGTTTCTGCATCCTTGCCTGTCTTTTATAATGATACTCTCATTAAATTTTCCACTCCTATGTGATCTCATCTTGATTCTTAATTATATCTGCAAAGATCCTATATCAGGATAAGATCACATTCTGATTTCTGGGTGGCCATGAATTTTCAGGAGATACTTCATTCAACCCACTGTAAGTCTCCACTTTGTGATTTACACTACATGTAACCATGAGCAAGGGACTCAACTGGGTCCCCATGGATGGGAAGAATCAGAGTGAATAAAAGAATATATTTGGTCATTTATATGCATCATGAAGAAATTTAGACTTGCATTGGATCTTTATATATATATAAATATATATATATATATGGAAAATGCAGACAAACTTTACTTCTAGTGATGGAGAAAACTCTCAATCAACACACCAAACACATAAGAATGCTTTTTAAAATGACACTCTTGGGGTGCCTGAGTGGCTCAGTTGGTTAAGTGTCTGCCTTCAGCTCAGGTCATGATCCCAGGGTCCTGGTGTCAAGCCCCACATCAGGTTCCCTGTTCTATTGGGATCCTGCTGTTCCCTCTTCCTCTGCCTGCTGCTCCCCTTGACTCTGTTCTCTCTGTCTCTGTCTCTGTCTCTCTCTGTCAGGTAAATATGTAAAATCTTAAAAAGAAAGAAAAGCATTATGCAAAAAATAAATAAATAAAATTACACTCTTAAAAGTTTTAAACTTACAGAACAGAAGAAAAATAGTCATACTTTTCTTTTTTAAAAAAGATTTTATTTATTTATTTGACACAGAGAGAGAGAGTGGACAATAAGGAGGAACTGCAAACGGAGAAGGAGAGGCAGGCTCCCTACTGAGCAGAAAGCCTAATAGAGGTTCTATCCCAGTCCCTGGGATCATGACCTGAGCCAAAGGCAGGCACTTAACCAGTGGAGCCACCCAGGTCCCCCTAATCATACTTTTCTAATAATATATTTACATCTGATTTCCCATTAAAGGCAGGCAGGCAATAGAATCATGAAGCCTCTATTTTAATGTTACTCAAATACATATTTTTTATTTTAATTTTTATAGATGTATTTCTATTCATATACATTTCAAGCATTATGAAAGATCAAGTTTTAAAAATTATCTAAGAACTGAACCAATTATTGCATATATTGTTCATTATTTTGCCCTTAAGGAAAACAATTTTTTAAAAATATTTTATTTATTTATTTGACAGAGAGAGAGAGAGTGCATACAAGCAGGAGGAATGGAAGGCAGAGGAAGAGAGAAGACCAGCACATGACACAGGCTTCTCACTGAGCAGGGAGCCGGACAAGGGGCTGGATCCCAGCACCCTGGGATCATGACCTGAGCTGAAGGCAGACACTTAACTGACTTAGCCACTCAGGTGCCCCATAAGGAGAAATTTTTTAAATTAGTATATAGTTACAGTAAGAAAAGCATGAAACACTTAAGTTTCATCTTTGAATTTTTTTTATCTCTACCAAGTAACTATTTGAATCCATTATTTTGCATTCTTAGCTCCCTCTTAAATTGACTTTTTATTTTTTTATTTTTTAATTAATTAATTAATTAATTAATTTTTTAAATTGACTTTTTAAATAAGTATTCAAAGTCTTGCAGCAATGTCCACCATAGCCAAACTATGGAAAGAGCCCAGATGTCCTCTGACAGATGAGTGGATAAAGAAGATGTTATACACACACACACACACACACACACACACACACACTGGAATATTACTCAGCCAACAAAAGGATGAAATCTTACCATTTACATCAACATGGATGGAACTGGAGAGTATTATGTGAAGTGAAATAATCAAATAAAGACAATTATATGGTTTCACTCATACGTGGAATTTAAGAAACAAACAGGATTATTGGGAAGGGAAGGAAAAATAAAATAAAATGAAATCAGAGAGGGAGACAAACTATGAGGGACTCTTAACTCTGGGAAACAAACTGAGGATTGCTGAAGGGAAGGTGGGTGGGGGGATGAGGTAACTGGTTGATGAGCTTAAGGAGGGCACATGATGTGATGAGTACTGGGTGTTCTAAGCAACTGAGGATTTACTAGACTCTACGTCTGAAACCAATGATACGATATATGTTAACTAATTGAACTTAAATCAAATAAGTCATAAAAAGAAGTGTTCAAAGTCAGTATCTAATGCTGGATGATCTTCGAATAGATACGGTGCCCCTCCCTATTCCTGTGGACTTTTATCCATTGGATCAAAAGTCTCATAGACTTTCCAAACAATAGATAGCCGCAGGAACATTATGTAAATTGTGCAAATTTGTTGGTATTTCTTTTTTTTTTTTAACTTATGATTTTTTTTTAACATTGTGGAAGAAACCTGATAGGACAGATTCTTGTTGTTGTTGCTTTTTCCTTTGGGTTCTTTCAGTTATATTATTACTTCTACAGTGAAAAATCAGGTTGTGTTCTCTTTTTTAGATTAAAACAATCTTAATTTAAAAGACAATGTGAATATGGTACAACAAATGAAAGTTTATTCTGGGCACAGGTAAGGGTCTGTGTTGTTTGGCCATTTGGTGGAAGCTAGAGCCAGTGAGGATGTGGGTTCACTCCAACCAGCTGTTCTGCCCAAATCAAGTGTTATTCTTTCCCCATCTTTGCTCATAAAACTGGCCCACCGCTAAGTGGGGACAGCTAACTGAATTTCTCTTCTTTTTCATCATGTAGCCAATCTTGGGAGTACATAGCATTTTCTTCTTAATGCTGACAAATACAGATTGAGAAAAGAATGAGTAACTGTTGCTGATAAACAGCCATTTATTGTAAAATTGAAAATGAGTAAATCAAATACTTAGAAACACAGACACAAAGGAGAGACAGGTGTGTTTCAATCAAGGATTTCACTGTTAAGATACAAATTTGAAAACATTAATTTAAAGGTCTTCTGAAAGCAAGAGACCAGATATTCTGGCATTTACCTTTGATTATAGCATTTATGATATTCTGTTGAGATTATCATTCAATATAAAGGTTTTGATCAGATTCTAGTCTCAGTGGCCTTTGGGATTGATTTCAACTTTAGCATGGAAATAAAAGCATATTTCTGTTCTTTCCTTGCAGCGTATTGTTAGGACAAAGGTCCTTTGTTTACACTGTAGGTTCATAGAAATCATGGAATGCCTTAAGTGGCCTAGATAGAGCATGGAACATCACACAATGAGCTGTCTGGCTTCCATGAGTTTATATTTTAATGCTTTGCACTGTTTTGAGAAACATAATTTCAGTATATGACCTTGATGGGTTAAAGAATAGGGTAGGGATGGCAAGCAAACTCTTTTCTTCCACAGTTTTTATTTTATTTTATTTATTTTATTATGGGGTCTTTGGTGACATGTGAGAACTGACAGATCTTGAACAGCCACTTCTACTAACAGAAACCCACTAAATTTATGGGAGAAATACTAAAACGTGACCTTCCTAAAGACATTATCTAGGTGTCTTATCATCACTAAGTTATTTAGTGATGCTTGGTTCAGCTGTGTTCTTTTTTCAAAAAATAGAACATTGACATATAAAAACAAGTCATGTTGTAGTAGACATCTATCTTTGGTACTAGAAGTGTTATCGACAAATTCCATGTGAAACTAGTTCAAGAATAATGTAATCTTAAGCTTCTGTAGATATTTGTTTATCCTTTACATATAAAAGATACAGGAATAAAACATCCTTTTTCACATCTCAGCATGCTTATGAATTTTTTAAAAAGATTTTTAATTTATTTATTCATGAGAGACAGAGAGAGGCAGAGACATAGGCAGAGGGAGAAGCAGGCTCCTCACAGGGAGCCTGATGTGGGATTTGATCCCAGGACTCCAGGATCACTCCCTAAGTAGAAGGCAGACACTCAACTACTAAGCCACCCAGGCGTCCCATGCTCATGAATTTTTAAAGCAAATGACTGATATTTATTTATTTTTTTAAATTATTCAGAGTGCTATAGAAACTCATTCTTATTGAGAAACCAAATACCTGGACCAATGTTCTTTTTCTCATAACATAAAAAGGAAATGTCATGCAAACAAAGCTGGTGGCTAGTTGTAAGTTGGCAGCACACTCTGTCATCTTATAATTTTCTTTACAGGGAAAATGTTGAGAGTAATGATGCCTTTTTTTTTATTTTTGACTGCTTGTTGCTGGAATGTTAGACTCTAAAGGAACACACTTCACTTACATTGTTTCTATATATATAAAACCATTTGAAGGAACTTTCATCATTAGGACAATCCAATGCCAGTTTTTTCCTCCTAAAATATAAAAACTGATAGAATTGATATTTTGCAAAAGAGCTTAAATTTTTTTAAGAGAGAGACAGAGACCTAGGCAGATGGAGAAGCAGGCTCCAAGCGGGGAGCCTGATGTGGGACTCAATCCCAGCATGCTGGGATCATGATCTGAGTCAAAGAAAGACCCTCAACCACTGAGCCACCCAGGCACCCCGAGAGCTTAAATTATCTAAACAATTGCCTTCTTTCCGTGTTCAAATATAATTAGAAATTTAAAAAAAATTAAAATATTTTAGTCTACCTGTATTCTTATATTTTGGTTTTAGGTCTGGTCCACATTCAGGTAAAAATGCTCTGTTTTATTTAAAATTATATCCAAAGAAGTGGGATCAATATGGCTGAGGTATCCTTTTATTTTTGGCTCCTTTTAGTTGGTTTCCTTTGAAAGCATGTTTGGTGCTCGATGTCCCACTCCAATTAACAACTACCACATTACAAATCAAGCTCAGCTGAGAGTTGCAAACTACTGGAAACAAAAAAACTTAAAATGCCTCTGACAAAAGAAGAGAGTTTAAAAAGAGGGGGCTAGGCTTAAGAGGAGGGCCAGCCTTGGTAACTCTATAAGGTAAGTAGCTATTGACCTGTTCACAGAGTTACTGAAACTTCTCCCGGAGCTCCAGGAAGGAAGATAAAGTGTTAGTAGAAGTTTCCTGTAATCCCTCCTCTTCATGACATAGGATCCCCTGGGAAATCTGCTGTTGTTTTAGGATTTCTCTACTTCCAGGTGGAGCAGTGGTTATCTTTCCAATGTCATGTTCTAGGTCCCTTAGCCAAGTAATACAGCCCATTCTTACATGCCATTTTCAGGCGCAGATCTTCTCAAGATGCCTATCTCTCACTATTGAGTTTTACTTTTAAATGGGCTTATTAAATGTCCATATAAATGTTAAAATTTAGCTGACTGAAGCTGTTTCTTCAAAAGCCCAAATGACTTACGATTGCGTTAAATTAAATAAACATACAAGCAATAAAAGAATCACATTTAGTAGTTTAGAGACACTATGACAGCTTTTTAATTTTTGGCAGCTTTATTGAAGTATTATTTACATGGTATGAAATGCACCTTTACAATTCAATAATTTTAGTAAATGTACAGAGTTGTTCATCTATCACTGTAATCTAATTTTAGACCATTTCCATTTTTCCAAAGAGTTACCTCTTGCCCATTTGCAATTAATTCTCACTCTTGCCCCCATCCCAAGGCAATCATTGATCTACTTTTTGTGTGTGTAAAAATTGCCTTTTCTTTTTTTTTAAATTGCCTTTTCTAGACACATTATATATTTTATGAGTCATAGAAATCAGAAAATGATTCTTTTTTTTTCATTTTCCTTCTTTCACTTAGAATAATGTTTTTGAGGCTTATCCATATTATGGCATATATTAGTATTTGTTCCCCTTAAGTGGTGAATGACATTTTTGCATTTTAATTTTTAACCAGGTATTTAGTCTATTATGGAAACACAGAGCCAATTAAAGGACAGAACTTTGGCTTTAGTATTAACAACTGTATGCTGTGTTTTATTTTATTTTTTTATTTTTTTGTATGCTGTGTTTTAAAGAGAAAGAGGTAAGTATTTCTCTTCACTTTGGAAAACTATAATGGGATATGATGACTAGTTTCTCATAGTTTCTACTTAGGTTTCTTACAGAAATTACACTGCAGTTTGTTGGGGAGAAGGCTGTAAGAGAGTTAGCAGCTTTTAAAATATGTATCAATAACTCCTGAGAGATTAACTATGTTCCTACCATTATCTGTTTATAGACACTGGATGGGAAATGTTCTTCCCACCTCTAGTCCCCCAGGCTACATTAGGTATGATAAAAGAGAAAAATGGGTAACAATATAAGATAGAAAACAAAGGCTTAAAATTATACAGCAGGGAAAATTACACAAACTTCAGTTACATTCAGCATTATGGTTTAATCACAGGATCGAAATGTTGAGTGAAAAATCAAGCTACAGAAGACTCACTGTGATTGTTTAGGGATACATCTTTCATATACATATGAAGATATATATATATATATATATATATATTTCAGCATTTTAGTTTTTCTTTCTATATATGAAACTATATAGAAGCATGAAACTCAAAATAGCGATTTTTACCAGTATGTTACTGAGGGAGCACAAAAATAGATTCACTGTGTATTAAATAGATTCTAGGTATTTGCCTTTCTGTGTCTGGTGAGGTTCTGCTTCTTGGTTCTGTCTTTTCCCTGTGTCTTCACCTGGTAAAAGGGCGAAGGAGCTCTGTAGGGTCTTTATTATGAGCCCTCAAGGGTTCTGCCCTCATGACGTGGTCACCACCCAAAGGCCTCACCTCCAAATACCATGATGTTGGGGATTAGCTTTCAACATATGAATCCAGGGGAAAAACAAGCATTCAGTCTATAACAGTGCTTTTTATTAGTATTTTCATAACTTACATATGTATTGCATAAATTTCTTTTGTGTGGATTAAATATATAATTATATTCCCTACTGATATAAACCATGAAACAGACCTGCTACAACACATGTGTTTTATGAAGTCGTTAACTTATCATGTCTTCTCAAATGATGTGGGAACAGATTTTTATTTCTAATAAAGCCGTTCTTTGATAGTATTAAATATTTCAAATGTTAACATCCAAAAGAAAATCTGCTATCCCATCTCCAGCAGTATGCCTGTTGACAGTGATAACTTAAGTGAGTCCAAACAATTTTTTACAGACTGAGCATTTTTGGGGTTCATTGCCTTTGCGATTGACTATCCAGTTCTTTTCCTCATTCACCTTTTGAGACTTTTCACTACTTATTAAACACCTCCATTAGAAAGGAGGGAAAGGAAAGGAGAGGGGGTGAAATTCAAAACACCCAATGTTATTTCAGTGTTGGTTAGCAAGCTGGACTGGTAATAGCTATAAGACAGGCACTGAAATTAATGGTCATGCTAAATATTTTTGGTTATCTGTGCAATTTACTTTAAGGTGTTTTTCTTACATTTTTTAGATAGAGCTCCAAATAAAAATGATCCTTTTGGATGGGTTCTGTATCAAGTGACAGAAAACCCATTATGATACAAACCAAGGGAAATTATTGGTTCCTGCAGGTGAAAAGTCCAAGGATATAGTTGAGTCAGTACTCAACTTAAGGCTTAGCACTTAAATTCATCATTAGAACTCACTCCATATTTATTCTCTGCCTTCTGCAGAGTTGAATTCTGCATCAGACTCCAAATGGAATCAGAATCATTGCCTGAAGGTTTGAACATACTTACTTCCATGTATAACCTCAGTGGGAAAGGGAGGAATGCTTTTTTCCCACAACTCCAGCAAAAGGGCTCACGGTGACTCAGTGGTTCTGGTGGGCTCACTGAACACCACATGGACTTAACTCTGAAGAAGTCTGTGGTTACCTGTTCTTTCTAGCCTTCCCTCAGGTAAAGACAAAAACCTCGAGCAGGTCATTATCTGTGACTTCACTTTCACTTCTTCTCGTCCTTGTAAGGATTCTTTCCTTACTGTTGTTCTGAACTTGCTCTTTTAAGGCCATCATCCATTTCTGATGACTAAAACCCATGGTCTTTCCCTGGTTTTTATCCTCTTTGGCTTCTTCATACAGCATTGGTTTACTATAAAAATTATATATGTTTTATTACCATTGTACCCAAGTAATGCATAAGTATGGCTCCAAGTATAAGTATCTTAATAAAAAAATGAAAGTTATACTTTTTCCAGTGTCCTTTTCTCCAGTGTGGTGGTCACCAAGACTAAAGTTCACCAACTACTGTGTTCTATGTCTCTCTCTTTCTTTTTTATAAATATTTAGTTATTCACAAGAGACACACTGAGAGGCAGAGACACAGGCAGAGGGAGAAGCAGGCTCCATGCAGGGAGCCCAATGTGGGACTCGATCCCAAGACTCAGTACCAGGACTTGATCCCGGGACTTAATCCTGGGACTCCAGAACCATGCCCTGAGCCAAAGACAGATGCTCAATTGCTGAGCCACCCAGGTGTTCCTCTCTCTCTTTCTATCTAAATACAGGCATACCTTGCTTTATTGCACTTTGCAATAGTGGTGGTTTTGTTTTGTTTTGTTTTTATAAATTAAAGGTTTGTGCCAACCCCACAAGTCCATCAGCAACGTTTTTCCAGTTGCATTTGCTCACTTTCTGACTCTGTGTCACATTTTGGCAATTTTGTAATATTTCAAACTTTTCATTATTATTATTATTATTATTTGTTATGGTGATCTTTAATCTGTGATATTTTATGTTACATGACTTTGATCTATTGTAATTGTTTTGGGGCACTGTGAACCAAGCCCATAAAAGAGAGGGAACTTAATTGAGAGATGTGGGTGCTCTGACTGATCCACTGACTGTTTACTCCACTGTCTCTCTCCCTCTCTCTCTCTCTCTCTTTTTCCCTTTCTCTCCTGTCAGGTTTCCATATTCCATGATAGGCAACAGTATTGGAATCAGGCCAATTAATAACCTACAATGGTCTCTAAGTGTTCAGTGAAAGGAAGAGTCACATGTCTCTCTCTTTAAATCAAAAGCTAGGAATGATTACACTCAGTGAAGAAGGCACATTGAAAGCTGAGATAAGCCAAAAGCTAGGCCTCTTGCTCTAAAAAGTCAAGTTGTGACTGCAAAGGGAAAGTTCTTGAAAGAAATTAGAAGTGCTACTCCAGTGGATACACTAATGATAAGAAAGTGAAATAGCTTATTGCTGATAGGGAGAAAGTTTGAGTGGTCTGGATAGAAGACCAAAGCAGCCGGGGTGGCTCAGCGGTTTAGTGCCGCTTTCAGTCCAGGGTGTGATCCTGGAGACCTGGGATCGAGTCCCATGTTGGGCTCCCTGCATGGAGCCTGCTTCTCCCTCTGCCTGTGTCTCTGCCTCTCTCTCTCTCTCTCTCTCTCTCTCGTGAATAAATAAATAAAATCTTAAAAAAAAAAAAAAAAGCAGCCATAACATTCCCTTCAGCCAATGACTAATCCAGAGCAAGGCCCTGACTCTCTTCAATATTGTGAAAGCTGAGAGAGGTAAGGAAGCTACAGAAGAAAAGTTTGAAGCTCACAGAGGGTTGATTCATGAGATTTAAGGAAAGAACTCATTTTAAGAATATTAAGTGCAAGGTGAAGCAGCAGGTGGTGATGTAAAACCTGCAGCAAGTTATTTAGAAGATCTAGCTAAGATCATTAGCCACACTAAACAGCTTCTCAATGTAGGCAAAACAGCGTTCTATTGGAAGAAGATGCCATCTAGGACTTCCATAGCTAGAGAGAAGTCCATAGCCTGGCTTCAAAGCCTCAAAGGACAAGATAACTCTCTTGTTAGAGGATAAAGCAGTTGGTTACTTGCAATTGAAGCCAGTGTTCATTTATCATTCCAAAATATTCTGGAGCCCTTAATAATTATGCTAAATCTACTATGGCTGTGTTCTATAAATGGAACAATAGAGCCTATATGACAGGATACCTGTTTACAATATAGTTTACTGAATATTTTAAGCTTACTCTTAAGATCTGATGCTCACAAAAAAAGATCTACTACTTTCAAAATATTGCTGTTCATCAACAGTACCCTTGGTTATCCAAGACCTCTGATTGAGATATACAATGAAATTAATGTTTTCATGCCTGCTAAACACAACATCTCTTTTGAAGCCTGTAAATAAAGGAGTCACTTTGAATTTCAAGTCTTATTAGGCAAGAAATACCTTTTATAAGGCTTATGTAGGTGCCTTAGCTGGTGATTCCTCTGATGAATCTGGTAACAGTACACTAAAAACCTTCTGGACAGAATTTGCCATTCTAGATGCTACTAAGAAGGAGTCATAAACCCACATTAACAAGAATTTGGAAGAAGTTGTTTTCAACCCTCATGAATAACTTGGAGGGGTTCAGGACTTCAGTGGAAGAAGTAACTGCAGATGTAGTAGAAATAGCAGGAGGACTGGAATTAGCATTCGAGCCTGGAGATGGGACTGGATTGTTGAATCTCCTAATCCAACTTGAACGGATGAGGAGTTGCTTTGTATGGAGGTGCAAAAAACATAGTTTCTTGAGATGGAATCTATTCCTGGTGGAGATGCTGTGAAGATTATTGAAATGACAAAAAAAGAATTTGGAATATGACAGGAACTTAGTTTTTTGTTTGTTTGTTTTTAGAAACTTAGTTGATAAAGCAGCAGCAGGACTTGAAAGGACTGTTTCCAATTTTGAAAGAAGTTCCAATGTGGGTAAAATGTTATCGAATAGCATCAAATGCTACAGATAAACTGTTTATGAAAGGAAGAGTCAATGCGGCAAACTTCATTGTTGTTTTATTTTAAGAAGCTGCCACAGCTGCCCCATCTCCAGCAACCACCTCCCCGATCAGTCAGCAACCATCAACATTGAGGCAAGGCTCTCCACCAGCAAAAAGATTGACTTGCTGAAAGCTCCAATGATGGCTGGCATTTTTCAGCAATTAAGTATTTTTAATTAAGCTGTGTGTCTTGTTTTCTTAGACATAATGCTATTGTACACTTAATAGACTATAATACAGTGTAAACATCACATTTGTAAGCACAGGCAAATCAAGAAATTAATTTGATTCACTTTATTGTGATATTCATTCCATTGCAGTGGTCTGGAACCAAACCCTCAGTATCTCTGAGGTATACCTGTATGTAGATATGTACATGAATATATATTATGAACATATGAATATATATTATTATTCTCTTACATATTTGGGATGATATAGATATTATCTATATGTGTATGTATATAATATACACTAGGTAATAGATGTATGTACAGTATCTATCTCTCTATCTATTTCTATGTTTACTTGTAAATTTAACAGTATGACTTGGAAATCTTTTCATAGCAACAAGCATAGATCTACTTAATTGCAATGATTGCCTAATACTCTATGGTATTACTGAACTATAGTTTATTTTTTTTTCTGAACCATAGTTTAATCATTCCTGATTGATGGGCATTTAGATTACAGACATTTGTTGTTATTTTGAACAATGCCACATCATCACTTTCTCTCTTTATATATATATATATATATATATATATATATATATATATATATATATATATACACACACACACACACACACAGATATTTAAATTTTTCTCTTTGGTTGGACCTACTACATACTTTATGCTATCTTTATATTACCTTGGATCACCTATTTTATCTTCATGGTGTCTTCTTACACAAATCATCTAAATGTGGGTTCTCCCTGAGGTTCTGTTGTTGTTCTTCTTGTTTCTTCCCTTTACATTTAATGATCATACCCATTTTCAAGTCTTTAATTAGAAATTCTATACATATAGTTCTCCAACTAGGTCTTTATGCTGGATTTGATGCCTAAAGGACTAGGTATGAATTTTCTTATGCTCTTCCTTCCAGTCATTTCTATATGAATGTGTCTCATAGGCAGGAGGTCCATAAGCTCGTTATTCTCCTTTAAAAGAATTCCTTTATATCAACATTGATGGGAAAGAAGAATTGGGATTATAATGAACCAAAATTTAAAGAGGCTCCCATCAAACCAGCCCAGGCTTAAATTATGCAAGAGAATAAAAATAAGGTTCTATAATGATGATAAAACAAAACTGTAAAAATAACTCGAGAAAGTAAGCATCAAATACAATAGCTAAGGTTGTGAGGCATTCAAAGTTATGTCAGAGACTTACATTCTTGAAAAAATTATGGTGATCAAAATCCATCTGTCAAAAGGTGCCTAATTAGATCATATTTGGTTAGGGTTCAAGTCATCTTAGATGGTATGAACAGGCACTGTGCTCCATATAATTGTTCAGTTGGTCAATAATCCAGATTGACTTTAGTTTGTGTAAGAACATAGTCTTTCTTCTCTGAGTTTTGTAATAACATAAGAAGAGCCAATATTTAGCTGTTAAGAACAGTGATGAATATGCAAATGGTAAAAATTGAAATACTTCCATTTAGGTTGGTAAATATTCCAACTTTGCTTTGTATCTCCTCAATCCTTTGCACTTCTGCAGATCTCTCCTGACTTAGCTACCAAAGTGTTTACGCCTGGGGCAAGGAGAGAGGCAGGAAGGAAGGGGTGCTTGGAAGCTACATTCGGTATTACAGGCATCCAGTTTTGATTGATCAATGATACTAGTTGTTAGATATTTTGAATATTGTCTGTCTAGAACCTGGAAAATTATTTTGAAAATTAGAATAAATATAGGGATAATGAAGAAGCAAATTTAAATTCAAGGTATGAATAAATTTTAATCCATTTATGTATAGGAAGAAGTTTTATCATTATGATCATATACATGAATTGTTTGAAGAATTTAAATATCTAATATGTTAGATTTGTGATTTCAATTCAATGTGAAAATTTTGATTAAATAAGTTTGAAGTCATTATCAAAATGCCTGCAAATATTTTTTTAAAGACTTATTTATTTATTTTAGAGAGGGAGCGGAGAGAGAGAGAGCACAACTCTGAGGGGCACAGGGAGAAGGAGAAAATCTCAACAGACTGTGCTGAGCAAGGAGTCTGATGTGGGGCTTGATCTCATGACCCTGAGATCACGACCTGAGCTGAGACCGGTTTGGAACAATGAGCTGTACTTGCAAACTGCAAATCAGCAAATGCCAATATCAGATGGGCTTTTTTCTTCTCCTTTCATTTCACTCATGTTTTGAATTCAAACATTTATCTAACATAGATTTTATGTATTTTAGTGAACAATGATTAAAACACTAATTTCAAGACTAAAATATTTGAACAGTTTTTAAGATTTTTATTGTAACAGAATTATATCTGTATCATTGTTATAAAGTTTGTTATATAAACATAAGAACATCTTTGTTATATAAATATAAGACCACTTTCCTTCCATATAACATTTAAAGAAGCTAAAAGGGAAGGAATATATTTGAAAAATCTGTGTCCTACACCTTTCAAAAGACCTAATTTCACTATGACAAAATTATATTTTACATTTCTTCAATGCATTTGGTAATTTCATTATATATACTCCTTTTAATCACTTTCTGTATTAGATATTAAGAGATTACAAGATTACAAACTCATCTCTTCAATATTAGCCTCCAAAAATATTCTTTTTATTTAAAAAGGCAGTAAATAATTTGCACCCAGGTGTGAAGGACTGGCTGGTTTGCTCTCAGGAGTTACTTGTTTATTAAGAGCAAATGTGGTAATTTGGAAAATCTCTGATTCCCAGAGAAATATTTATATTGAGTGCCACCCAGGTGCCCCCTTAATGACCCGTTTCTGATAAAAATATTTCTTTGTATAGAAACTTCTGAATGCCTTTCTTTGTCAGATGAGATGGTGTTTTACTCTGAGATGGATTCTTGGGGATTCATCTTTTTACAATTGCTTAAAGTATTTTAGGGACATAGTTTGGTGTCTTAGTAATGTGTATGGATACGTACATTAATTGCATTAGATACATATATTAACTTATGTTCATACTTTCATGAATCTTAAAATTGAGATATTTTCGTAGGGTAACTTTGTTTCTAAGCCACAGACTCAGAGCAAACAAGCCTCATTCCCTGGAACAGCAACAACTGCACCCAGAAACACAGGACTGATTCTTGACACCTCTTTCTCTCTCACCTTCCATATAGGATAATCCATCAAGTCTTGTTGATTTTATCTTCTAAAACTTGATGGCATCTACCCATCTCTTCTATCTTCCCATTAGTGTTCATGCTACCACCACTGCTCACCTTGATAACCATAACTGGATGTTTCAAGCGGTCTCACATCCTTTCTTGCCAATTTGTATCTATTTTCATGATACAGCCAGAGTGATCTTTGGAAACACAAATCTAATCAGTTCAGTTCTTTGTTTCAAACCCTTGGTTTTTCATTGCTTTTAAAATAGGGACCAATACTAGTTTTTGGTGGGAGGTAGATTTGAGTGTGGCACATATACCGATGTGGTGTTTCAAATATGTACAAAGCACTAGTGTCTTTCATGCCTTTTCCTGTGCCTTAATATAATGAAAATTTACTGTGACCTGCTGTGGAGACAAAAATTGTTTCTCTAGAGAGTTTTCAGAACCAGGATATTAGTACTGGTGTGTTTTAAGTTCACTTGCAGGGCTCATGTGGTAGATAAGAAGGTGGTATAGTAGAAGGCTTAACAGTATGTGTTCGAGAGTCAGATTGCTAATGTTTGAAACATGCTTCTCTGCTCCTTGTCACTGGAAAACTTGCTTGATCCCTCTGAGCTCAATTTCTCCATCTGGAAAGTAGAGGAAACAGTTTCTGTTGTGAGGATTAAAAGGGATAATACATGCAAAATCTGCTTTGGAGAGCATGGCACATAAAAAGAATTCAGTAACTCAAAGCTGTTTTCATTAGGTTCTTTGGCAGATAAGCAACATGAAACTGAGAACTGTACAGAGCTGTTTCCCCCCCCAACTGTCATTAAATCAATAAACGAGAGCTAAGCAATATAAGTGTAGGTATTTTTTTTACATGTTAAAAGAAGTTTTAAATTGGGAACGAGAAAGGGAAAATGATCATAGATAACTACAGAATCAAAATATATTTTTAAAATTTTTATTTATTTATCCATGAGAGACACAGAGGGAGAAGCAGGCATCCTTTGGGGAGCCTGATGCAGAACTCAATTCCACGACACCGGGATCATGACCTGAGCCAAAGGCAGATGCTCAAGCACTGAGACAACCAAGTGCCTCAGAATCAAAATTATCTAAACAGATTACTTTGCTCAACACAGTAAAAATACTGATGACTTTGTAGAAAATATGACACAGTAAAACTCAAACCAGAAGAGACAAAAATCTAATAGTTCTTAAAAGATTTTCCACCACACCCCCCACCACAAAAGCAGTAGGACTAGATGGTTTTATCATGAAATTTTAAAGTCTCTAAGGAATATACAACTCCTTTATTACTTGAATAGTTTCAGAGGATAGAGAGAAAAGAAAGTTTGAAAATTATTTTTTGTGAAGCAAGTATACTATTGATACCAAATTTTGAAAATGATAGTGTACTTGAACCTTTAACAGTCATTCACCATATCCAAGGACATAAATCCATTTTTGCAAATCTTTGCAAAAATTCTAACCAAAATGTGAGTAAAAAGAATTAAGAAGGATATGAACAGACAAGCATGATACATATAAGTGTACTCATACATTTTTATATGTATGAATACAATGATGTTTAATATAAAAATTGATTAATAGATTCATTTTGTTAATAGATTTCAGGAAAAAAAACACATAGGCATATCTGTATGTGCTAAAGGCATTTGAAAAAATTTAACATCCACTCATTAAAAAAATCTTATTATGACATGCCTGGGTGGCTCAGCTGAATTGAGTGTCCGACCCTTGATTTTGGCTCAGGTCATGATCTCAGGGTCGTGGGATCGAGGTCCATGTCAGGCCACTGGGTGTGAAGCCTGCTTGAGATTTTCTCTCCTTCTTGCTCTGCCACTGCCCCACCCCCCTCTACTGCTTATGCTCTCTCTTCCTCTTTTTCTCTAAAAAAAAAAAATCTTACTATGATATAATTAAGTAGAAATCTCTATATAATGTGACAAAACATATGATGAAGCATTAGACACGTTCTCACTGAAGTTAAGGGCAAAAACATTTATACCGTTTCTATTATTATTTTTTTGGTTCTAGAAGCCTTAGCCAAGACAAGCAACAGGAAGAAATGAGTTAGTAAAACTGCATGGGAGAAGGACAATGTATAATTGTCTTTGGATGATAAAATTATATACCTGGGTAATTGAAAAGAACCAATTGAAAAGCTATAGAAAAAATAAAAGAACTAATAAAAATGGCAGTTTGTAAATTGATGAACACATTTTTTTTTTCTTTTTAAAATTTCTGTATTTATTTGAGAGAGAGAGCTTGAGTGCAGGGTGTGGGGGAGGGGCCGAGGGAGAGAATCACCAAGCGGACTCCCTTGCTAAGCAAGGAGTGCAGATGCATGCTGATGTGGGGCTCCATCCCAGAACCTATGGGATCATGACCTGAGCCAAAACCAAGCGTCAGACGCTCAACGGACTGAGTCACCCAGGCACCCCAACAATTTTCATAATATAAGTTAGCTTTCTAGAAAATAAAAAGGAAAGAAAGTTTCCATTAACAACAACAAGGGATTAAATACTTAGGAAAAAAAATTCAAAAACCTATGTGTAATACCTAGTAATAGGAATATTGAGCATTTACTATTGTCAGATGCTGTTTTAAGTGCTCTGAATCTCATTTAATTCTTATTTCAACTCTCTGAGGAAAGTGCTATTACTATTTCTATTTAACTTGTGAGAAAATGGGGGCACAGAGTGTGTACATTACTTACTTAAGATCTTATAACTTAGGAGCCTATACTCTTAATCAGAAGAATATAATTTCTCTGGGAAGTATTAAACCCTCTGAGAAACATTTTAATAAACTGGAAAAAATCTGCTATAAACTATACATTGTTTTTGATGTGAAGACTCAATATTTTGAACATATAAATTTTCTCTATAAAAATAAATTTATTGTAACATCAATACAAATACACTGAAGATTTTAAAAAACTAGATAAAGTAGATGTTCAATTGTCAAAAAAGATTTGAAATAAAGTAATAAAGGAGGAATAATGCCTTATATAAAAATATGTTATAAGTATGTTAATTTCAACTATTGTGCATTGACACCTAAGTAAACACATACATTACTAGAATGATATAAAGCACTGAGAAACCCAAATATAAGTGAAAATTTAGTTTCTGAAAAGAGTGTTATTTCAGATCAATAGAAAAACATATTTTATAATATAAATAAGCTTTATTCTTACTTTACTGCTTGAACCCAAATACATTCTAAATGGTCTAAAGACTTAAAATTAAAAAGAAAAAAAAGAGACAACTATAAAACTATTAGAAGAAAAGTGAAGAACTTTTCAAAATATATAATTTTAGAGTGTGGGGGATGGGAGAGGAGTTTCCAAACACATACAAAACCTGAAAGCCATGAAAGGAAAGACTAATTACTGTTTTACATACACATTTTAAATATAAACAAAATAAAAAGATTTAAAATAGAAAATATATTTGCAACTACGTGATAGAGGATCCTTAATCTATTAAGAACTTTGTAAACCAATATGAAAAAAGCCAACACCTCAAATAGCAACATGGATAGAAGACACAAAAGTCTTATTTTCCATCATACAAAACTTTTGAACAAAAAAAGTCATATACCATTATCCTGTGATAAACCACCTTCATATATATATATATATTATTACATCTTTTCTATGAGTATATTTTTCTCAAAAATGGAATTAGATTTATGGGCACCTGGATGGCTCAGTCCCTTATAAGTCTGCCTTCAGCTCAGGCCATGATCTCAGGGTTCTGGGATTGAGCCCCATGTAGGGCTTCCCACTCAGGAAGGAAGTCTGCTTCTCTCTTTCCCTCTGTCCCTCTCCTGCTCATTTTTGCTCACTCTCTCCCTCTCTCTCAAATAAAATCTTTAAAAAAATGGAATTAGATTTTATAATAATCTCTTCATTATCTCACACATTATAAATATCTTTGGATATCATTCAATGTTCTTCTATGACATAATTGAATGGCAAACTCATTTTTTCATGTCATATATATTTCTTTCCAGTCTTTTGCTATTGTGATTATTCCTTAAGTAAAATCTTTGTGTACTTCCCTAATTATTTCTAGTGAATAAATACTCAGAAATAGAATTGCTAGGTTAAAGAGGATATGAATTTTAACATCTTTTAAATAATAATTTTGAACATTCTTAGATTGCTCTAATTTATACATTCTCAAGCAGTATTTGGAAGTAGTTGTCTCACTGGATTCTTGTCAAAATTGGGTATTACTGTGTTAAGAAATCTTGACTAATTAGACCATCGGAAAAGATCCTATTATTGTTTTCCTATTATATATATGTTACTATTGAGATTGGATTGTATTATATATGGCTACGGAGTATTTTGTATGATTTTAGGCATTCATTTAATTTGGAAATGCTGAGTTTTCTTTGGCTAAAATAACTATCTGGATTAGAAAAAAAATGATCTGTTCATTTTAATTTCTATAATCACTAGAGAGGGTATTCTTGCAATCAGTTTAGGAATAGTGTCACAAATAGTATATTAGCTGAAGAACTCTTAAGTAGCTGCAATTAGTGAGAGAATCTACATATGCAGATTCATCAAGCATTCAGGCAAGAAGAAAAACTTGGTGAATCATCATAGAATTCAGATGGTTCTCCAGTGTTCGTGATGATGGTTTAGTTTTCATAACTGCTTCCTATACCTTTTTCTTTATGATTTCTTTACATAATATCCCTGATAAGTTAGAATCTCCCTTCACAGGGGTTGGTTTCATTTCCAACAGTCTAGGGAAGACACAAACAGCTCGGTGTTACATTGTCAATTAAACCAAGGTGGAAGAGGGGGGAGGAGGGGCAGTGATAAATGAGCAGTCATTTCAATGTTTTCTTTCCAGCAGAAATCAGAGCCAGATTACACTTTATCTCACCCTGACTTTTAGCAAGATAGATAGCTACGCAAAATTTTCAGGTTCAAATAGTCTCCATCAAAAGGGCTAAAACCCTCATCTCCTGGACACACTGAACTTTCATCTTTTTAACTGAAGGGATCCGATTTCTTTTACTGAATAAGAAAGAATTTATTCAAATTATCTTCCCAGTTTTAGATATTTAACCAACATAAAGGCAAACAATGAAAGAAATTAACATCACTGCTTGATGCAGAATTTTTTAGAGATTGTCCAGAAAGTGCTGTTTCAGATTCTGAAAGCAAAGTGATTAGGTTAATTTGTTATCAACTGTCCCAGTTCCTCTTCAGAATTACCTATTTTAGGTGTCCGGCCTTACATCTTTGCATTACCTGATAATGTAGTGTTGACCTTCAAGCTGAGGCAACAAAAAATTACATTAAAAGCATACACTGTTGCAAAAATAATTCCTTTTGACTGAACTGCAAGTTAGAAATTTACCTATTTATCTTTCTTGGTCCATATTTAGTACAGACGTCTTTGTTTTGTAGAGAACTTTAATGCCACACTTTACATATTAATGACAGAAATAAATTCTAAGAAATACATTAAGTCCAGAAATGTAGGAAGAATACATTTGACGGTGGTTTGTTCTTTGTTAGGTGTAGGAGCTATGAAGGCAATAGTTGCGGGTAGAATTTGTGATGCCAGGATCTAAGTTATCTTCAATTAAGAACCACAGTTATACGGTCCTATTTCATATAAAGTGGAATTAAATTTCAGGCTCGGATTTATCGGTGCTCAAAAAAAAAAAAAAAAAAAAAAAAAAAAAAAAAAAAGAAAACAAAAAAAAAAGCCCTGAAGACTTCTAAACGACCGCATTGATATATGACCCGGACGCTGGCCGACCAAACGATTTTTACCAAGATGGGACCTGCAGTGTGGGCTCAGGACTGGGTCACCTGCAGGGCAACCCCCCCCCCCCCCCCCCAGGTCTCAGATCTGGTGACCTCCCCGGAACCCAGGGGGAAGGTGCGACTGGAGGGTGAGCGGAAATCTCCCCGGAGTGGCCTGGAGGAGGCGGCCCGGACCCTGGAGCCGGGAGAGAGCGCTTCGGGGCCGGGGCCGCGCCCCGCGTCGGCAGGTGGAGAGGAGCGCTCCGGGCCGGGCGCGCCCCTTAGGCCGGGAGCAGGTGGGAGGGCCCGGCTTTCCGCCCCAGGACGGCGCGGGGTCACGGGCACCGTCCTCTGTTGCACGGCCCGGTCAGTCTGCCAAGGTCCCGCATCGCATGAATAGCTGTCTCCCCAGATCTTTATAGCGACTAATCCAAATACAGGGCAGTCCGGTTTACTGAGCGCGTCGGGGTCCTCCCAGAGCCCCGGGAAGGACGGCTCACCGCGGCCTCGGCGCGCCGCAGCCTGCGAGGGGCCGCACGACCCGCCGGCTGGCGTGTCCTCTGGGGTCCCCGGGGTGGAAAGCCAGGGAAAAGCCTGTCGCCTTCTCCGTGGGCCTGTCTGCAATGTTACCGCCTTGTTCTGGTGTGAAGATCGCGCCTCTGGGACGCTGCTTACTCCCTACCTTTCCACCCCCGTGCCTTGCCCTGCGGTTCTAAGCCTCGGAAATTCGAAACATCCTCTGCCTGGCTCTGGAAGCCTTTGGGCTCATCAATCGGATCTTACCGATTTCCTCTGGGATCTTTGAAGCTTTGATCCCCAAACTTAGAGCTCCGTCTTCGCCACTTCCAAGCCTTCCCCTCTGGGATCCCTCTGGATGCCTGCTCAAAATACCTGCTGGCGCCAGAGGAAATTCACTTGTAACAGATACCCAGCGAGTGTAAAACCAATACTCGGCTTCCAGGGTCACTTCCCTCCCCAGCTTCTGCCCCATCAACTTGTCGCTTAGCGAGCGCTAACACCGGGAATGGCTGTGAATCCTGAGTGCCTCGCTGGACGATTTGGAACCTCTTTAATAGACCTGATGATTGCTATTTCACACGTGGCTTGCCCGTCTCTGCCCTCCTCTGCTGCGTGCACCGGGCTCTGTGACACAATTAACAGGAGGCCAGGATTGGTCCACAGGTAGCTTTTGTAAAAGGGCCTAGCGGGTCTTCAAGCAAACCATAAAACATCTAAAGTAAAACCCAATTATTCCATTTGTTTCCGAAACCACTATTGAAGTAAAAAATAAAAAGTTCCGAAGAAAGCAGCACAATTTTATTTGGGTGAATTATTTTTTTTTAAAGAAGTTATTTATTTATTCATGAGACACACACACACAGAGACAGACAGACAGACAGACACACACACACACACACACACACAGAGGCAGAGAGACAGGCAGAGGGAGAAGCAGGGTCCTTTCAGGGAGCCCGATGAGGGACTCGATCCCAGGACCCCGGGATGACGTCCTGAGCAGAAGGCACAAGCTCAACCACTGAGCCACCCAGGCCTCTCTGTTTGGGTGAATTAAATAAACTAGAAAGGTTGAACAGGTAACATGTTTTTGCAACGGACTTATTTGCAGACATCATTTACATTTCATATGTAAGATGGGTCCCTTATTAAGAATCCATATTATATGAATGTAGATGGCCAGGATGTTGAGAAAAATGTTAAATGTAAGGGGAAACGAACTTTCTTTTCCTAAGGGTTTGTAAAAAGGTTTAATGCGTTTTATTTGTACAAATAAAATATTATTATAACATTTTTTCTCACAAAAGCAAAACCAATTAGTCCAGTAATAAAATATTTCAAGTTAGCTCACATATAATGTAGTATTAGTTTCAAGGGTAGAATTTAGTGATTCATTGGTTGCATGTAACACCCAGTGCTCATTACAAGTGCTCTCCTTGATGCCCATCATCCAGGTATGCCAACACCCCACTCAGCTCCCCTCCAGCAGCCCTCAGTTTGTTCCCTATATTTAAGAGTCACTTATGGTTTGCCTTCAAGAATTTTCTTATGCAGGGACTCCTGGATGGCTCAGTGGTTGAGCTTCTGCTTTCAGCTCAGGGTGTGATCTTAGGGGTCCCAGAATCGAGTCCCACATTGGGCTCCTTGTGGGGAGGCCTGCTTCTCCCTCTGCCTATGTTTCTGTCTCTCTCTCCGTCTCTCTCTCTGTGTGTGTCTCTCATGAATAAATAAGTAAAATCTCTTAAAAAAAAAGAATTTTCTTATGCAATTTTACCTATCCCATGCTTCTCAAGTTTTACTCTTTATAAATTATTTAGCATGCATATGATTATTGTAAAAAGCTCTTAAGCATTATAAAATGCTGAAGAGAAAGTATATGCTCTATTTAATTTCTAAACATTTAAGTTTGTTAGAGAGACAAGTGGATAATTTTGAGTTTTTTTTATTTGAAAATTCACTTGAAAATTGTCCTTCAAAAGGGTAAGGAATAGCTCTGGAGTTACTTTCTGCTTGGCTCTGCTTTTGTGCTGCTGGCCAGAGCTCTAACTGCTCACAGAATTCAGTTTGGTTGCTAGCCAGAGAGGGAAGCCTATCTCAGACCAAATTTCTCTATCACCTAGGACACCTTGAGATCAGCTCTGCTGGTTTGAGGTTTAATTTTCAGTCAAGATCCAGGATGCTCCACGTTTTTTCACTGTGGTATCACTCTCATGGTCATGGACTTCTGGAACTCTGCTGAGTAGAGTTTCCTCATTTTATAAATCACTTCTGGAGACCTTGCCTGATTTGTCAGAGATGGGGTTTAAACAGTGGTTAAAGATAAGGTACGCAAAAGTTAGTAAAATCTTCTTGTGGGAAAAATTTGCCATATTTCAGATTTGTGGCTCTTCATGGAGCCAAGGGTGATAAATAATTTTTGTTGCTTGAGCTATTTCTTGTTTATAACGTTTTCCATTTTGTTTTTCTGCCAAAAAGTAATGGCAGAAAATATCTGCCATCCATCTGCCATAGGAAAATTATAACTTAAAGACAATATCTTCTAGGTTCTAGGAAAGCTTGCATTATTTTAAAGAGAATATTAAGGAGAACATATGAAATGCTCTACAAATTAGAGCTAAATGTCAATGTTATAATTCTGTTCCATGAACCTTTCAGGGGGCAGGAGGGAGGGATGGGGGCCAAGGGAGTTCCTCGGGATCCCCAAATTAAATTTCCTAGTTGTCCATTATGGAATTTATTTCACAATTAAAGTGTGCAAGTTGAGTTAACCAATCGGATTTTCTAGTCTCTCGCCAAAGTGTTTTGGTGGGTGACAGAGCATACGGTGTTATTTTTGGTTTTATTAACCTGAAAAGAAGTCATTTTTTTGATAATACCCAAGGTAAATGATTAGCCTCAGGTTAATGCTGACAAGCATGGAAACAAAGCTTGATTTGGGTAAATCAAATTATTATAGTATCAGGACAGAAAAATGGCAACAACAAAGGAGTGAAGAACAAATGATTAAGATAAAAACAGTAGTACCAATTGTGACTATTGTATCACTTTTGATTTTCCATCTTTGACATAACTTTTAAAAAATGAGGTCGCCCTTTGTAACTTTCTCAAATTCTCCTCAAATAAGAGATGTAAAAAGCCCTTAAAAATAGTTTGAAATATAGGAATCATATTATCAAAAAAAGTAGCACTAACAGCAATTTTCTAGTGAATTTCATTTGTGTGGCAAAGTAAGTAATGATGCTTTCAAATAAATCTAAGTCCAGATAATTATTCACCCCCCCTGCTTTCTGACAAACAGCTTTATTGAGATATAATTCACACACCGTATAGTCCTTTCATTTAGAATATACAATTCAAGGTATTTTAGTATATTCAGAGAACTGCGCCAATATTACTGCAATCTAACCTAGAATATGTTCCTCCCCTCCCCCAAAGCTCCCATTAGCAGCCACTCCCATTCTCTCCTTCCAACACCGGTTTTAGGCAACCACTAACATACTTTGTCTTTATAGATTTGCCTATTTTGGAAATTTCACATAAATAGAATCATGTACTATGTGGGCTTTTGTGACTGGTTTATTTTACTTAGAATGGTGTCTTTGAAGTTCAACCATGTTGTGGCGTCGATTGGGAGTTCATTTCTTTTTGTGGCTGAATAATATACCATTGTATGGATGCACCGCATTTTATTTATCCCTTCGTAGTTGATGTGCATTTGAGTTGTTTCTCTTTTTTGGACTATTATAAATATTGCTATGGACACTCGGGTGCAAGTATTTTGTGCTCTATTCCTGCTTTGCATGTATAGCTAGTGCCAAGCCCTGCCTGATATGCTTGTCTTTGTGTCAGCATGAAAACTTGCTCTTCATCTTGAGGAAAAGAAAGTTCTAACCCAAGTTTTTCTGCCCATTGTGAACTGTTTTCCTTGATATGTGCATATGATTCATCTCTAAGAAGCACCGTAGGCATAAAGAGTTATTTAATTTGTCTATTCATTTGAACCAATTAGAAGAAAGGGGCCTGGAAAACAGAAGGAAATGGTTGTATTTGGGGATAGGCAAATTAAGAAAGTTAGCCAATTTAACCTATATTGAAGTGTGGTATTAGGGACTGGCTATATTGGCTTATGGACTTTCCATCCGTATGCAAATTTGGATGATATTTTTTTCTTCTTTTGTTGATTCTGCTAACGCTAAATTCTTGGATGCTTGTTTGCTATTGTCATTCCTATATTCCCCAGAATATTCACTTTACACGTTACAGAGTATTCTCTTCCATTTGGTAAGCAGAGCTTCTTTAGCCTTTTTTGGCTAAAAAAAAGTTCCCTAGGTAGGCATTTCTGTGACTGCAGGATCATATGTGTTTTTAAGGCATAGGTTGAACCCTTCTGGTGTTCTGACATGCAGGTGTGCTGAACCTGACTCCAGCTGTATTTTAAGACACTTATTCTTCCAAAGCAGAACAGATGGTATGATATTAGAGAAAATGGACAGCTGTTAGAACTTGTAAATGTTCTCTGCAAAGGATTATACATTCACTCAGCAGGTACTTATTGGCTGCCTGTCAACACAGTGCTGGTATTTTGATGTGTTTTTTTTTTTCTTTAGAAATTATTGCAGTTTTTATTTTATTTTTAAAAAGATTTTATTTATTTATTCATGAGAGACATGATATGTCTGATATCAGAGACAGAGAGGCAGAGATACAGTCAGAAAGAGAAGCAGGCTCCCTGCAGTGAGCCTGATGTGGGACTCAAACCTGGAACTCTTGCAGATGCCCAACTGCTGAGTCACCCAGGCATCCCTGATATTTTGATGTTGTTGAGTTTCTTCTATTTGTTTTTTTTTTTTATGTAGCTAAGAATTACATTATCTCCATTAAAACAGACAAAATATTGCTCAAGACTGGGCCACTTTTGAATTGTGGTATCCTTTGAGAGAGATTGAACTTGTATAATGTATTTAAATACAATTTCCAAATATAGTATTAAAATCTTTTTGCTTTGGGATATTATTTATCATGTAGATTTACTATGTAGTCTCACCTAGCACCTTCTAAAACACCTGAGGTTTTGGAACCCACAGATTACTTGGAACATAATCTGTAGTACACAACACTTTACTGTCTTTGAGATGCAGTTGATTCTGTTGAGAAACCATATAACTAATCGAATTCCAACTGATTTAGGTTTACATTGTAACATGAACTACAGAGCCACTGATTGCTACTATAAAGTTAATAATAATTAATAGTTGGGGACACTTGGGTGGCTCAGTGGTTGAAGCTCAGATCATGATCCCAGGGTCCTGGGATCAAGTCCCACATCGGGCTCCCCACAGGAAGCCTGCTTCTGCCTTTGCTTATGTCTTTGCCTCTCTCTGTGTCTCTCATGAATAAATAAATAAAATCTTTCTAAAAAATAGTAACTAATTGTGGAAAATTCAGAAAAAGAAAGTCCACTTTGGCAGCATCAGCACCACCTTTGTAAAAATCTCAACGTGTATGTTTCCAAGGAAATAAAGGAGAGCTCATTCAATTTGCAAGAGGGAATTTTAGAGATAGATTCCAGTTATTCAGGCTCAGCTATGACAATAATGTTAAAATCATAATCCCCCCCTCAAAGTCATTGATTCTTTTATGACCTCAGCAGCCCCCATCTGTGATTATACTTTATTTGAAAGAAAACACAGATTTTCCTGAGCTATGTGAGGTTTAGAATTAAAGCAATGAGATTCAACAGGACTTCAGAGCTTTCGGATTCCCTTTCTCTTCTGCATCATTTTGGTTAAATGCATCTATACTTTAAATTTACACACAAGCTCTATCCTTTACTTTGAAGACCCTTTTAAAAATTTTGTGTAGGCAAGAAGGGCTTTAGAATTGGGTGAGGTTGGTGATCTGAGAATGGGGTTTTAGACACGGCAGCATGAACTCCTGAGGTATGGAGTCCAGATGAAGACACTCCACTCAGTTGACATCCTATTGGCCAAAGCGTTTGACTCCCTTTTCCTGCTTTAGCACTTTGAAAGAGACCCTGCCAAGCTAACATCCCCCTGAACTTTGGAAATGCTTCCTTCCATGAGTGCTCCTGCACAGGGCAAAAAAATATGTGGTTGCTAAATACTGTAGAAAGGTGCTTCAGTGCAATGGAGAATGTTCAAACTATTTAATGTGCTTACGTATCCTAGGCCCAGGAGTCTTCACTGTAGAATGATTCTATGAAAATTTTCTTTGTAACAAAAGAAATGAGACCTGACTTCCCTTTGTAGGTATATATAAGCTTAGACTGTCTTATAGCTAAACATGTGTATCTTCTTAATTATACAGAGATTTATAACTCCATGTTGCTTCCATATTGCAGGACAAGTGGCCTCCTGATAAGCTGTCCTCAGAAGAGGGTACAGTAATTAATCATATAGATATATTGACATTAGTAGCACTCAATTACTCCCTAAAATCATTGTATGAACTGTGGACGGCTTCCAATCAAACTTAAAAGATACAAGGGCACCTGGATGACTCAGGCGGTTAAGCATTTGCCTTGGGCTCAGGTCATGATCTCCGGGTCCGGGGGCCGAGCCTCGAGTCAGGCTCCCTGCTCAGCAGGGAGCTTCTCCCTCTTCCTCTGTGCTCTCTCTAGCTCTTGCTCTCTCTCAAGTAAATAAATTTAAAAAATAAACTTAAAAGATACATAGATACATAAAAAAGATTCATAGATATCTTTAAAGATACATATATACAGATACATAGATAAGTGAATCAATGAAAGAGTAAGTGATACAAGAAATACACCATACTATCAGACACCTATTGTCTATATAAAAAGGAAGGAGAAATTTAGGGCAGTGTTTGGCCATCTAGTTATGTGATTTGTATTTCATTTTAAGGGTACTTATCCTCTTCTCTTATCTCCTTGCACCATATGAACACTAGTTACTATCATAATATGGACAATCATCTTGGGCTACTTTGATATAAAGGTTGTCAAGGCTCATTTTGAGAGGAAGAGGGAATGAGTGGAAAATAAACCTGTATCTCATTGGGATTTTCAAGGCATTTTTATAAGTCATTTGGAGATTCTCTATTGATGGATGGGGGCTGGGTCCTGAAGAAAATACAGAGAAAACTCAAAGCAACTGGGATAAATACGGATCTTTACACAGTAGGAACCTGGGCTCTGAGTATTTAAGAACTATAAAGAGTATTTTTGTTTGTTTGTTTGTTACCTTATGAGTTGAGCTATCACAGGTAGAATGTCATTGCCTAACTAACACCCTTACTATCTAGTGTGTCAACGATTGTTTGAATAATTTCATGTGCCCAGATATATGATTCTGTGTGGGGTGTGTGTGTGTGTGTGTGTGTGTGTGTGTGAGAAAGAGAGAGAGAGAGAGAGAGAAAGAGATAAAAGGGACTATAAAATAATTTAGAGGGGGCAAGATGGCGGAGAAGTAGTGTCCCCAAGTCACCTGTCCCCACCAATTTACCTAGATAACTTTCAAATCATACTGAAAACCTATGAATTCGGCCTGAGATTTAAAGAGAGAACAGCTGGAACGCTAAGGAGAGAAGAGTTTGTGCTTCTAACAAGTACAACTTGTTTTTAGCCACTCTGCACTGAGCAAAACGACTAGAAAGAACTCACCGCAAAAGAAAGAATCAGAAACAGTCCTCTCTCCCAGAGTTACAGAATTTGGATTACAATTTGATGTCAGAAAGCCAATTCAGAAGCACAATTATAAAGCTACTGGTGGCTCTGGAAAAAAGCACAAAGGATTCAAAAGACTTCATGACTGCAGAATTTAGATCTAATCAGGCCAAAATTAAAAAGAATTTAAACTTGCTACTTTCTAGTAACTAACAATACTTGGCATGTAAGTGCTCAAAAGAAAGATTGTTATTTAGGATTGTTAGTAGGAAATAAAAAAGAATATTATTACAGAGTTAATTTTGTAATGAGAGACAGAATAAATTCAGTTTTCACTATAAGTACAGCAGTTTTTTAGCAGCAATTTATTATAAAATTTCAACTAAATACCAATTAAAATATTTTTCCCCTGAGGGGAGGGAGATCTTATGCCTTTTGTTTTTATTAATGTCTCTGTATGTTCCAGAGCTGGGCCAGAAATTGATAATGTTTAATCAGCCACAAGTTCTTGGGACTTGAGAAATCATGATTCATATTTACTTCTTTTTTTAATAGGTGCATTTCATTCATTTTGGAAAAAAAATTAAATGCAGAAAGCACAAAGCAAGGAAAAATTACAGCCATGATTCAATTCTGAATAAATTTCATAATAAGGTTATCTTTGTTAAAGATGATTGTTCAGTGTCCAGTTGAGCATTTATCACTTCCTACATATTATACATTTAATGGAAAGATCCACATCTCATTGGCAGAAGAGGCATGTAAATGAAGGTCTCTTAAAGTTTCTGCTATTTTGCATTGGATACTGTTGGCATTATAAAAAATTGAACAAACATTTGCTTCTTTTATTCTCCAAGTTTGAAGCTGAGGGGAATATATCCAACCAGTGGTAAAAGTTACATGTTGTTTTATTTCAGAGGAAATGAACCTTTAAAGAATTATCTGTGTTTTTCTTGGTTGTAAAAGTTTTGAAATTTGTACTGAAACAAGAAACAAATTATTGTTGCTTATAGTACTTGCTTATTAGGGCAAAGAACAGTGAAAAGCTGAGGAATTATTTATTTGGTCTAACTGAATCTTTCTTGTGAAGTAAAAAATGCTGCCCTCAAAAATTATTAATTTTTTCCCCAAATAATCCAAACCTTCCAGGGTAAGCCTGACCTACATTATCACCTAAAGCTTAGGGGAAAAAATATGCACCATGATTTTTAGTTTAAAAATAAATATTCACCATTATGCATTCTTTTATAAATTATTCAAGTCAGAATTTCAAAAGTTGAGCTATGTACCACTGAATATTAACTGAGCATTTCAGATTAGCATGATGCTTGTGGTTAATATTTGCAGAAATTTCTAATAATGATCAAGGTGGCCTTTATTTGTTTTTTTCTTGCCACTGACGCATAGGATATACCAAAAGAAAACAGTTCAGCCTCTTTCCTGATAAGAAAAGTAACCAAGAAGACCATCTACAAAACCAGGTCATGAGGAATTCTTTTTTTAACATGCATCAAAATATGTTAATATATATGTCTTGGGCTGATGAGATGTGTTAGTTCTTAAGTGAGTTCAAAGACGTTTGTATAAAAACAGTGAAAATAGGCAAAACAGTCTCTTTATCTCTTGAAAAGAAAGGAAGTAGCAAAAATGTAAATTCCAGAAATGTCTGCTTCTGAGAATGAGACTCTTTTAAATTTTTTCAGGGCATAACAAAACACTTAAAAAAAATTTAAGCATTAAACTTAACATACCATGCTTGAGAAAATACATGAGAGCAACCTGGATTTAGGGGGTTTAGATCAAGTCTTTGAAGTATCTTAAACCTCCTTGAGACCTAAAAGACTGTTTATAACTAACAGTTGCTTTGTAAAAACAATGTTCACATGATGTTTTTAAATTTCCTTGTTAAATTTTTATAAGAATATGTGGGTTGGGAAAAGGGAGCATCTGTATTACAAGATAATTTCATAAATTTGATTTATTCAATCTCAGAAATGGGGAACAGGATGCTCAGCAGGAAAGAGATTTACCAGTGGCTTGTATGAAAGCAGCAAAATGAAAATATGGGTAGCTGTATCAGCTTCAGGTTGACCTAATAATTTTCAAATATTAGTATAAGACAAGTAACAGCAACTTTAATGTTTTTTTTTCCTGTGATTTCTTGTGTTATAGTAATGAAACCCAGTGTTGCTGCACTCAGAGTCCATTGAAAATTTTCTCTCCACTGATATATGTTTTGCCACAAAGTTTTGTTTTTAAAGCAAAATGTAAATTTTATTCAAATCAGAATCTAAGAAGAAAACTAATGTGGGAACACAATCTGTATTAGTATTTGGAGCTGCTGACAGAGAGAGAAGTTTTTTTCTAAGAAAAACAATTCACTGTCTTGCTGTACTGTATACATATTTTTCACATTCGCTTAATAACACTCTCTCCTGGCTATGTGTTTTTGTACCAGAGTCAGTTTTTTTGGTTAAGAGAAGGCCACAGAATGGAGGGAGACCCAAGAAACCTATAGCCTTCCAGAATGTTGAGTTCTTACTTCTCAGCTATGAATAAGTGTGTTGGTCACTTATTTCACTAAGGAGCATCTCCTAGAAAAACATGAATGGAAGTTTATACCACTGCTGAATCCTAAATTAATTTTAAAAAGTTATAATTAATTTTATATTAAACTAGTAGGAGGTTCCATAAAGAAAAGAGTTTGAAATACCTGGATTTGACTTGTTATATTATTAACATATACTGCAATATATTAATATATAATGGATCAATGTATTTATTATAGATTTAAATGAATTATATTTATTTTTTCTTGTTCCAATCACATGTGCACTATAGAATTTTCAGCATTGGTTGCAGTGAGCCTCCTGCCTTTCTCCCATTTCTTTTGATTCATTTTTCAGACTAACAACTTAATATTCTCCAATATCTTGTTCTTATAGCTAAATCACATGACTCCTGATATAATGAGTGTACTTTTTTTGTATTTTAATTTTAAATTTCTAAGGCTTTCTTGTTACAGGGTAATAATCCTAGATTTCTTAACATTTTGAAAAAATTCTATCATACAATCAATGAGTGGCTTGAGGAAAGCTGTTATTTTTGGGGGGAGGGTTGCTTTGCACTTTTTAAAAAGTTTTTAATACTGTATTTGCAGCTTTTCTGTATGTTTCAGATTTATTTATTTATTTATTTATTTATTTATTTATTTATGGATCTTATGTATTTATTCATGAGAAACACAGAGAGGGCAGAGACATAGGCAGAGGGAGGAGCAGGCTCCCCACAAGGAGTATGATGCGGGATTCGATCCCAGGACCCCAGGATCATGCCCTGAGCCGAAGGCAGATGTTCAACCTCTGAGCCACCCAGGCATCCCCACACTTTGTTTTGTTTTCCTTTGATCCTCAACCCTGTACTCCTGAAAATTCGACATATTTATGCTTATGTTGGATAAAGTGAATTGCAATGAATCTTAAAAGAATTGCATGTATGCTTTTTTAAAGAATCAATATTTCTTCAATAAATATATGAACTAAAAAGGCAGGCTACAAAAAAAGTTCATTGGTATGATGTCATCTTTCTTTCTTTCTTTCTTTCTTTCTTTCTTTGTTTCTTTCTTTCTTTCTTCTTTCTTTCTTTTTCTTTCTTTTTTATTTATTCTTGGGAGACACACACACACACACACACAGAGGCAGAGACACAGGCAGAGGGAGAACAGGCTCCGTGCAGGGAGTCTGATGTGGGACTCAATCCCTGGTCTCCAGAATCACGCCCTGGGCCAAAGGCAGGCGCCAAACCGCTGAGCCACCCAAGCATCCCATGATGTCATTTTTCTAAAGAAGTTTCTGCGAGGGCAGCCTTCCCACCCATTCCTATAGATGAGATTACTCGTCCAACTTCACATGGCAGAATGGCAACAGTGGTTTCAAAAGATCTTTTTCCAGGATCTTTTCCTGGAAAAGACGTGTGTAACATTCATTTGCTGCTGTGTCTGGCCTGCAATCCTCCACAACAGTTAAGAAACTTGGAATTAGTGTCTGCAATTAGCAAACAGGAGTGTTCACATAAAAATTAAGGTATCTAGGTTGTCTTGCAAATAACCTTGAAAAGCCAAAGTGTTCTTTTCATAAAGTGACAGATGAATTGGAATAGTGATTGCCCCTTCTAGGAGGACCACACAGCTATTCTCCACTCACCTCCTATGAACCACCAGGCCCCGCAGACTCTTGAGTGTGTAACTTCTTATACTAGTCGAAAATAGTGAAACTGTGAGGGTATGATTCCTCATTAATGATGAAACATCATTTCTCAGAATGCCTCAGTTTTCTTCCTCGTACTTTTAAGTCATTCCCATCACCATTGAAGAATGGGAGAAGCACATGGGCCTCAACCACAGTTTGAAGTACTTAGAATCAGACCAAGTAAGGAAACATAGCTTGAGAATGTGGGTTTGTGAGGTCTATGATACACAAATGGCCAGGGAGGAAAAAGCAGCAGAAGTGATAACACTGTCCTTCGGACTTTCCTTGAGACCAATTTTGGAGAGCAGGAGAAGGTGACGCTGTCTTCTAAGTGTCTTTTCCCCTGAACTTGTAAATATTCCATTTTTGTTCATGTATACAGATATTAATAAATTAACTACGCTTCTGATGGAGCCTGAAACAAAGCACATAATGGGGAAAAATGCGCTGTTAAATCTTGACCTTTGGATTCAAATAGGATGTGTTGGTTGTGATATCATTTCCAGATGCCCCCCTTCTGAAAACAAATAATCAAGATTGTTAGTGGTATCTACTTATGAACATTTTACTGGACCTTCCAAGATGGATGTGGATTCCAATATGAATGTTAGCATCAGAATGAAGGGTGAGTGTCAGAATGTTTTACTCAGAGGAGAACTTTATGTATTTAAATGCAATATCAAATAAGGTCCATGTTTTTTCCATGCTCTATAATGTTGATACTTATACCTTGAAGACATTAAATTTGGATTTGTTTTGAAGTTTCGTTATCCATGGTCACACGGGTTAAAACTTTTATATGTGCTGTAGTTAGATTCCAAAGCGTTTTTGCTCATTTAATATTTTCCCAGAATAACTCTCATATCTTGGCTGTCAGTGACCAAATACCTTGCTTACTGCAGATTCATCTTTGGAGCTACATTATTTGACCTGAACTAGATGATAACCAGTTTTATTTGCAGGAAAACATTAATCTAAACAGAAGCATTCAGAACATGTGTGTAGAATCATTGTTCCTCATACACATCTATTTTATTATTGTTACTTCTCAGCATCTCACCAAGCTGCCTCCAGCACAATTTCTTATTAATATAAATAGGAATATCCTCTTCAGTCCTGCCAGACTGTTTACGTAGGCTGTTGATCAATTGTATTTGGATTTTTTAAAATTGTCATGGCTATTAGACTGGAAGGCAATATTTAAGCACATCCTGCTAAATGTATTTTTTCCTGGTTTTATTCTTAATTTAATAATTGAGAAATAATGAACTGATTCCTAAATAGTTTTTGGCTCAAAAAAATACAGTGTTATTATTATTTTTCTTTAACACAGTGCTTAGCTGTGGCTCTTGGACAGCGTTTATGCCTTGCATGTCATTTGTGAATGCTTTCAAATAAAAAATGTGCAGACTTGCATTAATCTTTTGGCCTTGTAGACAGCATAAAAGCTGTTTCTATGCTTATTCTAAGCCAGTTCTGTAAAGAGATGTAATGCTACTTAAATTTTAAACAAGTCAAGAGTCCCAAACAGGGCTGTGTTATGTTGTCACATCTGGTCATTCTTTGCATTAGAAGGATTATTCACGATGTTTTGCAATGTTTGCCACTTTGGACATCCAAAACGTCAATAACAGACCAAGAACCTAACACATTACCAGAGAGAAGAGAACATGAGGAGTAAAGAATACCATTGAAATATACTTTCAAAAAAAAAAAAAAAAAAAAAAAGAAATATACTTTCATCCCTGAAATTGTTTTTTAAAGTCTTGAGTTCATGGATTCCTCCAAGAATTAAAGGAAAACAGTAGAGAGAGATGCACAAAATTTTTCTATTTACAAAATTTGAATGTTCATGGAGGCTCATCATGCTCCTAGGCTCATGGATCATAGGTTAGGAACCCCTATGACAAATTTATATGCTTACATTTTAAATATGGTATAGTTATGTATGTATGCACTTACATGCTATTGAATATACATTTTTTATTTTTCTAAAACTTCCTTTAAGATTTCCCTGATTAGCTAAAAGCATGGAAATCTTGGTTGTTTCTGTCTACAGGGAAGTTTAATTCTATAGGATGCAGGTAGATGTGCTAACATTTAGGAGTCAATATTTTAATGGAATAAAAGCATGTTCAAAGCAAGTAATTGACATAAAAGTAGCTTATTTAACTGCCGTTGGTGAGACTATCTTACCTCATCCCTTTAACAGTTTTTTTTTTTATTTCAAATGTTCATGACATGCCAATTTTCTAGGTAAGTTTGTAAAAAGAAGAATGGATGTTACATCACTTATGTCTTCAGTAACATTCAGTTCAAAATGTTTCCTTGTGATTCCTACCTTGGACACGGAAGAAATTTAGAAGCCTGTTGCATAATTCCAAAATTATTTAGAATGTGTGATTTAGAGTGTGTTCATAGTTTCTAGGTATTTGGGGTTTTTACAGGTCTTTCATTGTTGATTTCTATTTTAATTCTATTTTTAAATTTAATTTAATTTTTTAATATTTTATTTAAATTCAACTTGCCAACATATAATATAACAACCAGTGCTAATCCCATCAAGTGCCGTCCTCAGTGCGTGTCACCCAGTTATCCCATCCGCCCACCCTCCTCCCCTTCTACAACCTTTTGTTTGTTTCCCAGAGTTAGGAGTTTCTCATGGTTTGTCTTCCTCTCTAATTTTTCCCCACTCAGTTTCCCTCCTTTCCCTGATGGTCCCTTTCATTATTTCTTATGTTCCCCGTATGAGTGAAACCATAGATAATGGTCTTTCTCTGATTAACTTATTTCGCTCAGCATAATACCCTCTAGTTTCATCTATGTCAATGTAAAGTAGGTATTCATCATTTCTGATGGCTGAGTAATATTCCATTCCATATATACATATATATGTATATACACACATACTACATCTTTAATTCCATTTTTATTACAAAACATACTCTGTATGATTTCAACCCTTTGAATTTGAGTATCGCTTGGTTTTTGTATGGCCCATTTTGGTGAGTATTTTAGGTGCACTTGAAAAGATTTTGCATTTTGCCGTTATTATTTATAGTGTTCTACATATGTCAATTAGGTCAAGTTAGTTGATACAACCGTATTGATTTTTGTCTACTCATTCTGTCACTTCCTGAAACTGGAGTGTCAAAATCCCCAAGTATAATTGTTATACTGGGTTGAATAGTGCTCCCCCCGCCATGTCTATCCAGAATCTGTGAATGTGACCTTATTTAAAAATAGAGTCTCTGCAGGTATAATTAAGTTAAAGTAAGGTCATACTGGATAAGGATGGGCCCTAATCCAATGACTGATGTCATTATAAAACCAGGGAAATTTGGACACAGCCACAAAGGGCAGCACATGAAGATGAAAGCAGAATTTGGAGTTATGGAGCCACATAACAAGGAATGCCTAGGATTGCCAGCAATCACTGGCAGCCTGAAGCAGGAAGGAATGATCCTCCACTCGTGCCTCAGAGAGAGTATGGCCCTGCCGACACCTTGATTTCAGATTATTGGCCTTCAGAACTATAAGCAATCAATTTCTGAAGTTTTAAGCCAAAACAATGGATGTTAGGATGCTGTAATTATTTTAACAGATTTCTCTGGAATATTTAAAAAAATTAAAAAGCAAAATGCTTCACCATGTTGCTATTGACAATCAAAAACCTAGTCAGATGCTTTAGCTAGCATAGCCTTACTAATATTTGTATGTATTGTATGTATGAATGGGGTTATCTATAAAGATTTTCAACGAGATATTTGTCTGCTGTACTCAACTATAGAGTCAAGTTCAAAGAAAAATAAGAACATATGAAAACTCTCACCCAAGTCTTGAGCTAGGTCACTATTTATCAATTATCAATTGATATTTATGATACTCTATGTCAAGTACCTGGCTGTGCCCTGTATCTTTTGAGGATTCAAAACCAGAATAGAAGCAGCCTTCTTCTCAGGGTACTCCCAGCATAGTACCTATAACCTGTGACATCATAGCATAGGCAATCAGTACTCTACTCATGCAAACATATGTGATATTTTGGAAATATTTCCCAATTAATGTTTCCTTATTCGCTAGTCAATTTTTCTCTCCCTGCTCCTCACTCATCTTCATGATTTAGGAAAGAGGTTGACCAAAGCTACTTGGAAGGAGGTAAAGGTCAGATTGCAGTGAGAGGGGGGAAGTTGGCTCCTTCCATTTTTGGAAGGTAACAGGAGGAGGAGTGGATAAAGGGCGTAGGGGTATGGAACATTTGTGTCCCAGCTGCTGTCCTGGAGTAGAAATTCCAGGTCCAGGGAGAGCTGATCACAAGAGGAATGTGTGGGTTGGTGGGTTCTGCCCGTGGAGAGGCGACGGGTGCTCCTGGGGGAGTCAGAGCATGAAGACGGCGCACCCCATTGAGGCACGACTCCATAGAGGACAGACATGAATCGTGAGTCTTGCCCCGGGGAGAAGGGGCCACAGACAACACAAAGGTGTCTGGCTCATTTGCAAAGCAGCTCCTTTCCCGCCCAAGGGCCCAAAGCAAACCTAGAGGCTCTCAACGAGTCCCCTGTGGAGATGGCGCCCTCTGGAGGATAAGAGAAGAGGGGTAGAATCAGAAAAAACCTGCCTTGGCAGAAAAAATAAAACCCACAGCACCCAGTGTTTATGCAAAAAAGACTACTTAAACTGGAAGTCAAGGAGAAACTGTGAATTTTCAAGTTAGAGCTGCTACCCTCCTTCCTTCCCACATCTCACTCACAGCTTGGGAGTATCTCAGGAAAAATGGAGCCAATGGATCCTAACCTCTCATGTGAAACCACATTTTCTTCTCAAGTGTTCTTAAGTCAACTGGGAGGAGAAAGACAATTGAAGTGTTTGTCTTCTATGTTTCCATTTTTTTCTTCTTGTCCCTACAAGCAAAAACTTAAACAAAATAGAATACACCCAAGAGTATAAAATGCCCCTGAAATTAATATTTCTAACTGTGCCCTTCCTAAGGAGCATTTTAAAAGGGTACACCTGATTTCTTGATGTTTTGTATTTTGTTATTCTAATCATGCATCCCTTTCTCGTAAAGACCTAACTGCCACTTCTCTCTTTGCCATTATTTACCTCTGTTGATGGTTTGATAGGTTTAGTTACAATAAGCAAAATAATATAACTGATTTTTAATATAATTGATCACTGCTAGAGGAAAAGTCAGCAAGGGAACTTTCTAGAGCACCAGCATTGGTAGGACAGATTTAGGGCTGGATTCATCACCAGATAAAGATGGGTTTCTCAGGGCATCAGCTAAGCAGGGCACCAAAAGAAGTAGGCTAGGGAGGAAGGAAATAAGTAATAGAGGACAGAAGTCTAACAAGAAATGGTTTCAATTTCATCACATTGCAACTTTTGTATTGCTTGAAGGGTAAAATTGTTGTCGTTAGAGTTTAACTTTATTTTTATTTTAAATTGTACATGAAAGACATCCAAATCTTTTTAGTGCTTATGTCTACTACAAGTATATACCTGGCCCTGTGAAGAATAACTTTTTTAAAAAAAATAACAATAAGACAACAATACCTTCCCAGCTAATTTTAAGAGGACATCCATGGTTTTTTTTATTAGGTCAAATGAGAAGAAAAACATGAAATTTTGTCTGTCCTTCAAAAAGTGATGTGTGAAGGGCAGGAAAAAACCAGGACTTACTCCTGCGGCTTCTACATTAATCTTCCTTTTCTCTTTGTGAAGGGCTAGTAAACCACATTTAAGTTATGTCATTGAACTTCCGAAAAGACATAGATTTTGGGGATGTGTGCTTGTTTTGGAAGTGTGTGTGGGGGACGGTGGGGGGGTGATAGTGGTGGTGGGTAAGGGAGAACAAGGTGAGATCTGACCTCTCAGAAAGAAATGAGGTATGAGTCAAGTAACTTTTGGGTAGTGGAACAGGGTTGTGAAGAATCACTATGCCTCCAAAGCCCCCAACTGCAACCAAAGGCGTGGAGTCACTGCATCATGGCAATGGACAAGAGCAGGTTCCAGATCTGGTATGTGACCAGGGAGTTGATGATTCACATTTCATTCTTTCAGGAGACCATTCATTCTTATTTTTCATCACAACAGGGGTTAGAAAACATAGAAAACTGTCTCACTTAACTCTTTCTCTTCTTTTAAAGAAGTTATATAGATTTAAAGATATTTGTGTAAGATAAGAGTCTGTCAACTATCTATTGATCAATCAATCTATCATCTTTATCTCTATATATCTATTCCTTTTCACCTGGGTACATATGGCTCCAGTGCCTAGTGAGGCATTTTGCCTGAGTAGGACTCCATTGACCATTTGAGATATCTGGAAATTATCCATGAACTTTTGCTACACTCTTTTTTAAAGGGTGATATTGTGAAAAATTTAAATGTACAAAGTTATTTCAAAACAGCCAATGGGTTAGTCATTGATAACACTGGGATGACAAATAAGTACTTGCTGTGCTGGACGACATACCAGATACTCCGCATACATCATGTCCCCTGATCCTTAGAGGCCTGAGAACATTAGCAAGTACTGGGCCTTTCCATATGGTAAGCTTTGTGCTAAGCACCTTGACAGTGTGCATCCTTTAATTTATCTTTCAAAAAAATCTTGGAAAGTAGGAACTACTTCCAATTCTACCTTAAATTGAGAAAATTGAGGCTTAGAAAGGTTAAAAAATTAAAGTCACATGGCTAGTCAGGGGAGGCACAGGGTTTCCAGCAGAAGTCTGGTCTTAACCACACGGTGGTTTTTTTTTTTTTTCCATTTTACAGAGGGATTAGTTGAGGTTTTTCTTAGAGGTAAGTCAGCTTCTAGTAACTTACCATTTCAATCAAAGAAAACTCCATAGTCTCTATCATCACATAGAAGTTCTCTGTTACTCTGATATCACCTCCTACTACTTGCTAGCTCTCCACTGGCCATAGCTGAATTTCTGCGGGTCCTTTAACACTCCAGGAAGGTCCTCTTGACTAAGGGCCTTTGCACTCGCTGGGTGTACTTCTTCCCAGATATCCACATAGTTCACACTCTCACTTCCTTAGGGCTAGTCAAGCACAACATCAGGTGATTCCTGATTATTCCATTCCAAGTTGCTACCTTTCCCCCACCCCCTAGTCTGACACTTCCAATCCTTCCCTCATGTGCTGTATTTTTTCCTGGATACCTATGTATATGGTTAGACTCATCTACTTAATAATGGTCATATCCCTCTCTAAAATATAAGCTTCACTGAGGGCAAGTATTTTTACATTTTTGTTATTTTTTTTAATTGCAGCACCAGCATTTAGAATAGAACCTAGCACAGATATGGCTGCTCAGCAAGCACTTGAATGAATTACAAGAACCTAAGAAACTCACCTAAGGTCACATATTTAGTAATAGGCAAAGTAAAGCTTCATGACAAATCCAGTATTGAGTTTATCTACATATCAAGTGCATAAAGTGTCTTCCTGGGCTCTTCTTCCAAGTCCCTCGGTCTTTAATTATAATAGGTCTGGTGAATGTGAATAAACAAACCAAACAGGAAAAAGGCAGCATTTGTTACTGTCTCTTAAAGTGGGATACTTTAAAGTGAGATCAAATCAGAGGCCAGGTCAGGGAAAGGGGACACTGGTCTTTAACAGAAAGGGAGTTGACAAGTGATGAAGTAAGGAATGTGCTGATGTTTCTGGGCTGCATGGAGGGGCAAAGTGTGGGAAGGTCCTGAATGCAGTTGGTGTTGGGTTAATTAATTAAGGCGGGATGCCTGCACATTACGGGGAGGAAGGAACCGAGAGGATTGATTTGGAGTGGGCTGGAGTCTCAAGTAGCAGTTACAAAGGATCCTGGAGGCACAGGAAGGATGGGAGAAGTGCTGGGTACAGCTCAATTTGGCAAGTGGCCAAAGAAACATGTCAGATATTCGTGAAAACAGGCCACAGCTGCTGCACTTTACAAGCTACATGTCAGGCCTTTCCTTAGCCACCCCCTCACCGCACCCCATCTCCTGTTCTGTAATAGTCATTTTCATCCTAAGATGATCAGTCATAATTCAGTTATGTTGAGGGCATAAGCTGAGGGAAGGGGATGCTTGGGTTTCGTTGCTCATGGAGGAAGCTCCCAGCATTCATGAAAACCCAATCTCCACTGAAACTGAGAATTTAAATATCAGTGTACTGAGATTCCCCTTTGTTCCCAGAATAATTTTAAAAATTGTGGTTACTCTTCTTTAATCTCCTGATATCTAGACCTGTCATTTCTAAGAGTTCCAGAATCCTTAAAGCTCTTTTTTACTCTTTTCCACTTCAAAATGTATTTGTATATTTTCTATACTTCTCTATCCTGGAGGAAAGATTCTAGATTGTTCAAGGTAAAACATAAATGAACACACACACATACATATATACTGGACAGTTGATATACAGAAAGAACAAAAACATTTAAAGATTGTATATATTGTTACTGAATAATAAAATCTGGCTGAACTGCTTAATAGCATTTTTCCCTTCTCCCTCCTTCTTCCCCTCATAACATGGACAGGGTTTGAGTCCAGGCTCTGACACTTCTAGTGTAATCATGCCCAAACATTTGAGCCTTTATGCTCTTTAATTACCTCATCTGTAAAATGAGGCTAAAACTAATTCTTAACTAAGTAGGCTCTAGTAATATTTAATTGGGTAAATATATATCACATTTATAAGAGTATTAAATATGAAATATTACTAATATTTATAGGCACTGTAAATACTTAAGTGATTTTTGTGGTCTCTAACTTACTATGTATAGCAAGTAGAAAAGAACCCATAGAGAGGTATCAGAGTACTTCTTATCATGTTGAGGAAAAGAAAATATAATTATAGCTCTAGCCAACTGATATTTCTTGTCTTGATGAAATTTGTAAGTATAAATGGCATATGGGAAGCTCTTCTATTTAGGGAAATAAGAGTCAATATGAAGTAAGAGCAGACTTAACATTCAGAAGTGAATTCTATTATTTTTTTCCTGTTAGCAACTTGTCTTTGTGACACTGCTCAAATGCTGAGTGAAGTTGTTTCCTTGATGAGCACTCATTTGCATGCTGAGGTGAAATAAAACACAAGATACAGGAACTTCACTCTTTAGAAGAGGGGAGCTGGGACACCTAGGTGACTCAGTGGTTAAGCTCTGCTTTTAGCTCAGGGTGTGAACCTGGAGTTCAGGGTTGGAGTCCCTCATCGGGCTCCCCACAGGGAGCCTACTTCTCCCTCTGCCTGTGTCTCTGCTTCTCTCTCTGTGTCTCTCATGAATAAATAAATAAATAATCTTTCAAAAAAAGAAGAGGGGAGCTGATAGTTGATTATGCACATCTGCTAAAAATTTTACTTCAACTCACTTTCTTCCTTAACTTCCTTCTAACATGAATTGATCTTTAGCTTATGAAGACGTTGTAAAGCATGGAAAAAGATTACAAAAGGTGCTGAAATCAAATGAATTCCTTTATAAGTTATTGATGGGTACATTCACCTCATTGCTAATTTTGAACACTTTATTGTTTGACCAGTTGTTCTGTGATCACTTATCATTTAAACTACATTTTTGAGCATGAATCAGATGCTGGACACTGTTATAGGTGCTGGATATGAAAGTTTAATGAGACAAGCCTTTCCTCAATAGAAAACCTTGAGTAATAGAGGAAATACAAATTATCTTCATCTAATTATAATGCTTAAGGTAATGGTGTGTTATCAATCCCAATCTATTTCTAGGAGGATGCTCAAAAGAGAAGAATTCTACTAGAAGTATGAGGCATGGGTGGCTTTGAAGGGTGAGTAGAGGGAACAAAGTCTGAATTCAAGGAACAACCAAACAATACATGGTGTTTCTTGTTCATGCAAATAATCTAGTGAAGCAAGAGTATAGGCTGAAGGTGGAGACTGTCATAACTTGTGTCTGGGAAAGGAATCAAGCCTTAAGCTAGGTAACAACGATGAAAAGGGAAAGGCGAGGGCTCATTGGACACATTTTTGAGGCATGATTGACAAGACTTAATGACTACGGCTTTATTGTTTTAGGGGACCAGGAATTGGGAGATAATGTGGTTGAGATATTTTGAGTTTGATTATTTTGTCACCATGCCATCAAACTACCTTTGCTCTACTACCTCTGGTATTCAGATGGTCACAACATGCCAACCCATGTTTTCTCTGGCTCATTTTCCCTGTCCTATAGAATGTCTTCAGAGCCCTTTGTTTTTTAACTCTGGCGACAAGCAATGGAATTGACTAGTGCTAACCCAAATAAAACAAAAACAGTTCTTTTTACAATTCAAATAGGATACACATCAAGAAAATGTTATCCATTCCCCTGGGTACAGTATTCCAGGTGACTATTTCAGGCCTTGCAAACTTCTAAATCCTTAATGAGGCAAAAAAATTAGCAAAGGAAAGTAAACAGGCCATTTTAGCACACCAGAAAAATTCTCTGAAGTCACAGATACATTCCTGTTCCCGAGAATTAAACACAAATCAATAAAGATTAAATAAACAGTTGGAAATACAACTAAATAAAAGCTGAGACTTTAAAGAATATGCGCATTGCCAGGGGTTTGGCAAGAAGCTCCTGCACATTTCTTTTTCTGCTCTATTTCTTAATACAGTTTCTTTAAGAGTCAGCTCTGGCAGATGAACGAAGATCCTCTGTTAATGGATTCTTGAGAACTTGGGCTGTATACACAGTTTGCTTCTCAGACTCAAAACCCCAATCTGTATTACTGATGGATGAGCCTTTTTTTTTTCTGGTTGAAAATCATTTTTGAAGTTCTAGTATAAAATGCAAACATGTAAAAGTAACATCTATCAAACAAGAGCTTATTTTAAGAGTCTTTGAAACAAATGAAGGCAAATCTTTTTTTGGTTTGTTAATTTGTATTCAGATGTCAGGCTAAGAATTTTAAGTATGTATAATTGTGACTAGTGCATAATTTTAGAGAATGGAGATTTCATGTGTAGGCCTAAGACATAAGTGAATTTTTAAAAATTTCAATTAACATCTTCCTTTTGGTTCTGTTGTAATTTATTTGTGTATCATTTTCAGAATGAGAATAGAAAATGAAACTCAAACTAATAGATTTTGTTCCTTGAATGTAGCTTTATTACAAAAGTAGAAGTTGAGAAGACTTAAATTACTCCAGAAGCTGGAATAAAGTTTCAAATGATATGTACACGTAGAAGTATTTATACCAGTTCTCTTAATTACTATTTATAATTGGAAGATGGATTTAAATCACAGGAACCATGCATATTTCAAATGTTGGAATGTCTTTATTAGAGAGAAAGAAATATAGAATACATTGATTGTATGCTTTTTTATTTGTAAAGTCTATTTATGGTTTAAGTTGTCTGTCTAAAAACTCTTATTTTTGACTTACCAAAAGACTTGAGCTAGCACTGTTGGTTTCTCTATTCATAACAATGATGGGTCCTTCTGGCACAATCACTCTTCTTTTGTAACATTAAATCTGAGAATTTAACAACTGCCAGAAAAAAAAAGAGAATTTTTTTTAATCCTAAAAGACTTAAGAAGATATTTAAAAAACATTTCTATACCTGAGGAGTTAATTTAAAAGTAGATTTAAAAAGTATTTCAGGCTTGACCAAGACTGACCAAGACTCTTCTGTCCAAGTTCCTGTTAGCTTTTGATAATTTCACTTTCAATTAATTAAAAATTTGAACCACATTAGCCCAGACCATAATAACAGTGAAATTAGTTATTTAATCTTGGTTGAAATTTGTCATATTATTTTAAATTGATTATTTCAGTTTTATTTCTTCATCAGTTTGTGTTACTGTGCAGAACCAATGCTAACAAATGGAATTTCCCTCAGATGTTCAACCTCTATTTCTCACCATAGTCAAAGATCTTATGTAGTTCCTTAAATAAATAGAGTTCCGTACTACAGAGCCTTCTTCCCTTGTTCTGGAATTTTCTTGCTCTCTCCCTGTTAAAAAAATTTCTGGTCTTTCTTGTGGTCCTGAATTCTGTTTCCAGACTATAATTAAAACATTAGTGACCAAAATGGCTTAATAAGAAGTTCTACTTTCTAGGTACATCTTTCTACAATGCCAAACCAAAGTAATGCTAGGAGAAAAAAATCAGACATGCTTTTTTCAAGGGGAGCTTTTCCAGTATTTTCTTCTTTTTCTTTAAGTAGGCTCCATGCCCAGAGTGGAGCCCAACACTGGGCTTGAATTCACAAACCTGAGATCAGGATCTGAGCTGAGGTCAAGAGTTGGAAGTTCAACTGACTGAGCTACTCAGATGTCACTTAGTACTTTTGTAAATTCTACATGTAGGATCTGCTTAGCTATTTTTGGTATTGAATTTCTATAATAATCTCACATTGCATTTCATAGATCAGAGTTTGAACCCATACAGCAGAACTAACTTTATAGGCATAAAGTTAGCTCTACCCCAGGCATATTTGGCAATGTCTGGAGACATTTCTTATCTTCATAACCGGGGAGGTGTTACTGGCATCTAATGAGCAGAGACCAAGGATGCTATCCACATCCTATAATGGAACAGGCAGCTTTCTGCTGCAAAGAATTACTTAGCCACAGTGTCAAGTTTGAGAAACCCTATCCTCGGGTAATTTCAGCCTGAGAGGCAGATTATTAATCTGGCTGAAAGGCTTTCCTTTTAGTTGGGAGTCAGAGTTGAAATAAAATTTGATTTTTTATCCAGAGTGGTACAACCATACTGAAAGGCTATGTTACTTTTTTTGCTTTGATAGTGGTAAAGGGTTTTTGTCCGTTTGTTTCTATTGAAGTTCGATTTGCCAATATATGGTATGACACCCAGTGCTCATCCCATCAAGTGCCTTTCTCAATGTCCGTCCCAAGTCACCCCAACTCCCTGCCCACCTCCCCTTCCATAACCCTTTGCTCATTTCCCAGAGTTAGGAGTCTCTCATGGTTTGTCTCCCTCTCTAATTTTTCCCACTCATTTTCTCTCCTTTCCCTTATAATCCCTTTCACTATTTCTTATATTCCTTGTATGAGTGAAACCATATGATGATTGTCCTTCTCCAATTGACTTACTTCACTCAGCATAATATCCTCCAGTTCCATCTGCATCGAAGCAAATGGTGGGTATTCACCCTTTCTGATGGCTAATATTCCATTGTATATATAGACCATACTTTCTCTATATATTCATCTATCAAAGGACCTCGAGGCTCCTTCCACAGATTGGCTATTGTGGACATTGTTGCTGTGAACATTGGGGCGCAGGTGTCCCGGCATTTCACTGCATCTGTATCGTTGGGGTAAATCCCCAGCAGTGCAATTGCTGGGTTGTAGGGTAGCTCTGCTTTTAACTCTTTGAGGAACCTCCACACAGTTTTCAAGAGTGGCTGCACCAGTTCACATTCCCACCAAGAGTGCAAGAGGGTTCCCTTTTCTCTGCACCCTCTCCAACATTTGTTGTTTCCTGTCTTGTTAATTTTCCCCATTCTCACTGGTTGTGAGGTGGTATCTCATTGTGGTTTTGATTTGTATTTCCCTGATGAAAAGTGATGCAGAGCATTTTCTCATGTGTTTATTGGCCATGTCTATGTCTTCTTTGGTGAAATTTGTTTATGTCTTTTGCCCATTTCATGATTGGATTTTTTGTTCCGTGGGTGTTGAGTCTGATGAGTTCTTTATAGATCTTGGATACTAGCCCTTTATCTGATATGTCATTTGCAAATATCTTCTCCCATTCTGTAGGCTGTCTTTTAGTTTTGTTGACTGTTTCTTTTGCTGTGCAGAAGCTTTTTATCCTGATTAAGTCTCAATAGTTCATTTTTGCTTTTGTTTCCCTTTCCTTCATAGATGTATCTTGCAAGAAGTTGCTGTGCCCAAGTTCAGAAAGGGTGTTGCCTGTGTTCTCCTCTAGGATTTTGATGGATTCTTGTCTCACATTTAGACCTTTCAACCATTTTGAGTGGTATAAATGGTATCTTTGTGTCTGGTGTAAGAGAATGGTCCAGTTTCATTCTTCTGTATGTAGTTGTCCAATTTTCCCAGCGCCATTTATTGAAGAGACTGTCCTTTCTCCAGTAGATATTTTTTCCTGCTTTGTCGAATGTTAGTTGACCATATAGTTGAGGGCCCATTTCTGGGTTTTCTCTTCTGTTCCATTGATCTATGTGTCTGTTTTTGTGCCAGTACCACACTGTCTTGATGATCACAGCTTTGTAGTACAGCTTGAAATCTGGCATTGTGATGCCCCTGGCATTGGTTTTTTAAGTATTCCCCTGGCTATTTAGGTCTTTTCTGGTTCCATACAAATCTTGAATTATTTGTTCCAACTTTCTGAAGAAAGTCTATGGTATTTTAATAAGATTGCATTGAATGTGTACATTGCCCTGGGTAGCATAGACATTTTCACAATATTCATTCTTCCAATCCATGAGCATGGAATGTTTTTCCATGTCTTTGTGTTTTCCTCGATTTCTTCCGGAAGTGTTCTGTAGTTTTTAGGGTATAGATCTTTTTCTCTTTGGTTAGGTGTATTTCTAGGTATCTTATGGTTTTGGGTGTAGTTGTAAATGGGATTGACTCCTTAATTTCTCTTTCCTCAGTCTCATTGTTAGTGTATAGAAATGCCACTGATTTCTGGGCATTGATTTTGTATCTTGCCACATTGATGAATTCCTTTATGAGTTCTAGCAATCTGGAGGGGGGGGAAGCTTTGGGTTTCTATATACAGTATCATGTCATCTGTGAAGAGGGAGAGTTTGACTTCTTCTTTGCCAATTTGAATGCCTTTTATTTCTTTTTGTTGTCTGATTGCTAAGGCTAGGATTTCTATTATAATGCTGATTAACAGTGGTGAGAGTGGACATCCCTGTCGTGTTCCTGATCTTAGGGGGAAGGCTCCCAGTGTTTCCCCAATTGTGAATGATATTTGCTGTGGGCTTTTCATAGATGGCTTTTAAGATATTGAGGAATATTCCCTCTATCCTTACACTCTGAAGAGTTTTGATCAGGAATGGATGCTGTATTTTGTCAAATGCTTTCTCTGCATCTGTTGAGAGGGTCATATGGTTCTTGTTTATCCTCTTGTTGATATGTCTATCATGTTGATTGCTTTATGAGTGTTGAACCACCCTTGCCTCCCGGGATAAATCCCACTTGGTCAGGGTGAATAATCCTCTTAATGTACTGTTGGATCCTATTGGCTAGTATCTTGTTGAGAATTTTTGCATCTGTGTTTATCAGGGATATTGGTCTATAGTTCTCCTTTTTCATGGAGCCTATGTGCGATTTTGGAATTAAGGTGATGCTGGCCTCATAAAATGAGTTTGGAAGCATTCCGTCCCTTTCTATCCTTCAGAACAGCTTTAGTAGAATAGGAATTATTTCTTCTTTAAACATTTGATATAATTCCCATAGGAAACCATCTGGCCCTGCACTTTTGTCTTTTGGGAGGTTTTTGATGACTGCTTCAATTTCCTCCTTGGTTATTGGCCTGTTCAGGTTTTCCAATTTGTTTTGGTAATTTGTGGTTTTCCAGAAATGCATACATTTCTTCTAGATTGCCTAATTTATTGGCATATAGCTGCTCCTAATACATTTTTAAAAATCATTTGTATTTCCTTAGTATTTGTTGTGATCTCTTCTCTTTCATGATTTTATTGATTTGAGTCTTTTTTCTTTTTAATAAGGCTGGCTAGGGGTTAACCTATTTTATTAATTCTTTCAAAGAACCAACTCTTGGTTTTGTTGATCTGTTTTACTGTTCTTATGGTCTCTATTTTATTGAATTCTACTCGAATCTTTATTATCTCTCTTCTTCTGCTTGGTGTAAGTTTTACTTGCTGTTCTTTCTCCAATTCTTTTAGGTGTGAGGTTAGCTTGTGTATTTGAGTTTTTTCCAATTTTTTGAGGGATGTTACTATTGCTATGTATTTTCCTCTTAGGACCACTCTTGTTGTATCCTAAAGATTTTGAATGGTTGTATATTCATTTTCATTAGTTTCCATGAATCTTTTAAAATTCTTCTCTAATTTCCTGGTTGACCCTTTCATCTTTTAGTAGGATGCTCTTTAGCCTCCATGTGCTTGAGTTTCTTCCTAATTTCTTCTTGAGCTTGAGTTCTAGTTTCAAAGCATTGTGGTCTGAAAATATGCAGGGGACAATCCCAATCTTTTGGTATCAGTTGAGACCTGATTTGTGATGCAGTATGTGGTCTATTCAGGAGAAAGTTCCATGTGCACTTGAGAAGAATGTGTATTCAATTGCTTTCAGATGTAAACTTCTGTATATATCTGTGAAATCCATCTGGTCCAGTGTATAATTTAAGGCCCTTGTTTCTTTGGTGATGCTGTGCTTAGAATATATGTCATTTGCAGAAAGTGCCATTTTGAAGTCTCCTACTAGTAGTGTATTATTATATAAGTATCTCTTCACTTTGGTTATTAATTGATTTATATACTTGGCAGCGCCCACATTAGGGGCATAAATATTCATGATTGTTAGGTCTTGTTGGATAGACCCTTTAAGTATGATATTGTGTCCCTCTTCATCTCTTACTAGTCTTTGGGATAAACTTTAATTTACCTAGTATGGTGATTGCTACTCCAGCTTTCTTTTGAGGACCATTTGAATGGTAAATGGTTCTCTGCCCCTTAATTTTCAGGCTGGAAGTGTCCTTAGGCCTAAATGAGTCTCTTGTAGACAACAAATAGATGCATCTTGTTTTTTATCCAGTCAGATACTCTGTGTCTTTTGATGTGTCTTTAAGCCCATTCATGTTCCGAGTAACTATTGAAGGATATGAATTTACTGTCATCATATTACCTATTCAGTCCCTGTTTTTGTGGATTGTTTCTTTGGGCGTCCTCTTTCTTTTACAGGATTCCCCTTAATATTCCTTGCAGAGCTGATTTGGTGGTCACATATTCTTTCAATTTCTGTCTATCGTGGAGGCTCTTTATATCTCTTTCTATTCTGAATGAGAGCCTTGTTGGATAAAGTATTCCTGGCTGCATGTTCTTCTCATTTAGGACCCTGAATATATCCTGCCAGCCCTTTCTGGCCGGCCAGGTCTCTGGGGAGAGGTCTGCTGTTAATCTCATATTTCTCCCCATATAAGTTAAGAATCTCTTGTCTTGAACTGCTTTAAATATTTTCTCTTTGTCATTGAAATTTGCAAATTTCACTATAAAATGTCAAGGTGTTGAATGGTTTTTATTGATTTTTTAGGGGGGAGGTCCTGTCTATCTCTTGTATCTGAATGCTGGTTTCCTTCCCCAGATTTGGAAAGTTCTCAGCTATGATTTGTTCGAATATACCTTGTGGTCCTCTCTGTCTCTCAGTCTTTTCTGGTCTCCCAATTAGATGTATATTCCTCATTCTCCAGGTATCATTTATTTCCCTATGCCTTTACTCATGGGCTCTTAATTGTTTTTCTCTTTTTTTCCTCAGCTTTCTTTCTTATCTTCAACTTGTCTTCTATGTCACTCACTCTTTCTTCTACTTCATCAACCCGAGCAGTTAGAACGTCCGGTTTGGATTGCATCTCATTTAATCTATTTCAAATTTTGGCCTGATTAGCTTTCCATTCTGCAGTAACAAAGTCTCTAGAGTCCTCTACATTTTTTTTTCCAGAGCCACCAGTAGCTTTATAATTGCACTTATGAATTGAATTTCTGACATTGTATTGAAATCCAAATTCTGTAACTCTGTGGCAGAGTATATTTCTGATTCTTTCTTTTGTGGTGAATTCTTCTTTCTAGTTATTTTGTCCAGTGCAGAGTGTCTATATGAGTGGGCTGAGTCAAAAATATCAACCATGACCTAAGTACAATACACCCTAGATGATTCTGAAGAGGTCAGAGACCAGAAAATAAAAGCAAAAGAAGAACAGAACAAAGTATAACCACTAAAGTGAAACAAATTTAAAACAAAAAGCCAAAATCCAAAACAAAGAAGAAGAAAAAAGAAAAAGAAAAAAAAAAAAAAAAAAAAAAAAAAAAAAAGAAAAAGGTACAGAAAGGAAGAAAAAGGGGAAAAAAGGAGGAATGGTGGTGGTGGTGGTGAGAAAGTGGTAATGGAGAAAGAATGTGACCTAAGGGGTCCTAGAGGGTGATCCTCCTGGTCCCGAGTGTATTTTGTATTTTGTATTTTGTATTTTGTTTCATATGTTAGAACATGCTCAGTCCCAAATTTATATAAACGGCAATACTTGTCGAAAGGCTCAACATTGACCACCGAAACATAAACAAGATAAAAGAGGGGGAGAATGGGAAGTAAGAGAGAATATAATCTCACAGAATGAACCATCACGGTGTTCCACTTGGTTCTGGGTGTATGCTGGTCATGTTTTAGAAGGTATTAACTTCCACCATTGTAAAACAAAATGAGGCAGAAAAACAAAAAACACAGAACAAAAACCCATATCTTGTAAATCTCCCAACATTAAAGTGAAAACATTGAAGGGAATCCAGAAGAGAAAAATACATCTAAGACAAGTAGAAATATGAAAGTATTTGTAGAAATATGAAAGTCTGAAAGGAAAAAACTTAAAATGAAAAGGTGGTAAAATATTGTAGTTAAGGTGGGAAAAGAGAAAAAATATTGGAAATTTTTAGTCTGATATAAAAAAGAGTCATAATGGAAAAGGAAAAAAAAAAAAAAACGGTACCCTCTAGTTCTATATACTATTTTCCCTCGTTTTTCCCCCAGTCTTGGAGCTTTCCAGTGCTGCTTGGTCAAGAACTTGTTCTTCCCCTGTCCTTCCAGCTGGTCTGGGAGAGGGGTTGCTGTGGTGATTCAGGTGTGTGTACCTGGGGGAAATGCCCTGCCCCCTGCTGGGTGCTGGGCTCAGTGGGAACTAGTTACCCAGAGAGACCTCAGTCCCCTGGCAGCCCCGCCCCTCCCAGGCACGAGGTGACACAAGGAGGAACAACAACCCTGGTGGTGGCCAGGCCTGCAGCTCTGGAGTCAGCTACACCTGTAGCCACCCACTGCTCCCAGTCTGCACTGGCCTAGATGCTCCTGGGGCAGTGGGGGGTGCTGATCTGCACAGCTTGAGGGCACCTGGTGGCAGGAGAGTCCTCGCTGTCCTGTGCTCTCCCCACCTCTACCTGTCCCAGGGGGATGCAGGATTCCTAGCTCTCTCCGCTGGGGCGCCCTGGGACCTGCACTCCCAGGGCCACCTCTCCAGCAGGGATTGGGGCTCAGCCACCTCCGTCCAGAGCCCCTGCCTGACTCCCTGGCTTCTCCCTGATGCCCTGGGGGCTGCGCCCTCCAGCTCTTTACCAATGGGTCCATGGTTTATGGAGCACTTTCCCTTGGGTGCCCCTCCTTTCATAGTGACCCCCGGAATCTGGAAGCTTCCCTGCCCCTCCTGCTTGATTTCCCTGCTGAACACATTTCTGTCCAGGAAAACTCAGGTGATGATTTTTAAAGTCCCTACTTCCCCAGGGCTAGGTTTTCCTGCCCTGAGGCTCACACCAACCTGCCTTAGCCCAGGTCCTCGAGGGCCCCTCCCCCACTTGATTCTGTTTTAATTTTTTCCACCTCCTATCTTGTTAGAAGCCAAAACCCTTCTCTGTGTAGCATTCCAGCTGTTCTCTCTTTAAATCTCAGGTTGAATTCGTACATGTTCAGGATCTGTTGAAAGTTATCTAGGGTGAGTTGGTGGGGCCAGGTGAGTTGAGGCCCCTACTCTCCTGCTGTTTTGCCATGCCCTCTTGGTAAAGGGTTAAAATATATACACATTCAAATTTGTATTTAAATTAAATGGTGTGTAATAAATCAAATAGTAAACTTTACAGTGTTGCTGTGATCTCTAATATTATAGCTTTAGAAGTAATGCTTTAAGTGCTTTTTTGTGTGTCTCATTTCCCTCTTCAGATTCCTTTTTTTTCTAACTTGAGACAAATAATTCAGCAAGCCTCTAGATTTTGTGTGACTGTGATATTTATGTTTACCATATTTTCTCTACACTTTTAAGTTTCATCTTTTTTTATGTTTCATTTCCTCAAATCTTTCCATGATTTGTGTCATTCATTAAATAAATGTTTATTAAGTGACAACTGTCCAGATACTGTTCTATATGTTATTGTCCTACAGTAATGAATAAAATAGACAAAAATCCAAGAAACCAAGGAATGTATAGTCTAGTCTGGTGGAGTGAGATAATAAACAATGCACCCCAAAATTACATAGGTATGAGTACTATTGACACAAGTAAAGCAAGAAAGAAGAAATAGAGAGCCATGGTGAGGGGATGGGGATGAAATTCTATAGTAGCCGGGTACAGACTCACTAAGAAGATGACTTTGGGCAAGCACCTAAAGAAGAGGAGGGAGTGAGCCATGAGCATATCTGGGAGAAGTGTGTTCTAGGAAGAGGAAACTGCAAGTGCAAAAGTCTTGAGGCTGGAGTGTACTTGGTATATTTGAAGGTAGCAGAGTCCATGTTGCTGGAAGACAGTAAAACAGAGATGAAGAAGAGGACAATGGAGTCAGAGAGGCCACGAATGGGAAAATCAAGTTTTATGGGAAGATTTGGAAGGCCTATTCAAAAAATTTTGGCTTTTACTCTGCATAAGATGGGGATCCACTAGAGGCTGTTGAGTAGAAGCACGACAAAATCTGACTTGTGTTTTAAAATGACCACTTTTGGACACTACATGGAGAATAGACTAGAAAGGCAAGAGTGGAAGAAGGGAGATCAGTAAGGAAACTAGAAAGTTTGGACCAGAATGCTAACACTGGTAAGTGGCATATTGATTTATTAATTTATTGAAGATTCGGCTTATAGAAAAAAGAGCCAAAAGTTTTAGCTGGCTAAGTAGAGGACTGATATAGTAGATTGTTCTACTGTTTATGAAATATTTCAGTTTCCTCAATGTAGAGTTTCTTCCTGTGAGGGAATACACATCTGTCTGATTGAAATTGGGAGGCCATGTGATTTGTGATTGACCATTTGACCAATAATAAGTAAGCAGGAGCTTTAAGATCTACAATTTGGCTCACTGCATCACTTTTTCTTCAGCAACAAAGCCAGCAATGCTTCAGCTAATGGCTACTCTGTTTGGTTCCTAGAAAAAAGCCAATGTGAATTATAACTGGAGAGATGTACTGATGATACATGGCAAGACACAAATCTTTATTGTTGGAAACCAGTAACATGTTCAGGTTGCAGCATCACCCAGCTTTGCCTGACTAATAGAAATGTAGTTGGCATTCCCTGAAATGAAAACATCTGATAGAGACAGAGGTCTTAGGTGTGTTTGGAGTTACCAGACTGAGAAGTGCAGCTAGGAAGGTAGGAGGATAACCAGGATGTGAAGTGTACTGGAAGCAAAGTGAACAAAATATAGCAAGAATGATCACCTGTGTCCTAGAGTACTTATAAGTCAAGTGGGGTCAGGTCTAGGAATTGACCTTTGAATGCAGCAATGTGGAGATCATTGATGATCTTGCCATGAGCTGCTTAGGTAGAGTGGTCTGGAGAGAGCTTGAATGAGATGGGCTACGGAGAAATTGGTGGAGAGAAGTGAGTCACCAAAGATAGATACTAACTTTTTTAAGAAGCTTTCCTATAGAGGTGAGTGGAGAGATGATGAACAGTGAAATGGGGTCAAAAAAGTTTTGGTATTTTGTTTTGTTTTGTAACAGCATATTAATATGCTGATGGGAATTATACAGCATAGAGGGAATTAACTGATGGAGCATGAGAGAGAGGAGAAGAGCTGGAGAGATACCTTTTACTAGGTGGGAAGGGGTTGAATGCAGTACACAAATTGCGATGTTGATGGTGATAGGACCACATATAGTTCATTTATAGGAACAAAAATGGAAGGGGATCCCTGGGTGGTTCGGTGGTTTGGCGCCTGCCTTTGGCCCAGGGTGCGATCCTGGAGTCCCGGATCGGGACTGAGTCGGGCTCCCGGCATGGAGCCTGCTTCTCCCTCCTCCTGTGTCTCTGCCCCTCTCTCTCTCTCTGTGTCTATCATAAATAAATAAACAAATCTTAAAAATTAAAAAAATAATAATAAAAAAGGAACAGAATGGAAAGAAGGGAGGTGGATACAGATGGAGGTCCATGGGTACAAGTGGGTGGAGTGAGAACTTCTGGCACTTCTGGTTGTTTCTCTTTCTCATTAAAACTGGAAGCAAGGGCATCCACTGAGTGCGAGGATGGGTAAGGAGCTGTTGGAGATTTGACATGGTTACACATTTTTGTCCATCCATGTTTAGCTGGATGTGGGATAAGTATGGAATATTGGAAAGATGCGTTTAGCCATGGTGTGAGGTTGTCCTACAAATCCAGCAAAGCAAAGGAAGAGAAAAGGTTTAAGAATATATTGAGAGGCATAATTATAATAGGACTAGCCATGGAATTTTAGAAGGGAAGTGAGGAGTGAGACGGTGAAGAGGTATTCCTGTGCATGTATTGTTGAAGTTGGAGACTAGAAGTGATAAAGTAAAGAAATAGAAGCTGTTGGCTGGCAAATGGGCTGCTTAAACTATAGATTACAGAAAGGCTGCGATAAATGCTGACAGGGTCTAGGGTATGTCTATGACACTGAGCAACTGGGTAGGGCATAGGACAAGATCTTAAAAGTTTTTGACACTGAAGGTGACCTAAATCATCCAAATTCTTTTCTTAAACATTTCCTCTCATTTAAATCCCTCAATTATGCTCACTTTCATTTTTCATGACTTCAATCCATATAAATTTCAAATTATTAGAACAAATTTCACAGTTTAGTTCAACTAACACTTGAAGCATCATGCAGAATCTCTTTGGCTTACTTTAGATTTATATAGAACGAAAATGCACAAAGTCACACTGAATAAGGAAGGAGTTTGTGGCTCTCTGCTCCTCCCCATTTGACAGACAGCAGCATCTTCTGGTGCAGTGCCAGCCATGTCCCCGAGATATATTGGTGAAGGTCGGAGTGAATGGATTTGGCCATATGGGGCACCTGGTCACCAGGGCTGCTTTTAGCTCTGGCAAAGTGGATATTGTCACCATCAATGACCTCTTCATTGACTTTGACTACATGGTGTACATGTTTCAGTATGATTCCACCCAAGGCAAATTCCACGGCACAGACAAGGCTGAAAATGGGAAACTTGTCATCAATGGGAAGTCCACTCCACCTTCCAGGGGTGAGATCCCGCCAACATCAAATGGGGTGATGCTGTGGAGTCCACTGGGGTCTTCACCACCATGGAGAAGGCTGGGGCTCACTTGAAGGGCGTGGCCAAGAGGGTCATCATCTCTGCTCCTTCTGCTGATGCCCACATGTTTTTGGTGGGCGTCAACCATGAGAAATATGACAACTCCCTCAAGATTGTCAGGAAAGCCTCCTGCACCACCAACTTCTTGGCTCCTCTGGCCAAAGTCACTCATGGCAACTTCGGCATCATGGAGGGCCTCATGACCACTGTCCATGCCATCATTGCCACCCAGAATACCATGGTTGGCCCCTCTGGGAAGCCGTGGCATGACGGCCAAGGGGCTGCCCAGAACATCATCCCTGCTTCCACTGACACTGCCAACGCTGTCAGCAAGGTCATCCCTGAGCTGAACGGGAAGCTCACTTGCATGGCCTTCTGTGTCCCCACCCCCAACATGTCAGTTATGGATCTGACCTGGAGAAAGCTGCCAAATATGACAACATTAAGAAGGTGGTGAAGCAGGCATCAGAGGGCCCCTTCAAGGGCATCCTGGGCTACACTGAGGACCAGGTTGTCTCCTGTGACTTCAACAGTGACACCCGCTTTTCCACCTTCAACGCTGGGGCTGGCATTGCCCTCAATGACCACTTTGTCAAGCTCATTTCCTGGTATGACAATGAATTCAGCTACAGCAACTGGGTGGTTGACCTCATGGTCTACATGGCCTCCAAGGAGTAAAGAGCCTCCTGGACCACCAGCTCCAATGAGAACAAGAGGAAGAGAGAGGCCCTCAGCTGCTGGGGAGTCCCTGCCCTTACTTAATCCCCCAACACAATGAGAATCTCCTGAACTCCAATTTATATCCCAGGCCCCTGAGGAAGGGGAGGGGCTTGGGGAGCCCTACCTTGCCATGTACCATCAATAAAGTATACTGTACCCCCTCCCAAAAGGAAGCAGTTTGTTGGGTATTATTTCAATAACTGAGATCAGTTCCTATCAAAGACGCTCTAATCATTTATTAAAATCTAAATATATTAGACTGTTAAAAATTGGTTATTTGTTCAGTATTTGGCTTAGTGTCACTTTTTATAAATTATTATCTTGGGATATCATCTCTTTCAGCATTATCCATTGAATTACTGATATTCTTAAGATGTTGACTAATGTTGCAGCCGCTATCTATTATGTTGTGAAAATCCGACATAGAAACAAGAGGTACAAAAAAAAAAAAAAAAAAAAAGAAACAAGAGGTACCTATCAAAAAAAGTGAGCCTGTTGTTTACTTTTAAATCTAGAGAAAGTTCTGTTTTTTACCTGACAAATCATAGCGTTATAAGTTAACTTTGAAAGTCAGAACACCAGGTAAGTTTTGAATGCTTAGAAAAAGTTGATGGTAACTCTTTTTTTTTTTTTTTTTTTTTTTTTGAGAGAGAGAGACAGAGTGAGAGAGAGAGGGAGAAAGAGGGAGAGAATCTCCATACCCAGCATGAGAGCATGAGCCCGATGCAGAGGTTGATCTCACAGCCCTGAGATCATGACCCCAGACAAAATCGAGAGTCAGGTGCTTACCCGACTGAGCCACCAGGCACTCCTGATGGTAACCTTTTGATCACCTTCACTCATTTCCCTTCCCCTGTACCCCTGTCTCTGGAAACCACCGATCTGTTTTCTGTTTCTATGAGTTCATTTTTTTTATATTCCACATATAAGTGAGATCACTTTTGCCTTTCTCTGTCTGACTTATTTCACTTAGCATAATGCCTTCAAGGTCCATCCATCTTGTCACAAATGGCAGGATTTCTTTTTTTTATTGATGAGTAACATTCCGTTGTGTATATATATATACATACCACATCTTTATTCATTCATCTGTTGATGGACACTTAGGTTGTTTCCATGTCTTACCTATTGTAAATGGTTTTGCATGAACATGGGATGTGGATATCTCTTCAAGACAGTAGTTTCAGAGGTGGAATTGCTAGATCATATAGTAGTTTTATTTTTAATATTTTGAGGAACCTCTGTTTTTAATATTTGGCAGTTTCCATAGTGGCTACACTGATTTACATTCCATGGGCCATTGTTTTCATTCACAAGGTTCCTAGCCATTTGTTATGATTTTCCAAAGCTATGACATTAGTTCAATCTTATGTTAGTAAGTAAAGCCCAAACTGGTTCTAAATGAGGATGAGAGTGGAGGAGTTGTGGAATTAGCTTGAGGAGGTTTTCCAAACTGCACATTCCTAGCTCCATTATCTCTGCAGAGATGTAGATATTTTCCTGCAAACTCCCATTTCACTTATCTATCTATAACACACATCCGCAAGTTTTTATTTGCTTCTAATTGGCAAAATTTAAACTAATACCTAAAAACTAACAATTTTGCTTAGTGAAAAACTATATAGAGAATTAGAATGTAGTAGAAAGGAGGTAATATGTTTTTTAGTTTTTTGGAACATAAAGTTCTACAACCTTTTATTTAACCATATTTTGAATCTTAGTTCAAAAATCCAAATCACATATATTCATAAGCAACTATATTTTTGTCTCTACTAGGTCCTTCCTAGAATTACTCCTTTAGGAATATAGGAAGGGTATGTGTGTGTGTGTGGGGGGAAATACTGTGCCATGCATCTGTCAAATAACTATTCTTTCTTGTTACTATCACATTTTCAGTAATACTCATTAGATATCATGACATATGTGTTGTTGTGCTAGGCACTATTTACACTTGCCAAAGGTGCAGCACAATTATCACCTGTTTCCGTCACAAGCTCTTCTAGCTCTCTGTGGGATGAAAGAGTGTCTTCTTTTTCACTCCTTGGTGGGTGGTCTGTTGATTTGGGCTGACAACTGCACAGTATGTACTCATTTGGCAAATGACACCAAGACTGTGGCATTTCTTGCTCTGTTTATAATAAGACTTAGTGATTCAGGGGATGAAGAATTTATCACATATACCTCAAATATTTGATGCAGAGGTAGTATGTTGGGTACAGAGAAACTCTTTATGCATAAGAACCATCCAAACAGAAAACAAAACAAAAACTAAAAAGAAAGAGATTAGGGTTATATATAATAAGGAAATGACTAGCTCATATGTATAGTAGCAGCATTGCAGTTTTTGAAATTGAGAAAGAAATTATATACTGCCTTGTATTATTAGTTCTCCAACTAGAGAAGACTGAGGTCAGGATGCAAATATTAGACCCGTTTGTGTCTGGAGCGACTGAAGATGGTGCCTGTGCAAAGTATATGTTCAGGGGATGTGTATCAACTTACTGACTGATTAATTTAAAAAATAAGTAGATTTTTGTGCTTGGGTGATATTGAAGTTAATTTTGATTTAACACTGAGTATAACTTTGATGTTTATTTATTTTTTATTTTTTGTAACTCATGAATATATAATTAAAAATTCTTAACATTTTAGCAAATTAAATCCAATAAGATGGAAGAAGTGTAACACATTATGACTAAGTGAGGTTTATTCCAGGAGTGCTAGGTTGAATTAATATTTAGAAATTAATTGCTGGAATTTACTTTATTAATGAATGGGGGGAAATCATTTCAGTAGATACAAAAAAGCATTTGAAGTCATCCAATATCCATTCCTGATAAAGATGCGAAGGAACTTGAAATCAATCAGAACTTGCTCAACTTCCTTAATATTTAATGGTGAAAGTCTGAATATTTTCCCCTTGGATCAGGAACAAGGCAAGAATGTTTGCTCTCAACACTTCTATTTAACAGTGTATGGTGGATCTAACCAGTGCAATAAAGCAAGAATTTTTAAAAAGCTATCTATAAACTCTGATATTTTAAACCTTATTTGTGAAAATTACATTTAATTGTATAGCCTATGTATAGCCTTGTATTCTTTGTTAGCTAATACAGTTTTCAAAAGTCAGGGATTTATTACTTATGGTGTTTAGCACATACTAGATGCTCAGTAAATAATAGATAAATCAAAGAAATCCAAGGGAAAAATGCAGCTATAGAATTGACATTTTTTTTCCTCATTGCTTAAGCCTTAACCCTCCGTAATGGATTTGAGTGAGTGACTGTGGCAGGAATAGTCCCCCATCTATCAAGGCCCAGGCCCTCCTCTGCTTTAATAAAAGGACAATAGCCAGACAAGGCCCAGATTTCACTTTTCCTTCTCCATTGCCTTTTTTTAAAAATGTATTTTATTCTTTGAAGTCACTAAAATTTTCAGACCTCTTTGTCTCAGTAGTTTAGCTCATCCTAACCAATGCAGTTTTAAAATTTGGTTATACATATAATGATAAAAAACTTTGTGATGCCACCAACAAAATACTAGTCAATGCTTAAAATAAATTCAGATATATATTAGGTACTACATAAGGATAAAAAATAAAGGATATTATGACCACTTTCAAAGAAAGAAAACATTTTTAAAGCATAGGTTTGGGGGGCCAACTTATAGGACGAGACTATCTCATACAGAGAACTGGATTTCTGGTGCTCTGAAATGACCTGAGACCCGAGTCTTGATTTTGCCATTCTGGTAGCTGCGTGATCTCAGGAACCTGGGCTTTGGATTTCTCATCATCAGTGACTACAGCTATTTCTAAGGAAACTATATTTAGGGAAGAAACCCTGTTTTTATTTTTTTATTTTTATTTTTTTTGTTTTTTTTTTTGAAAACCTGTTTTCAAAGTAAGAGTTTCTTGACCAATTTGAGAATGTAATCAGCTTTTAGTTAGTTTTGTCCTACCATAGCCTGCTTCTATTGCTATATACAATATTCATTCTTTGTGAATTGCAAGTAGAACTTCATTAGATTTTCTTAAAATCATCACTTACTCAGGTTCTGTCACCTTCCTGCTTTAGAATATAATTTTTAAATTTTCAAAATTAGTACTACATGGAATATATCTATTTCTATATTTAATAGTATAATGAATAAATGCATTTATTTGTATCCAATAGTATATTGAATATATTTAATAATATTTAGTGGCATATTGAATAAATCTATTTTCCCCACGTCTAGGTCTAGGGCATCATGTCCTTCCTGTAAAAGGAATGAGCTAGATTATTTACTCTCTAAGGTTCTTTTCTAAAAAATAATATGTATTCTTATAAGAGGAAGTTGGCCTAAGTGCACTAATGGGAAGCATTGAGCAGAGGTGGACAGGCTGGTCAACCTCAAGGCTGTCATAGGCAGGGAGGATTTGTTTTCACTGGGGAATTGCTGTTTATCTAGTAGCAACACTTTTTGGATTTCATATTCACTGTTAGTTTTTCTCTCTGCAGCTGCCCTGTTCCACTACACCACACTGGCACTGTCTTTTTAAGGCCTACTTTAACTCCATCCAAGTTCCCGCAAATCTTTACTTCTCCTAGCGGGTAGGCACAGACAAGGCCATGAAATGTGCAATGCCTCACTTCTCCAGTAGGGGCGCTGACCGCTATGTCTGATTTAACTGAAATTCCCTTTGGGTTTAGGGTTCAGATTGTGAAATGTAATTTTTGCATGTGATCCCTCCTTAAACATATTTTTATTTTATTTTAAATACTTACTGTGTTTTATTTAATACACATATTTTATATACAACACCTTTACAGTAGTTAGCAGTTTTCATATAAACAACATAGTACTTGAGGCTCTGAAATTTTTAATTATGGAGCAAAACATTTGATTCAAGATACAGATCCTTCCGGAGGTACCTGGGTGGCTCAGTCAGTTGGGCGACCCACCGTTCGTTTCAGCTCAGGTCATTGTCTCAGGGTCCTAGTTTGGAACCCTGCGAGGGCTCCCTACTCAGCAGGGAATCTGCTTCAGGATTTTCTTCCGGTCTCTCTCTGCCCATTCTCCACTCACGTTCTCGCTTTCTTTCTCTCACATAAATAAATAAGTCTTTTTTTAAAAAAGGATACAGACCATTCCAAGTAAAGTTCCTAATTCTTAAAAGCTACCGTCATCTTTGCCTAAGAATTTGTTGTTGCCCTGACTGTTTGGCCTGACTCTGCCAGTACCCATCTATCTTTGCCCACTTCTTAAGAGCATTTATATTTAAAATGTTATGAATGAAATATTTTCCTTTCTCCTTCAGCTTGTAGCAACAGGGAAGTCCTGACATTAAGATGACGTTACCCATTATACACATAGTATCTGGCAGCTCTTTCTTCCTCTCCCACTGCCAGCTAACTTAATATGTATACAGTGGGATGTCCAGGTATCAAGGCTCATTAAATACACAGTAAGAAGTTGAGAAGGAGAAAAAGAGCTCAAAGTCTATGTCAATCCCTCCCAGAGAAGCTAAAAGGCAAAAAGGTCAAAGTTTCCCTGTGTATGTTTAAAATTTTTTTTAATGAAAGAAGACACTGTTTTTATGTTCTGTGTGTCCAAGTGTTAACAGGATGAGAAACACTTTGTTCACATTCCCTTGTAACCTTGAACTGAGAATGTTGAAGTTCTTGCCTTTTTTTTTTTCATTACGTCCCACAGAAAGGTTATTCCAAATTCACTTGGCAATATCCAGACAAGCTATTTCCTAATCTCAAAATAGCTTTTTCTTTTGAGTCTTTCCCAAAAGCCTTAAAATACATTCATGAACTATATACATACTTCATTTACTAAACTTCTGGATTGAAAATCCTTAAGAGAAAAAGAAAACTTGAAGAAGAAGAACTTAAATATTGTAAATCTATTTGAACAGAAAAGACATAACAAATTATCTTTTTACTAATAAATATAGAGTAGTATACATTCATACTCAGAAAAGAATGACACTGATACCAGGAAGCTTAATTTTGGTTGTTCCTGCTGTGGTTTATAATAAAGTATTAACTTTTCAACCATAAAACATTTTTATTTAAAATAAAATTATTCATTGAGATGCAAACAAGAAGCATTATTATAAAGTGATTCAAAATTGGAAATCCTCTTCCAAGGGTTCTGCGTGGTGTGGATTTTCTCCCAAGGAAATGAATTCCATTTTCTAAGATAGTACACTCATTTCTTTCCTCAGTCCACAAATACTTGTTGACTGCCAACTGGTATTGAGCTAGTATTATGATACAATAGTGGAGGAAATAGACATTAATCCAATAATCACACGCACATCTATATAATCACAGGCTGTAATCTGTATCATGAAGGAAAAGCATAGGGAACTTCCTCTGAAAGACTTGATTTAGGCTGAATCATAGGCAAGAAACTTATGAAAAAGTAACCCCTGAATTATGATTTGAAGAATGAATAGAAGACAAGTAGATAAAGAACAAGCCAGGTCAATGTGTGTGATGGTACTGAGGTGGGAAGCAGCATGGCATTTATGAAAATATGGAAGAAGGCCAGCATGTCTGGGGCATAGGGATTGAAGAAGGGAAGTATCCTTCAGGCAGGCTGGCTGTTGGAGTCTGAAGTCTAGCTAAGGAATAAATAGAGATTTGATATATGAATTAGTCCACATGTGTAACTTCCCAAGCAACCTGAGTTGGGATACATGGTGGGTAATATACTATTTTCTCCTATTTATCTGCTTCATTTAAAATTAGATTTCAATGTAGGTAGGAAAACTGAAAGGAGTGGGAATTGACTGGAAGGGGTCACAAGGATACTTTGTGGGGTGATGGAAATGTTCTATACCTTGTTTGGACTGCTGTTTATGTGGGTGTGCATGTTTAACAACTCACTGAATTACATTTTACCTCAATTAAGAAAAAAACAATTGTGGCCTAATATGAAAAATATGTTCAGCCTTGTTAGTAGTCAAATTAAAATAAAAATAGAATTAAAAAAATAAAATCTAAGGATGCCTGGGTGGCTCGGTGGTTGAGCCTTTGGCTCAGGGTGTGATCCCGGAGTCCCAGGATCAAATCGCACGTAGGGCTCCCTGCATGGAGCCTGCTTCTCCCTTTGACTGTGCCTCTCTCTCTCTCTCTGTGTCTCTCGTGAATAAATAAATAAAATCTTAAAAAAATAATTAAAAAATCTAGCTAAGGATTGTGATCCCTGGCTTGCTTTTAAACAAAGAGGTAGCAAGACCACATGGATGTCTAACCAATCGCTTTTCCTCTGCTATGGAGGATACATTAGAGGGGGAGATAAAAATGGATGAGGGAAGACCAGCTCAGGGCCTACTAAAATGGTTCAGGGGAGAATTGATAGCAGTAGTGGTGGAGAGAGGAAAGTAGGGAGGTCCAAGGGACTTCTAGAAGATAAAATCAATAGGAGAAAACCTACCTACTGAACCTCAAAAACATCTTCCCAATTGTCGAAAGGCAGATAGTATTTATGTGACATCAGCAAAGGTGGCTGCTGAAGAAGGTAGATTGATATAGACCCTGGTAACATGGTAAAAGTTTCACTCAGAAACAGGAAAGCCAAAGTTATGGCAAGATAGCAGCCAAACTAAGGTCGGCAGCAACAGCTGGGAGTTCTCTTGGGAAGGCTTCCTGAATGAAGCAACAAAGCTTGACATTCAATACTGGTTATATATGGAGTGGCTCATGATTTCCCAGGCAGCTTTGTTCATGCCCCAAAGTAACCCAAGAAAGTGAAATTTGCCAAGTCACCTGACTTACCTTTGGGGCAGTTCCATGTGTTCTCGAAACATCTGTCTTTCTAGGATGCAACATGATAGTCAAAGTGCATCATCCTTCCCTCACTAGATGGGCGCTGCTGTTCTAGGAAGATTTTGGCATGGGGAGTTGGAAGACCTGGGGCTAAATGCTGGTTCCAAACTTCTCTAGTGTGTGCATTTTAGAGGTGGTTTCCCTCATATTTAAGATGTGATTGATAACATCTACAACCTTGCAGAGCTGTTGTGAAGGTTTGGTATGTGACAGGTGCTGTGCAAATATCAGCAACAACAATAATAACAATGCTAAGTAACTTTTGTTATTAAGATATCCTTTTCTCTCCTTTTCTTTTTTAAAAAATATTTTATTCATGAGAGACACAGAGAAAGATGTAGAGACACAGGCAGAGGGAGAAGCAGGCTCCCCTCAGGGAGCCTGATGTGGGACTCGATCCCAGGACCCCGGGATCACGACCTGAGCCAAAGGAGACGCTCAACTACTGAGCCACCCAGGTGCCCCTCCCTTCTTTCTTTTATATAGTTTCACTCTTTGAGATTTTTTTTCACTCCAATAGCTTCAGCGATACCTTTCTTTGACAAATATTAGGTATCATCAGATACTGTGCAATGTGATAAAGATAAAGGGGAGAAGATCCACTTTGTCTCAATCCTCTAGAACTTATGCTTAAAGAGATGAAAGCTAGGTCTACTCTGTGCAGAGATAACTGGCTATTCACCAGAAACTTAGTTCCCTTTTTCCTGGACACATGGTAGGTTACATTTCCTAGCCTCCCTTGCAGGTGGATATGGCCATGTGGCTCATTAATGGAATATAAGCTTCTGTTACTTCTGGACCAAGATTTTTAAGAGATAGATGTGCTTTGTCTACTCTCTCTTTTTTTCTCTTCGCTGGTTGGATGCATATGATAATAAAGGATTTCAGGAGAAAGGCAAAGCCAAAAGATGGAAGATGCCTAGATCCCTGATTTGCCATGTGGAAGAGTACATTTTCCTGTCCAGAAAGACTTGCTTTAGACTTTTCATAAGCAACAACAAAAATAACTTCTATTGTGTTTGAGTCATTAGGAAGTTTTGTGCTTAATAAATACAGCAGTCAGCTACTCTATACATTCCTTTTCAGTTCAGATTTTCCTTCTCTGTTATGATCAATGGCCTTAATACATTTTTATTGTTGTTGTCTTTGACAAGGCACTGTATCTCAGGATATTTAAACAAATTAATCTCACCTCTGAGACACTTTATGGACTATCTCTTTCTAATAATGGCCTCACCACTGGCCAAGATATACAAGCTTCACATAGAAGAGTCAGCTTTGACCCCCTTTCCTTTTCTGAGATATAATCAATTACCCATTTCTGTACCTTTTCATTTGTGATCCTTCTAGAATTTGACCTTTCCTTTGCAGCTCCTCTTCTATCATCAGTATTATTGAAAAAGATGTCTCTCTCAAGAGGTAAAGGGGCTAAAATTCAAGTCATGCATTCTGACACAGTGCTGTGTCCACTTGGAGGGATGGGAGGTTTTTTTTTCATAGTTTCCATAAATGTGCCAAAGGAAGTGCTTCCTTTCTACTCTGCCACAATTTCCTTGAAGGTGCCAGAAAGCCCTGTGACTGATACACTTATCAAGCCTTTAATGCTTCATGCTGAGGCAATGGTGAGCATCTACTGGTTTACAACATTCTCATTAGTTCCCCCTACTTCCAGTGTATCCTTTGAGCCCTTGCTTTATTAATCTTCCAAAATCATTTGTTAAGCATTCCTACTTAAGAAATTTCAGTGGCTACTCATCTAACAGAGTGAACTTGTACCTTGCATTCAAAGCTTACTGTGATCTAGAATCATCTCACTTCTCCAACCTTCTATTATTCTTTCCCATATTTCTCTATGTGAACAGCATTGGCCTTTTGGGAAAGAACATTCTTTGTTATACAATAATGTCCTAAGAATTATTTTAGCCACACTGAGAATATTTAGCCAAACTGAGAGCTAAATGCCAGGAGAGCCTTCCAGGCAATGTGACAACAAACATGTCCATAGATTTTGGAGATGGGAACAGAACTGCCCTATTTGGTTGAGAACTTACATATCTATACCACCAACAAAGCCCAGTATTTATTGAGTGTTTGTACCACTCTATTGTTCCCTTAATCAACACAAACAACCGCTCTCTGAGGAGGTGTTATTTTCCTGATTTTTTTTTTCAATGAAAAAACTTTGGCTCCAGGAAGTGAAAAGATGTAACTAATAATACATAGCTATTGAGAGAAAGAAAGCTGGCTCAAAATGTACACTTGTATATTTCATCCAAACTGAGCCACTTGATGTTCCCTAAAATCCTTTGTTCTCCTTTGATTTTTCTCATTCTGTTGATTCTGCCTAGAACACCCTCAATTTTTTTCTACAAATCCCTTTATTTAAGCATGAGCTTAGGTGCCATCCCCTTCAGAAACTCTTCTCTGACCCATCATTTCTGGGTCACTGGTGCTTTCTCCTCTGGTTAGCTGGTTTCACAGTCCACTTTAGACTATGCACACTGATTTTCTCCCATGTTGCATCATATACTCCCTGAAGACAGGGAAATATTTTTTTTTTTGTTGCTCAGAACTTCAGCACACAGTGCCTTTCATGTGCTAAGCATACATGAAAAAAAGAGCCCCAGTGATATGACAGAGTGGGAATATCATGGACTGAGGAGTTATTTTCACATCCAGGCTATATCACTTGCAACCATTGGTCTTGTGCATGTAATATAGTATCTCCTCAAGCTTCAGTTTTGCCATCTGTAAAATTATTGAATCCAATGGGTTGAAAGGAGTAGATGAAAATATATAAAATACACAAAATATTGAACACATTTTAGGACAACTGAGAGAAGCTATTAGAAGTAATGATAAAAACATGAAATATTATGTCTTTAAAAAATTAATACAAACATTTTTCAATGCTGACCTAGACATTTTCCAGGAAGTCCAGGACTGCATTATCTCTTTGTGACCATGCTTGAGGCTAGTGTTTATTAAATGGTTTGGCTTGAATGCTCCCTTTTCTCACATTACTGAGGTTGGTTATGAGCCTGGGAAAGCTTAGAGAGATAGGGAAAGATTTCCCTAATACTCCCTATTAAGGTTCTGTGCAAACTTGGCTCCCTAGACACAGGCAAGGTTGGGGAAAAGAGGGGGTATGTTCATTCTGATCCCCACTCACAGAAATTTCACTGGGCCATTGCACATCTTACTGTAAGTCTGAAAAATTGTGATATTAATCCATTCATCCAACTACTATTTGTCATTTTTTAAGTTTCAGCTATGTATCTATATCATCCCAGGAACCAGAAAATACAGGGAGGAGGAAGACAATGTTCCTCATCCCAAAAACATCATTAAGAGGCCAGAGAGAGATGTAACAAATAAAATGAATATAGTTATCAATTTAAAAAGCATCTATAAAATTCAAACTCTTCTTGGATCTTAATTCCTGTGATTGAGTTGAAGACTATTTATAGTCTTTAAAATAACTGATAGAAAACAGCTCTTTTTCTCTAGTAATATTAAAGCAAAATAGGACCATTCATTACAAAAGCTAAGCCAACTGTGAAGTTAGAGAGAATAGCCCACACAAGGCCACCTTTATTTCTCATATCACTTGCAACTTTAGGAGGTCCTCAAAACTGGACTCGGTTTGATAATTCACCAGAAAGGCTCACAGAAGTCACTAGAAGCTGTTATGCTGATGGTTATGGCTTATTACAGAGAAAATATACATATTAAAATCAGCCAAAGGAAGAGACACAGAGAGTCCAAGACTGAACCGAATATGGAGCTTCCAGTTGTCTGCTCCCCGTGGAGATAGGACAAAGTTACTTCCCCAGTATTAATGTGTGACAGTCAGCATTGAGTTCTGTCAAAGAGTAAAACTCCCCTAATATTAGTGTCCAGAATTTTTAGCAGGGCTTCATCATGTAAGCATGATTTATTGCCCATTTGGTTGATTTCTGTTTCCAGTTTCTCCAAAGATCAACTGAGATCACATGACCCCAAACTCCTACTCCAAATGTATTGTTATGGTCTGGTGTGGCCTGTCCCTATTCTAAATCACATTGTTAGACTACTCAGTGTGACTCAAGGTCCCAGACAAACAATGACACTTGTATCAGGCATGACATTCTCAGGGCCTAGAGATTCCCTCTGAGTAGCCAATGACAAAGGCCAGACGTTTCTATGGGCAGGGTTACATTCTTTACTACAAATATATTTGCAGTCTTTTTAATGGGAAAAATCTCACAATTTGTAGTAATTTAAAATTTTTATTGTCTACCCCTAATAACCTATCTAAATGGGTTTTGGAAGTTCTGCTAAAGGTTTGGTATGGAGTGATTAAGATGAGTTTAGTGGGTTATCAGATAAACTAATTAAAATATTATTTGTAAATAGTAAAAACCTGCCGGCTCTGGCTTAAGCAAACAAGTGGGATTTATTTTGAGGATAGGGGTAGTTCATTAAATTAAAAGCCAACAATCTCTCCTTTATTCTCTTCTTCATATATGTACTTTTTTTTTCTTCTAGTTTGGAAGAAAAGTGGTCACTCCATGGTTTAGGATATGCATAACTTAACTTTTGATTTTGAAACACTGATTATTTCTCTCATGGTCTTGATTCCAAATTTTTGCCAGAAAGAATCTGAGACACTCACCTTAGAGGAATTATTTATCTCTGCCCAATCAGCTATAACCAGTGATATAGGGCCACAAGGCAGAAATATGTGGCTAGTTGCCTAAAGAAATATGGCAGGGGAGATATTCTACTAGCTATTGACTGTTGAGATCCACATCTACTAAAAGAAAGGATCATCCATTAAATGGAATGTAAAGAAAAGTTCATGATAGCTTAAATGCAAGCTAGGTAGACTAATAGTTAAATCCTGGGATTTCAAGAAGGCTAATTAGGGTTCCATTTTGTGGAACATTTACAGTACCATGTAATGTCAGACTGTGCATTATAGTGAGAAAGGCACGACTTTTGGATACAGAGGAACCACATCTTAGCCTCTTACTGATGTTGAAGTTAATTATCTTTTTGGAGCCTTTGTTAACTTATTTATCAAATAGGGAAATTCCCAACTCATGAGGTTGTAATGAATAACAAATGAGATCATGTGTGTGAAAACACTTCCTAAAATACTAAGCACATATTAATTATTATCTTTTGAAATTAATCCAGAGATTTTCTATTTTATATATTTGAGAAAATATACATGCTTAACGAGTCTATTGAGTCTTTTGAGCTCAGAAATCTTATGAGTTGATGTGTAAAGATTAATTTTATCACCCCAAAAGAGTGTTTCTTAGGGAACAAGACTTATTCAACAATATCATCCAACCAGATGACTGATTATTTTAACATTGAGGAGATGGTCAATTAGGGATATTGCACATATTTCAAAAATTTCTTTAAAATCTCAGAATTCTTTAATTCAATTAAGAAAGGTTGAGTGGTCATGATATGCAAAGAATTGTAATTTTTTTTTTTAAGAAGAAAGCAGCAGATCCATTTAATACCATGATCTGGAAGGTTGGGTTACTTCTTTAACAATTTCTTCTGATGTGTTACAAATCTTAGGTACAGCCTCTTTACCAAACAGTTACTGATTCCTTTAATGAAGTGATTTATTTTCCCTGTGTTTCCTGGGTAATAAATGTAACTGATATAGTTTATCTCACCATGGTGTATAGAGCATTTATATGAAATGACTGTAAGCACCAAATCTACTCATGAGATGATGTCCTACTTCTTTCCCAGGGTTCTTTCTCCCAAGAGTGACTCTGGGATCCTCCCTGAAAGTTTTATACTGTCCAACAGGTCTGTCCTACCCACTGTTGTCCCAGTGAGAGAGCAGGAGAGCTTTGGAGTCCCTCTGGACTGCCATTGAAATAGAGATGTACTGATCTATCAGGTGCTATCCTCATTGCTTTAAGAAAACAATTTCTCAGTGGTGATAGTCACCACTACATGACTAGTTCATTCATGGCTTCTCCAGAGATGAGGGAAATAAAGGAAATCTAGTTCTTCTGTGCTACCCCCACCTGCCCTGGCTGCACACTTACACAGTGTGGTCTCTCAGGCTGTCTTTGGAGGCCAAGAGTGCTGGGCTGAAGGGCTTTCCAACCTCAGTAACAAACTGTGTCATTCCTCTCTGAAACCTTCACATCCCAGCCCTGGAATGTGTGACATTCAGTGCAGAGGAAAAATTCCATCTTGTCACAGAGATAGAGAAGACACTTAATTTCTTAGCAACATTTTGGAAGACAAATATTTAGTATTATGCAGAATGGTTTAAAGCTAAAATAACTCTCCCCTCTCTTTTACAACTAACCAAACCTATGTTATACTATTACTCTTTATTATTACTCATATCCTTATTTTCTCTTTGCAATAGGGACCACACAATGCTTGGGACAGCTTGGTTACACAAAGAAGATAACGAATTCAATGAAGAAACTCAGAAACGGAAAACTGACAAACAGAATAAACAAGTTTATCATATTTCCAAAGGGAGAACATGAGGAGTTTGCCAAAGAGACTGCAGAATTTACTAACTTCAGGCTATGTGAGTGTGTAAAATAGCTTCTAGGAATTTTGGCCACTTCCTCATATGACACTGCTAAGTTACAGAGGGATCAGACAAATAAACACAACATTGACAAATAACTCGGAACACATTTATGGGAGTTCATGTTATCCACCATCTTTGGTTGCTCTCACCTCAATATGTTCTTTATTTCCTAACAGAAGAATGTGATGTTTGTTTATTATTTAAATCAGACAGATTTCCTCTCAAGACTACATTTTCACATGTCTTCATTGATGTAATGAATAATGGTTTATTTTAAAGCTGCCAAAACAAAGCACAAGAAGAAAATTGTAAAAAAAAAAATATATATATATATTAATCATAGTACCCTCTGTCTTAGACTTATTTGGCTGAAGGGTTCTGTGTGTGAAAACTTACTTTGATTTTAACTAAATTTGATATAGTTACTGAAGCATTACAATTCTTTAGCTACCCCCAAAGACTGGGATGCTTGAGTGGCTCAGTGGTTGAGCATCTGCCTTTGGCTTAGGGTGTGGTCCTGAGTCCCAGGATCAAGTCCCACATCGGGCTCCCCACAAGGAGCCTGGTTCTTCCTCTGCCTGTGTCTCTGCCTCTCTCTCTGTGTCTCTCATGAGTAAATAAATAAAATCTTTAAAAAAAGACTGACAAAACAATACTGGAGCTTAATTTGCTCTTCTAGTTCTTTAAATTGTTATTACAAGTTCATCTCCTTTTCAACCTGAATGTCAATAGCTGGGAACCAAGACGTGGCATGCCTCATTAGTGAAACTTCTCTAACAAGTGTGAAATTAAAACGAAGAAAAAATACAAATTTAATGCACCTGTGTTACTATGAAAATGATTGTTTGTCTTTACTCCACATCTCTAGACCACTCCACTCAGAAAGAGGGGAGTCCCCCTGCAGATAGGATGTTTGGTTTGTCTCACCTCTGCCTCGAATATATCAATTACAGTTCTCCTTTGAAAAGATTTCGCACTCATTATTCCTATGACCCTTATACCTTTTCTTAAGGTAAGAAGAAATAAGTTTTCTGTGCATATGGTACAGATGAGTAAATTGAGGCCTTTGTTTACACAAAGTTCATCTTAGTTTTGAAGAATAATTTAGTAGATTTTCTTTAACCATCATGCTTTGGGGGAAGTGGGCAGCCTGTGTCCAGGACTGGCCATGAGCAACGGAAGGAAGTAGGGAAAGTGATCTTAATGAGGCCTCCTGCCTTTCCCTGATGTATTTTCTGTCGTCAGCTCTGAGAAAGCAAATTTATATCGTCTCTTCTGTCATCAAACTTTCAACTCCACCTTCCCATTCTTCACTATCAGCTGGTGACTTCACTTATTATTTCACTGAGAAAATAGAGGCATTCAGAAGAGAATGACCTCATCTCCCATCACCAAATTGACCAACCGTTACATATGCTTGCAAGTCACCTTCCCTCCTGTTACAGTGATGAGCTCTGTGCTCCTATGAGGTCTCTTGTTCCATTCCTTCCCCAGAAACTGTCATCTCCTCTCTCCTGCATCATTATCTTTCTCACTCGATTATTCCCATGGGCTTCAAGTATAATAGCCCCTGTCTTAAAAAAAAAAAAAAAAAAAAAACCCTCCTCTGACCCTACACCCACATGTAACCCATTTCATTGTTCTTTTTTAAATAAAATCCTGGGATGGCTTATGTATTCTCAGTATATCCTTAATATTTTGAACTCTCTTCAATAAGATTTTTAACCACCACTAGTCCACAGAAATTGTACTTGTCAATGGAACCACTGGCTTACAATTTGGCAAGCCACTGGTTAGTTCTCTACACTATCCCCCATCCCTGTCTTGGTTGTGAGCTCAGCAGTACATAGCAGTCTACTTCTTGGAACACTTTTTTTCCTTCAGTTTCTGTGACACCACTTTCTTGATATTTCTAACTTCACTACTCCTTCCCTCTATGAGCTCTTCTTCTCTAATTTGATCCCTAAAGATTGGCTCACCTTAGGTTGCAGACCTCAGTCTATTTTTTCTTCTGGTTGTTTTTTTTTTTTTTTTTTTTTTGAGACCGAGAGCACATGCATTGTGGGGGGCTTCAGGGGAGGGACAGAAGGAGTGGGAGAGAGAATCTTAAGCAGGCTCCTTGCTCAGTGCAATCCTGACTTGGGGCTGGATCTCATGACCTAAGATCTTGACCTGAACCAAAATCAAGAATCAGATGCTTAACTGACTGAAGCACCCAAGGCCCCTCTTTTTTCTTCTATTTACACACTTTTCCTAATGAACCTTCTTCGAGGTAATGATTTACAACACCTTGGTATGCTTAAGTTTATATTCTTCAGCTACAATCTTCCTCCCTGATGTGTGTTTGTAAATTGGTTATTTTAACTTTCCACTTGGATGTCTATTTTTCTTATTAGTTTTAATTTAAGTTTGATTTGCCAACATACAGTATGACACCCGGTGCTCATCCCATCAAGTGCCCTCCTCAGTGCCCATCACCCAACACCCCTGCTCACCTCCCCTTCCGCAACCTTTTATTCATTTCCCAGAGTCAGGAGTATCTCATGGTTTGTCACCCTCTCTAATTTTTCCCACTCAGCTCCCCTCCTTCTCCTATAGTCCCTTTCACTATTTCTTATATTCCCTTGTATGAATGAAACCATATGATGATTGTCCTTCTCTGATTGACTTACTTCACTCAGCATCACACCCTCCAGTTCCATCCACGTCAAAGCAAATGGTGGGTATTCATCCTTCCTGATGGCGGAGTAATAGTCTAATGTCTATATAGACCACATCTTCTTTCTCCATTCATCATCGAAGGATATCATGGCTCCTTCCACAGTGTGGCTATTGTGTACATTGCTGCTATAAACACTGGGGTACAGGTATCCCGGCGTTTCACTGCATCTGTATCTTTGGGGTAAATCCCCAGCAGTGCAATTGCTGTGTTGTAGGTAGCTCTGCTTTTAACTCTTTGAGGAACCTCCACACAGTTTTCCAGAGTCACTGCACCAGTTCACGTACCCACCAACAGTGCAAGAGTGTTCCCCTTTCTCCACATCCTCTCCAACATTTGATTTCCTGTCTTGTTAATTTTCACCATTCTCTCTGGTGTGAGATGGTATCTCATTGTGGTTTTGATTTGTATTTCCCTAATGGCAAGTGATGCGGAGCATTTTCTCATGTGCTTGTTGGCCATGTGTATGTCTTCTTTGGTGAAATTTCTGTGCATGTCTTCTGCCCATTTCATGATTGGATTTTTTGTTTCTTGAGAGTTGAGTCTGATGAGTTCTTTATAGATCTTGGATACTAGCCCTTTATCTGATAGGTCATTTGCAAATATCTTCTCCCATTCTGAAGGTTGTCTTTTAGTTTTGTTGACTGTTTCTTTTGCTGTGCAGAAGCTTTTTATCCTGATTAAGTCCCAATAGTTCATATTTGCTTTTGTTTCCTTTGCCTTCATAGATGTATCTTGCAGGAAGTTGTTGTGGCCAAGTTCAAAAAGAGTGTTGCCTGTGTTCTACTCTAGGATTTTGATCAGAGTAACTATTGAAAGAAAAAGGGCACCCCGGGTGGCTCAGAGGTTTAACACCACCTTCAGACCAGGGTCTGATCCTGGAGACCTGGGACCGAGTCTCACCTCAGGCTCCCTGCATGGAGCCTGCTTCTCCTCTGCCTGTGTCTCTGCCTGCCTGTGTCTCTCTCCCTCTCTCTGTCTCTCATGAATAAATAAATAAAGTCTTAAAAAAAAAGAAAGATATGAATTTAGTGTCATCGTATTACATATTCAGTCCCTGTTTTTGTGGATTGTTTCTTTGGGCGTCCTCTTTCTTTTACAGGGTTCCCCTTAATATTCCTTGCATAGCCGGTTTGGTGGTCACATATTCTTTCAATTTCTGTCTATCATGGAAGCTCTTTATCTCTCTTTCTATTCTGAATGAGAGCCTTGTTGGATAAAGTATTCCTGGCTGCATGTTCTTCTCATTTAGGACCCTGAATATATCCTGCCAGCCCTTTCTGGCCGGCCAGGTCTCTGGGGAGAGGTCTTCTGTTAATCTCATATTTCTCCCCATATAAGTTAAGAATCTCTTGTCTTGGACTGCTTTAAATATTTTCTCTTTGTCATTGAAATTTGTAAGTTTCACTATGTATATATTTATTTTATTTTTATTTATTTATGATAGTCACAGAGAGAGAGAGAGAGAGAGAGAGAGAGAGAGAGGCAGAGACACAGGCAGAGGGAGAAGCAGGCTCCATGCACCGGGAGCCCGACATGGGATTCGATCCCCCGGCTCCGGGGATCGCGCCCTGGGCCAAAGGCAGGCGCTAAACCGCTGCGCCACTCAAGGGATCCCTGTAAGTTTCACTATAAAATGTCAAGGTGTTGAATGGATTTTATTGATTTTTAGGGGGGAGGTCCTGTCTATCTCTTGTATCTGAATGCCGGTTTCCTTCCCCAGATTTGGAAAGTTCTCAGCTATGATTTGTTCAAATATACCTTGTGGTCCTCTCTGTCTCTCAGTCTTTTCTGGTCTCCCAATTAGATGTATATTCCTCATTCTCCAGGTATCATTTATTTCCCTAAGCCTTTACTCATGGGCTCTTAATTGTTTTTCTCTTTTTTTTCCTCAGCTTCCTTTCTTACCTTCAACTTGTCTTCTATGTCATTCACTCTCTCTTCCACCCCATTAACCCTAGCAGTTAGGATATCCAGTTTGGATTGCATCTCATTTAATCTATTTTTAATTTTGGCCTGATTAGCTTTCAATTCTGTAGTAACAAAGTCTCTAGAGTCCTTTACACTTTTTTTCCAGAGCAAATAGTAGCTTTATAATTGTACTTCTGTATTGAAATCCAAATTCTGTAACTCTGTGGCAGAGAGTATTGTTTCCGGTTCTTTCTTTTGTGGTGAATTCTTCTTTTTAGTCATTTTGTCCAGTGCAGAGTGACTATTTGAGGGGGCTGAGTCAAAAATATCAACCACGACCTAAGTACCGTATACCCTAGATGATTCTGAAGAGGTCAGAGACCAGAAAATGAAAGATAAAGAACAGAACAAAATAAAGCAAAAGGACCACTAAAGTGAAAAACAAATTTTAAAACAAAGTAGTAAAAATAAAAAGCCAAAAACCAAAAACATAGAAGAAGAAAAAAGAAAAAAAAAAGTAAAGAAGAGAGGAAAAAGAAATGAAAGGGAGGTGATGGTGGTGGTGAGGAAGTGGTAATGGAGAGAGAATGTAGCCTACCTGAGAGGTCCTAGCAGGTGATCCTCTTGGTTCTGAGTGTATCTTGTTCTGTGTCTATTGTATTCAGCAATACTTACAGGAAACTCCAACATTGACCACCAAAACATCAACAAGATAAAAGAGGGGGCAGAATGCGAATGAAGAGAGAATATAATCTCACAGAACGAACCAGCAGTGTTCCACTTGGTTCTGGATATATGTTAGTCTAGTTTTAGAAGGTGCTAATTTCCACCATTGTAGAACAAAATAAGGCAGAAAAACAAAAATCACAAAACAGAAACCCATATCTCATATATCTCCCAAAATTAAATGGAATACATTGAAGGGAATCCAGAAGTGAAAAATATATATAAGACATGTAATTGTAGAAATATGAAAGTCAAAAAGGAAGAATCTTAAAAATGAAGAGGTGATAAAATACTGTAGTTAAGGTGGGAAAAGAGAAAAAATATTGGAAATTTTTAGTCTGATAGAAGAACAAATCATAATGGATAAAGGAGGGGGGAAAAGGGTCCCTTTAGTTCTATATACTATTTTCCCTCGATTTTCCCTTGGTCCTGGAGCTTTTCAGCACTGCTTGATCACCCATGTGATGCAGGGGGTGCTGATCTGCACAGCTTGGGGGCGCCCCGTGGCAGGAGAGTCCTTGCTGTCCTGGGCCCTCCCCGCCTCCGCCTGTCCCGGGGGAATGCAGGATCCCCAGCTGTGTCCCCTCCGCGCCCTGGGATCCGGGGCCTGTGCCGCTGGAATCGCTCCCGGGGCCGCCTCTCCAGTGGGGTCCGGACTCAGCCACCTCCAGCCGGAGCCGCCAGCCTAACCCCCTGGCTTCTCCCCGATGCCCCAGGGCTGCACGCTCCAACCCCTTACTGAGATAGGTCAGCGGTTTGTGGTGCGCTTTTCCCCCGAAGGCGCCCCTCCTCTCACAGGACCCTGGGGGATCTGGAGGCTTCCCTGCCCCTTCTGCATTTCTGCCTGGTTTCCCTGCTGAGCATGTTTCTATCCAGGAAAACTCGGGCTCGGATTTTTTAAGTCCCTGCTTCCCCAGGGCTGGGCTTCCCTGCCCTGAGGCTCCACCACCCAGCCTAAGGCCGGCTCCTCAACTTGTTTTTTTTTTCCCCACCTTCCTGCCTTGTTAGAAGTGAAAACCCTTCTCTCTGTAGCATTCTGGCTGTTCTCTGTTTAAATCTCAGGTCGAATTCGTAGGTGTTCAGGGTGGTTTGAAAGTTATCTAGGTGAGTTTGTGGGGCCGGGTGAGTTGAGGCCCCTCCTCTCCCACTGTCTTGCCTGCCCTCTCCACGTGGATGTCTAATAGACATCTCCAAGGTAATATGTCCAAAGTATAATTCTTTGTATTCCCACCTAAACAGAACATCCCAACCTTCTCCACGTGAGTTAGTGGCATTATATTTTCCTTACTTCCTCAAACCAGGAATCATGTTAGATTTCTCTCTTTTTTCCACCCTCAATTTAGCAATCAATTGGCAAGTGCAGTTGCATCTGCCTTCCTAATGTATCTGGAAATTGACTACTCCTTATTGCCATCACTGCTTCCACCTTTTCTGGAAAAATTGACAGTCATGTCATGTCGGGGCTCCAATTATGGCCTCTTAACTGGGCTTCCTCTTCCCTGTGTACTGTCCTTATAATAAAATTTCCATTGGTTCTTATTCGGAATAAAATCTCTTGTTTTACATTATCAGGTGCTTGCAAAAACTGTCATACCACTTTCTCACCGACTCCTTCCACTCAACCCATGCTTGCCTTGATGATGTTATCAAACCATCAGTGCTCCTTCCTGCCTCTGAGCCTTTACAGAGCTATTGCTCAGTGTGGAATTCTGTTCTCTCTTTCCTTCACATAATTCAGGTTTCTGCTCAGACGCTACCTCTTCAAAGAGAACTTCCCTGATTGCATGATTAAAAACATCACCATCCTTCTCTCCTGCCATTTTCTCCCCCGTACGTGTTTTATTTTTTTCATAGCCTTTATCACCATTTGACTCAGTTATTTAAATAGTTTTGGTTGTTATTTTTCTGTCTTTGTCAATAAGATGTCCACTCATTGTTCTGTTTGCAGCATTTTTTTTCTTAAAACACATCCTTCTTTTGCTATCTAGGACCACTCTCTTGGCATTTCTTAGCTCTTCCCCAGCCTGGTTTCAGACCTTCTATTGCATAACTCCAACAGAACAGGACTGAGTTAAAAAATGGGAAGATGCTAAGCCAGAAGGATTGGAAGACTATTCAAGCTGCTCAGGGAAATCAGAGTGGCTATCAGCAAAACTCAAGGTATGGAGGGCTACGCTGGGGCCAACCTACGGTCAGGGTTGCAGCTGAGAGTTCTCCTAGGAGAAACAACAAAATGGGATGTTCAGCGCTGGTTTTAAAATGGGAGTGACTCAAGCTTTCCCAGCAGTGTTCCAGAACAGTCCTTCCTGATCTTAAAGGCTACATGCTCTAGGGGTACATGAGGTTGTCTGATGAAGCCATTACTTTAATTTTCCTAACTCTTTGTCATCTTCTCCCCTTCTGTTGTCTGTCCTTTCACTTTTTAAGGTTTAATTTTAGAAAATAGGAGCAGTAATACATCATAGAGTAGAATACATATGACAGGCTTTTAATGCAAAAAACCAGGAACAAAATGGTGAGTAAAAAAAGACTTTCCTGGAGCTCACAGACTAGTGCAGGAGACAAAATGTGATCTCATATGTGCACATGCACACACACAATTATAAACTGGGACAAGAGTTATGGGAAAAAAGAATGACTATGCAATAAAATCATTTAATAGCCTGGAGGTCAGGAGTAGTTTCCCTAGAGCTCACACTGGAAGATTGAGTAAGAGCTAATAACTAATTTGGGTAACATTTCTCTCCATTTATGAGTTGGTACTCCTCTCTATGCAGAGCTGGAAGTTGAGGTATTTCCCCTTTAAATTATTTCTTTATATTTACCAATAGAGTTGGCAACTATGGGCCTAAGGTCAAGTCTGGCTAAGTAGCAGAGGAAGGACTGAGAGGGGTGGTGTCTCTAGAGTTTGTAGTTTATTGAATTGATAAAAATGGTTAAAAGTTAACTCCCAGTTTCTATGGCAACAAAATACCATATTAGAAGTCATGTTTTGTGTCTTATAGGCTTAGGCCAGTTATTCTCCATAGATGATCCAGGATAGAAGTCTCACAAAGCACCTTCTTGGTACTATGGCAGACATCACTAATTATTTATAGTCTTGTTTCTTTCTGAGCCACCTGGGCTCAGAATTCTTAAGAATGTGTTCTGGGCATCCTCCTCCAATTGGTTGGAGTTGACATGAAGGATAAGTTTTATTTCTAATGTGACTGTAGTAGTATTTATTATTAAATTCAGTGTCTGGATGCATCATGTTTTGGTGAAGTTATGTTGTCCCAACCACCAGATCCTGAGAATCAATGATAAAAAGATATGACATCCTAGAGCAGTAACTTTCAAACTTCAAACCAACATCTTATAAATTTTTTTCCTAATAAAAATTTAAAAAGTGGTATTAAATCATAACTGCAACATACAAACCATATAACATGGGAATTAGTGGGCTTGCAGCTAGAAATGGAACACCAGCTCTTGCTCATTCCCTACAGAAAATCCTGAGGCATCCCATGGAATCCTAGCTCCTATGATAAACATTCTGAAAACCACTGTCTCTGAGGATTGTCTTGTCAAGATTTTTGAACATAATTCATAATTCTGGAACTCAGGAATTATAGAATACAAGCTCAATTGTCAGCCCTATGCTAGGGTCTTCTAAGGTTGCAAGAATGGCTTTGGTCTGAAATGTCCTCATGTCTTACCTCTTGGTCAATAAAGCCATTTGGCCACAAATCAATCAAGATTAATATCTAACAATTTGGATCACAAACATTCTTTGAAAATCCAATAAAATCTATTGAACTGCCTTTTAAAAATGTACACACAAATACAGATATATGCAAATTATTTGACATACAAGTCTAAGGAGTTTGTGGACTTTCAGAAGCCCCATGTAAGAAAGTCCTGACTTAAAGATAGAGTCTAAAAGAGTTCACTGGGCACCTCCAGGTAAAGAGGAGTTTAGCTTGAATGCAACCAGGAGTATTGGACCAGGCCACAGGAATTCTCCATATAGCAATGTCAAAAATTTCTCCTTTTTTAAAAGATCAGTGTTTATCAGCATCCTGAAATGTTCTTTTTTTATTCATTCATGAGAGACACAGAGAGACAGAGGCTGAGACAGTCAGAGGGAGAAGCAGGCTCCCTGCAGTAAGCCAGATGTGGGACTCGATCCCAGGACTCTGGGATCATGACCTGAGCCAAAGGCAGATGCTCAACCACTGAGCCACCCAGGCATCCTGTTGCATTAGCTTCAAAGGCAAAGGTGGATCAATCAGGACATGGCCCTACTTACCTGGTTCATAAAGTTCACCAGGTGGGCTTTATCACAGTGCAATAAGATAGCATCCTCTAACACTGAGCTTTGGCCCCATGAGAGTTGCTAAATCCTTCAGGATTTTGAATACCTTTCTATGTTTCTACCACTGAGGACTAGTTTTGCAACCTAATAGAAAGGTCATAAGTTGTGAAACCAACCAGAATTGAAAACCTGTGCTTTTAAGTTCTGATTCTTCTTGACAGATGTAGTGTTGACCCTCTTCTGGTATCCAGAGAGTAGTTATGAGTTATTTCATCCAGTAATGCCAGTGTTGGCCAAGTAGCCTGCACTGGTCTGTAGTAATTGGCTGATGGGTGCTGTGGGAGGTTGGATCAGGAACTCCAGCTGGGGTTGAGTGAATAGACTTCAAGGTAAGACTAAGAGATCACTAAAGGAATAGGAATGGTTGAAAGAGAGTGACAAGTTACTGCTAATGAAGAACCAATAATAGGAATAAAGTTCCTTGGGTAAATAGTCCCTTATGGATAAATGTAGAGACGAACAGTGTGTCAGGGAGACAGGGAACAGCCTCTTCAGACATGAAACCACAGTAAAATACTGTTAAAGCCACATAAACAGTGAAGTAAAGGCTGAGGCACAGTCAAAAAAAAAAAAAAAAAAAAAAGATGATGTTTTTTGTTGATCACCAGGGTGCCTCAGCACAGCTTGCTTCAGATTCAGATTGTTTTGTTCAACCAATGGCTCAGCATTCTCAGAAAGCCTCTTGGCTATCTCTGCACCTGGCTTTAAATGGACCATTTTTGGGAGGACTCAAGGCTCTCCAGTGACACCTCAGCACTTGAGACTTGCAAATCAACATGAAGAGAAGATTGGAGCCCCTAGAGAAAGAAAAATCCTTGGACATGTATCTAAGGGGTTAAACAACAGAGACTGGAGAGCAAACTGGAAGTTACTGGAACTTCATCTAAATCAAGTTAAAAGGCTTTAGGTATCAAGGGAAGAAAAAAGAGGGGGAGAATATAAGTTTGAAGTGAAAAGACAAGAGAAGAAAAATTCTAAGGATTAGTAAGTTACTTACATGCAATTCTCCAAATTGTGATATACAAGTTGTGTTAAAGAAAAAAAATTAACCTTTTATAAATCTTAACTTTTTAGTAAAATCATATTTCCATCAAGAAAACATAATTAGTGGAAGAAAGGTCATGGTCTGTGTCAGTTATGGAAAATTTTATTTGCTTGGAACAAAACACTCTGAAGCAGCACTGTCTACCCTGTGGCAACTTGCCTTAATTTTATAGCAGTCTGCCCTTAAGGAAGTAAATTTGGGAATGGTGCTTTTCAAATATGCATGTGCTTTGTTAAATGAATATCTCCTGCCCTCAGGGTTGGGAGCCCAGTACAAAATGAAAATGCCAAGCCCCTTGTTCAAAAAGCAGGAGGAAGAAATATTTTCCTTTTTTCTCCTGGTGTCTCAACCTGTCTTGGTTTCTTTGTTATTTAAAATACATCAATTTATCTGGGTGAATGTGGACCCTCACTGGCACCAGAGGAAGCCTTGCACCCCCCCCCCCCCAATTCATGCTAAGCCTCCCACCTTAGGGCAAGGCAAGCTACATTTGCTGGGCAGTATTGGGGGAAGGGTGAAGGTGGGGTGTCAGTCTCTTCTGTGGAGGGAGTGGTGGGAGGTGGCAGGACCACCACAGGCAGAGGCTCCAAACTTCTGGCTCATTCTCCACTGTCCTATAGTACTTCATTTACAAAACAGAAATTCAAAGATAAAATTATTAAGTACTTGAAGATGGCAACTGCAGAGCCTTGAGCCCTAGTGCTGGAGGGGATAGAGGGAGGTCCTTCTGAGCCCGCGCTGTGGGACTCCACTAGTCCAATGTTCACGGAGCTAGCTCTGCCCCCATGCCATCCTAAATTCTGAGATATTTTCCTGAACTGAAAATGGCTTTGTCATAAGCCAGGATAATGTGTTGTTAATGGGTTGGTAATTAAAACCATCTCTGAAATTCTTCACAAATAAAGATTCCTAAGTCACAGTGTAGAGTTTTCTTCTGGTTTTTTATATTCTTCCCTTCACATGTTTATTGGAATACCTGCTAGGTCCCAGGCCTTGTGGTAGGTGTTAGGAACAGTTTGGAAAAGAGAACAGGCAACATTTCTGTCCTCATCCCCTCATGGTCCATAGGAAGAGATTGAAATTAAGGAAATAACAAACAAAATCTAAGTACAGATTGTAGAAAGGAAGAGGGAGAAAGTGAACTAAGGAGAACCTTGAGGAGGGCTCCTGCAGGGGATGACAGGTGGTACTCCAAAGCTGGAGTTAGATTCTTTCCAGAATATTTATTTCTAAGAACTTTCTCAGCCAATTCTGACTATTAAGTTTTGGATTTAACTAAAAGTCCAACTGGCTACCTATCCTCACCATGCTAGAGGAACTTGGCAAATCCACCTTCTCTATGGAAGCCATCATGAAATCACAGAATAATATTGTAATAATGAATATAGTTTTATTTTTTTAAAGATTTTATTTATTTATTCATGAGAGACACACAGAGAGAGGCAGTGACATAGGCAGAGAGAGAATCAGCCTCCCTGTGGGGAGCCCGATGTGGGACTCAATCCCAGGACCCTGGGGATCATGCCCTTAGCCAAAGGCAGATGCTCAACCACTGAGCCACCCAGGCATCCCATAGTTTTCCATATTATAAATTACATCTTATCTCTTAGCTGCAAATCTGCAAATCTATTAATCTTCCAAATACAGTGATGCTACATTTCATGGGCAACCAAAAAGTATATTGTGGACCCAGGCAAGGATGTGGTGTGTGACAGAAACATTACCCAAAAAACCAGGTCTCTTAATTCCTAGTCTGTAACAGACCACGGATGTCATCACATGTTTCCAGTACTTAATACTGAATAAGAGGCATCCTTGTTTCCTTCATAGAGTCACTTAAATTTGTCACAATGTAATTCATGGAGGCTGTAGCAAATCAGTCAAGTCAGTAATAATGATTTTTTTGATACAAACAAGCTGTGGGAGACAGTGAATTACAGTGAATTACAAAACCTCAAATGCACGTCTTAATTGGTCCCTTCTTCTCTTTTATGATTTTTCTCGTTATAGTTCCACAACCATACTAGAACATGGGTAATTGCACCCTTAAGTCTTCACTTGTGAAGGCTAGAGGTGATGGACTTGCCCTGCCACAGTAAGAAACTAGGGCATTTCAAAACCACAACAGTGTTTCTTTTTTTGGGAAAGGATTTACCTTGTTTCTCTAGGTTGGCTGGGTAATCTAAAATCACCTCAGTCTGTGTGTATGGATTTAGAATTTGAAGCTGTAATAGCAAGTCAAATTGTAGTTTATCCTTCCTCTAAGAGTATATAGCCTGAATGATTCATATGCCAAACTTAAAGGGGTTATCGGTGCTCTCTCTTTGGCAGCCCTAAGTGTTAATTTTTGTCCCACATTCTGATTTGTTAAGATGTCAGTTCTGCTTTTTAGGTATCTTGTGGTCTCACTTCAGAGTTGCCCAATGTTTCTCATATTCCTCACATGACTTAAAGGCTGGGCTCCACTCTCTGAATTTCTTTTTTAGATATTGGAGATAAAGTTAGCACTGGGCGTTATTCTATATGTTGGCAAATTGAACACCAATAAAAAATAAATTTATATTAAAAAAGTAAAATGGAAGAAGGATATGCAGAAATAACTCAGAATGCAATTAAGAGAAAAATAGAGGAAATACAAAAGTAGGTTAAGATTTTTGCAGCATAGAAGTGAAAGTCCTAAAAGATGTCTCATTAGAGTTCCAGAAATAGAATGATGGAAAGACAACATTCAAGCAAAATATATGAATATAGTTTTTTTTTAAGATTTTATTTATTTATTCATGAGAGACACACAGAGAGAGGCAGTGACATAGGCAGAGAGAGAAGCTTGATGAAAGATGTGGATCATCAGACATCCTCAGGAGAATGCATTATAAAAAATTCAATGTCTGGGGATGCCTGGGTCGGTCAGCGGTTGAGCATCTGCCTTTGGCTCAGGGCGTGATCCCGGAATCCCGGGATCGAGTCCTGCATTGGGCTCCCTGCATAGACCCTGCTTCTCCCTCTGCCTATGTCTCTGCCTCTCTCTGTGTGTCTCTCATGAATAAATAAATAAAATCTTTTAAAAAATTCAATGTTTGGATACATTGTATTGGAACACTGCAATAAAGAGACAAAATTTAATCACAACAAAAGAAAGCAAGAAGAAAAAAGAGAACTACTGCAGGATCATGAGATAGAACAAAAAATAAGTGGGAAATATCAGAAAGGGAGACAGAACATGAAAGGCTTCTAACTCTGGGAAACAAACTAGGGGTGGTGGAAGGGGAGGTGAGCGGGGGGGTGGGGGTGATTGGGTGGCGGGCACTGAGGTGGGCACTTGACGGGATGAGCACTGGGTGTTATTCTGTATGTTGACAAATTGAACACCAATAAAAAATAAATTTATTAAAAAAATAATAAAGGTAATTTAGGCACTCTAAAAAAAACAAAAAGCAAAATTGTAGAAAGAAATCTAAAACCTTAAGTAATAGTATTTACTATAAACCTAATAGACTTGACAATTAAAAGTCACTTATCCAATGAGATGAAAAGAAATACCTAAAATATCAGTACACAGAAAAGACAAAAGTAAAAAAAAATTAGAAAAGATATACTAAACCAATATCCACCAAAATAATCATAGAGTAGATAGAGAGGTAGATGATATGCCATTCAGACTTTGAGACAAAAAGTTACTAGACAAAGAGGATTGCTACATGATGATAAAAATTTAATTCATTAGATATAATCTGTATAGACTTTGTAGCAGAGCTTTAAAATGTATAAGGTCCTAATGGAAAAATCTATAACAAGATTATAATAATTTATAAACTTCTCTCAGTAGCTGATGAATAAAGCAGCAAATGTTTTTTTATAAGTATGTGAAAAATTTGGACAATGTTATTAACAAACATGACATGAAAGATAAATAACCCTAAATGAGAGATTACAACTCAGTTTCAATCATAGGAGGAGCAGTTGTCAAAACACCCACCCTCAGACAGAATTTCATAGAATTTTTATCATCTAGACCATTTTCCAGTAAGTTACACATACATAATAGCAATGTAGAAAAAAATTCATACCTTTGAAAATTAATTTTAAACAGGGTTTCTAAATAACTAATAGTTAAAGATGAATAATAGTAAATACACATCTATATTGCAAGATCTAACTGAAGCATACTTTATAGTGAATTTATGGCTCCAAATGCTTATACTAGAAAAAGAAGAAAGCTGAAAATAAATGAGCTAAGCAGCTTAGAAGATAGAAGAACAACAAAATAAACACAAAGAAAGTCAAAGGAAGGAAACTATAAAGATAAGAGTGAAAATTAATCAAATAGAAAACAAATATACAGTAGAGAGAATCAGCTAAGGCAAAAGGTCATTTTTGGAAAAAAACGAATAGACATTTTTAGGCTCCAAGAAAAGATGAAACAGTACAAATAAATATCATCAGAAATGAAAAAGAAGAAGACAACTATAGTACTGCTAAGACTTAAAAAGATAAAATTATGAAATAATACTTTCCAAAACATGTACAAACTTAGTTCAAAAAAGTTAGAAAAACTACAACTTATCTATTCAAGAAAGAATAAAATGTGCTTATCCATTACATGAATTTAATTGAGGTTAGAAATGTACTTACAAAAAAGACCAATTCCAGATTGTTTTAGAACTAATTTAATTCAAAGAGTTAAGAAATATGATTTTATTTTTACTCCAATGTTTCTGGAAAATCAAAAAGAGGAACTCTCTGTCCCCAACTGTCTTCATTTTTTTTTGATAAAACTAGTATAACCTTGTTACTTAAATTAGATAAGGAGAATATCAGAAATTAAAATCATAGGCTAATCTCATTTATGATCATATATGTAAAATACTAAACAAAATATGATCATACCAAATAAAAAATTAGATCAAGTCTAAACCGGGTTGTTACAAGAATAAAAGGATTACTGGACATTAAAGCCTCTCTTAGTGTAATTTCTCATATCAAGAGATGAAAGGAGAACACATTCTCAAAATATGCATAAACATTAAAATATTAAACACTTCTCATGACGGTGTAAAAAACTTCTGAATACGCTTATAATAGAAGGCATCCTATCCCTAACAGCAGACACAGAGTTAGAGGTTCCCATGTAGTGTATCAGGAGATGATCCCAGGAAATACGGGTGAACTCCACAAAGACTGAGAAAAACTATCTATCTACCTATCTATCATCTATCTATCTATCTATCTATCTATCTATCTATCTATCTATCATCTATCTATCTATTATCTGTTTGTATATATGTATATGTAGTCATTTATGCTAATTTTACAATCTGGCAAAACAGCATCATGCATTGCTTAGGGCTATCTGTATATAATACAGTACAAAGCAATTCAAGAGCATGGTACACACGAAATTCAATGTAGTATTGAGTTCTAATGTAGGGTGTATAGGAGATTTCTTGAGGAAGAGTAGATAAGGGTCTGAACTTTATTAGTGAAGCTTGCTTTCTTTAGCTGGATAGTAATATAAAATATATTCATATTATTATTCTTCATGCTTTCCTAAAAAGTGCTTAAAAAGAAAACAAAGAAGAAAAATACACTAACTATACATGTCAATATTAAGGAAATAGAGAACAAGGCTACCAATAAACGAGAGTATTATAACCAGAAGATTACCGAGAGAGGCAAAGCCTTGACAGAAGTGATGTGTGTGTGTGTGTGTGTGTGTGTGTGTGTGTGTAGCATATGGTATTTTATACGGAACAAATAACTATAGATAAAATAAATATGAAAATATGAGAATGTATAAAGAGTACCTTTGAAAAATTGTAGAAATATAAAATGCTGGATTTAACACTGGAAGTAATTTTTAAAACCTTGAGTACTTTAATAAATTAGAGAAATTGAAGTAGTAGAAAAATATACTACAAGTCCCCAATCATAAGCCCTAGACCCAGAGAGTCTCCAGGTGAGATTTACTAAGCTGTTCCAGAAAACAGAACACTTGTTCCAGAAAACCAATAATAACTGGCTTTTAAAATGAGGTAAATATAAGCTGACTTCAAAACTGTATGAGTAAAATAGCAGGGTAGGTAAATTATGAGCCTCTAAATTATGAACACACATAGAAAGCTGTTGATTAAAATAATAAGTAACCAAATCCAAGAAAGTTTTAAAGAGAATGCCTTATAATTAAGTGGGTCTTATCATTGGAATACAAGAAGAATTTAATATTAACAACTCTATAATTTGCTCATTAATCCTTTGATTATATCAAAATTAAAAATTGCTTTATGCCAAGAGATACAAGCCATAGTGGGAGAAGATATTTATAGTGTATACAGTAGACAAAAGATTTTTTATCCATATTATAAAATCTCTAAGAAGATTGAAATAGAAAAAGAGTAAATCATATATGCGGATCAATGATAGAATACATTTATGAATAGCTAATTAGCATATTAAAAATTCAATTTTTTTTTCCTAAAACAAGATCTATTGCAGATGCTTTCTTACAGTTTTGAGATACAGCCTTCTGAGGCTCCATACTCAATCCAGTGGGTTCCAAACAAAACTAAAATTGTTCAGTTTAAGAGGAAATAAATTTTGGGTGTTAGAGTCTGTTCTAAGATGACCAATTGGAGAAAAGTTATTGAAATTATATGACTGGATCTGGCCTTAGACTTTTAAATAAATTTACTTTAAGACAATAGGATTGCAGGTGGCAAGGAAACAGAACTTCTGGTAAGTTGTGCATCCTCCCTTTTAACCATGGAAATGCAGATTAAAAGCAACAATGAGCTAACATTTTCTAGTCATCACACTGACAAAAATTTTAGAATTCTGACAATATCACTGGTGAGTGAAAATAAAGAGAAAAGTGCTGTCACATACAGCGGTGGTAGTATATAATTGTGGAGCCACTTTGAAGAGCAATTTAGCTATTCATGGTAAAATTGAAAATACTCGTACTATTTGACCCAGCTATTTTTCTTAGTTTTATTCACCAGAAAAATAGTTACATCTGTTTTGCCATGCAATATGCAGGAATATGTATATTGCAGACTTGGTTGCAATAGAGAAAAACCGGAAACATCAAATGGGTATGTTGATCATTAAAATGGAAAGATCAGAGAGGATGATGAACCATGAGAGACTCCTAACTCTGGGAAATGTACAGGGGGTAGTGGAAGGGGAGGGGGGTGGGGGGATGGTGTGACTAGGTGATGGGCACTGAGGGGGGCACTTGACGGGATGAGCACTGGGTGTTATACTATATGTTGGCAAATCGAACTCCAATTAAAAAACATACATATAAAAAAATAAAATGTGTTGAATTCAGACAATTCAGCAACCAAAATTAATAGCATTGATCTATATATATCCATATGACTGGAGCATAAAATATAATGTTGAATAATAAAGCAATTAGTCAAATGATAGTGGTATACATCAGTGTGATGGAATAAATCACAAGCATAACATTCTAAAATACACTAGAAGGATATACATTAAAGTCTTGGTGGACACTTTCTGACAGAAGAGATTGGGGATGGGATGGTAATTGTGGTCAAAGGAGTCTTTAATTTTATCTATAATTCTTTTGTTCTCTTTGGCTTTTTTCCCATTACCCTCCTTTTTTCTCTTCTTCCTCCTGCCTCTTTACTTCTTTTTCTCTTTCTACATTTCCCTTTTTCCTTCTTCCTTTTCTTTCTTCATTCCATCCTCCCTTCTTCCTTCCATCCCCTGGTCCTATTTTCTTTTTCTTCTCTTCTTCTGATATAGGCTTATGTGACTCGCATAGAAAACAGGTTTTTTTTTTTTTTTTTCCAGTTAATAGACCAAATGTTGACAATTTTTCAGTTTGGATGTGGGCATATGGGTGTTAGTTATGTTATTTTTTTGAACATTTGGCCTTTTAAATGTTATTTTTCAAAATAAAAAAATAAATGGAGCTTAGATTTTACCATTGGCAGATATTTTTGGTGAACAACTTTATTCTAATTTCTAGAATTAGTTTGTATTTGGGTATCACTGTTCATTAGGAAAGTTTTGTTGTGATTATCTATAATTTTTCAATCATGTCCTAAGACCACTGGATTATGATGATATTCACAATATTCATGATCATATTCATGATATCCAGTTATTATTAAAGAAAAGAAAACTAGACATATATATATAGGTCAATATGGAAACTTTCACTCTTTCTGAATCCAGGAATGAGATCATATTCTCAGGGATAGAAGGAATGAACCCAGAATCCTTAAAAGGAATCTTTAATTTGCCTTGAAATAAATGGGGATATATCAGTTCTCTCATAAAAATTAATTTCCCCAGAATGGACAGCCTTTCCTATGGTCATGGATAGCTTTGGTTATATTCAATGCCTGTAAGATTTTTTTTTGTGGCCAGTATCAGAATGGAAAACAATTCCACCAGGATAATATCTTGACTTGACAGTGACATCATTTTCTTTTGAAGAAAGGCAGTAGCTCTCATGTACAGTATTGCCTATCATTGAAAATAATATTTGTGATGTGATATGACTTGACAAGTGATGAGTATCAAAATTGCTTTTGTTTTTCCTAAACACAAAATACCCATCTGACTTGGATTTTTTTTTTTAAAGATTTTTAATTATTTAACAGAGAGAGAGCGCAAGCACAAGAAGGCAGAGCGGGGGGGAGGAGCAAGATGGCGGAAGAGTAGGGTCCCCAAATCACCTGTCTCCACCAAACTACCTAGAAAACCTTCAAATTATCCTGAAAATCTATGAATTCAGCCTGAGATTTAAAGAGAGACCAGCTGGAATGCAACAGTGAGGAGAGTTCGCGCTTCTATCAAGGTAGGAAGACGGGGAAAAAGAAATAAAGAAACAAAGGCCTCCAAGGGGGAGGGGCCTCGCGAGGAGCCGGGCTGAGGCCGGGGCGAGTGTCCCCAGGACAGGAGAGCCCCGTCCCGGAGACGCAGGAGCTGCACCGACCTTCCCGGGGGAAAGGGGCTCGTGGGGAGGTGGAGCAGGACCCAGGGGGGCGAGGATGCCCTCGGGCTCCCGGGGACACTAACAGACACCTGCCCCCGGGAGAGTGCGCCGAGCTCCCTAAGGGCTGCAGCGCGCACGGCGGGACCCGGCGGGACCCGGCGGGACCCGGAGCAGCTCGGAGGGGCTTGGGCGGCGGCTCCGCGGAGGGGGCTGCGCGGCCCCGGGAGCAGCTCGGAGGGGCTCGGGCAGAGGAAGAGGCTCCGTGCGGAGGGGGCTGCGCGGTTCCAGGAGCAGCTCGGAGGGGCTCGGGCGGCGGCTCCGCGGAGGGGGTTGCGCGGCCCGGGAGCGCGAATCCACCAGCGCAGGCTCCAGAGCACAGGGCGCCGGGACACAGCCCAGGATCCCGCCTCCCCCGGGACAAGCAGAGGCCAGGAGGGCCCAGGACAGCGAGGACGCTCCTGCCCCAGCTGAGCACATCAGCGGCCCCGCCCCGGAGCCTCCAGGCCCTGCAGACGGAGTTCCTGCCGGAGCTGAATCCAGGTTTCCAGAGCTGCCCCGCCACTGGGGCTGTTCCTCCTGCGGCCTCACGGGGTAAACAACCCCCACCTGAGCCCTGCACCAGGCAGGGGCACAGCAGCTCCCCCAACTACTAACACCTGAGAATCAGCACAACAGGCCCCTCCCCCAGAACACCAGCTAGACGGACAACTTCCAGGAGAAGCCAAGGGACTTAAAGTACACAGAATCAGAAGATACTCCCCCGTGGTTCTTTTGTTTTGTTTTGTTTAGTTTTGCTTTTTGATTTGTTTCCTTCCCCCACCCCCTTTTTTTCTCCTTTCTTTTTCTTTCTCTTTTTCTTCTTTTTTTTTTTTTCGTTTTTTTTTCTTTTTCTTCCTTTTTTTTTCTCTTTCTCTTTTCTTTCCTTCTTTCTCTCCTCTCTTTTTCTCTTTTTCCCAATACAACTTGCTTTTGGCCACTCTGCACTGAGCAAAATGACTAGAAGGAAAGCCTCACCTCAAAAGAAAGAATCAGAAACAGTCCTCTCTCCCACAGAGTTACAAAATCTGGATTACAATTCAATGTCATAAAGCCAATTCAGAAGCACTATTATACAGCTACTGGTGGCTCTAGAAAAAAGTATAAAGGACTCAAGAGACTTCATGACTGCAGAATTTAGAGCTAATCAGGCATAAATTAAAAATCAATTGAATGAGATGCAATCCAAACTAGAAGTCCTAACGACGAGGGTTAACGAGGAGGAAGAATGAGTGAGTGACCTAGAAGACAAGTTGATAGCAAAGAGGGAAACTGAGGAAAAAAGAGACAAACAATTAAAAGACCATGAAGATAGATTAAGGGAAATAAACGACAGCCTGAGGAAGAAAAACCTACGTTTAATTGGGGTTCCCGAGGGCGCCGAAAGGGACAGAGGGCCAGAATATGTATTTGAACAAATTCTAGCTGAAAACTTTCCTAATCTGGGAAGGGAAACAGGCATTCAGATCCAGGAAATAGAGAGATCCCCCCCTAAAATCAATAAAAACCGTTCAACACCTCGACATTTAATTGTGAAGCTTGCAAATTCCAAAGATAAAGAGAAGATCCTTAAAGCAGCAAGAGACAAGAAATCCCTGAATTTTATGGGGAGGAGTATTAGGGTAACAGCAGACCTCTCCACAGAGACCTGGCAGGCCAGAAAGGGCTGGCAGGATATATTCAGGGTCCTAAATGAGAAGAACATGCAACCAAGAATACTTTATCCAGCAAGGCTCTCATTCAAAATGGAAGGAGAGATAAAGAGCTTCCAAGACAGGCAGCAACTAAAAGAATATGTGACCTCCAAACCAGCTCTGCAAGAAATTTTAAGGGGGCCTCTTAAAATTCCCCTTTAAGAAGAAGTTCAGTGGAACAGTCCACAAAAACAAAGACTGAATAGATATCATGATGACACTAAACTCATATCTCTCAATAGTAACTCTGAATGTGAACGGGCTTAATGACCCCATCAAAAGGCGCAGGGTTTCAGACTGGATAAAAAAGCAGGACCCATCTATTTGCTGTCTACAAGAGACTCATTTTAGACAGAAGGACACCTACAGCCTGAAAATAAAAGGTTGGAGAACCATTTACCATTCGAATGGTCCTCAAAAGAAAGCAGGGGTAGCCATCCTTATATCAGATAAACTAAAATTTACCCCAAAGACTGTAGTGAGAGATGAAGAGGGACACTATATCATACTTAAAGGATCTATTCAACAAGAGGACTTAACAATCCTCAATATATATGCTCCGAATGTGGGAGCTGCCAAATATATAAATCAATTATTAACCAAAGTGAAGAAATACTTAGATAATAATACACTTATACTTGGTGACTTCAATCTAGCTCTTTCTATACTCGATAGGTCTTCTAAGCAAAACATCTCCAAAGAAACGAGAGCTTTAAATGATACACTGAACCAGATGGATTTCACAGATATCTACAGAACTTTACATCCAAACTCAACTGAATACACATTCTTCTCAAGCGCACATGGAACTTTCTCCAGAATAGACCACATATTGGGTCACAAATCGGGTCTGAACCGATACCAAAAGATTGGGATTGTCCCCTGCATATTCTCGGACCATAATGCCTTGAAATTAGAACTAAATCACAACAAGAAGTTTGGAAGGACCTCAAACACATGGAGGTTAAGGACCATCCTGCTAAAAGATAAAAGGGTCAACCAGGAAATTAAGGAAGAATTAAAAAGATTCATGGAAACTAATGAGAATGAAGATACAACCGTTCAAAATCTTTGGGATGCAGCAAAAGCAGTCCTAAGGGGGAAATACATAGCAATACAAGCATCCATTCAAAAACTGGAAAGAACTCAAATACAAAAGCTAACCTTACACATAAAGGAGCTAGAGAAAAAACAGCAAATAGATCCTACACCCAAGAGAAGAAGGGAGTTAATAAAGATTCGAGCAGAACTCAACTAAATCGAGACCAGAAGAACTGTGGAACAGATCAACAGAACCAGGAGTTGGTTCTTTGAAAGAATTAATAAGATAGATAAACCATTAGCCAGCCTTATTAAAAAGAAGAGAGAGAAGACTCAAATTAATAAAATCATGAATGAGAAAGGAGAGATCACTACCAACACCAAGGAAATACAAACGATTTTAAAAACATATTATGAACAGCTATACGCCAATAAATTAGGCAATCTAGAAGAAATGGACGCATTCCTGGAAAGCCACAAACTACCAAAACTGGAACAGGAAGCAATAGAAAACCTGAACAGGCCAATAACCAGGGAGGAAATTGAAGCAGTCATCAAAAACCTCCCAAGACACAAGAGTCCAGGGCCAGATGGCTTCCCAGGAGAATTTTATCAAACATTTAAAGAAGAAATCATACCTATTCTCCTAAAGCTGTTTGGAAAGATAGAAAGAGATGGAGTACTTCCAAATTCATTCTATGAAGCCAGCATCACCTTAATTCCAAAGCCAGACAAAGACCCCGCCAAAAAGGAGAATTACAGACCAATATCCCTGATGAACATGGATGCAAAAAGCCTCAACAAGATACTGGCCAATAGGATCCAACAGTACATTAAGAAAATTATTCACCATGACCAAGTAGGATTTATCCCTGGGACACAAGGCTGGTTCAACACCCGTAAAACAATCAATGTGATTCATCATATCAGCAAGAGAAAAACCAAGAACCATATGATCCTCTCATTGGATGCAGAGAAAGCATTTGACAAAATACAGCATCCATTCCTGATCAAAACTCTTCAGAGTGTAGGGATAGAGGGAACATTCCTCGACATCTTAAAAGCCATCTATGAAAAGCCCACAGCAAATATCATTCTCAATGGAGAAGCACTGGGAGCCTTTCCCCTAAGATCAGGAACAAGACAGGGATGTCCACTCTCACCACTGCTATTCAACATAGTACTGGAAGTCCTAGCCTCAGCAATCAGACAACAAAAAGACATTAAAGGCATTCAAATTGGCAAAGAAGAAGTCAAACTCTCCCTCTTCGCCGATGACATGATACTCTACATAGAAAACCCAAAAGTCTCCACCCCAAGATTGCTAGAACTCATACAGCAATTCGGTAGTGTGGCAGGATACAAAATCAATGCCCAGAAGTCAGTGGCATTTCTATACACAAACAATGAGACTGAAGAAAGAGAAATTAAGGAGTCAATCCCATTTACAATTGCACCCAAAAGCATAAGATACCTAGGAATAAACCTCACCAAAGATGTAAAGGATCTATACCCTCAAAACTATAGAACACTTCTGAAAGAAATTGAGGAAGACACAAAGAGATGGAAAAATATTCCATGCTCATGGATTGGCAGAATTAATATTGTGAAAATGTCAATGTTACCCAGGGCAATATACACGTTTAATGCAATCCCTATCAAAATACCATGGACTTTCTTCAGAGAGTTAGAACAAATTATTTTAAGATTTGTGTGGAATCAGAAAAGACCCCGAATACCCAGGGGAATTTTAAAAAAGAAAACCATATCTGGGGGCATCACAATGCCAGATTTCAGGTTGTACTACAAAGCTGTGGTCATCAAGACAGTGTGGTACTGGCACAAAAACAGACACATAGATCAGTGGAACAGAATAGAGAATCCAGAAGTGGACCCTCAACTTTATGGTCAACTAATATTCGATAAAGGAGGAAAGACTATCCATTGGAAGAAAGACAGTCTCTTCAATAAATGGTGCTGGGAAAGTTGGACATCCACATGCAGAAGAATGAAACTAGACCACTCTCTTTCACCATACACAAAGATAAACTCAAAATGGATGAAAGATCTAAATGTGAGACAAGATTCCATCAAAATCCTAGAGAAGAACACAGGCAACACCCTTTTTTAACTCGGCCATAGTAACTTCTTGCAAGATACATCCACGAAGGCAAAAGAAACAAAAGCAAAAATGAACTATTGGGACTTCATCAAGATAAGAAGCTTTTGCACAGCAAAGGATACAGTCAACAAAACTCAAAGACAACCTACAGAATGGGAGAAGATATTTGCAAATGACGTATCAGATAAAGGGCTAGTTTCCAAGATCTATAAAGAACTTATTAAACTCAACACCAAAGAAACAAACAATCCAATCATGAAATGGGCAAAAGACATGAACAGAAATCTCACAGAGGAAGACATAGACATGGCCAACATGCATATGAGAAAATGCTCTGCATCACTTGCCATCAGGGAAATACAAATCAAAACCACAATGAGATACCACCTCACACCAGTGAGAATGGGGAAAATTAACAAGGCAGGAAACAACAAATGTTGGAGAGGATGCGGAGAAAAGGGAACCCTCTTACACTGTTGGTGGGAATGTGAACTGGTGCAGCCACTCTGGAAAACTGTGTGGAGGTTCCTCAAACAGTTAAAAATAGACCTGCCCTACGACCCAGCAATTGCACTGTTGGGGATTTACCCCAAAGATACAAATGCAATGAAACGCCGGGACACCTGCACCCCGATGTTTCTAGCAGCAATGGCCACTATAGCCAAACTGTGGAAGGAGCCTCGGTGTCCAACGAAAGATGAATGGATAAAGAAGATGTGGTTTATGTATACAATGGAATATTACTCAGCTATTAGAAATGACAAATACCCACCATTTGCTTCAACGTGGATGGAACTGGAGGGTATTATGCTGAGTGAAGTAAGTCAGTCGGAGAAGGACAAACATTATATGTTCTCATTCATTTGGGGAATATAAATAATAGTGAAAGGGAAAATAAGGGAAGGGAGAAGAAATGGGTGGGAAATATCAGAAAGGGAGACAGAACGTAAAGACTGCTAACTCTGGGAAACGAACTAGGGGTGGTAGAAGGGGAGGAGGGCGGGGGGTGGGAGTGAATGGGTGACGGGCACTGGGTGTTATTCTGTATGTTAGTAAATTGAACACCAATAAAAAAAAAAAAAAAAAAAAAAAGAAGGCCCGAATGAAACTGAAAACTTCTCAAATTATAATTTGAATATTTATTGGGGCACCTGGCTGGCTTAGTAGAGCATGAGACTTGGTCTCAGGGTTGTAAGTTCGAGCCCCAAGTTGAGTGTAGAGATTCTTTAAAAAATAAAATCTTTTTTTCGTAATGAAAAAAAAAAAAAAAAAAAAAAAAAGAAGGCAGAGCGGTGGGCAGAGGGAGAGGGAGAAACAGAGAGCTCCATTCAGGGCTCCATCCCAGGACTTGGAGATCATGACCTCAGCCAAAAGAGATGCTTAACTGCTTGAGCCACCCAGGCATCTCTGATTCCAATATCCAAAATGGCTTGGCACTCTTCATACCAGAATGTTTTTGTTGAAAAAAAAAATTCTGATTCAATTTGGACAGTGGCTTACCTGTAGTGCTCCTGCCATCATAGGAAAAGTAGTGGTGAGACTCTGAATGTCTTAAATTAGCCAGGCAAACCGGATATAGGCATAAAATAGGTCTGGTCGTGCAGCAGCTTCATCAACACATAGAAGGTAAACTTTGGATCTGAAAGAACGAGTGTTGAGCTTCTGGCTGTGCATTCAATCTTCCCTGAGCCTCCTTGATCTCATTTGTGTAGCATGAATAATTTTAAGCTCTCCTGTTGGTTGTGGTTCCTGTAATAATGAAATAATGAATGTAAAGTACTAATTGTTATTATAAGGATTAGTTATAACAATGATATTTTGTCAGCTTCTCTCTAATCTTGCTTCCTCATTCAGAAATATATATCTGTTCTTTTCATCTGAAATTTATAGCATTTCCCTTGTATGACTTCTTACCTATATTATAAGCATTTGTCCTATATTAACTTTCTGTCTTTCAAATCCTTTGGGGAATATAAAATATAAAGAAAATTATAATTTTTATTTGTTAATAGCTAAATCCACCTGACTTAGATCCCTTGTGAACAATAGTGGATATGGACAAATTAAGTCATTCAATTTATCATAAATATATGTTCCTTTCCCATACAGATGTAGGGAGCTTTGGGGGAAAGAATATCTTTCATGTCTTACAATTTCCCACAGTGCACATGGTGGTTTGATACATTATAAATTCTGACATTCAGCAAACCACAAACAAATTCTTTTTAATAGCCTTGGTAATAAAACATTACAACCTTAAATCTATTACTTGCCTGTATGATATCTTACAAAAAAATGTGATCTATTTGTAAATGTTTCTTCTAGGAATTACTTTACTGCCTTTTCCCCCCCTAGGATTTTTAAAAAATATATTTATTTATTTTTAAAGATTTTATTTATTTATTTATGAGAGATACAGAGAGAGAGAGAGAGGCAGAGACACAGGCAGAGGGAGAAGCAGGCTCCCTGCTGGGAGCCTGATGTGGGACTCATCCCAGGACCCCAGAATCACAACCTGAGCCAAAGGCAGATATGCAACCACTGAGCCACCCAGGTATCCCCCTCCCCCAGGATTTAAATCTGTATTTTTATCTCCAAAAAACTCTTTCATTATTTTGGATACAGGCTTTAGGATGCAATAATACAGGTAAAAAGTACAATAACAATAGATGTTCTAGCTGAGTGATACTCTAGTCCTGCTTTTGCAGTAGAAAAGCAGTGTTAAAAATTCAAACAATGATTTTTATTACTCAGTTTAAGTGACATTGTTTAAGCACTTAACTGTATAAATATGTGGTTGATATTATGGAAAACACTGGTCAGTGTTAATATACATACTGTTTTCAGACACTCTTCACTTGAATAATGTTCTTTATCTGGCTACATTTCACTCCATATTAATAAAAGCTGAATTATGAAGAAACTCCAGGTCAAATATACAAATCTATTTTAGTTTTTAAAAAGCGAATATATACCTTATATATGAACCAGTGTAAAAACTGAAGAAAGTAGTTTTATATTAAGTATGGGCCTAGAAATCTTCAATGTGCTTATATTTTTAAATCAATATAAACCATGAGGATTTGCCAAGCTTGAAATTTTAGTTTTGTGAGGCCCTGATATTTGGGTACTTTTCTCACCCTTAGTCATGTTGGTTCACATGTCCAAATTTGAAATGATTTTGAATTACGGATTTTTTCCCACTCTCAGACTTTAGTCCAAATTGGCTTGAAATCTAACTTGGTGCAGTTGAAAAATAGGCTTAAAAATAAACTTTACAATGATAAAAAATACTTTTTACCTTCAATAATTTTTAAAGCATCTGGAATTTCAAGTTTGAGGCTTGATCAGATTTATTTTTTGCTTGAATTTTGAGTTTAGATGTCCAAAATGTGACATGAACTTCTGTGTATAGTCTCCTTTTTTCTTTCATTGAAAATCCATAATAAAACATAAGAAAACACACAATAAATGTCAACAAATATTCAATAGGAAAAATTGACCTAAATATTCTATTAAAAAATACATCCTAAGATTTTTAGAGTGAAGAGAACATTGCCCTTAAATAATAAGAAAAAAAGACTTGTAACATCTTAAAGTGTATCTGAAGAGCTGAATTATATGTCTTGATGGCAAGATCTCTTATTCCAAAGTTGAAAATCAAGTTGTGACAATGGGTGCGTCATTGAATACTACCTGAATGAAAAAGGCTAGTAATACCTCATTAATATAATTTCACTGTGAACAATTTTTAACTGTTATTTTTTTTAATTTTTTAAATTTTTATTTATTTATGATAGTCACAGAGAGAGAGAGAGAGAGGCAGAGACACAGACAGAGGGAGAAGCAGGCTCCATGCACCCGGAGCCCGATGTGGGACTCGATCCCGGGTCTCCAGGATCGCACCCTGGGCCAAAGGAAGGCGCCAAACCACTGCGCCACCCAGGGATCCCCTGTTATTTAAAAGAAAACAGGTTATTGTAGTTATCCATTGGCAATGCTATTCCTACCAAGATTTTTATTTTTTAAATCATTTAACACGTTTCTATTATATTAAAATATCATAAACCTACTATAAAAAACTCATAATGAAATGAACAAAAATTTAAACTCCCTCACCTCTCTATTTTCTGGGAAAGACTTTATGAACCTATCGGTTTGTGCTCTCCTGGTTGCTGAATGTTGTTAGCAGATGATATGAAAATATGGAAAAATATAATCTCCATCTCATGGATTAGGTGAGGACAAAAGAGTCAGAACAACTATTCGTCCTCTGCCCGAGCTACTTGCATCTGTTGGAATAAAATTTGCTGAGATTATTTGAAGATAGTTTCACTGGACAGTTTTGACTGTCACTTTATTTCTCAAAGGCGTACTGTTTTCCCTAGTATAGAGAGGTAATTCTGAAATGATTTTTGGGTAACGCACATCATGGACACATTTGAGAAGAGAAATTTTTTAATTGGTGGAAATGTTACTATACTCACAATTTCCACCTGATGGATTTAGTAAATTCATCTATGGGCCAATAAGTTCTTACTGGGATGTTTGATTCTAAAATGAATTAAATACTTATATATAAACAAATACAGTGGTATTTGTCTGTAGAGAAAGAAACTCAGGTCTCCTAACATGTAAGTGAAAATAGTTTAACCAAATTGTTGTGGGACAAAAGTCAATATGATATTTCCAAGTAAAAGTTGTAATGGGCTGTCTTGATGTCAAATTTGGGAACCAGATAGACATAGCCTAGCATTTGCCTCTGGGAAACACATTCAAATATCTTTGAAAGAGCTTCTAAACCTTAGAAAATGCTGCCCCTAACCATAGTAAGTCACTTCACCCTTATAATCTTTGAATTTCTAGTTTCTACACTAGCCACTAATTAGACACAATTATATCACATAATCCTGCCAACACTCAGTAATCTACAAATACATGATCCGGAAGCCCCTTTGCCAAGATAAGACTTGGTCTCAGATACCAAGGTGTTCTTGTGACTGGAAATGCAAGAAGGCCATGGCATTTCTTTCTCAGATTTCTTGCTTGCATTGTGGGTCTTGTTTCTGTTCTAGTACTTCACCTTATTTTTTGTTTTGTTTTGAGTGATCTTATTCCTTACTCTCTGCCCTGCTTTTGCCCATGATTCCTATTGTTCAGTATCTATAGTCTCTTTATTCCCATTGCTTTTGATTATTCACCTTGACCTACTTATCTACATTCTTCTATTAGCCATCATTCCATTAGGATTTGTCATCTGGACTTTGGTTTCTTCCGGGCATAGCCAATTGCACACCTGTGCTGCTATGCCTTCTTTGTTTTGCTAGGGCTATCCTTGTCCTATACCTGTTTCCCTTTTTTATTTTATTTTTTTATTTTTATTTTATTCTTATTTCTTTTGTTTCCCTTTTTAAAAATCTGCTGACAGCCATTAATAATACTATCATCCATTGTCTATGGTCCTTGTGTCCTAATATAAAAAATCTGTATACATATATACATCACATTTATGAATACTTTAAATAATGTAAGCATATATGAAAATATTTAACTTAAGCTCATAAATGCTTCAGCATATATTCCTAATGCATTCTTTGCTTTTCCTTTTTTCCTGGGCTCCTTTTCTCCTCTCCCTTCTTCCTCTACATTAGCCTTACCTATCTAAATCCTTTCTTTCACGTGCAGACTTTGTGTCCTTCCTATATTTGTATCTGTGATTTAAAATTACATGTATACATACAAAATACACATCATAAGTACAGAAAAATTACTGAAAATAATCTTTCTCTCTACACACACACACACACACACACACACGAATACATACTCAAATGTACCTATACACACATATATGAGAAGAGATATTTAACATGCTCATCCTCATTTTACTTTTTCCATTTACATTACTTCATGGAAATCTCTCCAAGTCAAATGAAATAGCTCTAAATTTTCAATTTAATGACTTTGAAATATTCTATATGGTTACTATACCATTTTTAATGTATTCTCCTATAAATAGATAATCAACTTTTGTCCAGCTTTTATCTCCAGATTCCATGTGGTTTATGCCAAATCTTTGATCATCCTCCCTCTGACTTAACCCATAAGGAGACACTTTCATCCTGGAAGGAAATATTTATCCTTACAAAATATTTCTAAGTGTTTTATTTAGTAGTACTGCACCAAACAACCATTTAATTTGCTCAATATTTTGAAGGTTAGGACTTCCAGAAGGGATTGGGTGGTCAGTTCTCACTTGGTTATAGATAAAGTTGTAGTTAGATATGCTGGGGCTGTCTAAAGACTTGACTTGGCTCAATGTCCAAGATAGTTTACTTTCATGGCTGGCATTGGTATTAGTGATGTTGACTGGAACATCTATGGGTGAGTCTCTGGCATGGTGGTCTCAAGGTAACTGGATATCTTTCATGGTGGCAAACTTTTCACTGGGTGAGAATTTCAAGACTATCAGACAGAAGTTGCATGGAGTTTTCTGATTTAGACTTAGAAGTGACATAGTATCACTCTTTTAGTTGAAATGATCATAAGTCCATTGACATAGATCCCACCTCTTGATGGAAGGAGTGTCAAAAATTTTTGGAGCTATATTTTGTGCTCTAATCACATATTATTTTCATTTCTTCCTTGCACAAAATATGCTGATCCTTTTTCAGGACTCCCCATCTTATCTCATATTTCATTCCATTACAACATTACATTTAGGCCTGGTAAGGTTCACAATCTCATTGTCTAAAACAGCTCTAGAGAGAGGAATTTCTTCAGATAGAGTTCCCTGGGTTCAGCTCTGTGAATATCGTTCTTCTCAGTCTGAAGATCTATAACCTAAAGAAACAAGTTATCTCTCCCACACACCTAATATAAAATGGTGGAATAGGCATTGGGTAAGTGGTAGACATTCCACTCAAAAAGAGGGAAATAGATGGTAGAGCAGTCACTGATCTAGAGTAAAACTGAAATATGACTGGGCCCATATATATTGCCAGTTTTAAAATTAGGAATCAGAGTTTTTCCCTGAGACTAATTCTCTGTGGATTTTTATTTGCCCTCAGAATCTTCGTTCTATTTTGTGATTAATCCTTTATTTCCATAAGAAATGGCCCATGGTACAACTGAATAATTTCTCAGTCTGCTTCCTGTTCAAAGGCTTCTCTTCATTTTGTATGATGTCCATTTCAGTCCAAGCTGGTATAATTCATTTAAATACTTTATGAGCTTTCTGTGTGCCAGTTTAAAATCTACTCCTTTACTCCATTAGATAATGGAAACAATCACAAATTTCTTCCAGGCAAGCCCTTCTTTCGTTGGGCCTGCCATGAAGCTGTGTGAAAAGCCTTATTATTTAACACAGGATATCACAAAGCATTCCTTAGACTTGGAGGGCCTTTTGTTGTTGGAAAATGTCTCTTAGGCACCAACTGAAATAATTCTAAAGGTTTAAAAATTCTAGTCACAACCACATTTTTCCAGATTTGACATGTATCCTAAGACCTTTTGATCTTGAGAATATTCTGCTGGAAGAGACTGGAAATTGTTTTATTTTTGAGCCCATCAAGCCTTAGTTCCTTTATAATTTCCTTACACAATCTTGACAATGGAAATATTTCTTATTTGGCTTTTCTTGCCCTATCCATGCCTTATAATATATTGCTAAAAGAAACCAGTTGGCATTTTTTCTTTTTTTACATACTGCCTGGAGATGTTCTTGTTTAGATTCATCAGTTCATGAGACACATTTTCTATTTTTCTTGTTATTCCAGGCAATAGTTTTGATAAACTTTACCAGCACAGAACAATGATACTTTACCTTCCAGCTACCAATCACAGTTTTCTCAATTACTTTTAAGATCCCACTGACAATTTCTTCAAGGGCCGTTAGACTTCTGATAGAAGATTCCTCAAGGTCCTTCCAGCTTTTGCTCATCATCTGGTCCCCAGTCCCAAAGTCAATGCATATGTTTTGGGATGTTGTTGCTATTTTCAACAGTATCTATTTCCAAATAACAAATTCTGTTTTAGTTACTATTGCTCTGTAACAAATTACTCCCCAAATTTAGTACCTTAAAAATATATTTTTTGTTTTGCTCATGGCTTTATGGACTAGTAATTTGGAAAGGGCTTAGAAGGGCAATGTTTGCTTGGGGTATTTCATGCAACTGGAATATAGTCGTCTGAAAGCTCGGTTGGGCTGAATGTCTAAGATAACTCACATGGCTGGCAATCAGTGTCACTGTTCACTAGGAGCTCTAATTTGGGGCTTTTGATTGAGTGCCTACCTGTGGCCTTTCCAGTGTAGCAGTTTCTGGATAGTCAGACTTCTTTCATAGTGTCTGGCTTCTTCCAGAGAATGCCTCAAGAGGACCAAACAGAAGGTATATGGCCTTTTCTAACTTACTCTTGGACTCACATCACTTATACCTTACTCTATTGGCAGAGTAACTCATAAATCTTTCTGGTTTCAAGGGGACATGGACCCCCTTCCTTTTGATGAGAGGAGTGTCAAGGAATTTGGGACTGTGTGTTAAAGCTACCATACTAGGATAAACATATTGGAAAATTACCTTGACAATCTGTTTATTTAATAATTAGACAGCAGAGAAAACTGCTCATTTGAGCAATGTCCTTCATGCCAACTTGATTAAATTATTTATGCAGCTGGTCCAAATGTGGTCAGTATAGTAGCCCGTCTTTTCTCCTAAGCACAGGACTGCTGAAAAAGCTGGCTGTAAAATATTAGACTCAGCATCTTGGCAAAAGAAAACAGGGCTCTCAACAAGGCATATCTGGTGACAAAAACAATTTTTAGAACTTTATCTTGTGATTTAGACATGTAGTTTACCCAATATTTTTTCCCTAGTTTTTGGAATAACTGCAGGGGGCATATCTACCTAGACTCTGCTAGCATTTTTTAGGTAGTGATGATGGGGTCCCAGGTGGCTCTGGCAGGATGTCTTGGCTTGGCTAGGATGAAGAGCTAAATGAGAAGAATGAAGATTTAGGTTTTCCTTGCTGGAAGAATTACCGAAGTCCACCATAAATAGCTGTCTGTGTAGCATATCAAGATTGTTATTGAATGCAGAGGTAACACTTGAGAATCTTACAGGAGAACTGTGACCTGAATGGGAAAGATTTTGCAATTTTGCAACAATTTTCCTGAGCTTTCTCATTATGGTAGTTGGCATCACTGTTGCTTAAATTGGCAGACCACCTTCACATAAGGGTAGAATTGCAGAGCATTCAGAGTATTAAATTATTAAGTTAATATGATACCAGAAAGGAATTTGAAGTTCTGAAAATCATTTCACTTAAAGATCCGTTAACTTTCCAGTTTCATATCCTGCTTTTTTTCCCCTCATTTAATGAGATAACTTTCCACTTGTTTAAAATAGAGCATGACATGCTCTCTCAAACTGCCTGTGTGGACTGTATTCCCAGTATCTGGAGTATTTTCCATCTTCCTTCCTTTTTTTTTTTTTTTTTTTAGATTTTATTTATTTATTTGTGAGAGAAAGAGAGCATGAGCAGAGGGGGAGGAAGACAAGCAGATTTCCCACTGAGTGGGGAGCCTGACACAGGGCTCAATCTTGGTAAATGTTTATTGAAGGAGGAAGAATAGACAGGTATTCCATAGAGCATGAGCTAAAAAGAGGCCAAAAAGTCTGTGACAGAAGTTTTCAGAATAGTGTGAGTTATTGCAACATGAAATAGGAAATTGGAGTAGAGGCAGAGGAGAGGATATTTTGTTGTTGTTGTTGTTGTTTTTTCCAAAAACAATACTTAGTGCTCAAGGCAACGACACCTTAATGTTGCTACTCATGGGAATATATGGACTTAAGGATTAGAAAAGGATTGCTCTCTGCATATATTAATTTGTGGAATGTGCCATCTGCTAAGGTATCAAGCAAGAATGAGATAAAAATGAATACAATACGACACTCAGTGTTTTATATTTTTCTAGGCTGACATTATTTCTTAGATGTTACAAAATAAGATCTTATAATTTTAGTTTTTCTCTGTTTATCTCTCTTACCACATTCACAATTCAGTCAAAACCTTCAAAGCCTTTAAGTAAAAATATGTATTCTGACATATTTTGGGAAATTAAAAATTCAAAATAAGTTTCAAGGCCCTTTATACCTTTTTTTTGATAAGTATGAATTAATGTTTATTTAATATTTGAGATTCATGTAACTTTGCCTTGCATTAAATTTTAACATTTATAAAGTGCCAAGTAGATTAGCATTTTAGAATATTAGACTATACCAATAAAAAAATTTTAAAAATGTTACCAAATGTATAAGATTTAACCAGAGAAAAAGAAAAATACTGAAAATTTTGACAAGTCCCTTTCAATGTTTATATCTTACATTAAACCTTAAAAGTTAAGAAAAAATAAAATAAAATATTAGACTATGAAAGTATTAAAACATAGGTGAATATCTTTTAAAAAGGAAGAAATGTGAAGTAAACTTGAAACTTGAAGACAAATCAGTGATATCTGACATATAAAACAAATTCTATATGCTTTCTTATAGTATACCTGTAAAATTGGTCGAGAACTCCTGGAATTTTAGGATGAGGTTTGGAGAACATTTTAGTACCAACCCTTAGTTGTAGAGCAAGTGAGTGAGGCACAGAATTAACTATAGTCAAGGACAAAGCAAAATTAGAACCAGTGACTCTCAACCAATACATTTTCAAATCCTTGATTTTTCTTTCTTTTCACTACTGTCCATAAAATAAAATGAGTGTTTTATTATCAAGGAGGAACAAACTATCTGACTGATGACATCTCCAGAGCACTGGCAGTTAGTTTTGTTTGTTAAGGAAGGAGGGATTCACTTAAATTGTCTATCACCTTCCTTAGAATAGGCCCCATAAGGCCCAGCATCAGAGTTAGAGGCATAAAATGTGATAAATACCCTGAAAATACAGTTTGAGCCTCTAACATGAGGAGCTACAAGAAACATAACTTAGAGTAATTTGGAAGGATGTGCTTAGCTTAGGTTTTCCCAGATTATATATAACCTTGTATTTTAGTATGAAACTGTGGAGGTAGTAATAGTTTGGTTTATTTTGGTGGGGGGAAGGGACGAAAGACATTCAAACAACTCACTTAAGGAAGAAATTTTTGCTTAAGAATGATCTTTATGGCTTGTGATTGTAAACTTTCATATTCCCTATGTATTGAATAAAGATTATTATGCGTGCACTATTTACTCCTTTTCATGCTCCAGTCTTGAGTTTTACTCCAAAGGGTAGAAGGATCTGCTTTAACTCAGAAGGTTTTTGAAGATTTCCAGAACCAAGGTCCTTGCATTTCTCCCGCTAGTACTTATCCAAAGCTAAGGTATCCGGTTAGGGCTTTTTGAGAGAAAGCCTTTTGATTGTCCTGCATTTGGCCAGTTTCCAGCTTTGCTGCATGATGATTAAGTGTGCTTTTACCCAAAAAAGTTCAGAAAAGCTTAAATTATTCTTGAAAAACAGAAAGTGTTATCAGACTTTTTACACAATGTAAAGCCCAGATAATGTCCAGCTTTTCCTACCTCTAGACAGATGCTGCAAAGCAACCAATCACCAACTTGCACAGATGAGATACAGATCTAAAGCACAGAAGTGCACCATGCATAACTGATGCCTCTGTCAGGTACCACCACACTCATTTACCTAGTGTCGTTTCCTGCCCTGTCTTCTGACCCTTCCAAATATTCAGATATTTATTTGAATTTCAGGAAGCCAAATCTGGGGCCTTCTACTTTCCTTCTTGAGGGAAGGGAGCTCAGTGCATTTGGTTTTGGTCTTTGCTTTGTTCAAGCCAATACAGAGACTCTGATAAACACCAGGAAAGATTGCTACAGTGAAAGAATTAACCAAAGTTCACGTGCAAAGTAGAGGATAGGGAAAGAGAGACTATTTCAAATTAGGAGATGATACACTTATATTCTTGCATTCTTTTGTGAAGTACGTGTTATTTTAGAGAGTAAATTATAATTACTATCTATTGCACTGCTTATAATTGAATGTCTCATATTTTAGGTATTTATTATGGTAGAAAACTAAAAACTAATTTCTATCTTTCTCTTATCTGCCCATCCAGATCATTTTTTGGTAGCTTCCCTAACTCTCTTACCCTCAACTTGGCCCAGACTTTACATGCAAGCTGTTTTCTCTATGGGACGTTCTGGATCTCAGCTCTAAAGAGATCCTTTCTCAGTTCTCATGGGACACTCAGTTTCTTGACTTCCACTAACCTATGCTGTCAGATGCAAGCAGACAAAACACTTTGGTACCCCCTCTTCTGATTTTGTTCGGAATCCCCTGGATCAATGTTGACTAAACCTGAGCTGTCCTACTGGTTTGCTCTTGGAGTTGGTCTCTGATCCTCACTGGATTCATCCACTGTCTATACTGATCTTTCATCCCCCTTCAGTATTGGCCCAGAGTCAGTAAGAATACAGATAAGTAAACAGTGATCTCTAAATGCTAGGGAAGAAGAAGAACAATGTATTTGGTAGTCGTGGAGGGAGGATGCAGCTGGGAAGATCAAGGAAGTCTCCCAAGAAATAATGGTGGGTGAGTCGGAACCTACAAGGTGCATTGGAGTCAACCATGTGAGACCTGGAGAAAGTGCTTCAACAGAGAAAATGACATGAGTAAAAGACTGGAGAAGAGAGTGCTTGAGGCACTGCAGGAAAGGGAAGTGACTCAGCAGGAGTGGATTACACAGTATTTATATTTGCTGGGAGTGGTGGAGCTGAGAGTTGGGGGTCTGGACCTGGGAAGGGGAACAGTAAGTGGAGGCTAGGCTTCATGAAGTACAAGAACCAGTCTGCACTTTACCTTAAAGGCACTGGAAACCCCCTAGAGAGGGACATGATTGGATTTGTGTTTTCACAAAGTTTGTGCTAGCCGAAGAGGACAAAAGGGCTGGAGGGGCACAGTTAGCAGGCTTTGCACTAGCCAGGCAAGAGGACACAGAGACTTGTCCTAGTTCACTAGCACTGAGGGTGTAGAGAAGTGAGCAGACAGGAGAGAGGTTTAGGAAGCAGAGCCAAAGGATTTGATGGCCAAAGAGGTGTAGGGAATGAGAGAATGAAAGGAAGCATCCATGACACCTCAGTTTCTGGGTTGAACAACTGAATGAATTATGATGCCTTTTTCTGAGCTAGAAAAGGAGAAGCACTTGGCTTTCCTGATTCTTGATATCAACCATAATTTCTTAACCATTCCTTCTTTGTCCCCCCTTCTCACCTTAACTGGTTTTGCCTTTCTCCCACTGTTCTATTTTCCTGCAGGCAGTGGCCAAGCTCACCCTAAGCACTTCCTCACTTTGTTCCATTTTAGAGCTGCATAGTTTTTCCCCCATGAAAAATCTGGCTTCAAAATGTTCATGCATTTGTACCTACTTCTCTATAAGACATGTTCCTCACCCTTTGTTTTTCAGGTGAAATTTGCCAGTCTGTTAGGTCCCAATCAGCCCAGACTGCCTCTGCAGATACGTTCCCAGTTTTAATGGGTGGACTGTGTGTTTCCACCACTATTCTTCTACATTTGCTCATATCTCCATAATAAGACTTACTCCCTATTGTATTGTCTGTATCCTCTCTCTTCACCTTCCCACCATCCTATCACCTTACACGGCTTTATCATTATCTCTCCAAAGGCAACAAGTTATCATTTTTCCCTTCTTTATTATCATCATCAAAGGGAGGGATTTGCAGACTTTGGGTGTTCAGAAAGGTTTGAATGATGCAATATGAATGAATTGTCCATATACTTTTCTTTACAGATTGTTTCTAATCTGTCCAGTAAAAGGTCCATTTTCCTCAAAACTTTTTTCTCAGTCTTATCCATGAGCCAGTTTGCCAATACACTCTTGAGTCTTTCTTGTAATCGTTGTCCTCTTTTTTTTTAAAGATTTTATTAATTTATTCATGAGAGACACACAGAGAGAGAAGCAGAGACACAGGCAGAGGGAGAAGCAGGCTCCCTCTGGGGAGCCTGATGTAGGACTCGATCCCAGGACCCCAGGATCACACCCTGAGCCAAAGGCAGACACTCAACCATTCAGCCACCCAGTTGTCCAGATCTTTGTCCTTTTATGAGAATAATGAAGCTGACTGCATGGAACTCCCATTTGTTAGTTGCAAGAATTAATTGAGCCAAAGCATTAAGAGCACTTAGTACAGTACCTGGAATGGTAAAAATGCTCAATAAATGTCACCTATTCTTAATCTCTGTTCTTCTTATAGTCGTTTAGACTGTACATTTTTATAACTTCTGATAATTTTAGAAACTTTTATTCTAACAAATTGGGGATTGTGTCTATATATGTGCACTTAGCAGTTTCTGGTGAATCCCTTTTTAAAGAAAACAGTGCATATTAAATGCACTACATTGGTTAAGAAAGCTCTCATGGTCTGTACATTTGCCTTTAGCAGTAACCTTATGAAATCTCTTGTTTTGCTGCTAATATGCCAAATTTTTTCTTATATATTTTTCTTGCTCCAGTGGGAACCATATCTTTTATTTCTTTGGACCTGTATAGTGCCAAGTATAATGTTTCTGTGCTTATTAGGCATTCAGTAAACATCTGAACAACTCTAGCCTTTCTGCCTTGACCTGAAAATATGGGAGAAACTGTTCAACCTCTCTAGTTGTGTCTACAAAGAAACATGCGCCACTGGAGGGAGAGAGAAAGAGGTCAAGAATGATTATTTTCTATCAGTGTGGAAAACGTTGAGTGAGAAGCCTCTTGGCTGTTTCTCTGAAGTTGGAGGGGATTCTTTTTTTCTTTTCAGTGCTGTATGTGGCAGCACTCAAAGGGAATTACTGAGAAACTAAGGGAAAACAAAAGCTGATCCAAAGTTCCTACACTAATCTGTATGGGGGCAGGATTCAGCCATCATAAAGTGCTTTAGAGAGCCAGTGGCTAAAGGTACTGGGTTGTGTTCCCTACTCTTGCAATCTGCAGGCTCCTATGAATATCCATTCTCCAAGAGTAAAGCGTGTTTCCTCCTTTTCTCCCCCCTTCCCTCCCTCTTTTCTTTTGTTTTTCTCTTTAGGAATATTTTTACTGTTTTTGTAAAAATGATTCATGCTTATTCCAAAAATTCAAGCAGTGTGGTAGAAGTGTACTTCATCTCTTTTAATTGTCTTCCTGATTTTCATTAGAATCATCCTTTTAGGACGAGGATGTGAGGTCTTATTTTTGTGGTTCCTGCATGCAATGTACTGAGAGCACTTCTAACAGACAAGGTGGTTCTAATTGGTTTCAGAGGCTTCTGCATGCCACAGGGTTACCTGTGCATGGTGTTCAGTGTGCTTTGCTGAGATGTTCATGGTAAGGTTTTGTTATTTCAAAATCTTTCCCTCCCTTAATTGGAAGAAATTTACCTAGATATGTGATGATGAAGCTCTGGCATTTATTGATACCCTGGATTGACTCCCCTCGTCTCATTTTTTCTCCATCTCTGCTCTGTGTGTGTCTTCTGTGGCTATGTGCTGGTAAGACTTTCCTGGGAAAAGCACAAGCCATCATTCCAGATTATATGCCTGGACATGGTCCCAAAATGGAATTCTTAAGCCATCTTAAAAAAGCTACTTCTAGGAAAACACACAGAGTTGTATGTACCTGCATACATTCTGCTCCCCTTTTCTTTTAAAATACACATACCTACTCTAAAGAAACAGCTCTTTTAAGTTTAATTGCACAAGATACCCATGGGAATGTTAGAATTTGGATCTCAAAGTATTGTTCATCTTTCCTTGGTATGGATTACGTCTTATACTAAGTGTTATCAAATAGACATTCCAGGACAGCTTTTGAGTTTTTTGTTACATTAGGTTTATATATATGATACCCAACTAGCAGAAGGAGAAATGTACTACAGCACGACATATAATAAGCAAACAGTAAATATTGTTTTTGGTTATTGGAGCCAGGCCAGCACTGAGCTCTTCAGAAACTGTGTGAGTTAGTGAGCCTGCCTCATTACAGACTCTTTTAATATCAGACAATTTCAAGATCAGGAATGTCTTTGAAGTTTTTAGTAACCCTCATAGTTTACTTTGCAGAGAAGGGAGTATCATTGGGCATACGCAGTGCTGAGTGAAAGTTATTGTGTCTTCAGGATAAGGCCACACTGCTCTAAAAGTGCAAATGTTATCTGAAAGGTGGCAAAGCTCTGTGAATGCTTTTTTTTTTTTTAAGATTTATTTATTCATTAGAGAGAGAGAGAGAGAGAACACAAATGGGAGGGGCAGAAGGAGAAGGAGAGAGGATCTCAAGCAGGCTCTATGCTGGATGCAGAGCCCCATGAGGGGCTTGAATTCACAACCCTGAGATCATGACCAGAGCCAAAACCAAGAGTCAGACACTTAACTAAATGTACCACTCAGGTGCCCTAAATAGTAAAATTCTTAGAGGATAAATTTTAGAACATAGAATTATTAACCCTTGAGCTATGTATTTTATACGTTTACTAGTATAGTTCTAATGTCCACTGACAATTTCCTTAGGAAATTGAGGAAGTTAGACTCAGAAAAAGTTTGTCATAGAGCTTTACTTATAGTATATGTTCACTAAACATTTGAGGAATGAATAAGTAAATGGTTGAATGAATAGCACCACCCTACATGTATCTCTTGAGGTGTCTGTCAATTTATTCTGAGGTTTCCAACATGTTCTTTTCCATTTCTTTCAACTAGATTTCTCAACTGGGATTTTCAGTAGATTCTTCTAGTTTCTTTGTCTTTTTTTTTTTCTTAAGTCTTATTTATTTCTAGAGAGAGAGTATGAACAGGAGGGGCAGAGAGAGAGGGAGAGAGAAACTCAAGCAGATTTCACACTGAGCACGGAGCTGGTCTGGTCACAAGGCTTCATCTCATGACCCTGAGATCATGCCTGAGCTGAAACCCAAGAATCTGTTGATCTCAGCTAACTGCACTACTCAGGGGCCCCTAGTTTCTTTATCTTTACAAATTAGATTAGAACGGGTGCACTTCTGGGGAAAGTTGTGGTAACTATCATATTTTACTGGTGTTATCTTTACTATCATTTTGTAGCATCTAATAAGCAATGGTGTTAAATCCTATGGTGCCCAAGTCAGGAAAGCATATTTTCAGAACGATTAACTATAAACATTAATCTTCTAACAGCTTTTTATTTTCTGCTAAAAAATAACATCAACGAATATTTTTTAAACAAATATTTTTTAAACAAACAAAAACAAAATTTTTAAACCCATTGCACAGATTTTTCTAAAAAAAGAATTTTTGAAATTTCCCCAGGGTTTGCACAGAAAATCAGTGGTAGATGAAAGCTGGAAACTCAGGAATTTCTTCCTTCATCCTATGTTTGACCAATTGGAGACAGGCTGTCTCCAGACTATATTTTCTTTTTAACGGCTATAAAGTGAATGAACTCAAAGAACAGTGTAGCATCCTGCTGAGATTGATATGAAAAAGGACAGGGGAAGTAAAGATTCCTCATTAATGGATTTATATTCCAGTGATAGGGCTAGAGGGTGGAAAGGTCATTGTGGAAAGTAAAGTGAAATATAGAGCTTGCAGAAAAATTATCTTGTTATCTGACTTAGAGACATGAAGCTGCACGTTATCCTCTGTTCGTTTATTTTTTCTCCTAGTTTTCCTTTTATTTTTAGATAAATGTGAGTCAGACGCATGAGACAAGAGTAATTTTTAGAAACTCTCTTCCTTTGCAAGCTTTTGAGAGCAGAGTTTTGCTCATTTTATATGGTCTGATTGGAAGTGCTATTTGATTGTAAAAGAACAACATCTAAAAGCAAGGCTTTAAATCAGAATTTGAGAATAAACTGGCAAAACAACTAGAACATATTATTAAAAGTCGAGTATATTACACCATAGTTGAGCACAATTTAAAACTTGATTTGAAAATTGAAATTGAAGTTCTCTAGAGATTACTGGGGATAAAAAAGGTATACCCCTGAAAGCATTTCTCACTTTAACAAAGAGAGTGAGATTAGAGGGTAACTCTTTTGGTCACTCTGTGCTTAATGAAAGTTCTTTATCTATAAATAACTTCATTTAATTCTCAACAATTACTTGGCCAAGGTGTTTTATTTTAAAAAATATGTAGATGAGAAACTTCAGGCCCTGAGAGTCTGTGTTGACCACAGTTTCAATTACAGAGTGACAGTGGCCAGGATTCCAATGGTTTTGTCTGGCTCCAACTCTCTGCTCTTACCCTATCTGGAAGTTCTTCTGTGAGTGTCTGCATATTCTAGCACTAGGGATGCAGATGAGTAAAGTGTCCTGTGTCCCAGCAACCTCACAGCAAGACACACACAAATGTTAAGATACAGCTTGTGACTCAGTTATACTGAAGGAGATACATGGCACAGAGATGACACAAAGTTGGGAATGATTAGCTCTGCTGGGGTTTGGATGGAGCAAGTCAGCCAAGACTTTATGGAGGAGGGCATAAAGCCAGTTGAGCTGAATCTTCCATGATAACCAGGCACAGCAGATCATCTGAGATGGAGGGGAAAAATCTACATAAAATGGCTTAAAACAATGGCATAGAGGATGTATTTGTAGGATTGTCAGATACAATAGAGGACATCCAGTTAAATTTGAATTTCAGGGAAATAACAAATTATGTGTTAGCATAAGGATATCTTATACAATACTTAGAATATACTTATATTAAAACATTTCTTTGTTGTTTATCTGAAATCACAATCCATTGGACATTCTTTAGGATTGTTTGGTTAATCTGGCCCTGGTATATCTTTGGGGGCTCTCTGGAGTGTAGTGTGTGAGGAGAGGAGCACCAGGAGGTATGTAAAATGACTTAGTCCAAGGTTTAAAGATGGGGGATCTACTCTTTGCTCTACATAGAATAAACAGCATTCAAAACAGAATTCCCCTAACCAAAGAATATCTGTTTATCCTACGGCTGGATTAATTTATGCTAAACTACAAACAACAAGCAATTGGAAAAGAATTGAATATACTCTTGTGAAAAGAACTTTTTTGTTCAAAGAGTCATAGAGTAAAATGACCTCCAAGAAACTTTCAAAGAGATTACTAGTGTCTGATTATTCTTTTCTGCAAAAATGAGAAAAGAAAAGGAGGATATATCAGGGTGAGAGATGGAAAAATGAAATAGAACAGCAGACTACATTTATTTTTTTAATTTTTATTTATTCTTTAGCAGACTACATTTATATAAAAAATACAGTATATGTGTCCCCTGTTTAATTTTTAAGTGAGAAAAAAGGGCAGATGGAATTGTATTATCCCTGTTCAAATCCTATCTAAATTAAATGAAAATGAGTCTGTCTGGACTCAGTAACCTGGAATTCTTCCCAGAGTCACAGAAGAAGGAGTTCCCCATGAGGACATTTAGGAATCACCCTGTGGATGGCAGGTGGCATTATTATACTTACTTGAATTTTGAAGGGTAATGGATTTTTTAGAAAGCTATTTTGTTACTGTATTTTTGCTTAATAATGTCTGTACAATTTATCTGTGACACTGAATGGTATAGTACATCCCCTACATTGGTAGTGTTGGCTGAAATGAAGCACCGAAACATTTCATATAACATTCTTGAAATAAAAATGGTTTGTGAAAGCAGTGACTGCAAACCAATTTAGATTTTTCTCTCCCCCCTCATTAAATATGTGACTGTATCTTTTATTTACTTTTCTCCTTGCTCCAGAAAGGATTTAAGGCAGATCATAAATATGTGCGAGACCTATCACTCCTACACATGGGACTGCTCAAGCATTTTGATGATCCTACATTTTAAAGTTAAATGCAAAGACTTTTCTCTATGATTAGTGTGTGGAGTGTGCTTCTGGGGAAAGTTATTTTATATTACATTTTACCAACAACATTTTTAAGTTTTCATTATTTCATAGTATCTAATAAGCGATAGCATAAATCCTATGTGAAGCATATTTTGACAACTATTACATATAACATTTCTATTTGACTTGGAGAATTTATATTGGTTTTATTGTTATTTAATAGAGGATGTCACTGTCTTTTGCCTAAGCCTGTCTTCACTCTAGATGAGGTTAAGGAAAAACAAAAATATCTAACTGTGATAAACACAATCTAAGTTTCATCATTATCACTTTCATGTAAAGATGAGATAAATAACCAAAAGTAGATGCTGGTCATAATGAATCACTTGGATTCATTGTTTTCCTGGATTATCTTTACTTTGGTAGGCATGCTATTCTTGCTTAAAAATAAAGTGCTGTTAGTAATTAAGGATGTGAATGACAAAGAGTAAGTCCATTTTTAAATCATGGTGTATTTGAGATCTTGCCTAACCTGAGAAAATATTTAAGTATCAGTAAGTACGGTTTAAGGACTAGAGTTTAATGTATTGGAATGTGTTGCTTTATGGATGTTGTTTTCAATGGTTTGGCAGACATCTTGTCAAATGAGCTCAGATTTCATTGAGTCTAATGATGATAACAGTAGGCTCCAGACGAGCTGGGCAAGCTGAACAAGTAGTCAAATCTCACAGAATTGATTTTAATAAAATAACCAATAAATACACAGCCCTGTATTGGAGTTAAGAAAAGCAAGTAGGAAAATAGATTGTATTGAAAACACTGGAAGAAAATGGCTTAGGGTTTTTAAGTAATAGTGAATCAATCATGAGTCAACAGAGTGGTGGGGCTGATATAAGTTTAGTAGAATTTAAGTCCATTTTGGAGTAGACTTTTTGGGCTAGAGAAGTTGGAATAATCCTAGTTAACATTACACAGTAGTCTTTTTTTTTTTTAATTTTGAGTTCATATCTAGGTACCACAGTTTAAGAGAGCATGCTTTCAAAAACAAAAGATGTAATTTGTGAGAGGATAGATATAAAACTGTGTCAAAAGAAGTAAAACTGCTGGAACAGTAGATTTTTTATCTGGAGGCAAGAGGAGCTTTATTGTTAAAGAGGAAAAGGTTTATTCTCTGATGTCAAATGTATACACAGACCAATACATAGAAATTGCCATGTAAGGGTAGACTCATAGTCACTCTTGTGTAGCTAGAATGGGCTATCTGAGGGGATCAGCACCTGTGGGGAGGCTGGATAGTAATGACTTAACACAGAAAATTTAGTTCCTTTTGCATCTGGTATTCCACAATTCTAAGGATGTTTAGAATATTTCTATATGTTATCCTGGGATGTATATCTTCTAAAACAGTCAGTTATTTCAGAAAATTCAGTGACATTGCAAAACAAAACAAAACAAAAAGAACAATCACATAGACAAAGCAACAGGTTATTTATTGAAGGGAAGTTTCAGTTATGATGTTCAGGTGTCAAGGAGATATGGCTTGTTTTTCGAGTCATTGGGTCATCTTGTCTACCTACATATTTCAATATAATTCTCAATATAAATGGGTCAAATGAGTTATAACAAATACACATGAAACCCTGATTGAAGCAATTTGTCAAGTATCTTAACTGTAAAATTCCATTACAATCAGAAATTTTGTGTTGGTTGCATTTATGTGCTATTGTGTCTTTCCAGTCTTTTGTCAGACAATGAAAAATCTCTAGCTAACTAATGCTTGTCAAGCCCCAGAAAATGGTTCACTTGTTTCCAAGAACAAATAAATACCTGTATGACAAAGTAAGTCAGTCACTTCCAGTTTGTTTTAGTAAGATTCATAAAATCAATTCTATGATTCTTTTTCCCCCTTCCTATCAACACTCCTTCTATTTCATTTTAGCTAGTCACCAGCTGGCTTTTTTTTCCCACCACAAAGTGACTCTAAACTGCAAGATAATTATACAAAAAGAGATTTTCTCCAAAAGCTACATGGAGCCAACTATGTCAGCAATGGAACGAACTAGTACATTTTGTTTGGAAAAAAAAAAAATCCCAAATCTCGCAATTTGCCTACTTAACCCCCAAATACTCTTGACCACTGAATTCTGTTTTTTTTTCCCTTTCCTATTTATTTATTTATTTATTTATTTATTTATTTATTTATTTGTTTTTCATTTGCTTTTATTGAAGTTCAATTTGCCAACATATAGTATAACTCCCAGTGCTCATCCCATCAAGTGCCCTTCTTGTGCCTGTCACCCAATCACCCCATCCCCCTGCTCACCTCCCCTTCCACAATCCTTTGTTCATTTCCCAGAGTTAGGAGTCTCTCATGGTTTGTTTCCCTCTCTAATTTTTCCCCACTCAGTTCCCCTCCTTTCCCCTATAATCCCTTTCACTATTTCTTATATTCCTTGTATGAGTGAAACCGTATGATGATTGTCCTTCTCTGATTGACTTACTTCACTCAGCATGATACCCTCCAGTTCCATCCATGTCAATTGACCACTGAACTCTAAGTGAAGAAGCCCAGATTTTATTTCTTCATTTATTTCTAAAACCATGAGGTAAATATTTTGAACATCTTTAAATAGCATCCCTTGTAATGTTAAATTACATTAAAATGTAAGATGTAGAATGTTAAATTTTAGAACAACAGTGTATATATTAGTTGGTTAAAATGGTTAGATTGTATCGGACCTTTTAGTAATGAAAGAGTCAAAATCACAATAAGAGTTTTAGTATATTCCTGAGTTAAAAACTCTTGGTGTTAAATTCCATTAGTATCTTGCTTTCTTTCCTTTCTTGATATCTCTATGTTATTATGAGGTACACTCAGTTCCAGAATTTAGAAATCAGTTATAAAAACTCAAACCAGATTTGTTCAGCCAGAGTTGCCTCAAGTTGTCTTTCAGGAAGTAGGCATTTAGACAGGAAAGCAGGTGATATGCTGTCTTCATGGTCTTATTTTCTCAACAAATGAATATAAGCCAGTTTAATTCACTGCTTTCTGACAAGGTAAAGAAAAATCTTGTCAGAGCTGAATGTCTGAGGACACTCTTGCACTAACCCTAGGCCTTAAGATATGAACTCTCAGGGGCATGGAAAAAATGCATGAGGGTTAGAAAACTATATTGACAGAACTTTAGATCTTTAGCTCTCCAGAAGACTAAAAGAGAGACTGCCTTGTTATCCTGTGTTCTGACAAACTCCTACTGTATTAAGGGCCTAACTCTAAAGCATTTCAGTTGCATGCTTTGTTATCTAATGGAAAGTTACATTTGTACATTCAAAGCAAGGAGTTTTGAAAAACAAAGCACTGCTTAAATATGAGGGCTTGTGGTTACATATCATTTTAATAGAGCCACATACTAAACACCATAACTTTTAATTCATGAAAGAGATTAGAGCCTGTGTGTTGCATAGGATTGAGTTCTATCCTAATTACTTTCTCAGAAAAGCCAGTGGAAAATTAGATGCATCCCACGAGGCAATAAATATATCACACTAAACAAAATTTAAACTACAGAACAATCAACCTCTTTTCTTTGTTCTTTCAAAGGAGAAGCAGATTAGACTTTTTTTTTAAAAAAAAAAAGATCAAGAGCATTTTATGGGAAATTCAGGAAAAAAAAGATCTCTTTGGACTGAAATCAAAATGTTATGAATAGTACTTTCTAAGCAATGACACGTATCAGCAGTATTTGTAACCATAAGAACAGTGTGATAAATTTTAATCACTTGGGACTCCAGCTCTGTGGGAAGTGCTTACTACACAGACATCATTTATAGGTTTCCAGTTATGACCTATATCTCCAAGACATTTTAATGATAAGTGGAGAAAGTAGATAGATTGTCTTCCTGGAGTGCTGAAGTTCCTGCTTGTTGTCATCCTCAGCTCTATTAAAAAGCAGAGGCTTTCAGAGGTACTCTTCAGTCTAGTAATCAGGATGCAAGACCAAAGGGATGGAACTATCTAAGATAAAGTATGCCAGAAACGTACACTCCTCAGGATTTCCTGTGGGAGTCTGACCAAAATAAAGCAATATTAATAAATATAAATTCTGGAACACTATTATCAACAGAAATGGTCTTGAAATGTACCCTTCAAATTCCTCTAGTTTCCTCGGGCAGGTCAACTATTTCAATGTAACTGTACAAAATGTTAGACCTCCCTACAGGGATAATTGCTCTAAATTATATTAAAGACATGCTAAAGAAAGGAGTTGAATTTGTTTAATGCTCCAAATCTTTGAGCTCACTTGGGGTCCTTTGGCTCTTCAATCTTGAAATCATTTTGGGACAGTAAGATGTAGTTTTGAAGCATATCAACATCAAAAAATGGGCAATTGGTCAATCTGGTTTTGATATTTTCCCCTGACCTTATAGTACATTTGGGGAGAAATTAAGCACAGGTAATAGAGCTGAAATAAAAGATGAAAGAAAAAACCAAGGAGAAGACCTATGTTCTTAAACCATCAAGAATTGTCATTCTCTGTCAGATTATATCCCAGTAATTTGAAAAACATCCTTTCATGTAGCTCAAAGGCAAGAGACATTTCCTAGTCCAAGTTTTGTTCTGAGGCAGAACCTTGCAGGACTTGATGCTTTGACCTTTCTGGGCTTCTATATCACCTAGAGCAAGTGAATCCAATCTTGCAGTAAGGAAGACATTGCTTTTATTTACTCTCTCCTTAAGCATTTGGCCACCAACAATGTGGGGGAATGGAATGACTGCAGGCTATTTTCTTTCTCATTGCATCTCTTATTTCAAAGTATGTTTTACAGTACAGAATATAGTTTTCCTTAGTAGACTTAAGGAAGCCATTACATACAACATCTCACTCAAACCTAGCTATTTTACAATGAGTCAGAGTAAAACCTTTTGTTTTACAAGGTTATTTGTGCAGTAGAACTAATATAAATGTGCTTGACTTCTTCAGCATTCTGTAAAATCAGAAGCTACTAAAATTATAGTGCTAAAAATAGAAAATGGGGCAGTAAACACTCCTCTTGCCTTAAAGAGTAAATAAATACCCATAAATCTGAGGAGACTTTTGTTTTATAGTCGATAAAATTCTAAAGTTTCTTCTTTCAAAAAGGAGCTTCTTTAAAAGTACGGTCTGAGTGATAGCATATTAGAGATAATCACCAAATAGAATCATTGAACTTGTCATTACAGCCATATTTTAGACCTCCAAGGACTCTCAATATGACTGTCTTTTTTTTATTGTTTCCATATTAAAATGAAAGATCTGGTCTTAAGTCAACAGACTATGAGCTCAACCAAACTGAGCTTCAAGTGCCAGTGATAACCTGGACCCAAATGAAAGAGTTGAAGTTAGTTTAAGATGTTCAAGTAATAGAATTTACCAGTTTTAAGTGACCTTACCAATCTAGGCACTTCCCTATTCTCCCATCACTCTGGTGAGTGGTTCAATGACATGCCTAGTCTTCCAAACCAAGTCTCCATATGCAATGGCTTATTTTTTTTTCTTTTGCTTCTAGAAATCCATAACCTGGGTTGGTTTTTGTTGTGATTATTGTTGTTTCTTTCTACTTCTATTATTTTTCTTTGTTTTTAATTCTTAAGGAAGAACTCATTATCTTAATGGAAAGTTATGTCGGTGGAAATTTTTTTTCTAAGTGTTTTTTTATTCTCTCTCAATCTACTCTTTTAAGAATGCTTCTCTTATGAGAAAAGACTGTCATGAACTGAGTGTCTGTAGAGTTGTTGAAAATACTGAATGATTAGAATGCAGCAGAAGGATGATATCCAACACCAACTTTTTGGTTAGGTTAACTGATTATACTTTCTGTGATGAATAAACTACCCCACAGATTAGCAGTGAGATCTCGTTATTCAACCATAGCTATGTCTCAGCATAGATGTGATAGGCTATCTACTCAAGAAGTCTTTTGAACTGTAGAATACTTTAAGTGTTTTGGTTTCAATTGAAACATCATAGTTCTAGCCCTTTCTCTGTTCCTTATTTTATAGCTATGGATAAAGTTTAGACAAAGGAAGCCCTTCAATTATGTGTTTAATTCAAAGCCTCTGTAAAGCAGGCAAATTCCAGTACATGACAAATTGCGCTATTTTGGTTTGCAAGACCTTTATTGCAGATCCTGAAGGTCAGACTTACAAAGATGTAATGATAATAATCAGCCATCTTACAGGATCAGAGGAAATAAGTAGAAGGAAGAAGGTACATTGTAGTTGATGGATAAATTATATCTTGTAAATGACAGAGCTTTGTATCTGATCTTTAGGACTAACATATTTAGCTGTTTCTTTTGACTTTTTCATTCACAGGGATGTTTATTGTTGAATAGTCAATCCAAACCGCACTGTACTTTTGAACTTCCCATTCTAATGGGAAGGCCTTGTCAGAGAGAAATCTGAATTCACAAAGATTTGAGAAGTGATGTAAGTTGCCACATACTGTGTTGAACAGCCTTTGAAGCTCGGACCCTCCCCAAATATAACACACACATCATTCCAACACTCACAAAGCTTAGCTGTGATGAACAGGTCCACTGAGACTAAAATTATTCAACCGATGTCCCAGCCTCTGGCACACCTAAAATCTCTTCCATGGACAGGACCCTTTGAAGGCCTCTGTGTTCAGGGGAGAGATATGGCCATATCAGGGGTCAGAAATCAATATAGTTCTGATTATCCACATTATTATTGTCTGGGAACTGGACCTGACTTCTAAGCCCATGGGAGAACTATGATCAGGTTTCATAACATTCATCCTTAATCAAGGGGCGTCTTTACTTCTATTTTCTTTAGACCGTATCCACATGGAAACATCATCTGACTTGGTTATGGTTCCATGTGTCATATATACTCGTGTAAAATGAAATTTCTATTATTAAAAAAAACAGAAAGCACTCAAAATTTCTATCCCCAAATTCCTCTTCCTTCAATGTGTTCAGTATGTCAAAAATGAAGCATGGCTTAACAGAGACAAGCAGATTCTACTTCCGAAATAACATCTTTGTATCTTTAACATAAGGATATCTTAGGCTATTAGGGGCTGCTCCCCCTCAATTTGCATGAAACAGTCACTAATTGATCTCTCATTTGAGTTTTTAAAGAACATAGTAGAATGTGAAAGGTCTTCCTTATTATCTGAGTGGAAAAAATGGCTGTATTCAAAGCATAGAATTTCATTTTCAAGTAAGAGAGTTTCAGCCCTCTATTATTAATGACTGGAATTTAAAAAAAACAACAACAAACCAGTCAGATATTTTTCCAAAACTCACAATCTGAATCCTTCCCATTTCTCCAAACCTCCCACTAGACAAGTAGGAAAGATAAACAAAGCAACAGACCCCTGGGTTGTACACACTGACAAGATTGCAGGCCCTGGGATTAGAATGTTTTATCCCCATATCCAGTGTCTCCCAGAAGGACATCTAGTAGGAGGAAAGAGGAAGCATGAGGTTAGGAACTTAGAAAGATTGGGCAGATAGTCAAAGCACTGGATAGATGAGGCAGCCTGTAACTCATTAGCAGAGCATCTCCCAGGGGCCCCTACAAACATCCCACAGCTGGCAAAGAAAGCAGAAGGCTACTGACAGCCCAGGCTTGCATTATGCTTGCACCCGCTGCCAGCCAGGCTGTTGCTCAAGGTGTGCTGGAGAGAGAGTCCGAGGCAGGCTGAGGGTATAAAAACTATGAATCAATGTTTGCAGAACTGAAGACATGATGAAAAATATTGCCATGATTGCTTTTATGCAAGAGGCAGAAGGGGAGAAGATGGGTATCATGACATTTCCAATGTCATTTAAAATTGATCAGATGAGTAAGTGCCTGCTTGGCAGACACAGGGTACCAGAAGCATGCTGAAGCATGTAGAGGGGAGCTGTAGAGGGGAAAGCCCTTTGTTTTTGGTGAGGACTTTACTAAAAAGTCCTAAGGATATCATGCTTATGTTTACCCCAAGGGTAAATATCCCAAGGATAAATATATTTTTGTTAGTGAAAGACAGATTTGTTTTGACATCGCTGTTTCAGTCCATTAAAGAGTCACTTACTAATCTATGGCTGTATTGGTTTAAAAAAAAAAAAAAGAATACCCTAAGCTTCTGAGAGCTCCCTGGCCACATAAGAGCTCCAGCCACACTCACATCAGCAGGAAAACAGAAGTTTGATCTGAAAAGGCCTTTTGAGAACATCTCACCCAGTGGTTCTCAACCCAGCAGGCACAGAGCCCCTTTGAATGATAAATATTTTGTACCATCTCTTTACTAGCTAAAATATCATTTATAGTTTTTCCACATATGACATCATTTTTAAACTTTAATAAATTATCTATCTATAATAAGGAGAAATTAAAAAGTAATTTGTAATAAAACGTGTCAACTTCAGTGCAACTATACTAGAAGATACTATGAAATAGTCTAAGGCTTGCCCCTCCTCAGACTAAACAAGTCTAGATTTAAATGAAGACAATATTCAAATACATACCATCAATACATTATTTTAGATTGGCATTTTATAATATGGACTAAATTGTCATTTTCTTATAAATACTTAGACTCACTATGAACATGACAACTTAAAATGTAGTGATATAGGTATATTTTTTGGTAACTCAGTCACCACAAGAGGTGTTTCATTTCTAGGGAAAGAAAATATATTAAAATTGGAGGAAGATACTCATGCAAAATAAAATTTCTATTATTAAAAAAACAGAAAGCACTCAAAATTTCTATCCCCAAATTCCTCTTCCTTCAATGTGTTCAATAGGTCAAAAATGAAGCATGGCTTAACAGAGATAAGCGGATTCTACTTCCAAAATAACATCTTTGTATCTTTAACATAAGGATATCTTAGGCTATGGGCTGCTCCCCTCAATTTGCATGAAACAGTCACTAATTGATCTCTCATTTGAGTTTTAAAAGAACATAGTAGAATGTGTATTTTCATGCAAACAAAATTGGTTTCTGGGGTCAGATAATAATACACAGATTTCTGCTCCCAAAATGGCAGACCTTGGAAAGCTGTGTAGACATTTTCAGGTGAGACTGTTGTGTGTGTAAGAAAACATCATGGAGTCCGTTAGATGCCAGTGTTACTCTCCTGTCTCAAATTTTTGTGGGAGCTATAGTTGTTCCTTCATAATTTTCCAAATGTTTCTGTACCCAGGTATTGAGAATGATTTTCTATTCTAGTCTTTTCAATCTACAGATTTAAAAATTGAAGGTCCTGAGATTAAATTCCTGGTTCAGTATCACACAATTAGTTGTTTTTCCAGAATCAGGACTATTCATCAGGCTTATCATTTGTATACTCCTTAACTTCAGTACTTTCAAAGCCTCCCTTAAATCTCTATAATGGCTTAAACCCTTCTACCCAGGTTCCGTCTGACTTTCCTTGGGCCCATCCTGTATACTCACTACCCCAAAACACGTTTCCAACAGGCTACTCATTATCATTTTTCACATTTCCCATGTTCAAAGTGTCCTCTCTGACCATCTTTTTTCAAAGGTACTCTGTTCCATAAGGAATTCCTTCACACCCAAAGCTGAAATGATCTCTTCATCTAGTTAACTTCCTTAGATACCCTTGTGCAGCTCTTGTCCTGTCACTCATGGACTTGCACCATTTTGAGAGTGTGTCTACCTAGTAAACACCTCAATGGCAGGGCCCATACCTCCTACTTCTTTATGTGCTGCTCACCACTTCTCCTAGCTATCTAACACAGAGTAGGAACTTAGAATTGGATATCCATTTTTATTGTTAATGATGGCAGAGAACACAATTGTCAACCAAATGGATGCTCATCATTTAAGTTAACTTATCTTGCCCATCTCTGTTTGAGGCAAAACACAACTTCCAACAATATGGCCGTTCTGGGGAACATCTGGGAAAGAACAACAGAGACATCAGTCTGGCTTACAGTGGTCAGGAAATGAAGTGGTTCATTCCTAGCAACGGCCCATTTTGTATCTTGGAGGCAGAGATATAAACAATGGCAGGCTTTGCAAAAGCAGCTGCAGTCACAAATCTCCCAACAAGCTTCATATGTGCAAACGACAGGAAGGACTCCTGGTGCCATATTGGGCTTCTCAGTCACACATGGGAATGGGGCAATCACTGGCTGTAGCGTCGTTTTTGAATACAGCACAGAACAACACGTTCATATCCCGCTTGCCATGTGCATGAAGGTGGAAGAGAAATGGGGTAGGGTCGCTGACACCCGCTGGTCATTTGTCAGGTCATTTATTAACCCCCTGTGAAATCTGAACAGAAATTTCATCCTTGAACAACAACAACAACAAATTTTTAAGTAGAAATTAGCCGTCAAATGAAATCTGCACCGATTTTTATAGATTATATCTAACTTCAGGTTTTTTTTTCCCTAAGTGTCTGGTGATTCATTGTCAGGTTGTTTGGGTTATCCCCTTCTCATCTGAACGTTTTATTGTGAAAGTGCAAGACGTGAGATCTAACATGATGTATTAGGTATAAGTAATCAGGGAAAAATGGAGTTAAGCCCCTGTATTCGTTGAAAATATGCATAAATATTTATAAGTGATAGAGTTAAATCCAGCTTTTTTGGTAAATCCCATTTTTTTGTAAATGAGAAACATCAAATTATGGAAAGCAATAGGACAGCAAAGCAAAAACATTGGGAAAATTGATTCATGACCCCCCAAAAAACAACTGCACGTAATTTCCATAATTCCTATGGCTCTAACACCATTATAATCTCATACATCTGAAATATATTTTTTTACACTTGTACATAACTTTGGTGAGAATTTGGGGATTAGCTGCATATCTGGATATAGATGATTTAAGTCAATGCTTTCTTAAACATAAGGAACACTATTCATATTTTCTGGCTTTTTATTTTACTTTATTTTATTGACTTATTTTTTTCTTTGTGGGCTTTTTAAAAAAGATTTTTAAAATTTATCCATGAGAAACACACAGAGAGAGAGAGAGAGGCAGAGACACAGGCAGAGGGAGAAGCAGGCTCCATGCAGGGAGCCTGATGTGGGACTCGATCCCAGGACTCCAGGATCAATCACATCCTGTGCCGAAGACAGACATTTAACTACTGAGCCACCCAGGTGCCCCTGGCTTTGTGGTACATGGTTCATGATACCACATTTTCAAATAGTAAATTTTTGACTTATTTTTTAAATTTATCTTTACTCTTCCTAGAATTTGCCTCAAACAGAGCTTGTCTAAATGTCAGCAGCATGGGCAGTGACTGATTAGGTGGAAGTGACTCTCTCGACTGGCCCAGGGATCAGAACCCTTTCATTATTCACTGCTTTGTGTGATTTGGTTAAATAGCAAATTCTATTCAAAAGAGATACTTTTAGTTTAAAAGCAATATATTTAAATAATTGTCTGAGGCTATTAGCTTTAGTAATATTTTACATTGATTGACCAATCATCTAAAACATTAGAGAAAATGATACTGAGGGTGTGGTAAGCTTGGATTGGACAGGGTGAGAAGAAAAACTTTATTTTGGGAGTATGGAGGTTGATCTATATCAATAATAAAAATATAATTATTTTGTGTTATTCCTAGTTAGGAGCCAGAGGTTAAACATGATCAGTAATGGAGTTGTTTTACATTTCATCGGTGAATATGTGGTAATTATCTGGGGGGACTTATTCCCACTGCTTACTGTCAGTTAGCTGGAGGGGATATGCATTTAGCATTCAGTGGAAGTTTTGTGCAGTAATAACAAACTGCTGTGCTTGTCTTGTCACACAGAATTTCCTGAAAAAGGGGAAAGCACTTGGTGGTTTCTCTTGATGAATGATTAAGAATCTTTTTCAAAGGTAAGTACATACTTGTTGGATGATTTTGCTTGAATCAATTGAATCCATGAAAGTGGACACCCTGTGTAATTTTTTAAAAAAGTAACATGAATTCTTTTTTGACCAGAAACAACTGGCCACTCAAGATAGGCACTGTATATGTATATAGACAAAGACTCATAGAACCAGGAGGGTGGGTTCTGAAGGGAGCACATGGAGATGAATTCCGTGGATCTGGAGCTACTTGATCTGTCTCAAGTCAGTGAGGTTCTGGACCCTTAGAACAAGGCTTACTTTCAAGAGTAAAATGTACACATTCTAGAGAAAAATATCTTACACAAACATGTGGGGTGAAATAGAAAAAAAAAAAAGAATGTCATTTCTCACTTACTTACCAATTATGTTAGCCGCAGCAAAGAAATTTGGTATCTTGTATTCCTTTGACTTAGATTATCAATATCCATTTTCAAAAATGACTTCTGGGGGCAGAAAATATATTGAGAATGTTTAGTGATAACACTTTTGCATTCATAAACAAATCATCTGGGTCAGTTTCAGAGATCATCTTATGCAGGGAACTGTGCCAAAAATCCTAGATTCAGAGCCTTTTGCAATGCTCTAGGGGTGGACAGGACCCATAACTGAAGGTCAAACACACATTTCCCTGGCCTCGCTTTAGGGGAAACACAGATATGTGAAGTATCCTTACTGATAAATTCAAGGTCTTCATTAAGATGAAGAAGCCTATCATTTTTTATCTCAATATACATTTCAGCATCATGTTGAACACACAATTCTACACACCTGCTGCTCTGCAAACTAAGCTCATCTCTTCCATGCACACTCTGGCATTTCCTTCATCCAACTCCTTACTCAAAATTGTACCCATTCTTTAAGACTTATCAGGATTGTTACCTCTTTCAGGAAGGCTTCCCCCATCCTGCCAACTGAATTCATCTTATTCTTTCCAATATTTTCCTGCTTCACACATTCAGTAAGTGCACAGACATTTCAGGAAAAGAAGTTTTTTCATGTAGTCAAGATTTTTCAAAGCATCTAAAATTTTTATTGATTTTCATACTACATTAATAATACATATGCATTGAAAGTGAAAGGAACAATAATTCTACTAATAACTTAGTATGTATCCTTTCATTACTTTTACCTATGTTTGGATGTGAGCATATACATGTAAATATGACATCATTTACACAGATGAAATCGCATAATAAAACTTTTTAAACTGTTTCTTTTTAAACTATTGATATGTTGTATATATAGTTCCACATTAAAAAATCAATGGCTGTTTCATTGTATGAAGATAGCAAAGTTTATTTAACTAATGCCTTATTCTGGAGCATTTCAGGGTTTTTTTTTTCCCATTTTGTGCTATTATAAACATCTTTATAGCAAAGTATTTCTTCATACCCCTTCCAACATATTTAGTGTCTGTTTTGTCATCAGCATACTGTGACATGTTATTTTCTCTGGATAAATTAATAAAATTTAAAAAGTCTGAGTTGAAATGCATGGATACATTGAAGTGTCAATTTCCCAATATGGTCTTCAAATTAGAATACATATTTTTATGCCTTTACCAACTGATCACAGCAAATAATTTTGCATTTATTTGGTTTTAAATGGGATTTTATGTTTAAAAATGTGTTTTGGGCATTTTATTTCCTTTCTTAAAAATTTACACATATCCCTTGTACATTTAAAATATCAAGTGTTCATCTCTTTTTTATTATTTTGGAAAGCTTCTTTGTATATTAAATAGATTAACCATTTATTTATCACTGTGTTGCAAATACTTCTCTTTCCTTTTTCTTTTCATTTGCTTATATTTGTTGTCATTGTTGTTTTAAACAGACTTAAAAAAAACTTTCATGAAGTCAGATCTTTTCATTTTCCACTTATATGTTTTGCCTTTGTGTCATAGAAAGTTCTTTTCTACTCTTATAGATCACTACTTTAGAAAGACTTGTATTTTCATGGTTGCATTGTATCAACTTAGCTAACTTGCAGGTACATTTCATAGAATTCCATTCTCCTGTAGTTCCAAATTCCCTCTAATTGTCAAAAAAAGACAATTTGTACTTTACTCTCAGAAGGTTGGTGCAGGGGGGGAAGATATTTGCAACTGACATATCAGATAAAGGGCTAGTATCCCAAATCTATAAAGAAATTATCAAATTCAACACCCAAGATACACACAATCCAGTCATGAAATGGGCAGAAGATATGAACAGACATTTCTCAAAAGGAGACCTCACATGGCCAACAAGCACATGAGAAAATGCTCCACATCATTGGCCATCAGGGAAATACAAATCAAAACCACCATGAGATACCACCTCACACCAGTGAGAATGGGGAAAATTAACAAGACGGGAAACGACAAATGTTGGAGAGGATGAGGAGAAAGGGGAATCATTTTGCACTGTTGGTGGGAATGTGAACTGGTACAGCCAGTGTGGAAACTGTGTGGAGGTTCCTCAAAGAGTTAAAAATAGATCTGCCCTACAACCCAGCAATTGCACTGCTGGGGGTTTACCCCAAAGATACAGATGCAGTGAAATGCCGGGACACCTGCACCCCAATGTTTATAGCAACAATGTCCACAATAGCCAAACTGTGGAAGGAGCCTCGGTGTCCACCAACAGATAAATGATAAAGAAGATGTGGTCTATATAGACAATAGACTATTACTCAGCCATCAGAAAGGATGAATACCCACCATTTGCTTTGACGTGGATGGAACTGGAGGGTATCATGCTGAGTGAAGTAAGTCAATTGGAGGACAATCATCATATGGTTTCACTCATACAGGGAATATAAGAAAATATTGAAAGGGATTACAGGGGAAAGGAGGGGAATGAGTGGGATAAATTAGAAAGGGAGACAAACTCCTAATTCTGGGAAACAAGCAAAGGGCTATGGAAGGAGAGGTAGGCAGGGGCGATGGGGTGACTGAGTGATGGACAGTGAGGGGGGCACTTGACAGGATGAGCACTGGGTGTTAAACTATATGTTGGCAAATTGAATTTAAGTTTTAAAAAAAGAAAGTTGGTGCAGGATCATGAGATACTATTGCAGCTCAGACATATTGCCATGTATCAACCAGCTCACCCTGCTGATCCCTCTGTGTCCTCTTCCATCTTCTCCAGTTCCTTGGCCAGGTGTGTGTTTATTATTATTTTTTTAAGATTTTACTTATTTATTTGAGAGAGAGTGAGAAATCATGAGCACTGGGGGCGGGCAGAGGGAGAAGCAGGCCCCTAGCAGGGAGCCCCATGTGGGGCTCCATTCCAAAACAATGAGATCATGACCTGAGTTGAAGGAAGACACTTAACCAACTGAGCCACCCAGGTGCCCCTAGGTGTGTGTTTAGATTCCTCAGGAAAAGCCCAAGTTCTTGCAGGACATTTGCACCATTATATCTGGAGACTTGGGGTTGACTTAAATTCAAAAAGTAATTACAGAAGTTTAAGTATTTTTAAAATACTGTCTGTAATCAGTAACATGGGATATCATATCATTTACTCAACTTTTCTTTGACACATTGCTCTATACATATAGCTCTTTCATATTTAAAAAATATTAATACAAGTGACATGTTTTGTTGTTACTGTTAGTAAGATCTCAATAGATAGATGATAGATATTTAAAATTACTTCTATAGGCATATACGAGTTCCCATTTTTTTCTTCATACATTTGTCTCATAGCCTCCTATCTGAAATCTATTGGTTCTCATAGTTTTTCAAATGAGTCTTTTTTGGGGGGGGCAGGGTAATATGGCAGAGGAGTAGGGGTCCTCAACTAACCTGGCCCCACCAACTTACCTAGATAACTTTCAAATCATCCTGAAAACCTACGAATTCGACCTGAGATTTAAAGAGAGAACAGCTGGAACACTACAGAGAGAAGGGTTTTCGCTTCTAACAAGGTAGGAAGGCGGAAAAGAAAAAATTAAAAAAAATCAAGTGGGAGAGGGGCCCCTCTAGGAGCCAGGCTAAGTGCGGGCGGCAAGAGCCTCCAGGACAGGAAAGCCCAGCCCCGGAGAAGCAGGAACTTTAAAAATCCACGCAGGGGCAGCCCCTGTGGCGCAGCGGTTTAGCGCCGCCTGCAGCCCAGGGCGTGATCCTGGAGACGCCGGATCGAGTCCCATGTCAGGCTTTCTGCATGCAGCCTGCTTCCTCCCTCTGCCTGTGTCTCTGCCTCTCTCTCTCTATGTGTGTCTCTATGAATAATAAATAAATAATCTTTAAAAAAATAAAAATCCACACGGGATTCTTCCCAGGCGGGAAGGCGCTCAGCAGGGAACTCGAGTAGAACCGCAGGGAGTAGAACCGCAGGAGGGGCAGTGGGGCCTCCAGTCTCCTGGGGTCACTAACTGAGGGGGGTGCCTGGGGGAGAGTCACCATACCCCGCAGGCCCAGCCCGGTAAAGGGCTGGAGCCTGCCCAGCGGGGTCTCGGGGAGAAGCCGGGGATCAGGCGGCGGCTCCACGCAGAGGGGGCTGCAACTGCTGCCTTCGGGAGCCCCGGCCTGGGAGCGCGATTCCAGCAGCCCAGGCCCCGGATGCCAGGGCGCCGGGGACACAGCCCAGGATCCTGAGTTCCCCCCAGGACAGGTAGAGTGTGGGAGGGCACAGGACAGCGAGGACTCTCCTGCCACCAGGAGCCCCCAAGTTGTGCAGATCAGTGCCCCCCTCCAGCTCCCGGAGCATCCAGGCCAGTGTAGACTGGGAGACTGTGGTAGTTACTGCGGGAGTGGACTCCAGGGCTGGAGAGCTGGCCCCGGCCAGTGTTGTTCCTCCTGGTTTCACCCTGTGCTGGGGGGGCGGGCAGCGGCAGGGAAGAGAGGCCTCATTCATAAACAGCTCCCACTGAGCCCAGCACCCAGCAGGGGGCCGGGCAGCTCCCCAGGTACACACACCTGAGAGTCAGCACAGCAGGCCCCTCCCCCAGAAGACCAGCTGGAAGGACACGAGAAGACCAAGTTCTTGACCGAGCAGTGCTGGAAAGCTCCAGGGGAAGTCCAGGGTTTACAGTATATAGAACCAGAGGGTACCCCTTCTTCTTTTTGGTTGTTGTTTGCTTTTTGTTTTTCTTCCTTTTTTCCAGTACAACTCATTTTTAGCCACTCTGCACTGAGCAAAATGACTAGAAAGAAAAAGTCACCACAAAAGAAAGAATCAGAAACAGTACTCTCTGCCACAAGGTTACAGAATTTGGATTACAATTTGATGTCAGAAAGCCAATTGAGAAGCACAATTATAAAGCTACTGGTGGCTCTGGAAAAAAAGCATAAAAGATTCAAGAGAGTTCATGACTGCAGGATTTAGGTCTAATCAGGCCAAAATGAAAAATCAATTAAATGAGATGCAATCCAAACTGGAGGTCCTAACAACGAGGGTTAATGAGGTAGAAGAAAGAGTGAGCGACATAGAAGACAAGTTGATGGCAAGGAAGGAAGCTGAGGAAAAAAGAGAAAAACAATTAAAAGACCACAAGGAAAGGTTCAGGGAAATAAATAGCAGCCTCAGAAGGAAAAATCTACATTTAATTGGGATTTCCACAGGGCATCGAAAGGGACAGAGGACCAGAAAGCATATTTGAACAAAACATAGCTGAGAACTTCCCTAATTTGGGGAGGGAAACAGGCATTCAGATTCAGGAGATAGAGAGACCCCCCCACCTAAAATCAATAAAAACCATTCAACACCTCTACATTTAGTAGGGAAACTTGCAAATTCCAAAGATAAAGAGAAAATCCTTAAAGCAAGAGATAAGAGATTCTTAAATTATATGGGGAGAAATATTATATTAACAGCAGAGCTCTCCACAGAGACCTGGTAGGTGAGATAGCACTGGCAGGATATATTCAGGGTACTAAATGAGAAGAACCTGCAGCCAATAATACTTTATTTAGCAAGGCTCTCATTCAGAAGAGGAGGAGAGATAAAGAGCTTCCAAGATAGGCAGAAACTGAAAGAGTATGTGACCACTAAACCAGCTCTGCAAGAAATATTAAGGGGGACTCTGTAAAAGAAAGAGGACACCCAAAGAAACAATCCACAAAAACAGGGACTGTTTATGTGTTATGATGACACAAAATTCATATCTTTCAAGAATTACTCTGAATGTGAGTGGGCTTAATGATCCCATCAAAAGACACAGGGTTCCAGACTGGATACAAAAGCAAGACCCATCTATTTGCTGTCTACAAGAGACTCATTTTAGATCTAAGGACACCTCCAGCTTGAAAATGAAAGGTTGCAGAACCATTTATCATTCAAATGGTCCTCAAAAGAAAGCAGGGGCAGCAATTCTCATACCAGATAAATTAAAGTTTATCCCAAAGACTGTAGTAAGAGATGAAGAGGGACACTATATCATACTTAAAGGATATATCCAACAAAAGGACCTAACAATCATGAATATTTATGCCCCTAATGTGGGAGCTGCCAAGTATATCAATCAATTAATAACCAAAGTAAACACATACATAGATTATAATACACTAATAATACTGGGAGACTTCAAGATGGTGCTTTCTGCAAATGACAGATATTCTAAGTGCAACATCTCCAAAGAAACAAGAGCTTTATTTTTTTTTGAGATTTTATTTATTCATGAGACACACACACACACACACACACACAGGCAGAGACACAGGCATAGGGAGAAGCAGGGTCCATGCAAGGAGCCCAATGTGGGACTCGATCCCGGGTCCCGAGGATCAAACCCTGAGCTGAAGGTGGTGCTAAACCGTTGAGCCACCTGGTCTGCCCAAAGCAAGAGCTTTAAATGATACACTGGACCAAATGGATTTCACGGATATTTACAGAACTTTACATCCAAACGCAACTGAATACACATTCTTCTCAAGTGCACATGGAACCTTCTCCAGAATAGACCACATATGGGTCACAAATCAGGTCTCAACCGATACCAAAAGATTGGTATTGTCCCTTGCATATTTTCAGACCACAATGCTTTGAAACTAGAACTCAATCACAAGAAGAAATTAAGAAGAAACTCAAACACATGGAGGCTAAAGAGCATCCTGCTAAAAGATGAAAGGGTCAACCAGGAAGTTGAACCAGAAGAATTAGAAAGATTCATGGAAACTAATGAGAATGAAGATACAACCATTCAAAATCTTTGGGATACAACAAAAGTGGTCCTAAGAGGGAAATACATTGCAATACAAGCCTCCCTCAAAAAATTGGAAAAAACTCAAATACACAAGCTAACCTTGCACCTAAAGGAACTGGAGAAAGAACAGCAAATAAAACCTACACCAAGAAGAAGAATAGAGATAATAAAGATTCGAACAGAACTCAATGAAATAGAGACCAGAAGAACTGTAGATCAGATCAACAAAACCAGGAGTTGGTTCTTTGAAAGAATTAGTAAGATAGATAAATCATTAGCCAGCCTTATTAAAAAGAAAAGAGAAAAACTCAAATTAATAAAATCATGAATGAAAGGGGAGAGATCACAACCAATACCAAGAAAATACAAACGATTTTAAAAACGTGTTATGAGCAGCTATACACCAATAAATTAGGCAATCTAGAAGAAATGGATGCATTTCTGGAAAACCACAGATTACCAAAACTGGAACTAGAAGAAATAGAAAACCTGAACAGGTCAATAACCAGAGAGGAAATTGAAGCAATCATCAAACACCTCCCAAGACACAAAAAGTGCAGAGCCAGATGGCTTCCCAGGGGAATTCTATCAAACGTTAAAGAAGAAGCACTACCTATTCTACTAAAGCTGTTCCGAAGGATAGAAAGGGATGGAATACTTCCAGGCTCGTTTTATGAGGCCAGCATCACTTTAATTCCAAAACCAGACAAAGACCTCACCAAAGAGGAGAATTGTAGACCAATATCCCTGATGAACACAGGTGCAAAAATTCTCAATAAGATCCAACAGTACATTAAGAAGATTATTCACCATGACTAAGTGGTATTTGTCCCTGGGATGCAAGCTTGGTTCAACACTCAAAACCATAAATGTGATAGATCACATCAACAAGAGGAAAAACAAGAATCATATGATCCTCTCAATAGATTCAGAGAAAGCATTTAACAAAATACAGCATCCATTCCTGATCAAAATTCTTCAGAGTGTAAGGATAGAGGGAACATTCCTCAGCATCTTAAAGCCATCTATGAAAAGCCCACAGCAAATATCATTCTCAATGGGGAAACACTGGGAGGCTTTCCCCTAAGATCAGGAACAAGACAGGAATGTCCGCTCTCGCCACTGCTATTCAGCATAGTACTAGACTCAGCAATCAGACAACAAAAAGAAATAAAAGGCATTCAAATTGGCAAAGAAGAAGTCAAAATCTCCCTCTTCGCAGATGACATGATACCGTACAAAGAAAACCCAAAAGCCTCCACCCCAAGATTGCTAGAACTCATACAGCAATTCGGCAATGCGGCAGGATACAAAAATCAATGCCCGGAAATCGGTGGCATTTCTATACACTAACAGTGAGACTGAAGAAAGGGAAATTAAGGAGTCAATCCCATTTACAATTGCACCCAAAAGCATAAGATACCTAGGAATACACCTAACCAAAGAGGTAAAGGATCTATACCCTAAAAACTACAGAACACCTCTGAAAGAAATTGAGGAAGACACAAAGAGATGGAAAAATATTCCATGCTCATGGATTGGAAGAATCAATATTGTGAAAATGTCTAGACTACCTAGGGCAATGTACACGTTCAATGCAATCCCTATCACAATACCATGGGCTTTCTTCAGAGAGTTGGAACAAATCATCTTAAGATTTGTGTGGAATCAGAAAAGACCCCATATAGCCAGGGGAATATTGAAAAAGAAAACCAGAGTTGGGGGCATCACAATGCCGGATTTCAAGTTGTACTACAAAGCTGTGATCATCAAGACAGTGTGGTACTGGCACAAAAACAGACACAAAGATCAATGGAACTGAATAGAGAACCCAGAAATGGCCCCTCAACTCTATGGCCAACAAATATTCAACAAAGCAGGAAAGACTATCCACTGGAAAAGGACAGTGTCTTCAATAAATGGTGCTGGAACAATTGGACAGCCACATGCAGAAGAATGAAACTAGACCATTCTCTTACACCAGACACAAAGATAAACTCAAAATGGATGAAATATCTAAATATGAGACAATAATCCATCAAAATCCTAGAGGAGAACACAGACAACACCCTTTTTGAACTTGGCCACACTAACTTCATCCAAGATACATCTATGAATGAAAGGGAAAGAAAAGGAAAAATGAACGATTGTGACTTAATCAGGATAAAAAGCTTCTGCACAGCAAAAGAAATAGTCAACAAAACTAGAGGACAACCTACAGAATGGGAGAAGATATTTGCAAATGACATATCAGATAAAGGGCTAGTATCCAAGATCTATAAAGAGCTTATTAAACTCAACAGCAAAGAAACAAACAATCCAATCATGAAATGGGCAAAAGAACATGAACAGAAATTTCACAGAGGAAGACATAGACATGGCCAACAAGCACATGAGAAAATGCCCCACATCACTCGCCATCAGGGAACTACAAATTAGAACCACAATGAGATACCACCTCACACCAGTGAGAATGGGAAAAATTAACAAGACAAGAAACAACAAATGTTGGAAAGGATGTGGAGAAAGGGGAACCCTCTTGCTCTGTTGGTGGGAATGTGAACTGCTACAGCCACTCTGGAAAACTGTGTGGAGGTTCCTCAAAGAGATAAAGTAGAGCTACCGTACTAGCTAGCAATTCCACTGCTGGGGATTTACCCCAAAGATACAGATGCAGTGAAAAGCTGAGACACCTGAACACCAATGCTTATAGCAGCAATATCCACAATAGCCAAACTATGGAAGGAGCCTCAGTGTCCATCGACAGATGAATGGATAAAGAAGATGTGGTCTATATATACAATGGAATATTCCTCAGCCATTAGAAATGGCGAATACCCACCATTTGCTTCAACATGGATGGAACTGGAGGGTATGATTCTGAGTGAATTAAGTCAATCGGAGAAGGACAATCATTATGTGGTTTCACTTATATGGGGAATATAAAAAATAGTGAAAGGGAATAGAGGGGATAGGAGAGAAAATGAGTGGGAAATATCAGTGAGAGTGACAGAACATGAGAGACTTGTAACTCGGGGAAACGAACAAGGGGTAGCTGGAGGATGGGGTCACTTGAGGAGGGGCCAATGGGGGCATTTGACGGGTTGAGCACTGGGTGTTCTAGTATATTTTGGCAAACCAAACTCCAATAAAAATATACAAAAAACCCTAACATTGTGTTGACCACCTTGAAAAAATAATAGAAAAAGCAATCCATAAGAGCTACAATAATGCTTTCTGTAGTGGTTGCATCATTTTACATTCCCACTATAGTGGTCAGGAGTTCCAGTTTCTCCATGTTCTCACCAACTCTTGTCTTTTGTGGGTTTTTTTGATGACAGCCATCCTAACAGGTGTGAGATAGTATCTCAGTGTAGTTTTGATTTCCATTTCCCTGATGATTAGTGATACTGAACATCCTTTTGTCCATTCTTCCTCTGTAGTTAAATGTCTATTCAAATATTTTATCCTTTTAAAATCAAGTTATTAGTTTTTTTACTATTGAATTGTAGGAGTTTCTTCTATATTTTGGAAATTAACACCTTATTAGATATATGGTTTTCCAAATATTTTCTCTTCATCTAGTGTAGATATAGAATCTGTATTCTATAGATTACCTTTTTGCCCCACTGTTAGTTTTCTTTGTTATGCCAAAAATTTTTCAGTTTGATGTATCTATTGGAATTTTAGTCATCCAGTACAACAAACACTAACTTTGGTCTGTCTTCAGGCTAAAAGCCTTATAAAGTGGGCAGCTTGGGCAACCTGGGTGGCTCAGTGGTTTAGCACTGCCATCAGTCCAGGGCATGATCCCAGAGACCCAGGATCGAGTCCCACATCAGGCTCCTGCCTGCACGGAGCCTGCTTCTCCCTCTGCCTGTGTCTGCCTCTCTGTGTGTCTTTCATGAATAAATAAAATCTTAAAAAAAAAAAGTGGGCAGCTTACCCCCTCTTGTTCCCACCTTCCTAGAGTCTACTCCTATCCAAAATCTGTTTTTGTTCACTCATAAGTGCTTTCAGGTTGCTGTTATCTCTTTTTTTTTTATTGAAGTATAACTGATGCACAATACTACATTAGTTTCAGGTACACAACATAGTGATTCCACAAGTCTCTAAATTATTCTATGCTCACCACAAAAACAGATGTAGCTAGTATCTCTTACCATACAAGGCTATTACAAGATCATTGACTCTACTCCTTATGCTGTAGCTTTTTTTTTTAATTTTTATTTATTTATGATAGTCACAGAGAGAGAGAGAGAGAGAGAGAGGCAGAGACACAGGCAGAGGGAGAAGCAGGCTCCATGCACCGGGAGCCCGACGTGGGATTCGATCCCGGGTCTCCAGGATCGCGCCCTGGGCCAAAGGCAGGCGCCAAACCGCTGCGCCACCCAGGGATCCCCTTATGCTGTAGCTTTTATCCTATTAAATTATTCATTCCTTAATTGGAAGTCTGTGGGAGATACAGGTTGTTGTTCTCATTGTTAATGCAGTTTTTTCAGAGTTTACAATTGTTATCTGTAAGAAGACGGGGTCCATTAAGGAGCTCACTCAGTCATACTAAACCTGGAAATCTAAGATAATGAACTATAAAAATGCTATAAAAAAGAGCCATCTCTTCCACACACTCCCCCATGAGTATTAGTATCAGCAATGGTCACCTATGCAAGACAGTTCTATATAGCAAAGAAGAAATCTTCCAGGGTCTGATGGCATAGCAGATGACACAGAGGGCAGCACAGAGGAACTTGAAAGATCTAGTCCTGAGAAATGTGAGGCAGTGCTATGACCAACTCTTAATATTAACTGAAGGTTACCTTCATAAGGATTCATTTATGACAATAAGTCCAGAATGGTATTTGTTCTATTGTATTCAGATTGTACCTGCAAATGAAAGGAACCATGTTCTTATAGATAAGCTAAAATATTTTGTTCATAAAAGCATGAAATTGAAGTAATCTCTATTTCAGTTACATAAGAATGAGGTAAAAAAGAATAAAGCCAATGCTGATATGGAGAACTTTAAATTCAAAATAAATATTCAGTATGCAATATTGCTCTTTCTAATACAATCATAATGTTTTGAAACATTACAGACCTAGGGCAATTAATATTTACCTGGCTTATAAACTGAATTTGACGCCCATTTATTCCTGTTGGAAAGGTTTTTATCACAAAGATATTAGAATTAGAATCACTATTCAACCCACAGTCGACAAATATTTACATGTTCAACTAAGGAGGATGAATTTTGATGTGCCAAAACTAATTAAATACATGAAGATGTCATAAAAAGCCTGCTTATCTACATGTGAGGAAGTAAGTGCCACTTTCAGATGTACAGATGTGACATTCCTTGTCATCAAAACCTTGTAAAAATGTAAAAGTATAAGATGTATAATATTATAGACATGTTTAGCATAAAGTATAAACATCGAGGCAGAGTGGTTTGAGTATAAAAACCCCAGCTAAGTTTTCCTTGAACTTATTACCTTACAAATCTAAACATGAGTCTAGGACCCTAACACAGGCTGAGGCAGTTTATTATTACAAAGTGGCACAAAGATGTAATAGACAGGCAAGTGGCTAAAAGCTGCACTAGCTTCACATTTTTTTTTAAAGCAAAAACTTTCAGTTGGCTTAGGAGTCAAGTAATTCTGAATCATGAAATTACTAATATATAGTGATATGTATTATCTGTTACCTTCTAAAAATGCATTGGGAAGAGGGAAGGCAAGTTTAAGTTATTCTGGAAACAATGTATAGGAGCATAAATCTTCACTCCATTTTCTCCTAATTTATAAAAAAGTTGAAGAAAGAATTAATAAGAAGCAAAAACTTGATAAGGCAGTGGAGAAAAAGATGGAGTCTCAAAGAAGTTTGGTTATAGCCTAGTATCTGAAAGCATTAAGAGAATTAGAGTTCCATCCCTTAGTAAGCCAATAGGTGCTGTGGTCTAGCCTGGGGTCAATTCTGAAAATGGAAGACAGGAATAGTAAGGAAAACTTGCAGTTTTAAGAAAGAATTAAACAATAAAGTATGCACAAGCTTGATGGCCACTGCTTTATTGGGCATATAATTTTGTAAACATTTGTAGAATACATTGCAATACATTTATATTGAGTGCCTACAATATGATAAGTAGTAGGAAAAAATGGTTGATAAAGCAGGGTCTTTGCCTCTCGACACTTAGATTTCAGTGGGAGGGGGCAAACAAGCACACAGTCTCAATATGGTATGATGCCAGTGAGACAGAACTGCTCTGGACCACAGAAGCGCATAGGAGGAGTGCTCAACCTAAACTAGAGGAAGGATATTCAAGGAATACTTCACTAAAATGATGCTTATTAGAAACACAGGGAAGAGTGTTGAAGGCTGAAATATGAAGAGCAGATGTTAGGAAGATGGGGCAAGAGATGGGGGCAGACAGGTGAGCTCAGTTACTGATGGGTTTTATACACCATGGCATGAAGCCTGGTCTTTGTCTTGAGAACGGTGGAGACCAAGCAAAGGACTGATCATATTTGTATTTTAGAAACACCATAGTGTGGCAAGAAGATGGAGGGGTGGGGCAAGGTTTTTGCAATAAAGCTATGAGAGAGAGACTGGTGGCTTTATTTAGGGTAGAAGCAGTGGGAGTCCGAGAAGTGGACAGATTTGAGAGGTACCAAGGACATAGAAGTGACCAGGATTTGATGTTTGATCAAATATTGAGAGTTTGGAAGTGATGTGTATGAAGAATATTGCTGAAAATGCTGTTCTGGGGTACAGGATGAACAATGCATCAATTATGGAGTGAGGTAACAAAGAGGAGAGGAAGGTTTGGAATACAGGGCCAGAGATGATGAGATCAGTCCTAGGAATGTTCTAGCATCTATGAGACATCTAAGTGAAGAGGTCAAAAAGATAATCAGTATATAGATTAGAAACTGGGTGGATAGACAGAAGCACAGACAGATGGATGAATAGATGACTGGATGGATGGATAGATAGCAGAAGCTACAGAAGTAGATGAAACTTACCAGAAAGAACATATGGAATGAGAAAAAAAAAAAAAAGAGCCCAAAACAGATAACCTGAGATGAAAGGACATTTCAGCAATAGGGAGAGGTAGATGATCTGACAGAGGAGACTAAGAAGAAACGTCCAGAGAGGAAGAAAAACAGGAAGTCATGGTACCACAGAAGCCAAAGGAGGATAGTGTGGGAATGAGAGAGTATTCAACAGCACTGAACATTACTGAGAAGTCAAATAAAATGCAGACTATAAACTATCCTTTAAATTTATAACAACCACACTAATAACTGCTATGGGTTGCAGAGGGGCAGATTCCTTCTTTATGAAAAGGAAATTAGCTATTTTTAACGTTTTTCTCTGAATTGTTCAGTTTGCTCAGAGACTCCAGCTCTGAGTGTGGTTGCCTTCATAGCATTTCATAACAGTACCTTACATTAAATATTGTTTCATAATTGTAAACAATTCATATTGTTTCTTGTTTACTTTATTGTTTATCATTTCTGACCCGTTTAATGAAATGGGTGGATATCAGCACGGCAAATCCATTCATTTGGACAGCTGTTATAATTTATCACTTATGCTGAGCCAATAAGCATTATATGTAAAGATAGCTAAGGTAATTGAACTAGTCATATGGCCAAATGTGTACTTAAGGGATTTTTTTTTTCTTTAGACTCACTACCAAAAGTATAGTTCTTATGTTTTAAGCTTTTTCACATTGGGTACATTCCTCATATTAGGCTATGAACCAATGTCCTGTCTCATTCATTATTTCTTTTTTTTTTTTTTCTTTTTTTTTTTTTTTTATGATAGTCACACAGAGAGAGAGAGAGAGAGGCAGAGACACAACACAGGCAGAGGGAGAAGCAGGCTCCATGCACCGGAAGCCCGACGTGGGATTCGATCCCGGGTCTCCAGGATCGCGCCCTGGGCCAAATGCAGGCGCCAAACCGCTGCGCCACCCAGGGATCCCTCATTCATTATTTCTTAAGCTCGTTAATTTTTATGCCACTTAATTGTTTTTGAGTCTCCTCTAACTTTGGAGCTTCCAAGTGATACATATTAAAAAAGGAGAGTATCACTTGTTTTTTCCTTATAGAAGACATTATTAATTCTTGTGAACTTCTCATTGCAGTTGTAAGCAATACATTATAGTCTAATGAATATAGTCTAATAGCAAGATCCATGTTTGAATCACAACTCTGCCACTTACTAACACAAGTGGACTTAGGTTAAATTAGTTTATCTTGCTAATTTACACTTTCTCATCTGTAAAACATGTCAGCAATGCTTAGGCAACAGGTATTTAATTAAGACAATTAAATAACATTATATATGACAGTTCATGACTACTCAGTGCACAACAAATGGTCAGCTTCCTTAGTGATTTCACCTTAACCTTTTTTTCTTAATTTCAGCTATATTTTATTGAAAATTAGTAAGCTGATTTTTTAATTTGAATGCTGCTTTCAATACTGTAGAAGAATCTATTTTAAGAAATCCTATGATGCAGCTTTTTATCAAAAGAAAATCCTTTTGTAAAGCAATTGAGTTTAATTTTTATATTTTGATGTTTTGCTTAAATTGTGATACACCTTTTAATATTAAATGTTTTTGGTTAATGCTATTTGTATCTTGACTTCACAGTTCAGTGAAATTTTTTCATTTTCTCTCCAAACGTGCAATAAAATCAATAATATAGTAATTTCTTTATCTCTGTAACTTTTTCTTTGTATATGCTCTCCTGAACTACTTATACATTCTTTAGTCTCTCACGTTTTGACTGCTGCCAATTTTCAATTAATTTTTTGTCAGTCTATATGAATTTCTGCTAGTTACATGGAGCTGAGGAAGCCATCAAATAAAGCTGAGTATCTTTCTATTTCTAAACATATATATTTGAGGGGATCCCTGGATGGCTCAGCAGTTTAGCACCTGTCTTGGCCCAGGGCTATCCTGGAGTCCCGGGATAGAGTCCCACATCAGGCTCCCTACATGGAGCTTACTTCTCCCTCTGCCTGTGTCTCCACCTCTAGCTCTCTCTCTCTCTCTCTCTCTCTGTCTCTCATGAATAAATAAATAAAATCTTAAAAAAATAAAATAAACATATATGTTTGAGTCATAGAGTCTTTAGATTATTTTTATTATAGGAGACTATGTTCTTTTTACAGTTAAACTATAATTTTTTTCTCTCATAAGTTTTTTTTTTTTGCTTTAAACTATTTTTTGTTGTAGCTTTTTTTCCCCTATTCTTTTATTTCTCTCAAGTAATCAGAGAGATTAAGTTTATTGTGGTTACCTAATCAACTCTTATGCATCCATAGACTCTGGTAACAAGCCTTCTACTATATGTTAAGATGAATAACATTTAATAAGGCTGTACACAATCTGAATGTGTTCTAATGCTTTTTAATAAAGATGTTTAATATATCAGATTTTAAAAATTCTGTCAATGTCAACTGTAATAAGGATAGAATTTCCCTTCAGTTAGTAAATAGTAAATACTTATCTTTACCAGTTTTTATATTTCTAGTTTCTTATATTCATTCCTATACAAACAAAAGAATAAGAACAAGTGCACTAGTATTCTCTTTCCTTTTACATAATACTCTGTGTCAACTAGGTATCAGTTCTCCTGCTCCTCAGTTGCTTGAATTATTTTCCACCCACTTAAAAGTGACTGTAGCTTTGAAATTATTTTATAAATGTTACTAATTTGATTGAACTGTTTTTTTAGTGGCTACCCTTCTCTGTGGCTTATTTCTTCCTCTTCATTTACCACCTCACTTGCCCTGGTTAAATCCTTCTTTACTGTCTTTGACAAATCTTAGAATGTGAATGCATCCTGCATCTGGTTTAACATTCTTTGCAGGGTATCACTACGCACCTTCTCCATTTTCCTCCTTTTCCAAAATTCTTTCTCTGGATTCTGTTCTTCATGAAGATGTTAGATAATCATGAGTGTCCTCATTATAGCTTCCTAAAGGAATTGACATTCTCATGCTTTACTGCAACTGAAATAAAAATACTCTAGAATTTTTCTGGTATAATAATCATGTTTAGATATTTATGTTATTGAGTTCAATGCTGCTTCATCAACCTAAAACACTACTACAGATATTTCTACCTTGAGTAAAAATGGCTTTACACAGAAGCTTAAGAATTATTCCATTTTTAATGAAACACAATTTGAAGTTAAAAATAACTAATTTACTTAAAACTATTCTCAAAGCAAAAGTATTTTCTACCTGTAACAACTGATGGTACTGAGTATCCAATTTTGACCCAAACATTCAGGCTGTAGCACCTCTTTTGGACTGTTTTATTTGTTTGGATATGTACATTAAAACCTAACCAATAGGCATAAAATGTTTAGGTGTTATGCACTAGGCTTTATGAAATATTGAAATGATAAATAAGAGAAAGAAGAAAACAAAGAAACACAAGAGGCCTCTGTGGTGCTTTCCCTACTAGCATTTGCAAGAATGCTGGGTTTTCCCTTCTACTAACTAGGTCTGATTAATTTATATCCATGCTCTGTAAGAAAATAAAGAATCTATTTTTGTCTTCTCTAAAGGACTTTACTTTCCTGTTATGAAAGCATTTTATAATGCAATTTAGGAGCATCTATCAAACTTTTCAAAATAAATTTTTAAAAATCCAAGGTTTCATGCTTTTTGGTTGGAGCTCTCTGACTCCATTGCTTGAAGGTCACTATTCAAGTTATTCCTGAAATCTTGACAGGTGCTTCTTGAAGCAGTTGAAGATTTGTGAGCGTGAGTATAAAGTGCAAGGGTGGGTCGCACACTAGCTTCATATTTAACAGTACCCAGTGCTTTTAATGTGAGAGGTGGTTCCAGTGCTCAGCTAGGCTGAGAGGAGAGGAACTTAATAGAGTATGCTGATTGCAGTCAAATAGCAATGACAGCAAACTGACTTCTAAAATATATCAAAAGTCAAAAACTCTATGAGAATTTTGTGCCAGGATTATGGAGAAGAACATCAATTTCTTCAGTTATTTGTACACTCAGGGCAGGCCTCACATGTGGTCAGCAAGCCACACAGTCAGATATTGGGGCACTGAGAAAACCCCTGTCCGTAACATGTCTCATGCTGAGCTATCCCTAAGTCTGAACACCAACATTGGTCAGTCAACCATTTCTATGGGCTAACACTCTCTGTCACTTTTCCCAGTCTTTTCTTTTATGATAACAAGAGTTCCTATAAAACTCCTAGAGGTAAGAAGAAAATGAAGAAATAGAAGTCTGACTTTCATGTTAGAACTGAACTATGTGTTGTATGACTATACGATTCTTGCCACCAAAGTCTTGGATAAAGGTCCAAAAATCTTTGCCCAATTCACAATGGTATTTTAGCCATTTACAACTTATATAAAATATCCAAGAGACTTTTCTTGCATAATTTTCCAAAATTTTTCCAAAAAATTGCAGGGTATCAGTTAAACTATAATTCTACTCTTATCAATCAATTCTACTCTTATTTTTTTTCCTAAGCCAATGAGAATAGGCAAAGTACTTAAGGGAATTTAATTACTAGCAGAAGTTTTCACTAACACATTTATTACCAAGTTATTGAGACCAGTAAATGCAAAGAAATCACATCCTGCTTCTCTCTAGGTTATCTGAGGCTAAAAGGATGACAGGAAAAGACTGAGACTATGGATTGGCATGGGTCACATTTTTAAACATAAAATCTCATTAAAACCAAACAAATGCAAAATGATTTGTTGCAATCAGTTGCCAAAGGGGTAAAAATAATTATGTATTCTAATTTGAAGAGTGTATTGGGAAATTGGTACTTCAGTGTATTCATTTAAGGGGAAATGCTCATCCTTTTTTTTACGAAAAAGGTCTGGCCCAGTGAGCTAAGGCCTATATTCACTTTGGATATAGAGGTTGCATGATAAGAGTCATTTTTTGTTTTTCTTTTTTTGTTTTGAATAAGAGTCATTTTTGAAGGGCAGAGTGAAATCTTTTCCTCAAACTGGGAAAAGGCTTCTTCCCAAGAGAATTATTACTCATCCATTATAAGGCTTAACATCAAATCTCACACTGGAGAGATTTAAACAAGAGTTACATGATAGCTAAGTCTCTCTCCAGCAGCTCTTAATGTGGGCAGAGACAACCTAATTACCACCCAAGCTGCTCCTACACTAATTGCGATGTAATAATGGAAAAAGCAAAAGGAAGGGGAAGGAGATATGTGTAATACGATCTATTATCTTGCAATTAACTCAAGACTAGTCCCTGTGCACTGTCAACACTCATACCACACACACACACACACACACACACAGCTGAATCTCCAGAAACCCTGAATCAGGTTTTTCGCTGCCTCTCACCCTCAGGGGACTAGGCCAACCTCACCTTGCAGGAAACACTGGCTTCCAAGACCCTCCAGGACCAGAGAGCAGGTTCTTCACCACCTGGGAGAGAGTCAGCTAGAGATTTCATTTAACTATTCCTCTTCTACCACTGTTTTGATGCCTGTTTTATGACACAGATTTCGCCATGCCAATTAATAGCAGATGATTAGAAAATCCAAGTATTATATAACTAATTATATTTGGCCTTAATTATAATTACCAATTGGTCCAGGCTTCCAGATAAACACTGGTTGCATCAATTAAATAACTTTACCAGAAGTAAGCCTAATGCTCGCTAGTTTATCCACGCTAGCTATTAAGCAAACATTCTTTGCCAAAACTTAAGCAGAGTAGCAAGGTATGTATATTTAAGGTTATCGTTATAGGGTATGGAAAATGAAAACATTTGCAAATATTTTAAAATAAAACACAAGGTATTTATTGTAACATCTTTATTTTTATTTATTTATTTTGTATTTTTTTTATTGGAGTTCGATTTGCCAACATATACCGTAACACCCAGTGCTCATCCTGTCAAGTGCACCCCTCAGTGCCCGTCACCCAGTCACCCCGTCACCCCGCCCACCTCCCCTTCCACTACCCCTTGCTCATTTCCCGGAGTTAGGAGTTTCTCATGTTCTGTCTCCCTCTCTGATATTTCCCACTCATTTTCTCTCCTTTCCCCTTTATTCCCTTTCACTATTTTTATATTCTCCAAATGAATGAGACCAGATAATGTTTGTCCTCTGATTGACTTACTTCACTCAGCATAATACTCTCCAGGTCCATTCATGTTGAAGAAAATGGTGGGTATTTGTCATTTCTAATGGCTGAGTAATATTCCATTGTATACACAGACCACATCTTCTCCACCATTCATCTTTTGATGGACACCGAGGCTCCTTCCTCAGTTTGGCTATTGCGGACATTGTTACTATAAACATTGGGGTGCAGGTGTCCCAGAGTTTCACTGCATCTGTATCTTTGGGGTAAACCCCCAGCAGTGCAATTGCTGGGTCATAGGGTAACTCTATTTTTAACTCTTTGAGGAACCTCCACACAGTTTTCCAGAGTGGCTGCACCAGTTCACATTCCCAACCAAGAGTGCAAGAGGGCTCCCCTTTCTCCACAACCTCTCCAACATTTGTGGTTTCCGGTATCCTTAATTTTCGCCATTCTCACTGGTGTGAGGTGTTATGCCATTGTGGTTTTGATTTGTATTTCCCTGATGGCCAGTGATGTGGAGCATTTTCTCATGTGCTTGTTGGCCATGTCTATGTCTTCCTCTGTGAAATTTCTGTTCATGTTCTTTTGCCCATTTCATGATTGGATTGTTTGTTTCTTTGCTGTTGAGTTTAATAAGCTCTTTATAGATCTTGGATACTAGCCCTTTATCTGATATGTCATTTGCAAATATCTTCTCCCATTCTGTAGGTTGTCCTCTAGTGTTGTTGACTATTTCTTTTGCTGTGCAGAAGCTTTTTATCCTGATTAAGTCACAATCGTTCATTTTTCCTTTTCTTTCCCTTTCATTCATAGATGTATCTTGGATGAAGTTAGTGTGGCCAAGTTCAAAAAGGGTGTTGTCTGTGTTCTCCTCTAGGATTTTGATGGATTATTGTCTCATATTTAGATATTTCATCCATTTTGAGTTTATCTTTGTGTCTGGTGTAAGAGAATGGTCTAGTTTCATTCTTCTGCATGTGGCTGTCCAATTGTTCCAGCACCATTTATTGAAGACACTGTCCTTTTCCAGTGGATAGTCTTTCCTGCTTTGTTGAATATTTGTTGGCCATAGAGTTGAGGGGCCATTTCTGGGTTCTCTATTCAGTTCCATTGATCTTTGTGTCTGTTTTTGTGCCAGTACCACACTGTCTTGATGATCACAGCTTTGTAGTACAACTTGAAATCCGGCATTGTGATGCCCCCAACTCTGGTTTTCTTTTTCAATATTCCCCTGGCTATATGGGGTCTTTTCTGATTCCACACAAATATTAAGATGATTTGTTCCAACTTTCTGAAGAAAGCCCATGGTATTGTGATAGGGATTGCATTGAACGTGTACATTGCCCTAGGTAGCCTAGACATTTTCACAATATTGTTTCTTCCAATCCATGAGCATGGAATATTTTTCCATCTCTTTGTGTCTTCCTCAATTTCTTTCAGACGTGTTCTGTAGTTTTTAGGGTATAGATCCTTTACCTCTTTGGTTAGGTGTATTCCTAGGTATCTTATGCTTTTGGGTGCAATTGTAAATGGGATTGACTCCTTAATTTCCCTTTCTTCAGTCTCACTGTTAGTGTATAGAAATGCCACTGATTTCCGGGCATTGATTTTTGTATCCTGCCACATTGCCGAATTGCTGTATGAGTTCTAGCAATCTTGGGGTGGAGGCTTTTGGGTTTTCTATGTACGGTATCATGTCATCTGCGAAGAGGGAGAGTTTGACCTCTTCTTTGCCAATTTGAATGCCTTTTATTTCTTTTTGTTGTCTGATTGCTGAGGCTAGGACTTCTAGTACTATGCTGAATAGCAGTGGCGAGAGCGGACATTCCTGTCTTGTTCCTGATTTTAGGGGAAAGCCTCCCAGTGTTTCCCCATTGAGAATGATATTTGCCGTGGGCTTTTCATAGATGGCTTTTAAGATGCTGAGGAATGTTCCCTCTATCCCTACACTCTGAAGAGTTTTGATCAGGAATGGATGCTGTATTTTGTTAAATGCTTTCTCTGAATCTATTGAGAGGATCATATGATTCTTGTTTTTCCTCTTGTTGATGTGATCTATCACATTTATGGTTTTGAGTGTTGAACCAAGCTTGCATCCCAGGGACAAATACCACTTAGTCATGGTGAATAATCTTCTTAATGTACTGTTGGATCTTATTGAGAATTTTTGCACCTGTGTTCATCAGGGATATTGGTCTACAATTCTCCTCTTTGGTGGGGTCTTTGTCTGGTTTTGGAATTAAGGTGATGCTGGCCTCATAAAACGAGCTTGGAAGTATTCCATCCCTTTCTATCCTTCGGAACAGCTTTAGTAGAATAGGTATTGCTTCTTCTTTAACGTTTGATAGAATTCCCCTGGGAAGCCATCTGGCTCTGCACTTTTTGTGTCTTGGGAGGTGTTTGATGATTGCTTCAATTTCCTCTCTGGTTATTGACCTGTTCAGGTTTTCTATTTCTTCTAGTTCCAGTTTTGGTAATCTGTGGTTTTCCAGAAATGCATCCATTTCTTCTAGATTGCCTAATTTATTGGTGTATAGCTGCTCATAACACGTTTTTAAAATCGTTTGTATTTCCTTGGTATTGGTTGTGATCTCTCCCCTTTCATTCATGATTTTATTAATTTGAGTTTTTCTCTTTTCTTTTTAATAAGGCTGGCTAATGATTTATCTATCTTATTAATTCTTTCAAAGAACCAACTCCCTCCTGGTTTTGTTGATCTGATCTACAGTTCTTCTGGTCTCTATTTCATTGAGTTCTGTTCGAATCTTTATTGTCTCTATTCTTCTTCTTGGTGTAGGTTTTATTTGCTGTTCTTTCTCCAGTTCCTTTAGGTGCAAGGGTAGCTTGTGTATTTGAGTTTTTTCCAATTTTTTGAGGGAGGCTTGTATTGCAATGTATTTCCCTCTTAGGACCACTTTTGTTGTATCCCAAAGATTTTGAATGGTTGTATCTTCATTCTCATTAGTTTCCATGAATCTTTCTAATTCTTCTGGTTCAACTTCCTGGTTGACCCTTTCATCTTTTAGCAGGATGCTCTTTAGACTCCATGTGTTTGAGTTTCTTCTTAATTTCTTCTTGTGATTGAGTTCTAGTTTCAAAGCATTGTGGTCTGAAAATATGCAAGGGACAATACCAATCTTTTGGTATCGGTTGAGACCTGATTTGTGACCCATATGTGGTCTATTCTGGAGAAGGTTCCATGTGCACTTGAGAAGAATGTGTATTCAGTTGCGTTTGGATGTAAATTTCTGTAAATATCCGTGAAATCCATCTGGTCCAGTGTATTATTTAAGGCCCTTGTTTCTTTGGTCACGCTGTGTTTAGAAGATCTGTCATTTGCAGAAAGTGCTGTGTTGAAGACTCCTACTATTAGTGTATTACTATCCATGTATCTTTTCACTTTGGTTATTAATTGATTGATATACTTGGCAGCTCCCACATTAGGGGCGTAAATATTCATGATTGTTAGGTCCTTTTGTTGGATAGACCCTTTAAGTATGATATAGTGTCCCTCTTCATCTCTTCATCCTCTTTGGGATAAACTTTAATTTATCTGGCATGAGGATTGCTACCCCAGCTTTCTTTTGAGGACCATTTGAATGGTAAATGGTTTTCCACCCCTTCATTTTCAGGCTGGAGGTGTCCTTAGGTCTAAATGAGTGTCTTGTAGACAACAAATAGATCTTGCTTGTTTATCCATCCGATATCCTGCGTCTTTTGATGGGATCATTAAGCCCATTCATGTTCAGAGTTACTATTGAAAGATATGAATTCACTGTAATCGTATTACCTATTCAGTTCCTGTTTTTGTGAATTGTTTCTTTGGGCTCCCTCTTTCTTTTACGGGGTCCTCCTTAATATTCCTTGCAGAACTGGGTGGGTGGTCACATATTCTTTCAGTTTCTGCCTATTGTGGAAGCTCTTTATGTCTCCTTCTATTCTGATTGAGAGCCTTGCTGGATATAGTATTCTTGACTGCATGTTATTCTCATTTAGTACCCTGAATATATCCTGTCAACCCTTTCTGGCCTACCAGGTCTCTGTGGAGAGCTCTGCTGTTAATATAATGTTTCTCCCCATATAATTTAAGAATCTCTTATCTCTTGCCGCTTTACTGATTTTCTCTTTATCTTTGGAATTTGCAAGTTTCCCTACTAAATGTAGAGGTGTTGAACAGTTTTTATTGATTTGGGGAGACTTCTCTATCTCCTGTATCTGAATGCCTGTTTCCCTCCCCAAATTAGGGAAGTTCTCAGTTATGTTTTGTTCAAATATGCTTTCTGGTCCTCTGTCCCTTTCGACGCCCTGTGGAAATCCCAATTAAACATAGATTTTTCCTTCTGAGGCTGTCATTTATTTCCCTGAACCTTTCCTCATGGTCTTTTAATTGTTTTTCTCTTTTTTTCCTCAGCTTCCTTCCTTGCCATCAACCTGTATTCTATGTCGCTCACTCTTTCTTCTACTTCATTAACCCTCATTGTCAGGACCTTCAGTTTGGATTGCATCTCATTTAATTGATTTTTCATTTTGGCCTGATTAGATCTAAATCCTGCAGTCATGAACTCTCTTGAATCCTTCATGCTTTTTTTCCAGAGCCACTAGTAGCTTTATAATTGTGCTTTTGAATTGGTTTTCTGACACTGAATTGTAATCCAAATTCTGTAACTCTTTGGCAGAGAGTACTGTTTCTGATTCTTTTGTGGTGAGTTCTTCCTTCTCATCTTGTTGCTCAGTGCAGAATGGCTATGAGCAGGCTAGTCAAGAATATCAACCATGACCTAAGTAAATTTCACCCTAGATGATTCTGATGAGGTCAGAGACCAGATAATGAAAACAAAGATCAGAACAAAATAAAACAAAAGGACCACTAAAGTGAAAAACAAATTTTAAAACAAATTAGTAAAAAATAAAACACCAAAGAAGAAGAAAAAAAAAGAAAAAAAGGAGAGAAAAAAGCAAAGTAAAGTGGGAAAAGAAAAGAAAAAAAAAGAGAAGAAAAAAAAGGGGAGGGACTGGGAGAAGGTGGTGGTTAAGAAGTTGTAGTGGAGGGAGAATGTAGTCTACCTGAGGGGTCCTAGAGGGTGATCCTCTTGCTCTGAGTATATTAAGTTCTGTATGTTAGAAGGTGCTCAGTCCCAAATTTATATAAACCAAAATTACTGTAGAGAGCTCCACCATTGACCAAACATAAATGAGATAAAAGAGGGGGACAGAATGGGAATGAGGAATCTCAGAGAATGAACCAGCATGGTATACCACTTGGTTCTGGGTGCATGCTGGTCATATTTTAGAAGGTATTAACTTCTACCGTTATAGAACAAAATGAAGCAGAGAAAACAACAACCACAAAAAACATATCTCAAATATCTCCCCAAATTAAGTTGAGTATTTGAAGGGAATCTGGAAGTGGAGAATATATCTAGGACCTGTAATTGGAGAAATATGAAAGCCAAAAAGGAAGACACTTAAAAATGAAGAGCTGGTAAAATATTGTAGTTAACGTGGGAAAAGAGAAAAAAATTAGAAAATTTTAGTCTGATATAAAAACGAGTTGTACTGGAAAAAAAAATAGGAAGGTACCCTCTGGTTCTATATAGTATAAATCCCTCAACTTCCTCTGGAGCTTTCCAGCGCTGCTTGGTCAAGAACTTGCTCTTCCCCTGTCCTTCCAGCTGGTCTTCTGGGGGAGGGGCTGTTGTGCTGACTCTCAGGTGTGTGCACCTGGGGGAGCTGCCTCCATGGGGCAGTGGGAGCTGTTTACCCCATGAGGCCTCTGTCCCCTGGGGCCCCACCCCTCCCAGGCATGGGGTGACACCAGGAGGAACAATAACACTGGTGGGGGCCAGCTCTCCAACTCTGGAGTCAGCTCTGGAGTCAGCTCCCGGCAGTAACTACCACAGTCTCCCAGTCCGCAGGGGCCTGGATGCTTCCTGGGGGTGCTGATCTGCACAGCTTGGGGGCGCCCGCGGCAGGAGAGTCCTCACTGTCCAGTGCCCTCCCCGCCTCCGCCTGTGGGTGGGGGGAGGAACGCAGGATCCCCAGCTGTGTCCACTTGACGCCCTGGGATCGGGGCCTGTGCTGCTGGACCTGCGCTGCCGGGGCCGCCCTCCCGTGGGGATCTGGGGCTCAGCCATCTCCATTCGGAGCCCCCGCCCAATCCCTGGCATCTCCCCGATGCTCCGGGGGCTGTGGGCTCCAGCCCATTACCCGGATCCGCGGGGTCTGCGGTGCGCTTTCACCTGGGCGCCCCTCCTCTAAGTGACCCCAGGGATCTGGAGGCTTCCCTGCCCGTCCTGCGGTTCTGCCCGATTTCCGTGCTGAGCGCTTTTCCCTCTGGGAAGAATCCGGTGCGGATTTTTATGTTCCCGCTTCCCTAGGACTGGACTTTCCTGTCCCAGGCTCCGCTGCCTGCGTTAATTGGGCTCTTCTCGCAGGGCCCCTCCCCACTTGATTCGTTTTTATTGTATTTTTTCCCACCTTCCTACCTTGTTAGAAGCAAAAACCCTTCTCTCTGTAGCATTCCAGCTGTTCTCTCTTTAAATCTGAGGTAGAATTCGTAGGTGTTCAGGGTGGTTTGAAAGTTATCTAGGTAAATTGGTGGGACCAGGTGAGTTGAGACCCCTACTCTCCCGCAGTCTTGCCCCGCCCCAGAGAATGTTTTTTAAAGATCTATCCAAATGTCGTGTATATATTTAGTGTTGTAATTTCTAATTGCTGCATATTATCACACAATATGTTCTCAATTACCATATTTACTTCCAATTTTCTTAGTTTTAAACACTTAGGATGCCCCTAAATAGCACTATGATGAATAATCTTGTTCATTTTTTTAGGCATATACCTGAGAGTGGGATTCTTGGATCATCAAAGGAATTGAAGTTTCCCTCCAGGTAGGCTCTCATCCCAAGTGTGTGAAATGTCCCATTTCCAAGTTTCTAAGTTTTACAATCAGTTAATATAAAGTGGTGTGTCATTATTATTTTGAGTTATTTTTCTCTGATATCTAATGAAGCTAAGAATCTGTATATTGAATGTTTATGTTTTCCCTTTTGTAACTTGTCAATTTATACAATTTATTTTTTCTTGTGCATTTCTTACTTTTTCCTTTTTTTTCCTTTGGTAGGAGTTCCTTGTATATCCTGGATACTAAGCTCTTGTTAGTTTTTGATATTTGCAGATATTTTCCATTAATCTGTCGTTCACATATTAAAACTTTGCATGTCATGGGTTGTTGAATTAAAAATTTAATTACCATAAGTTTGATTGTTTTTTTCAACTTAAAGCCTATCTATGTTTTTGGAATCTTATTTAAGTTTTTCCCCATACCAAGGTTGCAAGGATATTCTTTTTTTTTTTTTAAGTTTTGTAAATTTATCTTTCACATTTAGATAATTTATCTTGAATTCAAATTTGCAATACAGTATGAGATTGAAATCTAGCTTTTCTTTTGCTCTACAGAGCAAAGCCAATTTCCCAACCCCTCAACTATACAATGCATTTTTCCTCACCAATTTATAGTATAGTCTCTAATATAGAGTGTCTATAAATATATGGGTTTTTTAGTGAGCATATTGTTCTGTCTTACTGATCTGTTATCAAATCCTATACCTCATCTTACTCTTTTTATTATTATGGCTTTCTAGTGCATACTAGCATCTCACAGGCTGAGTCCCCCTATTTGCTATTCTTGCTCAAGGTCACTCAGCTCTTTGTGGATAGTTATTCTTACATAATTATTAGGACATATATGACAGGTTCTTCAAATAATTAATGTCAAATTTTGATTGGGATTGTAAAGAAATTGTAGATTGATTTGGGGGTAGAATCATTATCTTTACCTTTTTTCTTCATTTATTGAGGCTTTCTCCTCTGTCCTAAAATTAAACTATAAACACTCTGAATGAAATTTTTGCACAGTCTTTTCAGATTCATTTATGAGGTCTTTTTCCTTGTTTTTATTATCACAGTGAATGGTCTCTGCAGTAGCTTACAGGCTCAACTTGATCAAATTCAAGCTGTTTCTGAGAATTCTTCTCCCGGTGTATTTCTAGATTGGCTTGCATTGGTCAAATCTGTTTAAGGTTTGGAAGGCTGAAGTGAGGAGAAAACATTACTCCCTGAAGATAATTGCTGTTAGATATAGTGATGGACACAGAGGTGTTGGGTTCTGGCTTGTTTTCAGTCGTCTGCTTCATATACAGTTCTTCCCAAGTGCTGACTTTTGACTAACTGCAGTCTCCTGTCCATGACTAGATTTTTAGCAACCCAGCAATTGCACTAACTACTAGGTATTTACCCATAGGATACAAAAATACAGATTCAAAGGGGTACATGCACCCTGATGTTTATAGCAGCATTATCAACAATAGCCAGACATGGAAGGAGCCCAGGGTCCATAGACTGATGAATGATAAAGATGTGATACACACACACACACACACACACACACACACACACACACACTGGAATATTACTTAGCGTTAAAAAGAATGAAATCTTGCCATTTGTGATGACGTGGATGGAGCTAGACTGTATTATGCTAAGTGAAATAAGTCCCTCAGAGAAAGACAAATACCATATAATTTCACTCAACTGTGGAATTTAGGAAACAAAACATGAATATATGAGAAGGGGGAAAAAAGAGAGGAAAGCAAACCATAAGAGACTCTTCACTATAGAGAGAAAACTGAGGGGTGAAGGAGAGAGGTGGGTTGACTAAATGGGTGATGAGTATTAAGAGGGGCACGTGTGATGGGCACCAGGTGTATATGTAAGTGATGAATCACTAAATTCTCCTGAAACCAATACTACACTACAATACTACACTATATGTTAACTAACTAGAATTTAAACAAAAATTTTTATGAAAAAACATAATTAAAGCTTTAAAAAAATCTGCCAAAAAAGAGTAAAGTGTTTCTGGATTCACTTTTCTATTTTGTTAAGAGTATTTTATCTAAATTTATGAGAAATATTTGTTTAGAGTTTTATATAGTTTTGATTGGAACTGTAAGAAATAGTTTTATATAGTTATAATTGGCTTATAGTTTTCTTTTTATTTTGATGTATTTAGTTTTGTTATCAGAGTAATACTGGCCTCAGAAAATGGTTTTGGAAGTGTGTTCTCCACTATATTTTAAAAGAGTTTGTGCAGTTTGTATTATTTCATCATAATTTAATAAAATTAGTGAGTGAAGCCATTTGTGCCCAGCATTTTCTTTGTAGGAATTTATTTTTTATAGTGAAATAAATTTATGTAATGGTAGAGAAGTAATCAGGTAATTTGTGTATTTCAATAAATTTGCCCATCTTATCTAAGTTGTGAAATTGATGGGTACAAATTTGGTTCTAATAATCCTTATTATTGTTTTAAAATCTTCAAGGTAAAAGATAATGTCTTTTTCTACTGTTTATATTAGTAATTTGTGTTTTTGTTCTTTTCTCTGGATTTAGCTAGAGCAATTTTATTGATTTTCTTCAGAGAGACAGACTTTTATTTCACTGTACTACCCTATTTTTGTTTATTTTCTGATTTCTAACTTTCTGATTTTATCTTTAGTATTTCCTTCTACTATTACTTTGAGTTCAATTTCCTTGTTTTTTCTTGTTTCTTAATGTGAAAGTGTAAGCTACTGATTTTTAGGCCTTTTAATATAATATAAGCATACTTAAATTTGTAATTATGGAATATAAAACACTGCTTAGCTGTATCTCACAATTTTTGGTATGTTGTGTTTTTATTTTCATTCAGTAAAATATATATTTTCTAATATATCTTGTGATTTACTTTTTGACCTCTGGATAATTTAGTGTTATTTAATTTCCCATTGTTTGGATTTTTCTAGGTATCTTTCTCTTATTGAGATCTAGTTTAATTCCCTTGTGGTCAGAGAAGATATTATGCATAACCTCTTTTTTTTTTCTCTAAATTTATTGAAAGTAGTTTTATGACCCAGAATGTGGTCAATCTTAGATGAATGTTCCATGTGCGCCTGTTTTTTAAAAATTTTACTTGTAGTAGACTGAATAATGACCCCGAAGATGTTAGATCCTAATTCCTGGGACCAGCAAATATTACCTTATTTGGCAGAAAGGCCTTTCCAGATGTGATTCAATTAAGAATATCACAATGGGGAGATTATCCTGGATTATACTGTGGACCTAATGTAGTCACAAGAGTCCTTATAAAGTAAGAGAGAGGCAAGGGAATCAGAAGCATATGTGACTACAGAAGCAGAGATTAGAAGGATCTGGTTGATAGCTTTAAAGATGGAAGAGGACCATCAGTAGAGTAATGTAAGACAGCCTTTAGAAGCTGGAAAAAGCAAGGAATATCTTCTCTAGATCCTCCAGAAGTAATACACCATAAATTACAAATGTAAATAAAAATTTATTATCTTACAGTTCTGAAGGTCACCATTTTCACTGAACCAAGATGAAACTAATAGGAACCCATAGGAAACTAATACTTGGTCATGTGATTGGCTTTTTAGCAAGTTATAATTCTCACTGCCTCTTTCTGAATTACCAAAGAGGTTAATAATTATCTGCCTTATAGGATAATCTTGAGAATTAAGGGGGATAATAAATAAATTTAAAAGTGCAGCTCATTTCCTGCTACAAAGGAAGCATTCTGCAAATACAAATCCCCTTTGCTTTCTTCATATGTTGGAAAGTACAGCATCATTATGGAGTTTTATTCAGGATGAATTACATAATTGAACAACACTTAATGATAAACCTCACGGAGGCACAGAAGGTGAGCAACCAGAGGCTGCTGCAATGATCTGGGTATGATTAATGAGCTCCTGGACTAGAGTGCTTAACAATGGGGATAGAAAAGAAAGAAAAAGTCCAATAGATTATTTAAGAAAAGATAGTAAAATATTTAGTATGGGAGGCAAGGAGAGTCAAGAGCCAAAGATAACCTAGCAAATGTGTTTCTGCCTGGACAAAATTCAAAAGCACTCTAAACCTTTAGGATCTAGGGAGTAGATAAGCATCAGTAAAGCCCAGTGTCACAGCTTATTCTGAGCTAATGTGAGAAGTCTCTATCCCTGGTGCTGTCGACTATTACCTTCTGGATTGTTCCATTCTTCTCTGATAAACTCCTGACTGTATCAGTGAATATTAGATATAGTCTAGAACAGTATTTTCCAAACTGTAATCCATGACCCATTAGTTGTCATGAAATCAACTTGATAATATAGGCACAGCACTTAAAAAAAATGTAATAGGACAGGATAGAACAGAGAAAATATGTATACTTCATATGTAGTAATGGTAGAAATTCTTTTCTTTTTAGTGTGTATGTGTATGTGTGTATGTTTTGGATTTCTTTTTTTTAATTTTTATTTATTTATGATAGTCACAGAGAGAGAGAGAGAGAGAGAGAGAAGCAGAGACATAGGCAAAGGGAGAAGCAGGCTCCATGCACTGGGAGCCCTATATGGGATTCGATCCCGGGTCTCCAGGATCGCGCCCTGGGCCAAAGGCAGGCGCTAAACCGCTGCGCCACCCAGAGATCCCTATGTTTTTTATTTCAATGCAAAATGTATTTCCTGTGGATGACTGTCAAAAATATTTGAAATATCTGGTATAAGAGGTATCAATATATCCATGCCTTTTTTAAGCCAAGGAGGTCAGACTCTTGAGGAGTGTAGAGTTCAGAAGTTCCTTTCATTCTTCTGAGTGAAGCTACCAGGGTTTGATCTCAAACTAGAAAAAGAGTAATAACCATTTGAATCTTCTACTAATTGACCTTTATAAGGTAACTCCACTAAGACTATGTGTTTTTGAGGTATGTCCTCAGATAACCTACAAATCACTTAATCAATAATAACCATTTATTTAAGACATATTTGAGAGATGCACATGATCGTGGAAAAGTTGGTTAGTTCATTATTAGTGTTGTCCTAAAGCTTTCATAGACATCTTTAAATTACTATAATTCCCAAATTAACTAATTTTACTAGAATCCACACTTCAGACGTGGCTTTATGATAGATATTTTATTTTATTTTTTTATGATGGATAGTTTAGATATCATTTACAATAAACTTTGGAAAAGACCTCAGTAGCCAAAATCACATGAATGTTGGTAAGGCATCAAAGGTAGAAAATTTCTTTAGGCCACTAGGAATTAGTCCCCCAAATAAGCATTACAAATAGAAGATATTTGTAAAATATCCTGAATTTCAGACTGCCTAATATCTTCATAAATCTTGGATTCTTACTTTATGGAAAGGTGGAAAGTTATTGAAGTAAACAATTTAGGATACTAATTGCAATCACTTGAGAAATTAGTGATAGCATGAAGCTTTCCTTTATAAGTGAAGGCAAACTAATATAACAAAATTAAAATTGAAATGAATACTTGATAAAATGCTATTTAAATAAGGATTGGAATACTTTGGGAATTCTCACAAGCAAAATGATTGATGTAGTGTTATATTCAGTTTTTAAAGCATCAAGATAAATCTCAATGAGATAAAATGAGTGTTCAATTTTAAAATTAGTCATTACTTTTACAAAAAAATTATAAACAATCTTGGCATTAAAATAATGCTAGGTGATGCCATGATCAACTTTTATTTATTTCACATTCTTATTCCTAAATAGGATGCAGGAGATAATTTGTTACTTTATAAATTGTGTGTACCCAAGGAGAATATTATGGAAGTCATGGGGTGGATTTTTGGTCATAAACGTAGGATTTTTCTCATTTCATGGAAGTTAATGTTACCAATCTCTTACTTTTTAGTTTTGAACAGGTTTCAAAACAAATCAACAGACACATTGAGACTTTGGTTATTTTGGGCTAGTGTGGGGTAACTGAATATTCTAGAAGATTCTGACACTGTGCCAAATGTCTTTAAGTTTAAGTTATAGAGTCATATTTTTTATGAAACTTTGAGATTTGCCAACAAATCCTTTTTTTATTGTTACTCTACATTCAAAAGACTTGTCTACAGAGAGGTTGATAAAGGGCAGTCAAGTTTTTTGCACTGCATTAATTACATCATTAGGTGTCTGAGTATGGATTGACTTGTTCTCAAGACCTAAAAACTAAACACAGCTGAGAGCTAAATCCCATGACAAATGAAAGTTCTGTGCAAAGATAACAGCATATAGCAAATGGAATTTCTAAAAACCACACTATCCTCTAATATACACCTGATAAATGGCCATCTAAAACTGTAATTTGTAAAAAAAAAAAAAAAAAAAAAAAAAAGAATTTAATTTTACTGCTTCAGGATAGCAAGGGTCAAAGAAAAAATGTAGCATATACATTAGAAGCAGAAAAGATTAATACATTCAATTTAGTATTCAATGTAAAGAAATTTGGGGGAGGGGAATAAATGATAAAACTAGATTAAAGTTAATGCATAAGACTGTTCTCCCTGAGATTCTTTTTTTTTTTTTTTTTAAGATTTTATTTATTTATTCAAGACAGGCAGAGGGAGAGGCAGAGATACTGGCAGAAGGGAGAAGCAGGCTCCATGCAGGGAGCCCAACATGGGACTAGATCCCAGGTCTCCAGGATAACCGCCCCCCCACCCCGCCAAGGGGGTGCAACCGCTGGGCCACCGGGGCTGCTCCCTCCCCTAGATTCTTATTGAAAAAGAAAACTTTGTAGTATATGAGATCACATATTTAAATGCTGCCTTTAAGCATTAAATGTTAATGGATTAAAACATTAAATGTTAATGGATTAACATTAAATGTTAATCCATTAAATTAAATGTTAATGGATTAAAAATGGCAAAGTCCAACTGTAGTCCTCCTTTAGTACCCCCTGCAAGGAAGGTTCTTGCAATTAATTGTATTTTAAAAATAACTTATCATTATAATAAATAATGTCTTATTCAATAATAATAATTGTATTATACAAACAGTATTTTAAGTAAGGCTTATATTTTGCCCACTTGTGTTTTTTGTTGTTCTTTCTTAGTTTTATTATAGTCACGGACTTTATAGTCATTTTCCATGGAATTTAGAACTTGCTAAACCATATAAAGGCTTGACAAGAATTATGTATTCTTGGATTATAAGAATTCTTGTATTCTTTTAAAAATAAATTTGATGTATAACATTGTTTAAGTTTAGAGTGTACAGTGTGTTACTTTGATACATTTATGCATTATACTATAATTGCCAATCTAGCCAAATTTATTACATTACATGATTATAGTATATTATTGTCTATATTCATTATACTGTGCATTAGGTCTTTATGGATTATTTACTACTTGTTTTAAGTTTCTACCCTTAAACATCTCTATTCACTTCTCACATCCTGTAATAACCATTTACCCTGTTTTTAAAATAGGTTTAAATATTTTATTTTATTATTTTATTTTATTGTTTTAAGTAAGGAGAGACAATGTGAGTGTGAGCAAGGGTGGGGGAGAGGGGCAGAGGGAGAATGAGAGAAAATCTCACGTAGGATCCACACTGGGTGGGGCTCAATCTCAACCCCGAGATCATGACTGGAGACAAAATCAAGAGTTGGACCCTTAACTGACTGAGACACCCAGGTGCCCCAGGTTTAACTTTTTTAGAGTCCAAATATAAATGAAATCATGCAGAACTTGTCTTTCTCTGACTTTTATCTCTCTAAACGTAATGTGCTCAAGGTCCATTCATGCTGCAAATGGGAGGATATCTTTCCTCCTCATGGCTGAATAATATGTACATATCTTTTTTATCCATACATTCATTGATGGGCATTTGGCTATCTTGGCCATTGTGAGTAATGCCACAATAAACATGGAGGCACATATATTTCATTGAAATCCTGTCTTCATTTCCTCTGGGTATATACTTAGAACTGGAATTGCTGGATTATATGTAGATCTATTTTTAATTTTTTGAAGAATCTCTATATTGTTTTCCATACAGGTTGGACCAATTACATTTTTACCAACAATGCATAGGGTTCCTTTTTCACCACAATCTCACCAGCACCTGTTGTCTCTTATCTTCTTAATTATAGCCATTCTCACAGGCATGAGGTGATATCTCTTGTGGTTTTGGTGTGCATTTTCCTGGTGATTAGAGATGTGGGACATCTTTTCAAGTGTCTGTTGGCCATTTTGATGTCCTTTTGGGGAAAACATCTATTTAATTCTGCCATTTTTTAAATCAAATTGTTTGCTTTTTGTTATTGAGGGGACTAAGTTCTTTATATATTTTAGATATTAATCCCTTATCTGATATATGGTTTGAAATTTTTTTCTTGAAAAAAAAAAGAAAACATTTTCTTTCATTCTGCAGGTTGTCTTTTCATTTTTTAAATTTATTTTCTACTGTTGCAGAAATGTAATGGAGGCATTATATTAAAGTCTGACATACTTGAGAGTCACCAACAAATTCCTTTTTAAAATAATTAATTTTAGTATAATTAACATGCAGTGTTGTATTAGTTTCGGGTATACAATATAGTGATTCAATAATTCTATATATTACTCAGTGCTCATCAAGGTATGTGTACTCTTAATTCCCTTCACCTCTTTCACCCATCCCTCTACCCACCTCCTCTCTGGTAACCATCAGTTTGTTCTCAAGAGTCTGTTTCTTGGTTTGTTTCTTTTTTCCTTGTTCATTTGTTTTGCTTCTTAAATTCCACAAGTGAGTGAAATCATATGGTATTTATCTTTCTCTGATTGAATTATTTCACTTAACATTATACTCTTTAGATCCATCCATTCTTTTTATGGCTGAGTAATATTCCATTGTATTTATATATGTATTTATACCACATTTTTTTATCCATCCATGGGTGGATAATTTGGCTATATTAAATAATGTTACAATAAACATTGGGGTGCATATATCTTTTCAAATTAGTGTTTTCATATTTTAGGGTAAATACCCAATAGTGGAATTACTGGATCATAGGGTAGTTCTATTTTTACCTCTTTGAGGAATCTCCATACTGTCTTCTATAAGGCTGTGCCAGTTTGTATTCCCACCAACAGTACACGAGTGTTCTTTTTTCCTCACATCCTCACCAACACTTGTTTCTTGTGTTTTTTAAATTTTAGCCATTCGGACAAGTGTGAGGTGATATCTCATTGTGGTTTTGATTTATATTCCCCTGATGATTAGTGATGTTGAGCATCTTTTCATGTGTCTGTTGGTCATTGGGATGTCTGTCTTGGAGAAATGTCTATTCATGCTTTCTGCCCATTTTTAATTGGATTACTAAAAGGCAACCTACAGAATGGGAGAAGATATTTGCAAATGACGTGTCAGATAAAGGATTATTTGTGGGTTTTTTTTTTTTTGGTGTGTTTTTTTTTTTGTGTGTGTGTGTGTGTGCGTGTTGAATTGTATAAGTTCATTGTATATTTTTTTGCTGTTTTCTATGATTGTTATGGTTTTAGGTCTCAGATTTAAGTCCTTAATCCATTTTGAGTTTATTTTTGTGTGTGGGTTAAGAAAGTGGTCTAGCTTCATTCTTTTGCATATAGCTATTCCCCAACTTTTAAGTTAAATTTCAGTTAGTTAAAATACAGTGCAATAGTAGTTTCAGGTGTAGCATTTAGTGATTCATCACTTACATACAACATCAGGTGCTCATTACAAGTTTCCCTCCTTAATACCCATCATCTGTTTGTGTTTTTAAAAAGATTTTATTTATTTATTCATGAAAGACACAGAGAGAGGCAGAGACACAGGCAGAAGGAGAATCAAGCACCCTGCAGGAAGCCTGATTCAGGACTTGATCCCAGGACTCCGGGATCATGACCAGAGCAAAAGGCAGATGCTCAACCACTGAGCCACCCAGGTGGCCCCCCATCACTTGTTTAAACCATCCCGCTCCCCCTCTTCCCTCCAATAACTATCAATTTATTCTCTATAGTTAGGAGTCTGTTTCTTGGCTTCCTTCTCTCTCTCTTTTTTTCCTTTTATAGTATCTTGTCATCCATAAATAGTGAAAATTTTACTTTTTACATACCAGTTTGGATACCTTTTATTTCTTTTTCTTAACTGATTGCTATAGCTAGAACTTCCAGTACTATGTTGAATAAAAATGGTGAGAGTAGCAAGTTACATCTGTAACTTGCTTCTAACCTTAGGGGAAAGACTCTTGGTGTTTCTCTATTGAGTATGACATTAGCTGTGGATTTTTTTCATATTTGCCCTTTATTTTGTTAAGGTATGTTCACTGTAAACCTACTTTGTTGAAGATTTTTATCATGAATGGATGTTGTACTTTGTTAAATGGCTTAATATGTGATTTATTGTTTAGAATATTCCATGTATACTTGAAAAAAAAGTGTATTCTACTGTTTTAGGATGGAATGTTCTGAATATACCTGTTACATTAATCTGGCCCAATGTGTTCTTCAAAGCCACTATTTCCTTGTTGATTTTCTGATTGGATGATCTGTTCATTGATGTAAGTGGGGGTGTTAAAGTACCCAAATACTATTGTATAAGTATTCATTACATCCTTTATATTTGTTATTAGCTGTTTTATGTGTTTGGGTGTTCTCATGTAGGATGTATAAATACTTACAATTTTTTTTCATATTCTTTTTTTTCATTGGAGTTCAATTTGCCAACATATAGCATAACACCCAGTGCTCATCCCATTAAGTGCCTACCTCAGTGCCCGTCACCCAGTCACCCCCACCACCCACCCACCTCCCTTTCCACCACCCCTTGTTCGTTTCCCAGAGTTAGGAGTCTCTCATGTTCTGTCTCCCTCTCTGATATTTCCCACTTATTTTCTCTCCTTTCCCCTTTATTCCCTTTCACTATTTTTTATATTCCCAAATGAATGAGACCATATAGTGTTTGTCCTTCTCTGATTGACTTATTTCACTCAACATAATACCCTCTGGTTTCATCCATGTTGAAGCAAATGGTGGGTATTCATTGTTTCTAATGGCTGAGTAATATTCCATTGTATACATAAACCACATCTTTTTTTTAATTTTTATTTTAGTTTAATTTTTTGTCTCTTTTTTTTAAAATAATAAATATATTTTTTATTGGAGTTTAATTTGCCAACATACAGAATAACACCCAGTGCTCATCCCGTCAAGTGTCCCCCTCAGTGCCCGTCACCCATTCACTCCCACCCCCCCACCCTCTGCCCCTTCCACCACCCCTAGTTCGTTTCCCCGAGTTACAAGTCTCTCATGTTATGTCACCCTCACTGATATTTCCCACACATTTCTTCCCCCTTCCCTTATATTCCCTTTCACTATTATTCATATTCCCCAAATAAATGAGAACATATAAGGTTTGTCCTTCCCCAATTGACTTACTTCACTCAGCATAATACTCTCCAGTTCCATCCACGTTGAAGCAAATGGTGGGTATTTGTCATTTCTAATGGCTGAGTAATATTCCATTGTATACATAAACCACATCTTCTTTATCCATTCATCTTTCGATGGACACCGAGGCTCCTTCCACAGTTTGGCTATTGTGGACATTGCTGCTATAAACATCGGGTTGCAGGTGTCCCTGCGTTTCATTGCATCTGTATCTTTGGGGTAAATCCCCAGCAGTGCAATTGCTGGGTCGTAGGGCAGGTCTATTTTTAACTCTTTGAGGAACCCCCACACAGTTTTCCAGAGTGGCTGACCCGTTCACATTCCCACCAACAGTGTAAGAGGGTTCCCTTTTCTCCACATCCTCTCCAACATTTGTGGTTTCCTGCCTTGTTAATTTTCCCCATTCTCACTGGTGTGAGGTGGTATCTCATTGTGGTTTTGATTTGTATTTCCCTGATGGCAAGTGATGCAGAGCATTTTCTCATGTGAGTGTTGGCCATGTCTATGTCTTCCTCTGTGAGATTTCTGTTCATGTCTTTTGCCCATTTCATGATTGGATTGTTTGTTTCTATGGTGTTGAGTCTAATAAGTTCTTTATAGATCTTGGAAACTAGCCCTTTATCTGACACGTCATCTGCAAATATCTTCTCCCATTCTGTAGGTTGTCTTTTAGTTTTGTTGACTGTATCCTTTGCTGTGCAAAAGCTTCTTATCTTGATGAAGTCCCAATAGTTCATTTTTGCTTTTGTTTCTTTTGCCTTCGAGGATGTATCTTGCAAGAAGTTACTGTGGCCGAGTTCAAAAAGGGTGTTGCCTGTGTTCTCCTCTAGGATTTTGATGGAATCTTGTCTCACATTTAGATCTTGCATCCATTTTGAGTTTATCTTTGTGTATGGTGAAAGAGAGTGGTCTAGTTTCATTCTTCTGCATGTGGATGTCCAATTTTCCCAGCACCATTTATTGAAGAGACTGTCTTTCTTCCAATGGGTAGTCAGTCTTTCCTCCTTTATCGAATATTAGTTGACCATAAAGTTCAGGGTCCACTTCTGGGTTCTCTATTCTGTTCTATTGATCTATGTGTCTGTTTTTGTGCCAGTACCACACTGTCTTGATGACCACAGCTTTGTAGTACAACCTGAAATCTGGCATTGTGATGCCTCCAGATATGGTTTTCCTTTTTATTTTTTTTTTTATTTTTATTTTTTTTAAATTTTTATTTATTTATGATAGTCACAGAGAGAAAGAGAGAGAGGCAGAGACATAGGCAGAGGGAGAAGCAGGCTCCATGCACCGGGAGCCCGATGTGGGATTCGATCCTGGGTCTCCAGGATCGCGCCCTGGGCCAAAGGCAGGCGCCAAACCACTGCGCCACTCAGGGATCCCCTGGTTTTCCTTTTTAAAATTCCCCTGGCTATTCGGGATTTTGTATCCTGCCATGCTACCAAATTGCTGTATGAGTTCTAGCAATCTTGGGGTGGAGGCTTTTGGGTTTTCTATGTAGAGTATCATGTCACTGGCGAAGAGGGAGAGTTTGACTTCTTTGCCAATTTGAATGCCTTTAATGTCTTTTTGTTGTCTGATTGCTGAGGCTAGGACTTCCAGTACTATGTTGAATAGCAGTGGTGAGAGTGGACATCCCTGTCTTGTTCCTGATCTTAGGGGAAAGGCTCCCAGTGCTTCCCCATTGAGAATGATATTTGCTGTAGGCTTTTCATAGATGGCTTTTAAGATGTTGAGGAATGTTCCCTCTCTCCCTACACTCTGAAGAGTTTTGATCAGGAATGGATGCTGTATTTTGTCAAATGCTTTCTCTGCATCTAAGGAGAGGATCATATGGTTCTTGGTTTTTCTCTTGCTGATATGATGAATCACATTGATTGTTTTACGAGTGTTGAACCAGCCTTGTGTCCCAGGGATAAATCCTACTTGGTCATGGTGAATAATTTTCTTAATGTACTGTTGGATCCTATTGGCTAGTATCTTGTTGAGAATTTTTGCATCCATGTTCATCAGGGATATTGGTCTGTAGTTCTCCTTTTTGGTGGGGTGTTAGTCTGGTTTTGGAATTAAGGTGATGCTGGCCTCATAGAACGAATTTGGAAGTATTCCATCCCTTTCTATCTTTGCAAACAGCTTTAGTAGAATAGGTATGGTTTCTTCTTTAAACGTTTGATAGAATTCCCCTGGGAAGCCATCTGGCCCTGGACTTTTGTGTCTTGGGAGGTTTTTGATGACTGCCTCAATTTTCTCCCTGGTTATTGGCCTGTTCAGGTTTTCGATTTCTTCCTGTTCCAGTTTTGGTAGTTTGTAGCTTTCCAGGAATGCATCCATTTCTTCTAGATTGTCTAATTTATTGGCGTATAGCTATTCATAATAAGTTTTTAAAATCGTTTGTATTTCCTTGGTGTTGGTAGTGATCTCTCCTTTCTCATTTGTGATTTTATAAATTTGAGTCTTCTCTCTCTTCTTTTTAATAAGGCTGGCTAATGGTTTATCTATATTATTAATTCTTTCAAAGAACCAACTCCTGGTTTTGTTGATCTGTTCCACAGTTCCTCTGGTCTCGATTTCATTGAGTTCTGCTCGAATCTTTATTAACTCTCTTCTTCTGCTTGGTGTAGGATCTATTTGCTTTTTTTTTTTTTCTGTAGCTCCTTTATGTGTAAGGTTGCTTTTGTATTTGAGTTCTTTCCAGTTTTTGAATGGATGCTTGTATTGCGATTTATTTTCCCCTTAGGACTGCTTTTGCTGCATCCCAAAGATTTGAACGGTTGTATCTTCATCCTCATTAGTTTTCATGAATCTTTTTAATTCTTTCTTAATTTCCTGGTTGACCCTTTCATCTTTTAGAGGATGGTCCTTAAATCTCCATGTGTTTGAGTCCTTCCAAACTTCTTGTTGTGATTTAGTTCTAATTTCAAGGCATTATGATCTGAGAATATGCAGGGGACGATCCCAATCTTTTGGTATCGGTTCAGACCCCATTTGTGACCCATATGTGGTCTATTCTGGAGAAGGTTCCATGTGCACTTGAGAAGAATGTGTATTCAGTTGAGTTGGATGTAAAGTTCTGTGGATACTGTGAAATCCATCTGGTCCAGTGTATCATTTAAAGCTCTCGTTTCTTTGGAGATGTTGTGCTTAGAAGACCTATCGAGTATAGAAAACGCTAAATTGAAGTCACCAAGTATAAGTGTATTATTATCTAAGTATTTCTTCACTTTGGTTATTAACTGATTGATATATTTGGCAGTTCCCACATTCGGGGCATATATATTGAGGATTGTTAAGTCCTCTTGTTGGATAGATCCTTTAAGTATGATATAGTGTCCCTCTTCATCTCTCACTACAGTCTTCGGGGTAAATTTTAGTTTATCTGATATAAGGATGGCTACCCCTGCTTTCTTTTGAGGACCATTTGAATGGTAAATGGTTCTCCAACCTTTTATTTTCAGGTTGTAGGTGTCCTTCTGTCTAAAATGAGTCTCTTGTAGACAGCAAATAGATGGGTCCTGCTTTTTTATCCAGTCTGAAACCCTGCGCCTTTTGATGGGGTCATTAAGCCCATTCACGTTCAGAGTTACTATTGAAAGATATGAGTTTAGTGTCATCATGATATCTATTCAGTCCTTGTTTTTGTGGATTGTTCCACTGGACTTCTTCTTAAAGGGGAATTTTAAGAGTCCCCCTTAGAATTTCTTGCAGAGCTGGTTTGGAGGTCACATATTCTTTCAGTTCCTGCCTGTCTTGGAAGCTCTTTATCTCTCCTTCCCTTCTGAATGAGAGCCTTGCTGGATAAAGTATTCTTGGTTGCATGTTCTTCTCATTTAGGACCCTGAATACATCCTGCCATCCCTTTCTGGCCTGCCAGGTCTCTGTGGAGAGGTCTGCTGTTACCCTAATACTCCTCCCCATAAAAGTCAGGGATTTCTTGTCTCTTGCTGCTTTAAGGATCTTCTCTTTATCTTTGGAATTTGCAAGCTTCACTATTAAATGTCAAGGTGTTGAATGGTTTTTATTGATTTTAGGGGGGGATCTCTCTATTTCCTGGATCTGAATGCCTGTTTCCCTTCCCAGATTAGGAAAGTTTTCAGCTATGATTTGTTCAAATACATATTCTGGCCCTCTGTCCCTTTCAGCACCCTCGGGAACCCCAATTAAACGTAGGTTTTTCTTCCTCAGGCTGTCGTTTATTTCCCTTAATCTAACTTCATGGTCTTTTAATTGCTTGTCTCTTTTTTCCTCAGTTTCCCTCTTTGCCATGAACTTGTCTTCTATGTCACTCACTCGTTCTTCCACCTCGTTAACCCTTGTCATTAGGACTCTAGTTTGGATTGCATCTCATTCAATTGATTTTTAATTTCTGCCTGATTAGATCTAAATTCTGCAGTCATGAAGTCTCTTGAGTCCTTTATGCTTTTTTCTAGTAGCTGTATAATAGTGCTTCTGAATTGGCTTTCTGACATTGAATTATAATCCAGATTTTGTAGCTCTGTGGGAGAGAGGACTGTTTCTGATTCTTTCATTTGAGGTGAGGTTTTCCTTCTAGTCATTTTGCTCAGTGCAGAGTGGCCAAAAACAAGTTTTATTGGGAAAAGGAGAAAAAGAGAGGAGAGAAAGAAGGAAAGAAAAAGAGAAAAAGAAAAAAGAAAAAAAAAACGAAGAAAAAAGTGAAGAAAAAGAGAAAGAAAAAGAAAGAAAGGAAAAAAGGGTGGGGGAAGCAAACAGAAATCAAAAAACAAAAACAAAAAAACAAAAAAAAATCCAACAAAAACAAACAAACAAACAAACCAACCAACAAACAAAAAACACGGGGGAGTATCTTCTGATTCTGTATACTTTAAGTCCCTTGACTTCCCCTGGAACTTGTCCGTCTAGCTGGTCTTCTGGGGGAGGGGCCTGTTGTGCTGATTTTCAGGTGTTAGCACTTGGGGGAGCTGCTCTCCCCCCTCCTGGTGCAGGGCTCAGTGGGGGTTGTTTACCCCGTGAGGCCCCAGGAGGAACAGCCCCAGTGGCGGGGCCAGCTCTGGAGCCCTGGAGTCAGCCCCCGCAGGAACTCCGGAGCTCTCGGTCTGCAGGGCCTGGAGGCTCCGGGGCGGGGCCGCTGATCTGCTCAGCTCGGGGCAGGAGCGTCCTTGCTGTCCTGGGCCCTCCCGGCCTCTGCCTGTCCCGGGGGGAGGCCAGATCCTGGGCTGTGTCCCGGCGCCCTGTGCTCCGGGGCCTGCGCTCTTTATTCAGTCTCCCGCCCCCAGCCCCCTCCGCGGAGCCGCCCCCCAGCCCCTCCGAGCTGCTCCTGGAACCGCGCAGCCCCCTCCGCACGGAGCATCTTCCTTCGCCCGAGCCCCCCCGAGCTGCTCCCGCCCTGCAGCCCCCTCCGCGGAGCCACCGCCCGAGCCCCTCTGTGCTGCTCCGGGTCCCGCCATGCGCGCTGCAGCCCTTAGGGAGCTCGGCGCACTCTCCCGGGGCGCAGGTGTCTGTTAGTGTCCCAGGGAGCCCGAGGGCATCCCCGCCCTCCTGGGGTCCTGCTCCACCTCCCTGCGAGCCCCTTTCTGCCCGGGAAGGTCGGTGCAGCTCCTGCGTCTCCGGGACGGGGCTCTCCTGTCCTGGGGACACTGGCCCCAGCCTCAGCCCGGCTCCTCGCGGGCCCCTCCCCCTTGGAGGCCTTTGGTTTCTTTATTTCTTTTTCCCCGTCTTCCTACCTGATAGAAGCACGAACTCTTCTCACTGTAGCGTTCCAGCTGGTCTCTCTTTAAATCTCAGGCCGAATTCGTAGATTTTCAGGATAATTTGAAGGTTATCTAGGTAATTTGGTGGGGACAGGTGACTTGGGGACCCTACTCTTCCGCCATCCTGCCCCTCCTCCCTCAATACTTACAATTATTATGTCATTAGATTATTCCCTTTATAATAATATAGTGTCCTTCTTTGTCTCTTGTTACAGTCTCTGTTTTAAAATCTGTTTTGTCTGATATAGGTATTATTACCCTAACTTTCTTTTCACTGCCATTTGCTTGATAAATGCTTTTCCATCCTTTTAGTTTCAATCTGCATGTCTTTAGGTCAGAAATAAGCCTCTTGGAGGCAACATATTAATGGGTCTTTCCTTTTTTTATCCATATCTTGATTGGATATATATCTTGATTGGAGCATTTAGTCCATTTATATTCAAAGTAATTATATACATATAATTATATATATACACATATAATTATATATACTATAAATATATATATATACTTATTGCCATTTTATCACTTATTTTATGGGTTTTTTTTTTGTAGTTCTTTTCTGTTCCTTTCTTCTCTTCCCTCTTTCATGATTTGCTGCCCTCTTCACAATCAATGAACTTGTATCCTTTGCTCTTTATTTTTGCATATCTGTTACTGGTTTTTTATTTTGGGTTACCATTAGGTTTTTATATAATATTTTGTGCATATGGCAATCTACATTAAGTTGATGGTTGCTTACGTTTGGTTGTGTTTTTGTTTTGTAAATTGTTCATGTTACTGTGCAGAACCTTTTGAGTGTGACCTAGTCTTATTTGCTGATTTTGTTTCTTTTGCTTGTGCTTTTGGCTTCATGTCTGAAGAATTTTTGCCAAGACCAAGATCAATGAACTCCTTTATGTTTTTATCTAGGAATTTTATGGTATTACTTCTTATGTTCAAACCTTTCATCCATTTAACATTAATTTTTGTGATTAGTGTGAAATACGAGTCCAATGCCATTGTTCTGCCTGTGTTTCTCCAGTTTTCTGATACCATTTGTTGATGAGACTATCCTTCACCCATTAGGTATTCTTGTTTCTTCAATTATTAGATGACCATATTTGCTAGGGTTTAATTCTGGGCTCTCTGTTCTTTTCTATTGGCTGATATGTCTACTTTTATGCCATACTGTTTTTATTAGTATGGATTTGTAGTATAGTTTGAAATCCAGAAGCATAATACCTCTAATTTTTTTTCTTTTTTCTCAGAACTTTTGTGCGTGTGTGTGTGTGTGTGTGTGTGTGTGTGTGTGTGGCTATTTGGGGTCTTTTGTGGTTGTTTCCACAAAAGTTTTAGGAGTGTTTCTTCTATTTCTGTGAAGAATACCTTTGGTATTTTGGTGGGAATTGTGTTGAATCCGTAGATAGCTTTAGGTAGTATGGCCATTTTAACTATATTACTTTCTTATCTGTGAACATGAGATGTCTTTCTATTTGTTTGTCTTCTTCAGTTTCTTTCAACAAAATTATATATATATTTTCATTGTACAGTTCTTTTACTTAGTTAAATTTATTTCTATGTATTTTGTTGTTTTTGATTTTTAAATAAAATTAATTTTATTTCTTTTCAGATGCTTTATCATTAATGTAAAGAAATGCAATTGATTTTTGTATGTTGATTTTGTATCCCACCACTTTACTGAAAATGTTGATTAATCCCAACAGTTTTCTGACTGAATCTTTGGGATTTTCTATATGCAAAATCATATCATCAGACAATAATGACAACTTTACTTCTCCCTTTCTGATTTGAAGATTAAAAAAAATTAGTCTTGCCTAATTGCTCTAGCTAGGACTTCCAATACTAGATTATACAGGTGCAATGAGAGTGGGCATCCTTGCCTTGTTCCTGATCTTGGGGGAAATTCTTTTAATTTATTTTCATTGAGTATAATGTAAGCTGTGGGTTTGTCATATATGTTCTTTATTATGTTGAGGTATGTTCCTCCTATACCCAATCTGTGAAGGCTTTTTATTATCAAACAGTATGTATTGTCAAATGCTTTTTCCTGTGTCTGTTAAGATCATGGGGTTTTTATCTGTCATTTTATTGATGTAATGTATTACATTTATTGCTACATTACATTCATTGCATTGAATCATTTTTTTATTAGAAGGATAAATTCCACTTGGTCATGGTGGAAAATACTTCTAATGTATTCATGAATTCAGTTTGCTAGTATTTTGTTGAGAATTTTTGAATCTATATTCATCATAGATACGGCCTATATTCTTTTGCTGTGATATCCTTATCTGGTTTTGGTATCAAAGTAATGCTAGCCTTGTAAAAAGAGTTTGGACATATTCTTTCTTCTTCAACATTTGGAAGAGTTTGAGGAGGACTGGTATTAATTCTTCTATAAATGTTTAGTAGAATTTCCCAGTGAAACTGTCTGGTTCTGGAGTTTTCTATTTTGGGAGTTTTTTGATTACTGATTTAGTTTCTTTGCTCATTATTTGTTTGTTCAGATTCTCTGTTTCTCTCTGAGTTGGTCATGGGAGGTTGTGCATTTCTAGAAATGTATCCATTTCTTCTAGGCTATGTAATTTGTTAGTGTATAATTGTTCAAAGTAGTATCTTATGATTCTATGTATTTCTGTAGTATCATTTGTGATGTTTCCTCTTTCATTTCTAATTTTATTTATATAGGTCTCTCTTTTTTGTAATTAATTTAGCTGAAGATTTGTCAATTTTGTTTATCTTTTTAAGGAGCAAGCTCTTAGCTTTCTTGGTCTTTCTATTGTTTTTCTTGTCTCTATTTCATTTGTTTTCACTCTGACCTTTTGTAGTTCTTTTCTTCTGTTAACTTTAAGCTTAATTTATTCTTTTTCTAGTTCCTTGAGGTGTAGTTAGGTTTTTTTATTTGCACTCTTTGTAATTTCTTAATATATGTATTTGTTGCTATAAACTTTCCTCTTAGAGTCTTTTTGCTGCATCACACAATATTCAATATGTTGTGTTTTCATTTTCATTTGTTTTGAGATACTTTTTAATTTCTCTTTTAATTTCTTCTTTGTCCCAAAGGCTGTTTGGAAGTGTGTTGTTTAGTTTCCATATAGTAGTTCTATATAGTAGGTCTCACTTTCCTCATGTTGTTGATTTCTGGTTTCATCCCATTGTGGTCAGAAAAAATAGTTGGTGTGATTTCAATCCTAAATTTGCTAACACTTGTTTTGTGGCCTATCATATGATGTACCCTGGAGAATGTCCCATGTCCACTTGAAAAGAAGGTAATTCTGCTGATGATGGATAGAATCTTCTGTATATGTCTATTTGTTCTAAAGTGGTTCAATTTCAACTTTCCCTTGTTGATTTTCTGTCTGAACAATTTTTCCATCACTGAGAGTGGGATATTGAAGTCTCCTACAATTATTATATTGTTATCTAGGTAGCTCCCTTAATATCTGTTATTAATTGCTTAATATGTATATATGTGCTCAGATGCTGAAAGTGTATATTCATGATTATGTTTTATTGATGTATTGACTCCTTTTGTAATATATAATGACCTTCTTCATCTCTCATTACCCTTTTTGGCTTGAAGTTTATTTTGTCTCATATGACTATGCTTGCTTTTCTTTTCTTGCAATCTTTGCTTGAAAGATTCCATCTTTCTGTATTGAGCCTATATATGCCTGCAGAGCTGAAGTGAGTCCCTTTAGGAAGTTAGGTCTTGTTTTTTTATCCATCCAGCCATGGAGTGCCTTTTGATTGGTAAGTTCAATCCACGTACATTTAGGGTAGTTATTGATATGTAAGGATTTACTCCTGCTACATTATCTTTTGACTTCAGGTTATTTTGTCTCTTCATTATTTCTTTTTTCTTCTGTTTCTATGTTTGCAAGTTGGTGGTCTTCCATGGTGATTTCCTCAGTGTCTCCCTTTTTCATTGTGTTTGGTGTCTTTGCTCTAGATTTTTGCTTTGTAGTTACCATGAAACTTACATAAAACATATCATAGATAAAATAATCCTTTTTCTGATGATAGCAGATTATCTTCACTCACCTATAAAGTTTCCAATTTTTAGTCTTCCCCTTTATATTTTGGTGTCACAAATTATCTTTTTGTACTGTGATTTTGTTACTGAGTTATAGTAGGAATATTTATTTTTAATGCTTTTTTCCCCTTTAACCTTTATGCTATTGTTAAGTGCTTAATATATTATTCTTAAAAAATAGTTACTGTATTCTAATTCTGAAACATTGCTTATCACCTTAAAGTTTTGTACTTTTGTATTTTTGTTTCAGCTTGAAGAGTTCCTTTCAATATTTCCTATAAAGCAGGTGGGGCAGTAATGAACTCCCTAAGCTTTTGTTTTTTTTCTGGGAAAGCCTTTATTTTTCCTTCATAAATTCATAGTCTATGTCTTAGGGTCTGGCTGCTGAAAAATGTAATTTCCTTTTTGTAATATTTTATCATTATGATTTCTCATGGTGTTTGATGGGAAGTGCTTCTGCCGCTGCTTGCCACAGCATTTAAAATAGCAAAACATCTTTTTTTTAAAAGATTTTATTTATTTATTCATGAGAGACACACAGAGTGAGGGAGAGAGAGAGGCAGAGACACAGGCAGAGGGAGAAGCAGGCTCTATGCAGGGAGCCTTACATGGGACTTGATCCTGGGTCTCCAGGATGAGGCCCTGGGCTCAAGGCGGTGCTAAACCGCTGAGCCACCCAGGCTGCCCAAAACATCTTTCTTATTTAGGTAAGGCTTTGTTTATTTTTATTTTAACAGTTCAATAGGTTGGAACTTAAAAGCCTTCCTCCCCATACCCCCAGAAGTTGATAGTGTAGCACAAGGTTTTGGTTTCTCTTATCAGATCTGATTTCACTGCTAAGGTTGGGAGCATATGCATATAAAACAAACAAATGATAAAGCAAAAAGTGGTGGCAGAGTGAGGGTAGGAGGTATGTACTTAAGTCTTAGAGCTTTGAGTATGCCCACACCCGGTTTGGGGATTCTGAAGGGAGGCTCCTGAGGTCTTGCAGGTGGCCTTCTTGCCTCTGATACAGGCAGGAGATACTTTTCTTCAGTTAGTTCTCTTTACTTGCCTACTTTTCTTTCCTTCTGCCAAGTCACTGTAGTCTCTGTTCATAGAGAGCAACAGGTCCCTCCAGCTGCAGTGGATATGCCTGGGCAGTGCCCCACTCACCACCTTCAGCTTCCACTTCCTCTGCCAGAAAGGTGGTACTGGCTCACTGCCTGACTGGCCACTGCCTTCTCTGTCAGCACTGCCTCTGCTGCCGCTGGCTCTGTTGACACTTCCCTCACTCTGCTTCCTCCCTCGTCCAATCCACTGACTTCTGGGCCCATGGATGGATCTTTCAGGCGTCCTGGTATGCTAAACGGAGATCCCCCTTTTTTTCCTTTGGTTATGGATATTTGATTAGTTGTAAATTAAAAAGGACAGAATGAGAAGTGTCTCATAATGCCATGATGCTGACATCTTTCCCCTTTTCCGATACTACTTGCTGAAGGTGGCACAAATCAGCACAACTGGAGAAAACAGCTAAGATTTATATTTTTGAGACATAATTTAAATTAGTTATGCTGGTCAAAATTTAAAGAGTTATGATTATGATTAATTTCTAAAAATAATTTCTATCAAGTCAGTATTCCAGCTGACTTGGTATTTTTGGTATTATTATTAAGCAGTCCATGACTCTACAATTTATTTGACTCTAGTTCTTTTTCAGATTTTTCAGTGTTTAAGCATAGCTACTATTTCTGGTGGAGAAAACATAAAAATTAACTTGGAATCATAGTATTAGGTGACTGAATTGAGAATAAAGGTTAAATATGTGCCCAGAATTTGAATTATATTTTATATTATCAAATAATATTTTATCTATATGTGTAAAACTTAATACTCTATTATGCCTTCTTATTTTATACTTTACATTGATTCATGTTTTTGATCATTTAATAAATATTCATGATTACTGTATGTCAGACTTTGTACAAACTATTATAGATACAATAAATAACAAGAGTGAAGAGGCTTTTTCCCTCTTTCCCTTTTCATCTATTTTTCACATTGTTCTATCTCCCATTCTAGGGTGTAAGCTCCATAAGAGGCTATGCATCTTTTACTTAAAAAAAATCTTATAATAGTGCTTAGTATAGAATCTGCATAGTAGATGCTCAAAGAATCTGTAAGTAAAAAATAAACCACAGTTAGAAGTAGCTTGTAAATATATAGTCTAATGAAATACTTCTATTGATGACAAGGCTGGTAGGAAACTTACTCAAGATCCATAGTGACACAGGCAGGACTGGATTTCAAGTCTCAACTTCAGGTTCAGGGCTTTTTTCACTGTCATTATCTGCCCCTTCTAGGAAAATAATTATCATAGAAATTTCAAGGAGTATATGAAATCCATGCATTATATCAGAAATAATATTATAAATAGATTAAAGTATATACGTTTCCCATAATTAGAAAAGTGAGCAAACTATAGTGGTGGTGAATTAGGGAAAGTAGGATGCTGCTGAAGATAATGGGGAAGTCTGATTATGTGTAAAATATCTTCAAAGATTAAGGTAATTTTATTATGAATCTTATAGAGAAGCAATGAAAAAAACTAGTACAGAAATTTGAGAACATCATAAAGAAATAAAAGATAGATAATGTCTGGATTATATGCATCAGATAGAAATGGAATAACTGAGAAAGGGAAAAGTTTTGAATAAAGACTATGGGTTTTATATTTATATTATAGGATTTAAAGTAGAAGCTGGAGGATATTGTAAATTTTTTTTGTAAACAGGAATCAGTGGTATATTTAAGTCTATAGAATTTTGATTACTATATGATAAGTTAATTGGCTTTTATCAGAGTAATATTTCTTCAACAGGTGCATATTATTTTATTAAGGAATAGGCTGAATTAGGATATAACTGTAATATTTAAAATGAAGGAAAATAAGAGAGTTATTCTAAACTCACAAATGTGAAAGGTCAATATGGCAACAATTTGAACTTCTAGCCTATATAACATTTTTCTCAGTTTTATGGTCTTAATCCTCATTATGTAGAATGAATCCTCAATGAATCTTAAGGACTGAATTATATAGCCCCAAAATTCATATGTTAAAACCCTAACCGCCTGTGTGACCATATTTGGAGACAGGGCTTTAGGAGGTAATTGAGCTTAAATGGGGTCAGAAGGATAGGGTCCTAACCTGTTAGGATTGCTGTTTTTATAAGAGGAAGAGAGAGATCTTTTTTTTTCTTTCCCTTTTTCTTCCTTCCCATCTCCATGTGTGCACAAAGAAGAGGTCCTGTGAGCACACAGCAAAATGGTGGCAGACTACAAACCAAGACAAGAGGTCTCACAATAAAATCTACCTTGCTGGCATCTTGTTTCGGCCTTCTTTGCAGCCTCCAGAACTATGGGAAATATATGTTTAAGTCACCCAGCCTATGGTATTTTGTTATGGCAACCTAAACAGAATAAGAATCAATTTAGTGCAAATTTTGCTAATATCTACATTTAACAGCTAGGATACATGATGTGAAGAGTGATATTTTTGACTTATGCTTCTATAGTTGCAGGTTTGGCACATAAAATCAGGTTGCCTTATTTTATATCCATTGTTCATTTTCTTGGTTTATCCCTAATTAAAGAGTCATTTTGAAGTAACCTCATTCAGTTATTTTGCTCAGTATTTTAAGTTATAGATTAATCAGTAATACAGACACCACTTAGTGTTGCCAGCAGTTATCAACATAACTTGAGTATTAGTTGTTGGGGAAGGTCATAGTAGAAATCACAGGAAACCACAGCTAAGATTTCAACTGCCCACACCATCAGGGAGTGGTTAGAAGAGTTGTCTAAACTCATACAGAACCTCACATTTGCCATCTGCTGAAGCCACTTGCCTAAGCTTCAATAATGACTTCACTTCCTTCAGCCTTCCACACTGTATGCTAACGGATTTTGTCTGCAGGGTCTGAACTGCATCCCCCTGGCAAAAGATGTACTTGTTGCCTCCAGCTCCAAGAATACACAGGGTGGAGAGCAGTGGGAAATGCATACTTGTTGTCTCTGGTGGAAATATACCCAGCCCAGTTAAAAAGCATTTTAATTGTCCTCTCTGTCCCTATTCGTCACTGTCTTGGACTGAAGAGAATTCAGACAACTAAATCAGAGTTAATGCTAATTCATCAAGGTCCTCACAATACAGATGACACATAAGAATAAGCTGGTAAGTGCTAGAATGTTATACAGTAATTCTCTAACCGTCTTACTACTTATGTTATATAATATCACCTCCTCATGAGGAGACTCATTCTAAAATACCGGTCTTTTCAAAAAGAAAACTGACTAGAGTATATACATCTCCTTCAAATTACGCTATGAATAAATTTTCTTGTTTACTTATTACATGCATTTTCTTTAGGAACATCTTTTCCAAAAATGTCTTAAATATTAGCATAAGTATTATAAATACATTTAAACATAGCCTTATCATTTTAGTAGCTATACCAGCTATTAGTATAACTCAATTAAAATTAGTCTAAAATCACAACTCACTTTAAACTTCAAACATTATTACTCAATTTATATATGACTTCATTCCAATTTCTACATTTGGTAGAACAAATAGGTAGAACAATGTCCAAATTCTCTTTTGACAATATCACAAGGTGTATAAATATGTCTATTTTTTATCCTACATAATCCTTTAAAATAATATCTCATATATACAAGCCATATTTTAATATAATTATCCTATTACTATAATAAAATTAAAGAATAAGTTTTATAACTGTCCATTCAATTTTCACAAGGCACTATGATTTTTCCATCTTCTTTTTATTAGAAAAAAGCATGAAAATAACCATATTGATAAATTACATTATTTATGCTGAATATTATCAGTTTGCTAGCAGGCATTAATGGATTGTCTTAATATTAGTCAATATTATATTCCTATTTTGCTTTAGTGTGGAAGCAGATAAATAACTTACTCAGCACTTACTGCACACATACTATCAGACAGGAATTATAGTCAAACTAGGAACATTTCAATTGCATCCTCATTTAAACATTTACTATTCTTCCTATCTTTATGCTCATGAAAAAAGAATTAATCAGTGTAATAAGGTAAAAAAATACATTATATAAAATTATATGCTAAAAAAGTGACACAATTTTAAACAAGTTTTGTACAAATTGAAAACTAAAATTTTCAAATTGTAACTGGCTAAAAATTAATTTTAAGACTGCACATGCCTTTAATTAGAATCCTATCCAGTATTAATTATTCTCTCCAATGTGTATATATATACTTTGAAGATTCTCAAGAGATTCTATCACAAGAATAGTAAATTGAATATCATATTTCACAATGCACAGCTCAGTATGCCCCCTTTCCCCAATGTAAATCAGGATTTTTGATGATAATTTTAAATAAAGGTTCTTGCAAGTATCACATTTTCTCTCCTCCACTAATGCAATGTCCTTCAATACGTAGCTTATAAACACCTTAGGAACAGGCTCTTTGTATTCTAAATTATTGTATATTGAATATCTAGAATTCCAGGATAGTGTGTACTTAACATGTTTGTTGCTACATATTTCAATGTTTTCCTGCAATTTAGTTCAGTCTCATATTGTTCTGATACACTCTAAGAAAAATTATCAATCTCTTTGTATCTATACTTTGAAAATGTGTTTTGATTAAATAACCTACGACAATGAATTAGTAAAAACGGCAATAAAGTTAATATATAAACATTTACTGAGTGTGTACTATATTTATAGTACTATGTTTATGTCCTTTACATCTATTATTTCAAATATACCACAATACTTGTAGCGAGATATTCTGAACTCCACTGTAGAAAAACGAGAAGGCCAAAGTAAAGATATATTATGTACTTTCCCAAGATCCCAAGATCACATTTATTCAAACATAAGTGTATCTTGGGATCCCTGGGTGGCGCAGCGGTTTGGCGCCTGCCTTTGGCCCAGGGCGCGATCCTGGAGACCCGGGATCGAATCCCACATCGGGCTCCCGGTGCATGGAGCCTGCTTCTCCCTCTGCCTGTGTCTCTGCCTCTCTCTCTCTCTGTAACTATCATAAATAAATAAAAATTTAAAAAAAAAAAACATAAGTGTATCTGACTTCACATGCCACATTTTTTCCTATAATGTATATGTAGATCACAATTATGTGAGTAGAAGTAAATACAGTACATTATTCAATTTCTGATTTCTTCCTATAGCAAAAAATCAGAACTTACTCATCCCCCCCCCTTTTTTAGTAGTTTAAATGAACACTTCACAAAGTGGGACAGGAAAATGTTATAAAATACAAAATTGCATTTTATATAAATATCATTCTTATTTTAAGAAGATCTGTAGTGGTTAATGGCAAAATTAATATCCCCTAAAATGTTCCAGTAAAACAATAAAATCTACAAAAGATCTTGTCTTTTTAAAAATTTCTTTGTTTCAGAAACCAGTGTAGGAAGAAATGACCAGAAAACAAGTGTCTCCTGAGATTGAGCACTTTTCCTTTCAGGTTATTTCTCTATTGGCAAGCCATTGTCACCATTGTCACTACAGGCTTTCTGAATGTTCATTCCAGTCAGATTCTCTGGTTAAATTGCATCAATGACTTTCTCTTTCTTCTGAGAAAATATAGACAGGTGTAGCTGAAGTTTGACATTTCAAGTTATAAATTAAGGGCAGAATTGGAAAGATCAGTTGTGTTTGGCCAAAATGACATATGCTGACAGAATGGCTCAACTTCAAAACTTTAGGTCATTTTCCTAGAAATGTAAAAAACAAAACATTTTCCTCTCAGCAAATTCACCACAGCCACCTTATCTATCTAATCAAACACTAAGTTAATTCTGTTCTCCTTATAGAAACAATTTCAGAAAGATTATAAATATGGTTCTAATAACCCAAATTAAAAAACTAAATTATAATCTTTCTTCAAATCTTTTCCCCATGTGTAAATAGGAAAACTAGGCATCATTGTTGAAACCATGACCTATTTCTTCTCTTCATCACCTACACCTGTATGTATTAATCAGCAAATCTTATGGATTTTCTTTACAAAGCTTACCAAATGCATGCAGTTTTCTCCATTTCCCTTCAACCCTAGTCTAAAGCTATCATGATCTCTTATCTGGATTGTTTCCAGAACCTTCTGAGAGACTTATTTATATTTACTGTCATCTCATACTCTAATCACCATTGCTCTAAAAATGATCTTTTTTTAAAAAAAATATTTTTAAAGACTTTATTCATGAGAGACAGCGAGAGAGAGGCAGAGACACAGGCAGAGGGAGAAGCAGGCTCCATACAGGGAGCCCAGGTGGGACTTGATCCTGGGACTCCAGGATCACACCCTGAGCCGAAGGCAGGCACTAAACCACTGAGCCACCCAGGGATCCCCTATCCAATAGTTTTGACTGAAGTCTTACCTTAGAGCCAAAATTCAGCATTAGATGGTAAATGAACATTCAGATGATTCTAGACCCAGTTACCAAGTCTTCCTAACTGAGGTCTCAGACGTTGTGGTGCTGAGATACAATGTCACTGTTTTGCTCTTTCTGAATTCTTAACACTAGGAATTTTTGAGTCTAATACAATGGTTGTTATTTTATGCCATGAAACTTTAGGTTGTTTGCTATGCAACACTAGTGACTGGGACACTGCTTGAACATTTATATATTGAATTTGACATAATTTTATTATAAAGTGCTTTGCTTTCTTTTTTTTTTACTTTTCTATTACAGAAGGAAAGAACATTATTGATTTAAAAATATGTATCTAGGGACACCTGGGTTGTGCAATGGTTGTGTCTACAATTGACTCAGATCGAGATCCCGGGGTCCTGGGATCGAGTCCCACATCTGGCTCCTTGCAGGGAGTCTGCTTCTCCTTCTGCCTGTCTCTCTGTGTCTCTCATGAATAAATAAATAAAACCTAAAAAAATAACAATATTATGTATCTAAGTATCCATATTTGTCAGCATTCTCCAGAGAAACAGAAGAAATAAGATGCAGATCTATATAAAATTTATATCTGGATCTGCATCTGTATCTGTATAGGAATTGGCTTGCATGGTTATGAGGAATAGCAAGTCTGATATCTGCAGGGCAGACCTAGGGAATGGTAGTTAGTATAGTCTTGAGCCCAAAGAGACAGAAATCCTTCCTCTTCTGAAAACCTCACTTTTTTGGCTTATGGCTTTCAACTGATTCGTAAGGCCCACCCACACAATGGTGAATACTTGGCTTTACTCAAAATCTACTTTTTAAAATGTAATCACATCTAAAGAGGAATAAAGACCCTGCAAGCTGGAGAATATCAGGAGAATCTCCATTTTTCTTTCTTTTATCAGTCTGGGCTCTGCCTGGAGACCAGTTCCAGATGTGGAACTACACTGTCTCAGTAGCCGCATGTTTCTTTCTGAAACAAAGAAAATCCTTCTCTAGATAAAAGTATCTTTCTTTTTTTTTTTAAATATTTTATTTATTTATTCATGAGAGACACAGAGAAAGAGAGAGAAGCAGAGGCATAGGCAGAAGGAGAAGCAGGTTCCATGCAGGGAGCCTGATGTGGGACTCGATCCCGGGACTCCAGGATCACGCCCTGGGCCAAAGGCAGGCGCTAGACCACTGAGCCACCCAGGGATCCCCTAAAAGTATCTTTCAAAGAGTCCCTTGTTCTCATCCTAAATTTACATGGAAAAGGAAAGGAACTAGAAGAGTCAAATGATTTTGAAGAAGAAGAAAGAAATGAGAGAACTCAGAATTCTTGCTTTTAAAATTTACTGTTGGGGCAGCCTGGGAGGCTCAGCGGTTTAGCACTGCCTCCAGCCCAGGGGTGATCCTGGAGACCTGTGATAAAGTCACACATCAGGCTCCCTGCAGAGAGCCTGCTTCTACCTCTGCCTGTGTCTCTGCCTCTCTCTCTCTGTGTGTCTCTCATAAATAAATAAATAAATAAATAAATAAATAAATAAATAAATAAATAAATAAAATTTACTGTTAAGGGGCACCTGCATGGCTGAGTGGTTGAGCATCTGTCTGCCTTCGGCTCTGGTTGTGATCCCGGGGGTATGGGATCATTCAGCCATTGCGCTCCCTGAAGGGAGCCTGCTTCTCCCTCTGCCTATGTCTCTGCCTCCCTCTCTGTGTCTCTCATGAATAAATAAAATCTTTCTAAAAAAATAGATTTTACTTTTAAGCAACAGGAAGTGAGGCAGTATGGTATTTGTGAAAGGATATCCACATTACTCAGTGAAGTAGAATAGAAGAGTCCAGAAATAACCCACATAAATATTTTACTGTATTTAAATTAAACATAAATTACAAAACCAAGAAGTCACAAAATAGTTTTATGACAGCAGCTTTTATATGGTGTAATCTGATATACTAAATGCTGATTCAGCCAAATATTATGATATGACTATATAGGAAGAATAAGAGGAAGAAGCATGTCTCTGTGGCTGGATAAAGATCAAATCTAGCCATCTATTGTAGGTAGTCAATAGATAATTCCCAATGTTAAAACATTAAGGAACATCATTTTAAAACATGTTGTCTCTGTGCAGTGAGGTTCAGAGGTAGAGAGCCAGGAAGAATTCTTGTTTGATAATGTACTACATGTACGACTTAGGGCATAGTTATGTGCATTTGTTCTCTAATATATAATAGAAAAGAAATGGGATTTTAAAGGGTAGAAATTATTCTGGGTTAGGGAAAGAGAGAGAGCAAAGACTAGCTCTTAACCAATTAGGAGTTGGTTAATAGACTTAACTGTTGGTCTGGTGGGCTCAGGGGACTATAAAAAAAATGAGCTGCCTAGAGCAACAGAGTGTGTTCAAGAGAGTAGAACGAGGGGCAGCTGGGTGGTTAAGTGTCTGCTTTTGGCTCAGGTCATGATCTTGGAGTCCTGGGATGGAACCCTACATCTCTGCTCAGCAGGGAGTCTGCTCCTCCTTCTCCCTCTGTCTCTGCCTCTCTTCATTGCTTGTGCTCTCTCTCTCTTCTCTCAAATAAACAAATGAAATCTTAAAAAAAAGAAGAAGAAGAAGAAGAATGTTAGGACAAGTGCTGGGGCCAACCTTGAACGCAGGCTGGGAAACTTGGATTTATAACTGGAGATTTTGAGTCCAGATTAGAAGTAACTGACTCTACCCATGTGACCTGGGACAAATCACTTATGTCTCCTGGACCTCAATTTCATACTTATAAAAATAAGTAAGTTATCTTTAAGAGTTACTTCTGATTGTATGATAAAACTCAAGTTCCAGGATGATGATTAGTCTTTGGCAGTAGGAAAGGGAGAGATATAAGCAAGCAGTCTAATTTGTTGGAAGCATCAAAATTATTTGTTTTAGAGGCCCAGGAGAATACACTAGGTATCTATTTTTTGAAAGAAATGAAGATAACAGTAGGGTGTAAGACAAAGGTTTGCAAACTCTTTGGTCACAGAATTCCTTTAAATTTTGTTTAAAAATTGTTGAGGATCCCAAAGAGCTTTTGTTTATTTATGTTATATTGACCAATATTTCTGTATTAGAATAAAGCACAAATGTACACAATCCTACAGTTTTGTCTTCCATTTTAGAGGGCCCCTGGGCTCCCCTTGTGGCCCATTTATGGATTACAGTTTGAAAGCCTCTAATACATTAAAGCTTGATGTTAGAGTAAATGTATAAGGCAAATATGATTTTGTCAGAATAATTTGGATTGGCTTTAGAAAACAAACAACACAACTTTGTTTCATGTTGCCAAGTGAAAAAATTCTTTGGTGTAAATCATGTTCCTGGACTAAATGACCTTTAAAATCCCTTCAAACCTAAAATTATATTATTCTATGAATCATTCTTATTGGCTAGTTAGACTTTTCTGATTTCATTGCTCTGTTACACCACCCTTACTTCACAGGAATTATGTCCAACTAGCCTCATGTTTATTCTCCAGAAACTGTAGTCATAAATTTATCTTCCAATTTCCTTTGCTTAATTCGGAAAATGTCTAGTGAATTAAAAAGTCTATCTCTAGGGAATAAAAAGCAATGGCAAATAGCCTATTTATTTTACACATACATGCTTCTAATGACAAGGAACAAGAGAGGAAGTGTTTTTTGGCTAAAACATTGCATTTTTACAATTCAGAATTTTTTAAAGTTAGTAAATTTCATAATTCTTTGTTGCAACACTTTTCCAATTGAAGATTCTCATTGAGAAGAAAGAGGAGGAGGATAAGGAGGAGAAGGAGAAGGAAGGAGGAGGACGAGGAGGACGAGGAGGAGGAGGACGAGGAGGAGAAGAAGAAGAAGAAGAAGAAGAAGAAGAAGAAGAAGAAGAAGAAGAAGAAGAAGAAGAAGAAGAAGAAGAAGAAGAATTCCCTCCTCTTCCCTCCTCTTCTTCAAAGGAGGTCTCCTTTCGTCCTCTCTCCTTCGTCCCGAAGAATCCTCATAGGAGGAGAAGAAGAAGAAGATGATGATATCCACGTGTACATACCTAATGAACAAGGTCTTCTCTGTTTGGGAAGGGCTACCATGCCATAAATCAGTACACACACTTATTTTCAGAAATGGCAAGAACAAATTGTGACCTTGAACATATCATGCATTTTTCAAGACTGAAAAAAAGTCAGAGGCAGATAATTCACTAAACTTCAGGTTTTTGTTTATATAGCTTGAAACAGTTGATCAGTATGAAATGCAGCCCTAAATGTGGGTTTTTTAAATATAGAAATATATGATATTAGAAAAAAAGTTCAGACATCATTTTAAAATTTCAAGGATTATTGTAGAAAGAGAACTCATCTCTGAAGAGCGTAAGAGGAAGAATTTCCAGGTTTGCTTGGAGGAAAATTGAATTCATATAAATAAATAAATAACAATCATGATTCTCTGCCTAAATTCTTTTGGAGCAAAATTTGGTTTAGCCTCAAGCTTAAGTCAACTAACTGACATGTCATTATCTTTCCAGTTGCCTTTCTGCCTTGTCCTCCTATATACCTAGCTTGAAAGTCTTGCCATGTGAAGTTACTGGTGAGATGCTTCTTCGTAACTTACACTGGAATGCTAGCCCTCCCCCATTAGTGCAGAATCGATCAGGGCATTACTGAGTTCACCTTGTTTCTGAGAGTAACACACATACTCTAATATTAGTATGAAGAGATAGTGAAGCCTATATCCTTGCCTCTCCGTTTCCACACAAACCCCATCTCCTTCTTGCAAAAAAGTAAACCTGAGTGCTTCAAGTTGTGGGAACAGGCTTAGGACAATCCAGCACAGAGCTACCTCCAAGACTTGAGCACGGTGTTATGCCCAGGACTGAGATCACCTGCCTTAAGTCTTTTCTGTCCCTGGTATAAAAATGAGGGAGCCCCAGAATTACTGTCTTTCTTCCACAAGGTAGGGAGCCCTGGGATGGTACATGAGATGAGATGTTTTCTCTCTGGTGGTTTCTTTGAAGGTTGTTGCCAAGCCCCACTCCTAAGCAATGGTTCAATTGTACATTAAAAAAAATAAAAAGGATCCATGGGCTGGAAAGTGTAAGCATCATAGAGAGGAGCATTTTTCTCAATCTGAAGGTCATTAATTAGCTCATCCTGTCAAATTAGGGAGAATTCCTTCTCCCTCACAAATCTGCAAACTCAAATCTACCAAATGTTAAGAGAATGTGAATCAGTGGGAACTCATTTTGCTGATAAAGTAGAACAATTGTTTTGGGAAAACAGTTTGGCCTAGCATATGATGTGAAATAAGCAAACAACTGGCAAGTCCCTTCTAAGGCAATCTCATTAGATGAAGTGTGGCTGGCAAGAGTGCTCCTGGAGCCATGGGCAAGCAAGTTCAGAGCGGCTCAAATTTAGATTTCTAAAAAGCCAGAAACAACCCAAACGTCAACAAGAAATACAAAGAAATGAACTTTGGTCTAGTATACAGCAGGAAAAGTCAACAACCTTTACTCCACAGAACAGCATGAATGAACTTCTTAGTGGGGAAAATAAAAGGCAAGTTCCAGAAATCTGTAATAGTATAGTATCATACCTGTAAAACTCAGAGACTAACCACCATGTTATTTAAGCATACAGACCTATGAAATTGGTAGGATCATTTTTAAAAGCAAGGGAATGATCAACATAAAATTCTGGGTCCTGGGTACCTAGAAGCGGAGTCGGGAAGGCAGAGGTGAGGGACCCAGAGAGAGTAATCTCAGTAGAGGCCAATTATTGGAAGTGTTGCAATTCCTAGATTGCAAACACTATAAATTACAGAGATGAAGAAGAAAGGAAGAACTTAAGGACTATCCTCTTTCATTTATTTCTGCCCCTAACCAAGGAAAAAGAAATAAATTGCCGAGAGGCCCAGAGGAAGTCCGATTGTTGGAGAAGTTGTAGTTGGGTCCCTCCTAAACCTCTTCTCTGTCTCCAACGCACAGGAAGCATCCAGGGCAAAGTTCACTATCAACTCCAAATATGAAACTTACATCTGACGGCACATGGGAGGCTCTTTGGCTGCCATAAACTGCCCCCAGAGAATCCACTAATTCTGTGTGCTTGTCGACTATGTCATAGCTCAGCTGAAGTCTCAACAAAATAAGCTCAACAAGCAGAACATTTCCAGCTGTTGTGGTCAGACAGCAGCAGGTTCTTATCTGAGGACAGCAGGGCGATGTGGCACACCGCAGCCGGGGCAGTGTCAGGGGAAGCATGTGGTCTCTGTACACAGTAGCAAGGGCCAATAGACAGCAATTAGCACCAGGAGAATGAAGATGAACGGGACATATACATAACCTTCATAAAAATGTCACTGAGAAAAGACTCACAAACCATATGGATCCGTGCCGGGGCTCTCCCAAGGATGGCCTTTTATATTACACTCATCCAAGTGATGGCTTTTTAAAAGAGATGTCTGTTCACTCCTGTGTCTTTCTGGCCAGACCTACCAAAAGAAGTAAAGGAATAGGCTTCCCATGTGCCATTGGTTGGAACATGAAGAGCACTTTAGCTTTGACATTTTGTGGTTTTCTTGGCTCTGAGTTTTTGGCTAGGTTGTTTAATATGTATATGTTGACAGGTAATTAAGTAGATTGCCTCACCTTGTAGTATTTTTTCTTTTACATTTAGTGGTGTTTTCCTGAATCTATGAGTATTTCAAATATATCCTCGTCTATTTTCAAAAGCACCAATGCTAGGTGTTCTTCATTCTTCATGCAGGAAAAAACCTCTTACTAACTGACTTAAGCAGAAAAATCATTATTCAAAAGGACTTTGTCCCATTTACAAGATCACTGACCAAGATGGCTGCAGAACCAGTCCCAAGAAACAGACAGACACTAAGGAGAAGGGTTGAGCAGAACCATAGCCAAAATCCAACCACAGATGATGGTGGTGAGACCAGTGCTGACACTGCCAGCAACCACAAGATCACAGGTTTCTGGACACACTGTTGGCTTTTTGTGGTTTTTTAAAAAGGATTTATTTATTATTTGAGAGAGAGAGCAGGAGGAGGAGCAGAGGGAGAGGTAGAGAGGGCATCCTTAGCAGACTCCCAGCTGAGCATGGAGCCTGATGATAATGATGATGATGATGAAGATGATGATGATGTGAGGCTCCATCCCAGGACTGTGAGATCATGACCAGAGCTGAAACTAACAGTCAGATGTTTAGCCTATTGAATAACCCAGGTGCCTCTGGACATGCTGGTTTTACTGCTGCTGCCTTACATGCTCCTCTTGGGAAAGTGAGGGTGGGGTCACCAACACCACAGCCAGGATGAAAATTCACTTTGACTTTTCTTCTTTGAGATATTGATTCCTGATTCAAAATCCAGAGATCATTATTCAGTTCATGTATACTGAGCCCCTAAAATGTGCGTGACTCTGTTCTAGGAGCCTAGGATACATCACTGAAGGAACAAATGAATGCTTCCATCCTCTTAGAACTTATATTCTATTGGGCTGGGGGCCCAGTGGGGCATCAGGAGACAGGCCATAAACAGTTGGTAAAGTAAAGGAATAAGTTATGTGCAGTGATGGTAGGTGATAAGTGATTTAGAAAAAAAAAAAAAAGGAAAGCAGAGTAAAGGGGAAGGAAGGTGGAGGTATGGGCAGGTGTCGATTATAGGTGGAATTTTTAAATGGAGTGGCCTGGAAGTTCTCACAGAAAGAGTGACATTCTAGGAAAGATTGCAGGCATGAGAGATCTTGTGGCCACTGTAGAAAATGCAATCTGGCACTAGGACCATGAATTTGGGCACAGGGAAACAGTTTGTGCCATTGGCAATGGTAGGAGAGGATGGCAGTGTAGGAAGTGAGCTGAACCTAATGTGGAATAAAAGGAGATAAAGGGTTAACTGGGAGCCAAGGATTTTTGTGGTGATTTATAAAAACAGGATTAACAAGGCAAATGAGAGAATTTCCTGGATCAATTTAAGGCAGAGAATGTGCATTAGGGGATCGGGAAGGAGGTGGTACCTGCGGTTTCCCCTCTTAATAGGGTACGGAAATCTGGGGTAGCTGGGTCTTAGTCTCAAGTTGTAGGGTGATTCATACATACTTTTCTTGATCCTTAGAAACGGTGGTAAAAGGGGTGGGGGGAGAAGTGGCCACAGACCCAGTGCATCTCCTGGAGGAGATGGAGGCTTATGCTAGATGTTTGGGCTCTGCCTTGGGACCTGCTACTGGAGATGTTATGAGCTGAATATTTGCATACCCCCAATATTTCTAGGTAGAATCTTAATGCCCAATGTGATGGTAATTTGAAGGTGGTGCCTTTAGGAGATGATTAAGTTATGAGGGCAGATTCTTCATGAATGAGTTTAGTGCCCTAATAAAAGAAGCCTGGGAGGGATGGCTGTCTATGAACCAGGAGACAAACGCTCATCAGACACAGAATCTGCCAGTATCCCGATCCTGGACTTCCAGGATCCAGAATTATGAAAAATAAGTATTTGTGCTTTAAAAGCCACCAATTTATGGTATTTTGTTATAACAGCCTGAACAGACTATGAGGAATTGAGATTTTTGAAGTCAGTAGTTACTGCCAGTGTAGGGTCCCTCTCTTGGCTTTTGATGATGGGGAAGAAGAGTCTAGCTGATCTCTGTGGGGTCATCTGATTGGCGGCAGCTAGGGCAGGTACCTAGCCCTGTTCACAAAGGAGGCTGGCAAATAGAATATCTGACCCATATGATGGAAAATCCTCAGACATTACTCAAGGATTTTAATGCTGGATCATCAAAAAAGAACAAAAAAAGGAAGATATTCACAGTTTTTAGTCTCATTTTTTAAAAAACGTAATGAAATGTTGGTGTCCTTTAATATATGGACTCCCCTTCATCACTTTCTCTTCTTCACAATTTATTTGTTGAAGAGCTCAGGCCATTTGCCCTGTAATTAATACAGTCTGGATTTAGCTGATTGCATACTCTTGATGCTGTTCAACATGTTCCTCCATGCTCTGTATTTCCTGAAAATTGGCAGCTGAATCCAGAGCTGTGATCTGACTTCGCTTTATTTCTTTATGCAAAATGTACATGGTGTTTTTCATTGGGAAGCACATGATAACTGGTTATCTCTTTTTAGGCACATATTGGCCACTATTGATGCTAAATATCCTAGCTCAATTAATTCATTCAGGTTGAAAAATCATTTTTAAAATTCCACAATTTATTTTTTACTTATTAATTTTTAACTAATTTATTTTTGCAGTAAACTTTAGTTTTTAGAGTGGTTTTAGATTTACAAAAAAAAATGAGCAGTTAGTATTTAGTGCTCCTATATTCCACCCCCTCACAACACATGGTTTCCCCTATTAGTAATATTTCACATTACTATGTAATAGTACATTTACAGTTAATGTATATGGTACATTTGTTATAATTAATGATCCAATATCAATACATTATTATTAGAGTCCATACTTTACTCAGATTTCCTGAATTTGTACCTGATGTTCTTTGTGCCCCATGCCCCCTACCCCCTCAGGATCCCATCTAGATACTATAGTACGTTAACTCATCATGTCTCCTTAGGCTGCTTTTGGCCATGACAATTTCCTACTTTCTTTGTTTTTGATGATCTTGATGTTTTTAAAGCACTGGTCACATATTTTGTAGAGTGTCCATCTATTAGGATTGCTCTAATGTATTTCTTATGATTAGGCTGAGGTTAAGGGTTGGGGAGGAGATCACAACGCCCCCCATCCCCACCTGCCAAGAGTGTGGATGAGATCTTTCTCACATCTTTACCACGAGAACATGTCGGGGTTGCTGGAGGTAAGACCCATGAATGTGTAAAGCCCCCCAATATTGTCATCCCAGGAGTTTCTGCCTTTTGAGCTAGTCCAAACTCAGCCACCAACAACCTGTCAAAATTACCATGTAAATGTTCCTACTAGTTTGTAGCTGTAGCGGATCCACCGTCCAGGAAGCAGAACTTGGCTATGATAGTCTAAATTTGCTTGTCTCTTCAGATTTCCTGTGACCTCACTTCTCTGACGCACCCAAAAAAGTAATTGATTTTAAGTTTCTTTAGCTTTTTTCTTGTAAAAACAAGAGTGTTGATTTCCAAGCTCCTTATACATCGGGGATGAAATTAGAAGTCTTGTGTAATTCCTATTTATTAGTTTTTTACCTTTTTAGGAGATACTTTCTTCATCTACTATTTGACTACCATACAGTAATATAGTCCATGGAAAGGGAAGGTAAATACTTTATTCTTTCTCTCTACTTACTTTTACTCAAGTTTAATGAATTAGTTACCCATTTCCCTCTGAAAGTGACTGGTTAGTTCATTTATACCTACAAACTCATGGACTAAAACTCAGTTGATAGATTTCAATCCATTGCATTTATTATCCTAATTGAAGTTTGAGTTGTTCCATTTTTGGACAAGAAGATCCTCTTCATGTTACCTCCTCAGGCCTTTTGACATGATCCTGGTGCTTCCTATCTATTAGTTATAGTTTCCTAGCCCTTATTACAGATGGTTCTGTGTCATCTTGAACACTTTCTGCCCTAGACCTGAATCACAGGTTCTCCCAATGTTAATGGTTTTTAAAGACCATAATATGAGCACTAGAGATTCTCAATGCTACTGTGTTAATCAGTGCTTCTAAGAATTATCAGTGTAGAGGGTTACATATGTATGTATACACAGATATGCATGCAAATATGGTAAGTCATAAATTCATACTGCTATTTCTAATTAAAATTCAGTATTGCAAGGATATTTAGCTCTTTAATAATACATGCATATTTCCTTTATTTCACACCAAACATCCTAGCGCTTAAACTGTGCTTCAAATATCATTATAGAAAAGTGATTTTAACATAAAAATCTAGGAGATTCTAGACTCACTGGCCCTTTTTGAGAATCTAATATAGTGATAACTGGGGAAATATAAACAAAACAATTTAAGGTGAGTATTTAAAGTATATTAATGTACATCTAAGAGTGAAACAAAAGCAAAAATGACAATGGAAGAAGATACAAATGGTATCTATTGTGATATGAATAGATGATTCACAAGAGAGATGAGAAGATGGCTTTCAAGCATATTTTACAATGTTCAACCTCACTTACAGAGAAGTGAAAATTGAAGCAATACCAAAATATCATTTCTCACCTATCCGACTGACAAAAATAAAAAAATGATGACACATTCTGTTGGTGAGGTTACACAGAATTGGGCACTCTCACACATTGCTGATGGGAATGCAAAAGATACAAGGAAATCTGGCAACACCTAACAAAATTATACATGCACCTACCTTTTGACCCAACAACCATACCTCTAAAAGTAGGCAACTACCTATATCTATTTTGTTCATTGAAGCATTGTTTACACTTGCAAAATATTGGAAACAAACAAAATGTCTAAACATAGGGAGTAGTCGAATAAATGATGACAAATCTAGAAAATGAAGAACTATAAGAAGAGGAAGGAATGACAGCAGGTTAGAGGGAGCAACACTTTTCTAAGTGCACCTTTTTAAAATATCTTTTAAAAATATCTTTAATATCTTAGAAACATAGTAACAGTTTTTACAGGTGTCCCCTGCCCCCAATATATAAATAATTTAAAGCAGTCCGGTTACGGAGAGATTCAAAATGGAATACAAACACTAACAAACCAATTTAGCTGCATTACAAATGATTAACATAATCACAGCACAGGAAATGGAGAAGAAAAGAATATACCTAGCTAACTTTAGAAAACAGTATTTTGACTAGCTACTCTATAGCTAAAGATGAAAATAACTGAACAAAAACACTGTGCTTTAGTTAGTACATCTGTTTCTTACAGGGGTTTGGGTTGGCAATTTTGTAACTGTTTTATACATATTATGAGGGAATAAATATGTGAATGTATTATAACTAGATAATGAGAGTCACGATATCATTATGGGAGAAGTAAGCTAAAAAATAAGGCAAAGGGAAAATCTGGGATGAAACTTCAGGTTTTGAGTTGGAATCAGAGGTAGTCATGAATTTGGGGGCTTTTAATATTTACACAGATAAACATAGAATTAAATATAGATATGTTTTCATGAATAGGTCAGTGCACACACATGTATTTCCCAGATCTCTCTGCGGAGAGGGGCCAGGAACAATGTCATCTCAGTAGAATGAGCGCATCTTACACCTGGTAATTGTCTTCTAAACACCATTCTAAAAAAAAAAAAAAAAAAAAAAAATTTGACCCAAATGGTTGGTTTTAGGAGTGGTACAGCAAAAATACAAGATAAACCTGGTGCTAAAAAATAGATCCTCAAAAAAGGATGGCAGTATGTCAAAGGGCTCAGGAAAAAGTTTCCCATGGACAAAGGGAAATAATTTGAGCAACAAATAAATGATTGTATTTATTATAGCCTATGGACTAAAATATTCCTGAGAACATGGACATAAATAATTGAATAAATAAATAGATTGAGGAAAAGTGGCCGATCTACCTTACATTATTTTAATAAATGTAGAAGGAAGAAGGGAAATACATATGCACCATTTGCAATCACTGTAGTAATAATTGTTGGATGCAAGATGCATTGATGGATCACTGGGAAGTTTGAGGAGAAACATATTATTTACATAGGTTCAAAGTATCTCTCCTGAGATATTTATTAATTAAAAAGGGGAAAAATAGGAACTACAGTGGAGTTATCTCAGCAGTGGAGAATCTCAGCAGATGCCACTTAACCAAATGTTCAAGCTGAACATCACCAGTAGTAGGACATACTGACAACATGTATCCTATTTGTAAGATGTATTGAAGACAAAACATTATTTCTGTAGTATTCTAGCCAAAAGCTGTATAGCTTCAGTGTAATTATTAGAAAATGGTGGATAAGACAGGAGATATTCTTCAAAATAACTGACCAGTAATCATCAAACTTATCAAGGTCATGAAAGAAAAGGAAAAAGAAATGTGGAACTGCCATAGATTGGTGAATAACTACATGCAATATGTAGTACAATAACTACAAGTGATGTGGTAGCCAGAATGAGATCTTGAAACAAACAAAATGACATTAGAAAAAAAAACTGATGAAATTAGAATAAGGTTTCTATTTTGGTTAGTAGTATTGTACCAACATTAATTTTCTGGCGTAAATATATTTTGCTTATGTGAGTTACTAACATAAGAAGTTTGTACATGGATAATCTGTATTATTTGTGAAATTTTTCTCTAAGTCTAAAGTTGTTTCCAAATAAAAATTGGAAAAAAAAGAAGAAAATACATGAGGAAAAGGCATGCCATAGTGTAATAGAAAATAATTGTAAGACATGTGAAGATCAAAAGACTTGTTTCCAGAGTAAGGCCACAAATCAACTGAAAAAGGCGCAACCCAATGGAAAAGTAGGCAAGAGGCCAGCAGATATTTTACAAAAGAGGATGTCAAAAATGCCAATGAACACAGTAAAAGGTGCTCAGCTACATGAATCATCAAAGCAATACAAATTAATATCACAATGGACAAAATATTAGTTCACCAGAATGGCTAATATTCAAAAGATAACAAAGTCAAGTATTGGTGAGGATGCAAAGCAATTGGGACTCTCATATACTGGTAGGCAGAATATATATAGGTTCAACCACTCAAAAAGTATTTGGCATTATCTACTAGAGTTTAACATACATATAACCTTTATTTTTTTATAATAAATTTATTTTTTATTGATGTTCAATTTGCCAACATACAGAATAATACCCAGTGCTCATCCCGTCAAGTGCCCCCCTCAGTGCCCGTCACCCATTCACCCACCCCCCGCCCTCCTCCCCTACCACCACCCCTAGTTCGTTTCCCAGAGTTAGGAGTCTTTATGTTCTGTCTCCCTTTCTGATATTTCCCACACATTTCTTCTCCCTTCCCTTATATTGCCTTTCACTATTATTTATATTCCCCAAATGAATGAGAACATATAATGTTTGTCCTTCTCCGATTGACTTACTTCACTCAGCATAATACCCTCCAGTTCCATCCACGTTGAAGCAAATGGTGGGTATTTGTCATTTCTAATGGCTGAGTAATATTCCATTATATACATAAACCACATCTTCTTTATCCATTCATCTTTCAATGGACACCGAGGCTCCTTCCACAGTTTGGCTATTGTGGACATTGCTGCTAGAAACATCGGGGTGCAGGTGTCCTGGCGTTTCATTGCATCTGTATCTTTGGGGTAAATCCCCAACAGTGCAATTGCTGGGTCGTAGGGCAGGTCTATTTTTAACCTCTTTGAGGAACCTCCACACAGTTTTCCAGAGTGGCTGCACCAGTTCACATTCCCACCAACAGTGCAAGAGGGTTCCCTTTTCTCCACATCCTCTCCAACATTTGTTGTTTCCTGCCTTGTTAATTTTCCCCATTCTCACTGGTGTGAGGTGGTATCTCATTGTGGTTTTGATTTGTATTTCCCTGATGGCAAGTGATGCAGAGCATTTTCTCATGTGAGTGTTGGCCATGTCTATGTCTTCCTCTGTGAGATTTCTGTTCATGTCTTTTGCCCATTTCATGATTGGATTGTTTGTTTCTTTGCTGTTGAGTTTAATAAGTTCTTTATAGATCTTGGAAACTAGCCCTTTATCTGATACATCATTTGCAAATATCTTCTCCCATTCTGTAGGTTGTCTTTTAGTTTTGTTGACTGTATCCTTTGCTGTGCAAAAGCTTCTTATCTTGATGAAGTCCCAATAGTTCATTTTTGCTTTTGTTTCTTTTGCCTTCAAAGATGTATCTTGCAAGAAGTTACTGTGGCCAAGTTCAAAAAGGGTGTTGCCTGTGTTCTCCTCTAGGATTTTGATGGAATCTTGTCTCACATTTAGATCTTTCATCCATTTTGAGTTTATCTTTGTGTATGGTGCAAGAGAGTGGTCTAGTTTCATTCTTCTGCATGTGGATGTCCAATTTTCCCAGCACCATTTATTGAAGAGACTGTCTTTCTTCCAATGAATAGTCTTTCCTCCTTTATTGAATGAGGCCAGCATAACCTTAATTCCAAAACCAAACAAAGACCCCACCAAAAAGGAGAACTACAGACCAATATCCCTGATGAACATGGATGCAAAAATTCTCAACAAGATACTAGCCAGTAGGATCCAACAGTACATTAAGAAAATTATTCACCGTGACCAAGTAGGATTTATCCCCGGGACACAAGGCTGGTTCAACACTCGTAAAACAATCAATGTGATTCATCATATCAGCAAGAGAAAAACCAAGAACCATATGATCCTCTCATTAGATGCAGAGAAAGCATTTGACAAAATACAGCATCCATTCCTGATCAAAACTCTTCAGAGTGTAGGGAGAGAGGGAACATTCCTCAACATCTTAAAAGCCATCTATGAAAAGCCTACAGCAAATATCATTCTCAATGGGGAAGCACTGGGAGCCTTTCCCCTAAGATCAGGAACAAGACAGGGATGTCCACTCTCACCACTGCTATTCAACATAGTACTGGAAGTCCTAGCCTCAGCAATCAGACAACAAAAAGACATTAAAGGCATTCAAATTGGCAAAGAAGAAGTCAAACTCTCCCTCTTCGCCGATGACATGATACTCTACATAGAAAACCCAAAAGCCTCCACCCCAAGATTGCTAGAACTCATACAGCAATTTGGTAGCGTGACAGGATACAAAATCAATGCCCAGAAATCAGTGGCATTTCTATACACTAACAATGAGACTGAAGAAAGAGAAATTAAGGAGTCAGTCCCATTTACAATTGCACCCAAAAGCATAAGATACCTAGGAATAAACCTAACCAAAGAGGTAAAGGATCTATACCCTAAAAACTATAGAACACTTCTGAAAGAAATTGAGTGAGACACAAAGAGATGGAAAAATATTCCATGCTCATGGATTGGCAGAATTAATATTGTGAAAATGTCAATGTTACCCAGGGCAATTTACACGTTTAATGCAATCCCTATCAAAATACCATGGACTTTCTTCAGAAAGTTAGAACAAATTATTTTAAGATTTGTGTGGAATCAGAAAAGTCCCCGAATAGCCAGGGGAATTTTAAAAAGGAAAACCATAGCTGGAGGCATCACAATGCCAGATTTCAGGTTGTACTACAAAGCTGTGGTCATCACGACAGTGTGGTACTGGCACAAAAACAGACACATAGATCAGTGGAACAGAATAGAGAATCCAGAAGTGGACCCTGAACTTTATGGTCAACTACATATAACCTTTAATCAAGCAATTCCACTTCTAAATATATATCCATTAGAAATGAGACCATGTGTTCATCAAAAGATATGCCATAGCCAAAAACTAGAATTTAATTCAAATGTTTATCAATAGTAGAATGGATAAAGTATGATAATCATACAATGGATTATTATACAGCCATGAATATTCATAATACACAGAATAACCTGAATGAATCTCATGAGCATAAAACTGATCAAAGAAGGTCAGACCCACAAAAAAGTATACTATGATGTCATTCACACAGAAGTCAAAAGGAGGCAAAAGTAACCTATGATTCTAAAATTCATAAGAGTGATTAAGTTTGGAGAGGAGAGTGGGCATGGTAACTGGAATGTGTAGGCTGGGGATTTGGTAACTTTTTTTTTTTTTTTTGATTTGGTAACATTCTGTTTCTTGATTATATCATCAGGCTGTACTCTCAGTATTTTGCATTGGACATTAATAAAAACATTTTTAAAACCTTTGATAGAAATAGAAACAAGGTTATGTGTAGATATCCTTTCCCTTTCTGTGTGGGATGAGACTATAAGTATTCTTTCCAGTAACTATCCACTTCTCTAATTTCCTATTTAGAAGAAATTCCATGTATCTTTTATTTCCTTTCTTTTGATTATTTTCTTCTGTATACCTTAAATTGATACTGATGTGGAGCATAGGCTATTTTTCTTGATTTCTGTCCAAAAGACTCCTCGTGTAGGTCACAGATTTTACTACAATTTGGGGCAAGAGCAAGTGGCTAATGCACAAGATCATATGGTTCAAATATAAAGTTCTTAGCTTAAAGGTCTTTCTTGTTATCCTTATCCTCACCCCCTACACAATCTCCTGCTGGAAAAATGTCACGGTTTATCTCCCTTCTTGGATTCCCAACCCCATCATGTTTCTTCTCTTCACCAATCTCACGGTTTTCTTCTCCTCCCTAGACAGCTTGTTGAAATCACTCATACACTTTTTCAAAACGCACTTTATCTCACACATAGGTTTTATTGGCCATACTTGGAAAGCTAATTTTCCATATCAAAAATGTCTCATCAAGTTAACTAAACTCAAACAGTCCTCCCCACTAAGATAAGGGTTTTCTAGGTAGAGTTCTGCTGCTGGTCCTTAAATTGAGAGTCTCTCCACTCTCCTTGAGCTCTACACTGTATTTATTCATACCTGGTTTTCTAACTATGTAGGTCTTGGTGCAAAGCCCACATTAGTACTTTATCTTTTTAACATTGAGTTGTAATTGGCATGAAACATTATATTAGCTTCAGATGTACAATATAATTATGTGTGTGTGTGTGTGTGTGTGTGTGTGTGTGTGTTGTGAAGCTATCACCACAGTAAGCCTAGTTAACATCCATCACTCCATATGGGTTTCTTCTTATGGTAAGAATTTTTAAGAGGTACTCTCTTAGCAACTTTCAAATATACAACTCAGTATTATTAACTATAGCTGCCAAAGTGTATATTACATCCCCAGGACTTACTTGTTTTATATCTGTAAGTTTGTACCTTTTGACCACCTTCACCCATTTTGCCCACCACCATCTCCAATCCTCCCATCTTTGGCAACCATCACCAATCTGTTTTCTGTATCTGTAGGTTCAATTTTGGTTTTGGTTTTGTTTCTTAAATTCCATAGGTAAGTGAGATCATGTGTCTTCCTCTGTTTGACTTATTTCACTTAACATGATGCCCTCAAGTTCCATTCATCTTGTCGCAAATGGCAGGATGTCCTTCTTTTATATACATATCTTTCTTTTTTATCCACCAATAGACATGTTGTTTCCATGCCTTAGCTATTGTAAATAATGTTGCAGTGAACATGATTGTACAGGTATCTTTTCAAGATAATGATTTTGTTTCCTTCATATAAATAACTAGAACTGGAATTACTGGATTATATGGTAGTTTATTTTTAATTATTTGAAGAGTTCCATACTGTTTTGATAGTGGCTACACCAATTCACATTGCCTTCAACAGTGCACAAGGGATCTCTTTTCTCCACATCTTTGCCAAAACTTATTATTTCTTTTCTTTTTTGATAATAGCCATTCCAAAAGGTGTGAGGTGATATCTCCTTATGATTTTGATTTGCATTTCTCTGATGATTACTGATATTGAGCACCTTTTCATGTACTATCAGCCACCTATATGTCTTCTTTGGGAAAATGGTCTATTCAGATCCTTTGTCCATTTTTTAATCAGATTGTCTTGTGGGTTTTTCTTTTTTTTTGCTATTGAGTTATATGAGTTCTTTACATATTTTGGATATTAATCCATTATCAAATCTATGATTTGCAACTACTTTTTTCCATTCAGTAGGTTGTCTTTTCATTTCTTGTTTTCTTTGATGTGCAGAAGATTTTTAGTTCTACATAGTCCATTTGTTTATTTTTGCTTTTGTTACCTCCCTCCCTTTTTTGGTATCAAATATTAAAAAATCTAAAACACTATGACTGATGTCAAGGTTTTCTTCTAGGAGTTGTATGGTTTCAGAGTCTTACATTCAAATTTTTAATCTATTTTGAGTTGATTTTCATGTACAGTAGGGTAGTGGTCCAGTTTTATTCTTTTGCTTGTGACTGTACAGTTTTCACAACAGTATTTATTAAAAAGACTGTTTGCAATTTAAATTAATTGACTATATTACTCTTTTATAAATTAATTGACTATATTACTTTATCTTTTAATTTAAGAATAAAGACAGCATTGGGCCATGCAGTAGCTCAAAAACAACAGAGTTGGTTTGCTGCTCTTCTGTGTCCCTCTGAGCAATAATTTGTTTCTAGCAGAACTTATCACCTTCTTACAACCTATTGCCAAACCTATATCTTCATGCATGTTCATTTGTCTTTTATTTAGCTACACAACCATTACATTTGTAGTTGTCTGATGGATATTATTATGTGAAAGTCTGGTTATTACAACATTTTTATTATGTGTGAAACCCAATTAATCTTTTCTGTCTATTCATGATATTGTCTCACCATATTGATCATGTCCATGCTAGTTGGATTAACAGGTAGTGTGGTAAGGACACTGAATGTTTGGTAAGAGCTATGAATGGCAAAGCAAAAGAAAGAAATTTCTAAAAATTTCAGAAGCTTATCTTATTGATAAAGATTGTATGGTTCAATTGTCTGGGGCATGCTAGAACAATTCTTCTGAGGCAAAAGACAAGTTGCTATGTATTTCAGCCCTTCTTAATAAAAAAGAAGTTCAATGCTTTGTGAGCCTCTGAATTTTAAGACAGTATATATGGCACTTAGGAATTACGCTTGGAATCATGAGTTAGGTGGCTTAAAGGGCTACCAGTTTTGAATGGTAGATAGACTAAAGAAGAAATATGCACCAGATTCAGACTCGGTGAGAACTGCCTGGAACTTGGATCATTAGTCTCAACATGAGAATGTTAGTTATCCATGGTGGATAAGTATATAAGATAGAATGTCTACTAAGCTCTACCAAAAGAGTCACAGGTCAGGCCCTCAGAATTCAAGAGCTTGTCATGCTTGTTATGCTTGCTTTAGCAGAGAACTAACTCCTTGCCATTCAAGAATAGTTCCTGGTGTTCTCTTGTACTATTATAGATACTGAGTGTCTGATCTTGGGATACAGGGGACTATCATCCAGAGGAGAGCTGGTTGAAACTCTGGATGTGGCACAGTCTCTTGAGATACCAGACAGCTACCTGGTGACAGGTCCATTACATCAGACAGTTCCACCCTGTAGGGGGTAGTGATACATGCTGGCCAGAACTACATCTACAGTGGATATGGATTTGCCTTACCTGTCTGCAGTGTCTTTGTCAGCATAAGCTTCTGAGGAATAACGAAATGCCAATCTATTATTGTAATATGCCTTATAGCAGCTTCTCAGAGCAAGATCTCATGCTGTGACAGGCATGTGGCTCCAGACTACAAATATAATTGATTAGAAGCAGTTGAGCTAAAGTACCAGCAAGGTGAGTTGGTACAGCCTAGGATGTGATATGTCTGCTTACCCAAGACCTGATATTTGGTACTGAGTCATTAGAATAACTGGGTCAGGGAACCAAAGAGCAGAAGTAACATAGGCTCCTCTTGCCCTTACAGCAGCCCTATTTTAAAATTTGTACTTCCCATTCCTAATCTGTCAGATCAAAAGTCCCAGTTTCCAGGAAGGAAACGCTTTTACTAGAGAACACAATAAAGATTCTGAACTTACAGCTCTAACTACCAGCTGGTCATTTTGGGTTCTTGATGTCAGCAAAGAAAGGAGTAACTTAAAGTAATTGACTCTAATTTCCCTGAATATCTAGTGTTGCTGCCACATCATGGGAGCAGGGTCTGATCAGACCACAAGGCACTTTTGGGTTATCTGCTTGATTCTGTGCTCAGTTGAAATGGTGAATAGAGGGAGATGTAACAATCTCAGCTTTAAAAAGGGAAGGCATAAGAGCTCAGACTCTCTGGAGCAGAAAATCTAGGTCATGCTAGATAAGCAACCTAGATAGGCTAAGGCACAGGCAAAAAGTAAACAAATTCTAGAATGGTTAGTAGAGCAGCGAGATGATAATGATTAATTTCAGACTCAGGACAATGAGAGAATGTAGCTTGTAGCACTGAGCCTTTTGTATTGAGTTGTTATAGATATTGCAACTGGTCATGACCTAGACAGGAACGTGGGGCTGAATTTGACTTAATGGGATCAATGAATGGAGGGCACAAGAAGATCTAAAGGGCACAAAGTGTAGACTACATCATATACTTTTTGTGTGCCAGATATGATGTGCCATCATATTCTCTGCAGATTTCCACTAGCTTTGTTTTGCTTTTTGACAATACTTCATTCAGAACTGTGCCACATAGCCCTCACGCCCTACCCCAGAATATCTCTAATGCTGGGATATAGGATGCTTGCTTGCATGAACCCACTTGGCCTTCATGAATACACAAACCATGATGACAGGGGAGTTAGTATCTCTGAGACTACCTTTGACTAATAGGGGAAATGGAACCAATTAAAAATATTCTCTCTTTTTTGTCCTGTGGTTGGACAATCTTGGACATATTCCATGAGGCTCCTGAGAAGTTCGTTTCATGACGGAGCCCTCATCCTGATGTCCAATTTAGTATGCACCCTTAGTTAGATTTCCCTTCCTTCCTCTCTTACTTCTCATGTCCTTCTTCCTTTATCCCTGAGATCAATCCCCAAATAAACTATCTTCATGCAAGGCTTTGTCTTAGCATCTCCTTTTAAAAAATATTTAATTTATTCATTTGAGAGAAAGAGAGAGAGAGAGAGCGCGCGCGCAACTGAGAGAGCATATAGGAGGGACAGAGGGAGAGGGAGAAGGGGGCTCCCCGCTGAGCAGGGAACCTGACTCGGGACTGTCCCAGGACTCAGGGAACATGATCTGAGTGAAGGCAGATGCTTAACTGGCTGAGCCACTGTGAAGCTCTTTTCTGAGAAAACTAGATTAAAATAAATTGGAGAAGAGATTGGAGCTGGGGACTAAAACTGATCCAAATTTTGTATCACTTACTCTGAAGAGATTTTAAGAAAGAAATCTCACAGGTTTGGCTATCAAGAACTTCTTATGTGAAGCCCTAGATAGGAATCTAGAAAGGTTTAGCCACCTGGAGGAGATGAGGCCATTATTATCCTCCACTTTTCTAAGAACACAGTGAGGTTCCAGTGGCCTATATCCATTTAATCCATCTCTCCGAGAACCCTCAAGAAACTGTATCTACAGCCAAATTAAATTCTATGCTCACCTTATCAACATTATAAAATAGTTTCTCCTGTATTTGACAAGCATAATATCAATAAATCAATTTTAGTGTTTTAACATTAAAACCTTGTCTTTTTTTTTGTTGGGTCTGAAAGCTACAGCACTTCATTTGTAATGAGTCTGAACCAAGAATGCCCTCTTATAAAAGTCTTCAGTCTGTTTTTCCTCCATAGAACAATATCTACATAAACTGCAGAGAATCTCCATTGTTAGGACATGGAAACTGTCTTTGATGATTTTAACTATACTATGTAATAAAGTAATTTTGATTCAGATGCAAGAGAAAACTCTATACTCTTATTTTATTTCTGTCTTATGAAGAAGGGTCTAAGTATTAATTTAGGAAATTGTCAACTTTAAATGATGGAGATGTTTGTTTAGGTACCAATAATTCACAAATCTATCTTGAGTATGTCAGCATTTGATAAGAAAAAGAATAATGAAATTTGTAATAATTCTGCTTTGCTATTACCAAAAATTGTGTTCAACCAGGATGCTGTGTCTGGGTTTAATTTAAATCAGCCTAAGAAAGAAAAACTTACAAATAGTTAGAAAATGCATTTGAAAAATCTTGACTTTGTAATCTCTCTACACCACATCTAGACCTGCCCTTCAAAGCAAAACTATAAAGGTGCCTCTCTGCCTAGAAAAGAAGTAAAGACCCAAGCAAAACCTTAGCTATACCATATGACTCAATTCCAAGAAATTGCTTGACTTAAAAATTCAACCTAGCCTAATGTGATGAGGTCTGCTATTTTTTTTTTCAGTCACAACAATGTGAATCACGTTTTCTACCGGAGATGTAACTGATAATTGATCATGGTAAATTGGATTAGTCCAAAACATTTTTAGATGAAACAGGAGAAGAAGTTTTGAATGTATAGGAGGATAAGAAACATGTAAAATTACGTAATTTATGTAAAAGTCATTGTTATATCAAATACCATGTTGTATATATTCTTTCTGCAATTTTTTTAGCATTATGTCCTTAAGATTTTCTACTTTGAGATCTAGTTTTAATGGCTGTGAAGTTTCTACTGAATGTTGTTTCTACTTTTGTTTAGTTTAGTTTGCTTGGTTTTTTGTTTTATTTTTGTTTTAACAACCAGTGCTGAAGTAAACCTGCCAAGACACTTCTCTTTATGAATGTGTGCTAGAATAGCTGGTTATAGATTATACATTCTTAATCTTATTTGGTGTAGAGAGACAATGCATCATACAGTAGATATGTTGTTTGTTATGAGGGAAGGTCTTGGCTCTGTCATTTACTCTGTGTGTTAACTTTACCTCCCTGACTTTTTTCTCTCTTTTTTTGAAGATTTTATTTATATATTCATGAGGGCTACAGAGAAAGAGAAGCAGAGACACAGGCAGAGGGAGGAGAAGCAGGCTCCCTGCAGGGAGCCCAATGTGGGACTTGATCCCGGGACTCTGGGATCACGCCCTGAGTCGAAGACAGACGCTCAACAGCTGAGCCACCCAATGGTGGCTTGACTCTTTTCTAATCTATAAAATAATGATAGTGGTAGTAATTGCCTATGGCAGACTGCTTATTGTACTTCAGTATCCTTTCTCCCCTCTGTCCATACAAGAGTTTCAGGTGCATTCATGGCCATTCAGATATGGGCTACATTTCTCAATATCCTTCCAACTAGATGTGGTCATGTGGCCACATTATGGTAATCATGGTAATGGGATAAGAGTGGAAGTGATATACATCCCTGTATGTGTTTGTCTGCCTTTTGCCCCTTCCTGCTCTCTAGGTAATGATAAAAGACAGAACAGCCTATTCTTAGAGATGGAATCTCCATACTGAACCTGGTGGAGTTTCCTTGTTAGCCATCTACTGCTAGACTATTTATTATAGGGAAAAGATACAGATTTCTTTCTTATTTAACTATTTGATTTTTACTAGTCTCTTTTTATAGAAGTTCAGTTCATAACCCTAAGAAAATATAATTTGTAACATTGTCATATTAAATGACAGCTCTTGGAACAGTGCTTAATAAGTATCAATTATTTTTTATCATTATAGCAACTGAGAAATTGCTATCTAAGGTGGTTCACCAGTTTATAAACTTCCCACCAATGCTCAAATCTTCAAACTTCATTGCATTTTTAATATTTTGACCATAAGATGGGTGTACATTTATTTTTATTAGTTTATATTTTATTAAGCTTTTTAAAAATGAAGAACAAACATTTAGAAAGTGCACAAATCATCACTCTATAGCTTAATGAGAATTTATTAAGTGATAATATTTCCTAAGTGATAATACTAAGCGTATTATCAGAAACCAGAACACCAGAGCTCCTCACACCTCTTCCTAGTCATTATTATCACCACCCTTCCTAAAGGTAAGCATCATCCTGAATTTTAACTATTGGTTATGGGATAAACTGAAGTCCCAACCCACAGTACCTTAGAATATGATTGTATTTAGATGTAATTAAATGAAAGTGAGGTCATGTGGGTGGGCTCTAAATCAACATGAATGATATACTTAAAGAAGAGATTAGGACACAGACATATACAGAGGGAAGGCCACATGAAGACGTAGACCATCTATAAGCCAAGAAGAGAGGCCTCAGGAGGAACTAATTCTGCTGACACCTGGGTCTTAGACTTTTTGCCTTCAGAAGTATGAAAGAATAATTATGCATTGTTTAAGCTACCCAGTGAGTGGTACTTTGTTACAGCAGTCCTAAGAAATGAATACAGTAGATAAGTTTTACCTAGAATGATTAGTATTAGAATCAATATCAGATTCAGAATCTTTTGTGTTAGGTCCAGTCACTCAGCATTACGTTTTGAGATTTACTGTATTGTTGAACGTGGTGGTCAATCCTGTTCCTCAACATTTCATTATGTGTGTATATGACAATTTATTTATCCATTTAGTGTGAATAAACATTTGAGTCATTTCCTGTGTTGAATAGTGTTGCTCTGAAGATTCTTGTGTCTTTTGGTGAACATATATTTTCATTTCTTTTGGGTATTGACCTAGGAATGGAATTGCTGCATCATGGTATATACATATGTTAAATTATAGGAGATTCAGCCAAAAAAAATTCTGAAGTAGTCATATCAACCTATACTTCCAACAGCAGTATATTTCATTTGCTCCACATTCTTTTCAGCGAGATATTTCCTGTATTTTTCATTTTGGCCATTCTGATGTGTAATAAATGGAATTTCAAAGTGATTTTATTTTTATTTTTTTATTTTTTCATTTTTTTGAAAGTGATTTTAAAGATTTATTTATTTATTCAAGTCAGAAAGTGAGAGAGAAAAAGTGTGCCAGCAGCGGGAGGGTCAAGCAGACTCCCACCTGCATGTGGAGCCTGTAGTGGGCTCTCCAACCCAAGACCCTGAGATCATGACCTGAGCTGAAATCAACAGTCAGACGCTCAACCAAGTAAGCCAGCCAGGTGCCCCTCAAAGTGATTTTAACTTGTATTTTCCTAATTACTAATAAGATTGAACACTGGCTTTATGAACTAGCATATGGCCATTTTTCACAAATGCTTCAAGTATACCTAAAAAGAATGTGTATTCTATTACAATTTGTTCAGTGTTGAATATTATTCTGATTTAACCATATCCCTATGAATTTTCATAATAAAAATTCCCATTCTGGATCTGTCAATTTCTTCTTAAGATTCTGTCATTTATTGGTTTATAGATTTTGAGACTTTATAAATCGTTATATATGCCTAGGGGATTAGAATTTTCACCATTTAAAAATATTCCTCCTTATTTCTAATAGGGATTCTTACAGTAAAGCCTGATTCTTTTCTGATATTAATATAGTTATATCAACTTTCTTTTCATTAATATTTGCATATGTCTTTTCCCTTCTTTTAAAAATTTGTTTTCAACATTTCTACAACCATGCATTTAAGATAAACTATTTGTATGTTATAAATGACTGACTTTAAATAAAATTCAAAAAAAAAAAAACAAAAAACAAAAAAAATAAATAAATAAAATTCAATTTGACAAACTTTAACATAATCATGACATTCAGACTGTTTAAATGTAATTAAATAGCTAATATATTTGGGTTTAAATCTATTATCTTACTGCTCTCTATTTGTTCTTCTTTTTTGCCCTTTCTTCATTTAGATTAATTGTTTTCTTATTATTCTATACTTAATCTTCTATTACTTTGTAATTCATTAATTTTACTACTCTTTTAATGGTTATTCTAAAGATTAATATATGAATCCTTGATTTATTACATTTTAATATAAATGAATACTTTTACTATTTCCCAACAATACATATACTCCATTCTTATCTGTTGTTATTTTGTATTTGACTTCTTCAAATATTTTAGTATTTTATTTTATTTTTAAAGATTTATTTGTTTGAGAGAGAGAGAGCACTAGTAGAAGAGGGGTAGAGGGAGAGGAAGAAAATCCTTAAGTAGACTTCCCCACTGAGCACGTGTCCTGACTCAGAGCTTGATCCCAGGATGACCTAATCCAAAGCCAAGAGTCAGACACCTAACTGACTGAGCCACTCAGGTGCTGGACTTCTTCAAGTATTTTAAACTGCACAATGTATTAGGCAACTTATTAGACATTCATTCAGATGTACTTATATATTTATCCTTTTCTGAATTTTTTATTTCTTCCCAAATTTCTATGCAGGCTTTTTTCTTTTTTTCTAAAGAAGTTAATATTTTTTAAATTAGTGAATCTGCAGGTGACCAACTCTGCTTTTATATATGTAAAAATGTTTATTTTACGTTAAATTTTGATGGGTATTGTTGCTGCATGTAGAATTCTCGACTTAGTTATTTTCTTTCAGCACATTAAAAAATATGCCATGCCATTTTCTTAATGTTTGTGTTAAGAGGTTAGCCCAATTAGACTTCTTTTTGCTTTTTGAAGGTAACATATCTTCTTTCTGGATACATTTGCTATTTTCTTTGTATCTATATCTTTGAATCTTTGTTGTGTCAGTAGTTTTATTGTGATGTATATCTTTGTGGCCTTTCTTTGTATTTATCTCTCTAACTCTTTTGTGGTTCATAAAGCTTTTCAAGTATGTAGTTTGATATTTTCTACAAATTTATGAAAATTCATGATCGTATTTCTTCAATATTATTTCTGTCCCACTTTACCTCTTTTATTTTTTTACATGTCACAATTATTACATTCATCTCCTTTAACCTACTAGACATCTTCATCATGTCCAATATACTACTAACAATACATTGTGTACTCTCCTTTTTTTTCTTCCTATACTTCATTCAAGCTCTTTCCTATTAACCTATCTTCCAATTCATGGATTCTTTTTTAGCAGTGTCCAATATTCTGCTAAATCAAGTCATTCAGCTCTTAATTTTAGTTATTATGTATTTTTAAGTTAAAATTTTTATTTAATTCTTTTCTATGGATTCTCATTCTCTGCTGGAAGTCTGTGTCTTGTCATGAATTTTTCTTGACCATATTAATCACAATTATTTTAAAATTTGTTTTTGAGAACTCTAATACTTGAATTTCCTCTTGATCTCTTTCTATTTTCCCACTTTTTAAATTTATTTTAAATATTTTGATTCTGTTTCTGGTATAAACAGTCATTTTTACTGGACGTCCAGCACTGTATATAAATGGTTTAAGGATAATTTGAGCCTCATGCTAATGTTATTTTCCTGCAGAAAGGATTAACTTTTGCTTCTAATACACAGAAACTAAATAGATGTAGGTCATCTTAACCTACCTTGGGTTAAACTAATTCCAGATATTTTTCAGCAGTAGTGAGAGGTAGTTTATCTGCAATTTCCTTAGTCTAAAGGTATATATAGCCTTTGGGGGGGTCTCAACTGAATGCCCAGGGCATTTACCAAGATCTTCTATCATGACGCCTTTTTGTCTTTACAGCCCTTGTGACTGTTGAAAATTTTGAAAAATTTCTTAATCTCATAGTTACCAGGGTTTTTGTTGTTGTTGTTGTTGTTGTTGTTGTTGTTGTTTGCTTTTACCCTCTTGGTTGAAAATAACAAATTGGCAATTTTTTTACAAGACAGGCAATAATAAATGTTGAACTTACCCCTTATTCTTCCTTTTACTTTGGAATTGGCCCCTTAAGACCTAAGTATTTTGAGTACTCTTTAAAGTTTTAAAACATATTTTTAAATTGTTCCAGATTTGTTTTGTTTCATGTTAAAAGATTTAGTCTCATGTAAAGTTAGTCAGCTGTAGCCAGAAGCACACACCCTCTGATTCACATTTTAATCTGCCTGTCCATTTATTGTAGTTAAGTTGAGTATACTTTTATATATTTACTGATCATTGTGTTTTCTTCTCTATGAATACTTTGCCCACTTTTTATTGGGTTGTCTTTTGGTTTATAATGCATGAAAAATTCCAGATACTATTTTTGGGAGAGGAGACTTTAATATGCCTGCAAATATCTTCCTCTAGTCTGTGACTTGTCTTAATTTTTGGGAGAGGAGACTTTAATATGTCTGCAAATATCTTCCTCTAGTCTGTGACTTGTCTTAATTTTTTTTATGTTGTCTTTTGTCACACAGAAATTTTAAATTTTAATAGATAAATTTCAAACATTTTTTCCTTTATAGTTTGTAGGTTTTGTGTCTGGTTTAATAAATTCTTTGTTTCCTGATATCATAAAGATATCTTCCTAGATTTTCTCTGAAAAGTTTTGCAGTTTTAATGTTCATATTGAGGTCTTTAATTTACTAGGAATTTATTTTTTCTGGGTTGAATTATATAGAATAGCCAAATGTTCTAGCACCATGTATCAAAATGCCAAACATTCTCCAATGTTTGGTAATGCTATAGTCAATGTTTTATTTTTAAAATTAATTTTAGTATTTTTATGTCTTAACATTATTAATAACTTTTTATGCTCATATAATGTTTTAGGGACTGTGATCACATCTTATTATTCTTCAACTCTATCAAACTGCTTAATATTCATAAAAATTAAGTTCAAGAAAATATTTTTATTAGGTATATTGACCTAGCTTGATTGATGCTGTATATTGACAAACAATATAGGACTTTCTACCTATCACAAAATTCACACTCATGATTTCTATCAGGTCTCACAAAAAATTTGGAACATTTGCAACTTCTAGTTACTCTAAAATGAAGCTCTAAAAAACAATATTATTAGTGTTAATTACGATATATTGATTACTTATTATGCACTTGGGAATGTTCTAGGAACTTTATATGTATATGTTATCTCATTTACAAAAAAACTATAAATCAAGTATTACTAGTATCAACATATCTTATATGAGAACTTCACATTAAAGACTTCTTATGTTTATAAAGATAGGCCACGCAGGGCAGCGGTTTAGGGCTGCCTTGGGCCTGGGGTGTGATCCTGGGGACCCGATATCGAGTCCCACGTCGGGCTCCCTGCATGGAGCCTGCTTCTCCCTCTGCCTGTGTCTCTGCCTCTCTCTCTCTGTGTCTCTCATGAATAAATAAATAAAATCTTTAAAAAAAAGATAGGCAATGCAAAACTGCTTTATTTAAATCCACCTTATTTTTTTAAGTCCACCTTATTTAAATTTATAAACTAAAATGAAGTATTGCTACAATATAAGTTTCAGATGAACATTGAATTATGAATGTATTTGTAAATTATAGTTTTTTGTGATGTATGTCCACCTTTATACTTCAATTTATGAACGCTATTATCATAATCATCAATAACAATTTATTAGAAGCTAACCAGGTTTGTGGTATTGTAAAGGTGCTAAAATTAGCTATAATTTGCTTGAATCTATGGAAAACATTTGTTATGTCTGACTTTCACTAGTCTTTTCTTGGTGATGGCTGCATTTCAAAGGATAATGCACATTACATGCTTCTCTGGTGGTTAAAAACACATTTCACATAAATGGAATAAAAGACATTTAATGAACTGAGCTCTATGCATTGTGAAAGCCAACAGCAATATTAGAAATGGTGTTTATTTTATGGCTCAGAAACTGCATTTTAAATACTAGTATGTGTTTATATGACAGTTCTATTAAATATAAGAGTCCCATTACAAGGGAAGTCCTTTACGCAGGCTTTTTATATGCTCTAAATAGCATACCCAGCCCTGCAACTCTTCATTTGAGACATTTTTAGAACCTTATTTATGTTAAAGCCATAACAAACTAGCAACTAGAAAACTATAATGGGCACAAAAGGCTAATAAAAATGAGATTGTTGAAAATAGTTCTTAATAGCAACTAAGGAAGAATCCTGATAAAACAAGGTCAAGGCTTGGTGTCTCTGGAAGCCTGCCACCCCAGTAATCACAGACAACAGGTACTCCCCCTTTTCCATCTTTGTTGCTTTCTTGGCTGGAAACTAAATAGTCAATGCACTTTAAGATCGGTATTTGCCCTATTTTTCATTCTAGTGCCTACTAAACCAGATGTGCTCTGGAAAAAAATCCTAGGATTGTTCTTTCCTCCTGCACTGATTATTTACTGAGTGAATTCCCTGGAGAATTAGGGCAAATGCTCCAAAACTGGTCAAAGGGGGAAGAATGCCAGCATGTGTTCATACACAAGTCTGCATGCGTGTGTTAATGTGCGCATGTGCGTTATATATGTAAGGCCCAGCCCAGACACTTGAAATCTGGATCATTTCTCAGCTAAACTGCTATGTTTAGACAAACTAGTTGAAAAGAACAGGTCAAATCCTTTATTTATAGAGTAAAAACTATTTGATCTGGGGTAGATATCAGCTCTGCAGTCAAACATGTGGGCCAAAGTCATTTTTATTGCTACATCTTGCAGAATTCTGAAATGGTTCATGTGGCCATCCATGTGAGTGGAGGAAAAATTCCCACAGAAGAGAGCCACTCAAGTATGAAATGTGGCTTGAATCACCAAGAAAAGCCAGTATGTGTTTATATAAGCAAGAGTGTAAAGCAATGGAGAAAGGAATGCCCTTAAGTTCTGAACTAGAAGGAATCTCCTAAAGACTTTTGCTCACCTGGGCCCTCGTAGCATACTATGAGGCAGGAGCTGAGGCAGACACCAAAATAATGCTATCTCTTTCTGTACTCGGGGGTACAAGAACCCTGAGGAATACAGTTTGAAAACAACTCACTTAATGTAGTTATTTATGCCATGACAATGTTTCAGAAACCATGACAAATGGTTCAAAACCATAAAGTTGAATGCCACCTATGAAATCAGTGACATTTGCCTCTCACCTAATGTGGAAATTTCCCCAACATCCATGATGAAGGTCCTCCAATCTGCTTGTGAACTCAGTATTGGGAAGCTCATGACCTTTAAGTTTGTCCAGATTTACCTGTAAGAAAAATCTTCACAAAACAGTTCCCAACCCATGGATGCTTAATTTATGTAAGATTGTCATTTCTAGGGCAGCCCAGTGGCTCAGCAGTTTAGCGCCTGCCTTCAGCCCAGTTGTAATCCTGGAGTGCCGGGATCAAGTCCCACATCAGGCTCCCTGCAAGGAGCCTGCTTCTGTCTCTGCTTCTCTCTCTCTCTCTCTCTCTCTCTCTCTCTGTGTCTCTCATGAATAAATAAATAAAATCTTAAAAAAAATAGATTGTCATTTAAATAAAAACAGCCACCCAAAACAGTTGGCTCATCTTATAAGCTTCCCACTGTCATTTTTGTAATTTCCCTTTATGACAGAGAGAAATTATTAGTGTGTATGTATATATGTATTTTCAGCCTGTGTCATCCTGCTGAGCTCCTGAGACTGTGGGCACTGAGTGAAGGAGAGAACTGGGTGAAGCCAGTGGGCTACAGATTTATTTACTTTAGAAAGGCAAGAAATCCTTGGTGGTGAACAGGAAAAGATCTAGGAACCAGGATATAGTGGCAAGAGTGAGCTATCATAAGCAGAATTTTAGGGAAGAGTTTTGTAAGAAAACAAATTTCCAGGAGATAACTCTGTTTTTACACAAATATATATATAATATTATATATATATATGGTTTTTAAATGATATCATATTTACTCATTAATCTAGAGTCTGTCTTTTCCCATTTTGTATATTATAGACAGCTCTCCAGGTTTTTCCTTGAAGTCATTTTTTAATACTGCAAATACTCCATTTTATTGATTTCCTGTACTTTATTTAATTAGCATTTGAGGAACATTCAAATTATTACCAATACTTTTCCCTTATAAACAATGCTTCAACACACTTGTACAATAATCTTTTTTTTCTCTATATGAAAAATCCCAAATGTAGGGTTATTGGATCAAAGGTTACATACAGTTTGTGTTTTTTTTTAAAAAGATTTTATTTATTTATTCATGAGAGACACAGAAAGATAGAGACAGAGACACAGGCAGAGGGAGAAACAGGCTCCATGCAGGGAGCCTGAGGAGAGACTTGATCCTCAGGCCCGGGCCATAGGCAGATACTCAACCGCGGAGCCACACAGGCATCCCTACAGTTTGTATTTTAATGACATTTGCAATATTTCTTATATCTCCCATATGAATGAAAACATTTGATTGTCCTTCTCCAATTGACTTACTTCACTCAGCATACTACCCTCCAGTTCCATCCACGTCAAAGCAAATGGTGGGTGTTTGTCCTTCCTGATGGCTGAGTAATTATAAGGGAAATGAGGGGAACTGAGTGGAAAAAACTAGAGAGCGAGACAAGCCATGAGAAACTCCTAATTCTGGGAAATGAACAAAGGGTTGCAGAAAGGGAGTTGGGCAGGGGTTTGGGGTAACTGGGTGATAGGCACTGAGGAGGGCACTTGATGAGATGAGCACTTGGTGTTCTACTGTATGTTGGCAAATAGAACTTCAATAAAAACAAATGAAAAAAATAATGACATTTGCAGATTTTTTCTTGAAATACTTCCTAAACCAATGCACAAGGAGGCTAACTTCCTGTCATTGCAATTTCACTGGATGTTATCCACCCTTAGAAGATATTTATTTATCTATCTATCTATCTATCTATCTATCTATCTATCTATCTATCATCTATCTATCATCATTTTAGAGAGAGTGCACGGGGTGGGGGAGGGTAGGAGGGGGTAAACTCAGAGGGAGAAAGAATCCCAAGCAGATTCTGAGCTGAGCATAGAGCCTGAGGCTAGGCTTAATCCCATGGCCCTGAAGTCATGACCCTGGAATCACGACCCCAGCTGAAATCAAGAGTGGGATGCTCAACTGACTGAGCTACCCAGATGTCCCCCTTTATCCATCTTTCTAATTTTCTGTATTATGACACTTAAGTGACATTTCCCTCATCTGTAGTAAATTCTTTGCCTATTTTTCTACTGGATAATTTTATTTAAATTTTATTTACTTTATTCATTTTTAGATTTTTAAAATATTTTTTATACTCGTAGCTTCCTTCTTTTGTTCCTTCCTCCATCCTTCCTTCCTCTCTGTCTCTGTCCCTTTCTCTTTTTTTCTTTTCTTTTCTCCCCCAGTCTGTTTTTTTCATTTAACCTTGTTTTTTTTTTTTTTTTTTTTTTTTAACCATATCTCAAAGTTTTTATGTGGCAAAACAAACACACTTATCTAGGGTAGCCTAGGTGGCTCAGCAGTTTAGTGCCTGCCTTCGGCCCAGGGTGTGATCCTGGAGTCCCGGGATCGAGTCCCACGTCGGGCTCCCTGCAAGGAGCCTGCTTCTCCCTCTGCCTGTGTCTCTGCCTCTCTCTGTCTCTCATGAATAAATAAATAAATAAAGTCTTTAAAAAAACACACTGTCTATTCTCACATGTTTTCTGAGTCTCCATCTTATTTAATAAAGTCTTCACTTTATCACAATTACAGGAATTCATTAGTCCAAAGTTCAGTTTATAGTTTTCTACCATACATTACTGTGACTTAGCCACATAGGGAGATATTGCAGAAGGCCTGCTTGGTCCCCTTTGGCTTATTACTACTCCAACATAACATGCAGAGAAATTTCTTTCAAAAAATATACAAAATAGAAAAAATATTTTTAAAATATAAAGAATTACTTAATGTTACAGTCGGAATATTTCTAGCAATTGACTAATTGGTTTTTATTTTAATTTTAATTCCAGTATAGTTAACATACAGGGTTATATTAGTTTTAGGTGTATAATATAGTAATTCAATAATTCTATAACTACTCAATGTTCATTGTGATAAGTGTACTCTTAATTCCCATCACTGATTTCACCCACTCCCCACCAACCTCCCCTCTGGTAACCATTAGTTTGTTCTCTATAGTTAAGAGTCTGTTTTTAGTTTGTCTCTTTTTTTTCTTGTTCTTCTGTTTTGTTTCTTAAATTCCACACATGACTGAGTCATATGGTAATATGGTATTTGCCTTTCTGTGACTGACTTATCAACAAAAGATGCTGGGACAACTGAACATCCATTTGCAAAAGAAAAAAAAAAAGAAGAAGAAATAAAACTTTGATTCATATTTCACACCATATGCAAAAAATTAACTCAAAATAAGTTATAAACTTAAATGAAGATGAAAAACTACACAGTACCTAAAAAAAAAAAAAAAAAAAAAAAAAAAAACATAGCAGAAGACTTTTATGACCTTGGGTTGGCAAAGATTTCTTAGATACAATACCAAGAGCACAATCCATAAAAGAACAAATCAATCAATCGGACCTTATTAAAAATAAAAGTTGTTCCTCTTTGAAAACCACTGTTAAAGAAAGAAAAGACAAACCAAAACTGAGAGAAAATCTTTGCCAAGTATACATTTGGTAAAAAATAAATAAATAAATAAATAAATAAAACAAAAACAAAAACAAAAACAAAAAAAACTAGTATCTAGAACATAAAAAAAAAACTCTCATAACTCAGCAATATGAAAACAAAGAATCCACTTTTTAAAAAATGAACAAAAGTTTTGAACACATAATTCACCTAAGAATATAAATGAATGAGAAATAAGCACCAGAATAGATGACCAATAGGGAAATGTAAATTACAACTACAGTGTTAGGGCAGAGAGTCACTGTGACTTCTTATTTCAGTAGTCCTTCCAGAGAACCCAGCTCCCCACACATTGCAAACAAACAATAAGGCCTCCAGGTATCAAGATCTCATTAGGATTTTCTGTCCTGAATTTTTTTGAGCAAAATCTGGAAAATGTGAAAGCATATTTAGATTTTATACACTCTCTGAAATGTGATTTATTAAGATTCTTAAATGTGGGCCTCTTATAGTATTTTGAATGAGATCTACCAACTCAAAGCGAATATTTTTCACAGATATCTTTAGGCTTTCATTAGAAAGCTATTTTCCCCCCTGTTGGTACATTTGGTTACCTCATTTTGCTGTCTCAGATTATAAAAGCTTACAGGGGTGTTTTTTGGATCATTTGCTGAGTCATTTCCTCAAATCATATTCCATTGTATCAGTTAACATATAGTTTTAAATGTACGTATTATAAATATCTGTAACCAAATCATTTGAAGGCTTGATAAATTTTTAACAAAGTTTGTACATTTTTTATGAAAGTTACTAGTAATGCTTTACTAAGTAGTGCAATGAATTTTTATTTTTAATCCCTGTGCCCAATTTTGGAGTTGAGAGGGTTGTTGGTAATAAATGTATGATGTACACTTAAAAAAAAAAGCTATCCAACCACTCAGAGCCAACTCTCCAACACTTCCTCACAGATCCCGTGGGTAGTCTCCAGGCCCCCGCTGCATACTGTGATGACCAGTCCCCCACACAGGTGCACTTGAACTACCACCAGGACTCAGAGTTTACCACAAATTACCAAATGGACCCAGAACTCTACATCTCCTACATCTACCCGTCCATGTCTTACTACTTTGATCATGATGTGATGTTAAAGGACCAAATGTTTTCTTCACTGATTTCATAAGAAAAGGGAAGATGCTGAAAATTGATGAAGCTGTAGAACCAAGAAGGTGACTACATCTTCCATCAGGATATCTAGAAACCAGACTGTGCTGACTGGGGACTGGATTGAATGCAATGGATTGTATGTCATGCTTGATAAAAAGTGTGAGTTGGTCACTGCTGGAGCTGCACAAAAAGGCTGCTGACAAAAATTAGCCACTATTTATATGATTTCACTAAGGCTTATTACCTGAATGAGCAGGAAGGCTCTACTGAAGAATTGGAGGAGCACTGCAACTGACTAGTGTAAGGTGGGCGCCCTGGTCACGGCACTTAGGAACCTATCTTTGACAAGCACCCCTGGGAGACAATGACACTGACAGCTAAACCATAGGCTGGCTTCCTCAAAGTCATGGGTGACTCTGTCACCAAGGCTGTGCATGCATTTGGGTTTACCTCTACTTTTTCCATAAGTTGTACTGAAACATCAACTTACATTCTTTCGTTTGTACCATTCTTTCAAATAGAGCAACTTTGTTAAGCTCCTTCTCAAAAAAAAAAAAAAAAAAAAAAACCTACAGTGAAATCTGCACACTCATTAGAATAGTTAAAAAATTGAAAAGCTGACCATGCCAAGTGTTATCAAAGAAGTAGAGCTCTATACATTACTGGTGGGGGTATAAATGGTGCAACCACTTTGGGAAAAAAGGCAGTTTATTAAAAAGTTAAACTATACATATCACATGACCTAGCACTTCCAAGAGAAATGACAGCACACGTCCATATAAAGACCTCTACAAAATGCTCATCGTAGCTTTATTTATTAGAGCTTAAAAGTGGAAACAATTTCAAATTTCCATCAAAAGGTGAATGTATAAATTAAGTATGGTACATCTATTCAATGGAATACTACCCTGCAATTAAAATGGATGGGATATTTGTAAGTGCTATAACATGAATGAATTTCAGAATCATTATACCAAGTGAAAGAAGAAAAAAAAACACAATACATCCTATATGATTTCACTTTTATGAAGTTATAAAAATGCTAGCTAATGTATTCTGACAGAAAGATCAGAGGTTGCTTGGAGAAAAGGGGTGAGGAGGTATTATAGGTAGGGATTACGAAGTGGCGCAAAGAAGCTTTTGAGGGTGATGAATATATTCATTATCTCGCAGGGGTGGCTTAAATTCTCCATCCTAAATATGTGCAGTTTATATAGGTCAACTATGCCTCAATAAAGCTGTTGAAAAAAATCTCTATGTGGCATAAATTTACCATAGATGTATCTTTAAATACATATTTTAAATGATGCTTTGAAGTGTTAGGTCTAGCACAGGGGTGAGCGCACTGGGAGCAGCAGTGACCGCTCCCTTCATTAGCTTGGGTCCTAGCCATCATCACTTTGGGCATTTTGCCATTCTCTCTGACTTTTAGGTCCAAGTTCACACAGGGTTACTGGTGTTAATGGCTTGCTCTTTCACCGCGTATCTTGTTCTCCTGACATATTTTTCTCAGGGATTAGATTCTCAATGAGGCTTTTTAAAAAAGTAAAATTGGTAAACACCCCTCTTCCATTTCTTCCTGAAAAAAACCCATACTGGTTCTTAAAGTAAATGATACTGCCTTTGGGTTTTGTTTTTGGTTTATTTTAATTTTATTTTTATTTCATTTTTTTTGCCAATTAACTTTATTATTGTATTAACTTTAGTATTAACTTCAGTTAATAAGTTAGTTTTAGGTGTACAACATAGTGACTCAACACTTCTATACCTTATCAATTGCTTAAGTGTAGTTATTACTGACTATTGCCTATGCTGTACTTTCCACCACTGTGACTTATTTATTTTATAACTATAACCTTATACCTCTTAATCCCCATAACCCACTTCATCCACCCTCCCCACCTCCCCTTTGGCAACCACCAGTTTGTTCTCTGTATTTATGAGTCTGTTACTCTCTTTCTTGTTTGTTTTGTTTTTATATTCCTCATATAAGTGAAATAATATGATATTTGCCTCTCTGTATGACTTATTTCACTTAGCACAATACCCTCTAGATCCATCCATGTTGTCACAAATGGCAATTTCATCCTTTTTTATGGCTGAGTAATATTCTGTTGTATATGTATACCACTTCTTCTTTATCCATTCATCTCTCAATGGGCATTAGAGTTGCTTCCGTATCTTGGTTATTGTAAATAGTGCTGCAGAAACATAAGGTTGCGTGTATCGTTTCAAATCAGTGTTTTGGAGGTTTTTAAATATCAGCAGTTTAATTACTGGATTATATGGTATATCTATATTTAATTTGGGGGGGGGAGAATCTCCATAAATTGGCATACTTTCCATTGAAAGTTGGTATAAGTAGAAAACTTTGTTAATTTGTCCAAGAAAATTAAGAAGTGTGAGGGCTGGTTCATGGATCCCATCTGGTTCTTGACTTAATTTCAGTCCACAGTCAAGCAGCCTCTAGTGACAAGCTGTTTTTACCTTCTGTGGAAAGCATTCACTAGCTTCATGAGTTTGAAGGAACAAAAACTCAAAGACTACAGGATGAAGGTACTTCTCTGTGAGAAGCTGTCTTGCTTGTTTCTGTGTTAAAGGCTGTATATCTCTCCCTTTACAGGCCCCCTTTCTTTATCTCTTTCTATGTGACTGTGTGTGGTCTCCTTGCATGTCTATTTCTACTCCCTCTTCTTCAGTTCTCTTAACTATATCCTAAAGTTAAATTTTTTTCATTATTTTATTTATTGAATGGGATGTTTGAATTGCCTTCCTTAAAAGTAGATGGGTGGCATATTTTATTCCTTTCAAAAAGCGACCCTAACTAGAATGAAACAAATAAAATCTAGTTGCCATATGCTTATGAATACAGCATACAGCATATGCAAATAGCCATATATGTCCTTCAACTTACTTTTCTCTGGGGTAAAGACACTGCTCTCCTCACCTCTCTCCCTGCCAGCTATAATTAACATGTAAAAATGTAGTGAATTATTATAGTTCACAGACTTATTTGTAGGTGGTGTCAGAAAGTGCATTACCATGGAGTTGACAGTGTATTATTTTCCTCTTTTTTTTACCTATTTTAATTGCTAGTAAAAATATGATCATTAAAATAAAACTAGTTAGGTATATTTATTTTTAAAAACTTGCTTATTTTACAAAATTGTAATTTTCCCCCCCAAAAGTTGGTAAATTTCATTTTGATTATGAAATCAGTAGCAGTCAATGAGAAATGTCAATCATTTTACATTGACATTGGCTACTTTTCCTATCTTTGGATGGGAGGGCAGTTGTGACCATATCATTCACACGGATATCAGAATATCAAGGACCCTGGTTTTAGATATTCAGTTTCCCACAGTATAAGACCTTTGAACATCTCAGAAAATTTACTTCATAAACTATTGCTAATCACTGTAAGTCTGGTGTTCTACCAAATAAAACATAAAGCCATGATAATGGACTTTATCAACAATTAAAGTACAATATGAAATAATAATAGAGCAAGAAAAATTGCCTTGAGATTATAAAAGAGTTTTGGAAACCTTAAGCAAAAAATACTGTAAAATGATTTAGTCAATTCTGCAAGGAGATTAGAAGAAAAACCTGCTGAAAATCCTGTGCCTCTGATTCTACATTACATTTTATTATTTAATTACAGAGAAACACAAGACAGGCGAAGTTTTTTTGAAATACAAACTGGAGAGAACTTCTTTTGCAGGTTCTTTATTGTATCATCATCTCTTTCCAACTCTGTTCTTACTCTGTGACTTCCTGATAAAGAACAGTTATAAAATTTCCAGCATTACACCCACCTGCAGCAGCAAGATTTAAAGATGGGAGTATTTCCAGAAGGAGAGTTCAGCCACATTCCCACTGACCTCTGAGGATATAAAGCAGCCTCAGAGTGACAAGGAGCAGCAAGGCTTTTAAACAATAGACATCTATTTAGAAGGAGTTCACACCTGCTTTCCTGTCCCTGCGAGAAAAGCAATGACATCTCAGCAATTAATACTCATAGACCAAGAAGCTGATAGAATGTTCCATTGAATCTGGAACAAGAAGCGACCACCAATAAGATGAGGAGAAATCACAAGAGCAGCTCAAATTAGCTGTTGGCCTCGGATGTTTCCATATGGCAAAGATCACATACTCTTCTTGGAAAGGAACAGTCAGCAGGCATTGCATGCTTTACCCGCAGTACTGTGGATCTCAGGGTGAGACTAGTTCTTCATGTCTGCCTGGGAAGGGACCTGGAGGCTGCAGCCTTCCCTGGGATTCTTAAAAAACAATTTCTGGCAGCTGATGTTCTTCTCTTCTTTTGTGCCTCAACTCAGTACTAGGCTGAGGAGGCTGGGACAGAGGCATCCAGGCCTTGGATTCTTAGGTTGCCATAAGTCCCAGAATTCCTTACTGTGTAGTCTCACTTGCCTTTGTAAAGTCAAGAGGGCAGCTCCCACCACACTTCTGCCATCTTGGCTGCCCAAACCTCAATATGGCCTCTGGTCAACTGCAAGCAGGGAATATTCTTGCCAACCCCATGCTGTGGGAACTGTCTAGGCTCAAAGACATTGGCCATGTCAAATCTAGGAAGAGCCAGAGTTCAGATTATCTGGGAGGAAGACATGGTGTTCGGAGTAAGTATTGATTTATATCAGGTGGATCAAGCTGAGGATAAAAATGACTAGGTTCAAGGAAATTGTTGCATCCCTGGGTGATTAAGAATTCAGCAGAACCTGATCAGGCTTAAAGGATCATCAAAGACTAAAGGACAAAGGACTCAAGGTCAGGTGCTTCTAATATTATATTGATAATAGTTATCAGTTGGAGTCTTTCTACGTCTCAAACTAGTTTGGTAGTTGGATATGTGTTCATCCTCAAAAAATATTTACAACCATATTAGGTGGATTTGCATATCAAAAAATATTTGTAAAGAACGTATTCTGTGCTGGATTAAGTGTTTAAATATGGGGATAAAGCTGAGAGCAAATCAGAAGTAACCCTTGCCATCTTGGAGCCTACATTCTATCTAAACATTCTCTTCATTCTATCGGTAGTGAAACCAGCACTCAGAAATTTTAACTTACCTTGGGACACATAGCTTGTAAATAGTGGGACTGGGAAGTTTCACACTGAGACCCTCTGGCTCAAATATCTTTCTTGTAAGCTCTAGACTAGCAATTTTAAACTGCTTTCCTATGATACACATTATATTTGATATCTGGTATATAACATGCTCTCAAAGGCTGGGTTGTATTATTGATAAAACAGACTTGAGTTTTTCTCTCTCATTCAATGTTAGAAAATGCACCCAGAAGAAAGTGAGTGTTATAGGAATAGTCAAGATTCTACTCTAATTTATTTTCTTTTAAAAAAATATTTCAAAAACATAATTGATTTAGTTATCACGAGTACAAGCCTTACATGTAAGTGTTAAACACAGTTATTCCTCAGTTGATGAGCTGTTTGCTGAGCCATAGGTCTGCTAGACTATCCTTGCTCTGCCTAGTGGGTCAAGCATGGGACGTGGAGGAGAAGGCGTCCCAGACAAGAACTCTTCATCTCAAAATTACAGAGCTATTTGGCAGTCTGACAGTCTCCTTTCCTCTGTCTCTGGAGGATTAAGGGGCCAGGTTTTCTGAACTCATTTGGCTTGTTTCTCATTGCAGAACCCTGGAGAAATACATTTTCTGACTGAGGAGGAGTCTTCAGTGTGGAAAGTCCAGTTGTGGCACTTCTGTGTCAGTTTCCATCTGAGTCATTAAGGCCTCTTCCACTGGACACAGAAGTCTTGAGGATAGAGTTAAAGGTATAGGATCATAAGATTCTTACCTCAGATGATAAAACTGAATATTTGGGGTGTGGTTACATTAGCTTAGAAAGACAGTTATAAGCTAATCTTTATTCTAGAACCAGAGTTCTCCCTCAGCTAAGCAGAACTTATATATATATAGAAAAGTTTCTTCTTACATAACAGAGAAGTTGAGGAAACTGTTACATATGCACTCATTCCTTTATATTCTAATAGAAGTATTCACAGTGTAACAAAACCAATGAAATTTTTTTGGGGGTAGGAAAACATCATATCAGCCAGGTTTTGGTAAAAGATTAAGAAACCAATGTAGGCAGTTCAAGTACATGGTGTTTAATGGGGGGAATTAGATGTTTATAAAATCAATGGAAAAGCTAGAGAAGCAAAAGTGGAAGCTACAAACTAGACATTTATATTCAAGTTCACACCACTGCTATTGGGATCTACTGCCACCCTGCCCAACGCCACACCCAGAACCTGGAGACGGAGAGGGGGACTTGGAGTCTGGCTCCTGTATACCTACAATCCACCCATCATGACCACAGAAAGTTGGCCTGTCCCACACTTCCACCTTCTAAATCTCTTGGGAGTACTTCTCACTGGTGGAAAATAAATAGCATCCATGATGCAAAATCAGTTGCTGGTTGCAAGAAAGTTTCAGAGATGTAGTGTTTGCTTTTCCAAACCTGAAGGAGGTCGAGAAGGTTGTAGAGAGCAGAAACTATCTAGTGCACATCTGTTGTTGTGTTACACTAAAAACACAGGAAACATTACTGTTATCCTCCATAAGCATAGGATCCTGGCAAAGTTAATGTATGACCAATAGATGGGAGACTTCAACAGCCAGGAACTACAGGTTACACTTACCAAGATAATTATGTTATATAAAAAATATTTTTTTCTAGTAAATTCAAGTATGCTCTTCATAAGAAGTGATGGGATTGTATCATTTAAAATTTTCACAGCTCTATGATGCTTATGCATTAAATATTTTTTAATAATAAATTTATTTTTTATTGGTGTTCAATTTGCCAACATACAGAATAACACCCAGTGCTCATCCCATCAAGTGCCCCCCTCAGTGCCCGTCACCCATTCACCCCCACCCCCCACCCTCCTCCCCTTCCACTACCCCTAGTTCGTTTCCCAGAGTTAGGAGTCTTTATGTTCCATCTCTCCCTTTCTGATATTTCCTACCCATTTCTTCTCCCTTCCCTTTTATTCCCTTTCACTATTATTTATATTCCCCAAATGAATGCATTAAATATTTTTGACATCTTTGCAGATAAATAGCTTGAAAGTTTTGAGTGAAATGAACCATTAATTGGAAAAAATAATTTAGATTTTCATTAATGAAAAATCTTATACCCAGTGTTCTAATCCAGTCTAATAAATATCACACTGATTAATTATGTTTGTGTTGATTGATTTTTAAATTTTTATGACAAAAATGAACAATGCCAAAGAAGCTGATTCCAGTAAATTAAATTTTCCTGTGGTTCAATTTTCTTTTCCTTCTTCTGTGACTAGATTTAGGATCTAACATATATCAGGATGCTATTTTCTGGTATGAAACACAAAAAAAGACTAAAGAGTTGAATGATATTAACTGAATAATGTTGAAGAAATCTTTCTGATCTTCAGGGGCCCAGGAAACAGACTGTGAGACAGGAATTTGCCTGGAGGTAGTTAATTAGTGAGTGTCCTTAAGAGAAATGCCCATGAGAACTAAGGAATACAGGATTGGGCAGGAGTAGCTGAGCTATGACTTAGCTGTACCAGAGGCTCAGAGGATCATCTGGAGTGGAGATGACCTTTTAGAATTGTCCTGAGTCCCCTGCTTGCTCTCTCTCTCTCTCTCTCTCTCAAATAAATTTAAAAAGTATTAAAAAAAAAAAAGAAGAAGAAGAATTGTCCTGAGTCAAGGCAATTGACTTGTATTGTATTGTATACAAGGTCGACTCCTTGTATACCTGTCTTGACTGTCCTGGATGTGGGTAGTGTTCATGGAATAGATGTCATCTTGGGTGAAACAGTATCCTTCTACAAAAGGAAATGTGCAGAGAGGAACTCATCTATATCTATTAGTAGTCAACACCCTGGCATCTGGAAGTGCCTTAAGTCATAAGGAGAATCTGACTGGCAAACCACAGCATTGATTACATCTCTGACAGACACAATTTAAAAAATACCCTAATAGTGACTTAGTTCTCAATACTGTCTTATTTAAGAAAAACATTTGCTTGGACATACTGATTCATTCTATATCAAAAATACAGTATATGTCTTGTTAAATTTTAAATTCTGGACAACATTCTGCTTAGCTTATACCTATATTGAAAAAAATAACCATTTGTGGGATGTGCGCAGAATATAGTGTTTTTTCTATGTCAGAAGGTAGTTTTAATTTATTTTAGAACTACTTTGAGAAATTAAACTTTGATTCTGTGTTGTATGAATTACAACTATTGTGAATATTCTCTTATTACTCTTGCATAATGGTTATGGGTATATGGGTAGCCTATTTTCCAGGCAACTTTAAGTATCTTGCATGAGAAGAGATTTTGTTTTTAATCTGATATATCATTTGGTTATAAAAAATGAGTCTGAATCTTCAAGAAGCAACCTAGTTCTATTTGCATTATTAAGCTAATGCTTCAGGTCCTTCAATGAACAAGTTTCAATTTCATGAATTGGAAAGTACAATACTGTCTGGCTAGTTAAAATTAAAGGAAAGGATACAAATTTCTAGTTACATTTGTTTTATGATATCTTGTATTAGAGGTCAAGTAATCTATAAAGCAGTGCATACAAGGAGGCATGTGATAGAGACATGAAGTTGATTTTGTGGAACATCCAACTGAGATCATGAAGTACAGTCATTTGAGGAAGTTACCTCAAAATAATAGTAGATGTGGGGTGCCTGAGTGGCTTAGTTGGTTGAGTGACTCTTGATTTTGGCTCACGTTATCATCTCAGGGTTGTGGGGTTGAGCTTCACCTTGGGCTCCAGGATCAGCATGGAGTCTGCTTGGGATTCTCTCCATCTCCCTTTCCCTCTGCCCTCCCCCTACTTAGGTTCACTCTAAATCAATCAATCAATCAATCAATCAATCAATCAATCAAATCTTTAAAATGATAATATATATGACATATAAAATTATAGAAACATAGGCATGCAAAAGTTACTGCATTTGGCACAGGAGCCAGGTGATTAATAGAAATCAATCTGTGTTACAGAAAAGAAAAAAATTACTATTAATCAGCAGCACTCAGCAAGGAAATAAAACCAGAGGGAGTTTTAAATAGAGACAAGTAAGGAGAAACTTTCAAGTGAAGAAATTAGCAGCAAATCTTGGGAAATACAAATATATATAAAAAACAGTCATGGTTGAAGATAAATAAATCATATTATGATTGATATATAAACCACCACAGGAATGACAGCTATTTTCTAGAGAATATTAATATACTAGTATTTTCTGATGTTCACTAGACCTTGTTTCTTTTGTCAACTTTATTTTCTTAAAATATATCTTTTCTTCAGAGAGATTGCTGTTACTGATATTTCAAAAGCTCACGGGAATGGTTTTCTCCTTTCTTCATGTTGCATTTAAATCATCCTGAAACTTTTATAATCAGATACACATTTGGCTGCTGAACAAAGAACAGACTCACCAGTCACATAATTACCTGGGGCTGTAACAATGATTCATTTGCACTAAGATGGTTAAGGAATGCTTAGGTTCTAGCTGAAAGCCAACACTCCAATGGTGAACATCAATGATTTTTTAAATGAATCTGGAAGATATTTTACCCAAATTTCTTCTATCAGTGAGTAAAAAAAACAAAACAAAAAAAAACAACAAAAACAACAACAACAACAACAACAACAAAAAACAAGAACACTGAAATTGCCTTGCAAAATTAGCTTTTGGAGTTGGAGTATCCATCATAGAAATCAGTTGTATGTATAATGGGCTCTTTATTGGCTGTTGATTGTCATCTAGTGATCCAAGGAGACTCATCACATAAAACCAAGGTATTGTAACAGGTGACAGTAAAGAAACAATATTATCACTAAGGACACCTACCTTCCAAAACCCCTTACCCATGATTTCTCCTGGCTGAGCACCAAGTCCATTTGAACCGATATGCTCAGTGTTTCCCAGCACCCTCATGACCTAATCACCTCCCAAAGGCCCCACCTCCTAATATCATCATAATGGGGGGTAAGTTTCAATACATGAATTTTGAAGAAACGCAAACATTCAATCCATAGCACTGAATGTTCAGATATTATTATTATATTTTTCTTTAAGTCCTGTGTCTTTCTTACAAAAATATCCCTAAGTATTTTTTTGTTTGGTTTGCTATTATTGACTGATAGTTGTTTTTCAGTTTTGATCTTTAACTGGTGGTTAATATAAAGAAAGTTTGTTTTTGTTATTTTTTCTTTTATCTGGCTTATTCACTATATTTATAGTCTGTTATGTATTCTGGGCATCTAATAATTTCACAAATATGTATAAGTAACTTTGCCTCCTCTTCTTTAATATTGATTAATTGTATTTATTTTCTCACTGCATTTGTTAAAGCCTCCCAAGTGATGCTGAATTATAGTAGTGTTATCAGGTATCTTTCACATTGTTCTGATTTTTAGTGGAAATTATCTGAGTATTTCACTATTTCATATACTAGAGTTTTGGTAACTAGTATTTATCATACTTAAGTAGTTTTCTTCTAGTTCCGTTTTATGTAGATATTTTATTGCAAGGTTTAACACAATTCCAGGAATTGAGGGAGTGGAATAGATTGAGTGGAGAATGTCTCATGATGATACATAGAGAGAAAGAAGCCAGTAAGTACAAGAGTCTGATGAAAATCAAAGAGATGAATTATTTAGCAATGTTGTGAATAGGGAGAGTTACATATGAAGTTTATAGGTGGAGAGAGGCAGGCTTGAGGAAGAGGTAGAGCCTCTTCTCTGGCAGAGCGGGAGAATGGGAAGACAAGGTACTCAAAGCCCCAGAGAAACTCTGACTTGAAGAAGAGGGATGTTTCTCTTTTTTGTGAATGACCTCTCCCCCTTTCATGAAAGATACTGGTTGTAAAATGGACAGACACACAGGGTTTATCTGAAGTGTGGGATGGACAGGTGTGAGTACAGGTTGTGTCACAAGGGCTGTAAGACTCAGAATGGTGAATATGGACTGGGGCAAGGGAAGCTTGATGGAATTTAAAAATGGGTAGATTAGTGATAGTGAGTTCAAGGGGGTTGGTGGATGTGAAGAAGCTATGATCAGAGGGGGTGATGTCAAGATTCCACGGAAGAAGAGTCTTCCATCTGCTAAAGTTGGATGTAATGGTTTAGCAGAGTAATTGTGAATGCAGTGAAAAGGGAACTCCAAGGCAAGCATTTTGAAGGTGCCCTCTCAGGGCACCTGGTGGCTAAGTCGGTGAAGCATCTGACTTTCCCTCAGGTCATGATCTCAGAGTTTTGGGATTAGCCTGCCTTCTTGGGCTCTCTGCTTCTCTGTCTCCCTCTGCTCCTTCCTCCTACTTGTGCTCTCTCTCTCAAATAAATAAAATCTGAAAAAAAAATATCTTCAACATGGTGGCTGAAGGAAGTCTAAATTGATGGTAGAGATCTTGGGAAGAAAGAACAAAAATAAACCAGGGCTGAGCCCTTGAAAAAACTAAGATCTGAAGATGGCAGTGATGAGCATGGGCAGGGAAGTAAGCCTGTATAATGAGCTTAGTTGAGTGTCAGTGGTGGCCTTGACTGAGGCAATTGGGAGGAAGGAATACTTGGGGACTCTGGGGGCTTACAACGTGAATCTGATGAGTTGATGGATACACAGATAGATGGTAAATTATCTGAGGGCAAGAGAGGGGTACATGTTCAGGAGTCTGCAAATGGCCAAGGCAAGTGAGCGTGGTTTGGAATCATGTGTTATTGGCATCAGAGTTTGGTGATTATGCTGTATCTTATCGATGGAGAGCTGGACCCAAAGATTCAATTAGAACTTTGGGCAGGTGGCTTTGCAAAACCTTGTTTTACAGGAGGCATAGTGGGTTAAAAGATTCTTTGACTTACCCCTGTGTGTGTGTGTTGTGCGGGTGTTAAAGTTGCCATATTTAGCAAACAAAATAGCAGCCTGCTAAATTTAAATTTCAGAAAATAAGGAATAATTATTTTAGTGTAAATACATCTCATGCAATTAAGCATATTTCACAGGACTACTTAGATTAATTTTAAAAAGATTATTTTTAAAAATTTATCTGACATTTAGATTTAACGTGTGTTTTCTTTTACATGTGCTTGTGTGCATATGTGAGCAGTGATATGAGCTGCTGAACTGTGCTTTCAAACTTATTTTTTTTAAAAGAGTAGCTCAGAATAAGTCATGAGAAACCTTATCGTTGTATGTCTTCCTAATCATTATAATTTTAAAAGGCAATCACATTTATACATAGGAGATTATTTCAGATTTTTGAAAAAGGCTTCCAAGGTTTAATCTGAAATAGAGGAATTTGTTGATTAATAATAGCTTAAATAATAATAATTAATGTTTTCATGTACCTCCTCACTTTATTTTAAGCTAAAGAATCATTTACTTAGATCTTACTTTTTAAAAAATTGAAGCAGCCAAAAATTATGAAGTTCACACATTATAGAAGCCTGAGTTGGCTTTATAGCAGGTGGCTTCTGATCCCTTGACAAGATTCTCACCCTCTGTACTTGGAGAAGAATGTGGTTATTATGGGCTTGCTAGATGGGTAATTTCTGGGGCAGGCTGGTAGCGCTCCTACATGTGTGGCTGAAGTGAAATCCAGTAGTTCTTCCAACTGTGTTTTGTGTGTTTACAAAACAGTTCCCAGCGGCATTCATCTTCCTCACACTGGATGGACAAGCCCATTGAGGTAGCATCTCACTGACATTAGATCTCATAATCATTCCTGGAATTTTCTCTGTTACAAATTCTTGTCAGCTCTCTGAAGCCCTCTTCCCCTCAGAGAGGAACCACTTAGTTCTGTGTGTGCCATGACCTCCACTGCTCCTCGGGGCTCCTCCTTTCCTATGGGCCCTGAGAGCTATGCCAATTCCAGGCTGCTGGCAGAGGGATAGCAGACATTTAAACTCACTGCTCTGTGACTTTGCAACTAGGTGCCTGGCAGCTAATTTATCTTCAGCTTCTCCTGTGTGAGTGCATGGTTCTTTATGATTCACATCAATTATGAAATGACACAAAAACCTCCCAAGGTTGAGAATAGTATTCATAGATTCCAGGTAAGGGGAGTAAGAATCAAAAAGGAAAAGACAAAGAAAATAGCATTTATTGAGAATCTGCTTTGTGCCTAGCACTGTGTTGAGCATTTTCCGAACATCATCTCATACCTAAGAATTAGATACTGTAGGAACTAGGATTTATAACACATATTTTGCAGATGGAGGCACAAGCTCAGAAAAGCTAAGAGATGTTTCCAAACATGTAGCTAAAGAGTGGTGGAAGAAGAATCCAAATGAGGCCTCAGCTCCAAAGCCCATGTTTGCCCCAATTCACCATTGTTCTGTCTGGAGGTCAGTTAGCTTTACAAGTTTACCCAGTTAGGATATGAGAGATGGAAGATTCAGACTTCGTTAGGTCTAACTGAATGAAAATTAGCATTTAATGGGGCTGATTAAACCATTTAAAAAACATTGATGTCCATAGTGGGTCCAAAAAAAAGCACTGTGGCTCTTTCATTCATAAATTTCAATAATTTTTACATAAGTGTGTGTACTTTGGGGAATGCATGTTGCAAGTTGCCTTAAGAAAGATGTTAACAGTCTGGAAGTGGGGCCTACCCCTCGCTTGCTCCTTCTCCAAGTCTTAGTGCTTAAAGTTAATTGAGTAAACCTGGACGTTTGACTATACTTTATTCACACAGTGATAGGGACTATGCCGATGCCATCCCTCTGATGACAGAAGTCATGCAACTAGAGCACACACAGAATCCTGACACATTTCTTAAGCAGCAGAAAGCATCAGAGCGTAGATATGCAGAGAAAGCATTGGATAGTTTCCTTAGAAGATAGACCAGGGGTAGGTCGGAGCCTTTAACAAATGTGAACAATTAAAAGAGACTTAACTCCAAGTTTTAGCTTTGGAGCTAACACCCTGTAGGACTTTGGGCAGACTGCTTAACCTATCTGGGTTGTCAGTTTCTCCATCCAGTTGGGGGCTGGGTGACCCAAGTCTTTGTTTATTTACCTCTTGTATTTTGTAATACTGTGACTTAGTTTCCTGAATTTTGCTTTCATCTGTTAAAAAGCAAAGTCCCTTGTAATGGACTACTGCTATGACAGGATTCCTCTAGAAAGCAGAATCAGGGTAGCCATGGAAAAATGGTATAGCAGGTGAGACTGCCTCTTTTTAAAATTTAATTCAATTAATTAACATATAGTGTATTATCAGATTCAGAGTAGTGATTCATTGGTTGCATATAACACCCAGTGCTCATTCCATCAAGTCCTTCCTTGATGCCCACCACCCAATTACCCCATTCCCCACACACCTCCCCTCCAGCACCCCTCAGTTTGTTTCCAATAGTTAAGAGGATTGTCTCCATCTTATTTTATTTTTCCCTCCCTTCCCCTATGATCCTCTGTTTTGTTTCTTAAATTCCATATGCTGCATCCCAGTGTTTGTAGCATCAATGCCCACAACAGCCAAAATATGGGCCAAGCCCAGATGTCCATTGACAGATGAATGGATAAAGAAGATGTGGTGCATTCTCACACACACGCATATGCACACAATGGAATATTACTCAGTCATCAAAAATGAAATCTTACCATTTACAATGACGTAGTTGGAACTAGCAGGTTTTATGCTAGTGAAATAAGCCACTCAGAGAAAGCCAATTATGATATGATTTCACTCATACGTAGAATTTAAGACTGCCCTTTAAGGGTCTTCCTTCCCCCATCTATTTCCTGTTGGCCTTGGGCACCCAGTTACAAACAATGTTGCATCTTGCCTGCCTTTAGCATCTTCCTTTGATCTGTTCCTTTGCAGGCATATTTCCATGCACAGACTTTCCTAATGGGCTCTTGCCTCCTTCTTATATCCCTTCTAAACTGGTCTCTTTTGGGCCTTATCCTGGGTCTCACACAGAGACAGTGCACACTCAGGTAAGATTTTTAATCTTGGCTTTGTCTTCTCTCAGACTGACACAGGGAAAACTACTTCACATTTCTGTGATCCAGTTTTCTCATCTGTGAAATTGGGGAGATGATGGTCCTTTCCTCATTAGCAGATTGTGTGCATTAAGTGCGTTCACGTTGAAAAGTTTAGCACAGTGCATGGCATATAGTAAATGAGCAATATATATTATATAAAAGATAGGATTAGATGTTTCTGAGTGACTACTGTAACCTACTAATTAGTGCTTATGTACTCATGGATTGCAAGGACTATACATTTTTTTCATCCCTGAATACGAATGTGAATTTTCCCATTTTTGTATATTAATGAAATGAATGGAATTCCCAGCAATGGTTTACTATGGAAGCAGACATTTTGGGTAAGAACCCTTTCAGCAGTCTTCAGATCACACCGCATAAACTCCCTTTGAATCATGGAGCTGGCTCTGTGAATGGACAGTTGACAGCATTGGGTAGGAGGCTGCCCATGCTTGCCAGCACCCTTGACAAGAGTGAGCAAAACTTACTACATAGGTACTATGTAGTACTGCATTTCTTATAGCTTTCTCTAAATGGTGTTGGTTGTGGCAACTAGATGTGTTCACATTTCCCACTAGGCTCCTATGTAAAAGAATTATGAAAGCATCATAGAGCATCTGTAAATGCATTTCTTTCCCTCTGCATCAGCCTTCAATATTACTCTACCTATGGGATCCTACATATCCACTTCATGCTTCTATTGACTTCAAATGGGAGAGAAAAGACTATTGATTGGCATAATTTCTCATTTTGAAGTAATCTATATTGTAGAAGTTTGTAACTATTCAATGAAATTGCTATCCACATGTGAACAGAAAGTCTGGATTTCTTTTTCAACCATTATTCATTTCCTTTTTAATGAAATCTTAGGACAGGGGTTTTTTTGGGGGAGGGGTAAGAATCAGAAATTCGTAGAGAATGTAAATAAACAGAAAAACAAACCAAAAGGAATCAATCTTTTACAATGTCATACTTAGCTCCCTCTATTAATTGAGTTTGACATTTGGAAATTTATAAAAGGTTTAGCATTATATCTATCAGGATTTTCCACATGAAGGAAGCATTTTCCTTTGAGTCCACTTGACAATTTTAAGCATCAATATCCAATGAGTTTCCAGTGCCAGAGTGATTAAACTCAAACTTGTAAATGGTTTGGTTGAGTAACAATGGGACTCTTTACTATAAAACCCAACCTGGTCAGAGATTGGTTTTTAGAAGAAACCATGTACTTTGTTAATTAGGGTTTTCTTTTTAATAAAAAAGTTACAGGAAATATTTTGAAAAGCAAAATAAGAGGACATATGAAATGTTTCTATCTGAACCAGAATAAGATTCAGAATCTAGAGCAGAGCTTCAAAAGCCAAATATCCAACTGAAATTACAAGAACAGCTGCAATGTGTAGTGGTTTCGGAATAATGATGGGAGCTATCTGGTATTGTTTTTTTTTTTTTTTAATAAGATTCGTATTCTTGTCTTCTATTTTTTACCATAGTCAAAGTGTCCTGGCTAATAAAGAGTATTCTGTAAATGAAATGAATGACTAGAATAACCTCTATAAACCTCCAGTAGGCTACTAACCATGTCCATGGCCATGTCTCTTCTAGTATAAGAAAAATCTTCTCACATTACTTAGACATATTCACGAGGTATTTCCCCATTCTGTTTTAAACATATTTTGTTTTGTACACTTTACTTACAATAATTATCTCTTTCGTTGAAGGAACATTTAAACAACTTCAGGGGGAAAAGCACAAGGTAAGACATCTATATTTGAAAAGAGACATTGAAATATCAACTTCAAAAAGCATGGGGGAGAAAACAGTCATGTTTCCTGTTTCTTTTCCAAAACAAAGGAAGTAAATTCTTTCATGGTTTTTATTTGTTTTTCAAATCACATTGTCCTCAACTTTTAAAATAATAGCCTTCCTTGACAGTCATTTAATAATTGTGAGTGATCTATGACTTTATTATAAAGTATTCATCTAATGATCTATTTCCTTTACCCCAGGGGCCAAGTACAAAGCTAGGGAATTATCTTGGTGATACTTTTAATAACTTCCTGTGGGATTGCAGACCTCAACCTAAGCTGACTCTGCAAAGGAGTTAATCATGTAATTTCACTGATTAGACACCACAGGGTTACTAATGAGAAACTTCAGTTTAGTGATAAACTTTTTTTTTTCCAGGAATATTTTGAGAGGCCTGTAACCTTTGGCTGACACCCAGCAAGGCTATTAGTTTAACCATGGGATGCACTACCAAATGCATCAGAGTCAGCAGAACTTCTTTTCTGGAAAGTTGATTGTAAGAATAGTTTGGTTAAAGAGACCTCAGAAACAGATGGAATGGGTGAAAGGGGGAAAAAAGACAAGCATAAAAAAAACCCTTCACTTCCGTTGGTTGGCATAACTGCAGCTCCTAATGTCCTTTCAACCATATGTTCAAGATGGAAACTGCAGTTCACATTTAAATGTCACGCTGCCCTCGGTTCCATAAACATGTATCATCCATCACTAAATATTTAGATCTGAATTGTTGGAGCGGAGTTCTGTGCCAGGGGTAGGGGGATTAATTCCTCTCAAGGTCCTCACATGATGGATTTTCCATTGAAGTAAACATCCGAGAAGAGCTCACACTAAAGCCATAAAATATATAAATAAAGTTTAAAGTTTAATTAAGTCAACATTATTTAAAGTGGTTGTCATATTTTATGGTGAACTTTCCGTGTTTATTTTGTATGACTCCTAATAAATAGCCCCTCCTGATCAGACAAAAAGCACAGCTAGGTTAAAGTCCAGGGCTCCACATTTAGGGCCAGAAGAAGAATATTCCTGAGTTGTGGATAAGGCAACTACCTCCCCACCCCATTCTGTTTCTGTTTCAGAAACTAACTTGTTAGCCAGACACTAAGTCAATATCTTGTACAGACAGAATGTTTGAAAATCCTTCAAGGCTTTATCGGTTGGACTGTGGGGAGACATTCTATACCCACACAGATCAGAACACAGAATAGCAAATAAAGGCGAATAACCCAAGTGATAGAGTAACTTTCGTTTTATATTTTAAATTTCTTGTAAAAATGGAAAGCATAAGAAGAAAAATAACTGATTCAAGTTAAGTTTATACTGGCTTATTGACTTCTTAAAATATTTTCTCTTAAAAGCTAAATCATTTTAATGTACATAACCCTCTTCAGCCCCCAGAATAAATCAGGAATCTAGGGCACTTAATTTTCTCCCTTAATCGATAATAGTATACTTTTTTTCTTGTTTGATGGGTGCCGTATTTAAGGAGAGAGAGAAAGCAAAGGACACAGATCAGCTAAAGTGAATGCCTAAAATAAAATAAATAAAATAAAATAAAATAAAATAAAATAAAATAAAATAAAATAAAATAAAAAAGCGAATGCCTTACAGCACAGTGTGGAAGCACAGCTGCCATTCGGTGTGGACTTTGTCTTTTTAAAGCAAAAGCTTCCTCAATATGATAGTGAGAGCCCTGGTTCTTCCTACAAAAGTAGTTTCTGTCCAAAGAAATATTTAAGCCTGTAAGGAAACTTTTGGAGTTGGAATAAGCCACTAACTGTCTTGACCAACCTTGATGTTTTGTGAGAAAACCAAAGCTGGGAGAAGTTAATTGTCCCAGTTCACACAGCTAACTGAGACAAAATCTTTCAATGCCCATTTTACTGCTTTCCTATAAACAGTATTGCTATCACGATGTGGATATCTGCTGAGGAAATGCATGGTAGGCATAATGGATGGTCTTGGAGAAGATTAAGAGTATAATAATATCTTCAATGGTTCTTGCATATTTTCAAAGGTGATTTGATGCAAAGGGCTAATTACCAAGCTTCTGTTTCCTTGTGTGTAAAATGCAGCTACTGTGAGATACTGATTAGAGATCCTATTTGTCAGGTGCATCTTGTATACACTCAATAAATACTGTTTTGATGGTATCGATTGCCATTGGTTTCATATCCACCTTTTAGAAGCTACAGATGAAGGGCATTATTTTTCCAAATTTCTAAATTACCAAGTTATGGGTATGGCTAAGAATAATTTCACTTCTTTCCCTAAATTGGGAGTTATATTTAATTTTGGCAAGCCCCAATATTTTATATATATATATAAAAGAATCTAGATGGGTTTGTTTTCTGGAGTAAAAATATGTATGAAATGAAAAGACACATGCTATCAAATGGTTTATTATCACTTGGACTAGAGTTTGAGGTTTTGACAAACTGAAAAAAATTTTAAAACATGACTGAAATTTGACAAGGAAAACACAAAATTCATTTCATTCTTTTCTGCTGAGGAAATGTCTCTTTACATCATCACACTTAGTGTTTTGAAATGTGACAATTAATCATACAGCAAATGATTAGGAAATAAGCAAAATTCAGTTAGTTATATGTGTATATTTTAATCCATCCCTCAAAGAAAACTATAGGGGAAAACCCTACCAATAACAGTATAAAAACTATGACCATTTCAAGAACTTATATCACTACCTACAAACTCTCTATCCTCTTTTGATTTTATTAGTTTTTCTCAACTCCTAATATCATTCTTATGTGAATTTTTGTTTCTAGATCATTTTCTCTTCATATTTCTACATATTTCTCTTTGTCACAATGAAACAATTGTATTTTCTTTATGGATATAACACAGTCTGTTAAATCACTCCTCTGCAGATTACATTAAAGGGAAAAGAAATGGAAACAAAATTATACTTTTGTCTAAAAGAGAACTTCTTGTTTTTGAGTTTTATTTATTTAAGTCACCTATAAACTCAGTGTAGGGCTTGAACTCAACCTCAACATCAAGCGTTGCATGCTCTTCGGAGCCAACCAAACACCCCAAGAAGCAGCTCTTTTTTTATTTTGGATGCTAATCATGTATCTCTTACACGTTGTAAATATTAAAAGAGAACTTCTGATTAAAACTGCTATTATAGAACACAAAAACATTATGCTAAATACAGTCAATATTGTGAAAACTTGCAAGTAATAACTCTAATTAGTTTATGGTTTCAACATCTAACAGATCTATTAAAAGATTGATTTAAAATTTACTAAAGAAAAACAGGGAAGCATAATCTCTACTCTCCTGATGAATGATATGATGTTTATCTCATATAAAATTATTTCACTGGATCATTCTTTTTTTTTCCCATTGGATCATTCTAATGGTTAAAAGTTCTTTATTAATTTTCACATTCCAAAATCATGTGTTAATTTTTCTATAATATACATGTATAATATACATGTACAAGCTTACACCTACATATATATAGACTGAAGAAACTATTATTATTTATTTCTTATAGGTGTGTGAAAGAAATCCACTCAGTTAAGAGAAATTTGCATTTAATTATTTAGTATTTTCTATACATGGATGACCAAACTGATATTTTCATGAATATTTTAAAAATGTCATCCACAAAATTCTGCTTTCTTTTCTAGTTATGTTGCTTGCTGAGAAAACCTTTTCTCTTGATTCACACCTAGCCTCATCCAACTAGCCTTTCAGGAGTGCAGTTTCTGATACTCATAAACCAGCGACCTGGAAGGCACACTGGAATGCAAGTTAATTTCATTAATGCACTGCAGAGTAATCACCCATGAAGCTAGTATTTCCAAATCATTTAGTTTGTCTAAACATTTCCCTTCCCAGAGTTACTTACATATTATGTAGTAGAAGTGGAGTGGAGTGGGTGCTAAAGGTAGGCCAGATGGAGAATATTTCTAGATTTAGCTCATAGGTAGTACAATCTTAAGCTTTTTTCAAGAGAACTTCAGCAAATAAAAATGTCCACACAGAAGCAAAGGCTGTTATAATAGACAACTTAGCTAATGGAGATATATACCCTTAGGCCTTAGCTATTTATTTTCCCTAATATTTATTATGAATACATGAATTTGTTCCACCAATATTTGTTGAGTACCTTTTCTACTTTGTTGACTACCTCCCGCACAGTTAATGAGATTTAGTGAAAAGTAAGCTTTCTCCACCAGGATGATAAATTCCTTTAGGATTCTGTGCACACACACACACATACACACACACAAAGGATTCTGTGCACACACACACTCACACACACACATACACTCGAAAATATGTGTGTGCGTAAATACATACATAATTTGGTCTTAATATAAAATTTATGTTAATTATGTATTTATAAATTACATATATATTTGCAATCTACATAAACACATATCATACCATGCTTTTTAGCATAAAAGAGGTGAATTAAATTAAATTCATTAAACCTAATCAGTACAGAAATGTCATTGACTTTCCATGTTTACAAATTCTAAGTAAAAACAGGATTTTCATTTTAAATCAGGATGAATGAATGAGGTTCTAAGAGATTACCTTTCTTTCTTTAATGGGAATGTCTCCTAAAGAAAGCCTAAAGGAAGAGTTTGAAAATTAACATACATAAGGATGCCACTTGATCTACATCACAAAGCAAGTGGTTGCATAGTCTACTTGCAAGCAATATAGACATTATACATTCCATATATGTTCTTTCGAAATTACAAGTCATGAAATTTCATCTCATTAAAATGTAAACATCAGCAGGGGTGCCTGAGTGGTGCAGTTGGTTAAGCAATTAAATGTCCATCTCTTGCTTTCAGCTCAGGTTATGATCTCAGAGTCCTGGGATCAAGCCCCACATCCGGCTCTGCACTAAGCTCAGAGTCTCCTTCAAATTCTCTCTCCCTCTCTTTCTGCCCCTCCTGCTCATGCTCTCTTTCTCTCTCTCTGAAAAAAATAAATCTTTTAAAAAACTGTAAATATCAGTAGAAAACCATTTTACTTTCCTGATAAAATACTTTATTTATTATATAACCTCTAATTACTTTGCATTAGTAAACTCATAGCCCAGATAATAACAAAGTCCAAGGCTTTTATCCATGTGGCATCTTAAAAGTGGTGATAGTCTAAGTAAGGTTACATATTGTATAAGTGTAAAACAAGCAAATGTGTTTAGATAAGATATAAGCTACTGATATGAAAGTGGAAATTTTGTCTTTTAGGAATCTTGAAATAGGAAGGCCTTTATTTAAAATATGAAATCATAAGATGAAAACTTAAGAAAACTTGAGGTAATGTCATTAAGAAAGTGGAAAAGAGGGATCTCTGGGTGGCTCAGCGGTTTAACTTCTGCCTTTGGCCCAGGGCGCTATCCTGGAGTCCCAGGATGGAGTCCCGCGTCGGGCTCCCGGCATGGAGCCTGCTTCTCCCTCCTCCTGTGTCTTCTGCCTCCCTCTCCCTCTCTCTCTCTCTCTCTCTCTATCATGAATGAATAAATAAATAAATAATAAATAAATAAATAAATAAATAGTGGAAAAGATTAAATCAAAAGCAAGGGATTTTTTTTAAAAGTTTTTATTTAAATTCTAGTTAATTAACATATAGTGTAATATTAGACTCAGGTGTACAATGTAGTGATTCAGTAATTCCATACAACATCCAGTACTCATCATAAGTACACTCATTAATCCCCATCACCTATTTAGCGCATCCCCCCTCCCCACTTCCCCTCTGGTACCCACCAGTTAAAAACAAGGAATTAACAAAAGTACATGCATTCAGCTTGAAAGAGACAGGTGTGATCAGTTCATATTTGAATCACTAACTTCAAAAATGAAAGAAAAAAATAGAATGTGGTCAGACATATGAATGGGAGAAATAAAGTTTTAAATTATAATGATTAGTATGGCATTATAGTGTGATAAGTTAGATTTGATTATAAAACTTCCCAATAAAGCTACATTGGTTCTTGGAAGACATCCTCATCCTACTTCAGAGCTGGCTGCACATTAACAACGGAAGTAACGTAACCAGAATATATAATCATTGCATACATAAAATCAAGAAAGCTCGTGAAAAACAGAGATAAAGTTTAACTGTGGAGAGTTTATTTGTGCACAGAACTTACTTCACAGTTATTTGTTGAATTTATTTTATTTCAATTAGCAGTTAACCAGATGTAATCAATGTTACCCCAACAGTAACAGCTATTAGGTACCTACTTGTGCTTGGCAGGCTGTGTGCTTCTCATTCATTCTCCAACAGCAAGGGTGGGAGGCTCATTATCTCTGTTTTCAGAGGAGGAAAGCAATGCTCAGGAGTGAATAAGTAACTTCCACATGGTCACACAGTAAGTGACAAAGCTGTGATATCAACTCAGACTGGTGTGATATATAATTAGTTTTGTTCATTATACTATGATGTAAACATTAAAAATATAATGTGTGGTTTTAAAGGAAATACTGGGCTTGTTTCAAAGGTCTCTTCATTTCCTCTCCCCTTCTGAAACCAAACTAAACTTTAGCTTACACTGTAAAAACAATTACGCGAATACAAAAAATTCAAGGAGGTGGCATGGCAGAAGTATTGATCGGAGGATTTTGAAGGAAGGGGGACACTGCAAAAAATGGCCATAGATTCTTCCCATCCCCGTATACATAGCCCTTGGAAAATGACTTTGCAGCGATTCCCATCAAAAAAGTAAAATCTTGACGGGATGAGCACTGGGTGTTATCAAACTCCAATAAAATATATATATATACACACAAAAATAAGTAAAGTCTGTGTCTCCATCTCTTGAAGCTGTTCTTGAACACCCAAATTGCTTTGGTCCATGAACTTGGTAAGTGCAACAGAAGCAGAGTTTGTTTCCATGAGGAAGTCCAGTCTAGCCAGCAGGAGAGGCCACTTCGGGGAGGACCCAGATGCCCTGACCAGCAGTCTGCTGACTGCCAGCCTGTGAGAGAAGCCTCCTGTCCCAGCCAAGGTGCCAGCTGACTGCACGGAAGCCAGATGAGGGCCAAATCCCTGACCCAGAGAATTATGAGCTACTCAATGCTGGTTTTTCAAACCACAGAGTTTCATGGTGGTTTATTAACACTGTAAATGCTGCAATTAAGTTAAATTTTTTTTAAGTACATGGAATTCCTAGTCATTCTGCCCAGTAGTGAGTTAGCTTGAGCCATGTAATTTTTGTTATATCCAATCTCACTTTGTGACCAAATAATACATTTGGTAGATGGCTTGGTTGCTATGGAATATTTTTTCTCTGAAGCAAGTGAATTCTTTACTTCTCTGAAGTAACTGAATTCTTTAGGAATGAAACCCAAGATCTTGGCTTCATTAGTATTCTGCTTCTGAAACTGAGAGGCTTGGCTCAGCTACTGCCTTCAAATGGGTCTCTACAGCCAACTGAATGGAACACAGACATGCTGGCCGCCATATGATTTTTAGTCCCTTTGCCTTTGTGGGCTGCTTCCCTCATTAAAAAAAAAAAAAGTATTAATGACTCTAATTTGTAACTGCATGGGTATAAAGATGAATATATTAATATTATATATTAAAATATTCCCTATAATTCAAAGGTTCATTTTTTTGCTTCTAATTTTAAACTAAAACTCTTTTGTGGGCTCCTAAAAGTATGGTAAGCCTGGGCCCTATCCCTATACTGCCTAATGAACAAGTCAGCCTAGTCAGACATTATAAAAAATAAACTTATTTGCTTTCTTCTTCCTTCTAGTTCTTCAGAATTGCTTTTATAACCAGGATTAAGGTGTGTGTGTGTGTGTGTGTGTGTGCATGTGTGCACATATGTATGTATGAACATTTGGCCTCCTTTTATAACTAATGTAGGAAGTTACCTCTCTACCTTCTCTTATGTCTCAAGCAAGGGGCAGCCTGCATAGAGGCAACTATATAGGGTTTACAGAGGATATAACCACTCATATCCTATAATGACCAAAAAGAAAAAAAAAAAGGAAGAAAGAAAGAAAACCAACACTAGGGAATCTTCAATATAAACATTAATAGTTTCCCACATCTTTGTTTAGAGAATAGCCTGAGGATTTCTAAACTTTTAGATCTTATTCATTCCAGAAGAACTGTTTCGCTTATGGCCACATAAATCTTGGCCCTTCAGAAAGTTCCAAGATTAAGACTTTGGAAACTAGAGTCAGAGACTCACAGGTGACCCGTGTAGAACAAACCTAATCCGGGCTGGTCAGGAGACATAACATTTGTTAAGATCATTTGAGTCTGGCTCCGACATCAGCTAGAGAGACTAGAGACTTGGTAAAGAAACGTAAACAGGAAAGTTTGGTAGCAATTACAGTATTCTTTTTTAAACAGGTTATACTGTTGTTGTTGTTGTTGTTATTGTTGTTGTTGTTGTTTTCTGAGTACAAAGACAGACGTTCAGTAGAGAAAAATCTAAAGAAATTTTTTTTTCTAATTAACACCATGAAAAGCTGCAGTAAAGTTTGCCAGGTCAGATGTTACAGATTTAGGGGTTTACATATATTTTTTCCTCTACCTACAAGCATGTTTCACTGATATTTCATTTTTCTAAACTTATGTTACTTTGAATCTAGTAAGGTCAAAGGCTCCACCCGCCACCAAGTTCCAAAGTGGAGAAGTAACCGTTCTGAAGAAAGTTCAAATGAGAGTTCCAGGAGCCTCTGACCTACATTCCTTCCTTAAGGTTTAGATCTTCCTATCGTCTCCCATTCCCACAGGGTTTCCCTTCACCGAGGCTTCCCCCAATCACTGGTTGCTGGGGCGGGGGTGGGGCATGGAGGAGGCGGTGAGGGGTGCATAAATGTAGTCCTGACATGCAGGCTGAGGGGCTGGAACAAGAGTAGGGCAAGGACCACTTTTGACCCTCTTTCTCCCTTCTCTCCTTCCCTGGAGTACTTGGGAAAGTGCCATATACATACAAAGGCAGGGCAGACCTAATTTCATATATTGTGTCCTATTTCCCCTAAAGCTATAAAAATGTCCTAGAAATTAAATATATATTTATATTCAAACCATTTCTTCAAAACTTCCGTTTTCGCTCTGGAATGGCTCAAGTTCCAACTTTGGGTTTGGGAAGAGTCACCGAACTGTACCCCCCACACAGGCATGCACGTGGACTCCGGGGCCGGAGGGACTCTCCCCGGCTGCTTCTGTGGAAGAGCATCCTCGCAACGCTCACCCGGCACATGCGCAGGAACTACACTTACTTCATTCCGTGGCCTTCACATCTTCCGAGGTCTTGTAGGTAGGTCACCTCAAGGGCCTTTTATAAACGACCTCCTCATTTTCCCACACAGGTGCAGCTGGTTTCGTAGTTAGACAAGGTGAAGTGACAAGGAAGGCACAGCTTGTGGCTTTGTTCTCAGTTTCGGATAATACTTTGAACTTGGCTCTGAGCTCAGGTAGCAGCTCCCCTGAGGAGCACACTCCATTCAGTCAGTCTCCAACTCTCTGTCTCCACAGCACTTTACACTCTGTTGGAACTGACTTACCGGACTTACTTGATAACAATTTTATTTCTCATTTTTGGGTCACTTCTCCAACTACTTGATAAATTCTAAGGCAGTACGTCTGGGTTGCCTTCTCTACTCACAGAGCTTTACCTTCCATATATATCTTGGTCTTCCCAAGTATGTGTCTAAGTGTGTGTTGGTCACCAGCACATGGATGTTCCATGGGAACCTTAAATTCAATTCCAAAACAGAACTGTCTTTTCTAATCTTGAGGCTCTGAATTTTTTTCTCTACCTACCGTTTCAGAGAACAGCAGTCAATCCAGAATTCTGGTAGCCATGTTAATTTTTCACTCCTCACAGCATAATTCATTAAAACTCTATTTATTTAATAATCGTTGATTGCATATCCTCCTTTTTACTCATACTGACAGTAGTGAGGAATTCATCATTTCTCATCTGGATTATTACAACGACTCCCAATTGCTTTTCCTGTCACTAGTCTTGGTTTCCCAAACCATACAACACAGTGTTGCCAGGTTATTTTTCTAAAACAGAAATCTGATTATGCAACAGTCTTGCTTAAAATAATGCAGTGATTTCTTATTTACCGATGGCAAAAATTTATAGACAGGAAGCTCCCAGAGGATCATGATCTCCTTGAATTTATTTGAAGGCAAAAAATTCAAGGTATATTAAAGTTGATATATTAGAGTAGGCATCAAAATTCACATTTTTTAAAAATATAGGACCTCAAAGAATCTTGGCACAACTAAAAACCATTTTAGGCTATACTTGTATATCCTTAGAGGTGGATGCTTGCTTGTAATTTGTCAAAAAAAATGAAAAGGAGAATTAATGGGTATAATTCAAATTCCTTAGTATAGTCTATAAAGCTTGCTATGATCTGGCTCTCTGTCTCTTTAGCCTTATCATGTGTTTAGCAGTCTGCCTGACTCTCTCCCACTTGTTATGTTTCAGGCATGGCCGCATCAGGAAATCTTCCTTCTGTCTCCCTCTACCCAGTCTGGGTTTGGATTTGCATGCTTTACAATTTCCTAGCATCCTGTGCATGCCTCTATCAAAGTGTCCATCACACTGCTCTGCCTTTGCAGTTTTCTTGTGTGATTCCTCTATTAGACTGTAAGCACCTTAAGGGTAGGGGACAGTTAGTTTTGAATGCCGGGTGCCTAACGGAATGCCAAGCACATAGTAGGTGCTGAAGGAATGCCTGTGATTGGTTGTATAATTATTCTCCACAGAGCACAGAGTAGATAATCAATAAATGTTGAACTCAATATATAATCAGAAAATAGACATTTCTCATTATTTCCCTTTACATTTGAGCATTCATAAAGTTCCACCTCTGAATTCTTAAAAATCTAATATCCCATCCTCTGATCATAACCTCTTATGTTCCTGCTGGGCTGCGGCCAGAGGGATGCTGAGGGTAGTTAGAGTGCAGGTTTGTAGCTGGACATTGATCCTTCTCAGTCCCAGCTGGGACATCTTTGTCACTCAGCAACCTTTAAAAATTTCTTTGATGGATGTTTCAAATATTGCCCACTGTTACGGATTCCACAGTCATCTCAGCATCAAATCTCATGTCCTAATTCATAGGCTAACTTTACACATCTGCTCTCCATTTAAAACACTAGCAGCTGCATCTTTATCCTTATCCTATCCCTTCCTCTCCTTCCTTGGGAACACTGTTACCCCTTCTCTTCCAAAGCCTTCCACCTGGGCTCTAGGTCCTAAAAATCTCCTAACAGTTACATTTTATAAATGCTTTTCATTATGTATTCTGTGGGGTTACTCTGTGGCACTTGACATAATTAGTGATTTCTTCTTATTGGAAACTCTTTTCCCTTGGTTTGAGTGGTTAATTCTCTTTTCTCTACTTCTGACTGCTCTTCAGGCTCTTTCTCCTTTGTGTCCCTCCCACTGCCTATGTTTTCTGGGGTTCTTTCCTCCACTAATCTTCTCTCATTAAGTACATTCCCTCAGCAATCCTTCTACTTTAGAGGAGTAAGTGACACAATGTACTCAGGTTGGTCATATCTGTATGCTCTGACATATGGCTCCCTAGACATCTTAACCTCGAAGTGTTGCAGAGATTTCAAACTCAACAAGACACAACTTTGTCTAACTTACTATCTTTATATCATCCTTTCCTCTAACTCCTCTAAATTGCTCCTTTCTCTATGTTTCCTCTCTATGTTCACTAACAGCCCCATCATGTTGCCCAAGTCAGAAAAAGGGGAGTCAACTCATAATGTTCCTTCTCCTTAATGGCAACTGGGTGATAAAGAACTTTGACAAGTCTTCCTCCAAACCTAATCTCAGTTCTTCCCATCCTCTCTAATCCAATTGTCAAAGATCTTGTTCTGGCCTTCATCAGTTTGCATATACTCTGTTACAACCGGCTCCACATATTCTCCTCTGGGGCCTCCCTTTCATACAGCCCACCCTTCTCACTGCTGCTAGAGTTGGTTCTTTGAGCCAGCCAGACATTGCTTCCTAGAGAACCAATGACACCACCACCTGCTCCCCAGATAAAGATGGCTGACTTGTCACATGTGTACCTACAGCCTTGCACAGCGTAAAGTCCTGCTATGGTTCTTGTACTCTAGGGCACTCATTCATTTTCTGTTTTCCTCCGTTTTTCTCTCTTCTGCCAAATTGTGAGTTCTTTGATTACAGGAGCTGTGTCTTCTTCAACAACTTGATAAATATTGTCTTTCCAACTCAATAAATATTTATCAGATAAAATGTTTATTGAATAAATTCCTCTAATTCTTTACCATTTTCCACTTCATTTTGCTGTTATTGGTTTTTATTTAGAGGTAGTAGAGCACAACATTTAAAAGTGTAGGTTCTGAACTGAGACTGCCTGAGTTCAAATCCCAGATTTACCACTAAGAAACTACTAATTTTGCAAGCTACTTCCCTTTTCTGTGCCCAGATTCCTGATCTAAAAATGGAGAATGTGATAGTACCTATTTCTAGGATAATATGAAGACTAAATGAGTTAATCTGCAAATATCTAGATTCTAGACTATTGCCCAGCACACATTAAATACTTAATAGATGTCAGTCTCGTTCCTGTCACTTTTTATCTTCCTTCCTTTCTTTCTTTCTTTCTTTCTTTCTTTCTTTCTTTCTTTCTTCTTTCTTTCTTCTTTCTTTCTTTCTTTCTTTCTTTCTTCTTTCTTTCTTCTTTCTTTCTTTCTTTCTTTCTTTCTTTCTTTCTTTCTTTCTTTCTTTCTTTCCCTTTGTGTTTGTTTGTGATCCAATTTTGTCCTTTCTTCCTCTATTAGTTTTATATTTACTAACAACTGATAATGTTTCAGCCAAGGAGAAGGCCTTGCTCTGAGGCCTTCAAACGTACACAAACGAATACCTCCTCTCTAGGGTTGATGTTGATGTGACATTTTGAGAAGGAGTAAACAGTTCCATTGTGGCTCTGGAATTTGGCTACGACACAGCCCTCTATAGCATTGAATGTAGAATAATGATCTCAAGAATCTCACCCAAAGAGGTTAGAACATTTCTAGGGATATCATCTGCATTATAACTCTGAGCATGGCACTACTATAGGCTTCAGGATCGTTTTTTCAAGGTCAGTATCAACTGATGGAAAGACCTATTTCAGAACCTTGTGCAGAATCTGAGCTACTCTTTTCTGCTGGAGCAAACACTATTCCATACTAAATTTGGGTAGTACATGCCTTTAATCCTCAAAGTTAGGCTTCTCTGAATATTTGCTACCCTTTCTTCCAATATTTTGAGAAGAATAAAAGTGGGAAAACTAAACCACTGACTACTATGCAAACGTTCAATTGCTCATGGCATCACTGTGATCTACAAGTCAGAGTAGGGCTAAAGGAGGTCAGGCAATCAATGGGGTTTTAGCTGAAGGTGGTCTCACACTGGATCCCTGAATCAATTTTTTTTTTAAGATTTTATTTATTTATTCATGAGAGACACACAGAGAGAGGCAGGGATACAGGCAGAGGGAGAAGCAGGCTCCATGCAGGGAGCCTGATGTGGGACTCGATCCTGGGTCTCCAGGATCATGCCCTGGGCCAAAGGCAGGTACTATACTGCTGAGCCACCCAGGAATCCCCCTGAACCTATCTTGTAGTTATTTCCTTGATTCCATAATAGATAATTGGAAGGGACATACTCAACAACTGGCAGAGTTCCCTCACTTGTCCTGTAACTGTGGAGAGATCAGGAAAGGTAGTAGGAAAGACTGAGTAGAAGTCACTGGAACTGCTTCTACCTGCAAAAATGGTAAACCAAAAGCAATACTGCATTCTTGGAAGGATTGTAGAGATCAGCAGCACCATCAATCACTTGGAAGTTGCAGAGATGGTAATTCCCCCTACATTCCCATTCAACTCATCTGTTTGGCCTGTGCAGAAAACAGATGAATTTGGAGAAAAAAATGAATTATCATAAACTTAATTAGAATCAGTCTTCATACTAAATTTGTGTCAATCGGATTTCAGTGAGAGAAACAGAACTATACAGTCATCACACCAAAATATCATCATACTACATCATTGTCATCTGACACCAACACCTCCTGACATATGTGGCTCCTTTATCATGTCACATTATCATCACACCAAACCATCATTATGCTATGCTCTCATCATACTAAACTGTCACCAACACACACTGTGTTCATATCACAGCTTCATCTTCTCACATTATCACCACAGTACACCATCTTCACCAGGACAGCAGCAGCATCCTCATCACCATTGTTTCTGCTTCCAAATTAGATTAATTAGATTCACATGAAAGCATAGTCAATCAATGGCTGTGCTTGCTTGAAACATCAAAATTCTGGATAAAAGGTAAAAATCAACTCATATGGATCTATATGATCACTATTCCCACTAGTACTATTATGGCTCCTATTCCCATTAGTACTATTATTCCCATTAGTACTATTATGATCTATTGAAGTACTATAGGCTCTCAATTTTTCATATATATCATCTAATGTGATTCTTGCAACAATCTTTCAAGGTACTTATTATCACCTCCATGTAGTAGGTGAGGAAACTGTGCCTTACATAGTTGGTAAATTGCAGATTCAAGATTTGAAATGATACCTGCCTGTTTCTAAATCCTGTGCTTCTTACCTACCACCATGCTGTCAACTCTAGAAATCCACATTACTTAGAACAGCTTTGGACCAATAAATATCTCTTATTTTCTATATTGCATATCTCTATAACCTATTGACACAAACCAGAAAAGTCATACACCAAATAAATTCACCTCTATAGTTAAATTATGTGAAATAAAATCAAAAGTACTAATTCTAATATACAAAAACTTTAAGATGTTCTCCAAAATATTAGAATAGTTGGATGACACAGTCCTTTGTTTGATTCCCTTTGGCTTAGGACACAATGCCACATAATAAATGCATCTTGATAAGGTAAATTTTGTTTCTCTTAACATTCATATATCGACACAGTCCATGCAAATTAGTGGTATAGAGCTCATTGGCAATTCTGAGAATACTATTGCCCCAAATATGATAATGATATAGAAGACAAATGACAAATAACATCATGTTTTAACTTAACTTTCAGTAGGAAAGTAATGGAAACAAAAATTAGACCAGTCAGCTCTCCACAGAAAAAGAATTTTAAATGAGGGTAAGTGCAATGAAATAATCTGGAAAATAACTATAAAATTTTTAAAACAACTAATAATAAATAAGTGTTATCTGAATTGAACTGACAGCTTTTAATGGGCCATATGTAATTCATTTGTGTCCTGGTGAGGCTGTAATTTTCTCCCAAGATCATCTCCATTTTTTTTTCTTTATAATGAAGATAAAGTAACACACATACCCAAAATCATTTGAAAGATGTTATAATTTAATCCAAAAAGATAGTGAAGGTCCATGTCAGTTTTGGAGGGAGCTTGTATTTTATTGCCTAACATAGTTTACAACAAAAAGTTGGCTGTGGAATAGCAGTTTACTCCATAAGGAGCCAATGTACTTGCTAAAATATTCGTTCTTTTGGTCCTAATCATATTACAATCTTTTGGGACTATTTCAATAATAATAATTTCAACAATGAATAATATCTAATTGAAAAAACTCATGACAGAGTCGCACAGTTATGTTCTATAGAAATTTTATGAGCTATGTGTTCCACATTTTGATGTTTTTCATGCAAAAGGGTTTACTCTCTTGATTTGCTGCCTAAACAATTTGTGGGTGGTATTGAAGACTCTGGTCAAAGGGAGATAATATTTAAGTTTCAAATACAAATCTTGCCTAATGCAGAGGAAAGGAAAATCAAAAGATGAGGGAACAGTTTAATTTCTACAATATACACTTCAACAGAATGGACCCATTTGTGACTACACAAGCTTTGATAGATGAGTTAAACTCCCATTACAATTCGTTACCTCTCCAAATGATTTGTGGCATCTTATTTTTATAAATACATGTTGATCTTTTATTCTTAAGATTCTATACACCAAAGAATCTAATGCATGAATCCTGGAGTCTTTAGGCAAATGGTATTTCTTTTGCCTTTTTGTTGGAGATTGTTAGAGGGTTCATAAAATGAATGTCATTATTTTATCAAATGAGTATTTGTACAAGATACTTTTTCAGACACTTCTACATCAAAGATCAATCAGACACAGACCCTGGAATCAAGGAACTTGCCATATTGCAAAAAAGATAGATGTGTAAATAAATGAACATAGCATAGTGTCATCAGTGCTAAAATTGAGGTTCACGCAAGGTACTACTACTGAACAAGAGAATGATAAACTCCAGAAGAAGAATGGAAATGAAGAATTCTCTATGGAGAACTTCCTTGAACTGGGACTAAAAGGATGTAGGTGGTCCACAGATAGATTAGAGAGAAAAAGTGTTTCCTGGCAGAGGAAAGAGCTTCTACCCAAGAGCTAAGAAGGGAAACAGTATGACACTTTTTCATCCCTCTTACAAATGATTTAGTCTATAATGGGAATTGCATTTTCCAGGTAGTTGCAAGCAAATGATAGAATTATTTCTAAACAAGATATGTCCCTTGCGATAGAAATGTGAATTAGGATGTGAATGATGCTCTGACCAAGTGGCATCTTAGTGCCACAACCCTGGAAACAAGCTCCAGTAGCTTTTCCTGAGAGTTTTATCTGAAAGAGGTAGAATTTTTGAAACCAATACTAATGGAGAGATTCATGGAAGTCTCAGTTAAATTCCTCTTAGTACTGGGATGGTAGAACTTACTTTGACTCTACTTAATTAGGAAAACGTTCCTTTGGGATGAAAGTAAGTCATGTGGTAGTTTTAATGAGGAGTGCTTCTCCTCATCATTATCATCATCATCATCATCATCCTACACCATCATCATACTCTATTCACACCATGTAGAGTGTGACTTGAACTCTAGCTCCCCTCAAGAGTTTAAAGGTGATCATGCTGCAGCATCTATTCCTTGAATGGCCATGTAAGAGGTCCCAAGAGTGGAATGTTGGACAACCACTGAGTGGGACTTTATCCTAGATGGTTGCCTCTGTTGAAACTAGTCTCAGATGTAGGTCTCTCTTTTTGCTCTCTCTCTCTCTCTCTCTCTTTTTCTCTTCTTCACTTTTACTAGTGACTTTTTAAAACCTGTTTACTTTCTCACTTTCTTTTTCTTTTCTGTATTATACCTAAGCAAAGGAGTAAGATTAAAAGAGCACTACTCTGATATTAGTGCCAATTTGATCATATTAATTGATTAAATTCATCAAAGAACATTAGATTAGCACAAGGATAAAGCTAGAAAGTCTATTAGTAATTCTTTAGTACAATTTCCTCATTTTACAAATTAGGCCACTTGCTTCCCAAGAGCTACTGTGCTTTCTCAGTTTTTCTCCAGCCAGCCAGTCACCAAATTGTTTACCTACTGATTTTCTTCCCTTTATTTCTCACTTTCAGTAGAATCCTAAAGAAGTAGGATGTGCCACAACTAAAAAAACACTTCTTTTTGCTGAATTCACATAATGTTCATTTTCCTTTAAGATAGCCTTTATTGTGTCTTAGAATCTGGTTAGTTGTGGGGCATCTGGGTGGGTCAGTCAGTTAAGTGGTTGACTCTTGGTTTCAGCTCAGGTCATGATCTCAGGGTTGTGGGACTGAGCCCCATGTCAGGCTCTGTGCCTCGTGTGGGCTCCACACTCAGTATGTAATCTGCTTGAAATTCTTTCTCTTCCTTTCCTTTTGCCACTTCCTCTGCTCATACCCACTCTCTCTCTCTCTCTAAAACAAATAAATAAAATTGAAAAAAGAAACCCCAACAGAATCTGGTTAGTCATTTATAAGCTTGACCTTCTCTGTTAGCTGACTGGAAGCCTTATTTATTTTCTTTTCTTTCTTTTCTTTTCTTTTTTTTTTCTTTTCTTTTCTTTTCTTTTTTTTCTTTTCTTTTCTTTTCTTTTCTTTCTTTTCTTCTTTTCTTTTCTTTCTTTCTTTCTTTCTTTCTTTCTTTCTTTCTTTCTTTCTTTCTTTCTTCTTTTTAATAGAGGGAGAGAAGTGAGGGATGGGGCAGAGGGATAGGGGGAGAGAAAATCTTAAGCCACCCAGTGTGGAGCTAGACCTGGGGCTCAATCATGACCTGAGCCAAAATCAAGAGTTGGGCACTTAACCAACTCAGCCACCCAGGTGCCTCAGGTAGACTTATTTCTATATTCTTCAGCACTGTCCATAGCTAATACTTTGTATGTCATTCCATAACACTTTATTCATGTCTATTTATGATACCAGATATACAAATAAATGATAATACTAAGTGAGAAGTTCAACCTGAAAATATCTTCATAATAAAGACAAAGCTCAGAGGAGGGAGAATGATTACTTTTGGCTTAAAGCTTCCAAAGAAAGATTTCCTGGAAGAGGTGATATCAAAGCTGGGTTTTACCAGATGAGACTATACAGCTAGGGGAGAGGGAAATAGTGAATAAGGTGGAAGAACAGAGGATATATGAAGGCATGAGGCCATAAAAAACTATAACATGTTAGATGAAATATAAACATTTCAGCATTGTTGGAGCATTAAGTTTTGTGAGAAGAACAAAGGCAGAAAATGAGTATGTCGGTTAGGTTTCATTCTACAATAATAATAGAGAACCCAAATTAACCAAACAGGGGTTAATTTTTCTCATAAATCTGGAAGTTTTGTTTTAATAGATCAACTATGTCAGGGCCAGTATCTCTGCGATTCTAATGCCTTTTCCTCATGGTCATAGAATGGCGGCTGTAGATCTAGGCATCTTGTCTTTGTGAAGGTCAGGAAACAAAGGAAGGGAAAAGTAGAAGGCACTAGGGTATCTATTTCCTTTTTCTAAGAAGAATAAAACCTTTTCAGAAGTTTCTTCACTGTTTTTGCTTATAACTCTCTCTTTGGTATCCTGTGACACAGCTCAAAGGGAGGTTGGGAAATTGACAGGTTAGCTTTTTAGGTTCTACCACAGGTTTAAGGGAGAACAGCAGAGAATAAATATTAGATTAGAACAAATACATCTGCTACAATGAGTTTTGAGAGAGAAACTATGTCACAAAGATTATTTTTTAAATGAGGGGTTAAGGAGCTTTAATTTTATCTTGTAGGAAAGAGTTTTGGTGAACAATTTTTGAAGGGTGCAATCAAATTTGTATATTAGATTAAATAGTTGCTTTAATAGCTTGACAGCAGAGTCATGTTAGCTCTTCCTTATAAATGTCAATATAGATAGAAAGAAAGTTAATATGTTTTTCTGACTCTTGACACACATAGTATCAATAATACCACATTTGAATAAGAAGGATATAATCACAGGCACATGTGATCACACACAGACATGTGACATACATGCGCTTCCTGTGGAAGTTACATAGAAAGATTTTCAAATTAATTTTGTTCAGCATGTTAACTGGATCAACATGCTCCTCCATTATTTCTAATTAGATAACTTGATCAATTTTCAAGTGGGCAAACACTATGCTTTCTGGTGGATGACTCCATTTTTATTCAGTTCCTTTGGAAGAAGCCTTTGATTAATATACTGATTTGGAAATTAACTCTTAAAAATTAACACTCAAAACTTCCTCATTGCCCTGGTTCAAGATAGTACAAGCTAATCACTGTCTTGTCCCATTATCATGTTTATACTAGAATAAGAATATTCATAACAATAACATGCAGGCAGCCAGAAATGAATAGCTTTTCTTTATCCCTTGATCAGTGAGGAAAATGGTAAGAATAAAAAGTATTCTGGCATAAAGTCTGAGGAAAAGGAATTTTCCTAGAACACTCCCATTTTTTTTTTAAATAGCCATTTCTTGGACTTAATCTCTGAAGTGAAAATACTCATTCCACTTTCTAAAATATGGAGGAGCACTGATGAGTTTAAATAGCAGAGACAAACATCAGTACACTTATTAATTAAATGTAGAGGAACAAAAACAGAAAGAAAAAAAGATAGTTAAGCATAATTGCTTCAATCTCGAAAAGAGGTGAAGAGTCTCTTGGAGAGTAAGGAGAATGCCAAAAAGGGAGAACTGAAAATGGAGAGCTGGACAGAGTGGCATGGGTCCCCATGGGTGTTTCCAGCAGAAGCCCTGCAGTGGGAGGAGCCTGGCGTCTCCACAGGCAGGCTCTCTCCACTAAGAGTACAAGCAGAATGTGAAGCAAACTGCCAAACTGAACAATGGGTCAAGAGGGAGCTGGACTGAGCTTTGGAAGCAGAGAAAATGCACAGCTGCTCTCAAGATTTTTAAGCTGAGGATGAGGAGTTACTGTGCAAATGAACTGGTATTTCCTGGGCACGTCTGTAACTGAGTTTCTGTCTTCTTCAAGTTCCAAGTGCTTTACTATTTTTCCTTGAACTCTCAAGTCTACATAAACCTCATTCTTCACCTCTTGTATCTAGCAGCTGGTGAGAGCAGATCTTGATATTATTCAAATTTCCACTTCATTTCTTAGCTTTGTTTTCTGTCTTCCCAGCTCTGGTCAATCCTTGTAGGATTTTGAATTATAGTCTAGAAATGGAGAGAGGAAAGGAAATTTACTTTTATTGGTAGCATAGACCTATACCTATACCTGCACCTACATTTTTTTCTCAAAACAAGAATTTATTATATTATCATCATTATTTGCATCTAAAAATGATGAAATGGGGGTACAGAGAGGTTAACCTAACCAAAGCCAGGAGCAAGTCTGCATAAGAATAGATACCATGCTTAGGAGCCAAGCTCTGTGCTAAGGGGTCATGGCTGAGAACTGCCTCTTTATCATTCTGTAATCAGGCAAATGCTGGATATGGATCTCTGACAACTTGGAAGGGATCCACAGGACTTCACTAAACCAATGTTTATGGAGTTCTCACTGTGTGTGCAGGGCACAGTTTTCAAAAGCTGGGGGAAGAACCAAAAGTAAAACGGTCATAGAGCCCCTTTAACAGCCCGTTTAAGCTATTAAGCTTAAAATATAAATAAGGTACAGATATATTTCAATAATGAAAGACAAATGGAGTATTCATTAATTGCTTTAATATTAAAGGACAGTCTGTGCCTCTGGGGGCTGAGGAAGGAAGGGGCACCTGCTGATGCTCTGTTGTCAGATGCATCAGATTATGTCCTTTTGGACAATTGATCCTTTGTCATTGTGTAATGCCCCTCTCTAACCTTAATATCTTTCCTTCGTCTGAAGTCTGTTCTGTTTGAAATTAATATGGCTTCTCTTGCTTTCTTTTGACAAGTGTTCAGATAGCATATATTCCTCCATACTTCACCACCTTGGAGATACCTTTTACCAGAAATACGCCTAGGACCATAATGAATTCATGAGATAACTATTTTTTTATTTAGGAATGTTTTTCTAGATCATTCTAAAATCATCTTGGCAGCTTTACATCCACATTTGGACATTTGTTTATTAATTCATTCTGCAAATATTTATGATACACCTCTTTTTCCCATACATGCTTAGTACCAGGCCCAGTGATATAATAGTAGGTAAGATGGACATTTGTCCTGGAGTCGTTTTTCAAAAATACTAACACATAAATAATTTTCTTCCCATTCCCAATTTGGGAATTACCATTCCCAATCATTTATGTTTAATTTTTAATAAATTAGCTGATCTGAGGCCCAGTATATATGAAAAAAATGCTGTGGATTGGGTTGATTCTGTGATTGTGTACTCACCCCATCTTTTCAGTACTTCAGGAGAAAAATAAAAACAAAAGAAACCACACTGTTTGCTGACTAACTTGTGAATGCCCATAAAAAGTAAAATCTCTCTTTACCAAATGTATTTGAGAAGCCTAAAAGGATCTTGATTCAGTCTACTGACTTCTACTTAGAAGTCAGACAGAGAAACAAAGAGTTCAATCCCTATTTTAAAATGAACAGCAATAAACCTTTCTAAAGCTAGTAAATAAGGAATGGACCCATGAGTCAATCTGCTAACCATGTGTGTTGAACAAGTAATAGGTATAGAACTTCTAAGACCTTTCCTGAAGCTGTGCCACAGATGTGATTATCATAGAGAAGTGATGTACTATTGTTTTTACAAGGAGTACAGAGACAAAAACATAAAAGTACTTTGAAAACCATTTTCAGAGTTAGAAATTAGGATAAAAAGATAAAGCACATGCTTTTTCCCACTTCATTTCAGTAGAGAGCCTTTTGCATACAATGGAAGACTATAACTTTGTTCACTTTCAGGATAAAACTTTTTTATTCTATATTGTTTTATGTAGATAAATGTTTATGTAGATAAGCTCACCAAAGCCAGTTCTCTGGCTATATGGTTCATTAGCCATAATTTCCACTTATTTCAGACAAGTTCCCTATGAATTAGAAGGATAAAGTTTAATCTTCAGATGTTTTAAATGTTCACTGTGTTTTTTTTTTTATTCTGCATTTCAGAAATGTAAAAGGATTATGACAAATCAATTCCTACATGTATTTTTTTTTCTTTTCAAATTTGTACTTAAATTCTAAATAGTTAACATACAGGGCAATATTGGTTTCAGGAGTAAAATTCAGTGATTCATCACTTACATACAGCACCCAGTGCTCATCGTAACATGTGTCCTCTTTAATACCCATCACCCATCCAGCCCATCTGCCACACACTTCCCTCCATCAACCCTATTTGTTCTCTATCTTAAAGAGTCTCTCATGGTTTGTTTCCCTCTCTCATTTTTCTTGTTTAGCCCCCTCCCATATGTTCATCTCTTTTCTTTCTTAAATTCTACATATGAATGGGTCATAAGGTATTTGACTTTTTGCTTAGCATGATACACTGTAGGTCCATCTACATCTTTGCAAATGGCAATATTTCATTCTTTTTGATGGCTGAGTAATATTCCATTGTATATACATACCACATTTTCTTTATCCATTTGTCAGTTGATAGACGTTTCAGCTCTCTCCATAATTTAGCTATTGCTTTATAATGCTGCTATAAACATCAGGGTACATGTACCCCTTTGAATCTGTATTTTTAAATCCTTTGGGTAAATACCTCATAGTGCAATTGCTGGGTTGTAATGTAGTTCTATTTTTAACTTTTTGGGGAACCTCCACACTGTTTTCCAGAGTGGCTGTGCCAGTTCGCATTCCCACCAACAATGCAAGAGGGTTCTGCTTTCTCCACATCCTCTCCAACACCTGTTGTTTCCTATGTTGTTAATTTTAGCCATTCTGACAGGGGCGAAGTGGTATCTCATTGTGATTTTGATTTGTATGTCTCTGATGATGGGCAATGTTGAGCATATTTTCATGAGTCTGTTAGCCACCTGATATCTCCTTTGTAAAAGTGTCTATTCATGTCTTCTGCCTATGTCTAAACTGAGTCATTTGTTTTTTGGGTGTTAAGTTTGATAAGTTCTTTTTTTTAAAAGATTTTATTTATTTATTCATGAGAGACACACAGAGAGAGGCGGAGACACAGACAGAGGAAGCAGCAGGCTCCCTGTGGGGAGCCTGATGTAGGACTCAATCCCAGCACTCTGGGATCATGACCTGAGCCAAAGGCAGATGCTCAACCACTGAGCCACCCAGGTGCCCTGAGTTTGGTAAGTTCTTTATAGATTTTGGAGATATATATATATATAAAATTATATAATAATATATATTATATATTATTGTATATAATTATATTATATTATATATAATTTTCAAATATCTTCTCCCATTCTATAGGCTGCCTTTTAGTTTTGTTGACTGTTTCCTCTGCTGTGCAGAAGCTTTTTATCTTGATGAAGTCCCAATAGTTCATTTTTGCTTCTGTTTCCCTTGCCTTTGGAAACATGTCTGGTAAGAAGAAGCTGCTGTGGCTGAGGTTGCTGCCTGTGTTCTCCTCTAGGATTTTGATTGTTTCCTGTCTCACATTTAGGTCTTTCAACCATTTTGAATTTATTTTTGTGTATGGTGTAAGAAAGTGGCCCAGTTTCATTCTTATGCATGTTGTGTCCAGTTTTCCCAATACCATTTCTTGAAGAGTCTTACTCTTAATGTATTCTTAAGCTTATTCTGGGAGATGCTTCTTATCTTTTCAAAGTGTAAGTACTTAGGCTAAATACCAATGGATAAAATTTCCATAATGTCATATAGGATTTATGGGAACCAAACTATATCTATCTCAAGCGGAAAAAAATAAAATCTCTGCCGTGTATCTACCTCAAATTCTTTAAAGGACAATTTTGTATTATCAGATATGATACAAGTATATTTTACAGCAAAAGCTATCTCCCATTCTTGGGGCTAGATAATATTTTGATTTGTTTCTATCTTTCCCCTTTCCCTTTACTTTGTAGATAATCAGCTCAGGGGTGGTCCTGTGACACAGTGCAAGACAGAACCACTTTCTGGCTTGTGTTTCCAAGAGCCTAACTAAGCACATCAAAACACTTGGAGGGCTTGCAAAAGAGGGAGCATGGAGAAGAGAGAGGGTTACAGTAGAGAATACAGTGTTTAGGACCATGTAGGGAGGTGGGGCTCCAGCACGAGGCTGTCAGCCTCAGCACAGAACCCTTGCCTCAGGAATAGTGCATCAGCAGAATCGAGGCATCTCCATGAGAACATGGCACAAAAGAATATGCCAGTATCTCAGATATCCTGCTTATCTATAGTCATAGAAAAGTGAAAACAACCTAAGGCTCCCTAGATACTTTACATTGTTATTTTAAAGATTTATTTATTTGAGAGAGAGCATGAGTGAGTGTGAGGAGTAGAGAGAGAGGACAAGAGAATCCTCAAGCAGACTTCTTGCTGAGCTCAGAGCTTGACTCGGAGTGCAATCTCAGGACCCCGAGATCTTGGCCTGAGCCAAAGTCAAAGTCAGACACTCAACTAATTGAGCTACCCAGGTGCCCCTTTATTATGGTTTTTAGTCCAAAGGACATGAGAAGCTGGTATGCAAAAAGGCATAGAGGCAAGAGAAAAATCTTGTTGGAGATGTTGAGATATGTCCAAACTCACTGGACAGGAGACAGAATGAGGTTGCTGAGCAAATAGATTAACATGAAAGGGAAGAGCTAGTCATTAATTAGAATGGAAAGGCCAGAGATCACAGGAGAGGTTGGGTAAAAATTGAGACAATGAATACTATTCCAAGCCAAGGACTACACCTGCTAAATTTGGATGAAATAAAAGGAGAAGGTTCTAGCTGTTTGGGGGGAGGAAATAACCATAGTGATTCAGGTGCAGGCAGAAGGGGCCTGGGCCATGGTGAGCAGAGTGGGATTTTACCGATGGAATGGCAGCCGGCCCTGATGATGGACTTCAGATATGGGCAAAAGATAAACAACTTTTTAAATGGCTCAACAATCAGGAAACTTGTGCCAGGGGTAATCTCAATGCTATCTATGGAAGGTAACAGAATATTTGTAAGAGATGGAAGGGGTGATAAGACACTGGAGAAGAGAACAAACTGGGGTGAAAAATGAAGATGAAGACGTAGTTCTACTAATTATCCTATAAACAAAAGAATTGGGTACAATATTTTTTAATCAGAGAATCCCCTGCCTTAGTAATCATTTAAACCTTATCTTACTGATGAAGAAATGAGTTCCAAGGAGAATATGGCTCCTTGGCCCAAGACTGTTCACCTGACCATTGGACAATGCGCAGGAGAATTTGGTATCCTGACTCTGTCCATTAGGACCTTTGTACTCAGTAGTGCTGTAGCTCCTCACTCTACTCCACTGCCCACGCTGCCTTTCCTGTTTGTCTTTATTCAAAGGTTCTTTTCCCCAAAGTGCCAAACTTTGTGTTTTATTTCTCTAGTGCATCCAAGAAAGGCCAGCTCTAAGATTCTACACTATTTAGGCCTTTTTCTTCCTTTTTTTCTTTTTTCTTTTTTTCTTTCTTTCTCTCTTTCTCTCTCTTTCTTTTTCTTTAATAACTTAATTATTTAAGAGCGATATCATGAGTGGGGGCAAAGGTATAGAAGGAGAGGCAGAAACAGAATCCCCACTGTACAGGGAACCTAACCTGGGGCTCCATCCCAGGACCGTGACCTGAGCCGAAGGCAGAGGATTAACCAACTGAGCCACCCAGACATCCCAATTTAGACCTTTTATTAAGCTCTGTCTACTTTCACTATTTCCCCATTTCCAAAATACTCTTTGAGCATCTACTTTTTGCCAGGCAATGCTTTAGGAGAACAGTAAACACGAAAGTCCCAAATCAGATGGAGCTTACGTTCTTTTCTTTTTTTTTAAGATTTTATTTCTTTATTCATGACAGAGAGAGAGAGAGAGAGAGAGAGGCAGAGACACAGGCAGAGGGAGAAGCAGGCTTCATGCAGGGAGCCCGCCGTGTGACTCGATCCCGGGTCTCCAGGATCACACCCCAGGCTGAAGGCGGCTAAACTGCTGGGCCACCGGGGCTGCCCTGGGGCTTACAGTCTAGTGGGAAGAGTCAGATAGGAAACAGTAAACCAAGTATGTCAGTTAATGATGAGGGCTATGGCAAATAGAAGGGAGTAAATGAATAAAGAGTGACTAAAGGGGTGATCAGGGAAAGCCATTCTGATAAGATGGTGTGAGGAAGAAGCTTCAATGAAGAAGAGAGAGCCTTGTGGAGGTGGCTGGGAGAACATAGGAGCAAATAGTACAGCAAATGCAAAAGTCCTGAAGAGCAGATGTGTGTGGTGTATTTGAGGAGCAGTTGGAGGCTAGTAGGACTATAATAAGTTGAGAAGAGGAGAGAGGAAATGAGGTCTGAGGGTTGGTGTGGATGCAGACCACATAAGGCTTATAGGCCATGGCCTTTGGCTTCCATGGTAAGTGAAATGAGAAGCCCTTCAAAGGTTTAAAGCAGACAAGTAACAAAATCTGGTTTGCACTTTGGTTCATTCTGTTTGCGGTATGGGGAAGAGGATGTAAGAGTGTGTGGGTGAAAGCAGGTAGGCCAACAAGAAGGCCTTTGCAGTAGTCTTAGTGAGAACTGATTATAACTTGGGATTGGGACATAGTTTGAAGATAGCCTCAGCAGAATTTGCTGATGAATTCGATGGCAAGCAGAGGAATCATGAAGGACTTTAGCAGGATAATTTAAACCATTACTTACTAATGAGGAAGACTTGAGAGGCCTAGGTTTAGTGGGAAGCAGGGAGGGGGATAAATCCTGAGTCGTGTTTTGGATATTTCAAGTCTGAGATGCCTATAAGTAAAGAGAAAAGCAGCCCCTGGCATTTGGGTTGCTGGCCTGGAACTATCCAGCTAGGCCTTGTGGTGTGTTGTTGGTGGTCTTTGGCTGGAGGGCTTTGACCTTGTAGACATCCCAGTGAAAAAGTTGAAAAGGCAAGTCTAGACCAGAGAGGAGGCCAGGCTAGAGATATAAATTCAGTGTTCATCCCTAGAGTGTACTCAAAGCAGCATTGAGTACACTCATGGCAGGTGGAGAAAAAAGGGGGTTGAGGACTAATTCTGTATTTGGAGGCTGGGAGAAGATGAGAAAGGTCCAGCAAAGGAAATGAAGACACAATGGTGACTGAAGCAGGAAAAAAACAGAAAGAAAGTGGAATCTAAGAGAAGCCAAGTGAAGAAAAGCACTTTGAGATGGAGAGAGCGAGGAACTGTCAAAGGTAAGGGTTTAAGTCATCTAAGGGTGGAGACGTGACCATTTCCCTTGGAATGTGGGCCACGGGTGACCCTCAAAGCACAGTGTTGGTTGGATAGCTGGCTTGAAAGCCACCTTAAAGTGGCTTAAAAGGAAAATCTGAGAGAAGGGGAGATGGTGAGTATGCAAGCTGTGTGATAAAAGGGAAGAGGGAAGAGATGGGGCAGTCTCTAGAGAAGTTTGGAGGTATGAGGTAAAAAGAAGACCTTGTTTTTTGATGGTAAATCTAACATGCTTGTGTGCTAATGGAAGTGACTCGATAGAGCAATTAATTAGTGATTCGGGGGAAACGACACACATGAGTATCTCACTGAAGCACATGTTCACCCACCACAGAGGAAAAAACAGAGGGTGCAGTATCGCCAAAGGGGCTGATGGATGTAGTGGTCTGAGCATGTGAGTGTTTACTTCTATTTTTTCAAAGATATTATTTATTTATCTATTCATGAGAGACACAGAAAGAAAGAGAGAGAGAGAGAGAGGTGGAGACACAGGCAGAGGGAGAAGCAGGCTCCACGCAAGGAGCCCGACGCGAGACTCGATCCCAGATCCCAGGATCACATCCTGAGCCAAAGGCAGATGCTAAACAGCTGAGCCACCCAGGCGTCAGCGGGTAAAACACCCCGAAGTGTTTACTTCTAATCCTCTGGCAGCTTCTGGGAGTCTTTCTGAAGGAAATAAAGGTCATTTGCTAAATGAGGACAAGAAGGACAGTACGGGAGTTTTGAGAGATGGGAGAAAAGGTTGCAAAATACATTCTAGGGGAGTGGAAGAGTACTCAGAAACTTTCCTACTCTTCCTGCATCTTAACAAGAACCTCAGAATAAATATGGATGGCAGTATTATAAGCAGTCTTTAAAATAAAATTCCATGTGCATATATCCTTATGTATAATTTTGCATAATTTCAATCCTACATTGTATGCATACATACAGAAATACAAACTTTGTATTTGTATTAATGAGTACCATACTGAATAGAAATCAGTATGGTACTCATTAATTTGAAAAAAAAAAAAATCTTGAACCTGGGAATTAAATCCTGCCCCCTACAAAATTTTTGGAAATTCACTATCTTTTTGCGGCTACGTGGTATCTTTACACATCAATTTTTAGATTAAAAGTCTTTGACTACTTTTAGATTAAAAACCTGGGGATCCCTGGGTGGCTCAGAGGTTTAGCACCTGCCTTTGGTCCAGGGTGCGATCCTGGAGTCCCGGGATTGAGTCCCAAGTCAGGTTCCCGGCATGGAGCCTGCTTCTCCCTCCTCCTGTGTCTCTGCCTCTCTCTCTCTCTCTCTCTCTATGTCTATCAAAAATAAATAAATAAATCTTAAAAAAAAAAAACCTTTGGATACTTTTTTTTTTTTTTTTTACTTTTATCAAGAGAACTTTGAGAGGTGCCTCATCTAGATCTGTGGTTCTTAAACTTGAACATGCATCAGAATCAGACAGTTTGTCAAAGTACAGCACTGGGCTGCACTCCCAGAAATCCTACCTTAGTATGGCTGGGGTTGGACCTGAGAATGTGCCTTTCTAAGACGTTCCCAGGTAACACAGAAGGCAGTGGACCAGGGACCACCCTTTGTGAAATGCTGTTTTAGAATCACAGGATCTTGGTCTTCTTGTGTGTAAAGAACAAAAGGTATCTGGGAGAGGGATTAAGTAGGTGGATTGGTCTAAGCAGGAAACAGGAGAGAAAAGAGTATCACCTGGCTGGGCACCCAGATTTTGAATAGCCTTCAATCTTTACTTGCTTTATTCTCATCACTTCACTTTCAATCTTTTCTGGAAGAAATCTCTACTTAGAGTAGACCCTGAAGCCAACATAGGGTTTCATTCTTCTAGATAGTCCTAAGCTCTTGCCGTAATGAGAGCCTTTCCTTCTATTTCCAAGAGGCTTCTAGCATTTGTGAATGTACAGACTAAAATAGAAAATGTACAGATAGAGGAATGAGCCATCATCTTAACAGCTTACACCAGCTGCCACCTCGTATATGACCCCAATTCCAACTGTCTTACAGGGACACAGGCTGTGACCTGAAATTTTCTCACCACTCAGTCTTCTCTCCTTGCTCCCACTTGCCAACAGAGGCCTAAGAGACTTCTCACGGCTATCCAAATCCGTTTGTCAGGAGTCCATGCAATAAATATGCCACTGATTGCAGCCACTAGGGCAGCCCCTGCCAAAAGGCCATCCACACTGCAGCTCCTCAGGCTTCTCATTTCATTTCAGCTCCCTCCACAGCTTTATGTTTTGTTTAGAGTTAAGTATACAGTTCTCACGTAATAAACATTGACTAATAACTTGACCAATGTCCGCAGTAACACAAATAGGAAGGTTTCACAATTTCAACATAGAAAGTAGAAACTGAGCAAGGTAAGCTATTTTGTAAGCATCAAATATCTGTGATATAGATCAAGTCATATGGTAGCTTATTTGATATATTCCTTACATGACAAAATTTCTTAAAGATAACAGTTGTTCATTGTACTTATCAAAGCAAAAAGACAAAAGTGAAAGTTCCTGTTATACCAGCTCCCATAAATAACCAGCCGTGGTTTTGGTGACTGATTTTTCCAGTACAGGCACACACGTGTATATCCACATGCCCTTGTACACGTGTGTGCACAGGTACACACATCTGTGATAAAACTAGACATGTCTTTTGTTACCTTTTATTTTTCCTTGATTTTTCTTAATTTATTTTGTTTTTTACTTAATTTATTGTGAACAGCTTTCCTGTTTCCTTTCCTGTTTTTTTGAATAAAACAGCTTCATTTTCTATTGCTGTTTAGGTATTCTTTCCTCTGGACACATCATAGTTCATCTATTACTTGTCCCTCTGTTGCTGGACATTTCCCCCGATCTGTCACTTTTATAATCATGTTACACTTAACCATATTGGGTAAACTGTTAAGTCCATCTTTAGTAATTGCTTTAAAATAAATTCCTAGAACGGTCATCTTCAAGGTATTAATGCTTACTACCAAGTGGCCGCCCAGGAATCTTATACAGATTTTGTTTCCTACAGCAATGAGACTGCCCATTTTTCTACTGCTTTTGTAAACTATAGGTATCATCAATTTTCCAAACACTTTGGTTTTAATTTTCACTTCCTTCTTAGCTAAGTGACACAAAGGTTTTTTCCCACCAAGTATTTATCAGTCATTCATATATTTTCTTGTGTAATTTTCTACTATCATTCTTTATTTTTTTACTTCCTTTTTCTTATTTCGGAAGCATACTTTTAATATATTAATATCTGTTTGCTGTACATGTTGCCATGTATTTCTGCTTTGCGCTTTGCATTTCAATTCTGTTTATGGATTCATTTTAACCTATAGATGTTTAAAATGTTCAGATCTGTACATGGTCAGATCTACTGATATTTTCCTTTATTATTTATTTATTATTTCTATTTGTGGAGCATGATGCCAAAGAAATATTTCATTATATAGGGCTTTCCCAAAGTAAAAGTTTAAAAATATTTTCAGTTATTCTAAATAAACTTCTGTTAATGTTTTGCCTCTTACTGATTAGTAATCCTCAGCTATGGATTGTTTGAGATGACCCTTTGAGATGACCCCAGTCCTTCCAATGGAGATGTGGAAAGTGGCAGGCCTTTGGGTGAAGATACATGTGTTAGCATCAATCATGTGGGAACCTTAAAAAATAGGCCTCCTTTATCAGAGATTGCAAAAAAAAAAAAAATAGAGATTTACAGTTTAAATTTTGAAGCCAGGCAGACTAGCTTCAAAAGCAGATTCCTACTACTTACTAGCTGAGTAAATGGGAAATAATTTTTTTCAGAAGTAATTTCCAAATTTCAAATGTCTTAAATATAGATGGATCAATCAACTTTTGCCATGGTATCACACAGAGTGTTGAACTAAGTGGTGGTCGTTCTCAGCACTTGAGTCTGCACTCTGAAAACAGAGACTTGGCATGTCATTAATATCTGTATTCCCAGCACCTCTCACAGGGACTGACACATATAATTTAAGTTATAAGTTCAAATACCCAAAATGCTCATTTATGTTATTCTTCATGAATCATGAATGGGATATTTTGGCTGAACATATATCACCTTATCATTAAGAAGGTTATAATTATTTGAATGGAATAATGGAAATTGTTGTGTTGGTTTGAGACACAACACTCATATAAAGGAAATTGGTCTGAGATCACCCTCCTCAGCTACTTTTGGGCATTACAAACAGACTGAATTGTAGCACATTTTGGGAAACTGTATGGTGCATAGTATATATTAGAGATAAATTGATTGTAGCATGATTAATAGCTTTTTTGGTGACAAAATGTGCAACATTAAGAATACCATGATTTTACTTTTATAAACTTTAGTCTCTCTCTTAAGGACTTCATCTATGTTTAGGCTACGTCAATTCTCTATCATCTAATATTCTAAAATCTCTCTCATTTTGTAATTCCTTTGTATCAGTGCCCTTATATTACATAGAAACTTAACATATTTTTCTCCTTCCACTGAGTGTCCAAAGTGGTAGATGTATGATTGATATGACTCAACAGAATAGACAAAGTAAATGAACTTAGATGAGAGCAATTAGTAAGTATGGAGCAAATACGAAGAGACATAAGACTAGCAGCACTAAAAGGTTTTCCATGCTGAACAACAATATAGAAAGTTATGATAGGGCCAACGATTAATTAATTCACTACTCAACATTCATCAAAACTAAACTGAGGTCAAGATCCTCACCTGAGCTCTGATGAAATGTAAAGATGACCAAAAATAGACTCCTGCACCCAAAGGACTTACAAATATAACCTTTTATAGATTTGAGGCATTTTATCATAACATTTGTTTACTGATCCTTACAATACACTTGCAACTTGAATAGGGCAGATATTGCTTGGTGCACAATGCAGAAAGGTAACAAAGGTGAACTGAGATCAGAGAGGATTTTCCTAAATCATATAACTTAGTTTCAAGTTTCAAAACTAAGACTTTTTTATCCAATGCTTGTTCAACTATGCTTTGCTAATCTCTTATGGTTGTAGATATTTTGTAGGTATTTGTAGGTTGGAAGTATTTTGGTTAAACACAAATTAGTGTGGATGACAGTTGAATTAAATAATTCCCCTGCTACAGGTTTTTTAAGTAAGATAATGGTAATATAGAGGTAAGATGGGGCAGCTTTTTCTGTATCTTTTAACACCTTTGTTTATGTTTCAGGATGAAAACTGCATCCGCTTTAGGAAATCACTGTGATTAATAAGTTAATCTCATTAACTTAATGAACATGTATAATTACTGCCTTCATAGACTGAATCATAGAAGGTAAATGTGCCACCTGCTGTTGTGTCAGTTTTTATTCTTACAGATCATCACATGGCATCCTGCTTTAAATAATGCATTTATTTTTTTAGAAGTTTTAAACATTAATGTCCAGTGGGTCATTAACCAGAGTTGGTTTGTTGGATGTCACAGTAGGTGTCCAGGAATTTCTGCACACTTCTATTGACTTCTTCAGTAACTCCTGTACTTGCACTTACTTGAAAAGTAAGAGAATAAGTTCTGTGAGACAATCAGCTTCAGCAGAATAGGGTGGTTGGTTTGTCTGATATTTGCTACCTTCTAAGCACAGAAAGGATCCAGGACAATGGACCCTAAGAATACCAAAACTTAAGAAGCTATGTGACACAGGACATGCTTGCTGGATGCTGAGGCTTATGGCAGGATGGAGCTGGAATACTGAATAAAAAATGAAATAGAAAAATAGAGATAAAAATTAATAGGGAGAAGAGTTCTGGTGCCCAAGGGAAAATGTTTTCTATGGATCAAAAAGGACCATAGGAGAATAATAGGATGTTTGCAAAACCCTCTTGTCTTGAGGTATATTGTAATGGGCTACAAGTAAGACTTTGTTTTCTGTGGGATGGATTAATGGATCCTGCTCAGCTTGTGATCTGTAGCAAGCATAATGTCAGGTTTAGTTTGCCAAAATGTATTCAAATTAATTTATCTAAACATTAAACATTTAGGTAATTTTAAAGATTTTTTTATTAAAAACTTTGATAAAATGAATTACAAATTGTAGAAAACATCATTTTAGCTCCCTGCCTAGCTTATGTTGACTCTTTTTCTAAGAAAGCCTCTCTATAGTCAAGGGTAGGTTCCCTACAACCATGTTTTGGGGCATGTCCCTGTTTCTCTGGCTAGAAATAGACACAGGTATGTACCTATTTCTCAGTGTGAGCCAGAGAATCTTCACCATCTGCCTTTTGATGAAATTTGGGATTATGATTCAGTGATGATTGCTTTTTCTCAGGATATGAATAAATTGAGGGTTTTGAAATGGGAATTTATTGAGCAATCATCTTGTACCTACCTGAGTGTAGATAAAGAGATATTCAAAGAAGAGCAGGAAAATAACAGATGGGACAGCTTGTTACCATTCAGGTTTTCAGAGTCATGATACTACATCAACACTAGTATAGGAATGAGTAAAAATAATACAGTATGTTAAATGTGATTAAATAGAACATGAAATCTGAAAAGAGAATAAAAGATGATTAGCTAAATAAGAGTCACAGTTAAATCATAAAAGTGTTTTTTGGGCATAAAACCTGGTCTCCAGCTATTCCAGGTCTACTGCTCCTTGCTCCAAGGTCTCTTGACTTCCCCTAGTCTCTTTCTCCCCAAGCAACCCTTACTACTGGTATAATCTAGAAATTATCTATGTATATAAAAACATTTTCATTCACTCACTAAATATTTTTAAAATGCCTACTATGTGCTAAAGACTATGAAGTCAGAAAAATAAACCCATTTCTCAAATAATTGACATTCTAAGGGCAGGAGAGAGAAAATAAAGTGCAGAAAATAACCAAGAAAATAATGAGATAGTGATAAAGACTGCAGAGAATTAAAATAGGAAGAGGTGATATTGATGAGATATTGATGCTTTACTGTGGCTAGCCCTGGGGAAGGTTGCTCTGAAAAGTTCACCTTTTAGCTGAGCCCTGGAATAGGAGTGATGGAAGAGAATATTTCTGTTTAATGGGGACCTCGAGTCTGGTACAGTGGTTTTTCAAAGTGTAGTTTTAAGAGTTCCAAGACATTTTACAAGGTCCACAAGGTCAAAACTATTATCATAATATATCATAAATAATAAGGTATCATTTAACTTTGTCAGTGTGTTGACAATGATACTGCTGTAACAAAAGCAAAAGTGGGCAAAACTGTGAAGCCTAGCAGGTATCAACTTAGTGGTAACAAACTATAACAGTCATCATTGTATTTTTTTTAACACTAAGCACACACAGTTTTTGAAACACTGATTTCATTTAACATTTCTTTGTTGAAGCAAGACAATGATTAGTTGTATTACATCGCACCCCTAAAGCGCACATCTTTTTAATATTCTGTGTGATGAAATGGGAAAAACAAATAAATCATTTTTGCTGCATACCAAAGTGCAATAATTGTCTTGAGGCAAAGCTCCTAACTGACCTTGTAATTTAAAAAGATGCATTCTTACATAAAAACTGCAGCTACTAAGTAAATCAGTAATGATAAAATTAGAAAAACACTACTTTACCATTATTGATATACTAATGGATCTAGGCATTGATCATTATTGGCTACTAACCGTCCCCTACATGCACACAAGAGACATCAAACAGATATTTTATGTATCCTAAGGGAAGAACACACCACAACCCACCAGTCAGTTTTGCCAAATATAAATAAATAAATAAATAAATAAATAAATAAATAAATAAATAAATAAAATCTTAGTCTGATCAAATGTTTAATTCCAACAACCAACATATAGGAACCACAAACAATAGGGGGACATGTTAAATGATACCATGGAGATGCAATTATTTGGAGAAATTCTATAGCACAAATAATCTAATTCCTTGGGGGAAATTCTATAGGATAAATAATTAATTTCTTCAATAAAAAAACTCAAAATGAAGGAAAGAAAGAAAGAAAGAAAGAAGAAAGAAAGAAAGAAAGAAAGAAAGAAAGAAAGAAAGAAAGAAAGAAAGAAAGAAAGAAGAAAGAAAGAAGAAAGGTGGTGGGTGGACCTATAAATTAAGAGGCAAGAAACATTAACTGGTTGCAATATGTGGATCCTTTAAGTACTGACTCTAAAATTGCTTAATGTTTATAAGACAATTGGAATCAGTCTACTGGATAGTTAATAATATTAAGGAATTATTATATTTTAACTAAATGTGATTAGTATTATGGGTGGTCAGATCTCTTAAAAATATACTTTTTATAGGTAAATACTAAAGTTTCCATGAATGGAATAAATAAATAAATAAACAAATAAACAAAACTAAAACTTGCATCAGGCTTAATGGTGAAAATATCTACTTAATCAGGAAAAAAACCAAACATGCCCACTATTACCATCACTATTTAATATCATTTTTGGAAATGCTAGATACTCACTTAAGCAAGAGAATTAAATAGGGAGTATAATGATCACTGCAGAGAAAGCAGCGTGATCATAGATGACAAAAAATATTTATAGAACATGAACTGGAAACCTACTAGAAACATTTTAAAAAATCAGTAAAAGTACAAGTTATAATACAAATACAAAAAGCATTAACTTTCCATAATCTAAATATCACAAAGCTATGTTATATAATATTGGACAAGATCTCACTCAAAATGGCAAGGAAAATGCAAAATTCTTAAGCATATATATAATAAGAAGTATGAAAAACTGTATGAAGAAATTCCTGGAAATTTTATGAAATATATGAAACGTATGTAGAAGAAATTGACATTAAAGGGATATCTACTCTCTGTATATTCTGTGCATTCCCAAATCAAGAACCAATGTGATTTGGGGTGGAAAGTATGTTTGAAAAAATATGCTAAATTTCTTTTTACAAATCAACAGGTAAGTATCATTAGGAAAATACTGATTTTTGAGTTCTCTTTTGCCACTCTTTCACTTTTTGAGAAAGAAGGAAAGCAAAAGACATCCTTGGATGACCATCTGCAGTGGGCTTGATAGTAGGGGCTTTGGCTTCAGCCACCCCACAGGACCCATCTGAACAGGAGAGGACGACGTCAGCCAGCTGTGAGCCCTCACACAACATCTCACTTAAAATGTCATGTGTGCTACTTGGTTTAAATTGTCACCCCTCCAGCAACCACAAACAATGCAGACACAGCAGATGTATTTTCTATTTAGAATTAAACAGTTTATCTCAACCACTGTCATTGTTATAGGGAAAAAATAAATAAATATCCATCTTAATGTAAACTTCAAAAGGTACTTTCTGGCAACAGGAGATATTTTCAAATCCAAATCCTCTGAGAAAACTAGGATTTGACCACAGATTTTTTTCAAATCGGGATGCTGGCAGCTCCAAGAGTAGTAAAACACAGCCTAGTCAGAAGATTTTTGGCCAGATATTACATATAATAACTCATGTCATTGATGCTTAATGGTCCAAAGCATTAAGTAAACATCATAAATGTCTTTTGTTATTAAATGTTCCATTCAAACATTTTGTTTAACACTTGTGTAATGGATAGAAAATAAGAAAGCTATAGTAGAAATTGGCCTTCAAAACTGTGGTTGATTCACTTTTCAGAGATTTTTTTTTTTTTAATGTATGCCATCCTTGAAGTTTTAGAAAGGAAATAGCATTTCTGTCCTGTAGTGTACGCATTCTAACTCTGGGAGTTAGGCTACTTGTGATCTCGACTTTGTTAGGTCAAGTTCAAATTACCACCCATGTATTCAGAAGATTGTAACTTTGTTCTCTCTAAAGTCAGGAAGTCCGCCTTCCTCTGTGATAACTAAGGAAGAAATATGGGTGTTTTCTTAATGTGAAGTCACCAAGAAAAGGAAAATGCTACTTTTCAAAGATCATTTTGCAAAAATAACAATTGCTGTAGTAAAAGAAAAACCAAAATTGTTTGTAAAATTGGCCTATCAGACAGTGATCACCTTGTGTAGTCTACTCCAATCCAGCATTTATTGACATAAATGCATTTGTGTTGCTATAATTTGAAGGTTCCAGTTAGTCATTAAAACATGACTCAGTTTATCCTAGATCTAATCTCAGCTTTTCTCTTGCAGTGTTTTTGGGGTTTTTGTCATTTGTTTGCTTGTTTTTGTTTTGTTTCAAGTTTTTATTTAAATTCCAGATAGTTTTTGCGTATAGTGTAGTATTAGTTTCAGGAGTAGAATTTAGTGATTCATCATTTACATGTCATACCCAGCACTGATCACCAGTGTCCTCTTTACTACCCATCACCTATTTAACCTATCCCCCTGCTCACCTCCCCTTTTCAACCCATAGCTAAAGCATCAGTGAAAAGCCCTGTAGTGATATTATATTTGTATTTTTCCATTGAGCTTCTTTTTTTCTAATTTAAGTAAAACTCAGCAACCCTATTGACCCAAAATCCCAAAAGAATTATTAGGATGCTTTCCAGTTCTATTAGGGAGGAGAATACCCAAACAACGCAAACCAAATGGCCATCCATTTATATTTTATAATTCTTATGTAAATAAAAATATAAAATCACATTTGGTATGGTGTATCCCATCTCAGTTGATTCTGTCTCGCATCCCATGCAGGAAATCTTATGCTTTTTGGAAAGAAGTATACCTGCATTGTTCTAAGCAATAGGATTCTCTAGTAAACTCCTGAAACTTTGCATTTTCACAGTGTATCTATGGTTCATTTGTTTGTTCATTCATTCACTCAATGTTTTATCTGACAAATATTTATTAAGTATCTACTCTGCTATAAATGATTAAATCCTGTCCTTTTCTTCATGAAATTGCTACTTAGATTCTAGCTTGTCTCCTGTATTTCTTCCTGTCAAAACTAGCAGAATTTTCTCTGTATATAAAATTCATTCAGAATCCATTGGAACAATAGCCCTTTGCATCTATTGTGAAATGACTTAGGCCATTATATTACATTTTGAACTATATTTATATAGTGTGTAAAACCATAGATTTTGCAGATGAATGATGCAAAAATTAGTAGGGCTGCCAATTTTATAATAAGAGCTGTAACAGGACAGAAAAAATAGCAACAAAGATATTGCTATTTTTCTTTTAATCTTAGGAAAGATGAATATTCCTAACAATTATTACAAAGCATTTGTGTTCCAACTGCTCCAAGAGCTAATACCTGATTATAGATATATTTTTGAAATAAGCAAACAGATAATGAGGAAAATCAATAATGTGTTTTTTTTCTCTCTATCAAAAAACCCTTAGAATTTGCCACTATCAAACTGTTTTCTGAGAAAAGGAATATTTCACAGCTCAATTATCTACACCTTGCAATGTTATGGAAGCATAAGTAAAAGTGTGGCTAAACTAGCATTTGAAATCAAATGACTGAAACTTTTTCAGATACCATTTATCATGATCCATATTTTTCTCTAAGTAGAATGGAAAGAATAATGATATGTAAATAATAAAAATGGGCTTTCTGACTCTTTCTATCTGCTTTTATCACAGCAAAAGCTTCATTGGAGTTTTGGAAATAAATTTGGTAATCAAGCTTATCAATCAACACCTAAAAGAATTACTTTTCCATTAAAAAATAAAAAATGGTGGATGGGGGAAAAAAAAGCCCGTGAACTTCTAAAGAGATCAGTAAAATTTGAAGCATAAAGTCAGGTGTATCATCATTCTAGTCTTCCTTTTTCACTGCATTAAATGGCATCACAGATTGAGAGATACTTACACATTGGCTTTATGAAAACACAAATGAACATTTCTAAATTTTTTTTGGTTGAGGAAAATTTGAAAGTATTATATCCTGAAAAATCCCTCTAAAGCATAAAGAACTCTAGTGACTTTCTCTAGGTAGTTATAGAGCCTGGGACCTGGTAACATTATTAGAAATGACCTAATGTATTTCCATTAAAAAAGCACAAGGTCTTTCTCTGATTTTGCTTAGCATAATTCTCTCTAGCTCCATCCTTGACATTACAAATGGCAAGCTTTCATTCTTTTTACAGCTGAGTAATATTCCAATGTGTGTGTGTATGTGTACGTGTGTGTGTGTGTGTGTGTGTGTGATCCACATATGTGTTACATCCTCTTCTTTTTTTTTTTTTTTCCAGATTTAAGGTTAGGGTCAGGGCCCATAAGTCAGTCAGAGAAAGACAAATACCATAGTATTTCAATCCTAAGTGTAATTCAAGAAACAAAAAAAATGAATAAAAGGAAGAGAAAAAAAGAAGAGGTAAACCAAAAAATGGACTCTTAACTATAGAGAACAAACTGATGGTTGCCAGAATGGAGGTGGGGGGATGGGTGAGATAGGTGATGGGGATTAAGGAGTGCACTTGTGATGAACATCAGGCATTGTGTGGATGTATTGAGTCACTATATTGTACACCTGAAACTAATATTACACTGTATATTAACTGGAATTTAAATAAGAACTTAAGCGATGCCTGGGTGGCTCAGTGGTTGAGCATCTGCCTTTCGCTCAGGGTGTGATCCTGGAGTCCTGGGATCAAATCCCTCACTGGGTTCTCTGAGGGGAGCCTGCTTCTCCCTTTGCCTATGTCTCTGCCTCTCTTTCTGTTTCTGTGTGTCTCTCATGAATAAGTAAAATCGTTAAAAATAAATAAATAAATAAGAACTTAAAAAACAGAAAAATTTAAAAAATAAGAAAGTCCTTTTTTAGGCTTGTTAATGATAGTTGTTTCAATCACTTAGCTGGAGATAGGCTTGAAACAAACTTTGCAAAGATTTTTTTTTATTATTTATGTAAAAGTGTTCTTCAACAAGAGGAAAGCAATATAGAAGAGAAGAAGAACTGTGAGTTGGATATCAGTCTTCCCATGTTCAAGCCCTCAGTTAGAGCCAGCATGGTTATCAAGGTCTAGGGACCTTGCTCTGCTTTTGTTTCCTTCTTTGAATACCAAAGGGCTTCCCTCATTTAATAAGGAGGCTTGGCACTTAAAAAATGTAAAATATGTGAAAACTCTCATTACATTCTAAAAAGGAAAGGTATAATTAAAGAAGTCCTAAATGATGAAACTATTATTTCTTCTTAGAGGTACAAAGGAATCAAATATAATGGGATTCAAGAGCAATGCAATATCGAGACTTGTCTTAAGCCACTGGTAAACATATTATTAAACTGATAATGAAACATACCACTGAAGACTCAATAGAACATGATGAGCCCAAGCAGTGCTTTCATCAAATTGAAAGAGTAGTGGCTATCTTAAGAGTAGTTGGTTCATAAATTGACTACAAGGCATTTCTTTTGGTTCTTAGCATTTTTCTAATGTATTCAGAGATAAGAAATTCTCCCTCACTCAAGGTGGTCCTGTGATTACAGGAGAAATTTAGTGTTTACATATCCTAAAGGATGGGAAGAACCTGAGGCACTGGGAAATACTGAATCCTCATCCTTGTGACCAATGTTTTTGCAAGAAATGTCTTTCAGTAGTTTTAATGGCTAAACCTCTATAGATAGTGGATTGGCTAGAGTTGTTTTGGTTTGCAAATGACATAAATCTGAATGAATTTGAGCTCATGCACCCAAACAGGAAGGGTAGAGGTGGAGTTGAACACTGACAACTCATCCTAGGTCCTGAATTCTGTCAGTCAACACCTCTCTCTCTCTGTAGGTGTCTATCTCTGTATGTGTGTCTCTCTTTCCATCTCTCTTCCCCCTTCTCATCTCTATCTCTGCCTTTGTCTCTGTATGTATGTATCTCTCTATGTGTGTATGTCTCTCTCTCCATCTCTCTCTCTCTCTCTCATCTTTATCTCTATATCTCTATCTCTATCACTCTAATGTTCTAATCACTATCCTAGACATTGTGAATAGAGCAGTGAACAAAAACACACAAGGCAGATAGAATTTTACACCTTTATAAGCTTGCACCACTTCATCAAACTTTACGCATGAGTTGGATATAATTACACAGAGATGGGGAAAAGGATCCTTGGAAGACAAGATAGCATGAGCAAGTGTACAGAGGGAGGGAAGTGCTTATGATGGAACATGCCAGTAATAGCCAAGGATGGCTGAAGCACGGATCACACACAGGCATGAAGGGGAGATGCATGCTAAGATAGAGCCAAATGCCACAAAGATGAGTCAACAGAGTTTGGAAACAGATAATAGATTAAAAAAAAGAAAGAATTGTCAAAGGGGGCAGGAAGCCACAAATGTTGGAGAGGATGCGGAGAAAAGGGAACCCTCTTACACTGTTGGTGGGAATGTGAACTGGTGCAGCCACTCTGGAAAACTGTGTGGAGGTTCCTCAAAGAGTTAAAAATAGACCTGCCCTATGACCCAGCAATTGCACTGTTGGGGATTTACCCCAAAGATACAGATGCAGGGAAATGCCGGGACACCTGCACCCCGATGTTTCTAGCAGCAGTGTCCACAATAGCCAAACTGTGGAAGGAGCCTCGGTGTCCATTGAATGATGAATGGATAAAGAAGATGTGGTCTATGTATACAATGGAATATTACTCAGCCATTAGAAACGACAAATACCCACCATTTGCTTCGACGTGGATGGAACTGGAGGGTATTATGCTGAGTGAAGTAAGTCAATCAGAGAAGGACAAACAGTGCATGTTCTCATTCATTTGGGGGAATATAAATAATAGTGAAAGGGAATATAAGGGAAGGGAAAAGAAATGTGTGGGAAATATCAGAAAGGGAGACAGAACATAAAGACTCCTAACTCTGGGAAACGAACTAGGGGTGGTGGAAGGGGAGGAGGGCAGGGGGTGGGGGTGAATGGGTGATGGGCACTGAGGGGGGCACTTGACGGGATGAGCACTGGGTGTTATTCTGTATGTTGGTAAATTGAACACTAATAAAAAATAAATTTATTTTAAAAAAACAGCTATGAAGGGGAGCAAAATGGAAAAAAAATAAGAATTGTCGAAGGGAAGTATAAAATTTCTAATTCTAGAAATATGAAAGAGCATTCCCGTCCTCTCTACTCACTTTCATATACAACCACATCAAGTTATAATCTGGCAGTGTATTAGGGTTCTCCCGAGAAAACAAACCAATAAGAATTACGTTTATACAGAAAGATATATTACAAGGAATTGGCTCACAGGTTCATGGTGGCCAAGAAGTCGCAAGATCTGTAGTCAGTAAGCTGGAGGCCTAGGAGAGCTGATGGTGTAGTTCCACTCTTAGTTCAGAGGCCTGAGAACCAGGAAATGTGATGCCATAAATTATAGTCCGTAAAGCCCGCAGGCTCAAAAAGAGTCCAAAGACAGGAAGAGACTGATGTTCTAGCTCAGCAGCCATGCAAGAGTTTCCTCTTACTTATGGGAAGGTAATGTATTTTGTTCTGTTTAGGCCTTCAGCTGATTGAATGATGCCCACCCCATTTTGGGAGAGGAATCTGCTTTACACAGTCTACAGATTCAGATGTTACTCTCATCTAAAATTTCCATCACAGATACTCATAAAATAGCGTTGGACCAAACACCTGGGAACCCTGTGGTGCAATCAGGTCAACACAAAATTAACCATCACATTTGAGATCAGGCACGTTTTCAAGACTTTGTTCATAGAAATTCCTCTGTTTGCAATGCTTTCTCCACCCTCCTGAACTTCTTCACCTCCACTCCTATTAGCCACCACCGTTATCCTTGAGAGTATCTCACCATCCTTTAAGAATTTTCCCAAATGTCATTTTTGAAGTCTTCCTTGGAGCACTACATCCCGAGCTAAGGAATATGGGGCATGCTGTAGTTCACATAGCACCTTACACATACTGCCAATATAGCACATATAGCACACATTTTTATTTTTTAAGATTTTATTTATTTATTCATCAGAGACACAGAGAAAGAGGCAGAGACATAGGCAGAGGGAGAAGCAAGCTTCCTGCAGTGAGCCTGATGTGGGAATTGATCCCAGGATCCCGGGTTCATGCCCTGAGCCAAAGGCAGAGGCTCAACCACTGAGCCACCCAGGTGTCCCTATCCTATTACTTTAATTATCAGTTCAAATCTCTGTCATCTCATATGAATATGTGGGTCCCCCAAAGACACAGACCATGGTCTTTTTCTAATTATTTTGTTGTGTAAAAAATATATGTAAACATACTCATGAACCAATGTTCACAGAAGCTTTATTCACAATAGCCTAAAGATGAAAACAACTCAAAGGCCAAGATGAATGGATAAACAAAATATGGTCTGCGGATACAATGGAAATTTAGCCATAGAAAGACTAAAGTTCTGACATGTACTACGACATGGATTATCCTTGGAAATATGCTAACTGAAATAAGCAGACCATGTTTTCCTCACTTGTGGACATCCACCACTTCATGTGACTCCTGTCACATGCCCAGGGAATTATTTCTAGAACAGATTTGGGGCCAGAGTTCCTGAGTTGAAATCTTGGAAGCTTCATTTTCTGGCTATTTGAACTGGACAAGTTATCTCACTTCTCATGCCTCATTTGAAAAGTTGGGATAGTAATTGTCCATCTTTTAAGGATCACTCTGAGGATTCAGTGAGTTAATCTGCAAGGAGCTTAAACAACCTCTGAAACAGTATGCACTAACAAGTGTTCATTATCATCATCATTACTATTTATGTTATCATTTAATGAGTTTGTGGATGAGGTGCAAGTTAGGGAAAGAGTTCTTAACATTGAAGGATACAACCTTTAGGAAAGAACTGTTGAGGCTTAGATTTAAAGATATTTTGTGTGTCATTATCACAGAGAGCAGAAAGGGAGGGCACTGAAATTGTGTTGCCAAAACACGAATCATGGCTTTATCATGCACTAGCTGCATGGCCTTGGCGAACTGCTAACTATGGAGCCTCAATTTTTGTTTCCTACATTGGGGTCAGTAGGGGTTGTTATGCAAACTAAATGAAATAATGCATGTAAAATGCGTAACATAGTTCTGGGCACAAATCAAGCGCTTAATAAGTGCAAGTTACTATTAACAGTGTTAAATTAGATAGTGTTTAATGATTTCTTGAAACTCTTTGATCAAAAACATTAGCCTGGGATTTTAAATATTCTATCCAGTTGACCTCACCCTCAAGTCAAAGACAGCCTACTTTACATTGGAAGTGGGTTTTAACGAGTTTTCCAGAATGCCTACATAGGCAATAATAAACATGACATTTCTCTGAAATTGACCTCAATCATTCACTACTGCCTAGACAGTGAGGAGCAAAATTCTTCAACTTTGTGTAATGTCAAGTTCAGTGCATGTCCTAGTTTTTAAAATAAGACAATTATGCAGATGGAGAGAACAGATGGATTAGATCGGTGAGTGTTTATCATTTTTTAATATTTTGAAACCAGATGTGCTACATACACATTGCTGGTTGCCTTCTAAGGAAGCTTCATTGGTGGGTTACTAATCTTTAATAAGCAGTACAACATTTTCGCCCAGCTTAAATCAACTATCTTTAATATACAGTTGGACAACCACTGCAGCAATCCTTTAGAAAATAGAAAACAGATGCTTAATACAAGGAATACTATCAGCCAAGAAATTCCTGATGATCTTTTTATAGAATGTAAACTTACATATTTTATGGGTCTTTTAATGAACTGTTATAGAACAACTTCAGCAGTCCAAATGTTTCATGAAAATAGACGTGAACAATTTGTCACTTGTTACCATATTCACAGAAGACCCTTCAGTTGCACTCCTGGGGAAATGGGCATATTAGTGGCTCATACTATGTTATTAACAACATCTTTTAGTTACCTTAGATCTGATTGGATACATTGGAGAAAGGAGGAGTTAGAGTAAACAGAGAGAGGTGCCTCTATTTATTTATGTGTTTCTGCTAGACCTGACAGAGATCCCTTACTAGGTATGCATACTTTGATGCTACTTGTGCTCACAGGGGAATGACACAATGGAATAAGGCCAAGATAGTGTTCTGTTTCAGGGATGCTTTTCAGTGAAAAGTCCAATAGAAACTTGTACCCTTTTGAGCAAGATTATGGGTTAGGAGAGCCTAACGGGGCCTACCATTTGCCCATTGAGACAACAATTTAACCAACCTCTAACTGGCTTAGTCCAGTGATATTGGAAAGGAGGTAGCAAGCAATGATCACCGAGTTCCAATTCTGAATTCACTTCTGCTGGATGGTCCCTGTACCTCCATAAGTTGGGAACAGAGCAAGAGTTGAGAAAGTAGGACTTTACCCCTCCCATTATCTCTACCCCATCATCTAGGCTTATCTCATACATCCCTCATCAGCCTTTGTGATAATTGATGCTGGTTTAGAGTATGAGGGAATGGGGTGAAGAAAAGGAAAAAGCAGAGGAAGAGATAGTAGAAAATTTTAAAAGCACTTAAATGATGTACTCAGCACCATCCCTAAAGAAGAGGGATAGATTTTTAAAGAAAACAAAACGATGTAGCATCTTATCCATGCCATCTCACCATTGTCCATGGGAAAAGATGAAGGCTGGTTGTGTGATGGTGCTGAAATCATTCAATTTAGAATAGAAAGGTATGGAGACACAGTCTTCTCTCTGAGAAGTATACAAAGTTATTTCCTTTGTTCAAAAAGAAAATGTTTGCTCTTAGGATCTTTTAGAAGGTAAAACAAAATGGAAGTACTGTCACACCAAAATTTTTGCTGCCTTTGAAAAGTTTACACAGATAAACTATTTGACCTTTGTAAGAAATGAGTGGAAACCCCAGTCTTAAGAAAATACAGCATAAAATACAACATTTAGAACATAATGACAGTGTTACAATGAAGACGCTTAAGGTTCCCTGCAGGTAGTGGCAAATGGGTAAGGTTTACCTACTACCCAAATGGTCTTCATGTACAGTTCAAGTGAATTAATATTGATTAGTTCATTCATTCAACAAATATGTTTGAGTGTCCTATATGTACAAGTCTTAGTACTATATACTATTTAAGATGCACAGAGATAATTAACATGCTCTTAAGGAACTTAGTCTTCAAGAGATGATAAAAATGAATTTAAAGAGTAGCTAAGACTGCTACATACTATTCACTATCTCTTTATCATTCAGCTAAATGGCTACAAACCCATTATAAGGAAGTGGTTATATATAATTAGATTCTGGTTAACAAAATGTAAACAGAGTGCTGTTTGGGATATCTAGGAAGGCTTCCTAAAGGGAACTGATAGGGGAACTCTTTGTCCTTTTCCTTGTGAACCTTCCACATCCTGTTTCTTGGAACACATATGGTTTAAGCTTTAGCAGCTATCTTGAACAATCAGGGGACCTTCAGGATGGAAATATCAGACCGGACAAATCAAAAGATGGAATAAGACTGGGTCTTTTTGAGCAAGAAGTCTACCTACCAGATCTAAACAGGGTACACTCCATTGCTCTTACATTAGAGAACAATTAAATTCAGTCTGAAGCTTAATATTAATTGATAAATAACTGTAATTAATGCTGGGAAGTGATCTATATAAAGATACAAATAAAATGCCATGAGACTAGAGGAGGGGAAATGATGATGATCAGAGAGGATTTGATTACAGGAAGTAGTGTGTTAGTCCCTTGGACTGCCATAACAAAATAACACATACTTAATGACTTAAACAGCAGAAATTTATTTTATCATAATTCTAGAGGCTGGAACTCCATGATCAAGGTATTATCAGAGCTGATTTCTGGTGAGGACTCTCTTCCTGACTGTGTCCTCACATGGCTTTTCCTCTGTGTGTGCTGACAAAAAGAGAGATCTCTGGTATCTCTTCCTCTTCTTATAAGACCATCACTCCCATAGGATTAGGGTCTCACCCTTATAACCTCATTTTATCTTAATGACCTCCCTAATGGCCCTATCTCCAAATGAAGTCACACTCTGGGCTAGGCCTTTAAAATATGAATTTTGAGGGGACACAGTTCAATCTATACAGGTGCAATGTAAACTAGGCTTGTAAAGTTAGATAGAACATAAATATACAAAGACTTCCAGTGCTGGAAACAAGGGGACCAAATAGATAGGAATATCCAAGGTATACATATAAAGCAGGAGTAGTTCCAGTTGACTAGACTCTAAGGGCCATAAAGGAAATTGACACCTATAAGGACCATAAAATAGAAGGCAGATGGGAAAGATAGTTTGGAGATTAAATTCCCAGGTCAAGTTCAAGTTTGGACTCCATTGTTCAGAGAATGAGGAGTCTTTGAAGGTTTATGAGCTGAGTAATGACACAATCAGAATTGAACTTCAGTAAGATAATTTGAGGGTTGAGTGTATGAGAGATTGCAGTGAGCGAAAACTGGAAGCAGAAAGAACAGTAAAAAGGCTATTGCAATAGTTCAGGGAAAAGATAATAACTTGAAAGTTACATCCAATTAAAAACAATCATTGTTTTGGTTTTAAAGTGGAATTTTTAGTATTTTTATTATTTATTTTTCCATTTGGTTTTTGGCATTCTCATCCTACAGCTTTTGTCTTGGCATTTTGTGTTCTGAAGACTCAGTCCCACTATTGAGATAGTCATACAGGCAAGTACATAGAATTGACACCCAGCAATAAAGGAATTCTGGGGAAATTTCAAAAGCAGAATAAGCCACCCCTCAAAGATCCATAATGTCCACTATACAATTGGATTGATAGGCAACCTTATAGTTTTGGTTGTCAAAAACTTAAAATATTTCACAACTAAAAACATAACTGTCTATGGAAAATACTAAATGGTGCATTTAAATTTTATTGAGACATCTTGTATTTAAACAAATTGACAACCAAATGAGCACTCATCATGTTATCCATACCATTCAAAATAAACATCAGTGTTTATTATGTGAATGGGAATTAAAAAGAAATTCTCAGCAAAATCTCTTGTGTAGCAAAAACAGCATGTTTTGCTTGCATTCTAGTTACCAAGTTGTTTAGTTTTTCATGTTGCTTTTTCAAAACAACCTCATTTCTTCTCATGGAATTCAGCTTGTAGTTCTATTCATGATAACCAAAATCCCAGTCCATTTGGCATTGACTCAGCTGATCCCTAGCCAAAATAATTTAGTTATTGTTTCCAAATAGCCCCTCTAACTTAGTAGCTGTTTTCTTTCCCAGACTGGAGGCTCAGTGTTTTATAGCACATTCCTGTAGTTTCTCTTCAATGCCAGAATTAGAGTCCACTCCCCTAGTTTGTAGAGCAAGAAAGTATATTATTCATCAATAAATAGCTACTGACTTACCATCATGAGCAAGGCACTGGGCTAGGCACTGTTGGGAATACAAATGGAATCCCCGTTCACTGACTCATGAGCTTTAGTTCTAAATTTATAAAAATATTTTTTTCCAGACTCTCTCCAACTAGAGGATTGCAGGAGCTTTGGTCCATTTGAAATTTCTCTGGGGTTGCCTGGGCCACCCTCGAAAGAGGCTCATGTATGCCTCTTGTGGATGCTTCTCTACTAGCATGTTCCTCTTCCTGTTCTACAGGTATCTCCACACCTCTGTTCTACAGTTCTGGCTGCCAAGTGATGCCTACCACCCTTGCAGCAATCTGATGCTGTCTCTTCCTCTGCCCCCTAGGTGTTGGTTATCTCCATCCATCCGGGGTGGCGTGTCCATCTGTTCTTTAGCAGCTACGACAGTCCTCTTCACTAGACCTGAACTGCACATACTATAAAGCAGAGCTCTTGGCTATCGCCAGGTCTCATAGATGTTCTAATTTCAATTGTATTTTTATTATGGTACTATATCATAGGAACTTTCTTAAAATTTTTTATTGGAGTTCAATTTGCCAACATATAGCATAACACTCAGTGCTCACCCCGCCAAGTGCCCCCCTCAGTGCCCATCATCCAGTCACCCCAACCCCCTGCCCACCTCCCTTTCCACTACCCCTTGTTCGTTTCCCAGAGTTAGGTGTCTCTCATGTTTTGTCACCCTCACTGATATTTTCACTCATTTTTCTCTCCTTTCCCTTTATTCCCTTTCACTAAGTTTTATATTCCCCAAATGAATGAGACCATATGTTTGTCCTTCTCTGATTGACTTATTTCACTCAGCATAATAACCTCCAGTTCCATCCACATCAAAGCAAATGGTGGGTATTTGTCATTTCTAATGGCTGAGTAATATTCCATTGTATACATATACCACTTGATCATAGGAACTTGACAGAAGAACCATCTTAGGGACTAATATGAAAAATACTCCAGCCTCCACTGTCCTCCTCAACTGTTTTCTCTTTCCTTAGAATGAGTTCTTATCCACAAGGTTTCTCCATCCCTCAGACCCCCAACTCCCCAGATATATCTGAATCCTGCGATGAAATAGCAGACACAGAGAACCTAGAATTGTAACAATAAAGCCTTAGCAATTATCGTAAAAGTCTCCATGTCTTTGCTACTTGTAACATCAATGGCCTTCTAACTAGGAGTATTGATATTTCCCTTCTAGGCTGTGTCTCAGAGAGGATATGTCCAACTTACCAAGTAGTAGTTGGTTTTGCAGTTGATAGGCAAGTGGAGCACAGGTTGAAGTAATGGGAGAAATCCTCACTGGAAGGTACTAGAAACAAGTTGTTAAATGGAATGATCACATTGTTCTAAACAATGAACTTGACTAAACTATGTGTAGGTAGAGCAGAAGGTAACAACGTTCAAAAGATGTTGTATTTGAAAATTTCATCTTACGCTCTTAAAAACCAGGGTAAATGACTCCAAAAGTTGATTCTATTTCATGACTGCCCCTAAGGGAAGCTGTTTTCCCATAAAAGGACTCTAGCTTCCTCCTCTTTCTTCTTCAAAGACTTCTGGGTGCAGGTGCTGGTCTAGTAGAAATCCAGTCCCAGTTCCTGATATCCAACCAAAGGATGCATAGAATCGGGCTTCAACCACAGAAGTATCTCTGTTTAAGTATTAAAAGGAATATTATAACAACCTTACATTTCTAGAATAAACTTCACTTGGTTATTATGCATTATCCTTTCAGATATTACTGGATTCAACTTGTTAATTTTTGTTTCTTATGATGCTCGTAAGTTGCTTTTGATATCAGAGTGATGCTGACATCATAAGCTGATATGAAGGGTTTCTTCCTACTCTATCTTCTGAAAAAGTTTTTTTGTGTAACACTGGTATTTCTCAAATGTTTCGACAAACTAACCAAAAAAATACAACTGACTGTAGAATTTTCGTTGTGGAAAGTTTTTGATTATAATTTCAGTTTAAAAAAATAGAGGCCTATTTAGATTTTCTGTATCTTATTATGTCAGGTATTGCAAATTTGGTCTTTCTAGGTATTTGTTTATTATATCTTATTAAACTTATTGGTATGAATTTTTATTTCAATTTCATTTTATTGCATTTAAAAATTAATATTTTATTAGCTTCAGTGCCTTGTTTTTTCAATTAATTTGTTTATTCTCAGATAAGTAGCCTCACATGTTATTATAAGAAACTATACAGAGAGCCTCTGTATACTGTATCTGATTTCCCCCAATCGTTAGCTCTTGGAAAAGTATTATATAATATCACAACCTATAGTATATTGGTATTATGGAGTCAAGACACAGAGAATTTCTATCACCTCAAGGATCTATCATGTTGTTCTTTTATAGACACACTTATTTACCTCTTCCCACTTAGACTCTGTCAAGCACTAACTCTTCTCCATTTCAATAGTTTTTCATTTCAAGAATGTTAAATGGAATCATACCTATGTAATGGGTATGGGATTGAGTTTTTCCACTAGATTTTTTATTTTTAAAAATTTCATGGGTTCATCTTTAGATCTTCTAGTTCTATACTTACACTTTTGATTTCTTTCCTGATACTTTCTATTATTTTATTTGTTTCAAGCATGTTTACAATTGCTCACTGGAGCATTTTTGTGATGGCTGCTTTAGTCTTTGCCAGATAATTCTAGCATCTCTGTCTCATTGATGTTGGTATATACAGATTGTGTTTTTCATTCAATTTGGAATCTTTCTAGTTCTTCCTACGACAAGGAACTTTTTGTTGAAATCCAGAGATTTTAGTTATTATGTTATGAGACTCTGAATCTTATTTAAACTTTCCTCTGGTACTTCTCTGTAGATAGGGGAGTAGACACCATCTAATTACTGCCAAGTGACGGTAGAGGTTCAGGTTCTCTAGACATTCAAAGTGTGTGTGTGTGTATGTGTGTGTGTATGGGGGTTTCTTGTTACTGACCCCTTCTATCTTGAGGCCTTGTCACTGCTCCTTACATGGCTGACACACCAAGAGGTGGGGTGTTTAGCCTGGATACAATCACTTCTTCACTAGGTCTCCTCTGTCATGATACCAGGGGACATAGGATGGGTCTTTATGACTGCCTTGTAGAGGAGCTCCTGCTCCTCATGTGGTCTCCAGTGACATGGCAGTGAAGAAAGACTTTATTCCTGCCCAGAAGTATGAAAGTCCCAGCTGCCTACTCAGCCTCTGATGCCGCCTCAATGAGGAGGTGGGACATCTTGTTGCCTCTGGCGAGGGTGGGAAGTACAGGTTCACCACTGGTTGTACTTCACCATTGGCTGTCCCGTGTATGTTTAGATACAGTAGGAGTTATTTTCCAGAACACTTCTGTCTTGCCAGGCCATCCTTTACCTGGACCTTGGACAGGGAGAGCAGGCTACTTTGGAGTTTTGTTTGAATTTGCATCCCTTGGCATTTCTGGCTTCTCCAGCACCCAGTCTGAGGACTAATGGGCAAAAAGAAAGTTAGCAAACTCACCCACAGATCATTATTCATGTCCTTTAGTCTGTAATTGATCTGCCTTCTTCTTTCAGAATCTTCTAATGCTTATTTTTAAATTTATTTTTATTTTTTCTTCCTTTTTAAATTTTAAATTAAATTAGACAACATATAGTACATCATTAGTTACAGATGTAGTGTTCAATAATTTATCAATTTCATATAACACCCAGTGCTCATCACATCACATACCTTCCTTAATGCCCGTCACCCAATTATCCCATCCCCCCACTTCTCTCCCTTCCAGCCACCTCAGTTTATTTCCCCCAGTTAAAAGTCTCTCATGGTTTGTCTCCCTCTCTGATTGCTTCTCAGTTTTTCCCTCCCTTTTCCTGTGATCCTCTCATATGGAGAATATAAGAAACCGCACATGATAATTGCCTTTAGACAATGATAATTGTCTTTCTCCGATTGATTTACTTCACTCAGCATAGTACCCTCCAATTCCATCCATGTAGATGTAAATGTTTATTTAATATATAATTTTCAGAGTTTTTAGTTCTACAAAGTGGGAGAAATAGGGAAATGTACAACTACTCCGTCTTCCTGGAATTGGAAGTTTTACCCTCAATTTTTGTAAGATACATAGAGATGTCTCTTCTTTCATTCCTCATATAGGTCATCTTCTTTCTAGGAATTAATTAATTTTACTCATTTTTCAAAAACAGACTTTTGTTTTTGTTAATTTTTTCTATTGTTTGTTTTCTATTTCATTGATTTCCACTCTTTATCATTCCCTTTCTTTACTAACTTTGGATTTCATTTGCTCTCCTTTTATCTTGGTTCTTAAGGTAAAAGCTTAGATAATTGATTTTAAACTTCCCCCCCTAGTATAGCATGTAACATGAACATTGCCTTATGTATATACTACAAATTTTGATATGTTATATTTCTGTCACTCAGTATAAAAATATTTCCTTTTTTTGTAATTTTTAAAAGTTATTTTAGAAGAGTATTGCTTTGCTGGCAAATAGTTCACTCTTTCCTCCTGTTCACTCACAGAGAACACTCTCATCTCTAACCTGTGCTCTTGGACGTGTGATTCAAAGCATACTTTTCAGAATTCTCAGAAATTCCCTTTTAGGAATGAAGTGGTGATGAAGTCTGGCTTTGGCAAACCTCTCATGACCCATTCTCCATCATTCTCACCATTTTCCACTCACACTGCATTGTCTGGCTACTGACCTAGTTTTCTGATGGCCTTGCTCTGGTTCTATTATTTATAACCAAAGGAGGATATTCTAAATACCCTAAGCTTATTGATTTAAAGGGACCATGCAATCTACACTCATGACCTAGACCTGTATATTTCACCTGAATTATCAAATTTATTGGCATAACATTGTCCTTCACATTTCTTCACTATATCCTTTAACTAAATTCTCTTGCTTCTTCAATAAACTGCAGCTTTCTAGACTCTTAGGAATAAATTTCTTTACCACTTTATGCCTCCTTCTTTAAATCTACAAAAGAACAAGTTCTCTAAAACATAGAGCATAGTAATAAATCTGGCACACAATAATAAAAGTCTCTTTATGAGAGTACACTAACCAGGGCATACATAACCATAATAAAATATAGAAGAAAATAAATTTGATTTTTATTAAACACAAGCTCAGAACAATTTGCTCTAAACACATAGTTATTCATTAAACTTAATTTAGTAATCTAGATTTGGCACCTTGCTTTCTCTGAATTGTGATATTTCTCGAGCACTCACCACTGCACAAAATATCTTCTTTAATAATATCTGATTGATGGATATTATCTGATTAAAGATTAGGGAATACTATTGTAGAATAATAATAGTTTGCATATGTCTTTTTTGTTTTGATATTTGCAACAATTTTCAGGGTACCGATTTAAGAGATATCGGTCTTCCAATTTATAAAGAAATGGGTTCAAAGAGAAGTGACTTCCAGGAAAGGACTTCTAGTAATTGCTAAGTGAAGATTAAAACTAAAGTTTTATAGTTTCTTGTTTTACATTTAAATCCATGATTCATTGGGGCACCTGGGTGGCTCAGTGGGTTGTGTCCGCCTCTTGATCTCAGCTCAAGTTTTGATCTCAGGTTCTTGATTTCAGGGTTGTGAGTTCAAGCCCTGCATTGGGCTCCATGCTTAGTGTGCAGCCTACTTAAAAAAAATAAAGTGAAATAAAAATGGATGTATGATTCATTATGCATTAATTTGTGTATAAATGTGAAGCTAAGTTCTGTATCCTGTAGGAGATTGTGAAAAATTGATGTATTTTTTTCATAAATGATAGAATCTACCAGTGAAAGCATCTAGGCCAGGAGATGTCTTTTGCAGAAAGTTTTTGACTATTAATTCAAGTTAATAGTAGTAGGATTATTCAAGTAATTTTATCTGAGTTGAGTTTTGGTAATTTCTAAGAAATTGGTTTCCTTTCTCTAAGTTATTGAATTTATGTAGATTATGTTAAATTTATGTAGATTATGTTAAATTTATGAAAGAAGATTCAGATAGTTTACTTTTGATATGAATAGTTTATTGAGCAAGAAATAAATCACTTGTGAACAGAGATACTTCAAACCCAAAACTGATATAAAACTTAGAGGCATGATTATACAGGGTGGCTTATAAAGTGAAAAATGAGAAAGGTGGTAACTTTTATAAGGATTGCCTATGACAGAGGTTTCCAGATGGCAGAAGATTACTAAATAGTGATTATCTTATGTCATTTTAGAATGATGACATAAGTTTCTTTTATGATTATCAGAGACCCTTATAAGAAATAATCTAAGGTAAACTGCTCTTATATTCATGAAATAGTTAGATTTAGTTTTGCTTACATGGCTTAAATGGTTTTGTCTGCTTGGGGGACTTGCAAGCCTAGTCTCTTATTTTATCTTATTTATTTTATTTTATTTTATTTTATTTTATTTTATTTTATTTTATTTTATTAACAATACATAGGGTTGTTGGTAAAATACCTTTATTACTCTTTTACTAACTGCAGGGTCTGTGGGAACACATCCTCTTTCATTGTGGGCATGGAAAATGTGTGTTTTCCCTTTTTTTCCTTCTCAGTTTAGTGAGATGATTATCAGTCTTGTTGATCTTTTGAAGGAAACATTTTTTTACATCATTGATTTTCTTTATTTCCTGTCTTATCAATTGAGTTGAGAGCATATATAGAGATATATCTATTCATATTTAATGCAATATTAACATATTTGAATTTATATCTATCATTTATTTGGATTTGTATCTACTATTTTATTATTTGAAAATAATATATCTACAAATGACTTCAACCAGTATATTAAAAAATTCTCAAAATTCAAAAAAGAAACTAAGCAAAACAAACAGTCAGCAAAGACGTGAATGATGCTTAATTAAGGAGGCAGGGGCACCTGAAAACATGATACACATCATTAACCATTAGGAAGACACAAATTAAAACACAATGAAATAACATTACACATCTACTGGAATGACTAAAATAAGAAATATGGACAATGCCAAGCTCTGGTGAGCTAGCTTTGCATATGAGTGGGCAAAGAAACTGTACTGACAAAAATGTTGCAGAAGGAAAAGAAATTAAAATGATCTCTCTCTTTCTCTTTCTCTCTCCTCCCCCATACACATACAATTACAAGTACATTAAAGATCTAATGTAAAAAAGAAAAAAGTGAAATTTTCAAAGCAAATACATGAGAGATACATAAGAATGTGTTTACAATTATAGGATGTAAATGTTTTTTTCTAAATAAACCATAATAAGCACAAATTATAACAAAAAGGTAAAACTAATTCTATAAAAATTTAAATTTTCTGTATTATGCCAGGCCCTATGAATAGAGGAAAAAATGCAAACCACAAAAGAAAAAAGATATTTTTAATGCATGTATACAACAAAGGATTTATAAACAAAACACATAGATAACTCTTAAAAATCAACCAACCAAGAACCAACCAACTTCTCTGAAAGACAAGTGAAATCTATTTATTATAGACAACATAAATATGACCAGGTACATTGAAGGAAGAGGACAGGAAATGGCTGAAAAACAAATGAAAAGATACTCACTGGGAAACTGGGATATGTTTTAAAAAAATCAACAAGATATGTAATTGCATAGTCATTGGACTGGGAAAACACCTTGATACTTATTGTCGTGGACTATGTAGAACAATATTAAAACTCTACATTCCCGTTTGACGTATGACTTGTTAAAACTATTTGGTAGGGATTTGGCAAAATACATGTACCTTAGGACTCAGAAACCCCATGCATGCCTATATCCTCAGAAAACCTCTGACTCATGTACATAAAGAAAATTTTAGGACAACAGTTTGTCTTAAAAGACAATGGGAAACATAAACAACATAAGAATGAATAAAAATTGTGAGATATGGCTTACTGTATAGTGAAAATGAATGAATGAATGAATGAATAAATAAATAAACTTCAAAAATATAATGCTGAGCGAAAATCATGAGTCACAAGGAATACATCCAGCATGGCACTACTTCTATAAAGCATGAAAACATGCAAAATGTACCATGTAGGTATATATATTCTAATTAGTAATAGTGTGAAGAAATGGTTGGAAGTAATAAACCAAAATGAGGGTAGCAATTATTGTTAAGAGAATTTTAAGAGAATCACAATTTTTAAGGCTTTTAAATAGTCGAATTGGCCAAGGATGTATCAATTTTAGACTCATGTTTCAAAATGCTCAAAAAAGAATGGCCTGTATCTCATCCTCACTTTCACCATCACTGGTCAAAAACAAGACAGGGAGGGGCAATCAACCAACCTGCTGTTGTTTGTTTGGTTTTTAAATTTTTTTAAAGATCTTTATTTATTTATTTATGAGAGACACACACACAGAGAGGCAGAGACACAGGCAGAAAGAGAAGCAGGCTCCATGCAGGGAGCCCGATGTGGGACTCAATCCCAGGTCCCCCAGGATCATGCCCTGGACTGAAGGCAGGCGCCCAATCGCTGAGCCACCAGGGATCCCTAAAATTTATTTTTAGATTTATTTTTATTTTTTATTTAAATTCAATTGGCCAACATATAGTATAATACCTAGTGCTCATCCCATCAAGTGCCCTCCTCAGTGCCTGTCACCCAGTTACCCCATCTCCCCATCCACTTCCCCTTCAGCCACACTCAGTTTGTTTCCCAGTTGATGGTAGCCACACATTTTTATATTTGTTAGTGTGCCTGAAATATCACACAATGTATTTCAGGAAAAAAATGAAAATAATTTACATATTAACAGATTAAAAAGACAAAGTATCATTTCAGAGGCAAGAAAAGCTCTTGATACAACCCAAAAGTCATTCATTACCAAAACTCTCAGTAAAAAGGAGTGGAAGGCAGCTTCCATGATAAAAGAATACAAAAAAACTTAGCAAACATCACACAATTTGGTAAAATACTTAAGTGTGCACTTTAAATTCACATCAAGGCAAAATTGGCTGCTTCTTTTCAACATTCCACAGCTGCCCCAACCAGACAAGGTCAAGACATGAAAGAATGATGGGAAAGGGGGACTCTAACTGCTTCCTGCATTGTAGGTTCTCCTGCATCCTCTTCCGGAGCATGTCTCAGTCTGCCCACCTCTTCTTTAGTGCTGTGTTGGGGGCTCCTCTCTCCCCACTGCCTAGTGGGACCTGGCTCCCCACTTTCTTGGTAATGTACAGCATAAATTGATCACTGCCATTCTTGTAGAGGAAAAGAATGAGCAAAACAAAACAAAATAGAAAACAAAACTTCAATCTTCTCTTGAACTAAAATGTCCCATCTCCCTTTCTCAAATGCTGATGATTGGGGTGTGCAGCTCCAACACACTCCCTTCTTGCACACACCCTTCTAGTTTCAGATGTTCTGTCTTTACCAGAGAATGGTATCCACATGGCTCTCCTGTGTGTCTATGTTCAGGCGATGTCGTACTGTGTGTGATGTGTGTGGGTCATGCTGGGGCACCATCTCCCACTGCTCACTGTTCTCAGGATGGAAGGGCTTACTTTATCAGTTAGTCCTTAAATCTGCTTTAAACACAATAAACCCGGCGCCTGGGTGGCTCAGTCAGTTAAGCATCTGCTTTGAGCTCAGGTCATGATCCCAGAGGTCTGGGATGGAATGCTGCCTTGGGCTCCCTGCTCAGTGGGGAGCTTGTCCCTTTCTGCCCTTCCCCCCAACCCCAGCTATTGCTTGCTTGCTTGCTCTCTCTCAGATGAATAAATAAAATCTTTAAAAAAAATAAACACAATAAACTAATCGTGTCTTCACATTCCTTTGGGGAAGTCAATCTTTCTCACTCATAAAGAGAAGGAACAGAAGAAAGATTTTTTTTTCAAGTTAGAAATCTTAGTCAATCCTCTTAGTATAAACAAACAAAAAAAAGGATAATTCAAGGAACTATGCATTATAGTAATAAAATTCTGTATTTACAAAGTACATTATGAGTTTCAAAGTATTTTTACATCTATTAACTTGGCATTTTTCAAACTCGTTTTACCCCAGAATATTAAATAGAGGTATAAAGAAAAATATGAGATATAAAGTATGCTTAGATTAACATAAGTAGCAAAAAAGATCTCATAGATTAAATAATTTCCAAAGAATAATTAAAATATACATTTTTAAAAACTATACATAACTCTTATAAAATGTAGTTTGGGAAACGTGAGATGTTTAGAAGAGTCATGTGAGCCAGACGTAGCAAGTTCCATGATGTCATGATACTATTTTCCTCAGTTATTAATGCTTTTATTTTATTTTTAAAAGATTTTTATTTATTTATTCATGAGAGGCACACAGAGAGAGAGAGAGAGAGAGAGAGAGAGAGAGAGGCAGAGACATAGGCAGAGAGAGAAGCAGGCTCCATGCAGGGAGCCCGATGTGGGACTCGATCCTGGATCCTGGGATCACGCCCTGAGCCGAAAGGCAGACGCTCAACCTCTGAGCCACCCAGGCATCCCTATTAATGCTTTTAAATTATTATATAAAAGCCTTGTGACAAAAATAATGGGGAGTATAATATAAAATACTGAATTCATCTAATTCTTTCATTTTGACGTCTCCATCTAGACTTTACCCATATGTATTTGTCTTTATATGCATGGCATATTATTAGTTCCTATTTTTAAATTCACAATATTATGCTGATGCATTTTTCTAATTTTTTAATTCATAATTCTCATTTTAGTGGTTATATAGTTTTATATCTATAAACCAAAATTTATTATTCTTTTCAGTTATTGGGCACTTAGATTATGTTGAGAATATGCATGTGTATATGATGTTTTCTTTCACTTTAAAATAATACCAGAGAGAGGAGGGGCAAGGTGGCGGAAGAGTAGGGTCCCCAAGTCACCTGTCCCCACCAAATTACCTAGATAACCTTCAAATCATCCTGAAAACCTACGAATTCGGCCTAAGGTTTAAAGAGAGAACACCTGGAACGCTACAGTGAGAAGAGTTCGCGCTTCTATCAGGTAGGAAGACGGAAAAAAAATAAAGAAAGAAAAAAGCATCCAAGGGGTAGGGCCCCGCGAGGAGCTGGGCTAAGGCCGGGGCGAGTGTCCCCAGGACAGGAGAGCCCCGTCCCGGAGGAGCAGGAGCTGCACCGACCTTCCCGGGCGGAAAGGGGCTCGCAGGGAGTTGGAGCAGGACCCAGGAGGGCGGGGATGCCCTCGGGCTCCCTGGGACAGTAACAGACACCTGCGCCCCGGGGGAGTGCGCCGAGCTCCCTAAGGGCTGCAGCGCGCACGGGGGACCCGGAGCAGCTCGGAGGGGCTCGGGGGCGGCTCCGCGGAGGGGGCTGCGGGGCGGGAGCGCGAATCCAACAGCGCAGGCTCCGGAGCACAGGGGGCCGGGACACAGCCCAGGATCCGGCCTCCCCCCGGGACAGGCAGAGGCCGGGAGGGCCCAGGACAGCAAGGACGCTCCTGCCCCAGCTGAGCAGATCAGCGGCCCCGCCCCGGAGCCTCCAGGCCCTGCAGACCGAGAGCTCCGGAGTTCCTGCGGGGGCTGACTCCAGGGCTCCAGAGCTGGCCCCGCCACTGGGGCTGTTCCTCCTGCGGCCTCACGGGGTAAACAACCCCCACTGACCCTGCACCAGGCAGGGGGCAGAGCAGCTCCCCCAAGTGCTAACACCTGAAAATCAGCACAACAGGCCCCTCCCCCAGAAGACCAGCTAGACGGACAAGTTCCAGGGGAAGTCAAGGGACTTAAAGTATACAGAAACAGAAGATACTGCCCCGTGGGTTTTTTGTTTTTTGTTTTTTGATTTCTGATTGCTTCCCCCACCCTTTTTTCCCCTTTCTTTCTTTTTCTTTTGCTTTTTCTTCTCTTTTTTCCTTTTTTTCTTCCTTTTTTCTTTTTTCTTTTTCTTTTTTCTTTCCTTCTTTCTCTCTCTTTTTCTCCTTTTCCCAATACAACTTGTTTTTGGCCACTGTGCACTGAGCAAAATGACTAGAAGGAAAACCTCACCTCAAAAGAAAGAATCAGAAACAGTCCTCTCTCCTACAGAGTTACAAAATCTGGATTACAATTCAATGTCAGAAAGCCAATTCAGAAGCACTATTATACAGCTACTGGTGGCTCTAGAAAAAAGCATGAAGGACTCAAGAGACTTCATGACTGCAGAAAATAGATCCAATCAGGCAGAAATTAAAAATCAATTGAATCAGATGCAATCCAAACTAGAAGTCCTAACGACGAGGGTTAACGAGGTGGAAGAACGAGTGAGTGACATAGAAGACAAGTTGATGGCAAAGAGGGAAACTGAGGAAAAAAGACACAAACAATTAAAAGACCATGAAGATAGATTAAGGGAAATAAACGACAGCCTGAGGAAGAAAAACCTACGTTTAATTGGGGTTCCCAAGGGCGCCGAAAGGGACAGAGGGCCAGAATATGTATTTGAACAAATCATAGCTGAAAACTTTCCTAATCTGGGAAGGGAAACAGGCATTCAGATCCAGGAAATAGAGATCCCCCCCAAAATCAATAAAAACCGTTCAACACCTCGACATTTAATAGTGAAGCTTGCAAATTCCAAAGTCCAGTGGAACAATCCACAAAAACAAGGACTGAATAGATATTATGATGACATTAAACTCATATCTCTCAATAGTAACTCTGAACGTGAACGGACTTAATGACCCCATCAAAAGGTGCAGGGTTTCAGACTGGATAAAAAAGCAGGACCCATCTATTTGCTGTCTACAAGAGACTCATTTTAGACAGAAGGACACCTACAGCCTGAAAATAAAAGCTTGGAGAACCATTTACCATTCAAATGGTCCTCAAAAGAAAGCAGGGGTAGCCATCCTTATATCAGATAAACTAAAATTTATCCCGAAGACTGTAGTGAGAGATGAAGAGGGACACTATCTCATACTTAAAGGATCTATCCAACAAGAGGACTTAACAATCCTCAATATATATGCCCCGAATGTGGGAGCTGCCAAATATTTAAACCAATTAATAACCAAAGTGAAGAAATACTTAGATAATAATACACTTATACTTGGTGACTTCAACCTAGCTCTTTCTACCCTTGATAGGTCTTCTAAGCACAACATCTCCAAAGAAACGAGAGCTTTAAATGATACACTGGACCAGATGGATTTCACAGATATCTACAGAACTTTACATCCAAACTCAACTGAATACACATTCTTCTCAAGTGCACATGGAACTTTCTCCAGAATAGACCACATACTGGGTCACAAATCGGGTCTGAACCGATACCAAAAGATTGGGATCGTCCCCTGCATATTCTCAGACCATAATGCCTTGAAATTAGAACTAAATCACAACAAGAAGTTTGGAAGGACCTCAAACACGTGGAGTATAAGGACCATCCTGCTAAAAGATGAAAGGGTCAACCAGGAAATTAAGGAGGAATTAAAAAGATTCATGGAAACTAATGAGAATGAAGATACAACCGTTCAAAATCTTTGGGATGCAGCAAAAGCAGTCCTGAGGGGGAAATACATCGCAATACAGGCATCCATTCAAAAACTGGAAAGAACTCAAATACAAAAGCTAACCTTACACATAAAGGAGCTAGAGAAGAAACAGCAGATGGACCCTACACCCAGCAGAAGAAGAGAGTTAATTAAAATTTGAGCAGAACTCAATGAAATCGAGACCAGAAGAACTGTGGAACAGATCAACAGAACCAGGAGTTGGTTCTTTGAAAGAATTAATAAGATAGATAAACCATTAGCCAGCCTTATTAAAAAGAAGAGAGAGAAGACTCAAATTAATAAAATCATGAAAGAGAAAGGAGAGATCACTACCAACACCAAGGAAATACAAACGATTTTAAAAACATATTATGAACAGCTATAGGCCAATAAATTAGGCAATCTAGAAGAAATGGACGCATTCCTGGAAAGCCACAAACTACCAAAACTGGAACAGGAAGCAATAGAAAAGCTGAACAGGCCAATAACCAGGGAGGAAATTGAAGCAGTCATCAAAAACCTCCCAAGACACTAGAGTCCAGGGCCAGATGTCTTCCCAGGGGAATTCTATCAAACGATTAAAGAAGAAATCATACCTATTCTACTAAAGCTGTTTGCAAAGATAGAAAGAGATGGAGTACTTCCAAATTCGTTCTATGAGGCCAGCATCACCTTAATTCCAAAACCAAACAAAGACCCCACCAAAAAGGAGAATTACAGACCAATATCCCTGATGAACATGGATGCAAAAATTCTCAAAAAGATACTAGCCAATAAGATCCAACAGTACATTAAGAAAATTATTCACCATGACCAAGTAGGATTTATCCCTGGAACACAAGGCTGGTTCAACACCCGTAAAACAATCAATGTGATTCATCATATCAGCAAGAAAAAAACCAAGAACCATATGATCCTCTCATTAGATGCAGAGAAAGCATTTGACAAAATACGGCATCCATTTCTGATCAAAACTCTTCAGAGTGTAGGGATAGAGGGAACATTCCTCAACATCTTAAAAGCCATCTACGAAAAGCCCACAGCAAATATCATTCTCAATGGGGAAGCACTGGGAGCCTTTCCCCTAAGATCAGGAACAAGACAGGGATGTCCACTCTCACCACTGCTATTCAACATAGTACTGGAAGTCCTAGCCTCAGCAATCAGACAACAAAAAGACATTAAAGGCATTCAAATTGGCAAAGAAGAAGTCAAACTCTCCCTCTTCGCCGATGACATGATATTCTACATAGAAAACCCAGAAGCCTCCACCCCAAGATTGCTAGAACTCATACAGCAACTTGGTAGCATGGCAGGATACAAAATCAATGCCCAGAAATCAGTGGCATTTCTATACACTAACAATGAGACTGAAGAAAGAGAAATTAAGGAGTCAATCCCATTTACAATTGCACCCAAAAGCATAAGATACCTAGGAATAAACCTAACCAAAGAGGTAAAGGATCTATACCCTAAAAACCATAGAACACTTCTGAAAGAAATTGAGGAAGACACAAAGAGATGGAAAAATATTCCATGCTCATGGATTGGCAGAATTAATATTGTGAAAATGTCAATGTTACCCAGAGCAATTTACAGGTTTAATGCAATCCCTATCAAAATACCATGGACATTCTTCAGAGAGTTAGAACAAATTATTTTAAGATTTGTGTGGAATCAGAAAAGTCCCCGAATAGCCAGGGGAATTTTAAAAAAGAAAACCATAGCTGGAGGCATCACAATGCCAGATTTCAGGTTGTACTACAAAGCTGTGGTCATCAAGACAGTGTGGTACTGGCACAAAAACAGACACATAGATCAATGGAACAGAATAGAGAACCCAGAAGTGGACCCTGAACTTTATGGTCAACTAATATTCGATAAAGGAGGAAAGACTATCCACTGGAAGAAAGACAGTCTCTTCAATAAATGGTGCTGGGCAAATTGGACATCCACATGCAGAAGAATGAAACTAGACCACTCTCTTTCACCATACACAAAGATAAACTCAAAATAGATGAAAGATCTAAATGTGAGACAAGATTCCATCAAAATCCTAGAGGAGAACACAGGCAACACCCTTTTTGAACTCGGCCACAGTAACTTCTTGCAAGATACATCCACGAAGGAAAAGAAACAAAAGCAAAAATGAACTGTTGGGACTTCATCAAGATAAGAAGCTTTTGCACAGCAAAGGATACAGTCAACAAAACTAAAAGACAACCTACAGAATGGGAGAAGATATTTGCAAATGACGTGTCATATAAAGGGCTAGTTTCCAAAATTTATAAAGAACTTATTAAAGTCAACTCCGAAGAAACAAACAATCCAATCATGAATTGGGCAAAAGACATGAAGAGAAATCTCACAGAGGAAGACATAGACATGGCCAACATGCACATGAGAAAATATTCTGCATCACTTGCCATCAGGGAAATACAAATCAAAACCACAATGAGATACCACCTCACACCAGTGAGAATGGGGAAAATTAACAAGGCAGGAAACAACAAATGTTGGAGAGGATGCAGAGAAAAGGGAACCCTCTTGCACTGTTGGTGGGAACGTGAACAGGTCAGCCACTCTGGAAAACTGTGTGGAGGTTCCTCAAAGAGTTAAAAATAGAGCTACCCTACGACCCAGCAATTGCACTGTTGGGGATTTCCCCCAAAGATTCAGATGCAGTGAAACGCCGGGACACCTGCACCCCGATGTTTCTAGCAGCAATGTCCACAATAGCCAAACTGTGGAAGGAGCCTCGGTGTCCATTGAAAGATGATGGATAAAGAAGCTGTGGTTTATGTATACAATGGAATATTACTCAGCCATTAGAAATGACAAATACCCAGTATTTGCTTCAACGTGGATGGAACTGGAGGGTATTATGCTCAGTGAAGTAAGTCAATCGGAGAAGGACAGTGTATGTTCTCATTCATTTGGGGAATATAAATAATAGTGAAAGGGAATATAAGGGAAGGGAGAAGAAATGTGTGGGAGATATCAGAAAGGGAGAATGAACATAAAGACTCCTAACTCTGGGAAATGAACTAGGGGTGGTGGAAAGGGAGGTGGGCGGGGGGTGGGGGTGAATGGGTGACGGCACTGAGGGGGGCACTTGACGGGATGAGCACTGGGTGTTATTCTGTATGTTGGTAAATAGAACACCAATAAAAAATTAATTTATTAAAAAAATAAAATAAATAAAATAAAATAAAATAATACCAGACAGCAAGTAACATGAGGACAATTCTAGTGTGTAACTAACTGTAGGCTAGCCATTGATTTCGAGCCAGCCCCCAAACCAGTGCACTAGAGGTACTTAGTACTTACTTTTTAATTTTCTGAATGAATAAATTGCCTTTTGAACTATACTGCAAAATTGCTTTTCAAAATTACATGAACATTTACTAAAGTCGCAATATGTGAATATACTGGTTTCATCTTATTAAAACTGGGTATTTCATTGATTTAAAGATACTTCAATATTTTGAAGTTTTTATATATAATATGTAATAACTTACATTGTTTTGGTAATGAAGTTTAATGTATGTCTGTTGTTTAATTGTATTTGCTTTTTCTAATTGTTGGTTCAGATTTGGAAAACGAGGTTCAGGGAAACTGAATGATAAGCAAGAAATATGCCCTGGAATGGAAACTAGGCAAGTATCAAATCTTTCTTATCAAAACTTTCTCATCAAAGCTTCCTGATACATTAAAATATAGTCTCTACCATAGCATCCCAAGTGCAGTTAATTTTTGAAGCTGCAATTTGATTTGTTTAGCTTACAGGGTGTTGTATAGGTATACCTTATCTTATTATGATTCGCTTTATCGAGGTTTGCAGATATTCCTTTATTTTTACAAGTTGAAAGTTTGTGGCAACCCTGTTATCAAGTAAATCTTCAATAGAGAAGCCATTTTTCCAAGAGCTTTTGCTCACTTTGCGTCTCTACATCACATTTTGGTGATTCTTGCAATTTTTCAGAGTCACTCATTATTATTATATTTGTTATGGTAATCTGTGATCAATGACCTTTGATGTTGCTATTGTGGGGCACCATGAACTGTGCCCATAGAGAACAGCATACTTAATCAATTGACTTTGTGTGTGTCTGACTGCTCTACATACTGGCTGTTCCCCAATCTCTTTCCTCAGGCTTCCCTATTCCCTAAGACACAACAATATTGAAATTAAGTCAATCAATAGCCCTACAATAGCCTCTTAAGTGTTCAAGTGAAAGGAAGAGTCACACATCTCACTTCAAGTCAAAAGCTGGAAATGATTAAATTTAGTGAGGAAGGTCTGTCAGAAGCCAAGCAAGCCTCACGGCTACCTCTTGCACCAGTTAGCCAAGTTGTGGATACAAAGGGAACATTCTAGAAGGAAATTAAAAGTGTTAGTCCAGTGAACACACTGATGTTAAGAAAGTGAAACAGCCTTATTGCTGATAGGGAGAAAGTTTGAGTGGTCTGCATAGGAGATCAAAGCAGCCAAAACATTCCTTTCAGCCAAAGCCTAATCCAGAGCAAGGCCCTAAGTCTCTTCAATTCTACAAAGGCTGAAAGAGGTGAGGAAGCTGTGGAAGAAATATTTGAAGCCAGCAGAGATTGGTTCATGAAGTTTAAGGAAAGAAGCCATTTCCATAACAGAAAAGTATAAAGTGAAGAAGCAGCAAGTGCTGATGTAGGAGCTGCAGCAAGTTCTCCAGAAGGTCTAGCTAAGATCATTCATGAAGGTGGCTACACTCAACAACAGATTTTCAGTGTAGGCAGAACAGCACTCTATTGGAAGAAGATGGCATATAGGACTTCCATAGCTAGAGAGGGAAAGTCAATAGCCTGGCTTCAAAGCTTCAAAGGACAGGGTGGCTCTCTAGTTAGGGGCTAATGCAGCTGGGGACTCACAGTTGAAACCAATGATCACTTACCTTGTGGAAAATCCTAAGGCCCTGAAGAATTATGTGAATTCTACTCTGCCCATGCTTTCTAATGGAACTTTGCACAAAGCCTGGATGGAGCACATCTGTATACAACACGATTCACTGAGCATTTTATGCCCACCATTGAGACCTACTGTCAGAAAAAAAAATCAGAAAAAAGATTCCTTTCAAAATATTACTGCTCACTGACAAGGCATCTGGTCACCCAAGAGCTTTGATAGGGATGTGCAGTGAGATTACTATTGTTTTCATGTCTGTTAACACAACAGTCATTCTGCAGCCCATAGATCAAGAAGTCATTTCAACTTTCAAGTCTTAGGATTTAAGAAATACATTCCATAAGGCTAGGGCTCCCACAGATGGTGATTGCTCTATCTGGGAAAAATACATTGAAAACCTTCCGGAAAGGATTCACCATTCTAGATACCATTTAGAACATTCGTGATTTGTGGGAAAAGGTTAAAACACCAACATTGATAGGAGTTTGGAAGAAGTAGATTCCAACACTCATGGATGACTGTGAGGAGTTCAGGACTTCAGTGGAAGAGGTACCTGCAGATGTGGTGGGAATAGCAGGAGGACTGGAATTAGCAATGGAGCCTGGAGATGGAACTGGATTGTTGAAATCTCCTGATTCATCTTGAAGGATGAAGAGCTGCTTCTTATGGGTAAGCAAAGAAAGTAGTTTTTTGAGATGGAAACTACTTATGGTGAAGATGCTGGGCAGATTGTTGAAATGACAACGAAGAATTTAGAATATTACATTCACTTAGCTGATAAAGCAACAGCAGGGTTTGAGAGGATTGACTCCAATTTTTAAAGAAGTTCTACTGTGGGTACAGTGGTATCAAATAGCATCACCTGCTACAGAGAATTAGTTTATGAAAGCAAGAGACAAACAATGTGGCCAACTTTTTGTTGTCTTATTTTTAAAAATTTCCACAGCCTCCCCAGCCTCCAGGAACCACCACCACCCAATGAATCAGCAACCATCAGTTTTGAGGCAAGACCCTCCACCAGCAAAAAGATTTTAACTCACTGGAAGCTCAGATTATGGCAAACGTTTTTTTTTTTTTAGCAATAAAGTACTTTTTTACTTAAGAGTGCATATTTTTTAGATATATTTTTACTGCACACTTAATATACTATGGTATAGCAGAAATACGACTTTTGTATGTACCAGGAAACCAAAAATTTTATCTCATTCACTTTATTGAGGTGGTCCGGAACCAGACTCACAATATATTTGATGTACACCTGAATATTAATGCGAGACTACCTATAATAATATTTGTGCCTTGGCATCTGTAGAAATTATGAATACAGTATTCCCTGCCCCAGATTTTTGTAGATTTAATTTAGGCAAACTTCCAGTGATTTTGCTAATATTAGTAATAATTTGGAATCACTAGCTATTTGAATTTAATAAGTTATTTTCTCAGTTTTTAAAATGTTTTAAAATTACTTAAAATATTTTGGGGTTTAAGAGTACTTTATTTACAAGTTAAAGTCCCTTCAACTACTTGTATAAGCTGAGTCAATTGTATTTTGCACATCCCCTTAACTGTTACTATATGACAAATCGCAGGATATTTTCTGAATATTAAATGTAGCTTCACAGAGAATAAAACTTTGGCATCTGGGAAAAAAGATAACAGTCTTAGCTAATCTTTCAGAGAGGTTTTAAGGAATTCAGGGCTGTACCCCTCTATGAGGAGATTTTAAAGAAGTCCAGGTTTGAAAATAAGTAAATAAATAAAAAATACTCCACTAACTCAATTAGTGTTTTTTTTTAAATCACTGTTGTGATACTAGGGGGAAATACATATTTTCATTAACTAACTAGGTATTCGCTTTCAAATACTCAGCTTCTGGTACTTTTTCCCAAAATTTCATTTTTATGCGGCATCTGTAAATCAGGTGTGCTGGAATTGGGGGCACGCAGCCAGATTTTAGCTTAAGGGCAAGCTGAGATTGCCACTTGAAAGGAGCGAGTGTGAGAAACCTTCCCTGGGACAGCCAGTGCCCTACCATCCACAGTGACACACCCTGCGGGTGCAGGGAATAGGAGCTAAGCTTTTAGTCACCAAAACTCTCATCCCCACTTCCCAGAACAACTGTTGTAAATCAGTAGTCAAGGAATAATGAACTAGTATCTGTGACATTAATATTTGAGAGCATGATCACAGCTTTCGAGGGGCTCACAATGTGTACGAATAGACATGTGTATACATATACTTATATCCGCTATGATATATATACATAGATATATATGTGTATATACTTGTTTTTATGTGGCAACATGCATACTTTCTGTAATTTCTTTCCCTGAGAATGATTGCTTCTCCTAGATCTCTGTGACAATACCATAGTTGTCAAGTTGGAAGTTGCAGAAAAGAAGCCTGTTCCCAGCAGGGAGCTGGCACAGTATCAAGCAAGCCTTTGTTTCCTCAAGTGTAAAAACACTCTTTAGGATGTTGTGTTTGTCCTGCCCCTTTATCACTTAGAATAATCTTATTTCTGCAGTTTGCACAAATTCATTGTAAAATGATATAATCATGTTGAAGGGCATCTGGGCATTTTCTCTGCAAGGCATGAAACTTCATTTCATTGGACTAGGTCTTAGATGAATCCATCTGTGAGATTTGGTATTCTGAGAGATGGGATCTTAGAGGGACTCCGAACAGTTAAAATGGATCGCCCTCTGGTGTTCCCTTAAAGTATTGCCAGTTGGAAGATTTTTTAAAACTTCAGTATAATTCAAGGGGAGAAAAGTAAAGGTTTATGCGGTTTTCTTCCTTGACTGTACCAATTTTAATAATAGTTCAGGTTCCTCTAGGGAGGTACCTTTGGGGAAGTAACTGGTGAGGTAGTCTTGTGAATCCACTGAAGGGACCTCTTTTAGCTCACTCTTTACTCTTACAGGTAAACATAGGATCAGCTTCCTCTTGCTCTGTGGGAATTCCAGTCACTCTCAAATTCTTCTCCCAAATTTCTGAGAACCTTGGAAGTTATCTCAAATGTACTTGGGAGCTATTATCAGCAGAAATAGACTCTTGAGAGGAAGAGGCATTCATTTTATGGGGATCAAAGACTGTGGGCACCTGGCCGGCTCAGTCCCAGGAACATGCGACTCTTGATCTCAGGGTTGTGGGTTCCAGCCCCAAGTTGGGTGTAGAGATTACTTAAATAAATTAAGCTTTAAAAAAATAGACAAGGAGGCTGAAAAGGTCAGGAACGTTAGGCCCTGTTCAGAAAATGTTAGTTGGAAAGACTGATTAAGTGGGTGAAGTAGGGAGCAAGAGAGCATCCTGAAGACAGTGGACACCTGCAACAGGAATGAGCACCTGCAAACAGTAGAGAAGGAGATGAACTGGACAAGGTGTGCTAATGCTGAAGCTCACCTGTGTGTGCTATAATTCAGTCTGGTGGCCTAGAGAGAGGAGATGGTGACATTGCCATATCTTATTATAAATGATAGAAGACCAGTGGAGTCTGGCCAGCAGTTTCCCCAGGCTTGCACTTGGCACTAGGGTGCAGCTGGAGGAGGGATCCTAGAGGTAATAACAGATGCAGTGTCCTGGGGGGTTTAGTTAGCAATGAAGGAGACAATCCAGGACTGGACTGGGTTATAAAATCCAAATACAGAAAACAAAAGGGGTTGAGATCCAAACCAAAGTGGATCAGGGCCTGAAAGAGAAGCTGCCTGAGAAATGCAAATATGGAAGGAACTTGTGGGGCCAGGGTTCCTCATCTCCCATGTTTTATGTTTGTTTCTGTTTTTTCTTAGAATCCTATGCCAGAGTTTTGGGAACTGATGTGCTGCAAACCAAATTCATATCCCTAACTCAAGTTCAAAGCCTGAAGATGCCCAGAATTTTGGGTTGGACAATGGAGTGAAGTGCTTTGAAAATTGGTTTGCTTTTTTCCACTATATATCCTCTCCCTCTGTGTATCCTCTTCGTCAGTAAGCACTACCTGTACCATTTCAGGTTTCTGAATCCTGAAATTGTTATTTTGATTAAGTTGAAGTTAGGTCACAGAACATCATGTTCTCTGAGACCATTTCTTTTGTTTTAAATGATTTCATTTATTTGAGAGAATGAAACAGAGCATGAGTGGGAGGATGGAAGGAAGAGAGGGAAAAGCAGACTCCTCCCTGAGCAGGTACCCCAATTTGGGGCTCCATCTCAGGCCCTCAGGAACACGACTTGGGCCGAAAGCAGACAGTTAACTGACTGAACCACCCAGGTGCCCCACAAGACCACATCTTTTCATGACTCTAATATGGCACTTACCTGTTGGAGTTGTGTTAGTTGTTCTCATGTCTACATAGCCCATTTGTATTAGAGCCCCTTAAAAGCAGAGACTATAACTAATTCCTTTTTTTATTCTTAGCATCTAGTCCAGGATGTGCTTGTCAAAAAAAAGTGATTTATAAATATTTGCTGAAGAAATGAATTAATGAATGATAGATATACATTTTAATAAACGGAGTATACATAAACTGAGACCATGTCAGCCATTTATGTTTGGGTAACCATCTGTCAGACTTTTAAGTTTCTGTTTTATATTGGCCTATCAGAAGCTTGAACAAATAAAAATAAAAAACAAAAAACAAGTAAACATAATAAATTGTTCCATATTGTTTAGTATATAAAATGGAATTCAAAAGAGGCCACTGGGCATCTTAGAAAATTTTAAGTATACTATGCATCCATTTTTTTCACATCTCAAGTGTAACACATTTTGTGAGGGCGATGATGTTTGGTGGTCAGCACTGAGAATGATGGCTGATTCCTGATGGTTGGTTACCTAGGTTAATGATAGGGTGAATGAAATGGAAAATCACAGACTTCACTTTATGTCTTTCTGGGAGACCCATCTTTCTCATCTTTATTAAAACAATACTAATTGTCCTGAAGTTTGTAGAACTCACGGCATCTTTCTGAGTGAGCACAAGTAATAATTGTAGTGTAGTCACATTCAATTAAAAAAAAAACTGTTGTTTTCCTTTTTACTTCCAGCAAAATTGTTCAAGCATTTTTAATTGAAAGATGGCTTCCAATCTTGGTAAATCTGTAGCTCCCACTAACTCTGTGACTACAGTAATTTAAGAGTCAAAGTCAGTTGGTCAAATGGGCCATGTCTTACTTCCAAAGATTATAAATCATTTGCCTGTTGGCAATTTGTTATCATTCTAAGTTGGTTTCTTTCTTTAAAAAGTTGTAATCCTGGTTTTCTGAGACCAATATTTTACCTGAGGAATAAAACAGATACCCATTCAGTTCTTCCACAGTGATGGCTTTTATCATTCGTGATCTTCTTTAGAGAGTGCATCAGGAACCACTTTTTATTGCTATTTTGTGATGTTTGACTCTGTGCCTGAACACTGACTGTGGGCAAGGTGTAAGAGTCCAATATAGATTCCTCCTAAGTTGACTACTTGGCCATGGGACTTGCAACCTGATATTACTTCAGAAATCACCAACAGGTGAAAAAGGCCTCCTGAAAACTGAGATAAGACCTTTAAAAAACATAAAATTAAATGTTTTTGTCCATTAACTGTTTTTCTTAAAAAATCATTTGTTCTATTGTTATCTAATTCAATAGTTGCCAGGATTTGAGTATGACTCATTTAAATTATTTTTAAAAAATACCAGTGAAAAATTGCAAACATAGTGAATAGTACAAGAGAACCTCTATATAACCTCAGTCAGATTCAACAATTATTAAAGCTTTGATACTTCTGCTTGACTATTCCTTTTTCTTTTCTTGTTTTCTTTGCTGAAATATTTTAAAGCAAATTCTACATCAGGCTATTTCACCTAAAGATATGTGTGTATCTCTAAAAGAATCTTTTTAAAAAATTTTAACCAAAATGCCATTATCACATCTAACAAAATTAAAAATGTTTCTTGGTATCAAATGATATTCAAATCATAATCAGTTTCCCAGATTGTATCAAAGCATGTTTTTACTGTTGGTTTCTTGAGGATGCAACATTCAATGTTTAAAATGTAGTTGAACCCCCACATGATGCTCATTATTAAGAACATAATGACAAATCACCAAATTAAGTTGGAAGCACTTTTAAATGGGGTTGTATTTTATTATTCTCCATATTGTCTAGATATATTTGGAAAGTGATAGTGCATGTGTGTGAGGTATTTTTCAGGCTACAGACAATGCTTGATGACCACACATATTTGTAGCATTTATAATACTTTGTAACTCCTCAGGCTGTGAGTCCTTGATCTAGACTACATTTATTAAGTGGTTAAAGATCAGTCTAACTTAGACCAACATTTTAATCTTATTTTTTATTTATGTTTTTTATTTTATCCTGTTTTGTTTTATTGTTATTATCAAAGAGTTATGACCTGATCTCTATCGTAGGAATTTTCATTGTAACCCTAGATCACTATTCTAATGGCTTTCTAGGCTTTTATACCAGAGAGTACATAATAAATGAGATAATTTTAGATTCTTTGACATGCTAAAATCTGAGCTTCCTTATGATTCCTTACTTGATTCTACTGTACTCCACTTTTATAATATTTATTATTTATTCATATATTCTCCAAATATGAATTCTGTACTATTTAGAAGTTACTTTTAAATAAAAATACTTTATGAATTAAATTCTAAAAATTATAATATCAGAGAAGTGAAACATATTCATTGTAAAAAATTATAGAACTATATAAAAATGAAAGGAAAAAATAACCTTTTATAATCTCTGACTAGAGAGAATTTCTGATAATATTTTGATGTAGTCTTTTAATTGTCCCTATTAAAAGTTGGCTCATTCTGCATTTATAATTTAGTATTCTACTTCTCCACAACGTTGCGCTGTGAGCATTTTCCTTTTTCTTTATGCTTAAAAATGTAATTTTTTTAAGGTTCCATAATATATCACCATATGGATGCAGCATAATTCTCTTAAACATTATGTGTTGGCTGAGGCTAGATAGATATATAGATATGTATACATAAAACATTGTTCTATGTTCTTCTGATTATGTCTTTTTAAAGCAATTTAAAACAATTCAGATAGATCCTTTAAACTAATTGTTCCATGAAATATTGGAGACAATGTCCTTATTTGCTTTGACCTCCACATCACTAGGATCTGCTCTATATTTCTCAAGTTCCCCAACACTTGGTACCTGCCGACTCCTTCTCAGTACCACCTCTTCTATCTTATTGCATTACTTCCTGCCCTATTACTCAAAGAGCCCTAAGTTTTTCACTCAGTCACAAAAAAGTTTTTCAAGTCTTAGTTTCTAACAGAAATGCAGGCCCACTATTGGTGGATCTCAAACACAGTAAATCTCTGAGCAGAACACAATGGGCTTTCAATGACCACAATCTATCCTTGAAGAGTAGTTAGGGTTATGGAGGCAATTTTCTTCTATTGAGGAGCTAATCTTTTGCTTTGAAACTTTCCAGGAATAGCTGGGACAGTTGCTAAGAGGTAAGGCCAAGAAGTATGTGTCAGGTACTTAGCACAATGGTTGACACTTGAGCAGTGTTTAATAAGTTAATTTTTGATGATAATTATGTTGGATACATCTTCTTCATGAACACATTTGCTCATACCTTGTGAAACTGACATTTTCATTGGTCAATGTACATAGAATAGTTTTCAATATAAGGTTCTAGATAATGTTTAATACATTTTGGAAAAGCTCCTATGTTGAAGAAGCAAAACTTGAAAAAATGTTCCACTGAGAAAGCACTGTTGGTCACATTATAATTCTACTAGTACTACTACTAATTATTGGTAGTATTATGTTTGTATTCCTTTTTTTTTCAACTGCAAATCTTGAGCCTAGGATACATAAATCTCTCCCATTGTGGATAATTTGGAGAAAAAAAAAACAGGAACTGAATGATTAACATTTTTAAAGAGAGGGAAATAAAATAAAAGGCAAAGCAGGAACAGACACCTAAAAAAAAGGAAGGCATGACAAAATCAGTTCTTTATCAGAATGACAATTGGGTAGCTTTTGAAGTAACTAAAGGTTTGGACATAAAGTTTATGGACTGAATCAAGGCTATATAATTTCATATATTAGGGAAAGGATCTGAGAAATACCTAACAGCTATGCGGAATAATTTCAAGACAGGTGAACAATGCATATTCTTTCTTCAGCATTCACATTTTTTTTTTGCATCTCTTTGAATACAGTAGGATCTGAAAGCATGAATTGATGGGTTCAACATTAAAAAAAAACCCTAAAGCATTGTCTATTTATATAGATGCTCCTTGGTATTCAATGATCTACATGAAAGCAAAGTTAATTAAAACATGTGTCCTTAAAGCCTCAGAGGAGGGATAGCCTAAGAATGTTCTAGCAAGTAAATGCCCTAAGACACTCCCATTATAGTAGTTCAATATATGTAAAATGTAACTTGATGGGAGAGACTTTTGACGTTGTTCTAAAGACTATAAACATACTTATTATATGAGTTTGCACAAGTTCACTTAAGTTACCAGATATCACTCTTTCTCTCTTTCCGTCTGAAGTTCTGAACTACAAATTGCTTTACCACAGGCAGTTTCAGCAGCTTAACTTTCTTGGTTGAACATGATGTAAGTTCACTTTTGCTAAATTAACAAGGTACCCTAAAATGTAGTGATTTCAGACAACCACCACTAACTTATCACATAGTTGTTTGTGCTGCTCTTAGCTGGGTAATCTTTTTGGTCTGGGCCAGCTCTGGCTGATGTGCCTGGAGCTTCTCCTCACACAAATTCTCGTTCTTTACCAGGCAGGCTTGGGCTTGTACTTGTACTCGTGGCTGCATCATTCCAAGAGTAGCAAGCCATCAGGTCCCAATGCCTTGGTTCTTTGCAAATTTATGCTTATGTTACCTTTTCCACTGTCTCATTGGTCAAAGCAAGTCACAAAATCAGTCCAAATTTTGGAGAAAAATTTTGATTGAAGGAGATTCAAAGTTAATATGGGTCTAAGGCAAGAAAGAATTTGTGGCCATTTTTCAAATTTACCACGGAGATGAGTCTACTATAGATTTATGAAGAACTAATTTTCAAAAAAAAAAATGTTTCCAAGATCTCAAAGATGACAAATAATGGCATGAAAATTTGAACCCTTTTCTATCTGACCTCTCTGGTCTTACCATTAGACTGTGTTGATTCCCCAGGGGCCCTGGTGAGCTAACAAGTTTGCAGCAGATGACGAAAATCCATAAGAAATTACACTCTGCAATAGAGACAGAAGTCTGCCTTTATTATTGAAGATGTGTTTGATATTTTGCCCATGTAGCAGTTTCTATTTAAGGCTTTGGATCATTTGTAACAAATTTCTCTAGTCTCAGAGTAAATATATATACAATTAATAAAGACTTCAAATTGGGAAATTATAGTTCTGTAAATGAAATGTAGCTAAAATTTAAAATATTATAATCACTTGAACCTGTCCCAAAGTCAGATGAGATTCCATATTGGTTCACTTATGACCATAGACATAGAGAATTCCTACAATAATCAGAGTAGGATTAGAACCAACAAACTTTTCATTTCCTATCCTTCAAAAAAATAGTATGAGAGTATGAGAACACCTGTATGAGAGAGCAAGAAATGGAGAAAGGCAAGAATGAGAGGAAAAGTGAAAAGGAAATTGAGAAAAAACAAGAACCAGGGGAAGCAAGAGATTCATAGATGCAGTGGAAAGGCACAATTCAGTGAACTTTTAGAAAGTACAGTTGACCCTTGAACAATGCAAGGATTAGGGCACCAACCTCCCACACAGTTGGACATCCATGTATAACTTCTTACTCCCCCAAAACTTAACTACTAAAAGCCTACTGTTGTTTGGAAGCCTTACCAATAACATAAACAGCTGATTAACACATATTTTGTATGTTATATTATTATATACTGTATTCCTTTTTTCAAGAGTTTATTTATTTATTTAATTTATTTATTTATGAGAGAACACACGTGTGCAAGTGTGAGTGGTGGGAGGGTAGGAGGGACAGAGTGGGAGGGAAAAGGGGGAGAAAGAATCTCCAGCGGATTTCATGAGTGCAAAGCTGGATGCAGGGCTCAGTCTCACTACTCTGAGATCATGACCTGAGCCAAAAACAAGAGTTGGATGCTTAACCAACTGAGCCACGTGGGTGCCCCTCTATATATTTACTCTTAAAATAAGCTTGAGGAAACAAAATGTCATTACAAAAATCCTAATAGGGCAGCCCCAGTGGCCCAGTGGTTTAGCACCTGTCTTTGGCCCATGGTGTGGTCCTGGAGACCCGGGATCGAGTCCCACATCAGGCTCCCTGCATGGGGCCTGCTTCTCCCTCTGCCTGTGTCTCTGCCTCTCTCTCTCTCTCTCTCTCTCTGTGTGTGTGCCTCTCATGAATAAATAAATAAAATCTTAAAAAAAAGAAAATCCTAAGAAAGAAAAATATGCTTATTGTACTGTGCATATATTTTTTTGAAAAAAAAAATCCTCAAATAAGTGTACCTACACAGTTCAAACCTGTATTGTTCAAGGGTCATCTGTAGTAATAATACTTTTGCTGACTTAGAAGAATGGCGATTATTTTTTTCCCAGACACAATGGGATCTCATTGAATGTGCTCTGATTTAATAGTATGTACTTGAGGTCATGTTTAGAAAATGTTTTATTTTGAGATCATTATATATTCACATGTAGTTGTTAGGAATAATACAGAAATATACAATTATTCTTTACCCAGTTTCCCCAATGGTAATATATTGTTAGGTCATTTTGAAGGGAAAAAATAGAATCATTTCATTTAAAAAATGATTAAAGCTCTGGAATTTAAGAAATTTCAACATAAGTAAAATCACTCAATGTAATACACCACATTAACAGAATGAAATGCAAAAACCACACATCTCGATTAAGGCAGAAAAAACACTTGGCAAATTTTAACACCATTTTATGATAAAAGATCACAACAAATTAGGAATAAAAGCCATACACCTCAACATAACAAAGACCATATATGAAAAGCCCACAGATAACATCAACATAAGTGCAGAAAACTCTAAAGATTCCACCAAAAAATATACTATTAAAAACTAATAAATGAAGTCAGAAAAGTTATAGGATACTAACATAAACAAGGAGGTCAAAGATTATACATTGAAAAACTATAAAATATTGCCATAAGAAATTTTAAAAGATAAAAATAAAGGGAAAGACATCCCATGTTCATGGATTGGAAGACAATACTTACAAGATATCAATCCTACTGAAAGCAATCTACAAATTCAATGTAATCAAAATCCTAATGTTATTTTTGCGGGAAAAGTCCATCCAAAAGTCACATAGAATCTTAAAAGACCCAGAATAGCCAAAACAACTTTGAAAAAGAACAAAATTGGGGGGCTTACACTTGAAAAAGAATAAAATTGGAGGACTCACACTTTCTGATTTCAAAGTACATTGCAAAGCTACAATAATCAGAATATTGTGGTACTGACATAAAGACAAATTAGAATAGAATAGAACAAGAATAGAAAGCAGAGAATAGAATAGAGTCCATAAATAAACCCTCATGTATATGATCAAATGATTTTTAAAAAGATTGTATTTATTTATTTTTATTTATTTATTTCTTCATTTATTCATGTATTTTTGGGTGGGGGAGAGAAAAAGAGTGGGAGAGAGACGAGGGAGAACATGAGAATCTCAAGCAGACTCTCCACTGAGCACACAGCCTGATCCCAGGACCCTGAGATCATGATCTGAGCTGAAACCAACAGCCATTTGCTTTATCGACTGAACCACCCAGGAACTCCTGATCAAATGACTTTTGGCAAAATGCTGAGACTATTCAATAGGGAGAGGACAGTCTCTTTAACAAAGAGTACTGGGAAAACTAAGCATCCACATGCAAAAAATGAAGTTGGACTCTTATCTCATCCTCTACAAGAATTAAACTGAAATGGATTAAAAACCTAAATGAAAGACCCCAAATAATGAAATTCTTAGAAGAAAATATAGGGGAAATACTTCATAACATTGGATCTGGCAATGATTTCTTGGATATGACACAGAAGCAAAAATACACAAATGACACTACATTAAACTTAAAAACTGGGACACCTGGGTGGCTCAGTGGTTAAGCACCTGCCTTCAGCTCAGGGCGTGATCCTGGAGTCCCAGGATTGAGTCCCACAGCAGGCTTCCTCCATGGAGCCTGCTTCTCCCTCTGCCTAAGTCTCTCTTTCTGTGTCTTTCATGAATAAATAATTAAAATCTTAAAAAAATAAACTTAAAAACTTTTTCATCAAAGGACACAATTAACAAAGTGAAAAGACCTATAGAATGGGAAAAAAATCAGATAAAGGTTAACATCCAGAATATATAAAGAACTACACATCAACAACAAAAAAAAAATCAAATAACCCAATTTTTAAAAGGACAAAGAACTTGAATAAGCATTTCTCCAAAAATGATACACAAATGGCCAACAAGCATCTAAGATGCTTATCATAAGAGGAAAGCAAATCAAAACTGCAATGAATATCACCTCATACCCATTAGCATGACTACTATAACCTAAACAGAAAACAAAACAAAAAAGTTATGGGCAATAAAGAGTATCAGTGATGATGTGGAGAAATTGGAATCCTTCCACATTGTTAGTGAAAATGTAAAATGGTGCACCCTAGGAAAAACAGTATAAGAAACAGAGTTTCTTATAAAAATTGTTTTAAATTAACCTTATGATTCAACAATCCCACTTCTAGGTATATACCCAAAAGAGAATTCAAAGCAGAGTCTTAAATATTTGTACGTCCATGTTCACTGAACCATTATTCAGAATAGCCAAGAGGTAGAAGCAACCAATCTATCTATTGTCAGATGAACAAATAAGGAAAATGTGAATATACCTACAATGGAATGTTATGCAGACTTAACAAAGAAGGAAATCTTGTCCAATGCTACATGTGATGGATGGCCGCACATGGGTGAACCTCAAGGAAATTAAACTAAATGAAATAAGCCAGTCCAGAAAGACAACTGCTATATGATGAACTCATATGAAATACCTAAAGTGGTCAAAATCATAGAAAAAGAAAGTAAAGGTGGTTGACAAAGGTTGAAGAGTGAGGGAGGGGGAATTAGTATTCGATGGGTCACAGTTTCAGTTTTACAAGATGAAAAAGTCCTAGAGAGCTGGTGTAAACAATGTGAATATACTTACCACTGCTGAACCATACACTTAAAAACTGTTAAGATGGTAAATTTAATGTCACATGTTTATTTTTTTATTACAATAAAAGAAATAGTGGTTAAAACACATTCCTCTTCTTGTTAGTTGCCTAAGTTCAAAAGTAGAGATTTGCTCAATGAATGTCTCTGGTTTACTGAAAACATTGGTGATGACAAAAATGAGAGCACTTAATACCACCAAAATTTCACACTCCTGGCCATCTGCTTTTCAGAGTACGTGAATCTTGAAGACAAATTAACATGTGGCATATGAAAGAAAGGCAGAGAAATTGGGACTCTGCCCAGACCTTCAAAGACTAGCACTATCCATTTGGTTTGAAAGTAGTTTTCTTACATGTGGGCGGGTCCTTGACATTCCAGGCCAAGCTATTTCTTTATATAAACAATCTCCTGTAGTCCAGTTCATCCCATGATTTTCTGTTATAATCATTCAGCTTCAAGCACAGCAATCTGCATGCCTGATTAATTGCTCCTCTGATCACACTCCTTCAGATCTGGCTTTCTTTTTTCTTTCTTTTTTTTTTAATAATAAATTTATTTTTATTGGTGTTCAATTTGCCAACATAGAGAATAACACCCAGTGCTCATCCCATCAAGTGCCCCCCTCAGTGCCTGTCACCCATTCATCCCCACACCCCCTTCCACCACCCCTAGTTCGTTTCCCAGAGTTAGGAGTCTTCATGTTCTGTCTCCCTTTCTGATATTTCCTACCCATTTCTTCTCCCTTCCCTTCTATTCCCTTTCACTATTATTTATATTCCCCAAATGAATGAGACCATATAATGTTTGTCCTTCTCCGATTGACTTACTTCACTGAACATAATACCCTCCAGTTCCATCCACGTTGAAGCAAATGGTGGGTATTTGTCGTTTCTAATGGCTGAGGAATATTCCATTGTGTACATAAACCACATCTTCTTTATCCATTCATCTTTCGATGGACACCGAGGCTCCTTCCACAGTTTGGCTATTGTGGACATCGCTGCTATAAACATCGGGGTGCAGGTGTCCCGGCGTTTCACTGCATCTGAATCTTTGGGGTAAATCCCCAGCAGTGCAGTTGCTGGGTCGTAGGGCAGGTCTATTTTTAACTCTGAGGAACCTCCACACAGTTTCCAGAGTGGCTGCACCAGTTCACATTCCCACCAACAGTGCAGGAGGGTTCCCTTTTCTCCGCATCCTCTCCAACATTTGTGGTTTCCTGCCTTGTTAATGTTCCCCATTCTCACTGGGGTGAGGTGGGATCTCATTGTGGTTTTGATTTGTATTTCCCTGATGGCAAGTGATGCAGAGCATTTTCTCATGTGCATGTTGGCCATGTCTATGTCTTCCTCTGTGAGATTTCTCTTCATGTCTTTTGCCCATTTCATGATTTGGTTGTTTGTTTCTTTGGTGTTGAGTTTAATAAGTTCTTTATAGATCTTGGAAACTAGCCCTTTATCTGACACGTCATTTGCAAATATCTTCTCCCATTCTGTAGGTTGTCTTTGAGTTTTGTTGACTGTATCCTTTGCTGTGCAAAAACTTCTTATCTTGATGAAGTCCCAATAGTTCATTTTTGCTTTTGTTTCTTTTGCCTTCACACCCACCTTATTCTTCCTATGTGGGGTACAGGATAGGTTCAAATAAGTGGTTACAATGTAAATCTTCACAGAGCTACAGAAGCTGAGTTCTGTTGTCAGGAAACCTTTAGGTATGCAACCAAGGGCACCACTGGCATTTTTAAATAGATCAGAAGCTGGTCCAGCAGTGGCCGCAGCATCACCTGGGAACTTGTCAGAAATGCAAATTCCCCAGCCCCACCCAGACCTACCCCATCAGAACGCTTGGGATGGGTTCAAAGCCCTCCAGGTGATTCTGACACCTGCTGAAATTTGGAAGCAACTGCTCCAGATTATCTGCCTTAATGTGACGAAGGCAAAATAAACTCCATTTCACAACAAATATGGGAAAAGTGACAGCAGGTGGCAGTGTTTGACTATTTCTGCCTTTTTCATAAACCTGTCCTCACCATGGAACAAACCGTGTTGCCAAACCTGAAAATTTTACCCCAGGTTACTGCTCACTTAGTAAAAAATAAATTTCATTGTTATTTTTCTTTCCCTCAAAAAGACGCAATTATTTCCTTGAAAATACAGGACCAAAATCTAAAAATAAATAGGTGGTTTTTGTTTTGTTTTGTTTTGTTTCTTTTGGGAACTTGGGATTTAACTAGGAGGTCAACCTTTTAAATTGTATCACCTCAAGATACAAAAATGGCTGTATTGAAAACTCTTAAGTGTAGTCACATAAAGTTAACATAATGTTCATTCCTTAGGTCCAGCCACCCTGTACTGTTTCCCCTCCTATTCTATGCAGCCTTGGGCCTACCCAATCAACCTATGTGTCCCTGGTGTGAACAGTGAGCATAAGGACAGTTTATGTTTTGGAAAGGGATCATGGTGGTACAAGCCAGAGCTTTAGTCAGAGCAAACAGGGTGCAGTTGGAAAAGGGTTATCGCTGCCTTAAGAGATTACATGACACATACGTGATTTTATAGCAAGGGGGTCAGGCTTTCTGAAGGAAATGATTCATTTTCCCATGACGGGATCTGACACCATCCACTTTCCAATCAGTGGCTACAGGGATTCATTCAGCCCTGTTTTGCCTGGAGCCTTCTAGAAGCTTGCCCTCCCAGTGACCCTTCCTAAATCTCAGAGATTCTGGCCCACTGCACTGAGCTTGCTTAATACGAGCATCGAGAAGTGTCCTGAGGTCTAGCCCTGGCCTAGTCCCGTTCACCACACTCTGTAAGCACAAAGATTTTTCTTTTACTGTGCCCTGAAGGCTTTTCCTGGTACACGGCCCCTCGGGTGACTTGGACCATAGCCTGCAGTGCCTTCCCAAAGACCATCGCTGCTGCCCTGACCGAAGTACAGTCAGCTACTGCAGCCTATTACTGAAACTTTGTTTTCTTTTTTCTTTTCTTGTTTTTAGATTTATTTATTCATGAGGGACACAGAGAGAGGCAGAGACGCAGGCAGAGGGAGAAGCAGGCTCCCTGCAGGGAGCCCGATGCGAGATTCGATCCTGGGACCCCGGGGTCATGCCCTGAGCGGAAGGCAGACGCTCAACCACTGAGCCCCCCAGGTGCCCTGAAGCTTTGTTTTCTGACATTCTTTGATTTTTAACACAAATCTGCTCCTGTCAGCAATCCTAAACTCTGGAGGCAGGATTCCATATATGGAAGGCAGTGCTTGAGCGTCTCTACCGGAGGCTTGTTAGATGGATTTTTTCTGACGCTGTGTGACATTCAGTGTTGTGCTGCTGGGGAGAGAAATACATCAGTGCCTCCGCAGAGCAGGAGCCTATCTTGTCTCGAGATCACGTTTCATTCTTCCCCCAGCCAAGAATGCACGGGGTCTGATCCATGGCCAGATAATGTGATTCTGGGACATAGATCGGGATTACTGAAGATAAAGTGGCCTGGCCATGGAGCCTACTGTAAGGACACGTGTGCTTGCTTATTAGATTGCATCCGTGTCTGTGGCGGCTGTCCTCCTGCCAAGTCATCCCTCCCCTCCACTCTCAAGCGAGTCACAAGTTTGCTTTCACTCCTAAAGCAAAACATAACAGTGAGAGAGGCCCAGTTCGGCTCAAGAGCTGTAAACTGTCAGTTCATCTGGGGACAGAGGCGGCCTTCCAGCTGAGGCAGCACCCCAATCATGCAAGTGGCCCCTGTGGCACCCTCCCAGGTGGGTGCCAGCTATTTCTTCCAGAATGAATCACTGATTCTCTGGGTTCTTAGTGCTGCTCACTGTTGCTGGGGGGGGGGGGGGGGGGGGGGGGGGGGGGGAGGGCTGCAAAGCCACCCTTTGTTTCAAACACCTAAAAGCAGCTTTTAGCCTCCTGTGTCTTCCTCTTGAACAGCTGAGCTCTGAACTACAGACAGAGCAGGGCCCTATCTTTGAAAAGAACATGGAAATCCAAGGCAGTACCAATAGCTGGAGACCTGGAGTGGCTTTCTGATGTGCCTGATAAGAACATATTGAAGTCAACCACTTTCTGAATGGAGTTACATGTCTGGGACTCCAAGGAGGAAGTCACGAGCCCCAAAAGGATTTCCACATACGTGACTGAAATCCACTGGGTTCTAAGTGAAAAATTATGGAGGCAAAAGTAGTTCTTTGGTAATTATATTCTTCAATTTACAACCTCCCTTATATAAAGGGTGGGAGAGTCTCATAGTCTCCTAAGGTGCAGGGGGCAGACCATTTCCATCAAAGACATCTGGAGTGCTTGCTAAACGTGTATTCCCAGACCTCACCAAACATCAGAATCACTGAATTTGGGGCCTCAGGAATCTGTGTTTTAATGAGATTCCTGGGTACTCTTTTTGGACACTGAATTTTGAGAACCATTTAACCAGGATCTTAAGAGACTTTGGAATTTGTAATAACAATGGATTCCCTTAAAGGGTTTTCATGGGTGAAAGTGGGCTTCAACTAAACTCTCATGCAAAACTGCCCAAAGGTAGGTAGTTGTTCTTACTATATATGTATCAATCCCCCAACATGCAGATCTCTCAAGGGCAATAATCAGGTCTTTCACTCCCTTTACATTTTCAGCAGTAGCAGTGACCATGTAAGACTAGACATAGGGTAGAATGTAGAATAAGTAAAATAAGGCAGAGGAAGTATTTGCATTTCTTGTTTTATGTTTAAAGGAATATCCCACTGCTATTGCCATCAGGCTAAGTCTTCCCTGACTGACAAATTTCATGAAGCCCACAAGGACATGGCAGGGTTGGGGAGAGGGCTTCAGTAGTCATCAGCAAAGTTCAGTTAAGGGGACATTGCTTATGAACTGAGTTGAAACTTGGGGTGATCCCAAAGAGATCCTAGCACTAGGAAAAAGCCTGGGCATACACTGGGTGTTCAATAGACATTTGTGGCATGGAGATGAAAATTGTGATTTCAGGGCTTCTCCCTTTGCACTGATTCACAGCCTCCTCTATGTCCTATCCTGTGATTTCATTCACAATTCCCTATGTATTTGCCTAATGAGCAGAGCCTACTACATAATAATACTTATTTGAAAACATCCAGTAGTATTAATTAAGAGAAATGGTCTTGGTGAATTCCATCAGACATTACTTGCTACTATTTGGACAACTTCAAGCATTAGATCCATGCACAAACTCTAAAGTGGCTGGGTTTCATCAAAAATCAAAATGCCGTGCCTGCTTCAGCAGCACATATACTAAAACTGGAACGATACAGAGAAGATTAGCATGGTCCCTGCGCAAGGATGACATGCAAATTCATGAAGCATTCCATACTTTTGAGTCAAATTGTGCTTTGGTCCATTGTTAATTGAGAAACTGTTTCAATAAAATATTCTTTTCTACAAAAAGAAAGAAAGAAAGAAAGAAAGAAAGAAAGAAAGAAAGAAAGAAAGAAAGAAAGAAAGAAAGAAAGAAAGAAAGAAAAGAAAAGAAAGAAAGAAAGAAAGAAAGAAAATGCCCAAGCCTCTAGGAAGTCTGTTCTGAGAATCTTTGTCATTTCATCTTTCTACTCATGGACACTGCCTTAAATGTTAATTGGAAAAGAATATTTCACATGTATTATTACACGCAGTTCTAATGCTTTCCTCTAGAATGTAAGCTCAGTGAAGACAGGAACTAAAAATATACTTAACACTCTTTATAGGCATGAAGTGGTTACAGGGCTTAAGCAGCTTGCAGGCAGTTAACAAATACCTTAATAGCAGAATGAATGACGGCCAGGATCCTGGCAAGAAAAGGAGCCAGGAAAAAGTACTCATGCCACGAGGGGGCTGCTGGATGGCTAAGGAGACACCTGAGGGAGAAACCAGTGGTAAGTTCTTACTCAAAAAAGGAATTCAGAGCCAAATGCTTACTTCCTCCCAAGGGCTAGCCTGACTCTGGACGTGCTGTTGTTGGTTGGGGGTTGGGAGGGAGAAGGAAAGAGAAAGAAAAAAAAAATCACAGTTTTAAATGGAAACAAACAGACTTGAGGTAAAAGTACTTGCACACGTTCATCTGGCTTCTCAGCCTCTCCACTGTGCCTGCAACAAGTGAATGACCCCCTCCCACCCTTCCCATTGGGAAACAGGTGTCTCCTGCCAATTAGGATTTAAAAATCAACAGGGGCTTCTTGAGAGAATGATGACAAGTCTAATTGCAAGAAGCAGCTGGAGAGCCTTGGCTACACTGGGGCAGAGTTGATTAATCCCCGTTTTGCTGGGTGCCTGGCACAGAGCTGGGGTCAGCTCCCCGTCACAGGGTTGAAGTTGTAAAATGTAGGGCTAGTATTTAATGGCCTGAGCTCAGCAGGAGGGATTAGAGCACTCCATGCTGATCCTGTGAGCTGGGCATGGAAAGTCAAGTGGACACAAAGGCACTGTCAACAAGCAACATGGGTTCAAAGGGCTGCCACCACTATAGAATGCGACCAGCATGTTTACACGATGCTGTGTGAGTTACTCAATCTTACTGTTTTCACTGGCCTGTTATCAGGGCCCCACCCCTTGTCCAGACTGAGAACTTGGAGGTTCTTAGAAGTGTGGCCTCAAGATGGCTAGTGACATTTGCTTGGTCTATAACATACTTATATTACATAAGCCCTAGTCTGAAGAAGCCAAGAAAAGTATGATAGTGGTAGTACATTGGAGGTATGGAATTGGCAAAGCCAAGCCAACAATAAGCAAACAAAAAAGCATTGTGCATTTGAAGGGCTCAGGTAAACAAATTTTAAAAGTAAATTAAAATTATTAACAGAGCTTTCTAAGATTTTTCCAATAGAACGTCATTAGGTTCTCCAGACCCTTCTATGGATGTGTATTTCAGACAGCATGTATGTGGATCCAGGTACATATGCACATGCTTATAGGCTCAAACCTCACCTCCTGGGGAAGTCCTTCTTGGTTTTTCTCTGCACTTCCTGAACACATTCTTCCGGCCTGTGCACCAGCTCTCCTTTGTGTGCCTTTACTGTTTGCTTGTACATACGGCTCATTCATTAGTAGAGTGAAAACCTTCTCTTGGAGTAGATGTGTGTTTTAGTTGTCTTTGTATCCTTATAGTAAGAGCTCAATAAAGGTTTCTTTAAACCCCCCCTCCCAAACGAGGAGGTGTGGAATCTGCCAAAGCATTGCTAGCAATTGCCAAAGCAAACACTGCAATCATGCCATTCTGTTGCCATCTAAGAAGTCATTCCTTTAAAATGCCAGTGAAGACAGGAAAGTCCAAGAAACATTCCTCCGGAAACACATGCAAACGTTGATTCTGGAATGCTTTGGCATTCTCTCTATAAGAATAGTTCAGTGAGAGCCAGCAGAAAGAAAAACAAAACCAGAGAATAACATTTGCTCACAGAAACTTACAGCCCTTAATATAGGCAGTGCTGAGAGGTCAAGGTCAAGTGGATTAACAGGATGAAGCGTTTTCAGTAGGGAAATTCTACAAGTCCTATAAACACATTAAAGTCTGTAGTAGAAACCAGTCCATACACCCATGAAATCCTTTCTAACTGACATTTCCTGGAATCTTACTCGATACTACCTTGTGTTCTGACCAATAGAACCCAAAGAGATATAAATTTTGCCTTTGTCTTAAGCTGCTTCTACAAGGGGAGTGAAGTGCTGTACCATGAACATGAATGCACTGACCTCTATGCTCTACTAGCAGAATGCATTCTAAGGCACACAGAGATGACTTCAGTCTGAATGGGATTTTGCCAACCTGAGATAGGGGTATAATAATGTTTAGAAGACAAAAAGGAGTTTTAGGAAGAGGACTTAATTAATGTCAGCAATGAGAGTACAGGGTGTTTAAGAAGAGCAAATGAGATCCACGTGAAACCCAGAATGAGAACGGGCTGAAAGGAGGGTGGATGTGGTAGTGTTGATGCCACAGTGTCAAGCTAAAGAGTCTCCCCTTGATCTCTTAAGAGATCTTGGAGTCTTGCAAACAGACTTTCAAAGAGCAGAGAGACCAGCTGAGTTCTGCTCTTTATTACCCCAGCGAGCTGGCTCACAGGGGATGCAGTGGAATGTCGGGAGCAGTCAGGTGGCAGCTGAATACTGTTAATCATCTTGGCAAAATGGAGTTGAAATCTTCAGTTAGGGATGGGGCCAAGAAGTGAGGCAAAGGCAGAGATTTAAAGAACATTTCAGGAATGGCATGGATGAGCTGAGAGAGGGAAGGCAGAGCAGGGGGGCAGTACGAAGTCCATGGTTTATAGTTTGGGGAACAAGGTGGACGGGTGGTCACGAAGTAAACAAAGAGAATGCAAGCTGAATTAGGGGCAGATTAAGTGAGAATTTGTAAGTAAAGATAAACTTGCAAAAGAAGTAGGCAGAATTTACATATGGGTCTGAATCCATACTTAATAAATAAAATGTTTTAACATAACGGGTCAGTATATAGAAAAACTAATCTGCATGAAGTGATAAATCCATTTAAAGATTGATCTTACAATCTCAAATAATGTGTTTATAGTGTGGAAAAGAAAGAGACCAATACATTCCATCCCCAACACACAAAGTTGAGTTAATTGCTTGCTTAAGTAAGGGAGAACGTGGCTAGTCTTATTGAGCAAAGAAAGATCTTATGAAGGATTTGGGGAAGAACATGTTTTGGGTAGTGTCGGTTACCAAAGCAAGAGGAGGTGGCCACAGTCTTGGAAGCAGGGTTTTGTGTTGGTGACAGAGGCAGGAGTGGGTAGATTTCAGCCTTACGAGCTCAAGCTCGTTCACTAGTGTGGCTGGCATTGAACATGTAAGGCTGGGTTGGTTTTCAGACATGTGTTCCCAGAACAAATTGCATTTCACTGATTAGGCAAATTGAAAATCAGCTCTGGTGTCTGCTTGTATTTGCCTTTTAACTGAAATTCATTGATTAAACGGACTTAAAACTAGTTTCTAGGCTTTACTGGTTAGCAAAGCTCTAGAACTCTCAGGCTCTTCTTTAGTTTTTCTTTAATTATCCTCATTAGGTACGAAACCGCTGCAGTAATGGCCAAATCATCTATTTCACTGCAGGGCTACTCTGAAAATCTGCAAATAAAAAGCATCCCCATTTTTAAACTTCTCATAACAATAGCAGAATACAACAAAGATTTCCAGTATTGCCAAGTATTTTGAATTTGTGTGATCTTAGCAATCTTCCATAATTTGGCTAATACCTAACAGATCTTTTCACCTTGCTTATTTTCATGGTGTCACTGTCTCGCTCTATGAAGAAGATTTTAAATCTAGTACCAAAATGAGACAGTAGAAATCCAGGATGGTTCCTTACTGAACTTGGGGGCTAGGTATGTGTGCTATGGGTTTTCTTTTGTAAATTATTAGTTGTGCCTGTCAAACTGTTTAGATACTTCGAATTCTATGGTAATTTTTGGTAAAGCACCATTTGCTTCCCTTACAGCTGATGTCTAGGGCTATATGTGTTTCAGCTGTGGTGCTGGTCCTGCCAGGCTGACAGAAAGCTTGCTAATAAGTGGATATCTAAACAGATGTCTTAGTACATATGCCTTCTCTGCACTGAATCAACAGAAGGCTTACAATTTTTGGAATCCATTACCTTGTTTATACTGTGATGTAAGATTTGGAAGCCATTTTAATTTCTTCTTTTAATACGGTTGAAAAAGGGTTCTGCTTCAAAAATTATTAAACTGAAAATAGCATTCAACTCCAAACACCATGCCATGGAGCCCCCATTATAGCACTTATCCTAGGCAGTGTAGTTGCCTGTACTGCTAACCGTGCCCTTTCCCAGTCTCCTAGTACCCTTGGGAATTAGGCTTCCTTCCTTTGCTATTTTGGCCCAGTGCCTTGTTGAGGGCTTGACACATAATAGGTACTCAGTAAGTTTTCACTGAATAAATAAATCAGTAAGATTTTAATGCCAGATGCCAAAATAGTTCTTAAATGCAAACAGAGGTAACATATTCATTTTATTATGCTCATTTCCAAGTTCCATTCAACTATAAATACTTAGAATCCCCAAATAGGAAGAAATGTTGGAACCAATCATTTCCAACCCTCCTGTTTTACTTTAGAAATATTCCTGAAAAACAGAGTAGAGAATAAAATATTTTTTATGAAACTTGAGGGCATTATGGTAAGTGAAATAAATCAGGGAAAGACAAACACTATATAGTCTCACTTATATGTGAAATCTAAAGTAAAACCAACAAAACCCAAACTCACAGTTACAGAAAACAATTGGTGGTTGCTAGAGGTGGAGAGTGAGGCATTGGCAAAATGGGTGAAAGTGGTGGAAAAGTACAAATTTCCAGTTGTAAAATAAGTAAGTCCTGGGGATGGAATGTACAGCATAATGACTAAAATTAACAATACTGTCTTGAATATTTGAAAGTTACTAAGAGAGTAGATCTTAAAAGTTCGCATCACAAGAAAAAAAAAATATAACTATGTGTGGTGATGAATGTGAACTAGGATTATTGTGGTGATTATTTCACAATACATATGAATCATTATCTTGTACACCTGAAACGAATATAATATTCTATATGTCAGTGATATCTCCATAAAAAAAGAATGAGGGGTGCCTGGGTGTCTCAGTCGGTTAAGCATCCAACTCTTGATTTTGTCTCAGGTCATGATCTCAGGGTAGTGACATGGAGCCCTGTGTTGGGCTCTGTGTTGGGCGTGGAGCCTACTGAAGATTCTCTCCCTCTGCCCCTTCCCATACCTCCCTCTTTTTCTCAAAAAAAAAAAAGAAAAGAAGAGAAGAGAAAAGAAAGAAAAAAGAACTAAAAACCAAGATCAGGAAATAGGTCTCTTGATTCTTAATTCAGTGCTTTTTTTTTTTATTATTCCATGCTAATTTTTTGAAACATATTTTTTTATTTTTCCTATCAGTCCAAAACAGTTTCTAAACATCATTTTTGTATCAACTTCATCAGACTATTTATTTATTTATTTATTTATTTATTTATTTATTTATTTTTAATTTATGATAGTCACACAGAGAGAAAGAGAGAGGCAGAGACACAGGCAGAGGGAGAAGCAGGCTCCATGCGCCGGGAGCCTGATGTGGGATTCGATCCCGGGTCTCCAGGATCGCGCCCTGGGCCAAAGGCAGGCGCCAAACCGCTGCGCCACCCAGGGATCCCCATCAGACTATTTAAATTTAGTTTACATATTTTCACTAAAATCAGATTGAGAGAGCAAAGTTCTTATGATCAGTTCTTTGCCAATAGTAAACCACTAAGACATTTTCCCAATGATTGTCATCTCATATTTCAAGCTACTACCCTCAGCTTTTACCTATGTAGACATCACAGAAAAAAAAAAAAATGTGTCTCCAAAGAAAGAAATTCTAATGATAAAGGGAAGAAGGAGACAAAAAAATTTAATTTAAGTTAGTTTTCAGGCTTGATTAGACATCAAAACATCTGGTCAATCTATGGTCTGATATGCACCCCTCTTGGTTTTCAGTGACTAGTTATAATCTTGTGTGTTCAGATCATTCATTCCTTTCTTACTTAGGCAGGCACAAAATATTACAACTCTTGACCTTAGGAAAGTCAGTTTTTGAGGGGCAAAGAAAGGGATCATACCAGGAGTTAAAAGGAAATACGCTAGGATATACTGGCATATAAGGCTTTTGTGAAGTTGTTTGTGAACTGAATCACACTTTATAGAAACTAAGAGTTTCTGCTAAGGAATTTTGGGAAAAAAGTCTTTTATAAGTGGGGAAAAAAAAACACCTCAAGTACAAATATGAAAATGTCCATAATGTCTCTCTGTCAAAGGCAGACTTGGCTGCTGATATAAAACCAAGTAACAGGCTCATGACCTCTATTTTTCTCTTGAAATGGAACACCCACTTGACTTGGAAAGATCTATAGAACATCCATATTCCATTGTCAATCCAAATAATTGACAGTAGGTGATAATAGTTACTTGTAGACACTAGAAAAAACCAAGGTGCCTTTAGTGAAAACCAGGGAGTTCTCCTGAAGGATATGTAATGAACTATGCAAACTTAAACATTTCAACATGTTTTCTCCAGAGAACAATCTCTAGGCAGAAACTCAGTGTGTTTACTATGGTCACATGCCTGAGATTTCTGGGTCTGGGTCAGGCAATAACCAGAGGAGGGTAAAGAAGGTGTTCATACATGTGGGTGTTTAAATGAGGCCTAAGTTAATTCTTTGACATTGTTCCCCTCTTACTTTTAAACCACAGAATAAGATAATATATCTAGGAAAATGATTGATTAAAACAGTCTCTTAATGTTCCTGGGCAGGAATAGCCAGTTTTCTACCCTGGAAGCATGCAGAAGTGACAGACATTGGTTTATGAAGAAGGGTGTGGCAACCTACTTGGTGTTGATAATGTGCTTTTGCTCAGGTGGACTGGTTAAAGAAAATCAGGCATTACTTGGAAAAATAAAAGATAGGATTATTTAATAATTGTTGATCCTGGATGTACAGTAAAATATCTGGAGAAGTAAAAACAAAAATTATCTAGGTCCACATGAAATCATTTGAATCAGAATCAATGCGAGAGAGGATTTAGTTTTTTGTTTTGTTTTTGTTTTTGTTTTTTGATTTAGTATTTTTTTAAAACCTTCCTAGGGCACTTGGGTGGCTCAGTGGTTGAGCATCTGCCCTTGGCTCAGATTGTGATCCGGGGGTCCTGGGATTGAGTCCCGCATCATGCTCCTCATAGGGAGCCTACTCTCCCCTCTGCCTGTCTCTGCCTCTCTCTTTGTGTCTCTCATGAATTAATAAATAATAACAATAAATTAAAATAAAAACCTTCTATGTAGTTCAAATGTACAACTAGCATTTTGAAAAATTTCTTTCACCCTTTAAAATATGTGTCCTAATGACCAGATGCTCCACCATCAATTCCTGCCCTCAAAAATGATTACAGCTGCCTCTCTTGCCCTACTAAAGTTGTTTTGGACTCAGCCTCTGGTCCCTATTATGCCCCCCTATTTTATACACAGCCACCAGAGTGGTGTTACCTGCAAATATATCTGATCATGTCATTCATTCCCTAGCTAAAAACCCACCAGCTCTCCAGCACATGCCTTATATTAGTGAAGTTCAAACTCCTCAACTTGGACTCCAAAATCCTTCCTATTTACCCTGCTATTTACCTTCTTCCCTATGTTCAACCTCCACTGCTCCACACATATTCATTGTTCTCTTTAGGATGTGGTTGCTAGATAAAATACAGGATGCCCAGCTAAATTGGAATTTTAGAGAAACAATAATGAAATATTTGAAATACATCTATGCTAAAATATTGTTTTTTTTCTCTGAAATTCTGATTTATCTGAGTGTCTTTCTGCATTTGTATTTGCTAAATCTGGCAACTCACTCCAGGAGATATTCTGGGGAATTGTGTCACTCACTGCTCAGGCTGTGCATGTTTCTCTGGCCTCCTCTAGCTGGCACTCTTGCTTGACTGCCAAGAACTAATTGAGGACCCACCTATTCTTTTCCAGGCAGTCAGGTCCTCTTCCTCTGAACACACTTCTTTCTTCAAACTTCCACCTAAGATTAGAATCATCTTGTTGTCTGTCCCCTTGCCCTGCTCTCCACCTTGAGTCAACACCAGGACCAATCTGATGTCAGGGACTGAGTCTTATTCATTTTCATAACCCTAGCTCCTAGCTCTGCCTGGAGCATGGGTACTTAATAAATGCTTGGAAATTGACCAAGCAGTACTTCTGGGAAACCTTGGCCAATATAGTGATTAGAAGCCCTACCTTAGTTTTTTTTTTTTTTTTTTTTTTTTTTTTTTTTTATTTTTTTTTTTATTTTTTTTTTTTTTTATTTTTTTTTTTTTATTTTTTTTTTTTTCCTACCTTAGTTTTTAGTAGTACTACCAGCCTTACTTTTTCTGGAACATTATCACCACCCTCAAATCATCTGTGGTGGTCCATGCCTGAGGATACTGTACCTTCCAGATACTATGGCATGCCATCTTGGAGTTTCTTTCCCTACCTTACCATATTGTTGTTGTTGTTGTTAATTTCCCTTAGAGGAAGCCCTACAGAAGGAAATCTCTTTAAATATCTATAACAACTGTCACAACAACTGTATGACATCTTCATCCAAGCATGAGGTAGCCAGGATTCAAGATGGCCTCCCAGTGATCCACACTTCCTGGTATTGACATCCTGTGTAGTCACCTCTCACACTGTCTCATGGCTGGCCTGTATGACTAATAGCATATGGCAAAACAAATGCCAGTTCTGAGATTAAGTAATGCTGTAGTTTCCACTTGGGGCATGGTCTTGCTAGCTCACTCAATCTCTTCTTCTTGGATCTCTCAATATGAGGCAAGTTGCCATATTGTGACTAGTCTTTTGTTGAGGTCCTTATGGCAAGGAACTGAAGCCTGAAGTAAACAGCCAGGAAATAACTGATTCTGGTCAATGATCACTTAAGTGAGCTTGAAAGAAGGTTCTCCAGCCAGGTGAGTTACGAGATGACTAGTCCTGGCTGACAGCTTGACTGTGATCTTGTGAGAAACCTTAAGCCAGAATCATTCAGTTATGCTGCTCCTAGATGACTGATGATCTGACACCATGTGAGGTAATAAATGCTTAATGTTTTAAGCTGCTAAGTTTTGGAGTAATTTGTTACACAGCAATAGCTAACTCATACACAGGGTAGACAAGTCTTTCTTTATCAGCGTTTCTGATAGAGTTGAATAAGTTTAGTGTCTGAAATCACACCATTTAACCTACTGCCTGCTTCAGCTCACATGATAGACAAAGATCTTCTCTTAGGCTAGAGTGCAAGTGTCCAAGCTTTGCTTCTGGTGTATCAAATATGAAGAGAAAATAGGCCAACAAGTCAGTCTCTTTTTTCACAATTTAGCAATTGGGGAGTAAACAATCCCCGTCAAGCTCTTGACTCTTCCCAAGGCTCTGGTGGTTGTTTATAGCCAATTCTGAGTTACTGCTGCAGTAACCCCTACAGCAGTTTGCACAGTATTTATTGAGCAGCCTTTAATGATGAATAGACTGAGAAACACCAGGCAAAGAATATGGTAAGAACAGCACATAAATTTTATTTTCATTTAGCATGAAAACACCTGATTTCCTTCAACATTGTAAACATGTCACATTATTAGGCAGTGAAAGGCTGATGAATTTGGACATTTATTTAGACATCGTTTTGAATGGAAAATTTACTTTAATTCCACTTGCTTCCACTATTATGGATCATTTTATATTTATTTGTTTTATTTCACTTTGGTTTGTTTTAATAAAAAAAATCCCAAAGAGAGAAAGCAATGGTAAAGTTTTCTCAGGATGGGATTGGTTATTTTAAAGACACTTTTCTTCCTATTCTCCTGTGAACAGAGAGGCAGCCTTAGGATAGAGCACTTTATGGTTGAAGTTGGCAGATAGCTCACATTTTGTAGTTAATAAACATGATCAGAACTAAGTGTTTAGACTCTGCTAGACTTTTTTTTAACAAATGCAAAAAACACACTCATTAACTATGTACAATTCTGTCATTAGTTAAAGAAGGAGATTTCAGGCTAGGAAGGCATCTTATCCCTTGACTTCATGTTCAGGGAGTAAGTCCTACCAGCTTAAATTACTGCCCAGTAAAACAACAGCCTCATTACTGCCAAACCCATGATTTGTTGTTTCATTAGCATTACGTGTTTTCTGGTACTAGGTTCTGTCAGTTGTAATAAAATCTCCTACCTTTCGGGTTTATCACTCCACTGTTAAAAAAAAAAAAGGTTCTGGTTGATCAGAAAACAAAGTAAGTAAGCTCTCAGTATGGGTGCTTTAGAGTTATGAGAAATCGAAAAAAAGAAGAAATCTATACACTCCTAAGTGCCATGCTAATTTTGGTCACACAGAATATTGGAGACTTTATGTGACTTAGCAGTGCCCTTTTACTGAACCTATTTATGCCTCTAGGTGGCACAGTAATGAGTCAGGGCCATAGGCCAAATTTTTTTCCAAAGAAAGAAAAATTAAGGAGTCACAGGATCTAGTATCCAGTGAAGGGGGGGTGGGGGGCAGATGGAGTACTGAGATTCCAGGCCTAGATATCCAGGACCTCAGGATATATGGCCAATTTGTAGGGTGACAGTGAGATATCAGGGTTCATCCAGGGCACTATAATTTAGAGGGGGTAATATTTGAAAACAACAATTTTAATCTACTGTGGGAAATTTGGGGCCTCCTTTTTCAAAACAAACAGTTCTCCCTTCCATCCCTAGCTGAACCCGTATATGTTGGCTACTGTGTAACTGCAAAGAGTAGAAGACCTAGAGAATCAGGAGTCCCAAAACCACTTTATATACTTTGAGTGACCCACTCTAACTTTTGTTCTCCAAAACATCAATGGAGGGCATGTTTTTGGGTTGTTTGCTCCAGAAATCATGGTTTCCAGTTGGTTATTAGTGCCCACTCTCTTGACTGCAAGTGACAGAGACCAAAGTTAACTAAGTTTAAAGAAGAAAGAAAAGAAACAAAAAGAAAAGAGTTTTGGCTTATGAAATTAGGTCAACTATGGTTGTTGAGTAGAAGTTCTGGCTCCTTACATACTGAAACTCAATGCTCCAACAATACCATCAGGGCTCCATCTCTCAGCTTTGTTTGCCCCTGTAATGGCTTCATATTCTGGTTCTCTCTCAATATAGAGGGAAGGATAGTCCTGGTGTTCTAGGCTGATGAGCCCAGGCTAGAGCTTATGATCGAGAAACACATGCATCTCTCACAACATCCTTGAAGGAAAATCTTGGGGTGAGTTTTCATAGGTGCCGCTTGGATCCTATGCTCATCCTTGGGCAGATAAATTATTATAGTAAATAGAATGTAATATGATTGGCTAAAGCTAAGCCATATACCCACAGGTATGGTGGTTCCCTAAAAAGGAGATACTGAGTATACACAAAAAGCTCATGTTCACTATAGAAAAGGCAACCCCCCCCCCAAAAAAGGGCAGAAAATATCTGCAAATCATATCTCCAATAAGTATTTAATGTCCAGAATAAAGAATTTCTACCATTCAACACAACTCAACAACAAAAATAGGAGACAACCCAATTAAAAAATGAGCAAAGGGCTCAATAGACATTTCTCCAAAGAAGATATGCAAATGGCCTATAAGCACATGAGTGTTCAACATCACTAATCATTAAGGAAATTCAAAGCAAAACCACGATGAGGAATCACCTCACAAACAGAATGATTACAGTCTAAATGCATAATTATAACAATGATGGGGATGTGGAGACACTGGAGGCCTAGTGCAGTATTAGTTAGAAAGTAAAATGGTGCAGTAGCTATGCAAAAGTGTGTTAGTTCCTCATAACTTTAAAAATAAAATTACTATATGATCTAACAATTTCCCTTCTGGGTACATACCCCAAAGATTTGAAAGTAGGGACTCAAGGAGGTATTTGTACACCCATATTCACAGCCTGTTAGCTGAAGTAGCTAAAAGGTAGAAGCAACTTGAGTTTTAACCAGTGGATGAATGGATAAACAAAATGTGGTGAATCCATACAAGGGAACATAAATTCAAATAAAAAAGGAAGGAAATTCTGCCACACACAGTGACATGGGTGAACCTTGAGGACCTGATGCTACATGAAATAAGCCTGTCATAAAATGATGAATACTGTATGGTTATTCTATATGCCTATATGAGGTACCTAAAGTAGTCAGATTCACAGATGGGAAGTGGAATGTTGGCTGCCAGGGGCTGGAGGGAGAGGGAATAGAGGATTATTGTTCAGTGGGTGCAGTTTCATTTTGGAAGACATGGGAGCTCTATGGAAGGATGGTAGATGTAGCACCACAGCAGGGATGTACTTAATACTACTGCCTATACACTTAAAAATCATTAAGAAATCTTTTATGCATCTTACTGCAATTTAAAAAAAGGCACATCCACTATAGAATTTTTTAAAAGATGCAAAATTAGCCCAATTGTTTCTAAAAACTTTTTCTCCACCTATCCTCCAGGGACTTTCTCCTGGACATCTGTTATGCAGATACTCCTGAAATCATGCTGAGTCCTCAGTATGAGCCAACTCTCCACCCTGCCCCCGATTTGTCCGCCTGACACTAGGTAGTTCTAGAAACTCCCTAATTCCACACTCTGGTCAGAACCTCCTCAGAGCCATGCTTTTAGTTCAGGGTGAGTATAAGTCAGTTGTGCCCAAAGCTGTTGATGTATATGTTATACCCAGGAAAAGGTATAGCATTTTTGAATTTTTTGAAGAGGGGGCATCTAGAAAATATGTTTTTGCTTAAATGTAAACCAACTCAGCAGCTTCGATTGGGTAATAATCTCTTGGTTTTCCATACAGAACTGGATAGGATTGTGATCCTTAAGCTTGAGCGCCATGCTTACTTATCTGCAGAAGTAACATTTTTACTGCACCAGGGCCATTTGTCACAGAGACAACACAGGATAGTATATGCATGGTATTTATGCCCATATGTAGAGAAAAGAGTTACAGATAATTCCATTGCTTGCAATCTAGCATGCTGTGGATTGCACTTTTCCTCAGATCATAATTCTACAAGTTCTGAGCAACTCGATTGCAGGAAATGGACAGCCAGATACAATGCAATGAACATAACTTTATAGTCTAGACAATCTACCTGATGGACCTAAGTTCCAATTCTATTTGTGCCACCCACAAGTCATATGACTTTAGGGGGTCACTTTTAACTATAGAATAGAACTAATGATACCAGCTCATAGAGATGTGATAAATAAATGAGGTAAGCTCCTAGCTCATGAAGTCTTTTCAAATGTTAGTTTCCTTCCTCTTCCTCCTTCTGCATGCTCACTTCAGAGCTGCCACCAAAGCTACTCATTAAATCAAAGCTTAGCCATGTCCTCCATGTTCCTGTTCCTCATCTTGCTTCAATGGTACCAGTTGTCTCTACCTGGGTCTGTCACTGTTGAGGTCAGAGGAGTAAAACTACAACAACAATAATACAGGCTTCACAGAGATTGAAGGAGGTACATGAATGAATAGTCCTATTTTGGACAGACAGAAGACAAATGTTCTCTTTTCTTAAGAACCAATTCAATTCTTGAGCCAAGCATGTTGACAACATCTATTGCCAGATGTGGTAATAATCCGTGGTAGTAGATTTTATTTAGGAAAGCAGCTGGTCCTTAAAATTTGGAAACTACATTTGTCATTTGTAAAATTCTAAATGCGAGTTTAAGAAATGATGTGTTATATACCACCTTTTTTTCCAGAGCCCTCTCTAACGTCTCCTCCACCTCACCCCGCTGTTTCCATAACTGATGTAAATGTAATTTCATGAGCCAAATAGGATGGTTTTATAGGTACGCGTTTGGCATGAATTTTCATTTCTATTCACATACACATTATTACTGCCCACTGTCATGAAACCGTTTATTCCACCATAACATATAATTTAATGAAAGACATATTTTTTTGGAGTATATGAATCTGTCAAAGAAGTGACTGAATCACTTGTCATTCTGTTGTAGAGCTCCTTCTCTAATAGGTCGTCAATGCTTGGCAAATAAATTAGAAATGTCATGTTTGTTTCCAAGCAGACATAAGTTGGTGATAGCCTGTACAAAAGACACTGATGAGAAGTTCACAGAGGCATTTGAATCACTTCAGGGTTGTAAATCCGGATACAGTATTACTTTATCTTTACTGGAAACTGGGGTAAGGCAAGAGATGGGAAAGCAGGACGTTAAATCAGCTGGTAACCCCAAATAATTTTCCACTGTGTACACTTTACATACACAGTCTACCTTCCCTGGCATCATTACTAGCTTTCACTAATGCCGTCTCAAGGTAGCATGAATGGCAAATCCTGTTAAAGTGACTTAACTGATATGATCTGATGAAATAATTTAGGATTTTACTGACGGCTTTCAGAGTAATCCGGTTATGACATGACAGTGTTTAACAACCAACCAGGAAGTGGCTGCAAGTTCAACATGCCACTGGACAACTCTACTCTGAGGTCCACCACCACCTCCCAAGTAACATTTCCAATCACTGGACTCAGTATCTTCCTCCAATAACTAACATCACCAACAGCAATTGAAACGACTACCAGAATCCTTTGTGTGTGTGTTTCCCATCTCCGTCAATGGCCCTACATCTATACCTTGATCACTACATCTACAACATTTCCCAAACCAGAAACTCAGAGGTAAGGTTGGATTTGCCTGAGGGCATGAGGAGAAGCAAGAATAATTGCTAAATGCTAATTATTCTTAGCATCTTAATCTCTTTAAATCTGTGTACTTGTCTCCACATTCATGGCCATCAACTAGCATAGCAACCTATCAATAATTCTCTGGGGCCATTTGCCAGCCTCATAGATCCCCCATTGTCCACTGTGGGGCCAAAGTAACTGTTACCCAGCATAAATCCAGACACATGCATCCTCTGTGTACAATCTTGCATTTGCCACCTACTGATCCCATGATAAAATCAAAACGCGTATTGAAAATACAATCAAATGGTATATTGAAATCCTCATGATCTGGCCCTTGCTTATTTTCTAGTCTCATTTCTTATTGCCTTTCTGTACCCTGTGTTCCAGAAATAGGAATTATTTGCATTAGTTCTCTGACCACACCATTCTACTTTTCTCTCTTATCTATACATTTTTATATATTTTCCACTTTGTCAATTCTTCTATGTCTAGGTGCTTCATGTTCCTGGCCTTCTTCATTTTATTCTTTGAGTTCTAGCTTGGGAATCATTTTCTCCAGGAGTCTTCCCTTTGAGGGCTGGTTAAGTGCCTCTGCAAACTCTTAGCCATGCACCCTGTGATACCCTTTGTAGCCCTCTTCACATGCTATCTTCGGAGTCACCCCTAACTAACTGCCTAAGAACATGAGGGTCAAGTCAGCCCTGTCCTGTGGTTCTGTGGAGACTGATTTACTTGATGGCTCCTCTACTTCCTCCAATACATGCTCTCATTCAATTTTGTGTATTTTCACTGAAGGCTCCACAGAGAACTAGACTGACATCATCATTGCAGCCACCAGGGACACAATTTAAAATTTTATGACTACAAAGACAACACAGTACTCTTTAGGCACAGAGACAGTGTTCTCACAAGCCCCAATCAAAAGGTATTTTATGAAGGGGGGCACCTGGGTGGTTCAGTTAGTTAAATGTCCAACTCTTGATTTCAGCTTAAAATTGTTACGATCTGCGATCAAGCCCCGAATTGGGCTCTGCGCTGGGCATGGAACCCACTTAAGATTCTCTCTCTCTCTTTCAAAAGAAGTATTTTATGGTGAGGGAAAATAATATTCTAGCTTGTATAGAGTTATTTGCTTTGTCAGATATTAGCACATTATGTTTGGACATTTTTCAAATTGTGTGCTAACACAATCCTGGAAGGTTTCTGGATGACAGGCATTTAGTCAGAACTTGAAAAGTTTTCCCCTTGGTGCTCTGAGAAAGCATCTTTGTTTACTACAGTACATCCCCAGAATTGACTTTGGCTTGATCAGATTTGAGAGAGTTTTGAGTGGTGACCCATGAATGAGAATATATGTTCTTTCATACTGCTGTATCCAATAACTAATTAAAAAAAAAAAAAAACATACCATGAACAGATGTTAAATAATGGCTATCTTTTGCTGGCAAAGGGAAATTGAACATTTCTTTCTTTTTTGTTCCTGGGCCTCAGAATCACAAACCCACAGACTTTGCAAATAGATCTGATTTTTATGTGATATTTTGTGGCTGTAAGTAATTTAAGTCAACTAAAGCTATTGATGTTGCAGATTATTATTATTTAATAAAAGAGTAATGGGGGCAGAGGAAGCAATTACTGATTCATTGCAAACTTATTTTTTTATGATTATTTTCAGTTCACATGTAACTCTTTTTCCAAATATGTCTTTACTTATGGCTGTCCTTGCTCTTTATTTTCATGAATTATTAGGCCAGCAGACACTGGCCAAGTTGCAAACATTTACATTAGTTCCATCCAAACTTACCTGTACATTTCCTTTTAAAATCCAGCTCAACCTTTTAAAATCTCTTTAATTCCAGACCACGATCATACAAGTGCTTTCCTATGGTTTATACATTCCTTCAAAAATATTTTTTTGGGTATCTACTATATGCCAGATACTTTCCTAGGCAGGAAAGTTATGCAGACGTGAACAAAACAAAGTAAGACAAAAATTCCCTGCCCTTGAGTGGGTGACTCATTCAATACAAAAGATAAAATTATGTGCCATGTTGGATAACTTTAAGTCTAGGAATTAAAAACTATTTAACAGTAAAGTAGGGAAATTTCAGAAGTACTGGGGGAACATGTGGGACCTACTCAATTTGGAGGTGAACCTTTTAAAACACTATGAATAGGGCTGTCTGAAATCTCCCTTTGGTTTTTATCTGGACAACAGATTTGCAAATAAATCAATACCTGCACGAGGTAATAAAACTGTTAAAAGCTATTTAAGACCATGGAATATCACTGAGCCATCAAAAAGAATGAAATCTCACCATTTGCAACAATGTGGATGGAACTAGAGGGTATTATGCTAAATGAACTAAGGCAGAGAAAGACAAATACCAGATAATTTCACTCACATGTGGAATTTAAGAAACAAAACAGATGAACGTAGAGGAAGGGAAGGGAAAATAAGATGGAAATAGAGAGGGAGACAAACCATAAGAGATGCTGAACTTTAGGAAACAAACTGAGGGCTGCTGGAGGGGAGTGGGTGTAGGGGAATGAGGTAAGTGGGAGATGGGCATTAAGGAGGGCATGTGATGTAAGGAGTACTGGGTGTTATGTGCAACTGATGAATCACTAAATTCTACCCCTGAAACTAATAATACACTATGTGTTAACTAACTTGAATTTAAATATAGAATTTTTTAAAAGCCTTTTAAGAACAACACTCCTTTTATCACTCTTGGAAGCTACTTATCAACCAGGTCCCATTTTCATCTAAAAAAAAAAAAAAACTTGCTTTAAATATTCTAAAAGGTATTACTTTGTCATTAATGAATTGTAACTACTTTCTGCATCCCACTTGAAAGTGACTGCTTGTATGTAAATACCAGCACAACTCATGTCCTTTCAGCACACCAGCCTTCCTTCAGTCTTGATAAGTGACATTCTCCCATGTTACATGTCAGCTTGTCTTAACTGCAAATTACATCATCAAGGCACAAGCAAGGGAAGGTAAGAATACATCAGGGAACTTAAATATAAACTTCACATTATTTAGAATTGAGCTAAGTCCACACAACGAAAACTCTACAACATGGGAGGGTGAAGAAAATGAAAACATTTCCAAAGGTATTTATTGAGAAATAGTAAAGATGTACATATTTTTACAAGCTTTTAATATTAATTTACATTTCTTTAAATTATGTAGGCCCCGATAATCTATACTTTACTAATACATAACAGAAACCCTTGACTTTAACTGTGAGATTTCCATAATGCTACCATAGTTAGGAGTCAAAATGCAACTTTGGCTCATGATGCGTGGATTTATTTTTGAATGAAATACTAAATGCCATATTCACTGAGAACATAGGCTCATCATAAACAAATGCGCTTAAAAAGAAAAAAAAAAAACTTCAAACTGGAGTATGCTGTTGACACTATTTTGAATCTTAGCTTACCAAGACTAAGGAAAAACATTTTTTAGAGTTATCCACTTTTTTGTGTTCAAACTGCATAATTCTAAAATAATTTTTTTTTTGCCTCTGAATTTGATTTACAAGTTTTTGTAGGAGTAAAGTGACTTTGTCTTGTATGCTATGATATTGTAGCCAGGCCACCGACTCTGATATTTTTCAGGTGCAATACAAGGTGGTTACCTTTCCTAGTGACTTACCAAGTTTGTCCATGAAGCAGTCAAACACTCATTTCAGTGACAGAACATTTTTCAAACTGGTTTATAATAAGGCACAATGTTCTATGTCAACAGAAAGTGGGAACTGCCAAACAGGTTGTTCTCTTTGCTTGCTGGCTTATTTGTGTGTGTGTGTGTGTGTGTGTGTGTGTGTGTGTGTGTGTATTTTCAGACCAGAAAGGAAGAGGATCTCTGTTCCTCGCACAGGAAGGGTAGGGTTCTAGTCTGCGCATGCTCCAAGTCACAGGCCGGCCGTGAGGTTGCCATTTGGGCCTGAGCCACTGTTGTCTGTTGGCTAACCCAGCACTGAGGCTCTATGCTGGCAGCCTCTTCTGAACACACGATCAAGGGAGAAAATATAGGCGAGCAATAGCACTGGGTGATGTAACTGGCAACCCTTCTTCACCTGTGAAGGGTATTCCTTTCTGTACCTGCAGGTTTAGCAGCATTTATAAGCCTTGCTCATTTGACATGAAAAGGATTAAAAATCTAGATGTAATGCCACAGTTCTATCATTTAAGGAAACTGGCTATACAGATAATATTGTTGTATTCACAGTAATAAATATTTAAGGTTTTAGTGCACAAAATGTAATCACTAATGATCAGTGCAGGTCTTTGATTTTTTTCAATTGCTATTTTCAAGCTGAAGGCCAATAAAAATGTAAGATTATTCTTATTATTAATAGCATTATCATCATTATTAAAAGTATTGCAACTTTAATTTGTCTGCACCAGTAGTTGGGGAAGAGAGAGCCAAAAGTTATTAAATTTAAAGAATAGGTTTAAGGTTTGTGTGATAAAATCACAGTCTCAAAATCTGCAAAATTGGATCTCAAGCTCTTTCTGCCCAACGTAAATATGGCCTTAGCATTCAGTAAAGAAAGACAGGTTTACAGCCTGGAAAATAAAACCATATTTCCACAGTGAATGTTGTGATCAGTGTGCAAAGCACACTGAGCAGGAGCCACTGAAGCCTCAGAGGATGAGCTATCATGGACCAGCCTCTGGTTACAGGTGCTGCCTATTAGCTGGACTCCAGGTTCCACATTATGACATTTTAAACACAGAAGTGCAGGGGTGCAGACACCATTAAAACACTCCTAGATCTCGAAGTCTTAAGTTTCCACAAGGGAAATCATGTCATACAAAATGACAGGAGAACCTGTATCATGTTCCTAACATGGGCTACACACCAAGAAAAAAACACACATGCACACACAATGATGACAGGTTCTCCTTGCAATGAATGCAGGCCATTGTGCAGGAACAGGGTAGGCAGAAACTAAGGTGTATGGGTCTCTAAGGGAGAGACCTTGGATTGACGCATTAAGGTGGAGAACCAGATACTATTTCACTGTTGAAATTTTAGTACTGCTGCCAAGATCTGGCTCACTTGCCAATTTATTTTATGACGATATTCTAGGTAAAATTTTCATTGTTTCACTCCTTTCTTTAGAAGCCATCTGGGGCATTTGCCTTCCACCACTGATGACATTTCATTTTTGCAATGGCATTGGGACTGAATGCCTTAGCTTTACTTTCAGCCATCTTCACTCAATGTGAATTTCAAGCCATGTCCATGGAATATCCTATGAAAGTCTGGGTGCTATTTGCCTATGATTTTAATGAGACTATTTTCCTCTACACAACTTACACATATCAAAAAGTCAAACTCAAAATAGTGTAAGTAGTCATGAATATGGCTCTTAGTTTTCTCCAGAACTATAGAAAGGGGTACTCGAGACTTCAAGATACATCTCACTTTCTAAGTAAAGGTCCCACAGTCTTTCCCAAACCTTCTGCTTATGGTTGGATGCATAAATAGTTGCCTCATATAATTATTGGAATTATTAAGAACCCAAATAAAACACAGACTTTCCTTTATTATCATTGTTTTCTTATTGCAACAGTTTCTTGCTGATGCAGTATTAAGATCTGATACCTTGAATTTTAAATTTGGTCATCTTAAGAATGATCACAAAGGTTTTTTTGTTTTTCATTATCTACAGGAATTTTAACCAAAGTTACATTGTAACACACAAACGCTGTCTTGTCTTTAAGGCACAACACATCAGTATGAACATTCTGTTTGCCAAACTTAAAAAAGAGACATTATTAGACTCCCACTGCCCACCCACTTCCCTCCCCAACAAATGAAAGAAAAATTGCATCCACTTTCAAAGTCAGCTGCTAATAAAGTCACAGTAAATTATTTTCATCAATAATTTACACAAATTACAGGTCTAGATAGGATTGTCCTTATACAGTCTGAGTGCATTCCAATTCAGATTTTCTGGGCTAGGTAGGCTAAAGTCAGATTCAAACCTCAGGGCTGAGAAGATATCCCATTTTGAGGAATGTTGTTGAACACCACCTTGTCAGACGGAGCATGTGTTGGTGCTTTGCCAGGGTAAGAGTTCTTTGCTAAAGCTGTTAATTCCAGTTAGGACTCATTCGGTGTGTACTAGCAACCTCCACAGATTTTTTTTTTAAAACCATTAAAGTATTGTAAATATAAGACCATAGAGCTTCCTTTCTGTAGCACTAAAGTTTAATTCCATTCAGCAATCTGAATTCTTCATTCTGGAATTTTCATTCCAAATATGATTTCATCCTTTAAGACAATTTATATGTGTAAAGCCAGAGGCATTGAATCACACATAAAAATTCAGTGTACTTGAAATATAAAAAAAAAAAAATGGATCTTCAGCTAGAGAACACCGTTACAAATACTCTAATTCCAGTGCTTGATGCAGGGCCAAGAGGTCTGAGTGACTTGATATCCTCCAGAAGGGCATGTTGTGCTGTGTGTTGACAGAGGGAGGGACAGAGGAGAGAGGGGGAAGGAATGGAGAGAAATCATAACTATTGTCTCAATGAAGCAGCAGTACACACGTGTGGTTCACCCACGTTCAAGTGAGGGAATTCAAGGAAGGCATGATCATATCTGAAGGCTTGGTAGCATCAATATCATATGGTCAAAATAATAGAGAAATAGATCTGAACTGGATTTTAATGTTTATAAAAGCAAATACTGAGATTTCTTAAGTACTTTAAAATTTATTCAGGAAAATCACAGCCAACATCAGCATCTGGGGAAGCAAGTTGAGCATCAAAATCCTCCATGGCTGATGGAAAGCAATTTTTAACCACAATACTCCTCAGGGTTCACATCTCAGTTAGAAACAAAAATTTTAAAATGATAAACTTCCTAAGTCCAAGGCTTTTGTCTCTATGAGGGGAAGAGGGTAAATTCCTTTCTATGTAAAAAATAATTTGAAGCTGAACTATATAAGGTAGAAAACAATGGGGGGATGGTCAACCTTCTTCCTTGTCTGGAGTAAGTTATAACTTAAGCTAGTAGCATTGACTTACATCACTGGTGTGGGACTGAAAGCACTCCAGTATCCATTAACAATAGGGGTGATAATGTACCAAAGGGGACAAAAAGTGGCCTCTTGTGTGGAAAAATATTCTTAGACATTACAATGGTTTCAGCCTCTCCAAAGATATACCAGGATATGGTATATGTGTGGTTAAGTTTCATGAAAAAGTGTGATTAGGAAAAAAAATGTCTAAAAATACTCCATTAAGGACAATATTGAAAAAAAGAAATAATGCATAATAGCAATTAAAACTAAAGAATTACTTGTAAGTTTGAGCTCATGGCATCTTGTAGAATACATGTGTATGGAATATCTATCTATATAATGGAAATACATATATATATATATGTATAACATGGGAAATGCATTTCATTATATAAGTTAAAATGATCATCACTATTGTTACGATTCTTTGCTGTCCAATATGGTAGCCAGCAGCCCCATGTGTCTATTGAGCACTTGAAATGTGGCAAGTCCTGTTCAAAATGCATACTGAACTTCAAAGACTTGGAATGTAAACATCACATTAGTAATTATTATATTTATTAGGTGTTGAGACAATAATATTTTAGATATATCGGGTTAAAATATATTACTAAAATTAATTCTACCTCTTTTTTTAAAAAAATGAAGCTTCCAGAAAACTTAAAATTACAATAATGGCTCACATTATACATTTCTATAGGGGGTGTGGTTATACATTAATTCTTAAACTTTGAAATTTCTTCTTAAATTTGCAAAACAAAACACGTTTCTAGGTCCAATTTAAGGACAAAAATTCACCTAGAACCTCTTTTTATTTCATTCAGCTCAGATCTATTTATAATAACAAAATAGTACTTCATATTTCTGCGCATGCGATTACAGCCACATCCAAAGAAAAGCATGCATACTGGATGCTAGAGGAACCAGCCACCTGTGTTTTAAAATAGAATTGTAAGCCTTCCCCATCACCAAAACTGTACCTACATAAACAACCATTTGGAAATAGCATTCTAACCAAGGTTCTTGTCCACTTGGAGTCATGCCTTTTTCTCCTGAAGTTTCAGGTGTAAAGCAGAGGGTATAACAACTGGTATGCCAAGTCCTGTTCTTACACCATGGATAAATGGTGTAGATGTAAATTTTCATTTTATTATTTTTTATTTTTTTATTTTTTAAAGATTATTTATTTATTTATTCATGAGAGACAGAGAGAGGGAGAGAGAGAGAGGCAGAGGGAGAAGCAAGGCTCCATGCAGGGAGCCTGACATGGGACTCGATCCTGGGAATCCAGGATTATGCCCTGGGCCTCAGGCAGGCGCAAAACCGCTGAGCCACCCAGGGATCCCCTGAATTTTCATTTTCTAAGGCATATAATTTTTCTGGTTCAGAAAAGTGAATTTAAATTAGCCCTCACCTAGATGTGTGTGAATTTCACATAGCTGAAAAGATATGCATAACGTCTGCTGCAGTGGCTGCTTTGACTACTTGTTGACTGTGATGATGGTGCCAATATGAAAAATCGAAACAACATGGACTCTGGACACTGACAAACTTCAAAAGATACTTCAACTGTGTGCAACTGGGAGGATTTTTTTTGGGGGGGGAGGATTTTAAGTAGCAGTCAGCAGTGGAAGTTGTATTTCTTGAGGCTGCGTCTCTGACCTTATACAGAATGTCCTATGGGCCAGTGTGCTGTCTTGGGTCCTGATGCTGCTAATTAAGACCAAGAGCTCTGTGGGAATCAGAGCCTACACCAATTATCTTAATGTTATGAAAAAGCAATGAATTTTTCAATTATGGATTCTATCTAACACTTCACCAAACCTTCTAACCTTCTTTCTTTGCTTTGCTTGATTGGAATTATCTACAAACCTAGGTCATTTTTTAAAATATTTCTATTATAGATATAAACCTTTCTTAAAAACTCATTTATTTATTTTGTAAAACAGAAATCAGGTAAACACTACAGCATATGCAAGTGTTTAGTGAAGGTTTTATTAGATGATGATTTGAGATCACCTCAGGATAATGACAACATTCCTTCTATGTAAAACAATATAGGTTGATACGTCACTGTTTTAAAATAGCAAGTACCAATCTGTTTTATCTTATAAATTATATGATTTTTATCCTGGCTAGATGATATTTTGTGATCATTCAATGAAGGAAGCATTAGATCTCAGTATTCTATCAACTGATAGTAGGACCAATCCTGGTATCATTCCTCTTTTGATCTTGGGCCAACCATTTAATGGTTTTTAACTACCTTAATTTCTTCTTCAGAAATGTGGGCCAGATGAAAAGGCTTATTTAAATACCTAGGGCCTATGAGATTTTCTGAATATATTCAATGCCAGCTGCTTGGCTTCAATCGAGTACTAACGGCTCACTGAAATAGGCAACACTATTCTAGATATAAGGCATACTGCCTCTAAATCTCTATGACAAGTTGGCACCAAAGGATCTGAATAATACATGTTATTCCAACAGCATTTTTAAAATTCTCTAGCAACAGTTTTTTCTTCAGCTATTAAATCTATCCTTAGTGTTTATCATCATGGAGCACACTTACTACAAGACACTCACAAGGACCACTGACATAAAAAATGGGTGAGCAAAAGGATAAGAACAGAGCCACTAACATGATTTCCATAGAGCTCATAAAATTTGTCTATCAGGTTAAACTTCACGTTTTTAAAAATGGTTATTTTCCCCCATCTTTCTTAAAGATCATTATATCTGTGTGCATTACACACACACACACACACACACACACACACACATACACACACGTCCTTAACTAAATTTTGCACATTTCTTATCAAATTTCAGGCAAAAAATGCTAGACTCCAAATGGTTTATTTGAATGTAAGTATTGACCTTCTCATGCTCTTACTGCTTTGCATCTATAAATTTAAATAATTTGTCAAGCTGCCATTGGACCAAACTACAGGAATGCAAACACAAAAGCTTGCATTAGAAGTGTCACACCAACATTGTTTGAGACAGGTTACCTTTTTTGCTGCCTGTTCTTCTTCTACACCATCCCCAATTACAACATATACTACTTTTCTGCCAAACCTTTGCATTATTCGTTCAAAGCAACTTTCTTTTCCTGGAAGATAAATGAGATAAAAGTTCAGAGTGAAGTTACCTGGTTAGCGGCATGCTCCTCATCTCGGCCATCTCCAATCACAACATAAGTTATGTTAGTGCCAAATCTGGACACTATACGCTCAAAACAGCTTTCCTTGCCTGAAAAACAATGCACTGCTTATTCTTCCAGACATTGCATTCATTAACCTAAAGATTCATAAAGTGTTAGGTTAATTTCTCTTGATCATCAATCACTTAAACTAGCTTGTAACCTCTGGGTTTATGAAATCAACAAATATGTTTGAATACTGTAAGTCTTTACTCAAGACAGATTATTAAACAAATGTGTTTTAGCCTCCAAAAGAGTCAGTAGGGTTAAGAATTTGACCCAGAGAAAATGTTAGCATCTTTTATACCACTAAAAGAATACTGGAACAACTTTATAAGCAACTATGAGTTTTGACATTTATTTGTTTAATTTTGTGTGTCAATTTTACCTAGTTTAAGTAGTATACACCAGTCAGCTAGAAATATTATTATAAAAAACTGAACGCTCACCTGTAAGGAAAGAGGAAATACTAAGATGTCGGTTTACCTTGATAAACAACTCCTTTCTTCAAGTGGCTGGGAGCTAGTTTGCTCAGATTAATTGAACTAAGGGTGCTGTCTGACTGGGCCACAGCACTGGTGCCACCTGTTTCCTCTGCTGGCACTATGGGAATAACATGGTGGCATTTCTACATGTTCTTTATTTTATAACACTGGCATAATTTTCTGAATTTCATTCCCAGAATGGTCATGCAGTCATGGGTATTTTTGCATGTTTTCTTAATCTGATAGTTTAGAATTCAAAAACAAAAACAAAACAAAACAAAACAAAAAACTAGCTCAAGGGGAAAAATAAAAGTGATTGTTTTTTAAGATTAAATATAAGGAACAATTTGGCCAAAAAAAGAATATTGTCCTTGCTAGAAGAAATGTTTATGCTAGTGTAAAATTATTTGATTTGTGAAAATGTAAAATAAAGTGTGATATGTTAATCTTGCTAGCATAAATATATATAACATTTATGTAATGAATGAGTGGGATTGGTATTGGGGCTCTGAACTGTAGTACCTATGACAATGTAGAATTTACATTATGAAAGCTTATAAAGGCTCTCTTTATACTCCTGAACCAGCTGCAACTGGGGGCTTTTTTTGCCTGTGCCAATATCGAAACTCTGCAAGGCCCAGGGCAAGTTATTTTTGGTAGGGGATTTTGGGATTCTGAGCTCTTGTCAAGGTGCCAGAGCCTAAGTTTGCTGACCTTCAGGGCACAATATACAACCTGTTGCCCAGGCATTTCCTTGACAGACAGTGGAATATGTGAGCTGTTTTCTTTCAACTCTTTCATGATGGCAGAAGCTAGGAAACTCTGTTTTTGCAAGGTTATTAGGGACAGTCTATGAGAGCAGATTAAAGAGGAGATTATTTTTGTGAGAGAAATAATCCAGCGTTCCAATCAAGGGGCTGACAAATGGGGATCTGCAGACAGATAGTAAGCAAATAAACAAAGCTGTAGTTCTTTGATTACTATTGGACATTTTTGGAAATGTGGACTTCCAGCCATTCATAAGTTATAATTCAGGAAAATAATTTTTTCTCTGGAATCAAGGCTGTCACTTGCATCACCTAGCACTCCCCTGTAATGCCAACATAGTATTTTTATCTTAGATCTAGATTATTGCATCTGCTAAGATGTAATACCATATATCATACTAATTAAGATATTAAATACCATGGCCAAAGACACTCTATTATTTAGAAAACAGGTGCTGTAATGAAGTATACATACAAATACATAAATAAGTAAACAGAGTTGTCCAGATACTGAATTCAGAATTTCACTAGGCAACAGTTTTCATAAAATTTGCAAATGTACAATAAGTCACAGCGTACTTTGTTATATGAGCCCTATTCAAATTTGCTTGATATTCTAATAGCAAAACTGATGAAAGAGGAAATCATGCAGAGAAGCATATTAAGAAAATCCACCCAAACACAGATGTAAAAGCATTTCATACAGAGTTAGAAAGAATTTTCTTACCTATTTTAGTTGCACTGTAAATATTTTCAATGGGGAAAGCACCTCCTAAACTATAGAGTAGAACCTTCGCAAGTGCTGGGATCAGTTGGGTTGTCGTTACCAAGACATTGACACAGTTACTCCTAAGATAGGGAGGAAATATGAATAGTTGTTTTCTAATATGAAATAATTTCTAATGGTGTAGATTTTAAGTGGTCACTGTGGTCTTTCAATTCCATAACAAATGGGCCCTGATAACCTATTTTAAACATCAGTTATTGATTGAGTGCCTGCTACTGGGAAGGCACCATAACTAAGAATACATCCCAAAATGGGAGAAGTGGAAGAAAACTGGCAAAGAGAAGTCACAGATGAAGACATTTTTGTTCCTGCCTCATCCGAGATCATAAGATAGGCAGGAGGAGAAAAGTAAACCGATACCTGTAATAGAAATATGTTCTATAATAAAGAACTCCTCGGGCTTCTGTGGAACTTCAGAAAACCTACCTCAGCCAGTGGCAATCATGGAAAAGTTATTGGAGGGATGGCTTGGCTCTAAGTTTTACAAGTATTCAGATGGGGTATTTTTTAGGGTGGTAAGATTCTATGTCCCAGCATTATCAGAGCCTGGAAAAGTACTGGACACAGGCAGAAAGAAGGCAACTGGATGGGTAAAAGGAGTTTTTGGATTTTGTGAGAGAAATAATCCAGTGTTCCAATCAAGGGGCTGACAAATGGGGATCCTGAAGAAGTAAGAATGGAGAGGACCCTTTTTCAGTCCCAAAGAGAGGCATCCCTGAGTCTCCTACTCAACAATAAAAGAGTGAACCGCATTTAATGGGTCCAGTTTTAATCTGCTTACAGAGGACCTACGCTCTGAGAGTGATAATGTCTCATTTTACAACTTACAGCTGTTTCTTCCATTTCTTCCATGGTAATATTGTGGGGAAAAAAAGGAAACAACAGGAGAGTGGGAACTGTGACATCTGAAAAGAACAGATTGTGATCCTTCCTTCTGGATTATGGAAAAATTGAGTTGTCCTGCCTTGAGGGGCTCAAACCACACATGTCAAATTGGGGCTGAGAAGGCATATAGGTATGGACCTTTCTCTATTGGTATTTTGTATCACAAGCCTTTAATACGTATTAGTGAGGGTCCCAAAAATATTTCCGAGAATTCTCTTGATTGATTTTCAGAAGCCTGGTTAGAAGTTAGAAGAGCAAGCTGACTGCCAGCTTTTCATGCGTATGTACACGCTTACCCTCCAGTACACTTAATATTATGCTTCATATTATTAAGACAGATCCTGTGTAAAAAAAAAACTATATTCCCCTTTATTCCCTTTCACTATTTTTTATATTCTATGGGATGAGCACTGGGTGTTATTCTATACGTTGGCAAATTGAACACCAATAAAAATAAATTTATTAAAAAAAAAAAACTACAATTTATTCAAAACAATCATAAAACTTTTATAATTACAGCCTTTTAAAACATTTTCATTTCTAAATTATTTCCACAGGTAACCTAATTTTGATATGGGAACTCTGACTTCTGGAAGGACATGATGAGGTTATCATTTATACAGGATAAAGAAACAAAGCCTGCCAGAGGCAGAAATTTAGTGAGTATCACCAATGAAATTCTTAGTGTTGCTGATAAGGCAATAAAGCCCTAGAAAGTGATTTGCCTGTTATCAGACAGAAACTTTTCAAATAATGGTAGATTTTTAAGCATCATACACAAACACATTACTGTATTGAAATAACATTTTAAAATCTAGCTTTACCACTGATACTGAGTGATATTTGGAGTTAACCATTTCTTTTTAAAATTATAGACCTTGCATATATTTATACATTACAGATTTGAGAATTGCAAACATTGCATATATTTATATTAAATTTATAACGCTTTGTAACTTTTAATCACAGACACTGCATACATTTATAGACTGCATGTATATACATTTGTGAAGTATGGGCAAATATCAAGAAAACATGAAAAGCATCAATTAGTTATCCAAAGAGTAGCGATAACTGCTCCCTCAACTTTCTGTTTCCTTTCAGAATTTGTGTATAGATTTTCTCCCATTGTAGCCTACTATATATATAATTTTTTCTTCTACTGTTTTGCTTATTTGTATCATAAGCCTATTCATGTATGTCATATTGTCTATCAGTCCTCCTTTCCTAATAAAATATAATACATGAAAACCACATGTGGCGACAGCATCATTTTCTTAAAGTTAGTTCACTTAATTAAGATGGTTCTGATTTCTAAATTTTCTAAATAATGCTGCCTTACATAGAAATTTTTCCTATGCATTTGATTATGACCTTTCACTATATTCATAGGAGAAGAATGACAGCGAGGATGCCAGCTCAGCTAAAAGCTCAGTTATATAATTAATTCAACCATGTTTTATGTAAGCTTCTGTTCTTCTGACATTTGGGACATTTTGCAAAAATTACCAGTATGGCCCTACATGTGGATGACTTAACAAATTTCATGGCCCTTAAATCTCCAATGTGTAATGATTTATTTTTTTCCCTTCCTCTCCTTGTTACACTTTTCTTAAAATCATACATGTAGGGACACCTGGGTGGCTCAGTGGTTGAGTGTCTGCCTTCAGCTCAGGGCGTGATTCCGGGGTCCTGGGATGGAGTCCTGCATCGGGCTCCCCACAGGGAGCCTGCTTCTCCGCCTATGTCTCTGCCTCTCTCTGTGTATCTCTCATGAATAAATAAATAAAAATATTTTTAGAAATCCACACATGTAGTTGCTTTAAGGCTATGTGTCTAAAAATAATCCCTCTATATTATGGATAATACATATATGATCTACATAACAACAGAATAACTTTTGGGTTTTAAGCATCTAGGAGACATCCATTAAAAATAATGAAAGCTGCTGACTTCCTCCTCAGAGAAAGGTGAATTCTACTACATTTTACACACAGTTTTGGGGACTCAGGAGTCCTCACATCCTAGCCTCCATGACCTTCTGTCTCCTTATCACCAGTTACAGAGACCACAGACCAGCAAGTCCCATTTTAAAACAGCTTCAGTTGTGAGCCAGAACTTTCCTTCCTAGGATTCCTACTCATCCATCCTAATATTCTCCTTTACAGATCAGAGAGATGTAATTTATTTTCAGCCTAACATTTCAAACAGTTGAAATTGGTAATCTTGTTCTGCATAGGACCCTCCTTCAGACTAAACTCCTTGGTTCCTCCCTCCAACTGTTCCTTTTGCATGGTATCCTCAGCCTAAAACCTTTCTGGCTACTTTCCTGGACACAAGATGTTTCAATGTGTTATAGCCCCCCCCGCCCCCCTCCCCCGAATGTGATGCCCAGATCTGAGTGAAGTACTTTGTTCTGGCTTCCCCAATCTGACTCAGGAAACCTGCAGCTTCCAACCCACCTCCATTCCACCCACTTATGCTTTCTGATATCAATGTATCTGCTGGTCACGTTGCAGCTAGATGCCACACGCAGGATTTGATGTACACAAGTTTTATTGTCAAGGCTTTCTGTATCCCAATTCTATCAGTCAAAATATTACCTCTTTCTCTGAATTTGTGCTACCCACAAGTTGGCTACACAGGCTTTTATTTATCCACTTAACCCAGAAATAAAATTAAAGAATAGGATAGTAAAAAGGTTCATCCACACCCTAAACTAGCTATCACTTTTCAGATTTACATTACTTTATGAACTAGCATTTATGGCACATGGTGTTCAACTAGTTTTAAGTCTATTCAGTTCTACTATCTCCACTAGTAAGTATTTCACTGTTTAGTTCAAAAGATACCAAGGTTACAAGTTTTTCAAAGAGCTTTCTCTTGCTCTTTCATTGCATTTAAATTATGCATATTATCTACAAATGGGCCAAAACACTTAAAACCATGCACTCTGTGTGTAAACTGTATTTTTTTTTCATCATCTCCTGTACTTTGCCACCAACAGGGTGTTGTCTTTTTCATTTTTTTCTTTTTTTATTACACGACACATGACCTTCCTGTGGAGATGATCATTAGTTACGTAGAAAGAAAGGTAAAGACATGGGATCTTCTGGTTATTCTGAGAAGCAGCACCTGCCATCCTCTACCCCCAATCATCTCCCATACATTGAAAATCGCCTGATTCAATGAATTGTCAGGTCCTCTGAAATTCTAAAATACTCCAGTAATTAAGGACTTTTTATGTGTGTTGTACAATTACAACTACATCTTCAATACCATAAATATAGGAACGGAAACAATAGTTTCCACTTACCTAGTACTAATAATTGATAAGGATTTAAGTGCATTTGTTAGCCAGGAATCTGTCAGACCTTCAATCTCTGCCCTTAGCTGCAGCCACGCATCTCTCTTGGCAGGGCCAAGGAGTCCTGCAACCAAAAGAGAAGGTACAATCAAGAGATGAAAAATTTCAGGAATACCTGGTTTGGTCTCCCTTCTGTCTAGTATAGATCACATCAGAAACAGAAAGAGACAGGTTTATATCAATACAGATCCTTCATTTAAGAACTGATATTGATTCATTCATTATTCATTCAAACATTTATTTCTAGATTTTAGGTCCTGGGTCAAAAAAACCCTAGGGAAGTAACAGTGAAAATGTGGGTCCTGGTCTCTAATCTCACTGAACCTAGAATCTGGCACGGCAGATGCCGATCACCTGAGGAGCTACTATGACCACTCCTGTGCTGGGTCACACTCTGAAAGACAGGGATGTAATAGGTCTGGAGAAGAAGGTGGGGTTGTCCAGCCAAGGGATACACATCTCAAACACTGGCTGTCTGAAAATATTTCATTTCTTTTTTTTTTTTTTTAAATATTTTATTTATTTATTTAGGATAGTCACAGAGAGAGAGAGAGAGAGAGAGGCAGAGACACAGGCAGAGGGAGAAGCAGGCTCCATGCACCGGGAGCCTGACGTGGGATTCGATCCTGGGTCTCCAGGATCGTGCCCTGGGCCAAAGGCAGGCGCCAAACCGCTGTGCCACCCAGGGATCCCAAATATTTCATTTCTTAATGATCACAATCTAATACTGATATTATTGTAGGTAGTTACTAGTGCTGAAGCTATCACAAATACTCTGCATTCTATTATTTTTTAAAGATTTTATTATTTATTCATGAGAGACACAGAGAGAGAGAGAGGCAGAGACACAGGCAGAGGGAGAAGCAGGCTCCATACAGGGAGCTCGATGCGGGACTCAATCCCAGGTCTCCAGGATCAGGCCCTGGGCTGAAGGCAGGCGCTAAACCGCGGAGCCACCCAGCCTGCCCAATACTCTGCATTTTAAACAGAAGTTAAGAATTGTGTTTAAAATTCTTAAGCATATGACACAGTTAAAAACAATGGTTAAAACTGTGCTGATGTTGGGATAAGAAAACACGTAGGCAAACTGATTTTTTTTTTATTTAAAAGCCTTGTTAATAGGGCGCCTCAGTGACTCAGTTGGTTGAGCATCTGACTCTTGATTTCAGCTTAGGTCTTGATCTCAGGGTCGTGAGACTAAGTCCCGCATCAGACTCCACACTAGGCATGGAGCTTCGTTAAAAAATAAAAAGTCCTTGTTTTATGATAAAATGAAATCATGAAAATTTGCTAAAAAAGTTTCTTATTTAAATCATATTTCAGAATATTAGGAGCACATATACAAGTGGGTGATTTTTAAAATCAAAAGGTATAGTTTCTGGCAACTCATTTGTCCTTATTTCAATAAAGAGATGCTGCCAGAGCACAGAAAATGACACTTGCATGTCAACTCTTAAACTTTTTAAGCTATAATATTATTTACCAGCAACCTTGTTAGTTGTTAAATAACTTTAATAATACCCTTCATGAGGGAAACAATGCCATGCCTAAATAAAAATTACTTCAGAATTCTCAAGGGAATATTTATTTTAAAATTAAACATGTTGCCCACAATTGAATTTAAACAGAATACCTGTTTGATTTTACAAAAATGTCTTATCTAGAGCATTAGAGTAAATTAAGAAACCAGAGTTGTCTGTCCTGCAGGGGCCTATTTCTCATTTGAAAATGAAGATCTCCTATTTCTAAGATCCCTTTTGGTTCTAAAAACCATAATAATATTATTGCTATTGTCTATGGTTCCACATGTTTTTTGTTCTCTTGTAGCTACTGTCTACTGAGCATCTATTATGCACCTTAACGCTCACTAGATAATGGGGATACAAGATGAACAGACACACAGCCCCCTGCCCCCCATTAAGTGTGTGTTGTGTGTAATACATATACTGTAGATGAAAATGTTACTGGGTGTTATTCCATATGTTGGCAAATTGAACACCAATAAAAAATTTATAAAAAAAAGAAAATGTTACTATACTGTATTCTATGGTATGTATATACATAGTATGCATATGTATATTTAGTTATAATTCAATTTCAGATCCTGATTTAAGCTCTTCAATCATCCTTTATTTTTTTAAAAGATTTTATTTATTCATGAGAGACACAGAGAGAGAGAGAGGCAGAGACACAGGCAGAGGGAGAAACAGGCTCCATGCAGGGAGCCTGATGTGGGACTCGATCCCAGGTCTCCAGGATCATGCCCTGGGCTGAAGGCAGCGCTAAACCACTGAGCTACCCGGGCTGCCCCTTCAATCATCCTTTAAAGAGAGAAAGACAGACAGACAGAAAGAAAAACAAACAGAAAAGCCTGCGAGAAAACATCATGTGACTTCATAGCTCATCCTAGGATCTTGCTGACCTAAAATTGATCCTAATAATAGAAATAATCAAAGTTTATTTTTATCAAGAAACATATCCGGGATTTTAGTTTTGATGTCACAGGTTGTAATATCACCTGTAATATATGGATGAAGATAAAATAATTTAGATACAGTCTACAGAGTATCCAAACAGTTAATACTATCCAGGGAAAAGCTACACTGGCAGGTAACACGCAATTAAAAAAATAAAATAAAACAGACTTGTTTAAGTCTTTGAAATGACATAAAGCAGTGTTTATCTTTATTTCTGAAAGGATTCCACAAAGGTAATGATGACTAACAACTCTGCTTTAAGGACTGGGGCCCTCGCTTTTCGACAGGTCTTCGCACTGCCTCGATGAGTTCCCTGTATGGTTTACCCTAATAGTGTCTGCAAAAGAGGGGTAAACGTTCAGTATCCTATTGTAAATTTTGACCAAACATCTGGGCACAGAGAATTCCCAACTCCTCTGGCAGAGCCGCATGTTTTATTTTGCTGTTAGATCTCCCACCCACCTCAACTAAGAAACTTAAAATTCTGACTCCATGTAGTTCAGCATGAACTCTTGGTAATTTCTTTTATAGAAGCATAGTCTCTCATACGGAACATGGAACGTACATCTTTCTAAGTATCTTTATTAGATTTAAAGAGCCGCACATACCTCCAACATTGTTCTTGTAGGTGTTATATAATTCTTTTACTCTTCTGTAACGAAAAGCCAACTTCCTCATCCAGTCAACCCCTCCTCTTACACCTGTTGGCAAACAAAGGTTTGCACTACTTGCAGCTGCATGGAAGCCATCAGTTGCAAAACTGTAGGTACTGCAACACCCAAAATATATTAAAAAGAAATAAAAGAAATAATTACATGTGCAAAACTCCACAGCTGAATTTCTGTAGGAAACAGCATACTGAAAACCATGGCTTACCTTAAGTCCTGCCCATTATCATCAGAGGAAACATCATCTATATGAACTTGATCACACTCCTGTTAAAAACATTGGAAAAGTTATTTGTTTTTCAAACGATGCCCTTGTGGTATTTGATTCTTCCATCTTTCCATCTGATCAGGCCATGGCCAGAAGGCGGCAGCATTTGCCCATCTATCCCACTGCCATCCTGGGGAAATGGCACCGTTTCTATTTTAAATCCAGAAGAGTATTAAAAAAAAAAAAAATCCAGGAGAGTATCATAAAAGGGGATCTGAAAACATATGGCATGTGGATTTCTTCTGAGCAGCTTAAAATTTTTTACTCTGAAAGTTACAAATAATAAATTATCTTTTGAATTGTTGTTAAGAATGACTGGCGTTCACTTTCAGCCATTTAGGTTTTGCATACTTAAGTATGGAAACAAAGCTAATCTGAAGTTATACAGAACTCATTCGGTCTGAATAAGAGGTGGTGACTATCATTTGCTATCTGTTGAGCAATAACAGAAGGGCTTGATGGTTATGGTGTCCCGTGAGATTTCTGGGACTTCCTGAGCCTTTTGCTGGCCAGGGGTCCCATGGAAGAATCATGCCGATGTTATTCTAAGGTCCTGGTCTTTTAACACAGAAAAAAGCTAATAACCATAGAGATCGAATATTTTCTTCTTCTTTTTTTTCTGTTCAAGTTTTGAAATCTTGAGGCTGAAAATGATACTTACAGATTAAAGGGAAATAATGAAGATTTACCATTTCCAATGTTCTACAAACTCAGAGGAGAATAAACATTAAGGTACATGTATCCATACACGTGACCTGACTGAAATCAGTGTTCTCAGAGCAAATGGTCATTTCTTTGGGTAAGAATGAAATTCTTGGCTGTTTTAAGGATCCTATTCTATCTTCAAATCTGTAAAGATCCAGGGAAATAGTATGTGATCTGAAGATGGAATTTGGCTAAGGTATTTACAATACCTAGTACTTACTAATTTTAGGATGAGTATGATTTAGCTTTTTGGGACTCTTTTTCTCCCCTCAAATTATTTCAGGTACTCATAGATCCTGACTGTAAACCTACTGAAAACTAATTTTTAAAAATTATTAACTGTAACAAGAAAATGCCACATAAAACAGGGGCTTTTCAGCTACTATTTATATTCCTTCTAAGACCTGGAAAGCATCTGTTAGTGAAATATTTAATATCTCTAGCTTTCCACACTGAGTATATTATATCCTGTATAAGTCTGAGGGTGAACCAGGTGACTCGGGCTTCTTTTCAAATACAAAATATAAAAGTTGCCCAATCAATACAATTTTATTTTATAACCTGAAAATCCAGGTAAATTAAAGATTCATATGATTTACATAAATTATTTGTAACTTTAGAATAAATATCTATCAATATTCACAGGTAAGGAAGTTAAAAAGTTAATGTGACTGGAAGCTCCCTGAGGGGGGGTTGTCTGGGTCACCTGGCTGTACCCCTGCTTAAGGCACAATCTGGCACACAGTTATCGTTGTGCAATTCTTTGTTGACTACATGGCAGATATCTTTGACAAATGACAGTTCTTGACAAAATCAACAAAATCATTTAATTTTCTAACACAAAGTTGCAATTATATTAAAAATAATGTTCTATATGGTAAGGACTGTAAGAAGATATTTGTATCAAGATGGAGGGGAGTGGGAAGAGAACAGGGTACAAGCTGAGGCTGCAGGACTCAGGGCAAGACATGCATTTGAAAAGGGTTTACCCCGTTTTGACTAAGTATGGGTAGTAAGGAGCACAGCCCAAATTTCAATCAAAGGAGGCATTATGCTTCCAGAAAAATCTCAGGAAAAAGTACGGCAAGAAACAGTAGTAGTGGCTCTGGATTGGGCTCTAAAGGAAAGGGTGGAGAAACTTAATCATTAGCATGAAAATTGGAAATAAAATTCTCTCAGAATAGGGAGGCAGCAGAGTGGTTCTAGACAACAAGACTTATTTCTTATTTGGAGATGGTGACATTCTTGGTAAGTATGAAAACTGAGGTAAGTCACTATCAAAGTGGCGTCATGTGAAATTGTTTATTCCACTGAAGTTGTGAAATCTTTCATTATGTAAATAATTTCCATGTCTCTCTTTTATAATAAACTATAATAAATAAATGAATATCCAAAAAAAAAGTAGGGGAAATCCTTAGGAATTACTCTGGTAATTAGAAGTTATTTCTACATTTCATACCTTCTTATCCTAATCTGTAGAGTAATGCCTCTGACATTTCAAGTATTAACTCACATGATTAATTTGTACATTTTGCCCCTAAATTTATTTTTTACTCCTGAGGACATCAGTGTATCAAACTTATTGGAGCATGAGCTCCATATTTGAAGTTATGTTTGAGATTTTTCCAAATGGAACTTCTCATTAAATTTATGCCTAGTTAACTATGCTTATTGACTTTGGACTCTTGCCCAAGGATTACAGTCCAGTGAAAGAAACCCGAGCTTCAATCACTTACATTTTTAAAAAATTCTAAATAATTGTTCTTCAATTAGTTTTTACTCAGAGGCATTTTGCAAAAATGATTTTGACCAAAACCTGAAATACTAAAAACAGTCTAATGCTTGGCTTCAACAAATTTCCATATAAATTTGGAATCATTCTGTTATTAATCTTAATATTTTTATAATTTTGTTTTACAAGGTGCCCATAAAGTTGTCAGTGATCTTTATCAGTTATAATCCACATAGCAGTCTTCTCTCGCTTTTGTGAACCTGAGCTCCCCAGTGCCTTCTTTTCTGGAAGTTATTCTAACTGAAATAACCTTTGATTTCAACAGAGAGCATTCTCTTCTTAGGAGGAGAAGTATGAGCATTTGCCTTCTTTGCAAGTCCTGCAGGATGCAGAGAAGTGTCTATTAGGGTTTAAATTTGTATCTTTTAAGGAATTATGTGAGAACAGCTGCTACCACATATGTTACAGTATTGACTAAAGGGTGTGAGTATCAAATTAGATTTCTGAGTTAAGAAAAGGAACTATGAGAGATTAAATACAGAGGGGGGAATAAAAAGGCTAACGATGAGTTACTCTCTTGAGGAAATCACCTCTTTGTTAGCAGAAGCAGAGACAGCTTCACACCAGTTATGCAGCCCATGACAATCTTTGCTTACAAGAAGTTTACTGAAATAAAAAATTGGGTAAAAGTCAAGTTGACTTTCAAAATTAGAGGCAGAAAGATAGTGGAGATACGTGTGTGTGTGTGTGTGTGTATATATATATATATATATATATATATATGTAACAGCACTGAATGATCTTGAAATGATCTTGAAATGTTTAGATTTTTGTTTTCATGATTATTTACCTAACTAAAGTCAATAACAAGCCTTTGAGTTCCCTTGGGCACTTATCTGGATGTACACGGGTACATGTGGTATGCATGTGTGTGCACACACATGCGAATTTAATTTATGCAGAGTATGCAGATAATCATTTCATTGATAAAGTACTGTTGGATACTAAGTTGTAGCACTTGAGTCAAATAGAATTTTTATCACATTTTAAAACATAACTAAAAAGCTATAATCAGAAGGGAAAATCAATACCAATATTTTCTCAGTTACTATTTTTCCCGCAGATCCTGTCGGGTATTTTAAAAATCTATTTTATATAGTATATGATCCAAGATAAAAATTCTTAAAGCATCATAACTGACCATATGATCTGATATGAGAACATTCATGTCAAACTTGCTAAGAGTATTCACAAATTTATCATATGCTATTTTCACTTTCTCACTTTATGATCTTGTTAAAAGTTGGATGGTAAATTTATTCCACCTGGCTTCAAATGTGCTACGAAAGCTAAAAGGTCATTTATTTCATTTATTTCTAGTCAAAAATAATTAATGAAATAAAAACTCTAAAAGTTCAGAGTTTTAATCTTCCAAAAAGATTAAAAAGTGTTTTCTATTATACTGTATATATGAAGTCATGCTCTATACTACATTACTAATAAGTAGCAGGATTAATTTAAATCAGGTTTTAGAGAGGTGATTATTTTTTCTTATTATCTAAAACTGGAAAACTTGCCGAAGAATACTGATCTTTCATACTGGCCATTAAAGAAAACAAATAAAACCTCTTTAAACAGACAGTGATTTTATTATCCAGTAAAAACAGTGACCCACTGCAGAGAAAACAACACCAAAAAATGATATTACCCAGATTTCTAGCACGTACATTTATGGGATACACTAAAAATCAGAATTTTTACTCTTATATAAGTCACAAATGCCGCTGAAACTGGATTTAAGACCTTGTCAATTTTTAAAACTTATTTAAGACACTAACTTTCCTTTTTTTTCTCACATACTTCTGTTAATTTCAGCTTGGTATGAGGCAGAAGTATGTGCTCTGGAGCCAGAAAGACTCAGAATTTTAAATCCTGGTTTTACCACTTAGCTAGCAGGTAACCTTAGACATGATTTTTATGCTTTTGGACCCTACAAGGGTTTCTGTTCCACAAGATAACATGATAAACAAATTTATTTCAAAGGCTATTATTTAATTAATGGAAAATCCAATACAGAAAGTTCTGCACAAAGTGGGATTTCAGCAATAATAATCTCTCTCCCCATTTATAATATGATTGTAAACACTTTTATTTCATTGTGAAACCATGAGGTTAAAAAAATGTAAATATATCACACTTAAATATTTCACTATACTTGCTCTTGATCAAGAAGTACTACTGCTCAGTGCCCAAGCCACTCAGTTACTTCAAATTTTACCATCTGAATGCCTAATAACTCAGACCATTAGCACCCAGATTATATACCTTATTATAGTACATATTTTCAGCGCTCTTGAGGCTACTGGGGGAGGGGATCCTTTCATTTTGTTACTGTTTTTACTTTTCCTGTCAGGTTGGATATGAAAAGATAAATGAGAACAAAAGAAAATAAATGCAATACAACCAGTCAGATGTGCTATGTAAACAGTTCTAACCCTGTTTTATCTAGATGCAGAGGAAATAAGGAATGATAATGTGGTCTAAAATTAGGCTTCAGATTATCTTAAAAACTTAATGACCCATGCTACCACCATGAATAGTACCTGTGACTGCTGCCCAGTGATTTAACCTAAATAATACTCTGGTGAGTAACCTGGAAAAGCTAATATTGATTCCAAAGGTGCCAAATGGGTTGTCCTGTATGGGACAGCAAAGCAGACCTTCTCCTCTTCCGAGATATTGTAGTTTTTAAACAGGTGCTAGTACATAGGTCTAATTCATTAATGCATTTTAGCTTTTGTTTGTATTTGTTTATACATTTTTCCCCTTGACAAAAACTTTACTATTCCCATGAGCTAATTTTTTTTTCAGATTTCTTGAGTTTATCTGCCTATTTAGAAATCATCTAAGCATTATAATAGTTGGGATATGACTATTCCTATTTTTTTAAACTCTTACCTCTAAATCATTAAAAAATAAATGTGTATCAGCAAGATTAAAAATCATTTCCTCCATTCGGAGTCCCAGGGTTACAGCCATGGGGGGATCCTGAAAAGAAAATACACATGGAATGAGGCAAAATTTCAGTAACTAGTTTATTATTAAGAATATCAAAAGTGCATATGGTTGTGGGTGATGGGAGTAGGTAGACTGCATGGATTTTTACCCCAATGATCTAAAAAGGTGCCTTTCCAAAGGGTAATCTAAGCCACACTAAGTATACAGATGCATCTGTGAATTTACAGGAATTTATACACGCATTAAGACAACTTAAACATCTCTATGTTTGTGAGGAGGAAGAAGGAAGCAAGCTCATTCACAAGACCCAGTTTATACGTACTCCATGGAAAGTGGAACAACAGATAATAAGCAGGAAAGGGAGAAAAGAAGGACTTCCAGATGTCAGCAGGACGGGAGTGGAAAATGGCATCTAAAGATGGGACAGGAAGAGCTGGTGAAACGTGGTAAAACCGCCACTTAATTATTAATTGCCTTTTGATTGACAGGCAGTATTTTTTAAAAAGATTTTATTTATTTATTCATGAGAGACAACAGGCAGAGAGCGAAGCAGACTCCATTCAGGGAGCTCGATGTGGGACTTGATCCCAGGACCCTGGGATCATGACCTGAGCCGAAGGCAGACGCTCAACCACTGAGCCACCCTGGTGTCCCCAAAAGGCAGTATTTATTTGAATATGCATATAATTTGGTCTAACCTACATCTGACTAGAGATGCAGAGGGTAGGTTTGAGGATAACTAAAGGAACATTAATTCAGTAAAAGTGATCTGAGTAGAAAATACATATGTTTAGAAGTTTAATGAATGTAAGGGGGTTAGTAAGGAGGCAAGTGACTTAATTCTTGTCTACAGAAACCAAGATAGTATCTAGCAGCAAGGAACTGAGAAGCAAGACCAAAGTTGGGACTTGATCATGATTAACCAGAGTTAAAAGCCTGGGCATAAGAGGCATTAAGATTTCAAAAAGTAAGGATAGTTTTGTGCTAGGGCTAGGGAAATAATTCATGCACAAACATTGTGTTTGAAATGATGAAAGTTGAAATGGTCTCCAAAGGAGTACTGCAATAGCTGTGCCCCTGGAGATACAGAAACTAGAAAGCCTAGAAGGGACAAATCCTCAGAATTTGAGACCAGAATGGGTATTAGCAGGGAGAAGAGTATGGTTTTGAATAAAGCTGACAAGTCTAGAAGGATACTGTTGGTTTTGGCTGAGAAGTTATTTTGGAAGACTTTAGAGGGTGATTTGGGTTGAGTGGCTGGGCCAGGAGCCAGATTGTAGGGATTTTAGGAGAGAGAACCAAACTTGTGTTTTCAATGCTCTAGTAAATGGCACTTAAAAAAAATGTATTTAAACTTGGGGAAATTACTGCTAACTCTATTTCAATTTTTGATACGGATATGCAACCCAACATACAGGCCATGCTGTATTCACATGTACTCCTGAACTTACTGCACTTAGCAGGAGAAGCTCTTCCTCATCCCACTCTTACACGGTGACAACCAGTTTTCTGCCTATACTCCCTTCCATAATGCTTTGAGGAGGAAACCCTAGAGTAAACATATTTGAAGTGAGTGTCAGCTTCATAGTCTGTGGTGACTAAAACTTAGAGACTAGGAATTGAGTGCTAGGAAAGAAAGAAGTCACTGAGGTATGCTGAGCAAAGTGAAGACTTGGGTGGGAGAAGATGAAGACAGGACAGTAAGAATATGCTGGATGTCAACACAATTTTGTTTGTTCGCATCTCTTCCTTCAAGATTTTTGTGAATTTCATAGTTAGAGACTCTCCTTTCAGAAACGTGTTCACTTTTCACATTCTGGATGGCAACCTGGTACCATGTCTTCCAGTGGTCAGACTTGCCTGCTAGATTCATTTGTCTTCCAGTGACAGGATCATTCATTCTAAGCAACATACCCAAAGAGCAATTAATTCCATTTTCTTTAACAAATACTCAAGAGCAAGAACAGAAATAGGGGAACCAGGGAGTGCCTACTTTGTGTCTCAAGGAGTCTTGGAACTCAGAAGGATCTCTTGCTGATACCTTCCAGTATGAAATTCTTCTTTTTCCTTACTTCTTTTATTGTGTTCATGCTTTTGTTGCTGTTGAAAGAAAATCCCTGAAGGCTGACTTATTTTTTTTTTTTCAAATTATACATGTGTCTTTTTCTGTTCAGGAATTCCTATTTCTAGTGTCTGTCTCTTTGGGGTGGGGTGGATAGGCCGAGGATGGAAGACTTATAAATATTCTGTCTGGTCATGGGACCGTGAACAAAACGTCTATAGAAATATCAGGAAAAATCAAATGTAATTATAGCATGAAAACATATAATTCCATTAGTGACGCTCTCTGCTTTTGAGGAATGTTCACTGATGCAAGACAATAAAATCAAGCTCTACACTACTCTGTTATGTTTCTGATGATTACTGCCCTAAAGATACATATTTCAGATGGGGATTCAGAAACATCCTATTTAAAAGGTTTTCCTTCTAGAGACAAGGTTGGTTCAGTTCTCCTCTGATGCGCCAACTTTTCTTTTAAGTTTTAAATAAAATTACTGAATTTCTTATATTCGTGTCTCACATTCTTTGCATTTATAGATCGGATTTATGAGGCTGGGAGAAAACATACTGTTCCTTTTTGATTGTTACATTCATTGATTCCATGCTTCTGGAGTACAGAACTCTCTATGCTACTCATGATAGGCAAAGCCATGAAGAATGCATTTTGTATATCTGATAAGCATGCAAATACAATTTTTAAGAAACCAACATGAATTCTCTAACAAGTAAGCATAGCGTCTGGTCTGATGAAAACTGTATTTGAGCACGCCACTGGAATGCAACCCCATGGCACTAGAAGGGGTTGTTCACTGGTTTTTCAGGCTATGGTGATTCCACATCATACTCTACGAGAGCCAGGACTTAGTAAGCAATTTGGCAAAATATCATTTGTTAACTGGGAAAGTTTAGGTTTGAGGTTTGCTGGAGTGTGAACTAGCTGTATTTTACTAAGGTTTCCAGAGAACAAGGCCTGTTGAAAGGGAGGTGTTGCGTCAGCCATGCCAAAGGCTTGACACAGATGGGCTAGGGATAGTCATGCCATAAGCCAATGAAAACCATGTCTGTAAGAAGTGGTGATCTTGTTTCCACGAGAATGTTTAGTGAGGGCTTACTTTCAAATATCAAGTATTTTTCCTTCCCCCCAGCTTACTGAGTCACTGGGACAGTTAAATCTAAGCAGATTATAATACCACATTTTTTTCTAACTAAAGACCCCACAGATGTAAGAATCTGAGGAAGATGCCCTGCAAGCTGGTGGAGGCAGTCCTAGCAAGATCTCCATGATGGTGGGCACCCTCTGTTTTGCCAAACTCCTGTGAAGGAGCTGCCAGAGCTGGCAATTCCATGGTTTTATCAGGCATCAGAGAGTTAAACATACTTCTGGATTGAACCCAGATTTTATATAGAGATGTTTGCTCATTTTCATGAGATGTTTGTAGAATTATGGGCACCTTATGAATCAAGAGTTACTGCCTTTTTTAACTGTAGTGCATGTTGAGTTTAGGGTCTGAAATGAAGTGACAGTGAAAAGTTGGCTGGGGGATGGGATAATAAGGGCACCAACAGGGTTTTGTGGAAGCTCTGATACATATTATACACATACAACATTTCCAATAGGTTCCAAGTGTCTACAGCAGAGTTTAACATTGGCGCAAACTGAACTTCTGCCAATTTATTCTGTGTACTGCTCTATTAAAATAGTTAAACTATCCCCAAGACACTTTAAGAGAGGGAGGGGGAGAGAGAGAAAGGGAATTAGAGAGAGAGAGGAAGAGAAGGGGGGAGGAAGGGAAGGAGGGAGAGAGGGAGGATGAAGAAAACGACTCTTGGCCCTTAAATGTATGATTCTAAGCCAGATGTTACCAGTTTTTAACCAAGTCAGGATCAAGCACAGGACTTCGCTATATCAAAATACTAATGCCTATTAGCCATGTTAGCACAGAACATAAATCGGAGCCAGACTGTCTGTCTTTGGGCCTCTGCCCCACACTGGGCCATCAGCTGGAATTCCTCCTCTAGAGACACAATGTAAAAATACCTCAGGAGAGGCAGCAATTATATATTTTTAAAGAAATTAGGAGTTTTGTTTTTGTTTTGTTTTTTCAAAAATAACTAAAGCTCTTGGAACAGTTACTCCTTTGGGACCAGAAGCACGTTTGTAGACTTGTGGGTAAAGAGGCAGGAGATATACAAGTTCGTTACAGAAGGAAGACGACAAGCAGTGCTATGAACTAGGGTAGGACTAGCTAGAGGGTGTGTCAGAGTATATGAACACTTCTCCTCAATGACAGGGGATCAAGTGAAACTCTGTCATGAATCAGAAGGGCAATTTTAGGCAGTGGGCTTGAAGATTCTCAGGGGGAACTGGAGGACGGTCTCAGAAACATCCATTGAGTTAGCACGTGCTCACAGAGTGGCTACCATGTGTCAGACGTATTCAAATTCTGGGCAGAGAGTAGAGAATCAAAGCAGCAAAGTTCCTGCCCTATGGGGTTAATAGTATTACTGGATGAGTTACCTGATAACTAAATGGACAAAAATCTACGTAAATATATAGCTTGTCAGGTGGTGAAAAGAATCAGGGCTGGCAGATACAGGAAGCTATGGAGATGGGTGGTGATGGCTCCCTGAATCAAAGGTCAGGGGAGGCCTTTCTCAGGAGGTGACAGTTGAGGGTAAAAACGTGAAAAGGGTAAGGGAACTAGCTATGCAGAGAAGAGGGGACAGAGAGCAGATGTAGAGGCAAGAAGGAGTCCGTGTGCGTGGAGCGGGGTGAGGCACCATGACCCTGGTCAGGGAAGTGAAGTGGAAACAAGTATTTTGAGAAAGACAGAGTCCTCAACTGGTTCAGACACAGGGAAGAGGCCCCAGCAAGATAAACTGGGAATGTGGCAAGTGAGTCATTCTTCAAATTTTAAGGGACAGGCAGAAAATGAGGGCTGCAACTGGAAAATGGGCTCTTTCGGGCTTTTCCGGTGATGGGACCATTACAACATGAAATATGGCATAGAGAATAATCCAGAAGAGCAGGGAATTGGAGACTCAGGCATGAAAAAGATCATTGGAAGAGTCAATTTATTGGGTCAGTACAAGGCCTTGGTTCAAAACCTGAGTGGAGGTGCAAAGAGAAGGCGGAGCATATGGTTATGGTATGAAGATGAAGCAATTTTTTTGTCTTTCTGTTTGTTTTCTTCAGTGAGGACGAGTTTTGCGCAGAATTGAGAGGGAGCTGTGAAGTTCTGAGTGGGGGGAGAAGGTTTGAAACAGTCAGCTGGAAATGTGAATTAACCCAAGAGTGCTGGACCCACTGGAGATCTGTGGACACAATCAGCTGTTGAAATGCAGGTGGAAAGTTGGGCCAGGTTTTCTGCAATGTGAGTCTGGTGCAGAAAGAGAAGGATAAGGATAATGAAGCCTTATTTTTTTTAAAGAATTTATTTAATTGAGAGAGAGAGCATGAGAAAGAGAGAGGGAGAGAGCGCGCACGTGCACTAGCTGGGGGGAGGTGTAGAGGGAGAAGCAGACTCTCTATTGAGCAGGGAGCCCAATGTGGGACTCAATCCCAGGGTCCTGAGATCATGACCTGAGATGAAATCATAAGTCAGACACTTAACCAACTGAGCCACCCAGGTGCCCAAATAGTGAGGCGTTATGCAACAGTGGGGCTACAGTGACATCCAGGGATGAAGTGATGATGTCTAACATAGAAGGTTATCAAGCTTGACCACACATAAGAAACACCTGGAGAGTGTTTAAAAATTCCACTGCTTACCCTACACCAATGATACCTGATTCTCTGATGTGGGATCTATGCATCAGTAATGTCAAAGCTCTCTAGTGATTCCAGCGTACAAATAAGACAAAATCAACAGATTAGCACCTCTCTACACTACAGCATTTTTGAGGCTTGCAAATTTGGCATTCACTCACTTTGTATGTACCACACTCTTGTCGCCCTCCACTTCCCTACAACAATGAGCTGAGTATCTCAAACTATGAGATAAAACAACAGATATAAACATATGTAAATTTCTTTAGGAAACATCCAGTTTTCCCCAAATTCAGTTTCCCAAGATTGGGATTTCCCTGAAACCAGATAAAGTAGGCTACACTTACTGAATGTTTATTCTGTGGTAGGCATTGTGCTGAATTTTAATGCACTAACTCAGTTAAGCCTTCTAATCATATTATTAATTTATTCTTCCTTTTTTTATATAGAAGGCAACTGAAGCTCACAAAGTTTAAATAAACTACCAAGGTCATATATACAGTATAAGATACAGCTAGAATTTGAACTCAGGTCCATTCTCCCTTCATACATATATATTTTTTTATTGGAGTTCTATTTGCCAACATATAGTATAATATCCAATGCTCATCCTGTCAAGTGCCTTCCTCAGTGCCTGTCACCCAGTCACCCGTCCTCCCACCCACCTCCTCTTCCACTACCCCTTGTTCATTTCCCAGAGTTAGAAGTCTCTCATGGTTTGTCACCCTCTCTAATTTTTCCCACTCAGTTCCCCTCCTTTCCCTACAATCCCTTTCATTATTTCTTATATTCCCCATATGAGTGAAACTATATGATGATTGTCCTTCTCTGATCGACTTAACTTCACTCAGTGTGATACCCTCCAGTTCCATCCACCTTGAAGCAAATGGTCCATTAGCCCTTCAAAGCTAGAATGCTCTAGCCATTATGCCCAGAGGGGAGATAACCTGCACTAGTATTAATGTTGCCATTAGGGTGGCCTCCAATCCATGATGCCAACACCTAATTAATTTGAATTACTTCCTTTTAAATCATGTTGCTCTTCTTTAGTTGGCATGCACACAAGTCAGTACTTATCTGTATAACTATCCCATAATTTAAAATATAAGTGGTGTCATTTCAGAAATCTTTCTATGTAACTTTTAATATAAAAATAACCAATTGGTTTTACCTGGTAGATATATTATTTCTCTAGTGCTGCTCTTATATAAAATGTTGTCTACAGTGAGCAAATAGTTGGAAGAGTTTGAATTTCAATTTCACAATACAAGCAACTAACCAACTGTTCACTTTTCCTTCAGTCTTTCTCTCGACTTGGTCTATTTCCATAGTCCATACTATGGAATAACATTAGAGAATCATGGCTTCACAGTAAATGACATGTTAGTGCTCCAAAATGAGTCAAATCCTTGAACACAATTTATTTAGCTCCTTTTATTTCTCTTTCAAAGAAGAGGAATTAGTACAACATATCAAGTAAAATAATATCTACAAATAATCAGGGAATAGGAATAATATTCACAAATTCTAACAGATAGTGGATGAGATGGCTCCTCATCTATGTCCTGCCAAATTTATAAACTGCTGTTCTGGAGGTTTACAAGGCTGAAAATGCTATGTGTCCACAAGTGCTCTGCTATAAAGCCCATCATTAGTTTCATAAGCAGCGGGGCTCAAACACCCACATAGCTCGCTTGCCATTATAGTAAATATCCAGGAACTGTTCTTCTCGGGAAAAGAGCATGTGTTGACAACAGAACAAAGATTGATCAGTTTTTAGAAAGATCCTTGGGAAACTCACAATATTATTTATTTATAACTGGAACTAAGATTTTCCAGAAGTTTCTTTTTTAAATTAAAATGCAAAAGTTAGTTACATAGGGCTATTTATGAGTGAAATGGCATTCCTAAATTGTTATGTTCCATGCATTTTATTTTTATAGGTGGTGGGGAAAAAACACAAAACCAAAAGAATGTAGAGATTAAGAACTTGTCAAAGAGATGTGGGTTCTGACTGGCCATACCACTTATGAGCTGTGACACAGTACCAACCAAACAAGGTGGGGATAAAAGTTATGGAGATAATGCATCTAACAGGACACTGAGTAAAATGTCAGGTACATAGCAAGAATTCAAAATGGTACTTATTTTTTCTTGGTAAAAGAAAGATAAATAGGTAAGTAGACGTGGTTATGTCAGGACACTGATTTTACATCTCTGGCACTTACATTTCTAGCTCCCAGCTCACTATATATCAGGCCACTATGATACCACTTCATACAAACACTGACCTTCTGTGTGTCCAGAAATAACTACCATTAGTCATTTGTCATTTGGGAGAAATAATGTGTATTTTTATAAATTTCTCTGGCTTGGGAGGTGGATGACAATTTTCAGAGCTGAGTGCTACTTTTATGCATTTACATTACCTCATTTAATCCATCCAGTAATCCCAGGAAGGAAACAGATTATAACCATTTTCAGATGAAAACGGCTCAAGGGTTAAATGACTTGCTTGAGGCACATCCAGGCACAGGACTTCTTTTCTAACTTCTAGCTTGGTGCTCCTTCACCTGGATAACTGCCTAAAAGACTGTTCTAAGCAGTGTCCTGGACTCAGGAAACCCTTCTGGGTTGACTGACAACAAATGGGAAGGGATTGGCTATGTGAAGGAAGTCTCTAGTCCCTAAACATCTCTATTTCACCTAGAGCAGGTCTGCCCTCATATGTTTTATATAAAGACACTTGGTGTGATGTAATAAATGTGCCCAAAGGATTCTCCCGCTAGAACTGCAAAACCACTTTATATATATAAAAAAAAAAGGTTACGCTCTAAAAATGCACATTGTGAAAACAAGATTCACTTAACAAATGGAAAGGACTGAAGACATTAACAATTTCAAGGGCAGCCCGGGTGGCTCAGCAGTTTAGCGCTGCCTCCTGCCCAGGGCATGAGCCTGGAGACCCGGGATCGAGTCCCACATCAGGTTCCCTGCACGGAGCCTGCTTCTCCCTCTGCCTGTGTCTTCACCTCTCTCTCTCTGTCTCTGTGTCTCTCATGAATAAATAAATAAATCTTAAAAAAAAATTTCAAGGTGACACAACGTTTAAGTAGCATAAGGGTGTCTTTCTTTCCTCTCCAGTCATAATGGCCCTGGTCCCTTTTGTTATTAGCAAAGCAAAATCCTTCTGAATTATCAACCAGTCACTAGAATGACCTCATTTCAGTCAGTCCTCAAGGTCATTACTGAAGACACTAGTGAACTGAGGAATTAAACACAGTTACAAAGGATTCTCAACTGTAAAACATCTCAAGACCTCTACCATCATAATGTGCACTGAATGCCATAAAATCCAAGTATTCCCTACATCTTTTTGGTCATGGGCCTTTCCATAAAGACTATCAATTAACATGTCCTAAGCCTCACTTTTTCAAGAAAAAAAGTTGGGGAAATATTCTATCTGAGTGGTTCTTAAAGCATGGTTCATCAGCTCTCTTGGAGGTTTATTCCAAATGCAAAATCTCAGCCCCCACCCAGACCTACAGAATCTGAAACTCTTGGGGGTGGGACACAGCCATCTGTGTTTAACAAGTCTTGTGGGTTATGGTGACTCACATGGAAGTTCGAGAAACACTGCTCCAGCCTAAACCCGTACCACTTCTTACTTACTGCAGAGCAGCCAATCATAAACCATCATGTCCCTACTTGGCCAAAAATCCTTAAACACACTGCACCTAGAATAAACCCCTGCTCACCACTCTGTTCTTACTCTGAGTTCTTCCTTCCTTTGTTTACAACCTCCCAGCCATACTACTTCTTTATATTCCTGGTACACTGGAAGACTGTTCCTATTCCAGGGCCCTCCCGTACTCTCGGCCTGGAACACTCATCCACACGCTCCCCTTCATCCCACATCTGCATGGCTAGCTCCTTTTTTTGGCTCAGGTGTCAGGATCAATGTTACCTCCATGGTCAGACGCCAGTCACACTCTACATGATGCAATTTCATTGTCTTCACAGGGGTTATGGCTATCAGCATTGATTTGTTTGTTTGTTTGTAAGCATTAGAGCAGGAAGCAGGTCTGTCTTATGTTAAGCAAATATTTGCTAGATGAATACAGTCTGTCTACAGACTCTAGTTTCACCATTTTTACTTGTGGTTTGTGGTTAAGTGGTCAATGCCCAATGCCCTCTCAGCTGCCCAATGTCCTCTCAGTCCCCTCTGAATGACCTCTGAGCTGCGTGTGGTCACCAGCTTCAAAAGATGGGCCTGACACAACATCCCTTATTTAGCTATTTCCCAATATGTCAAGTTACTAATGTCTTACTGGCGAAAAGACAATATCAACTTCCTTTTGGACATTAAGAAAAATGTCAACGATCAAGTGACTTTTAGAAAACTGTAAATAAAAAACAAAAAGAAAAAAAGAAAAATTTAAATAATTATTCAATAAATAAGGTCATCTAAGTTATCTTCCATGGACTTCAAGAAGGGTGTTTTCATTTTGATTAAATAGAGCCTAAACAAATTTTTACTTTAATTTCTTTAAATTGCCCTGAGTAAAACATTATTCAACATGGTGAATTACAACAGGTTCCCTTCCTGTTAGAACCCATATAAATTATAAGGACTTGTTATGAGATTGACCAAATGTAGGAGCATTTAGCATTTTGTGACCCTGGTCACGTTTCTTAGCCCCTCATAATCCTGGGTTTCTGAATCCATCAAACTTGGATCACGAGAAGTACAGCAGAGTAACTAAGCGAATTACATGGGAGAACATGTGTCAAAGTGACCAATAACAGGTTTTTTGAATGTTAATTCATGCCAACTGTTCTGCTAAGCCCTTTAAACATGTTATGTCTTTAGTTCTTATTCACTATAGGTAGTACTATTCCCATTTTACAGAAATTGAAGCTGAGGGGTTAAGTACTTTGCCTGAGGTCAGAGAGCTGCAAGCATCAGCCCTGGGTTTTCCAAAGCAAGGTTATGTAACTCAAAGTTTCTTGTCTTAATCATCATCCCTACTGCGGGTATAATGCCGAACACATTCCATCTACCACATAGTAGGTGTTCTATAGATGCAAGTTTATCTTCCCCAAGCTTTCAGTAGTGTCCCTGATTCTTTCCCCATGCCATACTGCCAGAAGGCATTAATATCTTTCTACCACAATACATTTTAGTAAACATTTCTTAAGTTTTACCTCTCGATGGAAAAGTATCCCAATTACCTGAGAGAAGACAATTTGAATTATTTCAACTTAAGGTGAACTCCCCTAACTGGCTACACAGTACGTCACTAACTGTCCTTACTCTTCTTAGGATATGTCACATAATGTGTTCGTGGCAAATTGACTGTCTATGCTGTGTGGTGTGATGTGCTGTAGCAGAAAAGAGATGGGCTTTGGGGTCAAATGGTCCAGGGCCCCACGACTCCTCTTGCCACTGACAAGCTGTATGAATCTGTACATATTTTATTCCCTGAGTATTTTTCCTCATTAAGAGATGGGGAGAAAAACCTGTCTCTTACAACTGCTGCAACGCCTAATGCCTGGCATACTCTGGGCAATAATAACATTAGTTCCCCTCTTTCACTTCACTTTGCCCCACTCTTTTGATAAGCTCTAATACTGTAGGTATTGAAAATGCCTCCTTTGAATTCCAACAAAGGTTTCTGACAGTGCTTTAAAATAATGGAAATTGTAGGTGAGATGAATGCTGCACGTCCAGGTAGCTGTCTGGGGAAGTGACAGGTTTACTTCAATGATGCACCATTGCTGAGGGAAGCATAAAAATTCTGCTATTAAAATTGCTCTTGGAACCAGTTTGAGTCACTCAAGAAAGACAGCTTGTTATTCAGGCTTTTTTTTCATGGTTCACCATCACCCCTCCCTACCTCTTTACTGGCACCCCTTCTTATCTCAAAGGCAAGTCCATGCTCAGTTCTGGGATGGGTGAAACTTTATGGTATTTTTGGCAAAAAAGAAAAAATACATATATACATATATATAAATATACATATATATGTATATATAAATATAAAATGACATTTTGACCATGCTCCTTATTTATCACCTTGGGTTCAAATGATCTTACTATTTCTAACAATCACAAAAGGTTGAAGATTTAAGTGAGGAAATACTCCAAAAATCTAAAGGTAATTTCAAAAAGGGAGTTTCACCACTGATCTGATACAATGGAAGCAATATGGATGGATGTTTAGATATAGCCTCTGATCGTGACTATTTTGAAGAGACTTTATTTGGATTCAGTTCATATGTTCAAGTTAGATAATTTTAAACACTAATGTAACATGAAAGTTAGCCATATAAAAATATTGCAATCAGTTCAGCAGGATTTACTGTGTACTCCTCATAAGTCAAAACTATTCTAGAAGAAATGCTTTAGATTATTATCTGGAAACTTTTTAGACTGTATACTCAACCAGTAGTAGAATTTTGAATATGCCCTAAAAAAAAGAATTTTGAATGTGCACCCCAAATTGCTATACAAGTTAATTTATTTATATGTTATATACATATTTGTTCAATTATAAGAATAGGCCTGTATTTGTAATGTATGTGCATTAGGAAACATACAACAATACAAACTGAAAGACAAAAATGTGTGTGCGTGTGTATATATACACATTATTTTTTTTCCTTATTTCTGTGGTGGAGCTTCTTATATATATCTGGCACATATTTGTACATCCTGCTTTGGAAACCACTGTTTTAATTGACAATGTTTGTGAAAAAAGGGGCTAAAATCCTTTTTCTAAATGGCCATTAAGCAAAACTGTTACCTTTCATATTTGTTTAGTGACATGTATTGTTTACACCAAAAATCAAATACGGCGCAGATTCACCAAGAGTGCAACACTGGAGTAGTTCAAGTAGGAAATACGTGAGTGCAATTCATCATTATTGGACTAAAAGACAAAACTTAATGAAATTGCTAAAAGTTGCATGCTGGGCTCACATGAGATCCTAATGAATGATGTAATAGTATAAAGACACAGGGAAGGTACTTCTATAAGTGTAATATGTAAAAGCACCAACATTAGCTATACCTTTGAGTATGGTAACTGAAGGCAGGGCAACACGTTCTGAGCTGACTCTGGTCAGATTTTGAAGCCTATGTAGTGACAAGACTCAAACAGTAATGGCTTAAACTACTATTTCCCTGCAAGTATTCTGGAGTTGCCTATCTTTACACTAGCACTCACACAGCGTACACCTATACAGGCCTAAGAAGCTAGCTGACTCTGAAAAGGATAGCAAGAAGAAAGGGAGAGGAGTCATGAGACCATCTGTCTTTGAATTTGTGTTTGTGAGGGGATGTTATTTCCAGTTGCTTTTTATATGCTATTCAAAATTCTTTAAAAAAAAGTTTTTATTCATAAATCCAAAGGAACTTTCAGACAAAAGATTACTTCCTTATTTCAACTGGCATTCTATAGCAACATTTGGTGTGATATATTAATTCAAACAACTTAAAGTTTCCTTATTAGAGGATAATAGATGATTTTATAATGTTGAAAGTCCATTTTAAATTACACAATAATTTTTATAACTAATTAGGTCAGAGGAATAAGCTTGCTTTTGATGCAGAAAATTCAAAGGCATTATGAAAGAAGAGAAAAAAAATCCAATTTCGCATTACTTTCATAAATTTTGCCAGTTCTCACTAAAGAACAATGAGCTACTGGAAATTAATTAAGAGCAGATTTGACAGCCTGCAATAAAAACACTTTAATGTATCTAAATTGCTCTGGATTTTTAAAAAATATTTATTTATTTATTTATTTGAGAGAGAGAGAGAGAGAGAGAGAGAGAGAACATGAGTGTGAGAAGGGGCAGAGGGAGAGAAAATCTGAAGCAGATTCCCCACTGAGCATGGAGCCTGACACTGGGCTCAGTCTCAGGACCTTAAGATCATGACCCTGATCTGGATTCTTGAACATAATAAAATTCCAAGAAAGTGTCTTCGGGTAAAATTTCTTGATTTCTTACCTTGCCATATTTCTGGGCATAAGACCCTGTGAGCAATGAGTGAAAAACAATGATGGTTTCATCCAAGTCCCAGACAAATACACGCTGAAGAAAAAAACAAGTATCAAAGAATTATCAGGTTCCAAGAAAACAGAAATCTCTTTACAGGTTGAAAACATCTGATTTTGCAGTTGGATATTAATCTCAATACCATTTTATAAAAAATTACACTACTCCATTAATTTTTTTCCAAGTTTGCCAGATGTTACTGTGATAAAATCAGAGGGGGAGAAGTGATTTTAAAAAGTCATAAAAAGCTTAAAGATCAGATGTCCTCATTTGAATGGATTCATCTAAATATTTACTTGCAGTTAATACCCAAAAAGACACATTTGAACTTAGGACATAAGTGTACTTGAAATGCTATTTTAAAATATTGCCTTATGGATTTATGAGATTCTGCAATTTGTGCAAAGGATTAAATTTTTAAAAATATTTTTAAAAAATCAGTGAGTGATCCCTAAACAGAAATTTGGGTTAGATTAAGCTATGAAATGAGGGCTGTTTAGTTTGCACAGTATTTAGAAAGATTTCAAATTACTGATCAACATTTCATGATTTTAGGAGATTTCACAAAAACGTCAGGGTTCTCTGACCACACCAGGGAAACTGGAAGATATAAGCAATGCTGACTGACATTCCACATGGCAGTGATGGGTGTGCCTCCTTCGACTGGGCCAATGCTCCCTGCTCCCCACATTCTGTTGGCTCCCTAGCACCATTCACTCATTTATATCATCTGCTTGGTTCCTAGATGCACTGGAATGTGCTACTGTCCTTCAGGTAAAAGAAGTGATCTTTTATGAAGAGGCACGATGATTATTATTTGACTTTACCAGATATGGGAAATTTGGGTATTTTTCTTAATTAAAGGATGCAGCTGTGTAAAAAGTAACACAGTATGGTTAAGAATAGTTTCTCCTGATATTTTATAATAAAAAATCAACCTGCTTAGCACTGATTTATCTCAAAAGAGCTCTCAACCAGAAATAGGATGAGTGGAAAATTTTACAGATATAAAAATGTTAACCTGTATCAAAAGATTGGAATTCTTCCTACTTTTCAGAAAACAACTTTTCCTTTCCATACAGATTAACTTTACCTTTTTAAATTTTATTGACCCCCCCAAATTTTATTGACCTATATAAACATCTTTCATTACCTTAATACTACCAAATAGAGTGTCTCTCAGAAAATTATCCCACAAACAATGGCTTTATTTTTTATATTTTAAGTTGTGCCAATTAGGATCAAAAGATGCAATTATCTAGGCCTAAGATTTGTAAAGTAGCATCATTTTTAAGTTGTTACTGTTTTTAATTTTGCCATTACAATGGATGAAATATCAAATTTTGGAGCTGTGAAATGTCTACATGATAAGATCCACTCATTTCATGATATATCCTTCTTGTTTTTTTAAGGTTGAAACCTTATGGCACTGTGAGGTATAGAATATATCATTCAATAAAATAGGACAACATATTTCACTCTTTAAGGGTAAGTTAGCATACCTCCAGGTCACTGTCAGGAGGCGGGGAGGGATTATTTTTTCGGCCTCTTCCTCGGGATTTTGACCCAGAACTCCTGCATGTTCTTTCATCAAGATCTTTGATAGGTGTGGAAGGGCTCTGCACAGTATCAAACTCTCCTAGAAATAACATGATATGTATCAAGAATAGCACTTCATTTTTTTATCAGTGTGAGTCTTTGTTATGAATTATCTTAACAAATCATTATATATAATAGAAAGTTTCTCATGACAAAAAAAGATTTATCAACCCAAATACACAAAAACCTAATTCAATAAAAAATTTTGCAGGTCACACAATTCCTCATAGTTTCAGTCTGTGTAATCTATTAAATCTGAATGTGTTTTATACTCATTATGTCTTCACCTTTCCTGTCTCTACCTCCACCTACACATTTGTCCAAATTGAGATCTGTTCGCATCTCCTTATGTCAGAGCTCAAAAGAGGAGATATCTTCTGGATCAATCCCATCTCTCCACCTGCAAAGCAGACTCCCAACCTCACCCACTTAGGGAATCATGCTCCATTAGTTGAACCCTCTTAACTTTCTTCCAACTTCTTGCTTTTCTGTGGGCTACAGACTAGCTTAAAAGTCCTTCCCTTAACCTTGCATTTCCACCTAGAAGGTATTTGCTTGCTATCTTCCCTTTTTTAAGTGATACTCCTTGAAGAATAGTATATAACAGTGCTGTCCAAAAGAAATATAAAGTGAGCCACAAATAAAACCACATATATAATTTAAAAATTTCTAGAAACCACAGTAAAAAATATAAAGAAACATGTAGAATTTAATTTTATGCATATGTATTGAGCCAATATAACCATAGAGTTATCATTTCAGCATGTAACTAACAAAAAATTGTTAATGACATGTTTTACATAATCGCTTTTTCATTCTAAGTCTTTGAACTCCTATGCATTTCACACTTACAGCAGACTTCCAACTGTACTGGCTATACTACAAGTGCTTGATAGCCACTTGTGGACAACGGTTGCAGCAATGGACAGCACATCTGTCTCTACTTCCTGACATCTGACTTGTCATAATCAGTTCACCAACTCTAATAATACCATTCTTACTCAGAGTCCCTGATGTAATAGACAGACACAGACCTTATCTTCCTAGATGCCCGTACCATGTTTCATCCTCTTAAACACCACCTCCTCAGAGCCATTACTTGGCAGCTGATACCTTGTGGTCTTCTAGCTCTAGAAACTCTCCTACCAGTCCTTTTCTGTCTAGGAGACACGTATTTTCCTTTTCCCATTCTTTGTATGCTGGTATTTAAGAGTTCCAGCCTTTGGTCACTGTACTTATTCCACACCGTCTGGGTGATCTATCCCTCTCATTGGTTAATCACCTTCTCTGAGATGACCCATACATAAGTCCATACCTATAACGAGGCCACATCTTACAGAAGTTTCAGATTTTGTATCTAACTGACTTCTGCATGGCCCATAGGTACCTGAAAGTCTCACGTGTTAAAGCTGGTGATGGAACATTTTATTAGGAAGAAGTACTGAGCAGTGGCAAATCTGTGGGAGCAGGTTAAAATAAACCGAAGCCACAGTGAGATGCTGTAAAACCTCACAAGTAATAAGAGTCAGACTTACTGTAGGACCTGAAGCATTTCACTCAAGTTCTCTGAATCTGTATGGGTAATAGCAGCTGCTTTCTGAATTACTGAGGTAAAATGATGTATGTTTAATTTAATTTAAATAATATTCAGAAACATTTCTAGGCGAGTCTGATGTCAAACTACATTACATTTAAATTATACAATTTTTAAATATAAAGAAGTTATAACTATTATGCTTTATCACACAATTATAGAAAATTATTATGAGGACAGCCAAGCAGTTATTAATCTAAATTAACAAATCTGAATAAGCTGGACAGCATCTAGGTCGTATTTCTTCTGAGAGGTCCTAAATAAATAGTCATTTTTACAAAGTTGACCTGTAATTATTTCTAATGATTATAACATCTTTGGGAAACATTAGGCATGTCAGGACAGCAAAAAAAAAAAAAAACAAAAACAAAAAACCCACATGTTTGTGCTTCAAATATTATTTGAAAACATTGTTAGCATAGTCCCTATCATAGATTTCTGCTACCGACTATGTGAGAGTAGACTGTAATAAAAATGTTCTAGAGGTTTCAGCTGAATATCAATCACCCTATCTTGGAGTAAACTGTCTTTCAGCTTATTTGCACAGGCATTAAATGAGGCTTTAGGTATTTAAACACATGCCAACTTAAAAAAAATCACATAAAAATTTTTCTATTTTTAGTTATTTTTTTAAGCAGAATTTTCATAAGGTTACTATGCCCTGCAAGTCAAATGTTCTTGTTCTGATAAAATGCTGATTCAAATTAAGCCCCATTTATTAAGTAAGCTTATAAAATATTTTGGATGACTTCCCACAAAAACCTGTCTTTCTACTCATGACAGATCAATTTTCAGCTGTTAACTATCATGAGGCAGCTTTGTTCTTGCAAAAATGCAAGAGCTGAAAGGTCAAAAACTTGCAAAATTCCAAAGCCGTTGTGATCAGTTATGGGTGGCTGATTGTTGACTGGATCTATAAAGAAGGAGTTTGGCAGGAACAATTCAGCTATTAAATGAACTGGAGAGCCAGCTGCTAAAGAGCAGAAGGAAGAAGAAAGGAAAAGGCTAGACATAGGAAGTGTCCGGGTTTCAATAAAAGTAGGATTTGATATCACTGATTCTTGCCAAGTTACAGAAGCCTCTTAAAAGGGTTTTAAGAATTTGGACAAAATACGGACAGAAGTGTTTTGATGAGCATAGAGGCATATCCTTTTAAGAAAACTATGAAGAGTAGCTCCATATTTTTCCTTAGTATGTGTCATGCACTGCCTTCTTTCTTAAAGTGTATTGAAATATGTGTTTGGCTCTATTCACTACTCATTATGGCTGTGAGATTCTTCCATTTTGTAACCTGGAGCAGTTGTTTGCTTTTTCCTTCATGGGATAGAACTTCATTATATATGTTTACTATACTTTATCCATTTTGTGAGTGAATATTAGGTTATTTTTAGTTTTAGGCAGTTACAACAAATAAATCTGCTATAAACATTCTTGTACATGTCTAATGGACATTAGCTCCTATTCTGCTAAGGTATATTCTTAGCAGTGGGACTGCTGGTCCAGAAGGAAAAGGTATGCTCATCTTGCGTAGACACTGACATCCTTTTTCAAGTGTGGTTGTATTAATTCACTCACTAGCAACAACATTTTTAGTTGTTCCACATCCTTGCCAATACTTAGTATTGCTAGTCTTTTTGATATTAACCACTGTGGGGGTATTTTGGTCTCATTATAGTTTTAATCAGCAACTTCTTGATGAATAATGATGTAAAACCTTTTTTTTTGTATTTTTTTGTCCATTTTGTATCTTCTTCTTATGAGGTAACTTTAAATCTTTTGCCTATTAAAAATTTGGGTTATCTTTTTCTTATTGATTTGTCAGAGCTCTTTACTGTAAAACATTTTTTACATATATATGTCTGACTTAAATGCCTCTCTAACCCAGTCCATTTGGTCCTTCATTATTCTTTTTTAATAATGGGAGAACCAGAGGCATATAAGATTTTAAATTAACTTACCAAGATGAAATAGCTCCTATGCAGAATGCTGATATGATTCCAGAATTCCTGCTTTAACCACTAGGCAACCCTTTCTATCCCAAATAGCAACAGATCCTCCATCCTCCAGGTTACAAAGAGGTCAAAATTATATCTGTTTCTACCCATCAAAAGAGTATATAGACTTTAAGCAGTTTTGTGAGAGTAAGGGCCAATGAATTCATTGAAAGATCTTCATGGTAAAAGAGTAGGTCCTGAAGAGTGTGTGTGTGAGTTATCTGGGCTCCTATAGTAACTACCCAGGTGAAACTGTTCTGACCTCTATATCTTTTGAAGGTGCTATCCTTTCTTCTGATAAAGGGAAAAACCAGGAACTTGAGCTCCACTGGTCATTAAACATTTGGTGACACTTTTTTTTTTTTTTTTTTTTAAGAGAAACCTGTTAATTCCAGTGTCTCTGCCAAATTTCACTCAGGTAATTGCACAAGGGTACATTAATCCTGCATGTAGGGAAAAGGCAAATTGGCAGAGAAGTTAAATGTGGCCAGTCCTTTCTGTCTAAATCCTCTTGTTAGCTTCAATGAAATGCATGAGCACTTTGTCTTCCTTCCTGTCCTTGTGTGAAATGCTGTGAAGCTATGGAAAATCTACTGAGTTCTGCCTAAGAAACTGGCTTCTTTTCAAAGAGTGAAGTGATCTTACTGTATCCTTTACTTTTCTGAAGCACCTGTAAAGTTTAATTAGCTAATGTACTGTAATGTTTGCCAAGGTCTCAGTGTAAAGGATGATACTGTTACAAATTACCAATTATCATTTTAAAGATGTTTAAAAACATTAAAAGAGGAGGAACTACAAAAATCTCTAATTTTAATGTGCTAATCACCCATCAAACTTTCTGAATGTGAATCAAAAATCTAATATAACTGAGATTATCTTTGGTCAAAGGCAAAAAGAGATCTTTATAAAGGTAACAAACCCAAATATCTGTTCTTAATCAGTATACTACTGTTTCTTTAAATACATTGTCAAACTGCCTAATAAGGTAAAGCCAATAACTGAATGCTATTGCAATTTCCAAATAACATCAGTCATTACCAATTGCCCTAGGCTTTTTTTGGGCCAACACTATAGTGGTTGAATAATTCTCCTTTAATCAGTACAAGAATGAATAACTACACCTTCCAAGCTTTGGTTATTTAGGTACAACTTCATTTCCTTTAGGTTTATCTCTAAGCCAGAACCACTAGCTGTCTACTATAGAATATAAAGTACGTTTTTATTTTCAAAATGAGAGCTGTGAATAAATAAATGATTTATGAAAAACTGTGGATTTAATTGTTAGGTCTCTGCATTTTGTCCAAAATGCAGAGCTGGTCAATGGGAAATACTTTTCATATCCCTTGAACTAAGTACCTCAAATTTCATCAATAACAAAGAAAAATCCCATAGTTATAAACTTTTTGACTTTTTGGATGCATGCCAGATCTTGAAAGGCAAAATCAAACTCAAAACTACCTTGACTAAAGGTCTGGGGTCACAGAATTCCCTAAAAATCCAGACATGTGCATTGTTATAATTTTGGTTGATAGAATAATATAGTTATAAGTAAAAATTACTTCTTTAAATTCAACAGAAAATCTGATAAGATCTGAAATACATGTCAAACTGTATTGGTTGGTGCTAGCAATGAATGGGCAGCTGAAGAAATTGCATTCTGATAGTGACTGTGAGAATGTTACACATGGATGTGTCACATCCAAAATCAAACATTCAGAATATCTACATGCATTTGGTATTTTAAATGTAAACAAAAAAGCTATTCTGAATATTTATTATTCTTCAGTTAATGGAAAGTATTTATCAGTGTCCTTCCTGCAGAGACTCTTTTGTGATCACAATGAAATTAGAGCTAAATCAACCTTTAATTCAAAGTGTTACCCAGTAGATATCATATTTGAAAACCAAATGTTTTTCACTCATGGTAGTTCTAGTCTAGTAAAACCGTCTAGTAAAAACCGTCTGCTGGTCCTGGTCCTATCATTCAGTCTCCAGTATCTTGATGATCAAATACTTCTGTGATTTCGTTTTTGAACACAGTCATCCTACCTGTTTTCTCTATGTATTTACTATTGAGAAAAATCTTTCACAGTGTGGTAAGATATCTCCTTAGCTAAAACATCTTCACTATCTGTTAAGCAAGTATTCTGAAATCATGTTTGCTTTTTCCTCCCTTCCATGCATCCCTCCCTCCCTGCCTCCTTCTCTCTCTTTCTTCCTCTCTCTCTCTCTCCTTCCTTCCTTCCAAAGATTTATTTATTGATTTATTTGAGAGAGCACACGCATGCATGCAAGTGGGGAGGGAGGAGAGGGAGAGGGAAAGGGAGAGAGTCTCTAGTAGGTTCCTTGCTGAGCAGGGACCCTAACATGGGGCTCAATCTCATGATCCTGAGATCATGATTTGAGCCAAAACTAAGAATGGGATGCTTAACTGTCTGTGCCAGAAAGGTGCCCCACACAATCTTTAAATTGAGGTAATATTCTTGATGAAATGCAAGTACTGACTCAATGAGGATCAGGACAGATTTAGAACATGGGATTTAGGCTGAAATGAGTTTAAGGTGACTGAGGCACTAAGGGTGTAATATTTAAGGGCCGTGAAAATGAATGTCTCCTTCAATTGTGTGTCCCGTGCTTCCCTGACCCTACCTTAGTCCTGGCCCTGCATAGGACACAACTGCTCGGAAAGGCTGAGGCTAGATGAAAAGCCTAAACAGGAGCCTTATGGGGGCAAGGACCAGAAATTCAAGGGGGCTGTGCGGTCACAGGAGGAGGATCTAAAGGGAAGATAAGGAGAAAGAAACTGAAAGTAGGAAGATGAAGTCTAGTAGAACACTAAATGGTTTTTCCTTGGGGTCATAGACCCTATTCTGAACAGGCAACCAAAAAGAAATGATGTCACCATTCATCAATTCATGACCTGAGCATTTCTTGGCTGTTAATTGAAGTGTCAGCTTCATTATCATTTTTTTTGGTTCAAATTAGTTATCTTGCTAATATTCCTCCTATTATAGATGCATTTTCCCTTTTCAACACCTATACAATTTTAATTATTTGCTTGGTATTTGTCCTGCTTGTCAAATGGAAGCTAAAGGGATGCAGAGAACTCATTCACTACTGAAACATCAGCAGTACCTGGAACCTAATAGGCACTCATAAATAACTGTTAAATGGTCTTAAATCTTCTTGGAATCACTGGTCCAGTTAGAAAGAATTTGCAGTGTTGTGACCATGTTTCTTGCCCTTCCAACACTGAGCAAAAAAGATAAGTCTGCACCTTGCAAATAACTGAGGGCAGAAATATAAGCTTGAACATATTAATGGTGATCATAAAAATTCTTAACTTCATTTTTTAAAATCAAATCTTGATAGTTCTTTATATATTCTGGATACAAGTCCTTTATCAGATATGCGTTTTATGAGTATTTCCTCCAAATCTGTGGCTTGCCTTTTTATTTTTGTAACAGTGTCTCTCAAAGAGCAGAAGTTGTTGATTTTATGAAGGCTAATTTCCTTTCTTTTAGGGATTGTGTTTCTATTGTTGTACCTATAACGTGTATGCCTACATATGTACCTACGATATTATATAATACTATTATTACATAATACTCTTTATGTAAAAAATCTTTATGTAATACAAGGCTACAAATACAAGGCTACAAAAATTTCCACTATTTTCTTCTAGAAGGTTTACGGTTTTAGCTTCTATGTGTATTGTATTGGTGAGTTATAAGTCAAGATTCTGTTTTAGGATTTGTTTTTTGTTCTTGCTATTATTGTTGTTATTTTCACATACAGACATCCAATTGTTCCAGTACCATTTTTTTGAAAACAAACAAGCAAACAAACAAACAAAAAACCCTTTATTTTCCAAATGACTTTGCGCCTTTGTCAAAGATCCATTTTCCAGTGTATGCATATTGGGTCTATTTCTTGACTCTTTATTACTACTTCATTGTCCTATGTATTCTTTTGCCAGTACCACACATTGTTGATAACTGTATTTTATAATAACTCATGAAATCAGGCAATGAAAGTCCCCAAACTTTATTTTTCAAAATTATTTCAGCTAATCTAGTTTCTTTGCCTTTCCTTGTAATTTTAGAATCATCTTGATGGTTTCTCCAAAAAGTCCTGCTGGAATTTTGAATAGGGCTACAATGAATCTTTATTAAATTTGCTTTTAACTTTAAATACTTCAGCTATGTCAGCAAATTCAAATCCAGTAGCACTGCAGATAAGCTTCTGACAACGAAGAATACAATGGATTTTAAGTAAGTTCTAAACAGACAAAGATATTAAACTACCTACCAATGATCCTATAAATCCTAGGAATGTAGGAAATGTTCACTGGCTGGAGCTACTGATGACTCACAAAGATGAAGGAGCTAAACAGTTTCTCAAGCTTAAAGGAAGATAATATTATTACAGCTTTGCTGTATTGTCAAGATCTTTACAAAGAAAGGCAAAAAGTCCACTGACCTATTTATATTTACATATATATATATATATATATATATGAATGTGTAGTGTGTGTGCATATATATATATATTTTTTTTAAATTAAAATCTCTTAACCATCCACATCTAAAAGAAGGGTTTTTCTGAAATGCCAGAAGAAAAGCCTCATCTTATACAGTGGTACTGGTATAGATTAAACATCAGCATAATTAGATGACAACTTTCAGCCTTGTTTCCAAAATGTCCTTTTTCTGAATATTATTAGACCCAGCAAAACATAAAAGTATTTCACCTGGATGAAGATCTGTACCTGGTTGGCTAGTCAGTCCTGGGAGAGATTCCTGCAACTGATAGGTTGAGGTCGAGGATGATGTGCCATCAGCTGTGTTATTTGATGTCATATATGCTCCATACGTTGATGCTGAATAATACTGTGCATACTGGTTTTGGCCAAAGGCTGTGTAGGATGGGTAATCCTGAAATAATAATTGAGACATATGTGTGCCTGAGGGAGAAATTACTTCCAGCGTGCTCCAAAGAAGAGCAATCACTATGATAACTGAAAGATTAATATTTGGCTCCATTTGTTTTGGAGTCCACAATTTTGAGGTGATCCTAGTGAGTGCACACAGTTATGAACTACCCTGCTGGCTTTGCAAATCAGGTCCAGCAAAATTCTCAAACTGCCTAAAGGTTTCATATACCTCACTTATCCATGATTACTTATTCAAGGATGTACATCATAAGGTCTTATGTACTAGAAGAGGAGAAAAGAAAGTGGAATGAGTCATATTCACAGCACCGGTTCTTACACATTTCCTAATATCACCAGCAAGGAGATGGTATAGCTGCCCTTCTCATCTTCCATAGGGACATTGTGATTTCTGCTACCCTTCTGGGATACTCTTGATAATTATGGATGAAATAAAGAATAAATTAAAAAATGAGTAAGAGTTTTTTTTACTCAGCCTTTCATAGGCAATGTGTCATCTAAGGTCTTGACTTAAAGTCTCTAGTGAGATTTTCAAACATTGAGTTTGCCTCATTTGCTAGAGAAAAAGAGGAAGTATTGGATCAACTCCTCCAACCTGCCTTTTATTAAAAAATTCTAAGACCCTGAAAGTGGTCTAAGTAATCCTTCAAAATCCTTTTACATAATAAGATAATGAATAAGAATTTGTTGCAATAATTGGCATTTAATGTATTTAGCATGTTTTAGCCCAAGTTGTTATGAGTGATGACAAATCCTTGGTCAGGATTGATTCCCTGATACATGTTCCTAAGGGAACAAAGGTCCACGTCTGATGTGGTTTCCAAAATGGGAAATTCTCTGTATAAGAAAATATGTGTATTATCAGAAAGGATTAAGTACAGTTGACCCTTGACCAACATGGGTTTGAATTGTATGGTTCCTTTCATATGCAGATTTTTTCCAGTAAATATAGTACAGTCTGTAAATGTATTTTCTCTTCCTTGTGGTTTTCTTAATAACATTTTCTACTTTCTAGCTTACTTTACTGTAAGAATACAATATACAATACATATAATATATAAAGTATGTGTTAACTGTTTATGTTATCTGTAAGGCTTCCTGTTAACAGTGGGCTATTTTAGTTAAGTTCTGGAGCAAAGGTTATGCATGGATTTTTGACTGCGTGGAGGGTTGGCACCCCAACTGCCGTGTTGTCTGGTCCAATTCTAGTCTGGCAGAAAACTAAAATTCTATTTGTCTATTAACTTCAGGATCTGATGTTCCTCTTTACCACCTGTAAGCTAAGGAAGAAAACCTCTCAGCAATACTTAGACAAAGTTCCTAGCAACCTATCTTTCTCAGAGTAAAATATTTAAAACAGTACTTACTTGGTTGTCAGGCAGTGTTCTAAGTGGATTTACAATCTCATTTAATCCTCACACTCTCCTATGTGGTATTATTACCCCACTGTGCATTGAGGGGAATGAAGACACAGTGTGGTTAAGTGATCTATCTGTTCAATGTGGGACAGCTTCAGAGCTAGAACTGGAGCCCAGAGACACTGACTCTGACATTAGTGTACTGACACTCTACCTGAGGTTGCTAACATCCTCATGGGAAGATGGAGGGACTTACAGGAAAGGCCCAGACTGCCGGCTCCTGGTGATTAAAATGTCTTTTTGTACTCAACATATCTTAAAGATCTCCTCTTCTCTTCATCCCACTATGGTCACCCTGGTCCAAGCTACCTTCACTTCCTGTTGGAGCTGGTGGACAGGTTTTCTAATTTGTCTCATTTCTATGTTGAGGTTTCTCCAAAGTGTAGAAAGCCAGAGTAATCTTTTCAAAACATAAGCTGTATGATGTTATTCTCCTGCTCAAAATCCTTTAATAACTTCCCACTGGGCTTGGAATAAAATTGAAATCCCTTACAGAGGGATACACATACAGAGCCTTACATACCAATACACAGTCTGACATACACAGGGGTAGGCCTATGTTTATACATCTGCTTCCCCATCTGCCCTCATGCACAAACTAAACCCTCCCCTTCTTTGACTTCCTTGGAACAACAAGGTTTTTACCTCTCAGAGGTTTGGTACATGCTACTTTCTATGTCTAAAACACCCCAACCCTCTTTGTTCACCAAACCCTTAGAAGATTTGGCCTGAATATCACTTCCATAGAGAAGCATTCCACAATATCTTCCCTACTCAAAATTAGATTTCTATTAATATTTTTACTAGGACTCTGTTACAACTCCTCATGCTTTCCAATTCTATATTTTTTTATGTGTTTACTGATAAGTTTATGGTTAGTAATGCCTAGTAGTATCTCAGTAGTTGCTAAGCTCCAGGAGGCAAGAACCAGGTTCTATCCACTCCTATCTTCACTTAACATGTCCCCAGCATACAGACCAGTTCCTAATACATTATAACTACTCAATAACTATTAACTAAAATAATGGACTGGTATTCCAACTATGGTCCAAAATACAGGTTATGTTTTATATTGGAGCCACTGTATTTAAATCATCAGATAGTAGTGGATCTGTTTTATAACATAAATCTTTCTTGTCCTTTATGAATCTTTTTAAAATATTTTTCTTCCACACTACTTAATAATCAAATTTCTATTTTTCCTTTTGTTACATTAATAAACATTAAAAGAAGGTAATATAATTCCTTCAGTAAATCCAAAGAGCACACCTGTGCAATAAAACTTAGATTTTAGAATATATAAAAGTCCAACAACTATGTTAAAGTAAAATAGTCTATTATCTACCATGGAAATCAAATATCCTTCTATCTCAACTACTTTGAACATGACTAAGAACTAGGGAATAAGGACAAAAGATTCTGAAGCATCAGTATATTCACTCATCAGCAATATTCACTCTTGCTCCACACATAACTCTAACAAATTAGATTTTAGAACTCACAAAAATACTAAGAAAACATAGTTAGGAAAGGGACTAAGGATTGCTAGAGGCAAGTACAGTGACAAAAGCAAAAATCATAGCTGTCAGGCAGTAAGAATCAAATATTTATTAAAATGAATCACAGAACTAAAAGAAAAAAAAATCCAAGAGGCATTTGGTCTAATAACAAATATTCTGGATTTAAAAAGTCATAACCTAATTCTTGGTTGTAGTTCAATCTCTTCACAGCAACTTATCCAAAAAACAAAATTATGTTTAGTACAGTTTAAGATCATGAGAAAATATGCAATACATTGTGTAATTATATGCCAAATGATTAAAATAATCAGAGCTTAAATGTTTAAAGAGCAAATTTTTAGCAACCAGAAAACCTAAAATAACCAGAATAAAACAGATCCCAAGAATTCTGGATAGCTAATTTTTACCACCTTGAAATGCCATCTTAATTTTAAATACAGAAATCTTTTTTTTCTAGGAGAATATGCACTTATATGACAACCTGAAAGTATTCCTCATAGATATGAAACAAATACAAAAAGCCTAAATACAAAAAAGTTACTATACCTGTTGTGAACTGCTAAAATTTGTTGAATTGGAAACTGAATTATTTGCATAAATAGTAGATGATGGTGCAAAACTAGAACCTAGAAATAAAGAACAAGCTGCATTTAAAAAGTATTTCTTTGCAAAATAATAAAACACTTCATTTTGCAGAATCCAAGGAGAGAAATATATTTTTAATTTTGTTAAGGCAACAAAATGTGCAATTTGAAGTAGAGAGATTTATAAAGAAAAATGTGTCTTAGCTCTATCCCTCTTGTGACAACAGTTAAAGTCTTTGGTACAGATGTCTGTTGGACTCAAGAGTACATGGGAATGGTCTTAATTCAGCAGCTAAACTTTAAAAGCTAAATGTTTAAAGAGCAGAGGTTCTCAAAGAATAAAATACTATGCAGGCAGAGTGCTTCTAGGAAGCTACTGGAACTTTTAGATGGTCATACCAACTGCATATGAACATAGAAACCACTTGAGTTAAACATTTGGATGAGATTAGCTTAAGAAACAAACACAGAACCTACTAAAAATTGACGCTTACAGCAACCTTTTATTTCCTCCTATGTCCTTTTCTTACAACCAAGAGAGATGTGAACTAGGGCTCAGCGTCAAGGGAGAGCTGTTCACTACAATCACATAAGGTTTGAGGGCCTTCTAAAATTTGACTATAAGGTTATGGGGCTCCTGGGTGGCTAAGTCAGTTAACTGACTGTCTTTGGCTCAGATCATGATCTCAGGGTCCTGGGATCCAGCCCTGCATTGGGCTCTCTGCTTAGTGGGGAGTCTGCTTCTCCCTCTCCTTCTCTCCCCACATTGCCCCCATCCCCTGCTCTTGCACAGTTTTCCTCAAATAAATAAATAAAACTTTTTAAAAAATTTTTAAAAAATGAAATTTGACTATAAGGTCAGAATTTTACTTATTTTTTAAAAATTAGGGCAAAAATAAGTGAAATATAAATTTAGAGATTTTTAAAAAAATATGTTCTATGGGGCAGCACGGGTGGCTCAGCGGTTTAGCGCCGCCTTCAGCCCAGGGTGTGATCCTGGAGACCTGGGATTGAGTCCCACATTGGGCTCCCTGCATGGAGCCTGCTTCTTCCTCTGCCTGTGTCTCTGCCTCACTCTCTCTCTCTCTCTCTCTCTGTCTCTCTTTCTCTCTCTCTGTGTATCTCATGAATAAATAAATAAAAATCTTAAAGAAAATTATGTTCTATGGAATGTACTTGTAAAGAAGTAAAATGAAAGACTATTGACAGAGCTGATTGTTTTATCAACATGTTCTGAACTGCAATAATATTATCTAATTAACACAAACTGACCTGGTCCAGAATGTCCAATACAAAAGTATTTTGGGGAATAAGTGAAAGTGTACTCATAGTTGCTTTTACTCTTAACTGAAGCTGTGCGGCTCATTGGGGCTTTAGCATCTATGCAAGTATATTTCTACCTACATTTTAGGTAAAAAGAGACCTGCTATTTCAGCCAAAAAAGTCTAGATAATTATTTCATTTTAGTCAATGGACTAAAATTTCAACACTAGTTGATTAAAATATGTTCATGTAACCCCAAATGTATGACTAATGATATAGACAAAATGGTAGAAAAAACTTTTATTTTTATTTTTTTTATTTTTTTTTAATTTTTATTTATTTATGATAGTCACAGAGAGAGAGAGAGGCAGAGACACAGGCAGAGGGAGAAGCAGGCTCCATGCACCGGGAGCCTGATGTGGGATTCGATCCCGGGTCTCCAGGATCGCGCCCTGGGCCAAAGGCAGGCGCCAAACCGCTGCGCCACCCAGGGATCCCCAGAAAAAACTTTTAATGTATTTACTATGTCACTAAAGTTCTTTCTGCAATTACTAAATAATGATCACACATAGAAGCAAAATGAAATACTCATACAGGAGGATTTTTTTCAGGTGGAGGTACAAATTATATGAACACTCCTATTAAGAAATATAGTATTAATAGAGGAGAGGTATATTAGGAATGAACAAATACTCCACAATCATTCAATGGTAAACGGGATCTAGAAAAGTACTAATTCGGGATCCCTGAGTGGCGCAGCGGTTTAGCGCCTGCCTTTGGCCCAGGGCACGATCCTGGAGACCCGGGATCGAATCCCACGTCGGGCTCCCGGTGCATGGAGCCTGCTTCTCCCTCTGCCTTTGTCTCTGCCTCTCTCTCTCTCTCTGTGTGACTATCATAAATAAATAAAAATTAAAAAAAAAAAAAGAAAAGTACTAATTCAATTATAAATATAATTAAAACTGCGTTATATGCTTAAGGAATACTGACAAAAAAACCCTGGGACTTGACATGAATTTTTGAACCTTGCTTAAGTAGATGCCATAATGTGTGCCTGGCATGGCTCAGAGTTTACTTTGTTTTGGACCTAGCGTCCTGCCAGTTTTATGCAACTTCAACTTACATACTGAAATTTGGCATGGGTCGTGTTTCTTGATGTATATTCAATTCCTTTCATCATGTTTTTTTTTTCCCCTAGTTATTTGTCTTTCCTGATGTGAACAGCAATAACAATTAAAACCATTCTCATGAAGGCATATTCCTAATCTGCAGCCAAGGAGTCTTGTTCAGAGAATTCCTCCTCCCATATATTTCCTGTGTGGTGACTTACCTGGCATCTGGTAAGAATAAGGCGTCTGGCCTGGCTGTGGGGTGGAAAACCCCGGGCTGTAACTGAGGCACCCACTCTGTAATGGGGACTGGGTCTGTGAAAGTCCACTCTCTGTTTTGATGCCTGGCAACATCACGCCCAGATCTGTTTAGGAAATGCATGTGCAGACCTTTTAGTTAGTAAAATGACCTTACTCCTGAGCTGTAACTTATGCTAGAATATCTAAGCACGAGGCAGCAGGATTACCCACTCATAAGCAAAGGAGCAGAGAGATGTGAGATACCGTAAGTGGGCAGGCTGTAGGGCTGTCCGGTCTGTGAGTAGGCTGTGTAGACGGCCGGCTGCTGCATCCCCGAATATTGAGTCTGGCCTGCATAGGCAGACATTGTTTGAGCTGCTGGTGTAGAAAGAATGTGTGGATAGGGCCTAAATATCAGAAAAATAGCATTACTGTGGCAACAAAGACTGCATACTTCAAACAGCTTAGATTCAGTGAAACCTTATAATACCCAGGAAGTAATCCTCTTCTTTATCCACAATACAATTATAACAACAAGGAAAGGGCAAAAGTCCAAGTGTCCGGAGCCCAAGCTCTGCTACAAATCTGTCTAGTGACTTAGGACAAATGGTTTAAACTCCCTAAAGGCTTATACCTCACCTATAAAATGAAGACTTTGGATCTGATATTATATCTAAAGTCTCTTCCAGGCATATAATTCTTGTTTACATCTGAAATAGTATTCCAATTAAGGTGCAGACAAGAGAAGTGGAGCACAGGCCAGTTAATATGCTCATGAGCATACTTCCAGTCACTGTGAGTGACCTAATGCTATATGACAGACACAAAAGTCATGAAAGGCCCTACTAAGAACTCTACCAGAGAGGAGGGGGTGGGGGGGGGAGAAAAAAAAAAGAAAAGAAAGGAAAAAAAATACACAGCTGCTTCCTGAAAAGAAATGGAATGCCATTCTCTTTATCATGCCACATTTTACAGAATGTTCTCAAATAGATATCCAAAACCAGTCTGTACTTAAGGGCAGAGACTGTAGTTTCTGCAGAAAATAACATTTAAATGTGTGTGAATTACGAATTCCAAATCTCAACACATCTGGCTGATTGCAACCAAATTCAGATATATACCTAATATTGTTAACCTTGAAAATTTCTACCACTGTCTTCAATAAGTTGACTTCATTTGGGGACACCTGGGTGGCTCAGTGGTTGAGCATCTGCCTTTGTTTGGCTCAGGTCATGATCCCGGGGTCCTGGGATTGAGTCCTCCATCAGGTTCCCCACAGGGAGCCTGCTTCTCCCCTTCTCCCTCTGCCTATGTGTGCCTCTCTGTGTCTCTCATGAGTAAATAGATAAAATCTTTAAAAAAAAGTTGACTTCATTTATGTTTTTTAGAACTTGAAATCCAATGAAAATAATGTAATATGGAACGAATTATGAAGTGTTAACATTTGAAATAAAATGCAATCTTTTTAGATTTTCTTTTAAGCTAGTCAGCATTTTTGAATTTCCATTAAGAAATTTCTGTTTTCTGGTTGAGCTTGATGCTTTCCTCAAGGTATATAATCCAAAATTAAATGAACTGTCTGGACAAACATGAGTCTATCTGTATTTCTAGATTTGTACAGGATATTTATCCATATGTCTAATCCACCCAACTAATTTATCCCAGCATCCATATACTGAACTATCTATAACACACATATACATAAATGTATCCCAATTTGAAGTTATGTCATGCAAATACAGATTAATAAAGGTAATCTTGAAAAATGATTCTAACAAATTTGGAAGAATCTATTGAGCACTTACTTGGAAGGATAGAGCTGTGGGGAGTATTGATGTGCTGATCTGGGGCTGTAACCACTACTTGTTATTACTGTAAGACATAAAAACCAGTGCAAAAAAAGTTGCTTCATGAGTATGTTTCACTAGAATGACATAACCAGTTTGAAGAAATTATCATGTTAAAGAGATGTTTCTAAAAATTCACTCATTTTCTAAACAGAAAAATTTTATCTTCTAAACAGAAACAGATGCCTAAATATTTTCTTCTAATTGAACTACTTCAAGTCTGGTTTAAGAGCATAAAAAGAAATCCTCAAGCATAAAATGAAATCTTTTCACAAATCCTTTCTCTCTGCCATTCTTTTACCTTTTCAAATCAGTAGCATATCCTTATGTATTAAGTATGAATAATTATCTTTGATTATAGACAATTAAGATTTCATGACATAAAAGTAAATTTTTGAAATTTTCAAACTTCATGTTTTAGGTCTTAAATTTCACATACGACAGCAACATTATCGCTCTTCCTCCATTTTTGTTCTACTAAAAATACAATAAAAATTCAAGAAAATTGTGAGGTTCCAACTTCATTTTGAAATTATAAAATGCTACAGTTTTATATTGCCTTTAATTTTACCAATGAAATTAATTAAAAATGCAGAGTTCAAAATACTCGAGTACTAACTAGGATATGCATAGAAATCAATGAGTGATAATGCACCACATCTTAAGAAACATAATTGTATAATGCAGCAGCAATCATATTTACAAATATATTTTGAACTATCAGAGAGAGTATTTTCTTTTTAGAAGAACTTAGAGGTGAAAGTCAGGTCCTATTAACATTTTGTCCTAACACGAAGCACTAAACTGGAATGCATTCAGAAATTTGGAAGTCTCTCTTTCCTTCAACCATCTGCCTTGACTAAGACAGATGTATTGCAAAAACATGGACTCCAAAGTGTTGAGGCAGTCCCTTCAGAGCCAATCCGTACTGGGCAAGCACACAGAGTGTCTTTATTAGGCCATCTGCTGTTCATTCACTTTTCAAAAAGATTAAAGTAGTATACAATGCAGTGCTGGAATTAGTTTAGTCTAATCAATCATAGTTATACTTCAAAGTACTACGTCCTTTCTAAGTTGTTCATAATAATTCTGGAGCTAAACTTTTAGAATTGTAAAAGTGACAAACAGGTTTAGGTTGCTAACTATTTTATGAAACATGATATATTTCTATATCCAAATGCTATTAAGTACCCTTGTGATCTGTCATTTCATAAACACATAGAATTTAATGTATTTAAATGCTATTTGGCCTGTAAGCTCTAGGTATGGAAAGTATATTATAGTTTTCATAGAAAGTAGTTTAGTGCAGAAAGTATGTTTTCAAGGATACCATGAATCAATTTTAGAAATATGAATATGACTTGAGGTGTCATGTTCTAAATATTTTAACCAAGCAAAATTTAAGTGAATTTGCTATATAAATTTGAAAATCATTTGACGAATGAACCATTAATTTCCTACTGATTTATTAAAAGCTTAACATTTAAAACTTTCAAATCATTTCAATGAGAACACACTTTTTCTACCACCCCACAGGCATTAAGTGTGTATTACATAATAGCAATAGTGTTATTCCCCAGGAAATTCCATCTGATTTATTAACTCAGAATAGTGAATCTTTTTTTTTCTTTGCAAAAATATAGTTAAGTGAGGCATAACTCCATGTATTTTTGTCTCAAACAGAAAACATCACTTTGGCACACTCAAGAGTTTATAGAAATCAGCTCTTCTCAAGATCGCAAGTCACAGAGCTTTTCCAAAGAGACATCAAATAATGAAAGAACCATTCACCACAGCAGCTTTTATAAAATAAGCCAAAGGATAAAATTATTTCAGAAAAAAACTCCATATACCTGAATTGAAATCTGAATAAATTACGATCTTCCTCTCTCTAATGAGTGAATCTAGACAACATTAAAATAATGTACCCATAACAGTATCAAGGCTCAACATTTAAAATTTCAGTCTATATATGTTCACATCTAAATAGGATGCAAAACCTTTGGCTCGGGAAACTAAGATGTTCACACAAAACTTGGAGAACTTATGCTCCTTAACTAAAATTTATATATTTATTCTAAGTTATGTATCTGCAGATATCTGAAAACAACAAAATTGGACTAAAGTGGGTTGAGATTATGCTGACCAAAGTACAATCTGTTCCTCCACAGGGCAGCCTAATCTCCAGTATGGTTTCTGGAATACCATGTACAGATTTAGGAGACTTTCCTTTCATTCCCCATTGTCATTTAATTAATCAAGAGATTACAAAAAGCACTCAAATCTCATTATACTCCATCATCTCTGCAGATAAAAGTAAGCAAACTGCTTGTTTTCAAAATGTCTTGAAAATTAATTAAAACAAATTTCTATACAATATGACCAGATTCTCAGAAGGTGATGCAAACAATTTTAAGGTTTTACTGTAATTACTGTGACACCTTAGGTTAGACTCTCAATAGGGTAGGAGATGGGTAGTGAAGGGTGAGGGAAGGTAGGAATTTTGCTTGCAAGGGGACATTTTAAATGTCTGGAGACAATTTGGGTTGTCATAACTAGAGAGAGCTATGGTCATTATGGGATAGATGACAGGGATGCTGCTAAACATCTTCCAGTGCAGAGGGCAGATCCTTTACCACATAAAAAAAGGAAAAAAAGCTAAATTTTAATAGTGTTGCTGTTGAGAATCCCTGACTTAGAACATTGTTGTCAAAAAGAACCTGGTCCATGGTGTTGGGAATGTTCTATATCTGCGTTGTCCAATATGAGAGCCACTAAAAGACAACATGCAGCTTCAAACACTTGAACTGTGACTGCTGTGACTAGAGAGAAAATTTTTACTTTTACCAAATTTTAAATAATTTTAACTTCAATAGCCACATATGGCTATGGGACAGCACAGCCCTAGATAAGAGAAAACTGGGAAACTATTTGTAAAGATAATGTGAGTGAATTTTAGATAGGCTGACCAAATTTTAAATAATTTCAACTTCAATAGCCACATATGGCTATGGGACAGCACAGCCCTAGGTAAGAGAAAACTGGGAAACTATTTGTAAAGATAATGTGAGCGAATTTTAGATAGGATGACCACTCACAGATACTTCTTTTTCCATTTTCATATTTTCCAATAGGGTATTACAGAAGGACCCCTGGGCAGATCAGGACATGGCTCTGTACTCATTCATACCAGTGACCAGCTATGAGGCCTGGACTGTATGGCCTTCGCCACCCTTAACTTAACTGCACCTCTGTGTTCTTGCCTATAAATCAGATCAGAGACCTCTGAAATTCCTTGTGGAATTCTACAGTTTTGTCATTTAGTTTTCAATAAACTTGTGGTATGGAATTTAAGTATGCCAGCAATTACTTAGTAATTCCACTCCTTTTCCTAAAAATGTGTTCACATGCCTTCACTTTGCAGAATGTTTATAAGAGTTATGGTAGATGAGCAATAAAAATGGCTAGAGTAAGTTGGCACCCATTTATCTCCTGGAAAGCAAGTGAATTGCTATAAAGGATATGGACTAGCACACGTGAATCTCAATGCAGAGTGAATTATTATCTTTCTGTCTAAAATACTAATATTTATGTGAATATACAGCTACTGCTTCCACTCAGTGTGAACTAATGAAAGGGGATCATCTGTTTCTACAAAAATCAAATGTATGCTCCAATGATACTATATTCAGGGACATACCCCAACTCTTTTTACACAAAGCATACCCACGTAAGACCTTTGTATGTGAGGATATGGATAAAACATGATAGCAGAATAACAGAACCAAGAAGTAATTAGCACAAATACTCTTCCAGGTTTACTGTTTATCTTTGTGCTATCCAAATTCCTTTTCAGGTTAAAAAAAATTCTTTCGCCAGATAATAAACTAAACAGAGTACTGTAACTTAAAATCTTTAACGAAATCAAATTAATGCATGTACTTTGTACCCACCTGGGAGTTATCAGGTATTTATATTTTAAAGGATTGATGTTTAAAGACATGCTATTGTTCTCTTTGAAGCACTGAGTGAAAGTAGTGCTCTCAGGCTGGGTTCTAATGCAACCAGCATGTGTCCTCCTGCAGCCCATTAACCTTTAATACTTGTCACTCAGCTGCTTACACAGGAGGATTTTTTTTAAACCCAGAGAGGAAACAAGGTTATTTAGAAGGAATCAAATGGATAGTTTTACATCTCAAATGTTGGGAGAGAAGGGAGTTTTTATGCCATTTAAATGGACAAGGGAACAAAGCCAACTACTACAACCTAATTGTTAAATTAAACACTGTATAAAATAATTACAAAGGGAGCCAGCCCTGCTGATTTCTAACAAGAAAGTCAACTGAAAATCCAGCAACATGATTCCAAATATCATTTTTAAAAATATGTGCAGTTAGGACAATTAGTTCTAAAAAAAAATAAATCTAATGCTAAGTTTATAAAAATCCGCCTTCTCAAAACTCCACTTTGGTATTTATGGTGTTCATTCATGAGGAAGATGGTGTGTACCCCAATGTGCACATAGCAACGCATGAGCTTAAGGCTTTACCTGACCCAGTAAAAGTGTCAAGGGCTCCATCTCCGGTGGTGGTGGCCGCTTCACTGCTGTTCAAAGGCTCTGTTTTGACTGCAAGGAGAGACACTATATAGAAGAATAAGTACATGTGAGTTTTATTTCTAGATTTTAATCAACGACGCTGACTGTTGCAACTAGTGGCTTTTTGAGCTACCATGGGCATGCAAGAGAAAACCTGAGAGGTTGATGAAGAGAGTGTTGTTAATTTAGCTTCTTAAAAAATGGACATGCAGTTGTAGAGGATTTACTGTTAAATTCCTCTAAGCTAGTTCTCTCAGCTCTGGTTTTTTTAAAGGCAGTTGACCTTATAAAGGGAAGCAGCAGTACACATATTTGCATTTGTACCTCACCTGAGCACACTCTGACATTACAGTCCAAAGACAGAAAAGAAGGAATCACGGCACATTTAATCCAAATCACAACATAGAGATCTACTAGCTTGTATTTTATTCTTCCCAAAGAGACATTTGGAAAAAGAAAAATGATTGATGGCATAAAAGTACAATGGAGGCATCTGTAAATACAGAAACCACGGCCCTGTTCCTGAGATGGGTAGAAAACGAGGCATTCCATAAACTTCTGCTCTTGAAATACTAAACAGTCAGAAGGTGTGAGTTTTTTTGTTTTTTTTTTTTTTAGATTTAATTTATTTATTCATGAGAGACACAGAGAAGGAGAGAGAGGCAGAGACACAGGCAGAGGGAGAAAAGAAGCAGGCTCCATGCAGGGAGCCTGATGTGGGACTCGATCCCGGGTCTCCAGGATCAGGCCCTGGACCGAAGGCGGCGCTAAACCACTGAGCCACCGGGGCTGCCCAAGGTGTAGGCTTTTTAAATTTTATTTTAACTGTGTGATAATTTTTAATGCTCACAGAGATAAGCAGAGAGAAAGAGATGATTTCTACAGCACTAAGTACATCTTCCGAAAGTCTTTAAAATGTTCTTTCTACTTCGAAGTGGTATATTCTGCCCAAATCCTCCCCTGGGCACTGTGTCACTGGTGCACATCATTGTCATTACTAGATTTGGGAGCAGGGGAGGGGCCAAGAAAAGCCACCACCTGGGTTTGTCACACCATATTTTCCCTTTGTGGGCAAAGCTCTGCTACACAGAACACAATGGCATGGGAGCACACGAAATGATGTTCTACTTAACACCTCTGGCATTTCCTGGTCACAAGTGGGACGGTACAGTTAAACAACTTAGAAGCGACAGAAAACCGTAAAGAAGAAAGCCGGAGGCTGGCCAACTGTGAGCAACCACGGCAGAAAGAAGAGCAGGCCCGAGTGTCTGCGCCCTCCAGCACGTCAGCGATGCTACTCTGTTAGAGAAGCAACCAGCTCGTGGAGGAACATGCGGTCACGATGAAGCGCTCTTTCCACAGGAACAGAACTGAGCGGACCCGCCCACAGCAAGCCCTGGGGTTACCCTAGCGTCCAGGACTTAATAATGTCACAAAAATCTGCCTGAAGGTTCAGAGAAGTGTAAAGGCTGGAAGGCAGAAGTGAAGCAATTTGGATTACTTATCCTGGCAAAGGGGAAGCTCAAGGTTGCTCTATTTTTTCAATAGGCAACAATAATCTGAGGAATAAGGTCTAGTTACTTGTATAATGATAATGAGTTGTTACTTCAAACTTGAAGTAGTGATTTATATAGTAGTCCATTGATAGTTATACCTGATGACTAATTATATTTATCACTACAGAATTATTTGCTACCCCAGACCTATTTATCAAGAGCTTACTATGTGCTAGACCACCGACATGGAGCTAATTGTTAAAACAGCTCTGATTGATAGGAACCACTACATCCTTATACAACAGGAAGCTGAAGGGCAGCTTGCATTACATTCCTTTGCAGGAGATAAACTATTCTCTGAACTAGGGTCGTTAGCTCCACCTCCACACTCTCTCCACTGCAACAAGTGGCCTTCAGGTATGAAAATGGCTTATGTTATATGTTCACCACAGGGACTTTTCACAAAGGCTCAGAGATGGACAAGAACGGGCTCATCCTCTAGACAAGCATACTTAAGAAAACTGTCATAAATGAAACTGCAAATATGAGAACAGGCTACTAAAGTATGTTTTCCATTTCTTTCTCATGAAATATCTTTTTTATTTTTTTTGAAATATCTTAAAAGGCATTAGGTAGCAAGTTTGAAAGCAAATAGTAACAGCACACACTTAAAAGACAATACATGCCAGGTGCTGTTACTGTGCTTTACAAATAGGAACTCATTTCTTCCTCACAACAATCACATGAAGTAGATAATATTATCATTGTAATTCTTCAGATAATGAAACTGAAGCACAAAGTACCTAAATAACTTGTCTACAGTCACACAGCTAGTAAGAGCTAGAATATGAGACCAGGTAGTATGGTTTCAGAATCCGAATTCTAATCCATACTGTCCCACAGGAAGCACTAACTAATCAAGAATTCCTCTCATCTGTATGAAGATGATCCAGAGTGTGACCTACATGGATGTGAAGCACTCTCTGATGTGATGTTCACATTCAATTTCTGACAAAAAAGCATAGTCCAAAGCCTTCAGCAACACTAATACAAAGGACAGTCTCCTGAAACTTCCAAATTCTAATACTGGCTAAACTCCTATTTACATGTGTCTTAAATCTATAAATACCTGTAAAACAGGTGTAAAAATTATATATTTTACTTGTGAATTGAGGAGAAAGAGGTACAACATGAGCTAGGTCTAAAAAACTAGTCTAGAGGATTAGTTTTGTTACTCTGGATTCCAACTTTGTATTGATGTTGATTATAATCTCCATTTGAAAGTTTCAGGTGGTCAAAAGCAGCAGAAGAAGAGGGAGACAGAGTTGGTGGTTGTATTCACCATACTGGAAACATGTCTCATTAAATTTTAAACATCTCTGCATTTAGTCAAAGACACACAAAGAAGTTTCATTTTACTGAGAAAAGGCATCTGTAGAAAGTATATGAAGAAAAGCATGAAGAAAAGCATGTGTCAAGATGTGCTCAGTATACTAATATGCATGGTTCTAAAGTTATAATTCAACAAATGGATTTTGGGGAAAACTGCACATTAATCCTAATTTATTTTTCATATGCAGATAAGAACAAAAAGGAAAAGAAGGCAATTTGATTATGTTGCTATGGAAAATAAATTATTCTCACATTAGGTAGATAGCAACAAATATCTCTTGACATCTCCAAGTAGAATGCAAGGTTAATTTGGTTTGATATTGTAAAGAAAAAATATCACATTAGGTCATAATATATAATTTGGCTCTTCTAGGGGCAGAAAACTTGAGAAGTGAAATGGACATTCCATATATAATTAGTTGATTAAAAAGATGATAGAATACAAGTAAGTACCTTAATATTTATAAAACACATAACTAGGACAAAGAAAACACTGTTTTAATTACAAAGTTTGAAAAATGCAAGTCATTTCCAATAAAGGTTCCAAATACATTTGAAATGTATTCCATTTTTTTTTGTCTTGGTTTTGTTTCTGCATTTTAAATTAGATATACCATATACTTTTCTAGTGGCAGCCAACTTTGTTTTTAGTTAAATACATGCAAGGTATTATTGGAAAGATATTCATCAATGAACCAGCTTACTATTTTCTAAAATTTATAAAAATCCTCATTCCAAATGATTATTGGTGTATATTCATTTCATGTTCAAATGGTTTTTTTTCTCACTGTATTTCACTTTCCTTAAATTTACACAGGTTCAACAGGGCTTTTAACATATTAGGACAATGTCCACAATCATTACATGCTATAAAATGGAAAGGACAATCTTCTATAAGAGAGAAATATATTTTTCAACAAAATGAAACTTAAACTTAAAAACACGTCTTGATTTCAAAAGTAGAAATCTTATTTTAATGTCCTAAGTTAAAGAGTATTATGGTTTTATTATTCTATGTGTTCAAAATAAGGAATTCAGGGTTCAGAGTTAATTCAGTAATTCAGGGTTTCTCTAAAAGTGGGATGAGAAACTATATACAGAACTTTGTACAAAATTTATTATTTAAGAATACTTGTATTGTCAACGTCCCCCCCCAGTTATATATTTATAATTTGGATGTTTTTCATAAAGCCAAACGTTAAGTAACAAGTCAAAATATTTTTAATATAGTAATTTATAGTAATTTTAATATATTGGCATAATTGGATTTTATTTTTTACCTTCAAAAATAATTGATATCTATGGACTAAATCAATATTGTAGTGATTGTTGTCAGGTGTGAGCTGTGCCTAAGCCTTCATCCATACCCTCCTATGCATATTTTCAAAGCAAATTTAATCTTGTCTGTTCAGATTATCTTTGGAACTCAAGTACAACAATAATGTATATTAATTATTTGGGAAGAAAGTCTGTTTATTATAATAATTCAAAGTTTATGTTCAATAGTTACATAAGCAGATTTAATCCTTGAAAGAGAAGGTAACCCTAGTAATTTACATTGTACATGTCATCTTCCAAAATCTGTGCTTAAACTGGGATATACTTCTTTTTGAACCAGAAAATCACCAATAGCTCCTTTTGACAGCACAAGTTCTAGGAAGAGTTTTAGGAGGAGTTAGATCAGGAAGGATACAATTTATAACACTGCAAGGGAGCACGCAGTACTGCCTACCAGTTTTAATAATTAGTATAGCCTATGATTTATGTTTGTCTAAATCAATATATTCATCTAAAATCTATGAGCACCAAGTGTCTTTCACTCCTAAATATCCAGAAAATAATTTTGTAAAATAATTTGATGAAGCAATTTATGGCTTTCATTCCAAAAAACCCCACCAAAATCTAAAAAGAACAGAGAGCCACAATAGGTGGTTCTACTGTACAAACATAACATCTGGAAGCAAACTCTTTGCATAAGTCAGCTATATAATAAATATAATAAAAATTTTGGAAGATTCTATTCTATGATAAAAAGATTTTAAATACAGAAAATGTTATAAATCTGATCAGAATGTCTGATTTAGGTTCCCCCAAACCTTCTCTTTAAAGTATTTTCTTAATCCCCATGTAGAATCAAATATTCCCTCCCTCTACTATGCACCCACCTTGAACGCATTATGTACTCATTACTTTCTTGTCTGTTTCCCTCTGCTAGACTTTTGGTCCCTTGATGGCTAGTATCATATTCTATAGGTCATTGGGTTCCCATTTCCTAGCACAGAGCCTGCCATATAACGGGAACTTGATACATTTTTTTTAACTTGATACATTTTAATTGGGAAAGTGAAAATCCACTTTTAGATCCTATTCTAAGCAGTTCCAACAGATACTGTTTTTGTAAAGTACAGATAATGACTCTTGACACCAGTAAGCAAATAAAAATCTTACCTATTTCTTTAAGTAAGTTTTCATATGATTGGCATGGATTTATATGCATAAATATACATATACAGAGCATACATACAGCTCTATATCCAGAGTCAGCTAACTACATCCCACATGCCAAATCTTCCCCATGGCCTGTTTCTGTATAGCCTGTGAGCTATGAATGGCTTTTACATTTTTCAATAGTTGGAGAATATCAAAAGGAGCATATCTATAACGTGAAAATTTTGTAAAATTCAAATTTCATTGTTCATAGATCAAGTTTAATTTTAACACAGCCAAGGTCATTGTCCATGACTGTTTTTGTGGAACAAAGCAGAACTGAATAGTTACAACAGAGACCATATAACCTGCAAAGCCTAAAATATTTACTATCTGACTCTTTACCAAAAAAGTCTGTTAACTACTGATCTATATGGTAGGATATGATTGCAATTTATTTCACTTTTATTGACAGTTCTACATTTTAACAATTTTATAAGCAACAAAAATTTGAAAGAAAAATTAGTTTCCAATATAAATCTCCAGATGTAATTATATAATTAGGACTAAGGTGTTGAAACACTTTAAATAACTTGAAGGAAAAAATGTAATATTATAGAGTACCAATGCAATATGTCAGGTGATACCATGAATTTGTTCATATTAGTTAAAACTATATAATTAAAATCCTTTTGAAATCTCTAAATTAATGGAAAGATTTTCAAAAGCACTAAATTAGCTTTTGCTTTTTCCTTTTATTATAATAATAAACAATAAAACCCAGAATTAAAAATAAAACAGTTTACTGTCAATGGGACAGAGATGCACCAAATCCTTAAGTGTGTGTGATGAGCACCCAACATACACCCATAACAAACACCCCAAAGTCATTAAAATTCATAAATTCACAAATTTCATATCAATATGTCACTAGACTACATTGTTAATATCAAAGTATACCTAACATTTTATTACTAAAGTTTGCCTTCTTTGGCCAGTTTGAACATTCTAAGTGCAGAAAAATATTTAATACGACCTAACATTGGAGAGTCTTTTAACATGTGCATGTTTTCATTTTTCTTAAAAACTACTGCCTAATTATTGAATTACTAATTAGATAAAGGGAAATAGATTGGTTTTTACTGGCAGACAATTTGTACACACTGTTTAAGACAAAAGCTTTGGCAGGGAAATAATATTATCCTCCTTTTATGGAAAGAGATTAAGGCTCAGAGAGGTTAAGTAATTTGCTCAAGGTGACACAGCTTGTAAGTGTGTTCCTCCTAACATACAGGTCTTTTTTTCCCCACATGGCCATGTGACTCTTAACACTAACACTAAAAACTAGGAAAATCTGATGCTTAACACTTAGAAAAATGTTTCTGGTTGAGATTAGATCTAAATTACTAAATACTGATTGTGCATATTGACTATGGTAAAGGTGCCCATGCTACAAGAATATTTTAGAATAGAGCAATAGCCAGTGAGCTAAAAATGTGTTTTTACAAACAAAATGTTTTAAAAGAAAAAAAGATCAAAACTAGAATATTTTGTGGCATGATAATTATGAGATTTAAATAATGAGACCCATAAATAAGGTTTATTGGAACCTGATGAATCTCATTCATTTATGCACTGTCTATGGCTGCTTTTGAGTTATAGCAACAGAGCTGAGTAGATGAGACAGACATGGTATGCTCTATAAAGGTTAAAATATCTACTATCTGGCTCTTTACAGAAAAAGACCTCTGAGTTAGAATTAAGAGAAACTAAACTCTAACAATACATTTTTAAAGTATGAAATGTATTTTTTGAGTGTGGAACTGAAGAACACTTCATGCCAAAACTATAAAAAACATAAATAAAGGGTATAATGGAGTATTCTTCAGTCACTGGCCATATTTTTTAACTTAATCTGAGATACAGTAAGACCCAGCCAAACTGCCTATCCTAACTGCTCTCTTGTAATGCACATTTCCAACAGGTAGGGAGGTCTTTTTAATCTTAATATTGGGTGATTCCATGTTAGTGTTATAGTTTTGCTTTTATTTTTTAATTCTGATATTGTACTAACTTTTGATTTAGAAAAAAAGAAATTTATGGGGCACCTGGATGGCCCAATCAGTTGACTGTCCAGCTCTTGGTTTCAGCTCAGGTCATGGTCTTATGGTCCTGAGACTGAGCCCCACATTGGGCTCTGTGCTTAACGGGGAGTCTACTAGAGGATCCTCCCTCCTTTTTGCCCCTCCTCCCACTCACTTTAATAAATAAACCTTAAAAAAAAGAAAGTTTTTTTTACACTTTTATATATTTTATGATTATGAATGCAGTAATTATCTATAGTTCAAAGTATTTAAAAAAAAGTATTTTAAGAGTTAATATTGATTTAAAAATTTAAATATATAGCTTTCACACTGATAATTCTTTAAATGAAGGACTTTTCAATGTTTATATTTACTTTAGGCACTTTAACTGGAATATTTATTGAAGTCCATAAAATCGCAGATATATTTTTGCCATGTTAAGAATTTAAATTAAGACCGTCTGTAGATTATGGAGATGACTGAGTTTTTATGGATGTACAATCTGTTCCACCTGCTCTTATTGATATGGCCACTGTTCTGAATTAACCACTTAAAGGACATATAGTTAGAAAAACAACAGGTGCATCTGTTGGTGCAACATTGTAAGAAAATTTAAGAAAAAATACTAGTGATCTGAGGAATTGAAGATTAGAATACTAGTTGGTAAGAAAAAAACATAGTCAGTGGTTATCTATAAGCAACAAAAAGTCATGTTTATTTCTCCTTTTTCTTTACAAGTACTTCACACAGAAAAGGAAATATTCTGCAAACAGAAATAGCAACGGAAAGGAAACCAGGAGGGCAATACCACACACCCAAACACATGCAGTGTACCATCGTCTCTCATACTTGTTGCGGAAGAGGGAGTGTTGCAACTCAGCAACCAGTCTGCAGTATTTAAAACAGTCATGTTGTCCCCTGAGAACAGGAACAGTATAAGGGTTCATTGTCGGAATGCCTGCTTAGTGTACATGAATAGTCTTCAATGCTTGCACTGGTTCCTGACCTTTGAGCCAGAATGATAACTGCACTGTATGACTTTTACACTTTATCAGGTTTGTTTTAGTTCAGTTAAACACATTTACATGATGATTAGTGAACTCTAAGGTTTGATTTCAGAGTTTTAAAAAATCTTATTATATGTACCCAAGTTCAAGTTTAAATATGTTCTTATACCAGAAATCATTACTAAACAATCTTACAAATTTGCAACCCTATAATTAATTAGCTAAAATTATAAGATGCATGTTTAGAGACAAATGAAAATTATAAACAAGGAAATGTTAATCTACAAAGGGTTTGGTGTAAAACATTATTAAATACAGGCAAATTGCAATGCACACAACCTTGCAAAATATTTTAGACTGCATAGTTATGTTAAAATGAATGGAAAGAGGTGTATTGATTTCATAAATACTCATTGAAAATTTAAAAGAAAATATGATGTGGCAAATGTTGTTATCTAATAATATGATTAGTTTATAAATTTAAAAAAATAATATAATTTTTCTTTTATGGACTAAAAATGATGGTGAATAATTTAAAAAGTAGCTTACACATAATACGTGTATATATGTTATCTATATATATGCTGATGCAAAAATAAGACCATATCTTTTGATAGCTGAATGCCTTTTATAAAATCAGTAGGGCAGAATATTTGAAATAACGGTTACTGTTACCATATGCTGAGGCATAATTATAGGTTAATCAAATGAGAAAGTATCTGAAAAATACTTTCTCATTTTAAATACATTAGGTATTACTCTCTTTGAAAAGAAAATGCAGCAGACAAATATTTTTCTATTCTTAAATTTCATTTAAGAAAACATGTTTTGAAGAATAATTTCGGGTAGTCTTTTTCCTGAAATTCAAAATAAAACCAAAAACTAGTATGATTTCTTCTTTCTCTTTCTCTCACACACACAAGATCAGAGTGCAAATCCTTTTGGCCACATATTCTAAATTTTTTCGAATATTTACAGGGGCAAATACAAAAAGGAAGCTTTGCTAAAACCCTTCAAAATGCTCTTCAGGGATATCTATTCTTTCTGAATTTTTCCAGCTATAGAGGAGGTACAAAAGTTTAAAGAAAATCAACAGAATAATAGACAGTCTTTAGCCATATATTCCCTGACTATAATGCTGATTGTGTTATTGCTAATAAGGAATTTATTTATTAGCAGATCCTAACGTAATTATAGCAAACATTGGAATGTGATTCCAGCTGTCTCTGGGGTGGTATACTTACCTCCTGTTCCATTTGTGGTGACAGATGTGCTACTGAGATTTGCCTTCTCCAGTTTGGAGCTACCAGGAGTATCACCACTTCCAACAAGAGGATGAGGACTTGCAAGGTCCTGCATTTCCATAGACCTGTAAGAGCAGGAAACAGGAGAGCAAAAGCTGAAATTTCAGCAATAATTTCTTTAAAAACTACATGTATTATTCTACTGGGCACATATGCGATCTCACAGTAAGAATTGAGACCAATAGCTAAGACTTTTTTGTTAATTAGATGAACATGACAGTCCATTAAAAATTAATAAATAAATAAAGCTTCCATAGTAGTTTAGCCTCATAATTTGTAATCTTATAACTACCTCTATAATAAAGTACAGAAGAGAGCCAATTCTGTTATCTTAGCATTTAGTTGATATGGATACCCTCCCTCCTACATTGACCATCTCTGTTATAAAGATGTGGAAACGCTGAAAATATTTAACACCTAAAATTTGATATCCTCAGCCACCAGTAATAAAGAAATTAATAGCTAGAAATAAAGTATAAACTCAAAGGTAGAACAGAAACTTCTAGCTGACCTTGTAGAACCAGAGCTGAAAACTGAGCCTAAGGACTGAGGGCTGGAGTTTAATATCTATTTAGGAATAGAACGTTTGACTTAAGTCTGTTTCAGGGAATGTGCTAGAATTGAGACCCTAAATAAAACTGAGACTCTTCAAAGGCTGACTCTTTTTTGGAAACAGAAACTAGAAAAGCAGAAATTCGCAGTGGACCAAAAAAGCCACACATGCTTCAATGAAAGAAGGAAAACACACAAGATAAAAATTGAGAGAATTTATCACCAACAAGCTATCCTTTAAAAAATACTGAAGAAAGACCTTCTGCCAAAAGTAAGGATACCAAATGAAAACTCAGAGCTACAAGGAGGAATGAAGAGTGACAGAAACATAAATATATAAGCAAATACAAAGGTTATCTTTTGTTTTTCTTTTAATTCACAAAAGAATGCTAATTGAAGCAAAAAAAAAAAAAAGCCCACAAGATTGTATCATGAAACTTACAATATGATATAGGAGTAAAATATACGTCAATAGCACAAAAAATACTGGGGCAAAATTATATTCTTCTAAGGTTCTTTCATTTGGTATGAGGTGTTATGACATACTTGGAGAAGATATTTAAGATACATCAAATAATATCTAACATTAAATATTAATAAAATCCTAATAGATACAACAAAACATCAATAGAAAAATTAAAATAAAACATTTAAAAAATTGGGTTATCCGGATCCCTGGGTGGCGCAGCGGTTTGGCGCCTGCCTTTGGCCCAGGGCGCGATCCTGGAGACCCGGGATCGAATCCCACATCGGGCTCCCGGTGCATGGAGCCTGCTTCTCCCTCTGCCTGTGTCTCTGCCTCTCTCTCTCTCTGTGACTATCATGAATAAATAAATAAAATCTTAAAAAAAAAAATTTGGGTTATCCCTAAAGATCAGGAAATGAGAAAGGAAAAAACATATGTGAAAAATAGAAAACCTGTAGCAAGACAGCATACTCAAACCTCACTATATCAATGATTATAGTAAATATCAACAGACTAAACATTCCAATGAAGAGCCAAAGATTGTTAGATTGGATCAAACAACCGTAGTCCAATTAGGGATCTACAAGAGAAGTACTTTTTAATACAGACATACTCTGATACTATGGTGTACTGCGCAGAAATATTCATTTTTTTAAGATTTTAAAATTTATTTATTCATGAGAACCACAGAGAGAGGCAGAGACATAGCAGAAGGAGAAGCAGGCTCCGCGCCAGGAGCCCAATGTGGGACTTGATCCCTGGACCATGGGATCACGCTCTAAGCTGAAGGCAGATGTTCAACCACTGAGCCACCTAGATGTCCCAGAAGAATTCATTCTTATAGCTGCTGGGAGTATAAGGAACTGGCACTTCTCAACTAAAGTCCTTCCCAAGACTTGTCCTGAACTAAAGAGAGTCATTTTGCCCTAAATCACACCCTTTCTGAGGTTAGCCCTCAGCTACTGACTGGTGATGAAGGGATATAAAAGTATTACCTGCCCTGAAGGTCACTTGAATCTAGAGTGGCCGTAAGATCAACTGAGACATTTGTTGCAACTGCATTGAAGACCAGAGTCTTTCAGTGTAATCATGCTTCTATCATCCCCCCAAAGGTCTTACTACTGAAAGCACAACCCATTAAACTCCTGGAACATAAATCTCCATGTTAGAGTCTGCTTCCTAGGAACTTGAGCAGTGATAAGACATAAGTAGGTTCAGGGTTAAAGGACAGAAAACAGTATAACATGTAAATAATAAATGTTAGAGAAGTGTTTTGGCTATTATCACAAAATGAAGAGTATTACCAGATACAAAGAGATAATTAAGAAAAAGAGAGAAACAATAAATTCTTCAGGAGGATATAACAATCCTAGCATGCGTCTCCTAGCCAAGCTTTAAAATATATAAAGCAAAAACTAACAGAATTAAAGGAAGAAACTGACTAGTAGTCCATGGTCATACTTGGAGCTTTTGTAACATTTTCTCCACAATAGCCAATTGCAAAAGTCATCAACATGCTATAATTGATGGTTATAGTATACTAACACCCAATAATTATAGAATACACATTATTTTCAGGTGCACATGGAATGCCACCAGATGGACTATAAGGTAGAGCATAAAATAAGTATCATTAGATTTTAAATTAAACCTTAAAGAGTAGAGTATCTAGCTATATTGTATTAAACTAGAAAGCAATGATAGTAAAATACATGAAATAATCATTAACACTTGAAAATTAAGCACCATAATTCTAAGTTACCTATGAGTCAAAGAAGAAATCACCAATGAATTTAGAAAATAATTAGGACAAAATACTAATGAAAACACATCAAATTACCCACACATAGTCAACTGATCTATGACAAAGTAGCAGACAATACAATGGAGCAAAGACAGTTTCTCCAACAAACGGTGCTGGAAAAACTAGACATCCACAATGCAAAAAATAATAATAATAATAAGTTTAGACAGAGGCCCTATACCCTTCACAAAAACTAAGTCAAAATTGATCACAGACCAACATATAAAATGCAAAACTATAAAACTCTCAGAATATAAGAAAAGGCCCAGATGACCTTGGGCATGACTTTGAGTTTTATTAAATCAATTAAATCTTTAAATGTATTTAAAACTACACCACCAAAGATAGAATCCATGAAAAAAAAAAAAAGTACTAGTAAGCTGGGCTTCATTAAAATTAAAAACCTGGGATCCCTGGGTGGCGCAGTGGTTTGGCGCCTGCCTTTGGCCCAGGGCGCGATCCTGGAGACCCGGGATCGAATCCCACATCGGGCTCCCGGTGCATGGAGCCTGCTTCTCCTTCTGCCTGTGTCTCTGCCTCTCTCTCTCTCTCTCTCTGTGTGTGACTATCATAAATAAATAAAAATTATAAAAAAATTAAAAACCTCTCTTCAAAAGTCAGTATCAGGAGAACTCAAAGACAAACCACAGACTGGAAGAAGATATCTGCAACAGACACATCTGATAAAAGATTGCTATCCAAAATACATAAATAACTCTTAAAACTGGGCAGCCTCGGTGGTGCAGTGGTTTAGCGCCGCCTGCAGCCTGGGGTGTGATCCTGGAGACCTGGGATCAAGTCCCACGTTGGGCTCCCTGCATGGAGCCTGCTTCTCCCTCTGCCTGTGTCTCTGCCTCTTTCTCTCTCTGTGTCTCTCATGAATAAATAAATAAAATCTTAAAAAAAAAAGAACTCTTAAAACTGAACAATAAGAGAAAAACAACTGCTTAAGAAATGGGCCAAACATTTCAATAGACACTTCACCCAAAGAAGATATATAGGTGTCAAATAAGCATATAAAAAGAGAGTTCACATCACATGTCATCAAGGAAATGCAAGTTAAAACAATAAGATAACACTTCACTATTCACTAGAATGGCCAAAATCTGTAATACTGACAATATCAAATTCTGGCAAGGATATGGAGCAACAGGAACTCTCATACTTTGCTGGTAGAAATACAAAATGGTATACATACTTTGGAAGATAGTTTGGCAGTCACTTATAAAACTAAGCTAAATATATTCTACTATACAGAGTCAATGGGCCATTACTCAGTGTTAAAAACAAATGTCCCTTCCAGCCATGAAAGTACATGAAGGAGTCTTCACTGCATATTACTAAGTGAATAGCCAATCTGAAAAGTCATACATATTGTATGATTCCAATTATATGATATTCTAGAAAAGCAAAACTATCTTGCTGAGGTAGAGATGAGGCAAGGATAAACAGGAGTATAGAAAATTTTAGGACAGTGAACATACTCTATATGGTATTGTAATGAAAGATATATGTCATTATACATTGTCCAAACCCATTGCATATACAATACCAAGAGCCAACCCTGAAGTAAACTACAGACTTACAAATATAATGATGAGTCAGTGTAGGTTCATCCCTGGTAATAAATGCACTGTTCTGGTGAGTAATAACAATGGAGCCGGCTATACATGTGTTGGAGCAGAGGATGTATTGGAAATCTCTGTACCCTCCTCTCAGCTGTGCTATGAACTTTAATTGATCAAAAACTAAAGTCTTTAAAACAAAAAAATGACTTCATATCAATATTTTTATATGCAAATAAAGCAGTGGCTAATGAGCAATTAGCTCATTATCTTTATATATAGCAATTTAGATCTTTAAGTGATACTAGAAAAGGAAAAGGGTTTAAAATCTGTGATCTAAGTTTCTACCCTAATAAACCAGTGAAAGAAAAAAAAAAAATTAGGGCAGCCCCAGTGGCGCAGCGGTTTAGCGCTGCCTGCAGCCCAGGGAGTGATCCTGGAGACCCTGGATCGAGTCCCACATCAGGCTCTCTGTATGATGCCTGCTTCTCCCTCTGCCTGTGTCTCTGCCTCTCTCTCTCTCTCTGTCTCTATGAATAAATAAATAAAATCTTAAAAAAAAAGAAAAAAAGTTAAACCCATAGTAAATGAAAGAAAGGAAACAAGAAAGAGTGTAAATCATTGAAATATAAAATCTGAGTAATAGAGACAATTTACAAATCCAGAAGATCAGTAGAGATACTAAAAATATTTAAAAGGATGATAAGGAAATATGAACAATCTTATGCCAAAGCATTCATAATTTAGATTAAATCAGTAAACTTATTAAAAGACACAACCCATGAAACAGATCCAATTAAAAAAAGGAAATCCAAATGGTCCTATATCAATTAAAGAAATTAAATTCATAATTAAACACTTTCCCCCAAAAGAATCCTAAAACAAACAAATAAAAAACCAATTCCAGGGCCATATGGTTTTCTTAGTGAATTCTAATAGGGAAAAATAACAATCTTTTATAAATTCTTTCAAAAAACAGGAGGGAACACATTTCACTACATTGTATGAGAAAAGGATTACTCTCATCTAAACCTGACAAATAATTTCTCTAAAAAATTGTGGATCTGTATTTCTCATTAATATAGATGAAAAAATTTAACAAAATATCAAGTAAAATACAGCAACAAAAAGCTACTATGTAAAGACCAAGTGTGCTTTATCCCAAGAATTCAAAGTTTAACATCTGAAAATCAAACAATGCAATTCAATATATTAACAGATTATTATTTCAATGAGTACAAGAAAAAACATTTGACAATATTCATCATCCATTCTTGATACAAACTCTCAGCAAACTAGAAAAGAAGTACTCCCCTCACATCTAGTAAAAGTCATTCTGGAAAAATCTATAGCTTAAATCATATTTAATGACAAAATATTGAATTATTTCTCCCTAAGATCAAAACCAAGCAAGGATATCTGTTTTTCCCATTTCAATACATTTTATTGGTAATCTTAGCCAGTATAAGAGGACAAAAATAAATAAATAAAAGGGGTAAAGTTTAGAAAGAAAAAAAATTCTGCTATTCACAGGTAACAATTATTCATGTAGAAAAAAACCTGAGAAATCCATAAAAACAAAACAATGAAAAATACTAGAATGAATGAGTGAATTTACTAAATTATAGGTACAAGGCCTTGTCAGTACCAAATCGAAACATGAACCAAAAATATCTGAAAGTTCAGTCAATGCTGTTCCAATTCAAATACTGAAATATCAAAATGATGGTTGTTCAGAGATTTGAAGTTCCCTTACTGCTCAACTCTTAGGAAGAATCTAAAATGTTCACACCCTCATCTTAACCACTAGTCAGAGCCAAGGATTTAGACTTTGGGGGGAAATAAACACAACAAAACAAATGCTATGCTTCAGTTTCTTTATTTTTATTTTTAAAATATTTTTATTTATTTATTCATGAGAGACACAGAGAGAGAGAGAGAGAGAGAGGGGGCAGAAACACAGGTAGAAGGAGAAGCAGATTCCATGCAGGGAGCCTGGTGTGGGACTTGATTCCGGGGCTCCAGGATCATGCCCTAGGCTGAAGGCAGGCGTTAAAGCACTGAGCCATCCAGGGATCCCCTTATGCTTCAGTTTCAACAGAGTTTTTGTATATAATGTTCATAATATCATAAATATTTTGTCATAACAAGCATGAAAATGTGAACTGTATTAGAGAGAAAATGCAGTAAAATTGATACAGATTTTAAAATTATCAGACAAGGATTTAAAAATTATTGTGAGTATATTAAATAATTTACAGGAAAAGATACATTCCCACACAAGATGTGTGTGCATATATATATTTCACATATATACCTATATATGTCCCATATATATTTATATATACACATATAATACATTTATGTATATAATATGTATATAGTCATATACATATAATACATATGTATATAATATGTACATATAATAAAGATACATGTATATATGTATTGCATATAGAAAAGAAATGGAAACTAAAAAATGAAAATTTTAGAAAAAAATTACAATATATTAAAAATATTCTTTGGATAGATTTAACAGATTAGACACTGGAAAAGAAAGAATCAGTAAATCTGAAGCTGGGCCATTAGAAATTGCACAAACTGGAATAGCAAGACAAAAATGGGGGAATGGGGAATTAATTTAAGTAACCTGTGCAATATTATCAGGAAGCAAGAAAGAGAATGAAAGAATAATACTGAAATAAGTAATGGCCAAAATTTTTCCAAATGTGATGAAACACCAACCCATAGATCCTTGAAATACAATGAACAAATGAGAAAAGGGAAAAGAAAACCATACTAGGCACATTATAGCCAAATTCTGAAAACTGCATAAGTAGAAAGCTTTACAGCAACCAGATTTTAAAAAGAAGGAAATAGTAGTATTCCCCCCAAAAAAACTATTATTTGTAGCACACTCCTGGGAACAGGCTTAATTATAGAAAATAATGAATGCTCAGAACTTTATTATCTCCTACTGGACCCACCCAATATATTTTTAATGTAACAGATCAAAAAAATTAATGATTGCTTATTATATGCAAAGCACTGTCACAGTTGTTAGGATTGCTGAGTGAAGACATGGCCCTACCCTCCAGGAGTTTATGATCTAAGTAAGAAGGCAGATCTTGTGCAAAGAAAATTAAAGTACATCAAATATCCACTGAATGGAACAGAGATCAACATGAACTCAGAGTATGGAAAATTTCCTCAGAAACTATTATCTGGATTTTGATTATTTCAAAGGGATTCTGGGGGAAGCATCTGGTTAGTGGTACTGCTGGAGCTGCAAGGTAGTATATGAGCTCAGAGCCAATTTAGACCACATGCAAGATGAAGCAGCAAGGAAAATTAGGAATGAAGTGATGGAGCATACACTGAAGAAAGGAATAAAACTATGTTGCTCCTTTAAAACAAAACAAAAATAGCCTTGGTATTTTACATTCCAGTTTCCAGGAAACCAAACTGCAATGATCTGAATCTTTACAATAATTCCCCTTAGCTTGAATTCACTTCAGTGGGTTGATATTCCTTAAAGTTAAAAGAGCCTTTTGAGAATAGATGTGCATTATCACCACAAACTATATAGCAAGAATATTCCTGTACTTCTTTCTGCACGTTCTGTAATTCTGAAACTTCAGATTCCTTTTAAGTCTGCTTTATACAAAACAGAATATACAAAATATAAAATTTACCATAGACTCTAACAGCAGAAAATGATTAACGGTACCAGTTTTTACTAAGTACACAGAGGATGACACATTCTATGCCTGGCACTTCATATATATTCTCTCCTTTAATATTTACAGTAACATGCTGATATGCATTTTACTTCCCATATTTTATAGGTGAAGCAACTGAGGGTTACAGAGGATGCACAGCATGCCCAAGATCATGTAGGTAGAGAAAGTAGCCCCAGAATTGACCTCATGTCTATCTGATGGCACAGTCCAACTTCTTTCTGTCACACACTGCAGGCTTCCCATTTTTTAAAAAAAGATTTTCTTTATTTATTCATGAGAGACACAGGCAGAAGCAGGGTCCATGCAGGAAACCTGATGCGGGACTTGATCCTAGGACTCCGGGATCACGCCCTGAGCCATAGGCAGATGGGCTCAACCGCTGAGCCACCCAGGCGTCGCCAGGCTTCCCATTTTTTAAAGTGACTTTGATTCTGTTACACTGTGAAACTACAATCAGGAATGCAGAATCCTTGGGACCCCTGGGTGGCGCTGCGGTTTAGCGCCTGCCTTTGGCCCAGGGCGCGATCCTGGAGACCCGGGATCGAACCCCACGTTGGGCTCCCGGTGCATGGAGCCTGCTTCTCCCTCTGCCTGTGTCTCTGCCTCTCTCTCTCTCTGTGTGACTATCATAAATAAATAAAAATTTTAAAAAAAAGGAAAGCAGAATCCTGCAATAAAGTCTTTTGAATACTTTTCAAAAATGACTAAAGTCAATACAAGCATTTACTCTGCCAAATCTATACTAGTTATTACCATACTTAAAGATGACCCTTGGGGTGTCTGGGTGGCTCAGGTCCTGATCCCAGTATCCTGGGATTGAGCTCAGGTGGAGCTTGTTTCTCCCTCTCCCTCTGTGGCTCTCCCTGCTCATTCCCCACCCCCCTAAAATATATAAAATCTTAAAAAAAAAAGAGAGAGAGATGACCTTCTTTACCACTCAGGATGCCTGTTTCAACCCCTTTTTAGTGGTCCTTATGTCATAAGGCCATGTGAAGACTATTATCAATCTGGACAATATGAAAACATGACCTTATCCATAAACACAAAAACTCAACTAAAAAATAAAGGATTGTAGGTCACCTGCAACTAGTTTCTTGGTTCTTTTCTGAAATTATTCTGTAACATAGATGGAATTTATTTCTAACAGGCTGAAATATCCTCTTGAAACCCAAGGAAGAGCAAGCTTTATATTTGTGTATTTCAGAGTCTACTCTAACTCAGAAACCATAATTATTCTTCTGCACAGATGCTGGTAATGGTCACATGCCTGTGCATTCAAAGGCTGAGAGTCTATCAATCCTTCATAACCCAAGAAATGCAAAAGCATCCAATACTTTCAAGGACGTTCACTCTCGTACCTTACCAGCTTCTTCTCTTTGCATAAAGTAGATGGTATGTGTATATGGCTCTATCTCTCACGCTGTCTGAGTCAATATTCAAAGCACAAGAATGAATTTAAGGAAACAGTTTCCAGGGAGGAAATTGAAGCAGTCATCAAAAACCTCCCAAGACACAAAAGTCCAGGGCCAGATGGCTTCCCAGGGGAATTCTATCAAACATTTAGAGAAGAAACATTACCTATTCTACTAAAGCTGTTTGGAAAGATAGAAAGAGATGGAGTACTTCCAAATTCGTTCTATGAGGCCAGCATCACCTTAATTCCAAAACCAGACAAAGACCCCACCAAAAAGGAGAATTACAGACCAATATCTCTGATGAACATGGATGCAAAAATTCTCAACAAGATACTAGCCAATAAGATCCAACAGTACATTAAGAAAATTATTCACCATGACCAAGTAGGATTAATCCCCGGGACACAAGGCTGGTTCAACACTCATAAAACAATCAATGTGATTCATCATACCAGCAAGAGAAAAACCAAGAACCATATGATCCTCTCATTAGATGCAGAGAAAGCATTTGACAAAATACAGCATCCATTCCTGATCAAAACTCTTCAGAGTGTAGGGATAGAGGGAACATTCCTCAACATCTTAAAAGCCATCTACGAAAAGCCCACAGCAAATATCATTCTCAATGGGGAAGCACTGAGAGCCTTTCCCCTAAGATCAGGAATAAGACAGGGATGTCCACTCTCACCACTGCTATTCAACATAGTACTGGAAGTCCTAGCTTCAGCAATCAGACAACAAAAAGACATTAAAGGCATTCAAATTGGCAAAGAAGTCAAACTCTCCCTCTTTGCCGATGACATGATACTCTACATAGAAAACCCAAAAGCCTCCACCCCAAGATTGCTAGAACTCATACAGCAATGTGACAGCGTGGCAGGATACAAAATCAATGCCCAGAAGTCAGTGGCATTTCTATACACTAACAATGAGACTGAAGAAAGAGAAATTAAGGAGTCAATCCCATTTACAATTGCATCCAAAAGCATAAGATACCTAGGAATAAACCTAACCAAAGAGGTAAAGGATCTACACCCTAAAAACTATAGAACACTTCTGAAAGAAATTGAGGAAGACACAAAGAGATGGAAAAATATTCCATGCTCATGGATTGGCAGAATTAATATTGTGAAAATGTCAATGTTACCCAGGGCAATATACACGTTTAATGCAATCCCTATCAAAATACCATGGACTATCTTCAGAGAGTTAGAACAAATTATTTTAAGATTTGTGTGGAATCAGAAAAGTCCCCGAAGAGCCAGGGGAATTTTAAAAAAGAAAACCATATCTGGAGGCATCACAATGCCAGATTTCAGGTTGTACTACAAAGCTGTGGTCATCAAGACAGCTGGTACTGGCACAAAAACAGACACATAGATCAATGGAACATAACAGAGAACCCAGAAGTGGACCCTGAACTTTATGGTCAACTAATATTCGATAAAGGAGGAAAGACTATCCATTGGAAGAAAGACAGTCTCTTCAATAAATGGTGCTGGGAAAATTGGACATCCACATGCAGAAGAATGAAACTAGACCACTCTCTTTCACCATATACAAAGATAAACTCAAAATGGATGAAAGATCTAAATGTGAGACAAGATTCCATCAAAATCCTAGAGGAGAACACAGGCAACACCCTTTTTGAACTCGGCCACAGTAACTTCTTGCAAGATACATCCACGAAGGCAAAAGAAACAAAAGCAAAAATGAACTATTGGGACTTCATCAAGATAAGAAGCTTTTGCACAGCAAAGGATACAGTCAACAAACTCAAAGACAACCTACAGAATGGGAGAAGATATTTGCAAATGACATATCAGATAAAGGGCTAGTTTCCAAGATCCATAAAGAACTTATTAAACTCAACACCGAAGAAACAAACAATCCAGTCATGAAATGGGCAAAAGACATGCACAGAAATCTCACAGAGGAAGACATAGACATGGCCAACACGCACATGAGAAAATGCTCTGCATCACTTGCCATCAGGGAAATACAAAATCAAAACCACAATGAGATACCACCTCATACCAGTGAGAATGGGGAAAATTAATAAGGCAGGAAACAACAAATGTTGGAGAGGATGCGGAGAAAAGGGAACCCTCTTACACTGTTGGTGGGAATGTGAACTGGTGCAGCCACTCTGGAAAACTGTGTGGAGGTTCCTCAAAGAGTTAAAAATAGACCTGCCCTACGACCCAGCAATTGCACTGCTGGGGATTTACCCCAAAGATACAGATGCAATGAAACGCCGGGACACCTGCACCCCGATGTTTCTAGCAGCAATGTCCACAATAGCCAAACTGTGGAAGGAGCCTCGGTGTCCATCGAAAGATGAGTGGATAAAGAAGATGTGGTTTATGTATACAATGGAATATTACTCAGCCATTAGAAACGACAAATACCCACCATTTGCTTCAACGTGGATGGAACTGGAGGGTATTATGCTGAGTGAAATAAGTCAATCGGAGAAGGACAAACATTATATGTTCTCACTCATTTGGGGAATATAAATAATAGTGAAAGGCAATATAAGGGAAGGGAGAAGAAATGTGTGGGAAATATCAAAAAGGGAGACAGAACATAAAGACTCCTAACTGTGGGAAACGAACTAGGGGTGGTGGAAGGGGAGGAGGGTGGGGGGTGGGGGTGAATGGGTGATGGGCACTGAGGGGGGCACTTGACGGGATGAGCACTGGGTGTTATTCTGTATGTTGGTAAATTGAACACCAATAAAAATAAATTTATTAAAAAAAAAGGAAAGAGTTTAGGCTTTGCTTTTGCCGTTCGCTTCCTTTTCTAATATAAGTCTTAATTCCCCTTAGCTGCAAAGTAGGAATACAACATTAGCTTCTCCTTCAGAGAAGGAGTCTCAGCTCCATTAGGGCAGGGATTATTTTCTATCTTATTCATTGCTTTTATTCACTACACTTAGCATTCTGCAGGCTACTACGTGAATGCTAATGAATGAACAATAAAACAGGGATAGGGAAAATTAAGATGAAGTGTTTTGAGGTACTTGGAGTCAAATGTAGTCTACTTCAGAAAACACTGCTTGAACATCTACTATGTTCTAGAAACATTTCCAGGAATACATAAAGTATCTTCAGAGAGCTTGCAGGCTACCGGAGGGCAAGAGAATAGGTGATGGGGCAACAAAGATCAGTTCTCTACTGTGAATGTGTGTGGAAATTTTCATATCTGTATGTGCAGTGTTAGATCTCCCCATGGACCCGTGTGTTAGGGGGTGAGGAAAAAGATGCTTTGCCTGGGTACCGGGTATCGAAAGCCACTGTGGAAGAAAAAATAAAATAAAGCAAGTTGGTCTACTTAGATCAAATGAAAGTCATGGCATGTCACCACCGAGTACCAGTTCCCACTCTCTGGAAAAAGCCCATCAGGTAACAATGCCAGGCCATCTTAAACCAACACATTTCAGTTTACAATCTGAGAAACCCTGGTCATAGCTGCAAATCTAGGCCAGTTTCTTCTTTGGCAGTAAGACTAGGAGGTGTGGATCCTCTCCAGTGGATATAGACCCACTGTGTCGCTGATCAGGTGAACACAGTCCTGGAAGGAGACCCTCATTAATCCATTTTACTAGACATGGTCAGAACTGGCTTCCACCGTAGCAAAGAGGAAATGTAGGGGAAGAAGAACCCTAGCAAAAAGTACCACGAAAATGGGCCATGCAAAATGGGAGCTGTTCTTGCAATTTGCCAGTGACCTCATGCCTGTCCCTGGGGCCAGCATGAATGCTTGCAGTACAAGTAACCTGTCTGCCAGGGTGACCTCAGGCCCTGGAGTTACAAATAAAGCCATGAACACACTGTTCTCTGGACACTTTTACAGTCTTTCCTTTCCAGGGCTTTCAGCTCTACACTTGAGATCTGCAACTTTGGCTCTTTCTTTACTGTGATCCTAACAAATTATCCCGATAAATCATGGTTTCCCCACCAAAGAAATGTAAATATTTTTTAAAAACAGAAACATACCTCTAAATGCCAGTTTTCAAAGCCCCCCACCCCCACTTCATCTGTAAACAAAGAAAAAAATCTAATTAATTTCCTAAGCATTATTTGAATGGTATAAACCTCAAGTTTCTGTTAGATCAGTTACAAACCATGGTTAATTAAGCAGGAAATGATTTCTCTCCAGTAAGTAGTAAAGCTAAATCAAAACAGTTAATGTCATCAATTATACCCAGAAACACATCAACTCTTTTTCTGAGAAAAACTCTACCAATAAGGATCAAACTGGATGAATGACTGTATAAAATAAAGATGCTCCCCCCCCCAAGAAAAAAAGATGATCCTCTACTAAAATTATGCAATTTTAGGTTCAAAGGAGATTCAATGTCCTCAAATACAGAAATACTGTTTTATGCTCAAGGCTGTGAATGCAGTGTTAAGAGCCTGCATGGTAGACTCAGATCTGGGGTTTAAACTCCGTCTCTACCATTTACCCATCACTGGACCTTAGGCTCACCACTGAAGAATAAAATATCCATTGGAGAGCTACTATGTGAATTAAATAAGATCATACACACACACACACACACACACTGCACAAAATTCAGGATACAGTAGGTCTTAATATTACTACAATCCCTTCCACAACACTGTCAACAAATGCCTGATTTGTCTCTTTGAAAACTTGTGTTGACAAGAAAACTGTTTTCTTAAGAAGCAGCCCATTTCATTTTCAGATCACTTACTATTAGAACTTTGATCTTAGAAGAAGTTTAGCTCACTGACATGGATCAAGTCTACATCTTCGTTCCCATAACTGCCCTTCAAACACCAATGACCCAGAGCTTTTATAGGCACAAAATATGGCAGAGGCTTTACAACTCTCACTATAGACCCATCAGCAGAGCCCGAAGAATACATTAGCTTTGCTACCAGACACCTCAGTATCTAATACAGGAAGAAACCCAACTTACCATACCCCTAAGTGTTTGTCCCATGTTAGGATTTATAGTCCTGTCTTCTCTTGGTCACTACACATGCAGTTGGCATTTGGAACCCAAGTAAACAGCTTTTCATGTGTTCCTCCTAAGTGCCATCTTGTTGGAGCAAGTCCATTGTTTTAGCTTGTCCCATTAGATTCTGATTCTGTTGTTCAGTGTACTTCCCCCTGTGCTATGACACCAATAAACTTTCTTCACATACCTTCAATACCGAAACACATTAAAATGTTGGAAAGGCCAATGTCAAACAGATCTTGAAGAGGACCCTAGAGGTGCATCTCCAGATTTATAACAACTCCTCAGGAATAATTATTGAGCTAATAAATAGTACTAGCATTCAGTCTATATTTTTCTATCATTCCCCCATGCTCATAAATGTATCAAGAGCCTCTGACACACCCCTTGTTGAATTCCATATGTACTTAGTATAATGCATGCCTTTGTTTCTCTTTTTTTCTACTACCTCTGTCATAAAAGACTGAGGTTATTCTGTATGGCTTCTGCTTAGAGAACTTATATTAGAGTCTCATGATCACAGTCCTCTTTCTAATGATTTATATTTAATTATCTAAGAACATAATTTTAGAATCAACAATTCACAAGAATTTTGCTGTGCTTAGTTTATGTCATATTACAGAAACAATGAAAAATTGGTTTCTCATAAGCAATATGATGATAAAATACACATAAGATACGAACTGTATTAGATAAAAATACAGATGGAGAATCAGAAACATGAATATAAGTCTATGATCTACTATCTAGAAAAAGTTAATGGGTGTATGTGTAGATGGTTTTCTAAATATCTTCTCAAGTTTACAGGGCTCTCTAAATAACACTGAGTCTTCCACAGACAGGCATTCTGTACTCTCTTCCTTTTTTACGCCAAGACATTCTGTATCTTTATGAGGTTACTCAACCCATTCACTTTGAGCGCAAGGAAGTTAGCACCTGCCACAAGGGATCAAAATGTGAAATATAATGAGGGAGCCCTGTGATAAGTGCCTGACCTTAGCAAACAAAAATAAAACCCCTAAGAAAAAGAAGAAAATGCAGCAATACACAAACCAGAGTACTGTGTGGCTCTAAACAGAAGCAATTAAAGTTCCATTCTATAGTAAACAGTAGTTGAGTGTGTGATTCAAGGAGCAGGAATGCCAGGAGACGTCAGGGAACTCCCTTATTGCCCCATCCGTATGACACTATAACATGATAGTCTCCATTAAAAAAAAAGTCAACCAGCCATCTTAGTGATAGGAACCCGGGGCCCATTTCTCATCTGACATAATACTTCACGGATCAGGTCCAAAAACAATGCAGGGCCCTTGAAATCAGCAGGAACTCGGCCCTCTGATCCATGCCAAAGAGCAAGATGAGAAATGGGGCTGGTATAAATATTCATTGGGAAGATATGGCCAAACTCCTTGTGCTGTGTGTCTAGTGCAACTCAAAACTGCTCCACCTGGTCCCTTCTGGCTCCCTCATGTCTATCAGGGGCTGGCAGCTGGAAAGCAGGCTGAGCCTTAGAGATCTTTTAATTTGTAAAGCACCAGAGAGGCAGGCAGAAGGGATGACAATGCATACGCTAGGTTTCAATTACAGGGCTGTCTTTTCCCCAGGTGGAAGGCTACACTGACTACAGAGAATTCAATGTCTCATCTATTAAAGGTTTCCTCAGGAAATGTTTGGTCCTTTGCAAATGCTGGGGATATAATGTTCATGGTCAGCCCTCTTGACAAAAATCTTGGCAAAATATATCAAGCACACTGAATACTTTGTTGGGCTCCCGTGCAATCTTTACTTTTCTCTCATTTTCCAAAGTAAAATCATTCTATAACTTCTGCCTGGAAAAATACAGATGGCTGCCTCTAAGTTCAGAAATAGGTTGCTATTTAGCCTATAAAATGTAGGATGAGAGAGGCTTTGAGGTCACTATCCCATGAATCTTACTTCCAAGAAGGTTTTTAAATATTGCATAAACTTAGATGTGTTCCAACCATTAACATTTAAGGGGAGAGCACACATTGTTCTAAATTTAAAGCACTTGCCCAGTTCCTAAAAGCTGGAAAAAATATACTACAATGTAATTATTTCTTTATAATAAAAATGTCATAATATTATTAAGTTTTAGGACACTCACTTCAGTAATCTGTTGTAATGTGTCAGCGATGAGGCATTGGCTGTGCCCCATATTCTACCTGCTATGAAGCAAGGTTTACCAAATACAAACACATACACAATGAAGGGTTGACTAGGGTCTACTTGGTTGTTTCTATATGAGAACTTACTGTGCTTATAATTACAACTTGATCTTGCCATTTATTAGAGTAGATCTGTCAGTTCTAATATTTGGATAAATTTCTGATGTGGGTCACTTTATTTTTATTATGTATTAAAAAGGAAAAGAAGTTGTATTTATTTTTAACTCTCTGAATTTCACACCTGCCCCAGAATAGGCACATCTCCCCATGGCAGTTAGAGCTTTGCAAAACCACCTCAAACTTTTCAAAACCTTCTAATGCCACCTCATCCTTCTTTTTTTCTTTAAAGATTTTATTTATTTATTTGAAAGCAAGCATGCATATGAGTGGGGGGAGGGGCGGAAGGAGAGGGAGAGAGAGAGAAAACCTCAAGCAGACTCCCTGCTGAGCAGAGAGCTCGGCACAGGGGCTTGATCTCATAACCCTGAGATCATGCCCTGAGCCAAAATCAGGAGTTAGGCTATCAATCAACTGAGCTACCCGAGTGCCTCATCCACCCCATCTTTCTTAGAGTAATTCCCAAATTCCTAACTGGTCTGAAGGCCTACTTCCTCACACGATACTCCAATGCCTCATTTCTCTGATCCTGGCTCCTAGTGAGTCCCCTCACTCATGAAGCTCCTCCTCCAGCCTACTCTATCCCATCTACCTGGCCCTGACCACTGGTCTTCAAACATGCTCAACAGGCTCACAGAGCAGGACCTCTGCACTTGATATTTCCTTTATGTGGAACACAGTTCCCTCCGGCCATCCTCCTTTTCCTGTTTCTCTGCTCAAACACTTCCCTTCCTATTCAGAGAGCCCTTTCCCATTCTCCTTATAAAACAGCAACACTCCTACCCAATAATTGTCTCCTATACCATTACATAGCTTTATTCTTCTTCAAGGCAATTATCTTCCCTGACACAGTATATAATATATTAATTTATCTGTTAATTGTTTACAATGTATGCTCCGTGAGAGAAAGGGAGTTTTTGTTCATTGCTGTATCTACAGTGCTAGAACTGTATGGGTACATAGTGATTGTTCAATTAACAGTTGTTGACTATGTGACTAAATGATTCATGAATTTCACCTGACTGACCTAGTTAGTTCTAATCACTTAGATTTTATTGCAATATTACTGGTCTTCTGTGGCATAGTTTTATTGGTGTTTAGAATCAAAACTCTAATAAATAAAAAAATACAGTTCAAGTATGAAGAATTTTATAATTTGGCAGAATCTCTGTATTTTTTTACTCTTAAATTTGAAGTACAGAATAAGTAATAATTATTTTATGAGTGCCTAGCATGCAAGAGGCATTACTTTCTAACATTTTAACAAAAACATAGTTTTGCCTGAAATGAAACATTTTCTTGCATTCTTTGCAAAACACAAACTTTAAGAGGAAGTGTCTTAGGCTGCTATAACAAAATACTACAGGCTGGGTAGCTTATAAACAACCAAAATTTATTGCTCACAGTTCTGGAGGCCGGGAAATCTAAGATCAAGACACCAGCAGCATTGAGTTCACTGGTGAAGACTCTATTTAGCTCATAGCTAGTGCTTTTCCACTGTGCCCTCACATGGTGGAAGGGCCACGGATCTCTCCAGAACCTCTTTTATAAGGACACTAATCCCTTTCTTTTTTTTCTTTTTTTTCACTAACCCCTTTCATAAGCGCTCTATCCTCAAGACTGCAGTACCTCTCAGAGGTACCACCTCCTAATACTACCATCTTTGGGTATTAGGATTTCAACACACCAATTTTAGGGGGACACCAGCATTCAGACCACAGCACCAAGCACTGAGGCAAAAAGTAAAAATATTCTATTTTCAGTCTTCAAATAAAACTTTTTGAAGCCTCAGTGCCGTATAACATCTACAGTCTCTCCTAAACATAAGCATTTCCCTAAAACATAAATAATAACATTCTTTTCTTTAAAACATTTCTAAAATTCACCAACTGTAGTATTTTTTAAAAAACAGCTTTATTTTTCTCTCTTTAAAGTGATGAAAACTCGAGAACTTGAGAAGTTGACAAAGTTCATGCAACTGGCACTGGAAGAGCCTACATCATACATCAGATGCTGATTAGGAGCTACTGACTAGGCTTCAAAACATTTAATTGATAATTACAAAAAAAAAAAAAAAAGCAAAAACAAAACAAAACATTCCTGCTACTATTTTCCCCCTCTGGCTGCTTGTCATTACTCTTCCTTTCAAAGCTCAGTCTTCAAACTGGCATCAGTGCTTCCTCTCCCCTCCTTACCTCAGCCTCCCTCCACCTCAACCAGTATCCAGAGTCTATACAGTTATTAGCATCAACTACTAATTACTAATGGGCTTTTTGAAATTTTTTTTGTCAAGTCTCACTTGGACTCTCCGGCATTTCACAATGTTAATGACTTCTCCTGAAACTTTCTTCCTCTTAGGCTTTCTTCATACTTTCAGAGTGATCCTGTTGCTTGGTTATGGGTTCTCCATTTACGATTTCCTTTTACCTAAAAGAAATCTCCAGTTTTGTTCAGGTATCATTTCTCACCAACAAAGAGCAGTGCCTTGGGGAAAGCTAAATCCACGCTCAGCTCCAGGAGATGGCAGTCTAATTCTTCTCCCAAGTTAATGACTGTCTCAGGAATCCTAAATCAGGTATATTTGTGCTGTCAAGGGTTCAGAAGTAGCCAAAGCAAAAGCCAATGAATCACTGAAGTAATAAAGTAGAACACAGGAAAAAAGAGAGTTTGCAAACTAGGAGCACCCAAGCCAAAACTTGAAGTGAGGCTAAAGGGTGTATTGTTACAAAGTGGCTTATCTAGTGGAAAAGCAAGGCTTGTATTCTTCACGGTGATTGGTTACAATATTAGAATTCTCTTAAATGATAGGGAATTGATCCGTTACCTCATTTCAACCTTGGGAAACAGTTCAAGTGTTGCTTACAATTTCTAGAGGTATCAACAAGAAATGACCCAGGTCAAGTTAGCCTTGCAAAATAAGCTAAATCAAGCTTTATTGTATGAAAAACTGGTTCTGTCTGCTTGGGGAATTTTCAAGGCTGGTCCCTGTTTGTTTTTTATTTTAATAGTGCCAAAGGGACGCAAGGAGTACTTTTGCTGGAGACTTGTGGTAAGCTCCTCTTGTAGGAGAGCTTCCAGATCCAAACTGCTTCTTTGGCTGGATGTGAATGAGGAAGCACATAATCCTGATCCCTACAACCCATCATTCTACTGCCAGAGGAGAAACAGACTTAGGGCAAATCCAAGACTGGATGGCAGAGCAAAAGAAGACAAAGGGAACTGGTTTTCTGATGAAATTATTGAGCTCCTTGATCAACCACACCCAAGGCCATTTTACCTCTGGAATTCTGGTTATGTGATCCAATAAATTACCTTATTGTTTCAAGCTAGGTGAGTCAGCTTCTCTATTACCTGCACTTGAAACCATTTTTACTGATACAACTACCCTTTCCCGGTTTCTTGACGTCACATCTGACCATTAGTTTTCAGTCTTCTTTGTGGCTCATTCTTGTGTCCTCTTAATCTTTTGATGTCCAGAATCTTACATAGCCTCAGCCCACATCTCATCTCACTCAGGTGAACACCCTTCTGGGAATTTCCACATGTATCTGTGTCTTTGACAACTATTTTTGTTGTTGTTGATCAATTCAAAAGCCACCCCTCCTCAGCCCACATGTCCCTTCTAAGCACTGGATCTTATTTACAATTCTATACTGTCATCTCCACAGGGATTTACACAGACCCTCCTAATAGAATATGTCCATAGCGGGGATCCCTGGGTGGCTCAGCAGTTTGGCGCCTGCCTTCGGCCCAGGCATGATCCTGGAGTATGGAATCGAGTCCCACATCGGGCTCCCTGCATGGAGCCTGCTTCTCCCTCGGCCTATGTCCTCTCTCTCTCTCTCTCTGTCTCTCTCTGTGTGTCTATCGTGAATAAATAAAATCTTTAAAAAGAAAAAAGAATATGTCCATAGCTCAGCTCATCATTCCCATTAAACCTACTTAAACTCTTACCTTGAACTATACTATTGGATTGGTCCCTTAAACCAGAATCCTAGGTGATATACTCAAGCCTTCCATCTTTAGAGAGCTCACCAAATACCCTCAGTGCTTCTGCTTAAAAAGATACCGAGGTATTTACTCCTTTTTATCCTAATCACTACTTAAATTGGGTTTTTGTAATTCTTCACCTAAACGTTTTTTATAGTATACACTTCTCACACTGAATCAGCAGTTCGCGCCTTCATTCTTTGGTGCTAAGTGCTCTATAACTATTCTTTCACTGATTAATGAACAAACAGCTGCCAGGTTTTTCTGTTTGTTTGTTTTTTCCTCCAAATCATCCTCCAGACAATCATCAAATTATTTTTCTCAAATGAAAAATACAATCATAACTACACCACTTCCCTTCTTAAATACCCTTCCCATTGCCAAAAATGAAAAAAAATCTCTACTGGCTTAAGTTCACATATTTAATAAACCTCTACTATATGTCAGATTTTAGGCTAAGGACTTTGAGAGTGTGAGTTATTTTCTTATTTTAAAAATTATAAATGACCTTAGCCATGACAAAATTTTGGTATCCTCACACTGCTCTGAATCCAAGAACCAACATCTATTTTTACTCTGATAGACTATTTCCATACCATTTTTATGCTCTATCTAAATGTGAACTAGGATTATTCTAAGTTAATTACAATTTATATTACTGCATAAAAATTCCAGGAAATATGATTAGCTAGTTGACACTGTCATGTACAGAAATTCGTACTTTTCAGAAGCTTCTCTAAAATTCAAAATTTAGTCTTTTCCTCCCCGCCTCCTTGAAGCTTGGCTGCCATCATGAATGATACAGTAACTATCTGGACCAGGAAGTTCATTACCAACCAACAACTACTTCAGTGGAAACAGATGGCCATTGATGTTCTTCACCCTGGGAAGGCAACAGTTGTACCTAAGACAGAAATTCAGGAAAAACTAGCCAAAGTGTACAAGACCACATCCAGATGTCATATTTGTATTTGGATTCAGAACCCATTTTGGTGGTGGCAAGACAATTGGCTTTGGCATGATTTATGATTCCTTGGATTACGCAAAGAAAAATGAACCCAAACATAGACTTGCAAGACATGGCCTGTATGAGAAGAAAAAGACATCAAGTAAACAGTGCAAAGAACACAAAAACAGAATGACGAAAGTAAGGGGGACTGCAAAAGCCAATGCTGGTGCTTGCAAAAAAGAAATGAGCTGGCGATTGGACAACAGAAGGAGTAAAGATTCTACAGTGGCTTTACCTGTGGTGGTTGTGCAGATTTTTCATGAGAGGATTAATAAACTAAGAATGTTAAAAAATAAAATAAAATAAAATTCAAAATTTAAATACTACATTTTAGATAAATGAATATGGTTATTTGCTGGCCTTGTGATTCCACTTAAGAAATTAGCTCTGAAATCTCACATTCTTTAAAATTCAGAAATCACTCAAATTTTTCATATTTTCCTAAAGTTATTTTTTTTCCTGAAGAGAGATGTTTTTAAAATTTTTTTTATTTTTATTTATGATAGTCACAGAGAGAGAGAGAGAGAGGGAGGCAGAGAGAGAAGCAGGCTCCATGCACCGGGAGCCTGATGTGGGATTCGATCCCGGGTCTCCAGGATCGTGCTCTGGGCCAAAGGCAGGCGCCAAACCGCTGCGCCACCCAGGGATCCCCTGAAGAGAGATTATTTAAATCCCCACCAAGTCATACACAATTCCATATCTTTGTTAATTTATTTGACAAATTCTGGGTGCCTAGGCCTTTGGTTTTCCTTTATGAACAAAATGGATACAAATTGACTTCTGTGGAGACTGCATTCTAGCATGGGGTAGGGGAGAAGAATAAATATTCCCTTATATGGCAATCACTATTCACTTTGAAATCTTTGCTATGGGTTATTTCACAGGAATAAAAAACAGATAAAAGACATTAAGAATATTTTAGCTGGGAAATTACAACTTGATAATCAGACATTTAAATCTTACATTCATCTATTCATATGTACTGAGCATCACAATCTGAGTTACTCACTTGTATTCAGACCCAACGTATTTATTGAGCACCTACTAGACATTTGCCATTGTAGTTGTTAGTAGATTCAAAGGTGGTAAAAACACTACGGCCTCCACACTCTGTGATGATGGTCACAGTCTAGGAAGTGAGATGGAATGACTGCACAGTGCAGGGCAGTGCTGTGGACATCGGCAGTATAGATGAGACATGATTCGTTTCCTGGGTTTTGTGTGAGTGCAGACACCCATGCATGCAGAGATAAAAGAAGGGATCAAAACTGAGTTCTGAGGTTATTCTCCCCCAAATTAGTGAGGAATTCTGGAGGATGGGAGGACAGGCTGACTCAAAGGCACAGATGTGGGAAGTGGCATAGTGTGTTCAGGTACCTGCAAGTAGTAAAATATTTCTGCATCACAGATGTCAGGGAGCAGGTGGTGAAAAGCAAGGAACTCCTGGAGGTCTATGCTGAGGACCAAATTGCAGTCCACATGCAGAGAGGAGCAAATGGAGATCTGGAAGCCACAAAGATGCAGGGACAGGATCATATGTTAGAAAGATGAGCATGTGGAAACTGAATCTGGGTAGGGGAAAACGAGTCAGGGAGGCAAGATGGGAGCCTGCTGGCGTGCTGAGGTGGGAGATGGGTAGACACACCACAAAGGGTGATGCACTGAGGGGTATTTACATGTCTGATCCTCAAGTTGTAAACAAAAGAACAAAACTTTAGTTGGATGTTAAATTCCTAGAACTTGGAAACGAATCAGACGTGAAGAGAGGGACATTTCATAGAGATAACTAAGGCTGAGAACCCAGTGGTTGGGAAAAGGATGGAACAAAACAGGAACAAAAAAGGAAGATATTGTTTTCAATGAAGGGGAAGTGATGATAGTATAGCTTTGAGGGAAAGGAAAGACTTCCAAGGATGACGGACCCCTTGGCATTTGGGTAAAAGAGGCATATTATGGATTTCAGTTCAGTTCAATCACTCCATGCACTTTAACTTTTTTTTTTTTTAAGATTTTATTTATTCATGAGAAACACAGAAAGAGAAGCAGAGACATAGGCAGAGGGAGAAGCAGGCTCCTTGTAGGGAGCGCAATATGGGACTGGATCCCGGACTCCAGGATCATGACATGAGCCGAAGGCAGGTGCTCAATCGCTGAGCCACCCAGGTGCCCCACAATTTAACTTTTTAAGGTTGCCTGCTTTGTTTTCCTAATTAGCTTTTAAATTTGCCAAAAGATATCTACTTCTTATACCACATAATTACTGAATACTATACATGCCAGACCCTGTCCCAGTATATATATATATATATATATATATATATATATATAATAAAATTGTATTATAAATAACATTGTGTGTATATATATATGTTGTATATATTACATAACATATTATACATTATATGTGTGTGTGTGTTTGTGTATAGTCAGTCAATTAAGTAACTGGAAACAACACAAATGTCCACTACAAGGTGAATGGACAGACAAGCTAGGTATCAGCACCTAGTAGACTACTGCTCAGCAATACAAAGGAATGACCTGATCCATTGACAGATGCTCACGACATGGAGGAATTTGAAAATAATTATGGAAGGACGTCTGTGGTTCCCACGAGACGGGAGGTGGGGAAGAAGGTGTGTGGTAGAAAAAAAAAAAAAAGAGGTAGGAATAAACTTTTGGGGCAATGGATAAATTAAGTATCTTGGCTGTGGTGATGGGTTCACTGGCATGAACCTATGTTGAAACATCAAACTGAATACTTTTTTTTTTTTTCAAACTGAATACTTTAAATGTGCAAGGTTAAATGTACCTAAGAAAGCTATTTTTTTAAGAAAGGTATTTTTTAAAAATAAAATAATAGGTATATTTATGTGGTGGATTATGGGTTAATTTTAATTTTTTTCTTTTTACATTTTAAGCATGATGCTAGAAAACCATATTACCTTTAAAATAAAATTCATTTTAAAAATGATAAAAAGTGCACTGGTCAAGTACTCAAGTAATCCTAGTAATCAGGGAACTGCAGCTTTAAACAACAGTGAAATATTGTATCAAGCCCATCAGACTAACAAAATTACAAAATCAGAGAAGGTCAGATGTCAGCTAGAATATGGTAAAGCAAGTAATTCTCATACTTCGGTGGGAATATAAATTGGTATAGCTAATTTGGAAAGAAATATTGTGATATCTAGCAAAACAGAAACTGCGTTTCTACTAATGACTGCAGGACCAGTTTTCAATTTTCCATAATTCTAATAACTGGTGCCATTGAGAGGAATGAACACACATTTGATGTATTCTGTGTGAGTGCTGAGATTACAGATTTTCACAGTTCAGCTCGTCCCTCCTAGATTTCTCTCTTCAGTCTCTCTCCCCTTCCCTTTCCCTGGTCCCCCACCTCACTGACAGTCTCACTGCAAACCTTCCAGTCACTTCACCGTCACCCCCGAAATCCTTTACCTCTTAACAGCTCCTTTCTCTTCCCCACTTCCCCCCCGCAAACACCCAAAAATGGCTGAGCAGGGATCAGAAGTGACATGTGAAGACATATCTCTCCTCTGAAATGGGGACAGTCCAACAGTGGCAAAGTGGGGAAGGAAGAGCCAAGGCATCCAGTAAACACAGCAAGGAAGGTAGGGAAGCCTTTATGGGGCCGGCCAAGGCAGAAACCTCAGTTCCACGGGCATTCTGTCTGGAGGCAATGAAACACCCAGAAAGCAGCAGAGCAAGAGGGACAGTAATGTAATTTTAAAACTTGTAGCTATTATTTTTTATGGAGATGTTTTAGATATTTAATAGTGTCACAAAATGTTTTTATTGATGTATACATTCTGATACTTTAAAATTCTATTATTAATGCTTGTATTACAGGATAATGCTGAAGTGCTTAGCTGTCATTTGCTGTGGTACACCAAACATCACGCGTCAAGTCCCCAAATTCCTCTTTTCTGTTTCAACTCCAGAAAAATTATCCCATAACATTATTTGCTTATGAGAGTAAATGATTAGAAACAACTTAAATGTCCACCTAAAAAAGGATGCATAGATTATTTGGATTATATAAATGCTACAGAACATTATCCAATGTTTATAATAAATGAGCTAGAGCTACATGCATTAATATGGATACAGAATATAATTTTAGGGGAAAAATAGGCCACAAAACCAAATATTGTTTTATATTCACATGGATTTCAAAAACTGCCCATGTTATATATTATTTCTAAATTTATAAATATGTAGTAAGATACAATGCATTCATGATAACAACAGCTTCTACATTCAGGACAGTATTTTCTCAAGGACAGAAAATACATATCTTAGAGGAATACATAAGGATCTTCAGCAGTGTCTGTGTTTACTTTTACCCCCCCCCCTTTTTGTGGGGGGGGGGCAGGGGGGAAGAGAAAGGAGCTGTTAAGAGGTAAAGGATTTCGGGACTGAGGGTAAAGTGACTAGAGGGTTTGCAGTGAGACTGTCAGAGAGGTGGGGGATCAGGGAAAGGGGAAGGGGAGAGAGACTGCAGAGAGAAATCTAGGAGGGCAAGCTGAACTGTGAAAGTCTGTAATCTCAGCACTCACACAGAATATACACAACAAGTGATGTAAACTGATGTTAAATGTCATACAGATCAGGAGTGCATATAAATATATACAAGTGGATAAAAAATAGTTTTATTCCCTTTCACCCCAAACTGATCGGTACCAAAACGATTTCATATTTTCTACTAAAAAAAATGTCAAGACAAAAAAGAGCTTGGAGACATACCTTTAAAACTCCATTATAATGGAAATTGTGAACTGTTCAGTTATAATACAGGTAATTACAGCTGACTAGGTTTCTGAACTCACATCTCATGTATGAATTTATGAACACTAGGAAAGTGTCTCAGTTAAACTGATAATGTACATGGTTCAGCTTCTGAAAATGAGAATGTTTTTACAACTAAAGCTGAGCTCGAATTCAGCTTTAAGCAAAACAACAGATAAGCATGGTTTCAATCCCTTACCATAATGTACCACCCAATTTCAGAAATCTCTGTATTTTGCAATTCGATTTCTCTGTGTCACATCAAAGTGAGGTAGAGCTTTGGGGACACCCAGAGAAATACTGCCTGAAGACAGAGACAGTAAATGAAGAACAACTCGGCCACTCTTGAGAACCCATGCTAAATAATGCCTATTGTAGCCAAATTTTAGGCATGTGGAATAAATTCAAAACATTGTGGCTTGCCACAAACTCAGTATATTAAACCTCATCCCAAATGAGATGTTACTTGATTTATTTAGACTCCTTGGCATGTGTGGATTAATGTGCTGGCAGTCTGAGCAGTTCTTCTTCCTGGGTTCTTTCAAGAATTCTTGGATAGAAGAGCTAAGCTAATTTGAATGACATTTATATGGGAATATGACTCCAGGTGCAATTATAATCAGCATGTGGTAGGAACAGTGGTGGAGCTTTCTTCTGCTGAGCACATCTGCCCAGAGGGAAAAGCAGAAGCTCACTCTGACCTGTCTCTTAAAGGGCTGCACTCGATGGAGCCTTGTCTTCCCTGCAGAGGCGGTACAGCCTACAAAAGAGCCAAATGGAGGGATGAAGAACGGAAGGCAGGTTTTCTTTTTTTTTATTTATGATAGGCACACAGTGAGAGAGAAAGAGGCAGAGACACAGGCTGAGGGAGAAGCAGGCTCCATGCACCGGTAGCCCGACGTGGGATTCGATCACGCATCTCCAGGATCACGCCCCGGGCCAAAGGCAGGCGCTAAACCGCTGCACCACCCAGGGATCCCTAGGTTTTCTTTTTTTAAAGTGTCTTCATTGGGCAGCCCTGGTGGTGCAGCGGTTTAGCGCTGCCTGCAGCCGGGAGCGTGATCCTGGAGACCCAGGATTGGGCTCCCTGCATGGAGCCTGCTTCTCCCTCTGCCTGTCTCTGCCTCTCTCGGTCTCTCATGAATAAATAAATAAAATCTTTAAAATAAATAAATAAATAAAAGTGTCTCCATCTCTTTTCTACAGGGAAACTTGACTTGAGGGCAGGGTGCAGTAAAAAGTAGTAAGTGAGAAGAAAAGTGAGCCAGAGAAAAGGCTGTACAGAGTAGCCTATTCCGTATGAAGTGTGCAAAGAAGTGTACTTCTTTAACTACTGCAGGGCTTGCTCATGCATCACACGGAGTGTGGGAGTCAGAAAGCTGCTGGTCGGGCCCCACAGGCTCCTGCCACCACTAGCCTTAAGTCCTGCCCTTTGCACACAGCTCAAAACGCAGTCGGGCTGCAGGGTGAGTATCCCAGCTTATAGTCACCTTGGCACAGCACAAACTTAGCACAGCTGATCTTTCTCATGCTTACAGAAGTACTGAAGTTCTCAACGTCATCAAAGTCATCCCTCCGTCAAACACTTTTTTCAACCAAAAGATAAACTCAAGCACCTACTTTGGGGGTTCTCTATTTTAAAAGTCTCGGTGGCCTGGCAGGAAAATGGCATGTCTGGCAGGCTGGGACTCTAGTCCTGCTCCACTCTTTCCCAAAGGAGTGTCATTCCTTACTGTCTATTATACCTCAATTTCCTCATGTATGGAACCAGGAAAACAGTCCTTGTTGTGCCTAACAAGGAAGGTGGAGTACAAACCATAGAGCATGTGTTTGGGAAGATGCTTTTAAAACTGTAAAATGTACAAAGCTGGAGGTGTCACAACTTCAGATTTCAAACTAGACTACAAAGCTCTAGTCATCAAAACAGTACGGTACTGGCATAAAAACAGACACATAGATTAGTGGAACAGAATAGCAAGCCCAGAAACAGACCCATGATTAATTAATCTTCAACAAAAGAGGCAAGAATATATAGTGATAGTCTTTTCAATAAATGGTGTTGGGAAAACTGGATAGCTACATTCAAAAGCATGAAATTGGACAACTTTCTTATATAACACACACAAATAAGCTCTAAATGAATCTAAGACCTAACTGTGAGACCTGACCATAGAGATCCTAAAAGAGAACACAGGCAGTAATTATTCTGACATTAGCATTAACCACATTCTTCTAGATAGGTCTCCGAAGGCCAGGGAAATTAAAGAAAAAAATAAACTATTAGGACTATAAAAAAATAAAAAGCTTCCACACAGCAGAGGAAACAATCAACAAAACTAAAAGACAACCTACTGAATGGGAGAAGATATTCACAAATGATATATCCAATAAAGGGTTAGTATTCAAAATATCTATAGAACTTATTGAACTCAACAATCAATCAATAATCCAATTAAAAAATGGGAAGAAGACATGAACAGATAATTCTCCAAATAAGACAGATAGATGGCCAACCTGAGACACAAAAAGATGCCCAACATCACTCATCATCAGGGAGATGCAAATCAAAACTTCAATGAGGTATCTCCACACCTGTCAGTATGGCTGAAATCAAAAACACAAGAAACAACAAGTGTTGGAGAAGAAGTGGAGAAACAGGAGTCCTCGTGCACTCTTGGTAGGAGTGTAAACTGGTGCAGCCACATGGAAAACAGTGTGGGAGTTCCTAAGAAAATAAAAAATAGAACTACCATATAATCTAGAAATGGCACTACTGAGTATTTATCCAAAGAATACAAAAATACTAATTTGACACACACACACACACACACACACACACACACACACACAGAGGAATGTTACTCAGCCATAAAAAAGAATGAAATTTTGCCATTTGCAACATGTAAGAGGGTAGAAAGTATAATGCTAAGTGATACAAGTCAGTCAGAGAAAGATGAATACTGTATGATCTCACTTATATGTGGAATTTAAGAAACAAAACAAATGAACAAAGACCTTTTTAAAAAGTGACAGAGAGACAAATTGAGAAACAGACTCAACTTTAGAGCACAAACTGATGGTTTCCAGAAAGGAGGGGAGGAGAGGGGGGGGGGACTGGTGAGATAGGAGATGGGGATGAAGGAGGGCACTCATCATGATGAGCACTGGGTAATGTACAGAAGTGTTGAATCACTATCCTGCACACCTGAAACTAATACAACACTGTATGTTAACTACACTGGAATTAAAATAAAAAAACCTTAATATTCTTAAAAACTAAGTTGTAAGCAAATGCAAGATATTATTTGTAATAATACAAAAATAATAATCAGAAAAGAGACCTCATATTTACAAAGCACCCCTTCCTTCCACAATCTTTATCTAACACTGGGTTATCAACATGCCATCACTTCCGCCCATTATGGATGTTGAATAATTGTTCATGGGTTTAACTTAATGAAAATGAATGATGCATGAAGTTATAGCTGTCTTCCAAAAGAATGCCTCTTAAATTATGAGAAATTCCTACACCCTAAGTTATGAGTGTTTTTTGTTTTGTTTTGTTTTGTTTTAGTGATTCTCTAGAGACTAGAATAGAACCACAGATCTCATTAGAACTTTCTTCTGCAGAGTCACTTACCTAAATACATCCCCATGGCTCCTCCACTGTGGCAGATCATCTTAGAAATGTGCTTCCCATGTGTACACTGACACTATTTCCCCCACATACACACTAAACAGGACCTCAAGCAGGAGTAATGAGTATGAGACGTTTCTGTCAAACTATCCATAATATCTTTCTTTGGGGCACCTGGGTGGCTCAGTCAGTTAAGCATCTGCCTTTAGCTCAGGTCAGGATCCTGGGGTTCTGGGATGCAGCCCCAAATCCAATCCCCTGCTCAGCGGAAAGCCTGTTTCACCCTCTCTGTCTGCCCATTCCTACTTATGTGCTTTCTCTCTGTCATATAAATAAATAAAATCTTTTTAAAAAATGTCTTTCTTTAGTGTCCACTGTATGCTGAGCCCATGCAAGGTACTCTACATATAAGATGAAGCTGGGTGTTTGTACTGCATAAAGAGATCACACCTACTCAGACCATCATGGCCAATATACTGTTAGACTGTCTCGCACTACTTTTTAAATGCATGGAAATCCTTTGGGTTTGGGTAGTATGATGTTTCAGTTTGTCTGATTCTTCTCTTCCCACGGAGAAGAGTGCACATAAAGGTAACAGTACTTATGGTGTATCTGCATGATTATTTTCAGATAACACACAATTGCCTCATTCACTCACAAATCTATATATCTGAAATCTACTTCATCTGAGGCACATTTAGTGGTTACTAAGTTTTGTAAGCTAGAATTTATTTCCTGTTAAGAATTCACAGTTTAATTAGGAAGATTCACAGTTTAATTAGGAAGACACACCATAACAATCACACATGAGAAGATGATCGTAGGCAGTGTCTGTCTCGAAGTCCCAATGATGATGTACATACAGATATATCCTGAGGAGCCCTAAGACACAGGGCCGCTGACATTCTTGTGAAGGAAAGGGATATATCACAAGGGAGGAACTTTGATAAAACACAAATGATGGGAAAAGGGAGGATTATCTGTGTGCAAACTACGTATTTCATTTTGATGTAGGACCAATAACGTTTGGGTAAGCACATGCCCTATCACAGTATAGACCTGTATGACACGTTGGTTCATGAGTATATGGAAGGGGAAATCATGCTACTGGACATTTCTCCCAGATTCTACCCCTTCTTTGTTATTTGTGAGGGTGTGCAAAGTCCACACTTATTGAAACCACATTAGGAATTAAAGAATTTGAGGAAGTACAAAGGAATATTAAAATACTATTTGATAATTCCACCCCCTATACCAAGAGGAAAAGGCCATCCCATATAACAAGTGGATATGATAAGACCATGGAACAGTGGCCCAGAGACAAGAGAGAGAAGGCAGAGAGTGATTCTATTAACATATTAGAAATTATTCTAATTACATCTAGAAATTATTGCTCTAGCTTAACTATGTTCTCTATTTTCATACAAAGAAAGTAGTATTCAATATTCTAACTTGAAAATACCAAAACTTTAAATTTTATAAAATCACAATTATTTGTAGATCTCTGATTGTATCTATTCGGTTAATCTATTTATAGTTGCCTTATTGTACCAACATTTCTCCAGCTAATCTGAAATAGAAAATATTCATTTTGAACAAAACCTTAAGTTCATGTGTCAAACCTCATACAATTTATCTTTGTACTGTCTTATTAATTATGTGTTTCAAATATATTGAGAATAAGCATGGATAGTTTACATGTGTGTTTTCTACACACTGCATATATATGTATGTGTATGTTAGGGCTCTCTGTATCATCCTAATTTTATATACGTGCTGCCACAGCAAGTACAGTATGTTAAATGTCACGGACAAAAGTCCATAGTATAATGACAATAATAACTTCCATTAATTATGCACTCAACAAATATTCTTGAGCCATTCGTATATGCAGGATGCTGCTCTGCGCACTGAATAGAGAAAGATTTACAAGACATCTAAGAGTCCAGCATAAACATAGCACAGTCCAAAGACCAGCTACAGCGGTCATACCCACATTGTGAAGAATGCAAGCTGCTATTCAGGCACCACCCTGGAGAGTCAGGCTTTTGTGCACAAACTCCAAGAATGCAGTCAACCACCATACGAACTTCACAGATTTTTGCTACGTAGTACACAGGTTCTGAACATATACTGCTTTCTCTGCAATCACTAAAGGAGGAAAAGCTCAAATAGGAAGACTACAGGACACCAGTAAAACTAATGCTACCATGCAGGAGAACATCCTCAAGCAACATGGAGTTAGCTGTCAAACACAGGCAAAAATGGTAAAGGCAAAACAAATCTGGAAAACCAGAGAAGAGGGGCTGAGGCATATGTTTTCTGAGCAGGAATACTATGCACTGCATGATAAAGGGATATAATGACATACATGTTTAAGAATCAGCCATGACAGGAAAAAAAAAAAAAAAACAGAAATGCTCTCTATATGTTCTGGACCATTAAAAAGGTTCCTGTAGATAAAGATTTTAATTCAAGAAGTATGTCTTCAAATCCCAGCTCAGCAGATCACACTAATTTGTGATTTTAGGCAAACCTTTAACTTCTCAGAACCTTACTTTTATCCATATAGTTGGGACAGTAACTTACTGTGTTATTATAAAGATTAAAGGAATAAATAATTTTTTGGTTGTTTTAATACTAGTAACATGCCTGGTTATGAATGTCTAGTATAGAATGTATCTGTGATATGCATGAAGGCCTTGTGTGTGTGCTTTACACACACACACACACACACACACACACACACACCCCTTACTCATCCAACATTCTACAGCCTATGTGTTCTATCCCCTGCAAATCCTATTAATTAGCCAACTCATCATAAGCCCTGTGAGTTAATCCTTACAACAGACTTCATACTCACCTTTTTAAAACTTTTTGTTCCTACTTACCACAGCCTAGTCCAGGCCCCCTGTTTTAGGTCTGAAATCACCATAGTACTATCCAGACCTTCTTGCTTAAACATTTATTCCTATTTTACCAACAGACCCACCTTCCTAAAATGATTTTCCTTCCCCTGTGTGTAGGTACCACACAGGTTACAGAGTGAAGTAGAAAAAGAATAGAGTGTGAGCCAAGAAATTAAGGTCTAGTTAGTCTTGGCTCTGTTTCAAGCTTAACCCAAATATGGGGCAAATCATTTACTCTCTCTGGCCTTCAGCTTCCCTTTCTATAAAATGAGTAAATTTGATCTAAATGATTTCTGGGTCTCCAACTTAATATTCTTAATTTTAAATTTAATATTCAAATGACATATCAAAAATATCATGCAAAAATCAACAGTTAAGACAACTGTTCCAAAGTACATAATGATCAGGAGAGAAACAACAGCAACAAACTGCTTTATCATTAACACACTGCTTTACCCTGCTCCATATGAGCAGCATGTATTTTTTTTTAAAGACTTTATTTATTTATTCATAGAGACACAGAGAGAGAGAGAGAGGGGCAGAGACATAGGCAGAGTGCGAAGCAGGCTCCATGCAGGGAGCCTGACACAGAGAGAGAGAGAGAGAGAGAGAGAGAGAGAGAGAGGCAGGGACACAGGCAGAGTGCAAAGCAGGCTCCATGCAGGGAGCCTGACGTGGGCCTCGATCCACGGTCCCCAGGATCACACCCCAGGCTGCAGGCAGCTCTAAACCGCTGCGCCACAGGGGCTGCCCATAAGCAGGATGTATTAAGCAAGCACCTAAACTCACCTGTATGGCATAATACCAGAGGGAAGTGGGCCTCAGCATCTCTACTCATTTCTGTGAATTTAGGTTGGATGCTACATGGATATGGTGCTTTTCCCTACCTTCCCATTCATGTGTGAGCCAGAGCATTTAGGGAGCAGAGAGACATAAGGAGAAAATACAATTTTACCTTAAGGAATGTGGTTCAAATGCCTTTTTTACCAAGAAGCTGGAGTAGTCAGACTTGGGGCCTTTACTCCCAATGCAAAAGTCTAATTGTTCTTAATGCAAAAATATAGATGTAGAAACGTCCACACATGTGTCGCTTTGCTTACCTATGATATTAATATAATATACAATACTCATAAAGCTTTATCTGGTCTTGATTTTGTTGAAATTTTATCTGAAGCCCAGTTTATTGATGTCTAAATCTCTCACTCACATTCTCCTTATAATCTACCTCAAATAGGTAAAACACATGATGTGACTTCTGCTTTTAGTGAAGGCAGACTATCGGGGAGCTCATTTACCATCTCACCTAAAACAACTTAAAAATAAACAAGATCTATGAAGCAACGGTCCTTAAAACACTGAACATCAGGCAACGTAGAACAGTGATCTGAGAGAGATGGAAGACAGATCAGGTGGGGCCTCCAGCTTTGTTTCTAGAGAAAATTTCGAAGCCATGGTGGAGAGAAACATAAGGTAGATCCCAGTGAATTGAGAAGATACTGTCTGGCACAAAGGGGACGGGCCTCCTTTTTGCTGGAGCTATGTCAATGTTACTTCTCCTGTTAAATGATTTTAATATCATCCACAGATAGAGTGGAAGACTAAGCATTTCTGTCCTTAAGAAGCTCAGAGTCTAATAGGCATATAGAAAAATAAATTTTAAAAAATTACAATATAGTTTTCTAAGTTCTCTACAATAAGGGCAAGCACATAATCATTTGAGAAAATATGAGAAGGATTTCCAGCAGCCCTGGAGGAAACAGATCAGAGAAAGGTTCTTTGTAGAGAAAACCATAAACTATGTTCTAAAATCTAAATAAAAGCTCAACAAAGGAAGGGAGGGTAATCCAGGAAGAGTGGGAACACATGTAACAGCCCAAACACGGGAATGAGCATACAGAGCATAGACATACAAGGGGCCAGGAAGGGAGAAGGTGGTGCAGAGGTCAGCAGGCTTCAGATCCTGAAGGGCCCTATACGCCTGGCTAAGAAAAGTAGATTAGTTCTGCAGGCAGTGGGGAGCCATCTATGGTTTAAATAGGAAATTACTTAATTTTATTTGTATTTTGTATAAATCATTCTTGCTAACATGTAAAAAGTGGACTGGAGGAGAAAACCAGATGCGTGGAAATGATTAGGAGACTCTGATATTTAGGTGACAGATAATAGGTAGGAGTTCAAAACTCAATAGATTCTAAAAATTCTGGGGAGGTGAATTTTTCAAATAAATTATGATTGATTAAATATGAGAGGAGAGCATGAGGAAAGCATCAAGGTTGGACATCCAGATTTCTGTGACAGAAAAAGGCACTATGATTCACTGAGATAGAAAGCAAAGAAAGGGGAGAAATTTTGGAGATGTGCATGAGTTCAATTTTGGACACGGAGGATTAAGGTGTCCAAAGGACAGGCAAGTAGAGATATCCAGCATCAATACTAAGTCTGAGGGAGAGGCTTGTGCTGGAAATAGCCATGAGGTTCACCTGCACATATGGAGTGTTCAAGCTCTGCATATAGATTAGGTCACCCAATACAATGGTAGGCAGTGAGAAGACAAACATGATAAGATCCTGGAAAGGACTGTTACTTAAGTGATAGGCATAAAAGGGGAAAACAAAAGAGACAAAAGAAAAGAAAGAATGGAAAGATGGCAAGAAAGCCAAAGGGCATGGTCTCAGGATAGTTAAAAAATGAGCTGGATTAGCACAAGAAGTTACCAATAACCTCTGAAATGGTGGGGATCCTGAACATTGTATATGGAAAGAACTGGCCTTTGACAGGACGGTGGCACTTTGTGTCCAAGTAACAAGGGTAAGAGACAAAAAAAGATGTACACGGATATAGATAAGAGGAAGTAAAGGAAATCTTTGGCCTACAGTTTTAACTTAATTTTTAATTTATCTATGAGGTGGGAGGCAAACTTCAAATGTGGGAATATGAAGCAAAGATGAAATGGAGTAAACTTAAGGAGACTGAGGCAAGTTTCAAATAAATACTACCAGAAATGAGAAAGAGAGTTATTTGTGAAACTAAGAATATTCCTAGGCAGGATGGAGGGCCTCGCTGAAAACGAAGAATGAATTGGTGAAGTTTTCTGGCATACTTCTAGTTGCTCCAGTATTTGGGGATTCCTTTTTTCATAAGAAAAAAGGAGTTTAATTGTGCTCATGGCCACCCAGCCACAATCCTGCATTTCACAACCTTCTTACATGTAGACCTGTACACAGAATGCATTCTCTCTAATAAGAGTGAGTTTAAGAAACATGTGTATTTCCAGTTGGGTTTATCCTCCTTATTCTTAACCCTACAAGCTGTGGAGAGATGGTGAGAAACAGAGCGACTTGCTGTACAGCCCCTAGTGCCAGCCAAGTGCACAGGAAAGCAGAACCAACCACCAGCCCTGGGTCACTACTGACCTCTGCAGGGTTATGTGAAAAGAAAACATCTATCTTTTTTAATTTGGGCACTTTTAGATTTCTTGGTTAGTCTGCAGTCTAGCTAATAATTAAACTAAGTCTGAAAACACTCAGAAGCCTTGAGTGCATGAGCAGAGAGGGTAGGCAGTCTTGATTTTTGCTAACAGGTGTGATAAAGAGAAAAAGGGATAGAAAATTAAGACTAAAAATGTTTTTTAATAAAATTAAATAAAAAATATAAATAAAGTAAAAAAAAAAAAAAGAAAATTAAGACTACTGGCAAGCTATTAGTTGAAAAGGTGAGCCATGGGCCCTACACCAGAGCCAGACAGGTAGTGAAGATCATTCGGAGATGACAGGTTGGGTCAAAAGACAACGTGACTTAATCAAGTCTCACGAAACATTAGGGTCACTTAACAGAATGGATGCAGACTGACAGAATCAATGGAGACTACAATACACAACCACACATGACTTTTCATAAAGAAGTTAAGCCAAAGAAGCCAGACACAAAAAAAGTACACAGCACATATAATTCCACTAACACATAGTAAAACCAGATAACATTAAACTATGACATTACAAGTAAAAAAAAAAAAAAAAAAAAAAAAAACGGATTATGGCTGCAGAGGGATCACAGTGGGTCTGCTGGAAGATGGTTACGTTGCTTGTCTTCCCTGGATGCTGATTACGTGGTGTATACATTTATAATATGGACACGCTTCTGTGTGTATATTGTACTTCAAAAACTAAATTTTAAAATTGCCCAACTGAAAAAGTACCATTTTTACTTATCAAAAGAGCAAAAGTTGTAGTTTTTAAAAAAACACAGTACTTCCCGTGCTGTGCTGGCAAGCACGAGACAAGAGCTCCTATGCGCTAGTGGTTTGATTTTAAAATAGCATAAGCTTGATAGAAAACTATCTGGCAAAATGTTTCAAGAGCTTTAAAATATGCATGACCTTTGACCTAGAATTCCATTTCTAGAAGTTTATTTTAAGAAAATCAGAAATATGAGAAGACTTATGCATAAATATATTCAATGAATTATTTATAAGAGGGGAAACACTGAAAGGAACAGAAGTGTCCCAAAATGGGGAAAATGATTACACAAACTGTCATATCCTGTGATGTGATAATTATGCAAGTAACTTTCAATCATATAGTAAAATGTTCATAATATAAAGTTTTTTAAAAAGAAAGAATAAAGTGAATATACAGTATTACAAATACCCATCAAAATACATACCGATCTGTAGTTCTCTGATAGAATTTTTGTTTTATTTTCATGGATTCTATATTTCCTAGATTTTCTTTTAAAAATAAGCAATATTTTGACTATAGATAAAAAGTCATGTCTGTGTTGCATTTTTATTTGCTCCTCTCATAAAGTTTCATATTTTTATAACACAAGTAACAACTGTGTTCTGCTCCAAAAGAATTGTCTTAACTGTTCGACTCTGAGCTGCCTGAGAGCAGGGTAGTTTTTTACTCACCTTTATTTATCCCATGGCATGTTGCAGCGAACAGTCTCTGTTCTCTAAATACAATGAATCAACCATCAAGTTCTCATCTGTTATCTTTTATTTCTATAATTGTACTATACAATTAGATAAATAGAATGTAGCACTGAACTTTTTGCTTCTGGTATTCAAAAGTAAAAATACTCTGCACAGTTTATGGTTCAGTCACATATCACACTCTATCTTCTGATTAGGCTCCAGAGGGCAGAAGATCCAGGCGTTTTGGGGGCTGGGCAGGGAGGGGCAGAAGGCAGGCTGAGGGCTCCAACCCCAGCTCTTAGGCTCCAACTAGAGCACCGCTACTTTGATCTTCTAACTCCCCTTCCCTTCCCCCAAGACTCAAGGTTGCAGGAGGTAAAATCCAACAATGCCAAGGGTGAATCAACACCTGGGGGTAATCATTTAACTGGCCCACTGGGGAACCTGAGCCCTGTTTGAAGTGGGCTGCAGGGAGCCTACAGGACGGGAGGAAAGCCAGGTCAACAGGAGGGACTTCAGGCTGCTTAAGAGAGTAGGGAGCCTTCAAGGGGAAAAGGAAGGCTCATGATTGATAGAGGAATTACGGACTTAGTTGGACAAAAAAATACAGAGGATTTTTTTTTTTTTATCTAGAAGGAGTTCTTTCACAGTCAAACTGTAATTTCTACCTTTGGGAGAAATTGCTAATTTTTATGGTAGGTGGTCAGTTTTTGAAAATTTGTGACCCAACTATTAATTACTCAATTGCCTTAATTAAGCTGGATTTACACATCAATTTAAATAATACTTTCTCAAAATGTGTATTCACTCGCTGAGTCTTCACACATTGATGTTTACTCTAAAGTTTAAATCAAACTTGGAGAAAAAGCAGCATGTAATTTATATTTAAGAAAACACCAATAACACAATCTTATCTTTTAGAAGTATCTTTTGCATGAGCATTTTATTCATATCACATTCAACAGGAGGCTTTCTAGGATGTTAATTTTTCTGTTCACTTAGACAAGTTCTGGTACATACCACTATCATCTCACTAAACTAATGAAATATATTTAATAAACAGACGTTGATAGCATAAAGGACACTAACGTCATGGTCTGGTATTACAAATGTCAGTGAATCTGCTATGTTCAACTTTTAGTAGATATGTATTGGTTCAAGTGTTTCAAAAGCTTAATAGCCCTCTATCATTAAGATGACCCTGGAAAAAATAATATAAATTTTAACACTTTAATTTTGGTTGGGAGCAGTAGATGTTTCCAAATTATATTGCCAATCCAACCTCAAATGTCTTCTTTGCCCATCAGGACCCATGCCTTTTCCATATAACATGGCAGCTACAGACCCAGGACTTATGTAAGGACCACAGACAAACTCACCAACTTCGTTTTCACTCATAATAAAATCCAGATTGGAAGAGGGGTTTTGTAAGATCAAAGTCTAGTTAGTGGAAGGTGAACTCTTTTTTCACTACTTAAAAAGGAACTGAAGCTACTCTCCAGTAGAAACGACCACACATCTCCCTGAGCCCCATCAAAAATAAAAAATAGCATTAAACCACTTGACAGTTAAAGCTGAATTTAATCCATACAACCAAGAACATACTCCAGCCTTAAGAATACCAGGGGTAGACAGCTCACATCATGACTAACATTCCCTGAATGCCAGGTATATGCCAGGCACTATCCCTAGCACCTTTGGAAAATAAACTCTTTTAATCTTCACAGAATCATATGAAGTAGACTCTGTTGTGATCCCCTCATGCTTGGATGGGGAAACTGAGCCACTAAGAAGTAAAGTAAGTTATCTAAGACCTCACAGCTAGCAAGTGATAAATCCAGGTTTCACATTAAGTCAATCTGGCTCCAGAATTTATACTTCCTACCATTAAACTTGAAACTTGATTGTTCTTCTAAGGACGACTTTTCGAAAATTTTTCTTCTTCTGAGATTCACTCAATCTAGATTCTAGAAATCAAAGATTTTTTTTCCTTTTTTTTTTTTACATCTCTACACAAATCATTCAGGAAGACAAGACTATACAGACAGTCCATCTGTAATATAACCACATAAAAGACTTCCTGGCAAATTTGAGCCCATTAACAAAAGTGCACATGGGATCTGCCAAGGAGCCAGATGCTGTCCTCCCTTGGAGGAGAAACATCTTGCATAGTTCGTCACCCAGACCTTGAGGTGGGCATTCACCAAGAAAAGACAGAAGAGAGATGGTCTGCTCACCAAAGGGTCCAAACACATGACATGCTTATTAAGAACCACTGAATCTTTAGTATGTAACAAATACTCCTTAGCAAAGTCCAAACAGCAGCACCAACACTAGAAGAAACCCTCTAAAGGTATGCACTATAGTTCTGGGACTGTTTGCATTATTTTTTTTGTTTGCATTATTAAATTAGTTAAAGCTTGTCCTAATCCCCTTTCCAGGTTAGCTCTTAATATAGGTCAGTTTTTCTTCCCCCTCTTTCAAATACTCCAAGAATCCTAAAGAAAATCAGGCAACCAAAACAAGAGCTTTTGATTTTCTGGCACTCTACCATTTGGAAAATAGACTTGAATTGCATGATAGATAGTGGTCTAGGAATTTAAGAAATATGAGTTTGGTTTCAATAAAAAATACCTTTACAAGGAAGCTGAAAAATGGAAAACAGCAGCAGTGTTTTTTCTTTTTCTCCAGAAAATCAGTAACAAACATAGAAGACCTAAATTGAATTTGAATCTACATAGAGTTCACTATTTGATTTACAAATTCCTACTAGGCTCAACTTAATTGAATTCAGGAGACTAAAATCACTGGAGCTGAGAAGATTTATTATTGAATTTTATCCATGGCATAAGGGGTCTTGGGATTACTCAAGAGTCAGGGGAGCTGGCACCCTGTGAACTGCTTCTGTTAAGCTCCCTGTAATGTGATGCCACTGGGGGGAAAATCAGGCTTATAGAGCAGGAAGGGAGTGAGAAGAACAAAAGTCCTGGTGATGTGGGAGGGTCTGAGCTTCAGGAATCTGTCTTTTCCTACCTCCATGAGGTAGTCCAATCTAGTCCAATCTTCTCCTAGTCTAAGAAACACTGACAAACAACCAACAAGACCAGATAACCCAGAATGATCTAAATAAAGCTCCTGAGATGAATACCTTTCCTGCAATTAAAAAATGCCTAGATGTTATTTAACAGTGTAGGTTGATAAAACCATGTGATAACCTATGGTTGTTAACACTGAATAATCACATGAACAATTAGCAGTTAAGAGTTGTATTAATCAGGGATGCCTGGGTGGCTCAGCGGTTGAGCGTCTGCCTTTGGCTCAGGGCCTGATCCCAGAATCCCAGAATCCCAGAATCCAAGATCGAGTCCCGAGTCCCGCATCAGGCTCCCTGTGGGGAGCCCACTTCTCCCTCCCTGTGTCTCTGCCTCTCTCTCTCTCTCTTTCTCTGTTTCTTGTGAATAAATAAATAAAAATCTTTAAAATAAAAAAAAGTTTTAATTAATCCTTTCTCTAACAAAAAAAGTGACAGCAAAGGTTTTTTTCCCTTTCTTTCTAAATTTGAGGCTATAGTATTTTATAGGTAGATAGATAGATATAAATATTATATCCAACATCTGTATGCAAAAATCTACTAATGAGAAATACAGATGATACAAGATAAAAGTCAAATAAGTGATTTACCTTCAAACGTCTGGAAAAATCAATGCCCTAGATATGTTATTCCTCCAATCAGCTTTTCTCTGTCATTATAAAGAAGCTTATTAAAAATTTTCTGCATTTCTTCCTAACTTATACTGTTCTGACAATTATAATAGAAGTGAAATAAACAAATTTCATATATTTTATTTTAATTTTGACCAGAAACTCTCTATAATTAAAAAATCATAGTTGTGTACACCTAGAAATTATATACTTTGTTAAAACATAACTGGTTTATACAACTTGATAATAATAGCTTCCAATTTGAAGATGCATGTAGGCTATGCAATCTGATGTGTACTGATGATGCAATCTAACCAATACACATGGGCATTTAGCTGAGGACAACAGAGGGTGTTGAACACCAAGGCACTGAACATCCTGACATCCTAGGACATTTTTAATGAAGAGAATTCACCAAATATACAGTGTTTCAAAGGCTTTCCAAAGCTGACCCAAAGGTTCCTTCCCAATCTTATCTTCCTTGCTTTCACAGATACTAGAGTACAAGTTATGGAGAAGCATGCTTGTATGCATGCCACTGCACAGGAGGCTCTGTTTGCATGGAACATTTCTCAGGTATTCCCAAGCCTAGAAGTCGTGCCTTCCAGGAAGCCCTGACTTTGCTCACTCTCCTTCTCTGACCAACTAGTAGTCAGTCTTTATGATACTCTTTTTTTGTGTCACTGCTCATGTATATGTCATATATCTATTATTTTGTAAATCTCTTTAGGGCAAAAACTACATCTAATAATTTTTTATTCCTTACAATATGTAGGACAGAGCCTGACACATACTAAATGCTGAATAACACCTGTTAAAGTAATGAATGGAAATATTAATGAAATATTAATAAATACTTAACATAGACAGCAACATTAGGTTTCCCTTTAGGCTTTCCTCTAGATCTAAATTGCCTGATACAGTAAACACTAGCTACATGCAGCTGTCTAAATATAAATTAATGGAAATTACAAATTCACTTACTCAGTTGCACTAGCCACATTTCAAGTATTTGACAGCCATATGTAGCTAGTAGCTGTTATACAAGACAGCACTGGTCACAGAATATTTCCATCATATACAGTTACAGCACTACTCTACAGAGCAATCAAAGTGATTCTATTAAAAACAAAGTTGAATTGTTCAATCCTAATATCACAGCCCTCCAATGCCTTTCCAGTTCATTCAGAACAAAAGGCAAGACCCCTATCATGACTTTAAGTGAGGTGCCTTCCTCCTCCATCCCAGCCCACATCATATGACCTATCCCTACCATTCTCGCTGCTCTCCAGCCAGACACAATGTTCCTAAAACACAACAACATGCTCTCTCACCTGTAGACATCTGCACATGCAGTTCTAGCTGCCTGCAGCTCTTCTCCCAGATATCTGTATGGCAGACCTCCTCATTTCCTCTGTCTAATGCTCCAAGGCCTTCCCTGCCATACAATACAAAATTATCACTCTCTGTCCCCATACATTCCCTTTCTTCTTTTCCTGCTTTTTTCCACAGTACTTAACCACCACATAATAAACACTATATTATATATTAATCTTGTTTATTGTTTGCCTCCCTCTACTAGAATGTAAACCCCAAAAGGGAAACTCACACTTATTTTATACCCTGCTGTACCTCCATCTAAAATAGTGCCGGGCACATTCTTTGCATTCAGTCAATATGTGTTGAATTAATGAATGAAGAGAATTTACCATCTATGGATAGGTAGAATATAAAAAATATTGAGGATGATTTTTATGATTCTTAAGCAAATTAGTCACCTAACTGGGACAAATGCAAGAATAAATAAGTTACTAGAGAGCCATAAGTTTTTTCAGATCAATGGTGCTTTTTGCCACCAAGATAACCATTATATTCAGTTATAACCATTTAGACTGTCTGAAGTAATTTTTATTCCAGAAGAGAGATTGCCAAAATGATGGTGATCCATTCACTCATTCACATATTTACTAGATATTTCATGACACTCACACTTCCATATGCCAGCAGATGGCTAAGAATCCATTGGAACAGAGATAGAAAATACAGCCCTTACCAACCAAAGTCCAGCTAGGGTGGCAGGGGGTCAGATAATATTTTAATACAGCATGATAAGGCCATGGCAGTGGTGAGCCTAGGGAACTAAGAGATGGGTAGGAAAGGCACCTCGAATTTATACTAACAAATGATGTTTTGGAACTGGGTTCCACAAGGCAAGAGTTCTCCACAAGAAGGACCAAGGAAGTATGTTCAAACAGAAACAATAGTATAACTAAAGGCAACTAAAAATGAGTGAGCAGGTACTGTCAGAAGAGAGCTTTAAAATAGAAGGTAATAGTAGATGTTGAATCAAGTGAACAAGGAATCAAGGTTTCCCATTTCTTCCTCCTCACATGAAGAGCCAAGGGGACTAGAAGCTGGATATAAGCAAACCACTTCATGGTATCTGATTAAAGCAGGGCCACATGTAAACCGGAAGTACTTTCCAAAACGAAATTAAAATACTTTATATTATTCATAGGCTCATATTAGCTAATTATTAGTCTCAAATATTTCATACTTGGAAAAATCTATACTATTCATGACAGCAACTAGAATTGTTTCTTATCACTAGAAGACTGTAGAAGCTGAAAATATAGATGACTTATTTTATTTAGTGTGACTCATGTATCTTTATATCTAGAGGATCTAGAATGCATTACATTTATAATGTTAAAAAAACACAGTTGTGAATGTTTTAAGAAAAATATTGAACTTAGAACCATTACTGTGAAGCCCATTGAAAGTATGGACTGTCTTTTCAGGAGAAGCACAGTGATTGGGACAAACATAGATCTTCATGTGTCACTGGCTAAATGGATGTGAATGAATTAATGGAATAAAGATTCATTGCTTCAGTAACTAAGGATGTTAACTGTTCTCTTATCACTACATAACATCAGGATTAGAAAAGAGACAATGTCTTTATGTTTCTCAACAATGCCATCTTTTTTGGCAAACCTCACTTTAAATCTGAAAAAGTTAAAAGCCTGAAAGTTAAAGCCTGTAGAAAATATCACTAAAATAAGGCAGTCAGCTATGTCATAGTTTTCACTGTCCATCAGGTCAATTTCTGTTTTTCTGTATAAACAAATGAAGAGAGTCTGAAAGGACCCTTTTTTGTCCTTTTCTGTGTCCAGAGACCCAGAATCCTGTTTATTTTCAGGTGCACCAAAACCACACCAATTATTATTTAACCTAACACGTTTTTATTTGTTTTTGCTATTTACTCTATATACTATTAGTGCTTCCTGTTACTCAAACACATAAGCACAGAAATAAAAGTCATAAAAAATAGCAACAGAAACAAAAAAAAAATACACCTGGTGCTGTTCTAAGTCCTTTCGTTTCATGAATATAAGCCCCATGACAACTCTGGATGGCAGGCACTGTCAGGATCCCCAGGACAGAAGTGCCAAAACAGAGACACCCACCTGGAGGTTAAGAGAAAGGCCGAGGTGGTGAAGCAGAGGCCATGGTCTTTGTTTGTCTGTCTCCAGGGCCCAGGTGCTTCACCACTGCACAATGCCATTTCTCAAGCACACAGTAGAAGGTATTTATTTGTAGTAGAAGTTTCACAATTAATAATGGTATCAAATAATTAACAGTTCTACAACCCATTCTCCCTAATTCCATTGACCCCGTCACTTGCTACCCTCTCTCTTATTTCTCTATAAACATGATATTTTGTTATACTTTCAAATGGACTCATTCTATTATTCTGGTTTTGAATTCTAACATAATCCTAATTATTATTGACTGAGCTAATATATAAATACTGTACTGAGCAATGGCTCAGAATTTTTACATAAGGGACTAAAAAGAAGCAACATCTCCTACTAGGCATGCCTTGCTGGCATCTTTATATTGCACTGATCCCTGAATCATGAGACCAAAGAGGCAAGCATCTGATTCCTAATTATGGTTAAAAATTTCCACCAAAATGCTTCATCAAAATGAATTTGCAAAGGGAAAAATGGACTAAACCATTTCAGTACACATTTTGACATTTGTGTTGATAACTAGTTTCACTTTAAGTTTCCAGATACTTAAGTAGATTCCCACTTTGGAATGTTTTCATAATACTGTGTTATTTTATGAATGGTACATTTTTAGAAATCTGAAAAGAATAAAAAAGGCAAGTGCTATATTCAGAGAGGTATTACTAACTAATGAGTAACTAATTTAATAAGGACAACATAAGAAGAGCCTGCCACTCAACAGTTTAACAGATATACCAAAGTACTTTTCCCTAATAAGATATTTTTGGAGAAGTTTTAAGAACGGTCATTAGATATCTTTCTGCATCATAATGCAATCTGTGGAAGGTGTGCATGTTAGACACACAAATACACAATAGTATAAACAAGATATACGTGTGTGCATGTTCCTGTGTATGTGTGTGTACATGCCCATATGTAAATCCTCTCTCCCAAGAATATATTCCTCCCACTCCCAAGACTTATATGGATAATTTTGAAAAAAAAAAAAAAAACAAAAAACATGTCTTTGGTAGAAATTTTGCAACAGGTGGGTAAAGGAAGATCTTCTCATAGCCAGTAGAGATGGTTGGTCGTAACATGGTGGCTCCAAGATCTTCCCTCTCCTTCCCTTACTTCACTGTGATTACTTCTCAAAGGTCAGAAAAAGCAGTTCAGTCCTTGCCGTTCCCACCCCACACACATACCATGGCACTGTGGCTGCCTGGCATCATTTTCGTATCTGCTAAAACTTCAGGTTTCTGATAATAGAGTGAGGCATGCTGGAAAAGACCCTCTGTTCAAGCTGCTTATTCCTAGGAAGGCTGAGTCCTGGATTCTGCTGCCACGCTGCAATCAGGTCAAGTCACACATCCCCAGGGCCAGTTGTGTACACTGAGAAGATAACAGCCACCTCTCGTGGAATGTTTACTCTGTGTCAAACATTGAACATACTATCATCTAATTTAGGCTTAATGACAACACAAGAGGAAGGCACCAATTCTCTGGGGTAAAGAGGCTACGAAACTTAGAGGTTAGTAAGTAAGGGAATTATATGTGAACTCAGATCTTTTTGTGTCTAGAGTCTGTCGACTGTTTGATATTACTTTCTAAGAAGAGAGTGTTAGAACAAAGTAAGAGAACTCCAGTTATAACCCTCTCAGTGTGATCCAAAAACCAAAACTGACCATATGAACCACTGCATTCTTACATAGAGGTTAGAAGTGATTAGAATGTATGCCCACTAAGTAAGATAAAGTCTATAATTTAACATAAAATGGGCAGATGTGATCTGAAGTGGGTTTGAACCCAAATCGCAATTTAGAACATCTCCAGGGTATTTTAAAAATAGCACTGTTAGAAGGTAGGGTAACAAATACTTTGTACTATCATCCATGACTTAACTGTGATAGAGCTTTCAACATGACGTTCAGGGTGCAGACTGTATTTTCATGGATTTTGGTAATTAAAAATCCTTATATTAACACAGAATGTTTATGCAAGGCGCTTGCATGGAATTGTCTAACCAGTATCTGCATCATTTTAGTAATGATGTTGTTTTATACATAATATAGATTAGATATGCTTCATTTTTATATGAAACTTTCTTTTTTAAGATTTTATTTGACAGAAAAAGAGATCAGAAAGCACAAGCTGGGGGAATGGCAGAGGGAGAGGGAAAAGCAGGCTTCCCGCTGAGCAGGGAGCCCGATGGGCCCTGGGACCCTGGTATCATAACCTGAGCTGAAGGCAGATGCTCAACCAACTGAGCCACCCAGGAGCCACTTATATAAAACTTTTAGAGAATACAGAAGCACAAAAAAACTTAGAAATGAGTAGGTAATATGCTGCTATTATGATGTGTAATTTCAAAAACATAAAAAGCAATGTCAGAATAAGGCAAGGAATCTGATGAATATTATGAAATTTGGAAATACTAGTCCATATTTTTAGATCCAACTGCTTAATTATTCCTTCCATGTTTCCCAGTAATGATACAAAACCTCCTCTTATTATTTTCTCTTACTTAATTCCTTTAAATTATAGTGGAGCTTTATATACTGATGTTAAAACAATTATCTTCCCATCAAAATTATTTTAAGAAACCTACTCTGGAAATCACACAGGCATGTTGCCAATTTATCCATGTAATGTGGAGGAGAAAAAAATTCTGTTAACATTTTTTAAAGTCAGGAAACTACTTTTAAAGCCAGAAAAATACAAAAGTATTGCCATTTAATGGGAACTTTGTTTCATGTCACAGCATAGACTCCTGCCAGAATTCTATGCTATATAACTATTTATATTTTGATTTTCAGCAGATGTAGTCAAAGTTGACAACATTCTCCTGTGAATCATTAGAAAATATTTTCACTGAAAACATATTCTTGATTTAAAACATAAGTGGCCTCATTTGACATTTTTTCTCAACAGCTTAGATCAACCTGTTTTTAACTCCCTAATCTCCCCCACCTTTCTGCACCACACACCAACATCTTGATGTGGTGAACTAACCAGATAATGAATAATATTGAATATTAGTTTCTCGTAGTTATCGTCCACTTGAAAGAGGGAGAAAAATATACTGAAATACTAGTTTAACAAAAGTAATTTCCTTCTGTCCCTACTGCTTCATTAGAAATAATTTATATTTGTTCCAAATTACAATCATAAAAAATAAATTATAACATTATATGTGTGGTCTGACACTGTAAAGAATTGAGCATGTATCAATTTGCCCAGAAAATCCACTAGCAAACTGAACAGATTTCCTTGGATACTGACCTGGATTTAGCATAACCTGGTATGGCACTGCTCTAAAGTTGGCACTATTCTAAAAAGAAAAGCAAAAGACTACAGACTTTGGAAGGCACACTGTAGCCAAAAGATAAATAACCATGTAGTTGGTTGTGTTCTACCTTAGACTTACTTAACTATCATCTATGTGCTTTGTGAATCCAACCCTTCTGTATCATATAACAATCATATCAGCTAAAGGAACCCTGTGCAGGTTTCTTATCTTTGTGTGCATTTTACCCATTGCAATTGGGGACAAGATTTTACAAAATATGATTTTAAACTGCAAATTGGCTCTTTTCCTCCTTATTTTTCAAAGAAGCCATATCAAAACTTTCTTCGGGAAACTGACCTTTCTCATTCTACAGTGTGAACAATTTATTCCCCCAAAATGTCCTCAGTTTTAGTGAAATTCTGGACTCTACTGATTTAGAATCTTCCCAAAGTTTTTGAACAAACCTTCTAAAGAATGCATGCAAAAGGAGCAGTTTTAGGACAGAACTTTGAAATAAGAAACACATGTCAGCCTGAGAAGTTCTAACTCTTACTACTGACAATATCAAAAGAAAGGCCAACTGGGTAAAAGTACGTGAAGAAAAAAAGTAGCAGCTGAATAAATCAGATTCCCTATATATAAAGAAATAGTAACCTGTTCTAACACTTGCTCAGAAAGAGTTCAACCAACTGATCCAGCTTCAATTTGGATATCAAAATCAATTTAATGAAAGTCTATTGCATAAAATTTCTGTTCCCTTAAGAACAGTAGTAAAACTATTTAGAAAGTAAAAAAGTCAAAATACCCCAAATAAATTAATCTCAACAACCTCTTCACCCTTACCATACACACACAGAATCAATTCACAAGGTTTGTAAAACCAGTTTGGTCACTCCTGGAATTACAAAGATGGGAAACAGGCACTCCTTTTCTATTCATCTGATTCTTAACCTGAAGACAAGACCTACATTTTGCACCATCCTCTCTTTTTTTCCCTCATTTCATTTAACAGCCACCTAGCTGCTCTAATTAAATGGATCTAAATGCATGACCATAGGGGTAAGGACACACAAAAGTATGCAGGGTGAGAAATTTGGGACCATATCATCTACATAAGCAAAATAAGTCTAAAGACTCCAATTACTATTTAAAGTAATGACAAATGACAAATCAAGAAATAGACATTGAAATTTAAAAGCAAATCATTTCTAAGATTCCTCAATGATCACTAATTTCCATTGTATGAAGGAAAAAAAACTTCTCCATAAAGTAAAATTCAATTTTATAAAAATACATATGCCTTAACATCAATAATTTGTTCAATGGAATGCAATGGGTAGATTGGAAATGAATGGGAAGAGTAAAAAGGCACTGAACACATAAGAATTTTGGAAATAATTCTGACACCTCACACTGCTCACCCTCCATTGTCAGGAATGTTCCTTGAAATGTGGATGTAGAGATTATTGACTCTGTCTAAGCAGCATAAACTAAACACTCAAGTGATGTTATTGAGATACTGACCTTGAGTTGTTTTTCTAAGGTATTGATGGGTTGTGCTTTGCTGTCTCTACTCTCACATGGATGCCCTTGTTCCAATGTCAGGTGTCTGTAAGAGCCATTCTGGGGTTAACTGTCAGAGGCTATAGAGGAGAGCACTTTTTCCAGCAAAGTTGAGTGACTCATTCTGGTCCCTAGGAAGGCTGGCTTCACTAGCATCATTTTCTAAGCCTTGTCTTTCTTAAACTTCTCTTGGTCCACGAGACATATAATCTTTTAGCATATCCAGCAGCCTCCTCTGACCATAATCAAGCATCCACTGGGTATTTGGGGAATGTCTGAAACCATGCCAGGGAGTTTGGGGTTCTCACTTCAACTGGGGCCGCTACTTAGATTTGGAAGAAGTCAGGTTAAGACAGTCCCGCAGTGTGTTAGGCAGTTCTGTAAAACAAAAAATGGACTCTTCCAAATCTTCCTTGAAAGAAACACTGGTGGGTCACCCACACTTCCAGTCATATGGTACACACGCACCTCATGTTTCCTCTCCACCATAGTTACTATTAGCACTTCTCTTTACAAGAAAACCTAGGATAATTACTACCCCAGGAGCACATATGTAACATTATGTTTAAGAATATGTCAAGTCAGCGTGTGAGCTACAGTGGCCTGTTTTGTCTCCCACTCAGTGTCAGACACCATGCTCCCTTCTAAAACCAGCAGCCTTCACTGTGACAGCTGCTGCCTGCGGGGTGTGGTGCAGCCGCCTCGACATTCTGCCAAACCACATTCATCATCTTTCTCCTAGGCACTAGCATGATATCTAACATCCCCATTAGTTGGAACTCTGGATCTTCCAACAGAAGAATAATAGAAAATGAGAGAATGGGCCACATAGGAGAGATAAATCATGAAGGATCACATCACCTCATGTAGCAAGACCGTGTGCAGTCTTGAAAAGTTAGTATTACTTTTGAGAGGCCTAGTATTTCTACCAATTGATCACATGACAGAATGCAATAAAGGAGCTCCTTATTTAAATCAAACCTATAAAAACAGAATGATTATTCCTCAGTTTCTTTTTGTTTCAAGAAGAATTTTCACATATTGTGTTGCTTTAAAGACAAAAGTGCAATGACCCTAATAAAAACCATACTAAGAAAGAGGGGAAGACAGAGTGAAGGAAAACAGAAAAGGAGGGAGGTATGGGAAAAGAGAGAGTGATTGTTACATTTCTCCCCTAGGAAGTCTGGTAAGGGCATGAGCATTTAGTTAGTTTAACTGTAAAATTTAGCATGCAAACTAGGATTTTCTTGGAAGTAGGGTATCTCTAACCAGCTCCAGAGGGGATACTGGAACAGAGGATGTAAATTGGGACTGTACTTGGGCCACACTAGCATACAGAGTCCCCCTAACTTGCTACAGAAAGCTTAGAGGCCCCTCTCAGATTTGATCTTATTTACAAATGATATTTGAGCCACCTTAGTTATCATGTGACATACCATAAGGAGAATAATGTAGGTCCAGACATAAAGAACCTTTCATATAGGGATGCTTGGGTGGCTCAGTGGTTGAGCATCTGCCTTCAGCTGAGGGTATGATCCTAGAGTCCCAAGATCAAGTCCCACATCGGGATCCCTGCATGGAGCCTGCTTTTCCCTCTGCCTGTGTCTCTGCCTCTCTATGCGTGTATGTGTCTCTCATGAATAAATAAATAAAATCTTTTAAAAAAAGAACTTTCATATAAGAAGTGTAATAACTTAGCTGTTTGTTCATTCATTCATCTATATGATAAATATTTACTCCTTTCCTACTATGTGACAGGCACTACACTAGGTATTTGAACTGGATTGAAAAAAAAAATCCCTTAACAATCTGGACATTGATTTGTTCCTATTAATGTGAAAAAGAAATACTTCTCCAAATATTCAAAAAAACTTCAGCTATCTAGAACCTTCAAGAAATGGCCATTAGAGTTTAGTCAAATCATCTGGTGGCTGAGAAGTGCACCATTTTAAGCAATGGCACATTCAATATGGAACCTTTTCTGCAGAAATAATTCCACAATGTGTTATGATGTTAAACATAAATTTTCCTTAGAGAGTCAAGGTGAGAATGATTATACAGTACTAAGGCATACAAATGCCCTCTGGAATTACTAAAGAATACAAAGCTTCTAGTATTAATACCTAAACAGACAGCATGACTCAGCATTTTGCATTCTTATATTTATGTTTGTTTTTGTCTCCTTTTATTGTTTGACTGTCATTTGTCAATAATATAGCGGTAATATACCTAATGGGACAATATGGCATTGTCCCCACTTTACAGATGAGACAATCTGAGGCACAGAGAAATAAAGCAGTTTGCTCAAGGTCAAACACTTGGAATTTGAACTCAGGCAACCCACCACATTTGCCCACTCTGCCATGTAAGCAATGCCCACATCTACCTTAACTAGCTGTGAACTTGAAAACTTTAGAATTATGTAAGAGCAAATATGCTCTCAGATAGCACTTGAGAAACGCAAGCCTATGAGTTTGGGAGAATTGACTACATGACACCTAGATTTGTCGTAGGGTCTATTTCTTTCCCTATGGTTCACAAATACGCCTGTGTAAGTGAAGTCTGTCAGATAACTCAGTTTGCCAAGTTCACTGAGTCTTGGAAATTAATTATAATTAAAATGAAATCATTTTTACAATATAATCTCATATATATTTTGTCCAATTACTCGTAGGTTGCATATTTTCTCATTTGAAATTTAGATTTTTAGGAAAAGTAAAGTGTAATTTTAGTTACGTGAATCTTAAGAATAAAAAGGCAGTTCTTTAGTACAGTAACATGCCAAGAAAGACATCAAGTATCAGGTGATAGAAATTTATAAAACACATGAACAAAGAACCCATTCATCCATTGGCTTATTGAAAAGCAAATGAGAACACTGTGTAGGTTGCTAAGACAACAGAGATGTGATGATTAACTGTGAGATAATGGGCAGAATCTTTTGTCTTTATGAATCAAATTTTTGAAATCTAAGCCCTCATCCGTGTATATATAGCTAAAATGTTAAGAGTATTACTTTAAAAAAAAGCCTTCAGGCTTTTGAGGCCTGATGGTGAAGCAGCTTGAAGTCCTGTAATCAGGACAGAGCCCTGGTCGTAGAGGTTGTGTGTGGTGTGGCAGGGAATCAAGCCCATCCTGCCGCAGTGATGGATGAGTAGCGTGTCAGAGATTACTGCCCACAGGTCAGGAAAAAATTATTTCCAATGGATTAAAATTCTAAGTAAACTTTCAAAATATAGTAAATAACAGACGTAGCAGCTTTTTCTAGAATCTTGCTACTTTAAATTTGAAACTCTGGACTCACTCCCTTTGAGCCTCCTCGCTGTTGCCTGAACACGCAGGGCAGGTTTCCCCTGAAGGGCTGGGCAGTGGCTCATCCGCGCGAGAATGCAGTTCCCCAGCCCTACTCTTGGTTTACTACCAGCTCCTTCAAGTCTTTACTTAAATATTACCCAACTTAAAATTAGAACCTACTCTTTCCCAATACTCTGCAGACTGTTTTGTTCCCTAGCATTTATTATCTTCTAAAATAAGTCATCATGTATGTTCCTGTTGTTCACTGAAGTATCTCAAGGACCCAGACTTGTGCTTGACACAGAAGATGCTCATAAATAGTCACTTTAAGGGCAAGAATTAGTGTCCCTCTAAGTGAACTACCAAGAAGAAAACTGTAAAATTTTGTTTCTTCCCACCTTAGGTTGGCCCAACATGCAGAGGGCCCTCCAAAAGTTTCTATTTTCTACTCAATAGTCTAGAAACTTTGCATTAAAGATACCCCAAGTCCAGAATAACCATTAGGATTTGTATAGTTCAGTAACTCCTAAGCAGATCATCATCCAACATGGTATAAACTCAGAGACCCTCACTGCCTCCAACCATAATAATTCTGATTACTCTGATGCAAAGTAGAACCTTGTCTTAGTTCCTTAGGTCCTCTGGATAAAAGTCACTAAACAAATGCTTCTTTATGTGATCTGTTTCTCTGACCAAATTAATTAAAAGCAGCTAACAGTCTCTAGAAAGACTGTTTCATATTATTAACCATAAAGACTTCAGAGGAACTCAGTTTACTGTAAGAGTGGCTGACCAGGACCACAGCCATTCTCAGGGATTCATCACTAATACATGGGGGGAAATCAAGTGCTCTCTCATCTTTTGAGAATAATGCAAGCTGTCAGGAAAAAGGCAGATCCCTCCTGCTGCCACCATGCCTATTTTAAGCTGAATCTATTATTTCATGCTTTATAATATGTTTATTGGTTCTTAATGTAAATAATACATGACGTAGAAAATTTGGAAAATGTGATTAAATCATGAAAAAAATAGTGTATAATGTCACCTCAGAATAATTCCAATTTGCTCAGTGTCTTTCAGACCTTTTAAGTAAGTCTCATAGCTGGCTTTCCTGCCTCCAGGCACCTGTGCCATGGCTACTCTGTCACCACAAGTACAATATAATCATGTTATTACCTAATTAGCAATGCATCCGTAATTTCCCAATACTTGTAAAGATGGGCTGCCAAAATTTCCAATTTGAACTCTAGGTTATTGGTCACGGACTGTATTTCTTTGAATGCGTTTGACAATTTTTTTAAAGGAAAAAACTCCCATAAGTCCAAACCTATATACTCATTTTGGCAAAATTACCTTCAGAGAGAGAGAAATAATTTAAACTGCTATAATGAAGTGCATTCATCAGACAATCATGTAACAACTGGAGGAAGTGGAGAAAGTCATTTACATTTGCAATGGCATTTCAGAGCAGAAAAGGACTGGACCCACTGAATAGCAACTGGTCAGTCTGGGGTCAGGGACAGGAGGAGCAAACGTTGCAAGAAGGGTCTCCAGCAAGACGTGAGTGGAGTGCCTCCTCCTTTGGAAGTACAGCTGCCACTAGGCCTCAAGCTCTCTCGTGCAATCTCTTCTTTGCTGATTTCAGTGTATAGATGTCTGACCTGTGAAATCAAGCTTCAAGTCTCCATAAGAGTGAAAGTCATAACCACTGAGTCATAGGGAAGGAGAGTAGATGAAAAGCTGGGTTATATGAAATGAAGAACTTGGGGAAAGACAGGCCTGGGCAGAGGTAGAAAGTAGAGAGCACTTGTTGGGTATCTATCTGCTCAGCAGTCTTTTCTTGGAAGCTCTTCTCATCACTGCTTCCTATGCTCCCAGAGGTGGCTCCTGAAAGCCAAGTTTCTGTTTTGTGAACCTGTCCCTTTGATGCCACTCCCTTCCCTGGAAATTTGGAGCTGAGATAAAGAAAAAGAGACAGATTCTCATCTAGAGATTTTACCTACAGAGGTAAAAATTATAATATCAGGAGTAGAGTCAATGGGCATTTTCCCCTTACTGTGAGACCTTGAGAGGAAATAAGACCAATCAGCCAATCCTCATCAAGAGAAAAGACAGGAAGTGGCTAAGCAGCCAGGACCTGGGTGAACAAGAAATGACCAGGAAGGCAGTCAGTCCCTGCTCGCACATCTTACAAGTCCAGCAAACCCTCTCTTCTCAGGTTCCCTATAATATCACATCCTTATTTAACATCGGAACAAAGTGACAAAAAATAAATAACCCAAACTCCTCTTTACTGCTTAAACTGCCTCACAGTGGTAGCTAAACCAATGAGTCCTAACAAAAAACACTAGGAATATAAGCTGGCAGCATTCAGTGCTAATTTACCTATTTTGTAGTCTCATTAACCATTTCCCCACATGAATCAAGTGGGACTACTCACCATCTATAAGAAAATCCCCATCAGTTTCAATTTCTAGTCCTTTCTTGTACCTCACTGGGGCTCTCTTTTCCCCATTTCTTTAAGTCTTATCTATTCTTTGACATTCAGCCATAGCCCTAAGCCTTCCGTGCACCTCTTCTTGAACACTTCAGCTTCATAGTGGTCAGGGTTCAAGCTGCACTCTGCGGGTGTTTTCCTATCACCCTCTAATGAAATGAGTTCATCTGTAGAAATACCAAGCAAGTAATGCCCTAAAATGGATGCTTTCAGGAAGCCACACAGTACACAAATATCTTATTTGATTCTAAGGTCTATACAGGAAAACAAGGACAGGAGAAGGGAAAAATGAAAATCAAAGTACATATGTCACTGGCATATTTTTGTCTGGAATGTACTTTCTGAGACCCATTGAAGAGTCATGTATTCTTATGTTACTTTGCAAATAAAGGAAGACTGTAAAATAGGACTAAATGAATATCTAACAGATCAGAATCAAGGCCAACAGGGCAGTAGACAACAGGTGGTTCAAACAGTCCCTGGCTTCTTGCTTCAGACAGCAACTAGGTAAAAACCGTAGGTCTTTATTTTTACCTTCTGCACACAATTCTGTTTTTAAGATTATTTGTTCATACTTCCGCATACACCCTAAATGTCTACTAAATGCTGTCTTTCTGATCAATGAACAGGGCAACCCCATATGGGAAATGCCATTAGGAAAGCTCACTTGAGAAAGTCTGGCAGAAAATGGCAAGGCCCACAGGAACCAAGAGGGCCACATGGAAATTTGCTGTATTAATTCTGAGGTAAGGTGAAGACAGCTTGAACTTTCACAGTGGCAGTGGGAAGGGCCAGATAAAGAGATTCCAAACATAGTTGAGGAAAATTAAATACAACTTGATGACCAAAAGGACTTGGGAAAGGAAAGAGAGAAAGAGGTCAGAGATTACTCTAGAGTCCTGAGGCAAGAGACAGCTGAGAGAATTATCACTGGAAAGAAAAGATCCTGGGGTAGGGAGTGTAACCATATTAATTTTTTTACAAGAGGAGTTTGACATGGCAAAGCAAAATCCCTAATAAAAATGTATTCTGGAGTTGTGGTTACAAGAAATGTTCCAGGAGAGATTACACACTAGATTTGTGTATCTGGAAGTTACTATTCACTAAACAGATATGTACTGAGGACCTGGTATGTGCAGAGCACTGTACTGTATACTAATGATACAACAGGGACCAGAGAAAAGCCAATCTGACCCCTCACCTTGTGGAGCTTATAGTATAGAGAATGAAACAATCAAACAAGGTGCCTCTGAAGGAGAAGCACGCAGGGCCACACAGCTGTATGACAGGGGATCTGGGTCACTGGGCTTCCAGGGAAGAACTGAGATCCTACAAGGAGGAGATGAAATAAAGTTGATGAGCAAAGCCGGGAGGAAGAGTGTAGCACAAACGAGGAAGGAGCATTCCAGCCTCTGTGGAAGAAGAGTGGCATCTGTGAGAGCAGACCCTGTCACTAGGGAAAGCTTGACTGAAACCAAAGCCAGAGTAGCAGCAGGGACCAGAGCATGCTAGGCATTGTGGGCCACATAGAAACTTGTGAACAAAGGGGCACCTGGGTTGCTCAATGGTTAGGTGTCCCAATTGATTTCTGCTTGGGTCACAATCTCAGGGTCCTGAGATGAAGCCTGTGTCGGGCTCCCCACTTAGTGGAGAATCTGCTTCTCTCCCTCTCCCTCTGCCCCACCACCCACAAGCATGCTCTCTCTCTGTCTCTCAAACAAATAAATAAATAAATCTTTAAAAAAAAAAAAAGTTGTGAACAGAAATTACATGTGAAAAACATGAAATGGGAAGCAAGCAAAAAGATCGAAAACAAAACCTATGGATATGAAGACACAAAGCAAAAGCTAAAAACATGCATGTATATGTGAATTAAATATCACTGATGAGGCCCTTTTCCCTTTAACTACAGTCTATCCTTCTTCCCTAATGGGCTTAAGATGTCTTATTCAATTTTAAACATAAAATAAGAAGCTATTCTGTGAGTACCAACCCATAAGGACCTTTCAACATGTATTATTTTACTCTCATTTATTCATTTAATGTTGAAAGAGGAGAGGAAATACACACAAAAAATGAACAAGTATAGAAATAACACTAAGCTGGGCTGACCAGTAAAGATACATCAGCAGGAGTTCCCAATGAACTACAGGAAAAGGCTGATCAGAAACCTGTATAACAAGACACATAGAAAACAATAATCTAACTTTTGAGATTGTTATTTAAATCTTCAAGTATCATTAATTGCTGTCAGGAATTTAGTAGATATACCTTAGACAATCATCTGAGGAAATCAGCTCAATATGCTACCATGACCCAAAGGGTCAAGATATCCCAGATACTGAGGATACAATTGACAGCAACACAGAACACATTCTTCATTCTTACGCAGAATCCCAACTGTTTCCACACCTGTAGGAATCTGTCAACACACATCAGAGAAGGCAAAGTGGACTCAGAAAACTTCCAGTAAATGCTAGCCAAAATGACGAAGAGATTGGAGAGGCATCCTCATGAGGTCAGGCTTTTAAAATGAGATAGAATACTTGCACAATTGGAAAGAAAGAAATTAAGCTATAGTATGACTCAGGTTAACTAAACCATTTTCTATCTAGATTGAGTTCTTTCTCTTCAAATTCCCAAACATGAGAATTAAATCACACTCTCAGAATATCTATCAATCATCTATCATTTTCAGGGCAAGTGTATCTTATATCTTGGAAGAGGCAGTTTTAAACAACTAGAAGAAATTAATAATTACTTTGTGCTGTGATTAGTAATTTTCTGAGTTCTACAGTCCAAAATACTATAGTCTGCAGCATTTGCTAGTAATGTAACTAAGTCCAAGAAATGGCTGCAAACCTGGATTAGACAGCCAGAAATTTATGTTACTGAAATTTGCAAATTTGAAAACATGCAACCTGGTAGTAATGAATTTTGATGCTTTTAGAGACAGAATATTGGGCTAGGTGGGCCTGTGATTTGACACAGTGAAATACAAATGCCTGTTTTCCCAAAGTGGTCCTCATTTCTCACGGTTACAAAAAAACACAGCATTTAAATTTTTGACAGGCAATTCTATACCAACAAACATTTCAGATTTCTGGAAACATTACAATAATTATTTTACTAGCAAATAAATATGTACAATTTAATGCCTTAAATATAACATTGTTAAATTATAATTATCTACATAATATGAATTTGTTGCCTTTCAAAGATTTTATACATAGACACTGACTAGATCAAATTCCTGAGTCTCACTGAAATATTAGTTATCAAACTGAGATTCATTCCAGTGCTTCTTTAAAAGCTGGAGAGTCATTTTGCCTTTCTCCTGATAACTAGAAAGTCAATATACACTAAGGCAAATCACAGCACATGACCAAGGCTTTGCTGATTTCAGGAAACCCCATTTCTCAGCAAACCAAATTTCTCATTCTATGAAGTGAGCAAGAGTACACCCTCACCATTACCCACCGAATCATTCTGTTCTACTCTTCACATGGAAAAACTATCATCTTAGCTCATAGGTACCACGAGTACTTCCATATCGTCATACTCTTCCTTAGATTCCCCTACTATAATCTTCTGGTGGTTGGTATTGTGGGCAAGCTGAGAGAAAAAGAAGAGATATATTTCCTAGAAGTCACTTCACACAGTCAATTTCACTGAAATGTTTATTTCTATTCACTCCTTAATTAACAGAAGAAGTAGAAAACAAAATGGCTGGATTTGAGTTTTATTTCCTTTTTGTGTTCCTGATCTCTCTTTGGTGAAAATGCTGTACTAGTTAGTGATCCAAATGGGGAAAAAGTGAAGGGAAACCAAATTCCACCAAAGAAATAATTCAGGTTATCAGGGGGCTATTTTAACATACAAGCATATTTGCATATAGGTTATTTGTCAAGAATGCAGTAAAAAAGGAAATAAATTATTTCCTCACCCCTTATCAGAAAGAACTGAAAGTAGAAAAGTTAAAATATGAGACTTATAGAAATTTCTATAAGCCTCACTTGTCCAGAATCTATTCATTATAGTACAATTAAACAAGATCCATGTATTTTCAGTAAAGACTCAAAGGAGACAAAAATCTACACAAATAAATTCACCATCAACATATGGGAAAAATCAACATAAAATGATAGTTCCATTCATGTTTTAGGGTGGTCTATTCAGTAACAGACACTTTTAGGGTAAGTTAAAGTATGTAAAAATACAGATTTTTGTTTTCTCTCTTATCCATTTTATGGTTAACATTAGTTTTAGGAACAAAGGTCAACAATACTATTACATGATTAGCAACACAGAGGAGAGGGAAAAAAGTCCATTTTTTATGAAGCATAATATATTCCTTCCCATATGACATCAAGTTCAATACAGTTTTATGAGCCTGAGAAAATGTAGTCCCTAATACCTGATTTTTAGTATATACATATAATGTTATTTCTAAGAAGACATTTTTACCTTTCTTACATAGGTCTGTAAAGTCTCTTTTCCCCAATCTACAGGTCACATGTGCAGCCCAAACATTTCTTTCCAAAAGAGGAAAGCCAAGCAAGACAAAGAATTTGCTGATACATATATGTCACCCTAAGAATTTTCCTTACAAAGTTTCCCCAACCAATTTAATTACTTCCCTACTGTAAAAACACTTTCCATCTACAATTATTCTAATCTTTTCCAATCCAAAACCAACACACTATAAAGCTAGATAAATAAATGAATTATATTAGTTTTAGGTTCTAAGTGAGACAGCATTTTATAAGGTATTGGGTCTGTAGCTTGCATGCACTTTATACTGATGCAGTATTTCATTCTTTACTTTAAATTTGTTTAGAATAGAATTATCTAGCCCCAAGCTTTAAATCTGTCTGAATCAATTTCTCTCTCTCTCTCTCCCTCTCTCTCTCACATACACACACACACAGGAAAGGGAGGGAGGGAAAGAGGGAGAGGGAGAAAGAGAATATAGGAAGGTTTGTGGTTCCTAATGAGTATAAAAGAATGTAGCCATATATGTATACTGCTAAAGAAATGCTGCCCGGTGTCTATAATAAAGGCATTTTGTGTGTGTGTGTGTGTGTGTGTGTGTGTGTGTGTGTGCTGGTGTGTTTAATAGGTGATAAAAACTGAACCTCAGTACATGCATTTAATAAATAATTTTTTGGCATTCTTGAATTCATTGACTGTTCAGTAAGTTATTGTATCATTTTTGTGCAGAATTATATTTAGCCTATTATTATTCTATTGGCATTCCATTACTGCATTAACTAAGTGCCAGTTTTAGCACTCCAATACCTAATACCTATGAATAAATTGAGAAGCCAAGAATAGGCATGTCTCTATGTTACTGATACTTTTAGGGTGTGGAGATTGTCCTTTACACCAGAAGTTAGGAGAGGAGACCAGCCAAGATCAAAATGTACAGGCAACCTTGAACCAATACATGATTCTCAGTCATCTTGAAGGTCTTTCTATCCTGCATTTTAATAAGTAAGGACTGTTTGTTTTTATATTACAAAGACTAAGAGTCATTAGAAATAGATTTGCCTAATTTGACCTATTTATATTACAAATTAGGAAACTTTTAGAAGCAGCTAATCTGTGACAACCCACCTCCTAGATTCTAGTAAGTAAAGATATTTTTCAATTAATATGTATTATACAGTATATATTAATATAATAATACATTATATATTATAAAATCATAAAATATATTTTAAATGGTCTTTAAAAAATAACCACAACTTACCTTAGAAACAAAATTGTACTTTTAAGGCCATATAAGCTGAGATTTGCTAAATAAAAGAATGATCTAATTCTGATTTAAACACACTGACTTCAAAATTTTCTGTTTTTCTTCTAAGTTGTTGATATCAATTGTGAACATAATCAGTTTGGTGGCTTTCTGCTTGTTTAAAATTTAAGCATAATACCATGTCCAAAAATCCTGAGTGGCCTTAAGGGTAAAAAATTTTGACATGAAATATTAATATGGATGATGATACTGCCTTTTTTTTCCCCACAAATCCTCAAGATCAGCTTTGCAAAAACTCTATAATTACTTAAATAACAAGTCACAGGTAGGTCACTCAGAAAGGTCAGCAAAATGATTAGGAAGAAAATGCCCACAAGGAATAGAGTGTGGATCTTTCTTTCTCTCCATGCATCCTGGAATTACTCTGCTTTATAGGAAAAACTTTAATGGTTCATCCACTTCCTAATGCTCTGATAAGCTACTTGTTTATATTTTGATATCTAATTATAAAGGACAAAGACCAAAGCCTGAAAGAACAAATGTCAAAAATCCTGTATCCGGCAGCCCAGGTGGCTCAGCAGTTTAGCGCCACCTTCAGCCCAGGGCGTGATCCTGGAGACTGGGAATCGAGTCCCACGTCAGGTTCCCTGCATGTAGCCTGCTTCTCCCTCTGCCTCTGTCTCTGCCTCTCTCTCTCTCTCCTCTCTGTGTATTCTCATGAATAAATAAATAAAATCTTTAAAAACAAAATCCTGTATCATATTATATACTCTTGATGGTCCAAAAGAAAAGACCATTTATAATCATTTTTATATAAGATGCATCAGAATTAACTGCATAAGTTATCATACTGCATAAAACGAATGAAGAGTTATTCCAACTGTCCATGTACGACACATGATATATACTTGCTCTCCAAAAAGAATATATGGTGCCCATAAACATTTTCTCTATATCTGTATTGCTGTATTACACCAAGAAAATTACTACTTAACATCATACACTGGATCCAGGAGAACAAAATAAACCAAGACTCACCTCACTATGGAATACAAATTACTTAACATAATAAGCTGTTATATTATTAATATGATACTTAGGATATGTTTATTACTATAATGGTATTTACAATATTTTTACTTATCCATTTAAAATTTAAGCCTGGATTTTGAAATAAAAATGTGTAGGCATGAAAATATCTATTGGATATCTGGTCTATTAAGCACAAACAACAACATGGTGCTAAGTTCCTGTTTGTAGCAGTCTGATCACTTTATTGCATCACTTCTACAGGCTCCAAATAACCAAAAGGAGAATGCCAAGGCAATTTTGATTTTTCCAATTTGGTAACATTTTATTTTCAAAATCTAGCAATGCTTTATCAGAAAAAAAAGAAATACTGTAATTTTATTGATAAACATAGACTAGAAAGTTATTCAGTTTCTTTTTTTTTTAATTTATGATAGTCACACAGAGAGAGAGAGAGAGAGAGAGAGAGAGGCAGAGACAAAGACAGAGCATTTTATTTTCAAAATCTAGCAATGCTTTATCAGAAAAAAAAGAAATACTGTAATTTTATTGATAAACATAGACTAGAAAGTTATTCAGTTTCTTTTTTTTTTTTTTTTAATTTATGATAGTCACACAGAGAGAGAGAGAGAGAGGCAGAGACAAAGACAGAGGGCTCCATGCACCTGGAGCCTGACATGGGATTTGATCCTGGGTCTCCAGGATCCTGCCCTGGGCCAAAGGCAGGCGCTAAACCACTGCGCCACCCAGGGATCCCAGTTATTCAGTTTCTGGAAAAATGTCAGATGTGAATACATTATAAGAAAAGATTAGAAAGATAAATGAAGCTGAGCTCACAGTGAATGCAAAGGAAAGCGTTTTCAAGTATTTCTAAAGGATGTTTCTACTATCATTCTTTAAAGCTGACTTCAATCTGAATCCTTTTTTTTCTTTTTAAGATTTTATTTATCTATTCATGAGAGACAGAGAGAGAGAGAGGGAGAGACACAGGCTGAGGGAGAAGCAGGCCCCATGCAGGGAGCATGATGTGGGACTTGATCCCGGGTCTCCAGGATCACGCCCCAGGCCGAAGGTGGCGCTAAACCACTGAACCACCAGGGCTGCCCCCTGCCCCAGAATCCTTTTTATTCATATTATGATTAACCGTACACTAGCCAATGTAAAATGTAATTTTCATAAAGAAAAGTTCTTAAAGAACCTCAATGTTTCAAATTGCATTGCATCTGGAGTACAACATCCTACTGAGTAGTTAGTTCTCCCAAACTGCCATTTTTCCTTAGTGGAGTCTCAGCCTCTATTTTACAGTACCTGGAATTCTGAGCTTCCGAAACGTCTGATTCTGTGCACGTTTTCTTTACCTGTAAGAAAAAAAAAGGATGGTTATTCTCATAGGAAGATATAACTTCCTCACTCAGGTTCACACACTTGTTGAAGTGAATACAGCTCTGCTCACCAATATCTCTATAAAATCTCCATATTTTCTAGCAGCAGCATGCAGTGCCAAATAGTATATTTCATCATTATCCCATGATCAGCTGCTAAAAGCATTTCCCTAGATTCCATAAGTATGTAAAACGTTCAGCTGAAGTGGCTTGGGACTAGCTTAACTAGGAACAAAGAAACCAAAGAACCAGGTTTCCCACTTAGGAACAAGAAAGCCATACTGTTTTCAATTCACTAAGAAATGTTTTTCCAATTGATACCACTTCTGTCCCCTACCACAGTCACAATAATAAACACCAGGTTCTGGGGGCAAAGCACAGTGTTAGCTAAAATATTCACATATTAATTTTTATTTTCTGAATCCAGTGGCTGTATGTTTTATATATATTTCTCAGCATATCAATTAAGTTTTTAGCATGGCTCACAGATTTCTCATTAATATTTGCAGTATATTTTGCAGACTATATTTCCACTTTGCAGTTTTTAGCCCACAAAAGGTAAAGAATGAAAGTAACTTTTGCTTCTAGGACTTGCTAACCACTTCTGGACAAGAGTGTGTCATACAGTCTCTAAAAGAAGGTAAAGCACAAATCCATTGTCTTTCACATTTAATTTCAAGCACAGATACTTTATCTGATTATAATGGCCTTAATTTGTCCATATATAATGTAAGGTACTTTGGATGTAATGTACATAAGTAAATGTAATGTATAGTAAAGCAATATATAAGTAAAGTAATATATATACATTACACGCAAGGTAGACTCAATTTGATGTACATTATATATATGCATGCATGTATATTATATGCAAAGTAGACTCGATTTTAAAAATTCCTGGGGGATCCCTGGGTGGCGCAGCGGTTTGGTGCCTGCCTTTGGCCCAGGGCGCAATCCTAGAGACCTGGGATCGAGTCCCACGTCGGGCTCTCGATGCATGGAGCCTGCTTCTCCCTCTGCCTGTGTCTCTCTCTCTCTCTGTGACTATCATAAATAAATAAGTTGAAAAAAAATTAAAAATATTAAAAAATTCCTTAGTGAATGTGGAGCACAAACAATATACATTTACAAGCCCACTGTTAGATTCTCTGGGTGTTAATACTGTGAGGATCCATTTATGCAACCTAAGGAATCCGGGGCATTTTAAATTCTAACATGAAGCTTCAAAGTGAAAAGTCTACTGGATATGCACCATTGGGCACACACCATGAGTGTCAACTGTGATACTAATGGCATCACTTAAGAGTAAGTTTTGAGGGATGCCCGGGTGGCTCAGTCAGTAAAGCATCTGACTTTGGCTTAGGCCATGATCTCGGGGTCCTGAGATCAACCCCTGCATTAGGCACTCTGCTCAGCAGGGAGTCTGCTCTCTCTGCCCCTCTCCCCACTCATGTATGGGCCTGTGTGCTCTCTTTCTAATAAAATCTTTTTAAAAAGAGTAAGTTTTGAATTTTAACGATGCAGCATCATCTTTCCAGCTCATCAAGTAATTCTTTCCTCCTCTGACTCAGAAGAATACTTAAAAAACAAATACACAAAAAACTCCTATGCTTTCAAATATCTTTTGCTTTCATCTCTAAGCCTAGACGTTTTCATCATCTGGAAAATCAATTATTTTGCTTGATCAACCACACTCTCTTTTGCATCCTGTATATACATTTATACAATATGAAAATAAAACTGATGAGCAAGGGGATTATCATCCCTTTCCAATCCTGTAACATCATCTATGCTCTTAACATGGAACTCAGCACTGTAAGATGAAAGGATGAAGGAATATTTTCAAGAGCAATTAGTTAAAAAGAAAAAAAAGAAAAGTTTAAAAAAGGAAGACTTTTCTTAAAATATAAACAAAATTTAATACAAACCCCACAAAAGTCTTATATCCACTAAAAATTGTCCAAAAAGAAAAAAAAAAGCAAAAAAAAAAAAAAAAGCTATAAGGGAAGTATACCAGAACAAAATCATTATTTCCCACTGGTTCCTTCCTATGATTCCTCATCAGAAGCTATATGAACTACCCAATGAATATGCAGAATCACCTCAGACTGATCCTTAAGACTATGATGACTGGACTTTGGGACTGGCTGAAGAAGCTCCAAACCACACTAGCAAATAAATATATACTCCCGGGCAGCCCTGGTGGCTCAGTGGTTTAATGCCACCTTCACCCCAGGGCGTGATCCTGGAGACCAGGAATCGAGTCCCGCGTCGGGCTCCCTGCATGGAGCCTGCTTCTCCCTCTGCCTGTGCCTCTGCCTCTCTCTCTCTCTCTCTCTCATAAATAAATGGAAAAATCTTAAAAAAAAAAAAAAATCTAATCTAATTAAATATATACTCCCAAAGCAAGAGTCAGAACTAGACAAGCCTCCTATGGCTTAAAAACAAAAATTATTTTAATAGTCATGGCTTTATAAAGCATCATTCTCCAAATAATTAACCAGAAAGTGCTAATTATTTTAATTTATCCTCAAAGTAGTAATTATAATATAATGGCAGAGAACACATGTACTGATTACCCACTGTCTAGTAAGAAACCACTGAGTCTCAGATTTGTAGCTAATGCTAAATAAGTATGTGATCAAAGACTAAAGTAGATACAGATACTCGTTATCTATAAATATTGCCAGAGCTATAAATTCTACAAAGTGATTCTTTTTAGGAGTTTCATTCATTTGTTCAAGGTCAAATGAAGGGAGAATAATATTTAGGGTACCATGACTGCTGTAAGAAAGGTCTATGCAGTGTTATGGATGCTCAGAGGACAACCTATCCCAGCCAAAGGAAAATGAGGAGAGCCACAAAGGAAGTGACCTCTCAACTGAGTCTTCAAAAATAAAGTCTTCAAAGACTAGATTTAGAGAAAGGCATTTCAATACCATGAGATTTGCCGGCAGAATCCTATTATTAAGAATACCTTATATATGACAAAGAATTCAGAATTTAATCTTTGGGCAATCAAGACCATTGAAAAGTTTTAAGAGACAGCCTCGGTAGAGATGATCTAAAAGATAGTGTGGAAGGGGGACGAGGTGAAGGCTGCAGAGTCTAATGCAACAGGAGAGAGACGTTAAGCTCCATGAAAGCAGCTCCATGAAGTTTGCACTGATCTTGCATATCACTACTTCCTTAGCCTTGAGTAGATATTCTCTGTTATGATCTGAATGTTTGTTTCCTCCCAGAAGGCATATGTTGAAATCCCAACCCCCAGAGATTATGAAGTGGGGTCTCTGGCAGGTGCCTAGGTCATCAGGGTGGAGCCTTTATGAATGGGATTGATGCTTTTGTGAAAGAGACCCCACAGAGCTCCCTAGCCTTTCAACCACGTCAGAACACAGCAAGAAGGCATTGGCTATGATCCAGGAAGCAAGGCTCTCACTGCACGACCATGCTAGTGCCTTGATCTTGGACTTCCAGCAACCAGAACCATCAGAAATAAATTTATATTGTTTATAATATATCCAGTCTGTGGTGCTTTGTTATGGCACCCCAATGGATTCAGACACTTCACTTAGCTTACTAAGTGAATCACATTCAATCCATTGGTGACCAATGGTGATGACCTAAATTATGACAAGAGCCTTGAGGACAGAGGTGAGAGGATGTTTTTGACAGATATTCCTAAAACGTAATTGACAGAATAAGCTACTAACTGAAGCAAAACATAAAGATGAATATGATCTGATCTTTTAATCTGCCCTTGGAAAGAAAATTTGGTAATACCAAAGACCAAAAAAGATGTTAACTTATAACTTCCTTAAAATACTTCAAAAAACCCTATCTTATTTCTGAACTGATGGAGAAAAAGTTAAATGAATCATTGAGAAACGTGTATGTTTATTGTGTCTTGATCACAGAACTAGAAGGCAGATGGACAGTTTTACCTAAATTTGAACACACACTCCCATCTGAGAGATCAACAACACTTCATTAAATCATGGCTGATGAAGTATATATGCTATCGGAGAAAGTATATGCTTACAAAACCTATAGAACCTTCTGTCTTCAGTGATCACCAATTTAGTTTTGAATTTGTTTTTGAAAAAAGGCAAAACAAGCAGGCCAAGAAATGAGGCAGATATTCATGCCCATAATTTAAATCCAAATCCTGGCTTTCCTAAGACACACTAGGAGGTGGGCAAAAAATATGCCAAGAGGTAAAGGATGAAAAGTGTTAAATGCAGTCAACAGGCTGCACTAATGTGATTTTTTTACTCTACTTAACATAAAACTACATGCAAAATCAAAGTGAAATGAAAACAAATTATATGTTTAAAAAAATTATTCAGTATGTAATTAACATAAAAATATCAAATCACTGAATTTTTGGAATGAATGAATGAATGATAGCTAAAAGTTTTAAGTGTTTATGAGATGCCAGGCACAAAGCTTAAGTAGAAACTATTTTTACCCAATTCATAGATGAGAATACTGAGAACCAGGAAGATTAATCTATAAGCAAGTTGTGTAGGAAACTTCAGATCCACATTTATAAAGGTATTTTAACCAGTACATTAAGAACCTAAAATTCATAAATATACAACCTAAAATGTTTAAACTTAAGATTAAAATGTCCTATTTGCAAGTTGAATTTTTACTATATTAATGATAATTGTTGCCATTTATTAAGCAATTATTTTTTTCCACTCACTGTGCTGGACTATGTACATATGTAATCTCATTTACTCTATGAAGACAGGTATGATGGATGAAATCCTGCTATACTATTTAAAAACTAGAGCTCAAAGAGGTTTAAACAACTTGCCCAATGTCCTACAGCTACACTGACAGGGATGGAATCAGAACTGATTGAATACTATATATCAAGTCTCTCTCTCTCTCTCTGTTAGATCTGCCAGTTGCTTTTGTATGTTTTTTAAAACTAAGAGTTAAAACATCCCATGGGAAAAATTTTAAAGAACCTACTAGTTACTTCTTGTAACACATCAACAATTTAAGTAATCTTTTAAATTGGGCTACTGAAGTAACCTATCTTTATCAAGCACTAACATTTAAAGTCCATATATGCAAAAAGAAATTATCCAAATATCTCTAGCATTTGATGCTGCTGCCAACACTACAACAACTCTAAAAAAAGTCTACCATGAAAAACAACTTCTGTTATTTTGTTGGTGTTTTATGTCTGAAATATCACGAGTGGCTCATTCAACAGATCTTTATTGAGTGCACTGGGTATCATTCTAGGCATGGAAAGAACCAGACCTGAGGAGTCCAACAGAGTAGCCACTAGCCACATTTGGTCATTTAAAACTTGGAATGCAGCTAGTCTAAACTGAGGTGTGCTATAAGTGCAAAAGGCACAAAGGATTTCAAAGAAATGAAAAAAATGGAGATATTTTACATGAATAAAATGTAAATATCTCAGTATTTTTTATATTGAGAAATGAAATATACTGGATTAATAAAATAATTTCCTGCTTTTATTTTTCTTAGGCAGCTACTAAAAAACTTAAAATACACATGTGGCTTACACACTATTTCTGTTGAACAAAGTTGACTTAGACAAACAAAAGCCTGCCTGCATGGATCTTGCATCCTAGTGGAGAAGATATGCAATAAATCTGTAAACAGCAAACAAAGAATATGTCAACAATAAGTTCCAAGAGAAAGCAGAACAAAGGGGTAGAGAACACTGCTCAATAATATTGCAATAGTTAGACAATTATAAAAGTAGTTCTAATTTCATAATACCATTCATTCTTCCAGTTTTTTAGGCTGTTTGTATGTTAGTAATGTAAACTATTCTTTTTAAATGAATTGTAGGGGTGCCAAGGTGGCTTAGTGGTTGAGCATCTCCTTTGGCTCAGGTCATGATCCTGGGGTCCTGGGATCGCAGGAGCCACAGGGAGCCTGCTTCTCCCTCTGCCTGTGTCTCTGCCTCTCTCTGTGTCTCTCATGAATAAATAAATACAATCTTAAAAAAATTAATAAATGAATTGTAAAGAATGTGGGATTTAGTATTGAGAGTAATCAATAATTTTAATGTCTGGAAAATATATGCAGAATATATCATCTCTAGAATTTTTTCATTATGACTATTATATTCATATATAAAAAAACCTTAAAATTTTTCATATATTCTAATCACTACATCCTTTGAGAAACTTACAATTTTCTCAGGAAAAACAGAATTAACTCATTTAAAAAAATTGCAAGGAAGAACAATTTTCTTTTATCTCATTCACCGTCTTCTAAAAAAGCTGGAGCCAATTATCCCAATTATTTTCTACTTAATCTAGTTGTTTATAATTGTAAAACATTAAAGATAATTTAAAAAATAAAGGATAGAATAATAGATGATATTTTAAAATGACTTCTTTTGTAACTTCATTTTGTTTTGAAATGAACTTTAGTGATTAAGTCTTAAAATATACTATACAGTGATAATAATTAATTCTGCAACTATAAACCCAAGGTGAAAACTTCAAAGATGAAAGTTTGCTGATATAATGAATAAATCATTATATGTATCTTTATGGATGGTGTGTAAGACAATATTTATTTCTTCACTAACCTGTGTAGGAAATATAATGTAAATTAGATTTTTTTTTGATATATGATTTTCTTTTTTTTTTTAATTTTTATTTATTTATGATAGTCACAGAGAGAGTGAGAGAGAGAGAGAGAGAGAGGCAGAGACATAGGCAGAGGGAGAAGCAGGCTCCATGCACCGGGAGCCCGATGTGGGATTCGATCCCAGGTCTCCAGGATCGCGCCCTGGGCCAAAGGCAGGCGTTAAACCGCTGTGCCACCTAGTGATCCCTGTAAATTAGATTTGAATGCAGTATGTTTAAGGAAAAAAGAAATAAAAAGACATAAAAATAAAATTTGTCCTCCAAATGCAAATTATTTTATGGATTATTGCATGGAAAATTCTTTGTAAACACAGAAAGTGCATGGAAAATTCTTTGTAAACACAGAAAGTGACATAAGTCAACAACAAAATTTAGGTTGCCAACTTTGGTTGTATCTCAAATAAAATGCTCTAAAATGCAAATCTGACTGAATAAACAATATATATACAATTACTATAATGTATCAGTGCCCAGTGTCTTGTCTTAATATACATATTATAAAATGTATTTTATGACTGGATTGGATAAATGTGTTAAATAATTGTCCAATAAAGCAGAATAGGTATCTAACTTCAGTTACCTTAAGTTCTGACTTAGTGAAAATAAGAGACTTCCTGAAATATCCTTTGTTATTACATTTTTCATATTTCCAAATACTTAGAAGTTAGTCATATCTGAATTCCAAATTACACAATGGAATGAAAACGTATTTCTTAAAATTATTTCAGCTGTATTCTTGGAATGTAACTTATGCTCTCATTAAAAATACATTTTAATTAGATGACCTCTTTAAAACATTTAATTTTTTTCAATTAGTTGAAATAGCTGATAATTTTCATGGGCTTCCTCAAATCATCTTGTTTTCAAGTTAGTAGCATTAAATAAATATGAATTAAAATATGCTTTTTTAAATTTTACTTCAGAATGCATGTAGTAACATAACTAACAAAATATAAAAGTATATGAATTAATTTTTAAAAATTGAGCCAAAATTGGGATGCCTGGATGGCTCAGTGGTTAAGCTCTGCTTTTGGCTCAGGGCATGATCCTGGAATGGAGTTCAGGGATTGAATCCCACATCGGGGCCCCTGAGGGGGGCCTGCTTCTCCTCCCTCTGCCTGTGTCTCTGCCTCTTTCTCTGTGTCGCTCATGAATAAATAAATATTTTTTTTAATTGAGCCAAAATAATAATAGTTGGAGTATTCAACAAAATATGGAGGCTTTTACCAAAAATTATTTTAGGTATTTATTTACTTGGATTAGTCAAATAGAATATACCTACATTTTGTAAATTTAATATTCACAGGTTAATACCACTCTAGAACTTAGTACAGGATATACACTTTAATGACATAATCTATGATTATTTATGTAACCAAGTAATTATAGTTTGTTGAAAAGATCAGCATAGAATTGCTATTCTGCTAGTAGTCCCATACAAATACAAACTTAGACACCATCTAAATCAGCTTCAACAAAAATGTCTCCACATTCCTCAACAAGACCTATTTTACATTTTTCTATGTTACAGTTCATTTTTTAATTTCTAAAAACGACGCATAAAAACATTTTTGGAACACAAAGGTTGTCATGTAAATTTGTAAATTAAAAAAATATATACCACTGTTTTAATATACCCATACAAACTGAGAGTCTTTTCAAAATAAAATAATATAATATAAATAACATAAAATAAAATGCCATTCTGCCAAATGGTAGTCAAAAAATTAAGGTCTTGGGAACAGACTTTATAAAAATCTAATTAATAAATAATCTAAATCTACTTTTATAAAGTGTCATTCTTTCTGAAAAACTCTCTAAGAAAGCATCTCTAAGATGCATACATTTCTGAAATCCTTCTCATGGAGTTCATAATATTTTTTTACTCTTCTCTTAGCATATCCCTTTTCAACCTCTGTAACATTGCTTCCGCAAGCTTCTCCTCTGCAACACCAAGGATCATTTTTCCAAAGCCCAAGCTATTTATTTATTATAAAAGTGAGAGAACTCTACAACATAACTGGAAATCTGCATCCACTTTAGTTCAAAGAAAAATTGCCATATCCTTTAATTGCTATACATAGATAAAATACAAAGATATAATTGCATACTCCGTTTTTAACTGCAACAGTAAACAAAATAAACATGTATACTAAGAATAGTAGGGTTAGAGCGTTAATAAGTAAAAATCCACCACTAAAAACCTGAAGTAGAAATTATTTTTACCCTCTAGTACTGGACTGTCATGGGCAAGATCTTGCTTGATTTCTGGCCTTGAAAGCAGGGGGCCTTCCAGGACCAGGTTTGGGGGAGGGAGGTTATATAAAATCACCCCCGGGGGAGGAATTATATTTTAAAAGTAAAAAATCTTATAGGCTATAACTCTTCATCAACTACAACTGTCACAACAGCTTTCACATTATTTGAGAGTTCATTGCAAGGTTGGATGTATCTAAAGCCCAATTTAGTAACAATGACTCAGGGAAGTAAAGCATAATTATATATGTACAGCATATAAGTTTTAAATCAAATGTCAAATCTTATAAGCTCTTAGAATTTGGAAGCACATTTTCTCCTTAATTATGCCATAGTCCTTTGTCACCTGCCATAAACTCCACATACACTATATGAAATATCCAGAAAAATTTCAAACTCCTTCTAATGGTATGTTTTTTCATTATTACCCAACAGGGACTATATCAAAGGTAACAGAGTACTTAAAATGCCACAAAAGGAACCATAAGATGCCCTAACATATCATGTTACAGCACATATGAAAGGTTTTCTTTTTCCCTTCATGTTTGGAAACGAGACTAGATTGTTCAACCATGATACTCTACCTAAATATGACAGATAAGTCTTAAAAGGACTTCTTATTATTTTTTTTTTTTTGTCTCACAAATGTGTGCTATAAACACCTAAGAGATATTAACCTTAGATCTTGGTCTCCTTTCTACATTATGTTTATATGTTTCTTTGCAGTCCTGGGTGTCACAAGGAGACAGTATTAACACATCAAAAAAGCAAAATGGAATATTCAATTCTAAACAAAAAACTAGTTCTTAATGAGCATAATGTTAATTTGGTAGAAGCTACTGCAATTAAATTCACATTGCTGACTCTTCTATACATTTTCTCAATGAACCAGGAAAGAATAATTCCACCAATATTAAATATAAAAATCTTTTAGCTTTAGATTTCCCTCCATCCAAGTGAAAATTTATGAATTCACACAAATAATGCTTTAAAACAATCTTAAGAATTGATCTTATTCCCCTAAATAGACAAGTCTTGCTAATGTTTTTGGCAACACCTTCTTTATCTTTGTGGGGTTCCCTCCTCCCTTCTTTTAGATATTGGAATGTTTTGGCCACAAGGTTAAGAAAAATTTCCCCATTTATCATGATCTGCCAAGCACAACAGGTCCCCAGACAATGCAGCCTTCTTCCACTTAACAAATTCAGCTCATCTTAGCCATAAGACTTCAAAAGAATTTAGCCACAGGCAAAGATTAGCAATCATTTGTTTTGCAGCATAAACATTAATCATAGTGTAACATGCTCTGGTGTACCTAACATTGTTTGTCTATTAGGTATAACTGATAACTGACCTTTTCAATTTGAATGATAACTAATATAGAGATAATCTGGTTTACTAATGTGTATTTATATAATTTATATGTAATAATTTTAGTAAAAGCTTCTGGTAAAATCTTAGTTTGAAACATATATATAAATTCTAAAAGATATTTTCAGTTAATATATAAAAACTCTCCTAATGTGTCCAAAGGTATCATAGTAACTTAAGGAAAATTGAGAAATCCTTTGACTTTAGAAACAAATTGATAGAATGTAAACAATAAAATGTTAGAGGTAATTTTAAATTGGGCATATGATGTAAATACTTCTGGCATACATCTATAGATTAATCTGAAGATTATTTATATCTGATATAAATACTTCTGGTACTTTTATATTGATTTTTAAAAAGTATACACAGAGCTGTATTTTCTAATTTTGTAAATTTTAAATTATTGATCTCCCATTTAAATGACAACTTTTATAAAGAGGAAATTCTGGGGTGTTGGCATCATTTTTTAAACTAAACTATATACAATAGTAAAAAATATATATATTTGTAGCACTATTTATTTTAATCATATATATTTTACAATTTTTAGCAACTTTTTCAGCTTTAAAATATAGTTTTATATTAAATCCATCTTGCAAACCATTGTTATAAAAACCTTATAAATCACCTTTCCTTAGATTTTCATACTAAAATGAAATTCCTCATTAGCCGAGTTAATAAAACACATTGTGACATATTTTACACACTAAGAAACACAAATTATAGATTCTGAGTAGATTTTCTAACAAATTATTATTATTATTAAAGATTTTATTTCTTTATTCATGAGAGACACAGAGAGAGGCAGAGACACAGGCAGAAGGAGAAGCAGGCTCCGGCACAAGGAGTCCTATGTGGGACTGAGTCCCGGGACCGGGATCACACCCTGAACTGAAGGCAGACTCTCAACTGCTGAGCCACCCAGCTGTCTCTTTTCTAACAAATTAAATTAAATTACATTAACATTTCTTATTACTCGAAAGCTAAGAGCATATGATAAAAGTTTCACATAAAACATTTCACACATACAAATATGTAATAAGAAGAAATTTTCCTATTAACTGTATAAGTTCAAGTAAAAACTAAGCAATTTATTATAAGCCTCTTTTAAATGTAGAACTTGATTCCCTACAAGAAGTGAGATTTATTCAAGTAATTTCATAGGCTTGTGGCCCTAAATCTTTATCTACCATAAGGAATAGAGTACCCTCTGCAGTCTTGAAGCAAAATGGATCCACATAGTGGCTAAACTCAAAGGTTAAAGAGTAAAGGAATCATAGATTAGGTCTATCTGTAGTGAAGGTCTCATTCTAGGTAAACCTAATAAATAATTGAAATATACTTACGATTTTTTCCTCTTTGGCCTCAATTAAAATGGCTTTGTGAGAGCAGGTTCTAAGGACAATTTATCTTGGTTTTCTCAATACACACTTATGAAGTCATCTGGCTTTTGTATTTCTTCAACAGCTGCATTACCTTCAAAATTGGCTGCACCATTTCCCCAAAGCAAAATTTAAGACTGCCCCCAGACACACACAACCAGCTTCCTTCTGCGGGTGGCTGCAAGCTTGAAAAGTCAGATCATACAATTTTGAAAATTCTAACAGTAATTTTTAAGAACTTAGGGGAAGAAAGAGAAAAATCAAAGTAGAGATTTGTAAAATTGACTTTTCTGTTTTCCTTTTCCTTCCTCCCTCCTAGCCTCCCTCTCTTCCTCTCTCGCTCTCCCCTCTTCCCCCCTTGCCTCCCTCTTCCTCTTCCTAAGAAGTTATAACACAAAGCATTATAGATCATTGCCAGTTCTGATAAGTAATATTTTAGTAGTTTGGAAAATTTTTGGTGAAAAAACAAGATCTCCAAAAGCAAAATAAGGTAGTGCAACATCACTGTTCAATTAGACAGGATTTCAGAAAATCCTAATTGCAATCCAGGAACAGAGCAGGAAACCAGAGAGTGCCGACTGATGCTCAGTAGACCCTGGAACCCAAACTGGAAAACTTATTGGCTGTGATAATTCAACCTCTCTCTCTTCAAATAGGTTCCCTAAACAATCTCACTGTGGCAATAAATCAGTGGTCACAGACACTTAGGATTAGAGGATATTTTCTCCTCCTGATTTGTGTTTTTCTCACAAGAATAATAAAACAGTATTGAGAACAAAGCTTTCCTTAGTCATCTTAGATGAAAGAAATCTTTTAGATACTGAAATGATTTTGACAATTTACTGCATCTTAGCCCCTTGATGCAGCAAAACAGCAATTCACACTCTTTCTTCATGAGATTCAAAGATACAAAAATATATTTAAATAATCTAAACCAAAACATATTAAAGGCTTCCACATCAAGGTTCTAAACCAAAGTACCACTCAACCGGACATCCAAATGAAGGTAAAACCAATCAGAAAGTTAAGATTTTTTAAAGAAGTTAAACTTGATTTTACTATTAACATTTTAGAAAAAAACTCCCATAAAAATAGGGAAATATTTGTTCTCTTAAAAAAATACAGTCATCATAGAGACGACTACATTTTAAATCTAATGAAAAGTCCAAATTCAGCACAATATTTCAAAGCAAAAAGTATCCAGAAATGAGTCTTTCATTTAAATAGTGTTAATTTTTTTAAATCCTACAGTCAATTTGGGTGTTTTCTCCATATTGACCCACTTGCTCAATTTTATGTACATATTTCTTCTATCATCCTTATGCTAAAACTGTGAAAAATCCAAATTATTTTAACTAACATTTTTCTCTGAGATTGAACTGCCTATATTTAAACGTATGACTTATCATGTAATATAGTAATTATTATAATGTTTCAATCAAAAGCTAAATACAACTTACCTCGTTTAAAGTCCCCAAAACCTGAAACTAATTACAGTTTTATTTGGAAGTTTTGTGTGTGCATAAGTGTGTGTGTGTGAAATTCAACAGCCAATAATTTCCACTCTCCAGTGTGAGTAGAATAAAACCCGGTTCGAGTATTACACAATACTCTGAAAGGTTTATAGTCTCTAACCAACATCGATAGCCTTAAAAACACTGTGCTCTGGCAGGAACCCTCAGGCTCCAGGAGCAGTGTAGTTATTTAGGTTAACTAGGAGGACACCTGGAGAGTAAACACTCTTAGCTCCAGCCAATGGCTCTCCATGCCCTTCTGTTTATAGTAAGATGACTTGCCATCCGAGGTCACTCCCATGGACAGTAACTGTCTTTCAGTGGGCACACATGAAACATACTGCATTTATCCTGATTTCTAGGTTACTAACCTACTGTCCTCACAACTCACTGGTATAGCTATTCAAAGAGTGAAATCCCTGAATTAAATTTTCTAAAATCAAATTTTAATTTCTCTTAAAGCAAAACATCTCTGTAGAAGAAATACCTCTTGACCAGTTAAGGATTGATACTCATTTAAATAAAGATTCATGAAATTGTTACTTGTCCCAAACCAGCATTTTGGTTTTTGTTCCCTTTGGGTTTTGTTTTGTTTTTCAGTCGAGGAAGAAGTCCTGTAAATTTTTACTTTCATTATTACATTTCTCCATTAAGTCCAACATTTTCTCCTTCCCTTGAGCACACACACATATGCTGACAAAATGGGAAGATAATCACAAGCATTTTTATTTAATTCATTTTTTATGTATCTTTGAAGTAGAGGAAGGGATGATCACAATTATATTTGCACAGAAGTTATCATTTTATGTAAAATGTTTTCTAACACAAAGCCTTTTATGTTTACAAAGGAAGAAGAGAGATATGTTAAATTCTAATATAATGAAAACAAAGAGCTAAATTCAAGAGATAAGGGTAATGCAAATTAAGTCCATTCTCTGGAACTGAGGTTCCTTTTCTTTCTCATTTATTAAAAAAAAAAAAAAACAATTGTTTTCTTTAGAGAAAATGATATTATGAACTTTCATCCCTTCGCCCTTTAAAAATATGCCCCATAGACCTCAAAAGACTATGCTCATTTGATAAGTTCCTTGTACAATATTTCAATGTAGCATTTATAGGCATTAGGGGAATTACTGCCTCCAATTTGTCTACATAATTCTGGGATGATTTCTTCCATTTTTCTTGATCTTTATACAGTGTGGCTCTAAATGCCACAGTGAGGCAAAGCTTTCAAAAGAAAGGCCGATAGCCAATGAGTAAACAGCTCAATCTAAATGATATGTAGCACGTTTGTTTTGGAGTAGTTTTCATTTTCAAGGGAGGAACTGAGTAAAAAGCCATCACCTACTTCGGGTTTAGGCAGCTCTGCAGAAACCCCAGTGCCCTGGGGAACTGAAGACGGCGCTGTCTTCCCATAGAGCCAGCTCTCATGCTGCTGTAGCTAAGACACTTGATAAGTGTAAACAATCCACCTGCAGCACCTGTTCAGCCCAGGTTTTGATGCCACAATGCTTTCTTGACAGAGAGTTGACTGGCTCTATTAGAGTTAATAAAATGTACTGATCAATTATTTTAGAGACCTCATTTTGACAGATTCAGTTCTTTGTTCCTAGTATGGTTGGACCACTAAAAGTTGTCATCTTTGCAGCCAAAGCTTAAGTAGTTCTAGCTTCTAGAGGACTATGGTATAAATTAGAGTTTTTAATTTCAAAAAGCTATACTTATGAAATGGCTACTTTCTTAAGGGACTGTAGGTCATTCAATATTTTCTAAACTTGGAAGAGCTCAAGAAACATTCATTGAAGCAAAATCTGTGTCCATTCTTGTTACAATAGAGACCCAATGAACTGTACTATCAAAACCCTGAGGAGGACAAAGTAAGTTCTTGAATTTTTTTTTAAAGATTTTACTTATTTATTCATGAGAGACACACAGAGAGAGAGAGAGGCAGAGACACAGGTAGAGGGAGAAGCAGGCTCCATGCAGGATGATGTGGGACTCGATCCCAAGTCTCCATGATCACACCCTGGGCTGAAGGTGGCGCTAAACCGCTGAGCCACCCAGGCTGCCCAGTTCATGAATTAAAGACTGGCTAGAGGTAATCTTTCCCAATCTGAGCATGGGGAGCAGTGAGGAAGAGGGTCAGTGAGCACAGTGTGATGAAAACTTTATAAATAAGGGAACTAGTTCCCTATGAGCATGAAAACAAATGTCATTTGTAGTTAAAACTCTTTAAGAGAACCAAGAACTACAATCTTTCTGATGAAAAATATAACCTTTACCTCAGCTGACATTAGGTCATTAAGGTGTTCCTAAAATCATAAAAGTAATTGTTGTACCATTATTTTACATTGTTTAAACTAAGGAAGAAAATTACATTGATTTTTTTTTAAATAATATTTACGAACAGATTGTTGAGGGGCTCTTCTAGCCCTGAGGTACTGCTACCAACTAATTACATGAACTGGAACAAATAGATAAACTGTTCTTCCTTTCTTCTTTTTTTTTTTTTAAAGATTTATTTATTTATTTGAGAGAGAGAGAATGAGAGAGAGAGAGAGTGCACAGGAAGAGGGGAGCAGAAGGAAAGGGAGAGTATCTCAAGCAGATCCCCTGCTGAATACTGAGCCCAACTCGGGGCTCCATCCAAGAACCTTGAGATCACAACCCAAGCCAAAATCAAGAGTCAGATGTTCAAAGGACTGAACCACCCAGGGACCCCAATAAACTTTCCCTTCTAGGTATCCCTTTCTCCTCCTGTGGAACTAAGATTTCCATCTCTAAGTGTCAATGGAACTTTATTTTTTCAATGCAACCATATATTTTTGAGACTTTACCTATCAAATATATTTCATTTAACCACAATTTTTTCCATTACCCACTCTTAAAATCAAGCAGACAGTTGTCAATCAATGCCAATTATATGAAGTAGCCTGTAAGTACAACTGAGTTAATAAAATAGCCAAAATCAAAGGAACTAGATATCTTTGAAAGCCAGTAGAGGCTTGATACGGGTAAATGCTTGATTTCCCTCTTATTCTAAAATACTGAAAATGGCACTTTGACATCAAAACACTCCCTTTCCATGATTTAAGTGCAGTCAGTGAGGACCTGCCCCACATTCTGATAGAAGTGAAATTCTTATGAACCGCTTGGTAGCCGATGTATCCCAGCAGTGGCTTGCATCGTGCTGTTGTTGCACTGGTATTTGTCAAATGTGTGAATATCCCCCAAGGTAATATGTGAAATGAGATGAAGTTTACTCAATCTTAACAACAACTCAAAGGTTTAGTAGAAATCACATCATTTTTAAAAGGTTTATTTGAGAGAGAGAGAGAGTGCGCAGCGGGAGCGGGGGGGGGAGTACAATGAGGGGCAGAAGGTGGGAGGAAGAGAGAGAATCTCCAGTGGATGGACTCCCAGACAAGTGGAGAGCTGATGTAGGGCTCAATCCCATGACCCTGAAACTGTAACCTAAGCCAAAATTAAGAGTTAGATGTTCAACCAACTGAGTCACCCAGGTGCCCCTCACATAATTCTTTTTTTAAATTAAAAAAAAAAAAAATCAGGTACTGCTGTTTACAAGTGCATCCTTCACATTTATCCTGAATACCCACTCTCCATAAAATCATAACACAAGGTAGATGGTTTTGGGCTCTTTGTTCTTCCTTTTTTCCCCACTACATGGCATCATTATTTTTGTATGTTGTCAAGTAATCTATCAAGTACCCACCCTCTCCAAAGTTATAAAATACCTCCAGGTTCTTTCATAGCATTTCTTGCCACTTTTCATTAATGTCCGATTCAACATTAAGATAACTTTGTAAGAAGTGTCAAGGAAAGATATTAAAATCAAGAGATAAAACAGAGCCAACATGGGAAAACAAAAGAGAACCAAAAGTACAATCACATAATTCTGACAACCGAAAAATCATAGAGAAGGGAGAGAAAAACAATTTAAAATGTCTGTAGGTACAATAAATTCTCAAATTGCTAGTTTGGAAAAGCCCATATGGAATCAAAACTAAACAGCTACCACAAATTATAACCACCTCCTTAGCTAGGTTACTGATGTGGTATCTATATTAGAATACAAAAACCAATACCTAAGAGCCTATTTTAAAATAAACATTTTGCAAATTATGCCCATGCCATCATAGAACAAATACTATATAGTAATCAATGCAGTAATTATATTTGCCATTTGATTATACTTCCTTCTTTTTCTGTTAAGGCTGTCAAACTCAAGGATATTCAGGAACCAAGCGGGCAATCTGGAGAAGTGAAGGTGGTCAAATGGAGGTGGGGGCTGGCAAAATGCTTGAATATCCCTAAACCGCTCAAATTCTGTACTTCCTCCCTAGATAACTCATGTGTTTTCAAGTCTTAAATGCCATCTGTATGCTGTAGATTTCCAAATTTTCATCACCTCCTGAGATCCATCAACTGGGTTCCAAACTCTTGCATTCTCCAATGTGTATTTCTATATAAATATCTCACAGCCTTATCAAACTTTAATATGTCTAATGCTAAGGCTCTTTACTACTCCACCAATCCTATCTTTATTGTCCAATATTCTCCATATAAATAAAGCCAGAAACTAGAGTCACTGGGTCCTCCTTTTCCTCAAATTCTGTATCTAAATTCATCTATGCAGCAGAATTAGACCAACCTGAAGAATTAACCTCAACCTTGTCCCCTAGAGTACTAGGCCAAATCAACTGAATAAATCTCATAAACTATTAAAGTCAACCTTTAAGAAAGCCAAGTGGCTTTACCCTTAAGTTTCTGTAGTGACCTTTCCACCTAGTTTTCAGATATCAAGGAGCCCTACAATAGGAACTCTGGGGCAATTCTTAACATCCTTAACAACCCTGGCCAGTGATTTGAGCCTGGGCTGAATACCACCAGGATCAAGATGGTATTACTGATCACTTCAGCTAAAATCAGGAACAAGTTTCATACCACCTTTTCTAAATGGAGACAGAGGTAACAGTCCACAGGGCACACATAAATAATGAGTCAGTTACCCCTCCATAAAACTTCCCTGAGTGAACAAGAGTAGCTTCATTTTGGATAGAGCTCCACATCTGGCAAGTATATGATCTACAATCCTTAAATACTTGAATGTCTCTCATAACATCCCTAACATAAAAGTCTTCCAAACAAGTACAGCTATAAGATGTACATAAAGCCCCCAGAAAGAAAGTGTTTTTTATAACATTTAGCACCCCACAAGTAGGATCCATATCAGTTGGTGAGATATATGTGGATGGTGCCTCTAATGTGGATTCTAGGTCTTAAGATTCCCAGTTCAGTTCCAATAACTGAGTTCAGTTTTGGCAATGAGTCAGTTCAATCTCTATTTGTCCACACCACTAACCGGTGGCATTTATTTGTCACATGGAATGAATAATAGCTATGGAAAAGATGGGGATGGCATCTAAATGTGTTCATACATTTTTTGCATGAGGGGTGGAGGGGCTGAGCCACCTTCTTCTGTTGTCCATAAGACTCCTTGGTCAAGTAAGGGCAAATGGTACTCAAACCACGTCAGAGCCATCTAGCAGGGGATAGCAGAGCCAAAAGTCACTTAAATTTAGGGTGCTTCTAACAGTATGAGAGAGCCACACTAGGGCAGTTTCCTTCAAGAAGAAGGTTCCAAGAATGTCTATGAAAGATCAAAAACATCATTAATGTTTTTTTGAATACTGCACCTCCCAGGTCTAAAGTTTCCTATCCACAGATTCAGTCATTGCTTTTCCTCCATACCATAAAATCATGTCATGTTCCAGCAGTCACTACTTTATCCTTTTCTAATCATCCCATACTTTCTGGATATCTTTTATCCAGAAAGGTCAAGAGCAAGAGGATCAGGCTATTTTTAGAAAACTTATAGAGGTCATCAAGGGAGATTTCAGTATCTAGGGAAGATCAGTGAGCAGCTCAAGTGATCAATATCATTATAATCAAGATGATTCAATGTAACAAGAAATTTCAAGTGGCTGAACCAATATAAATATGAATCCTCTCTTTCCCCTTTTGACCATGCTGCCACCCAGAGGGTAGACCAAACAGGATGATCTGGGGTAGCTCTTAGGAGAAAGAAAGACTCATCATCTAGGGATAGTCAGGATGGTATCCCAAATCTTCAAAATATGAAATTTGAAACCTTTTACCCCTTCAATCCTTATCGTAATTGAGGAAGTGGTCAAGACATGATTCAAAACTGGGACCAGCTAGATTCAGCAACCAAAGTGTTTTACTAATATATATGGACCAGAGAAGGTCAGAGAGTTATATATCTTTTGAGTTGACTTTACGGAGGCTGTTCCAATGTTCAACAATACAAAATGCTTGTGGATGACAGGGAGCACAGAAGGGCCACTGGATACCTTGCCTATCAGCCCTGGTTTCTGCGATAGAAGGTACACCACTGTCAGACTTATCTAGATTAATTTCAAGGGCCACGATAGTGTGGCTGAAGTTGGCTGATTAGAACAGACCAGCAAAGCCATAACCTGGAAAACTGTCCACAGCAGTGAGGTACCATCGACATCCCAAGAGGAGGTCCAATGCACCCAATCTGTCAGGAATGGCAGGGATAAACCACTGTAAGATGTGTCTCCCCACCATCTCACTGAGACAAACAAGTCATCTGTTAGCATGAGTCATCAGTATTCCACACCAGTCACTCCACATGGAAGCTGAGTGCTTCACCTCCTACTCAGTCTTTGGCTATGGGTCTGCTGCATGTTCAGTACTGTAATGAATCTAGGCAGCAATGGCAAAAGTCTGGTGCAAACTGAACCAGCAGCTTGATTCCAGTTGGTTCTTATCAGAGAGTAGGCCCTTACCTTAAAGGTCTTCATGAATGACTCTGACAGCTTAACCATTTCCATCACTTGTGGCCCCCCAGAGGATTTTTTTTTTTAAAGATTTTATGTATTTATACATGAGACACACACAGAGAGAGAGAGAGAGAGAGAGAGAGAGAGGCAGAGACATAGGCAGAGAGAGAAGCAGGCTCCATGCAGGGAGCTTGATGTGGGACTCAATCCTGGGACTCCAGGATCATGCTCTGGGCCAAAGGCAGGTGCTCAACCACTGAGCCACCCAGGCATCCCCAGAGGATGTTTTGAATCTGCCTGTTGGTAGTTTTTCAAGTGGCAAACCCCACAAATACATCATTGACAACACTCCTGGAGACAGTAACTATGCAACAAGATTCATCAAAAGGAATATTGGCCAGCACTAGGAGAATTGCCTTGAATTCTGCACACTGAGAGAGACAATATCCATTCTATGCATAGCTGATGGTGAGCTGAACAGTCACTGCAGCCCAAGCCTAACCAAATAAGGTTTTAACCTCACCAATCCATCAGCAAACAAGAAAGCCCAGGAATTTAAAGGAACCTTCTGTGAGTCAGGAGATAAAAGTTTTCCCTAAAGGGAGAGCTGTCATTTTTTCAAGGGAAATTAAGATGCTTCTGATATCAAGCTGGTTGCATTCCTGACCGTATCATTTCCATTGATATAGGCCTGCTGGGCCCTTCTTATCCCATTACTCACTAAGTATGAACCGATATACTCCAAAGTGTAAATATCAGATGGAAGAGTCACAAGGCCTCCATGGGCCAGGCATTCAGTTGGACTCAAAAGAAGTATACCTGGTATCTATATCAGGGATATGGGGAAACCAGAAGTGGTACAACCCCATGAAAGTTGCTTCTCAGAAATCTCCCCAAGGGGGAAAAACTTCCTTATAGCAGCCCACTGCAAGAACTCTAAGACCCTCCACTGTTTCCTCCTGGACCTACGATTGGTATGACAGACGGCAGGAGGGACAGGCCATAAAATGGACCAGGCTTTGCCATTTTTTTTTTTTTTTGGCTTTGCCATTTTAAACAAGTATTATACACCCCACACTTTCATATTTTGAGTGAACCACCAAAGTTCTAGTCATTTGCTTGGTTATTACCCATATAGTTTCAAATTTCCCTCATTTCATGCTTAGGCCATGGAATTAAACTATTGTCTGGAGAGGGTCAGAGGCCTCCTCCAGACCAGGATGGGTCATTATACTATTTGTCACAATGGGGTGGATTTGAAGCTTCCCCTGAGATTGATGAGGAAGTCCCCATGCCTCAAATAGGGTGACATACAAGCAGGGTATCTTTCAGCAACTGATGCTGAACCTACATTATAACTACCTCACTAATCCATCCTCATTAACTGGCCATAAAATGGAGGACCGTTTTTTCCCTAATTGACCAAATAAGTTGGTCAAAATGTTCACTAATAATGTCCATAGATTTCCCTGAAATCCCTTTGACTGCCCATGAAGTCCTTATCTTTTCTCTTTCATAAAGCCTTGTCTCTATCTACATCCCCACCTCATCACTAAAACTGCCCAAAATTGTGGAGGGTCTGGGGTTTTACCCTATTTACAAGCTAATAAGTTAGCCTGTCACAATTTCACAGAGGCTGGCAGAGTATACAAGACTTCTAGGTCAGATACCAAGGACTCTATATTCACAGAAATAGTGGAAGGCAAAATATCATCATTTCTTAATAGAGTTCCTGAATTCCAATTTCTACAGGTTCCAGTTCCAGGACATCAGGACATGCAATGGGCTGCAATTACAGCTAAAACAACTCTGTGCTTATGGAGCCCAAATCTTTTATAATGGGCAATAAACATGCTACTCTCTGCTACAGAGGAATGAGTTTTATTTTATAGGCAAATATTTCCAAACTAAAATCAACTCAGCAATGAGGAATAATTATACATTACTACCTGGTCTATTAAACAAAATATTGTAAGATACACAATTTTGGTCCCAACCACCTGCCTCAATTATCTAATATTGAAACCTCACAACTTCTACCAGGAAACAAGGGCCAAACAAGAGTCAGACTTTGCTTCCTAACAGTCAGAAAAAATAACAAAGTTTATACACCTGTGTTCATGGATTATATTAGTATAGGACAGTCCAATGGACTCTTACTCAGAGGCTATTAAATATTACTTTACACATGCCTTAGAAACTAAATATTTAATTTCTACATTGCAGCTCCTTTAAAAAAAAAAAAGGAAGGAAGGAAGGAAAAAAGAATAGCTCACATCAAATGAAAGTAATCCAATAGAGAAAACAGAAAACTATGATTCCAAAGTAAGAATCCAAAAGACATTTATGTAAGTACAACTGGCCTTCCATACTCCAACTGCCTCTTAGTGTTTCAGTTCATTAAATGATTGCACAATGATGACCTTGGGCAGCAGGAAAATATGAAAATGTTCAGCAAGGAGATCTTCACAGCAGAAAGAGCCCAGGACTAGGTGTCAGAGGCTGGAGCTCTCATCTAACCTGCTGGCAAAGTAACCTTGGGTGAGTCTTCCTCCTTCAATCACAGAATCACAGTGCCTATATTTGTCAAACAAAAAACCCAATGTCTTATGTATCTCAGCTGGTTGCCTTAAGCTATTTTCTATAATGTGCTTTGTAAACTATACAGTTGTCTCCCTAATTCTTATGTCTGACAATTCTTCTCCATGACACTGTATGCCAGCCACCGTGGACTTCCGTCAGTTTCTCAAAAAAAAAAAAATTCTTTCTCCTACCAAGGCCTCTCATTCATATTTCCAGCCCCAAGGTGCTCTCGCTCCATTCTGTAAGACTGGCTGTCTCTTACCCTTCAGGCCTCAGCTTAAACTTCATTTTCTCAAAGATATCTTTTTCAATCACTCCATCTAAAAGCAGTTTTGCCCTATCCTCTCTTGTAGTATACTCTCATTTTCCTTCTTAGTGCTTATCACAATCTGCAGGTGTGTGGGTGCATTTTCATCTAATGTCCATCTCCCTACTAGTTCATAGACTGCAAAAACTGGACCTATGTCTGTTTTTCCTTCAGTTTATATAGAGGGCCTGGTGGAGTGCACAACATAGGATAGCCATCTACAAAACTTTGTTAACGATGGACTGAATGAATATGTTAATGTAAGGCCACATTGTCCGTGCATTTTAAGAAGCAAATATATGTGAAATTATTTTTAGAAAAATGCTCAATCAAAACAATCCAACTAGAAAAAAGTCTGGCCTTTAAATGGGTAAAAATTAGGATATCTGAAAAAATAATGAAAATGGATGATTCCTTTCCACTGTGGGTTTCATGTAGAAGTACTCTAGAGATGCATTTTCCAGTTCAAAAACAAGACAGAGTTTTTTAGAATCACCTACTCATGCTCTCCTTTGATCCTGTGAGATGGTTGTTATCTTGATTTCACAGAAAAAAAATAATTGAAAATTTAGATATTTAGTAATTTTCTCATGGTCACAATAATAATATTCAAATTCATTCAAATTCAAATTCAAATTCGGGTTCTTTGATACAAGTCCAGTACCCTCCAGTGTACTATGCTACTTCTGCTTTAAGGAGATGGCTCTGTTCAAAGGATTAGGTACAAACATTTTGGTTTCTTACTATCAAATTAATTTCAGACCAGTGACTTTTGCTGTGTTGAAGCAAGAACTTCAATAAAGTTACCAGTAAATCAACAGAAGCAATGAAGTTATCAGGGGTTCACCTCAGGGTTTGTTTTACCTTTAACATTTGCTTTTATTCAAACCATACTGAGAGGAAAATATCATGTAGTAGCAAGACTTAATATTTCGGGCAAACTGGGCCTAATGATATATATGGAAAATCTACACAATTATGTATATATACATACACACGTGCAATATAATTATTGGTCTTAAATATATAAATACATAAAAAATATAAAATATATAAATATCATACACACACTATTGTCCATCAAATAACAGTAAGCCCTACCATAGTACAAAATCTGTGCCCCATGCAAAATTATCAGAAAGACTCTTATACTCTTGTCTTACTTACAAAACAAACAACCCCAGTGATGAAAAGCTCCATTTTGTGTGAATGCATCCTAAGAGAAATAAGTGTTAATAAGAAAACAGCTGCTTCTGCATAACAGGGTTCTGTGCCTTTGAAAACTACTGGAAAAGAGTTTAGATTTTTCGGTATGACATGGATGGGGGGGGTGTGGATTTATGTCAACATTTATGTCAAATGTACAGGGTAAGACATTGGGAGGTATTTTAGGAATTCTCCAAATGATTTCTTCAGTTCAAAAATTATTTTATTAGATATTAGACAGATCAGGTACTATCATTTAATTAGGTTGGAAAGAAGTTACTTCTATAAAATTCATTTTCCTACCTTAACGTTCAGATATTTCTGCAAAATAGGTCTTAGAAGACTACTAAAGTCCTCCCTTTTATTTACTAGGAACTGAAAATGGTAGAGTATATATGTAAACAGAAGACTAGTTAATTTTTTCTGCTCTTTCATAATAGGCAATAAACTCTTAAAGTAGGATTATCTCCACTCAGAAAGGCTCAGTTTAGCCAAAATAGAAAAAAATGAGAAATAAGACTACTTAAAAGCTAGGGCCATTACATGTAGTGTAACTATAAATATACAGAAAAAAAAATAACTTTTTTAAAATTTAGCTTTCAAGTTTATCATGAATTATAAATGAAAATAACTATTTCATCCCAATTCTGGTTTAAATAAATGATTGAGTCTAAATATCTGAGAGAAAAACTGCCTGATTCTTTTTATTTTTTATTTTTTTTTATTTTTTAACTGCCTGATTCTAATTAAAAGTTTGGGACTAATTTCTCCTAAACTACTCCATTACCCATTAGTTCTAAGAATAGATATTTAAGTTGACTACTATATAAGTTTACTATATTCTCATACATTTTCCTATTAGTTACTATGATGCTAAAACACAATAGAGCTCTTACATTTAAAAAACTCACTGGATTAACTGATATTCATCATTCTTTTTAAAAAATTTTTAAGTTTTTATTTAAATCCTAGTTAGTTAACATATAATGTAATACTGGTTTCAGGAGTAGAATTTAGTGATTCACCACTTATATATAACACCCAGAGCTCATCACAAGTGCCCTCCATTCTGAATAGTGCTCTGACACTTTGAATGCTAATGGATGGTAGGCTATTCTTCAGCAAGATCATTCTCAAAGCTCTTTCACATTCATTATATCATCTGGTCTTCATACTATCAAAATAGCTGGCTTTATAACAATAGCTAACATTTCTAAACCTGAAACTGAGCAAGCATCACTATGACCTCAGCAGCGGTCAACTCCCACTATCCTCTGTACAGCTTTTATGGTAACAGTTATGAACAGTAAATAATAACCTCAGAAATAAAAAGATTTTATGAAAAGTACTATAGAGAGTTCTGGTCAAGCACTGATTTCCCTAACGTCATCATTAACTATCATCAACATATGTATCAATACAACTTGAGTCAAACATTTTTAATAATACACATGTATTATTCCATTTGAGTGAAAAACTACAAATAGGTGGTATGACTCTTGACTTTAAGGTTGACAGTATGTGTTATCAACTGAATGTTTCCAAATTCATATGCTGAAGCCCTAACCTCCAATGGGATGGTATCTGCAGGTGGGGCCTTTCAAAGGTAAGAAGGTTAGATGAAATCCTAAGGGGGGATTAATGCCTTTACAAAAAGGAACACCAGCAAGTTTGCTGTCTATCTCTCCACAATGGGAGGATATGGGGAGAAGGCAGCTATCTACAAGCCAGGAAGAGAGCTCTCACCAGCAACCAACCATGCTGGCACCTTGATCCTGGACTTGCCAACCTATAGAATTACGAGAAATCAATTACTATTGTTTAAGCTACTGGTCTATATTTGTTATGGCAGCTCCAGCTAAGACAATATGAAACTGTATAATATAATCATACTGATAATTATTTTTCTAATAAAAGTGTGCTATTTATTTATTTATTTATTTACATTTTTACATTCAAAAATCTGGATTCTTACAGTATATAATATTAAAAAAATCAACATAGGAAGCTTAATATTTGAATTTAAATAATGACATAAAGCTATTTAGAGACCTTACCCAATTACTTATACAGTCATCACTGAGGAAAAAGCCATCAAGAGTAAGCGTAGGACTGGGTTCATCCCCAGGAAATGGTAATTATTAAAGAACTCTTTTTCAACATGATCTGTCTGAACTCTATTAGAATGTCCATGGACTCAAAAGATAGATTTGGTATTCTACTATCCAAAAACTGCAGCAGTAGTCTTTTATTTTTTTTTATTTATTTTTTTTTTTGCAGCAGTAGTCTTAATGAGAAACTGATCATACTCAACAAAATTTAGGTTCTACAGACAAGCCTTGTTTCTGTGATTTCCCATAAACCTCCATGTGAATTAAAAACAAAAGCAAAACAAAACAAAACAAAACTACATCTTAACCAATTTTCAATGGATCTGAGTCATATCTTCATACAGAAGCTGAAAGCCTTCATAAACAGAAATAAACTTTCTCATATTTTTTCTCTTAGCATAACTTTTAATAAACTGAAGAACTCTAGATCCCTTCTTCCCCTAAACTATTCTTTAACTATCAAGTATTCTTGTTACAGAAGTCCTACCAGAAATGACCCTAAGAAATTTATAGGAATCCTTGTAAGAATTTTGACAGAAAAAGGGCAGTATAAACTGATTAAAGAGAGCACACACTTTGGAATTAGAAGTAGAGAATCAAGTTCCATCTCTGCTGCTTACCAATAATGTGAGATTTTTAATCAGAAATATTAAGATAAAATAACAGTACCTGAGTCATTCTGCTCAATAAATATGGTGATGAACTTGGAGTATATGGCACAGTATAAACACTAAAGAAACATGAGTTCATCTTGATCATCTTCCTCTATTATGACTATCATTAACACCATGACTTTTTAATCTACCACTACCACTACCACTACTACCTATAACAATAACTGTTATTATTACTGGTGGTTTGTTCAGTACTGGAAATATTACAGCTTTACCTCTCTGAAACTTATGGTTATACAAAGTTTATTCAAAGATTCAGGTAACATTTTGTTACTGAAGCAGCAGCCAAGGATTTATAAAGCATATATAACTGTGCCTTGAATATTATCAACATCATAAAGTTATGAGGGCTGCAATTTTCCTTAAAATACTATAGCACATAAAATGTACTACCTATCATGTGCAGGTTACTTAGATTAAGTGATGATTTAGGTTATTGTAAGCATTTCATAAAAAAATGCAACAGCACCTCACATTCTGTGAGGCGGCTACTAAGTCTTCTGGTATCTGTATATTCATCAACAACTAACACTCTGAAAATGAGAATATTTAATGTCAGAAGTGGGTTTTCACTGATGAAAACAATAGCTTCTTCACTAGCACTGTGAACGTGAACAAGATTGTTAACACAGATGAGAATAAACTATTCAAAATAAGTGTTCACTAAAATATTTTAGCAACACTTCCCACTCTTGCATAAATTGAGTATAGAAATCAGAGAGGCCTGCAGCCTTTGCTTTTAAGATGTCTTTGACTAACTCTTTGAGAAATCTTAAGCTCAGACATGAACCATAGAAGACTGATTGTCTGATACGGGCCAGTAAGGTGAGAGAATCCTGATTTTGGAATTTTGACATTTCTATCAACTGCAGCTTCCATACCAGGTGGTGGCCACAACACTTAAAGTCATAGAGCTAGAACTTTTCTGAGCCTAGAGAACAAACTATAGAAGCAGGTTTTTTTGTGTTTGCTTGCTAATAAACATTTAATGAACTTTTTTTTTTAAGAGACTCTTTTTTTTTTTTTTTTTTTTTTTTATGATAGTCACAGAGAGAGGCAGAGACACAGGCAGAGGGAGAAGCAGGCTCCATGCACCGGGAGCCCGACGTGGGATTCGATCCCGGGTCTCCAGGATCGCGCCCTGGGCCAAAGGCAGGCGCCAAACCGCTGCGCCACCCAGGGATCCCCATTTAATGAACTTTTATACAGAAGGCAGAATCTGGCTGAGACGTCATTCATTTTTTTTATTCAGGAGCAAGGTTTGAAGGGAAGAGTGGATAACCTTCACTCATCTCAACACTAACTCCTAACAGAACTAAAGAACTGTAATTTCACTATATATCCCACACAGAAGGGCAGGTACATTCACACACCAGTGCTCCTCCCTGGGAAGATGTTAGAAATAGAATACTGATTAACAAATACTTGAGAAATTATGTAAACTTGAAATAGAGAAATGAATGAATAACAACAACATTATTATCTATTATTCAGGAAAATTCTCTCCATTGTTACAGAAATAAACATTCTCTATAAGACTCTTCCTTTTATTAAACTTGGCTTCAACTTTATCTTTCTCTTTCTCCTTTCAATGCAGCTGCAATTCCGACCCCATGATCATCAAGTTTTGTAAATTAAGTCACATTCATTACTTATATTCATTAGTTATAAATCTCCAAACGTTTTCTTTTCCATCCGTTTTCATTTCTATTTATTGATGAAACAGTATTAAAGAACTTTTTAAAAGAAAAAATACTCCCACTATTCTGTCAGAAAAGCTATTGACATTATGCAACTTTTCTAGATTCCCTGAAGTTATCTTCCACATATCTATATTATATTTATATGTTTATATGACATTTTAAACCACCTATGTATATGATATGAAATAAATACAAATCATAATGCACATGAACGTACTGCATAGTTTCCTTCATTTAATATTAGGTATATTATTTAAAAATATTTCTATGTTGTTTCATTCTTATCTTTTTAAACTCCAGACTATTCACCATAATAAAAAAAAAAATCTCAATACAAACTTCCTTTTGAACAAGAGTTGATGGGTCATTCCCATGGCAGCCACTGAATTGTGAGATTATTTTATCAATGTTAGGCAAATTAGAACACATTTTGTACACAAAACAGTGCTTAAAGTACATAAACTATTGAAACTGTAGGGCTAATTGCAATTCTTTTTTAGCAACAAAAATATAGATAAAAGTCAAATGTACATTTAGAAAGCATTTGGCTCTGGGTGATAATGATGGGTCAATGTAGGTTCATCACTTCTTATCAAAAGTGTCACCATGGCATGGATGTGGGAAGCTATGCATATGCAGGGATAGGGAGGATATGGACACCTTCTCTAAATGCCACTCAGTTTTGCTGTAAATCGCTCTAAAAAATAAACTACAGATGCTTTAAAAAATAAAGTTCATTAATTAAAAAAATATTTGTTTGGCAGCCTTCAAAAAGATTAAGCTGTAAAGTTTCTGATATTAAAAAATTTAGATCTATAGCTCAAGAACAAATACTAAGTAATAAAGTAGGGATTCAATAAACATTATTTTTGTTCTGTTATTTTTGTCTTTAACACAGCATTAAGTTTTGCCATTTCTTTAAATTCTTCTTCATGACTGGTTTAAAAATAATCTCAGATGGGTGAGGGCAGTAGGCAGAGGGTTGGACAGACAAATTTGGTATCTGTTGCTGACCATTAAAGACGCATGATGGGCCTAAGAATTCATTTGGGTCCTTTCTCTACTTTTGTATATATTCAGAATTTTCTATGAAAATCATTATTTAAAAAAAATCTCGCATACACATCTGCTCCTGACCATGTAAAAGAACTTGTATCAGACTCTCCCCACCTCTCCATAATAAAACTAAAAATCCAGATAAAATACATAAAATGATTGGTTTTAGACATTAGGCAAAGTCAACAGAGAAATCCAGCAAAGGAGGAAAATAAAGAGTGAGCACTACAACAGTAACAGTTTTCTGTTTAGAATCATTTTTTTGGATTGTGAGGCAAGGAAGGGATACTTAGGTAAGAAATCAGCTATCAGAGTTCTGGAAGGTTAAGAAATCTGAATTTCATGGGGTAGGGTATTGGGGATAACAGACAGAGAGCTCTAGAAATATGCATGGAGCCCCTTTATGTAGTTATCAAAACTAAATTGCACACGCATAAGTTTGAAATTCCACATGACAGGTCAAAAAAAAATGACCAATGAGCTCTAGTCTTAACAATATGCAGAATTCACAGCGAACTAGAGGACACTTGCATGGTATCCAGCTGGCACAGAAAGACCTCAGTGAATGTCTGGGACATTCTGATGAGACTCTGAAAGTATGTGCCTTAATGGCAAGGCAAAGCTAACACTAGATTAGAGATACGATAGACTTACCTAACAATACTTAAAAACAAGCTCTAAAATTCAAGCTGACTTGGAAATTAACTAATGGCTTTCTAAAATAGGGTTTAACAGCCCATATAGGAAGACAATAAAACCCGGGTCCTCAGCAATGTAACACATCCATTATGTTTAGCATCCCATAAAACGCTACTGGCCATGAAAAGAAAATATAACCAGGAGAAAAACCAGTCATTAGAAATGTAAATAGAAGTGCCAAAGACAATATAATTTGGAGAAATCGATATTAAAACTATATGCTTTGAGAATTTAAATGAAAAAAAGGAATACAATACAAAAATCAGTTGTGTAAAAAATTACAAAATGGAGCTTCTCAAGCTAAAAACATAGAGTATTTCAAATGAAAATAAAGTCAGTGGATTAGATTAATAGATTTGGCACTGATATAGAGGAGGTCAGCAAACTAGTGAACATAGCAAACTAAAACACAGAAAGAGAAATAAATATTTTTTTTAAAAAAAGAAACAGAGTCACAGTGACTTGTGGGGCAATATTAAGCAATCAAACACGTATAAATGAGGTGGGAGGGAGCAAAAAATGTTTGCATAAAAATGTTAAAACTTTTCCAAATTTGGTAAAAATAAGATTTTAGAAGTAACTCCTCCTTAACTAATACCTTTAATCACAAGCTGGGAGAAAATATTACCAATTCCTGCATTTGACGAAAGACTTGCATCCAGAATATGTGTAAAGAACTCTTACTACCCAAAAATAAAAAATCCAATAATAAATGGGCAAAGGAGCCAACCATACACTTCACACACACACACACACACACACACACACACACACACACACACACAAAAGATACACAATGGTCAATATCACCTGCAATGATGCTCCACATCATTACCACCAGGGAATTGCTAATGAAAAATACAAGGAGCTATCACTACACACCCAGCAGGAAAGTTAAAATTCTTAAGACAATGTCTGTCTGTATTGGTAAGAGGGTGGAACATGTGGAACTCTTAGACATTGTTGGTAAGAATATAAGATGGTAAAACCATTTCATAAAATAGTTTGGCAGATCTGTAGAAGTGTAAATAGACATTTACCATATGACCTAACAATTCTACTCCTAAGTATTTGCCCAAGAAAAATAAAACCATATATTCTCACAAGGATTTGCATATGAATGCTCATAGCTTATAGATATAGCCCCCCCAAACCTACAAACAAGCTAAATGTTCACCAGCTGCTGAATGGATAAACAATGTGGTATAGCCACACAATTAGATATTATGCCAGCAAAGAAAAGAACAAATTACTGATGCCCACAAGAATTTGGTGAAGTTCCAGAGCATCATGCTAAGAGAAAGAAGCCAAACAAAAAGATACCACACTTTTTGAATGCATTCAGATGAAATTCTAGAAAAGGTACAACTAATCTATAGTTACAAAGAGATAAATGGTTGCCTGGGCCTGGGGGTGGTGGATTTTTGACTGCAAAGAGGAATGAGGAACTTCTTGGAGTGAAAGAAGTACTCTATAGTTTGATTATGGTGGCAATCACATGGCTGTACACATTTGTTACAACACACCAAACACTATCTTTAAAATGCATGCACTTTATTGTAGGTAACTTGTATCTCAATAAATTTTATTTAAAAAAAATCTCCTTCAGATTCAGCCCTTCTCCATTAAATTTCTCTCTACCTGCACAATGACAATTCTAGTCCAGGACAGAATATTTTACCTTCTTTGCTGAAGAAGGTAAGCCTTCTCTATGCTCTCCCTTCTATATTTGAACTGCCACAACTCATCTACATGCAAAAGTGCTTTAAAACACTGTTCTTCAAACTGCAGGTTGTGATGACTCTTTCTGGGTCATAAAATCAAAACCAGAATTGTTTTAAGCAATGGAATAGAAAAGAATGTGTCAGAGTATCCTGTGTACAATAAAGTATGTATTCATAAAACTTAAAAATGGGGATCCCTGGGTGGCGCAGCGGTTTGGCGCCTGCCTTTGGCCCAGGGTGCGATCCTGGAGACCCGGGATCGAATCCCACGTCGGGCTCCCGGTGCATGGAGCCTACTTCTCCTTCTGCCTATGTCTCTGCCTCTGTGTGTGTGTGTGTGTGTGACTATCATAAATAAATAAAAATTTTAAAAAAAAACTTAAAAATGTGTTTGTGCGCGCGCACGCATGTTGAGTAGCTCTGCAAAAATATTTCTATGAGTCTAAACTAAAAAAATATATGAAAGTCTCTGCTTCAAATACAAAGTAGATTATGCTTAAAACTATCCAATGCCTTCTTACTTACTGCACTTCAACATAAAAGCCACTCTACACTCTGTGGGATCTAAGGCCACCTTTATAATTACATTATAACAAACATGGTCCCTGCCTACTTCCTAAACCTTGCCTTCCTGGGCTTTCTCCTTCACTGACTACACTCCAACCAGTCATCCTCTTTGCTGTTCCCCAAACACAAAAAGTGAGCTCTTTTTTGCTCTCCAGTTTCATTTATTTCCAATTGTCTAGAAGCTCTGCCCCAGATTTCTGAATGGTTTCCTTTTTTTTTTTTTTTTTTGGTGGTGGTTTGGTCTCTGGTTAGATGTCACCATCTCAAAGACATCTTCATTAATTGCTTTATAAATTAGTCACTACCTCTACCCTAGCACTCTCTACCAGAATATTTTGTTTTACATCATTATAGTACTTAGATCTACAGAAAATTAGCTTCTTCAGAGTTAATCTGATGATTATCTGTCACCCTCTTACCCCTAAATGACTGGAAGTTTCATATGAAGATTAGTTTTTTGATCTTCTGGTTCAGCATAGCCCCCACAACTCTGTACTGCTTTACACCCAAAGCATTTCACATGTTTACATTATTGCCTGGGCCTCAAGGCACCTTGCTTTAGCTGTCAGAATAAGAAACTGGCACTAATTTGTAATTATTACGAAATGAAGATACAAGTTCCTAATAAGTAAGATTTAGATACATTCATTCATTCACCCATTCATACATTAGCCCAATAAATGTTTACTGAGTGACTAATATGACATCCCCTAAAAGGGATAAGGAAATGAGTCATGGAGATTTCTAGGCAGAGCATGCAGTACCAAGGCCCTAAGGGTGATGTCCTGGTGTATTCAAAGACCACAACCTGCTAATTTGGTGAGAGTACAGTACTGAGGAAAACAGAAGTAGGGAGATAATATCAAAGTGGAAACCAAGAGCCTGATCAACCGGGTAGAGCTTTTTAGGCCACTGTAGGACTGTGACTTTGATGCTGAGTGAGACTGAAAGCCAGTGGAAGGTTTAAATAGAGGAGTGACCTGATCTGACTTAAGTTTTAAAATGCTCACTTTGGGCTATGAAAGAATATACTACAGGAGGACAAGCAAGGAGGCCACTACAACCATACAGATGGAGAAGAAGCCCCTGAGGCCAAGCCTTATAGAAATAAAAATATTGGAAGTTGATCATATTCTGATTATATTTTAAAGATAGAGAAAACAGTATTGCCAATGGATTAGATGTCTGCAGACCAGGGGAAAGGTGAGGCTGGAGATAAAAATGTGTGAATCTTCATTATCAAAATGGTCTTTAAAATACAGAGACTGGATAAGACCATGAAGGAAATATCCAATGCAGAAAGATGAGAGAGATGAGAAGGGTGCTCATTACATATATGTGAAGGCTTCAATTTATATGATGTGTAAGCAAGAGTGATACTAGAACCACCTTGTATCATTGATTGTTAAAGGTGTCAAACACTAAATATATCCCATGCAAATGAGGATACTCAGTGCTAGAGAACGAAGTGACTTTGTAAAAGTCACACAACTAGTTATGGCGGAGCCAGGACATAAACAGGGCCCACCTGACCATCTGAGCTACTCAGGCCTATATAGTAGGCCTCTTGTGATAACATTTAAACATCATCATCATACAGAAAAAGAATTCTCTCATCTGGAGTAGGAAATCCACATTCATTATTGAATGAATGCAAAAGTTATGACCAGTCCATAAAGTATAGATTTCTCTCAAAGTCCAGAAGCCCCCATTGAAAAGAAGAAACAGGTACTAGAATCAGATGTCCTCAGCTCACTAGGTAGGCACATGACCTTGAACAAGTTACTTAATTCTGTCTCAGTGTCATCATCTCTAAAACGAACCTAACAATCATTACCTATGTGTAAAGTTGTGGGTAGTAAATAGGATAATCTATAAAAAATGCTGACAACAAGGCTTGGTGTAGAGTAATTCATAGTAAGGGTTAGCAATGATTATTTCTACACCCTGTCCCAAATCTGGGCAGCTGCCTTGTCCTTGTTAGTATTTACTATTAAATATGATAGCTATAAAATAGGGGGTGGGGGAGCCACATGCATAATCACCATTTCACATGGCACTACCACTATAAGTCTCTGTTTTAAGTGTATAGTTTACACATTTTACACTTACAAGTTAGGAAAGGAAAGAGTTGAATACAATTATATTTTGAGGTAAAAAGGTTGAAAAATAGAATAATCACTATATTTCCTCAAGAACCTCATAAAGTAAAATACACATTTTAAATACTCATAAAGAGGAAATGAAAACCAACTACAATGAAAGTGTAGAGAAATGTATAGATTGGGATGAACACCATGATCAGACATTCATGTGAATAGAGATATATAGAAAGACCATCATAAAATGCCAAAGTTACCCGGAGAAGGTCATACAAAGGAATGGAGTGTTTTGCTCCCACTTTATTTCAAGCATCTGGTCTTCTCCAAAGCCCTCCTCATGGCAGATTTGTCACTTTCTTCTTTGACCCTTATAATAATACACCATGATTATTTGTTAAACTGTTTATCTTCAAGTAACCATCAGCTCCCTAGAGGAAGTGCTGTATTCTCACCATTACAATACCATATCACCAAAGACACTGCAAATGTATTTTGGTCATACCTCATTGCTAAAATGATACTTCTATTTCCATAAGCTATAACAACAGCTATAACAACTGTAGAAATAGGAGAAGCCCTTCTGCATCATATGTAGTACTGGGCAGACTATGGCATGGGGGTTAAGATTCAGAACCCAGAGTCAGCCTAAGAAGATGAAAATCCACACTCAGCCACTTGAGTTACGTGACGGGGAGCAAACTACTGCCCCATCACCATAAAATGGGTATGCCTAGCAGATAAGTTGGATAGAAAATAGAATAAAATCAGGGTTTTAAAATAAATCAGGATGAAAAGGATTTAGTTTCCAGTGACACAGGAATCACCCAATAAATATTAGCCATTATTTTGAGAAAAGGAACTCTACAAATAAGCAGAAAAGAGATAATTCTAAAATATCCTGCTATAATATTGAGTTCACAAGGTTTCTAACAATGAGATTAAAAATTTTATTAATTGTAATTGATCTGAGTAAGCCTTTCTCTGACTTATTTCAATTGTTTATTTCTAGTCTTCTTCAAGCCCAAACTGTACATTCTCTAAGTATATGTTAAGAAAGATTATGCAACAATCCCTTGGAAGGGGTAATCTATATCAAATTTTAGTGCAAATCTGACCAAAATTAAAATTGTTTAAACCTATAATTGAAAAAAAAAAATAAACTTCATACTTCTGGAGCACTTTGGAAACATAACCTAGGAAGTTCAAAAGACACATGGATGAACAAATCGTTTCAATCATATCAAGCAATCATTTCCCTAAAGCAGTTTCCTCTCCAAATTACTAAGCCTGACACAGTCCCCATAGATGGGCTTCAGTGAGTACACTCAACTGAGGAAAGAGGGAGCAAGGGAAGCTTTGGCCAACCAGGCAATCTATACCCTTAAGCTCTTTTGGGTCTGTATACTATCAAATTGTTCATTCCAAGTAACCAGGGTTGGAGTAACTCTGAATTAGAAACACCCTTCCTCTAAAGATGTCCTTACCTTCTCTTAAGCATTACATATTGTACAGAAGTAAATAGTACACATTTAAGAATGCCTTGAAAATTGAGGGATAATATGATGAATAGATTATTTTTATTACAGAATCACTTTTCTTATAACTGAACTAAACAAGTTCATATTTTACTTACAATTATTTTCAATTTTAACTTTTAAAGATACAACTAAAATATCTAAAAATGAGTATATTGCTATTTGTCACTAAAACATATGATGAAATAGGAAAGCCTAGTCAATCATCTCTTTACATATATTGTTTGTATTCCACTTTCAGTTATTTTATAAAAACATAAATAATATAAAATTTTAAGGCATTTACATAATTTTACTTCCTTTTTTGTTTTTTTTTTGTTTTTTTATTTTTTTAATAAATTTATTTTTTATTGGTGTTCAATTTACCAACATACAGAATAACACCCAGTGCTCATCCTGTCAAGTGCCCCCCCCAGTGCCTGTCACTCATTCACCCCCACCACCCCCTGCCCTCCTCCCCTTCCACCACCCCCAGTTCATTTCCCAGAGTTAGGAGTCTTTATGCTCTGTCTCCCTTTCTGATATTTCCCACACATTTCTTCTCCCTTCCCTTATATTCCCTTTCACTGTTATTTTATCAATATCATCATAACTGAGAAACTTACTGGCTTACCTCCTAAAAACATTGATGGATAATAAGTTATCAAACTGTTATCAAAACAGTTATCAAGCTGACAAAGCTGATAACATCTTTGAAAGTTAAAAGTTGAATATACAGGTTTTGGACTTACATTTTTAATTAAAAACTTGAGTAATGGGGCGCTTGGGTGGCTCAGTTAGTTAAGCATCTGACTCTTAGTTTCCGCTCTGGTCATGATCTTAGGGTCCTGAGTTTGAGCCCCATCCTGGGCTTGAGCTCAGGGAGGAGTCTGCCTATCTCTCTCCCTCTGTTCCTCCCCCTGCTCTTTCTAGCTCTCTCTCAAACAAACAAAACCTAAAAAAAAAAAAAAAAAAAAAAAAAAAAGGACAAAACAAAACAAAACAAAAAACACTTCAGTAAATCTTTGTTTACATGTTGTATTTGCAAAGATATATCATATATGTCGTATTTAGTATCCATACTCCTCATAAGATTGTAGGAAAGTTTAGTTTGTTAAAAGAGACTGGCCAAATAATCCATGCTAAAAATATAACCTTTCTTAAGACCCAAGGGGGAAAATCCATATCTCATCTTTGCCACTTTGTTTTCATATAGTAGCTGAAGTAAACTATAAGGAAACTATATGGAAAAATCATGCTTAATGACTTTCTTCCACAAAACAACTTTAGACTTTTTTCCTTTAAAAAATAGTTAAATATAAAAAAATAGTTAAATATGTTATTCATTTTAAAAAGCTATATAAGATCACAGTTCCATATATACACATGGTTATGAAAACAGGGAGTCAATAGATAATAATCTTATCCAATTAAAGAAACTTGGAGAAATATCTAGTCTTTTTTCAGAAGTGAGACTGTTTATTTCCAAAGTAGAAGCCATCTATTTAACCAGATTAAATAGAGAAGGGAAAAACCCAAGGAATTAGTGGCATTTTTAGGACATAAGCCAGTAAGTTTCTCAGTTTTGATGATACTGACATATAGTATAATATTACATAAATGCCGTTAAGTTTTAGATCATTCATGTTGTTACAAAACAAGTGAAAATGTATGAGTAAAGGAAGAGATGCCACTTTGATATGATTAAAAATATTTATCAAAATCCACAATTGGTTATGTACACATGCACACATTTATATGTAATACTATATTGAAATATTTTTCATTTACATAATTTATAAATAAATATATAAACATATATATGACATTTAACAAATGCCATCTTATTTAAATACCAACTTTGTCTAAAGGCAGTTTTCCTCCCTAAATTGGTGTACTACCTAAAATTAACAAAATAAAATAGAACAAAATCAGAGTGTTGAACTGAAAATCTAGATCAATCAGATAAGATTAATACAATTAAGTTAATATAGTCATAAGCAAAAGCAAACTTCTTAACTGAAACATAGCTTTAAACCCTTAAATTTATAAAACTATCTTTAAAAAATGAGAAGAAACATCAGAAATCTTTTCAAAATTAAAGGAGCATGGACATTCCTTATTATACATATTTGAAATCATAAGGTCCAGATCTACTTCAATACAGAAACCAAGGACCTGAGTTAAGTTCAGATATATCCTATAATCAGTGGCCTGGGTCTCCTGATTTCTAGCTCAATGTCCTTGGCAAATAACTGTGTCTAATATTAATCAGTGTTTAACACATGCTTATCTTTTCTTATAATGCTCTGTTTTGCTACCTTCATCTGTACTCATACTGAATGAAGAATCTCCTATTCTCTCTTCTCTTCTCAAGAACAACAGGGCACTTTTATATGAGAGTATGACAAAGGCCAAAGTAACAATTTCTTTAATAGTAAATGAAATACGTTGATAAATAATGGCTATCAAATTATAAGTCTTTGAGAAGAGTATTTTTCTGATAAGAAAATAAAATTTTGTAAATATAAGAAAGAGTCCATAATAGTTGATTTCCTACCCTGTAATAGAAAATATTTATAAAGTGTGGACACTTTCTTAGTATATGTAGATATGCACAAGTATTAATGAAAATTATCTTTCTCCTTTAAATATCACATCACCCTTCCCTTTTTATTTTGAAATAGCAACCACTATCTCAATTAAGAATATAAATATATAAATACATTGTAAATGGCAAAATGGTATGTTGTTATCATTAAAGCATGGGGACAGAATGCAATTAACCAGTGTGTATATGGTGGCACTTAGGGGTGGGGTGGGGTGGAGGGCTAAGTGCGGGTGGAGGGACTGTTGGGCTAGGATGGGGTTAGCTGCTAAGGAATGAGACTGATACCAACCAAGGATACCTGCTGAAACTGAGTCCCAGTGCAGTATCAAGCTATATAGAGAAAACCGAAATGGAGAAAGAAGGCTGAGACCCAAGGAGGGCAAAGTAGGGACAGAGTAAAAGAGTATACAAGTTAACCTGGAAATGAAAACCGGCAGCTCTAAAGTAAAAGACAAGTCACAGACCCATTCCAATAAATTCAGCTGAGGAGTGCTATGTAGGAACTCTATCTGCTAATGTGTAGTTTGGTTAATTTTAAGATTTTATTTATTCATGAGAGACACAGAGAGAGGCAGAGACTCAGGCAGAGGGAGAAGCAAGCCTCTTACAGGGAGCTCGATGCGGGACTCCATACAGGACTTGATCCCAGGACCCTGGGATCACGCCCTGGGATCAGCCAAAAGAAGATGCTCAACCACTGAGCCACCCAGGTGCCCCTACAGTTTAGTTCTGATGGATCTCTTCACAATTGAGCTTTTGCTAGGTTAGCCTAAGGTCAAGCTCTTCTTAAAGTGGTCCCTCCTTCATCCCCTTGGATATCTGCACATAATCTAGAACAGTCCATGAAACATTTCAAAGATCAATTTACTCTCTACCTCCTGAGAAGAAACTTTTAAAACCAATAAATCAAAGACCTCAAAATAGCCATTGATCTGTAAGCTGTCATTATTTATGGCAACTGCTCATTCCTCTATAACTTACAAAATAAATGACACACAAATTCATTCTACCAAAATCATAAAGATCATTATTGATAATAGTATTCAGAACACAGAACTTTTAGTACAATGCACAACTAGGAATCAAATCTTTACCATAGGAAAGATGTACCAGCACTGAAATGTAAGAAAATTGCCATTAAAATAAATCAGTGCTGGTTAGTTTATACCAAAATCCCCTTGATGATTCAGATATACTGAATAAAGATTTCAGAAATTACAAATTTTCTTGTCAATACATGTTTACCCTAGCCAGACTCAGATATAAAAATGCCAATGAATTATAATAAGAAGGATAAATTCAACATATGCTTTAAGTCAAGTTCAGAAAGGTCTTAGAAACCACATGTGTTACAGTGGGTGTCTCAAAATGGACAGCAGCAATGTACCCTGTTATCAGATAACCCTGTGTAATAAAGGACCTAAATTTAGATGCTTACAATAAAACAGTCATGCCCTGCCCCTTGATTTGCCTGCTGACTTCATTGGTCTCTCTTTGCCTCAGATAGGTCCTTAAAATTGTCCTGAAATTCAGCACATTTGCCTGGATGATGAAAATGTGTTCAGGCTTCATGAAGCCCTTCTGGGGATTGGAACTGCCTATGTACCTTACTTACCACTTGGCTAGAATTCATCCTTAGATTTTTATCAGCCCAGATCCAAAATGGCTTTATAGTACCACCCACCTGACTCTACCCTGCCACAGAAAAAACCTACAGGTGTTAGTTCCAATCGAGGCTAGTCTCAATTTCAACTCATTTGCTGAGATTTTATGATCTGGATTTGGAGCTCACAATCTATATAGTCAGTAAATTTCCCCTAAGCCCTGACCATTGTGAATTAATGCTCCCGGTTCAGTCAGCTCATTTAGGGTCCTGGCATATTTCAAACCATCCTCAAGATATTCTTGAGAAAATTCAGTAGCATTAAACCACATACTCTCATATAATTAACCTTGATTTTGACTATGAGAAGACATGTTACAAAAGTAATAAACAGGTTGAAAAAAAATGTATTCAGTCACTTGGGGAGACAGCTGAAAATCAAATTTCAGTAGATGCTATCCATTCCACACTAACTATTCACTTGTTGAATGGTAAGCTTTTATCCCCCTTAAGTGGTAGCTGGCTTAAAGCCACCATCCCCATTAGCTACATAGTTGGTGAGAAACAGTGGAAATTTTTTTTTGTTCTGCTTATCTAGAAATCCTGCTCTCCTTTAGCTAGTCATTTGTGAGTCAATGGTTTTGTTTTGTTTTTTTATTCACCTATTGCAAAAGTCCTTTGTTTCAATGACAAAAAAGAATTTTCTAAATTCTGTTCAATGCTACACCTCCAAACTAGAATTTATTAGACTATTTTTATTTGGAAGTTAATAAAGTTAAGTGTAGCTTCAATTTAAAGTTTAATATTATACCTGACTCTCCACAAAGGGCTCCACTGTTAATATTTGTCCATATCTCTCAGGAAGAGATCCAGATTAATTCACATGGTAATACAGAAAGAATAATGGCTTTGACTAAAATGTGGCCTGAGTATCAATCCTTGCTTTACTATTTAATTTCATAATTTAAACTACCATCTAAGCTAAATTCATCCACATGTCCATCCAATCACTTATTCATTCAACTAACACCAAATGGATAAGTTACCATGTTCCAAGTACTCTGTCAACACTCAAGGATAAAGCATGAATGAAACAGACAAAAATCTCTGCTTTGTTGATGTCTGCATTCTAGTGGAGCTAAACAGACAAGTAAGTAAGTAAAATATAAGATATGTCAGATGGTGATAACCCCTTATGAGAAATTGCAGCTGGAAAAGAGATTAGAGAGGACTGGGGTGGATTCATAAGATGACACTTACACAGAGACCTCACAGACATGAGAGAAGGAAGTCTAAGTATAAATGGGAGACAAAGCCTTCCAGGGGATGGGTGTGTTCGACTCCCAAAAGCAGAACTGGGCTTTGAGGGTCTGAAAACAGCAAGGAGGCCAAGGAGCTGCAAAGGAATGAGAGGAAAGGATTCAAAATTGAAGTCCTCAAGAGTGGTGTCCTGATGACATCGAGCCCTGTGGGTCAATAAAAATGGACTTCAATGCAAGTCACATGGGAAGTCAATGGAAAGTTGGAGCCGAGGAGTGGCATAACTCTTCAACAGATATGACAAATTCTGTTACTGTGACTTCACATTCCCGTCTTTTATAAGTCTTTCCCACCACTTATACTAACCTCTAACTATACTGGTTGCTAAATTTTACCAATCCCATGATCAATCTTCCAAACCTGGCTGTTGGTTTCAGCAACTATTTTTACACATCTTTGTAATGCATCCTTGGCCATCATCCCGGATGATTCAACATCATGTCACTAACCTTCTTTGCCCCCGGAAACCATTCTTCAGTGTCTCCAAGTCCATGACCTCTCAAGTTCCTCTCCATATCAGCTTCTTATAAACACCGACCTGTACCTTGTCATACTGCTTATTAATCAACTCATCAAAGCTTAACCTCTTAGTAGACCCTCTCTAAATAAGCTCTTCTTCTTATCACTTCAAAAACCACATTTCCACTGAACATTCTGCCCAAAATATAGGCTATAGGTCCCTTCTGGTTGTCATGTTTCATGAGGCAGCCAGTAATCCCTGATTATCCTGTCTGATGATAATTTTACCAATAAGCAAGAATAACTTTTTCCCCTCATTTCTCTTGTATATTTCCATATCCTCTCCAGGGATAATCTCTGCTTTGCAGACACACATAATCATACTTCCCCAATCCTAAAAACAAACAAATCTGATATTCTTCCACTGATGGCTCTGTACCACCTCTGGCCATTTAAACCAGTCTGACTTAACTGCAACCATCATACACCTGCTGGTCTCTAAAGGCAAACAGAAAACACACTGGTGTTTACAGCAACTGCTTAGATACTCAGAAGCTACAGCTCCACTCACCCCACCAGCAATTTGGACTTTGTATCTGAATTTTTCTCCTTCAGAGACTTAATAAAACTGAACTAGGTCTCTCCCAATGGACCTCAATATCTTGTGCTACTTTAGCAGAGGTCCAAAAAGCAGTTCTTTTTCTTGGCCATGTAACTAGTTGTCTTTACACACTGTACAACCTCTCACCAAATGACGATTTCATCCATGATGGTTTGTATAAAGACCTATGACAGGTCTGTGGCCCAGCTTACAAAGAACCAGGCTCCTGATATCCATCTAGCACATCACTTTCCTTACCACACCCTGTGTTCCCAGCATTGATTTCAACACCTAATGAGGTTTTCTGATAGTGATAAAAAGGATTCACGACAATCAATGCATAGAAGAGACTAGTACTTAATATATCTGCATGCACACATATAATGCTGTGTGGTTTTGGCAAGAACTAAAACTGTTACCTCCTTTACAATTATCATGTCAAATTTAAGTTAAACACTACAGGTGTGGCTGCTATAATGTTTCCTAAGAAATTATTTTAAGACACAAATGTGGCAATGAGTAAAAGAATAACACAATTACTGTTGTATCAGAGGCCATGGTCTTACATTAAACTATCATTTGTTTAAAGATACAGCTGTAAGAGAAATGCAATGGTCATGACATCTACCTGACTTCTAGAGGTAAAAATAAAAGGTTTATTTTTTATGAACTGCTGTCAATGTACATTAAGTAGAGACCTTCCGGAAAGAACCATTCTGGAATATAAATACACGTTCAGATGAACCATCCAGTTACCTCTTGTTGAATAAATATGGCAAAATTCATAGTACGAAAGGAATAAATTCACTCACTGCATATACAGCACACACATAATTTGAGTTTAAAATGAGCATAAATTGGGATCTCTGGGTGGCGCAGCGGTTTGGCGCCTGCCTTTGGCCCAAGGCGTGATCCTGGAGACCCGGGATCGAATCCCACGTCAGGCTCCCGGTGCATGGAGCCTGCTTCTCCCTCTGCCTGTGTCTCTGCCTCTCTATCTCTCGCTCTGTGTGACTATCATAAATAAATAAAAATTTTAAAAAAATTTTAAAAAATTAAAAAAATAAAAAAATAAAAAATAAAAATAAAATGAGCATAAATTATCAGTATCAATGCTAGTGAAATTACAAATGACTTTTTCCTCAGAATTCTTCTGATTTTTTAAAATGAGTATCTATCTCTTATCGTAGTAACATTTTGGTTAAGTTTTTTGGCTAATGATTGGATAGCCCACAAAGTAAGCTCTAAAGTAGGTATTTCCAAAAAAAAATAAATAAAGTAGGTATTTTGCTTTTTATTTATTTTAAAAAGATTGATTGATTGATTGATTTGGTGGGGGGTGGGGGAGGAGCAGAGGGATAGAGAATCCTGAAGCTGACTCCTCACTGAGCATGAAACCCGATGGATGCTGGGCTCGATCTCATGACCCTGAGATCATAACCTGAGCCAAAGTCAAGAACCAGCCACTTAACCAACTGAGCCACTCAGGTGCCCTTGTTTTTCTAATCCTTATAGAGAATTAATGTTAAGTTTTATATTTGGAGAAATTCTGAAAAAAAAAAGCTTATATAATATTTTTACACAATACAGCTTTATAGAGAATAAAAATACAGAAAAGTACTTTTTTAAAGCTTAAAATTAGAAAGAACTCCTCATTTAATTGTCTGGAAACTGTTTCAAGCAAGAGCAATTAGGGAAGTACACAAAATTAGTGCTATTTTGTACGAAAGAAATGCACTACAGTACTTTTTTCTAAAGCTCTGTTTTATAGCCAAACTATGTTTAACTACCCAATATAATCAAATGATGTTTCCACTTATTTTCTCAAAATATCTCGAACCCACTATGTCTAAAACCAATCCTTAGATCTTTCTTCCTAAACTTGCCCACTTTCAATGTTCTGACTCTCCATGCCTGACTCCAACATTCTTCCAGTTATACAAGGCAGACACCTAGGAGTTGTCCATTACACCCCTCTCTGCATTACTCCCCATTAACAACATAACATGGGGACACCTGGGTGGGCTCAGTGATTGAGTATCATCCGCCTTCTGCTCAGGGCATGATCCCGGGGTCCTGGGGTCAAGTCCCACATCGGGCTCCCCACAGGGAGCCTGCTTCTCTTACTTGTGTCTCTGCCTCTCTACATCTCTCATGAATAGATAAATAATATCTTTAAAAAAACAAACAATATAACGTTAACTGTATTCATTTTTTACCTCTAAGACTTATCTTTCTCTCTCATCTTCCACTTTTCTTTCTCATCGCCACCATCCTGGTACAAAGCTATCATATCATGTATTATCAGAGCCTCTTGACCCATATTCCACAACCTTTCTTCCCATGTTAAGTCAAGCACATTCTATTTGTGGCAGGCACAAAGCAGTCCTAAAGTCCCACATTTTCAGTGGAGGGATACAGGGCTTGAGACTCATACCACAAAATACACATTTACACTCCTGATGTGATTACATTCCAGGTATTCAAAACCTGGAAGACTTGGAAGATTTGGGATGTAGATGTTACATTGACTTTCTGAATTAGTAAAGGATCATCTCACCAGCTCTATCTACTTTGTCAAGTACTGGAAATCCCGCAACCAGATGCATACACAGAGTCAAGTTAACTCCCTAGTTTTCTATCCATCTGCTCTCTCTCCAAATTTTTACTATGAAAATTTTATACAGATAAAAAATGATTTAAATAATAGTGCACTGAATGCTCAGATATTCTCCTGCTAAATAAGATAATTCTTCCAATTTTTTTCATGTTTACTTGTCTTTATTTTGATCTAAGTTATAATTGCTTTAAATCATTTGGAAGTAGGTTGATATTTCAACCTTAAATATGCCATCTCCTAAGAACACATTATCATTTGTGGTATTAACAATACTGTAAAATCCTCTAATGTATCCAATCACCCCAAGAACCAAAAGGGTCTCTTTTTTAATAGTTTAAAAAAACCTACATAATGAAGATATTTTACAAGACATCTTTCTGTTAAATCTCTTTAATCTATTTTAATATTAACCTCATTATCTATTTAATCCATGATACCAAGCTTCTAAAACATCTAGACCAGGAGTCTTGTAGAATATCCCACCTTATAGTGTCATTTAATTGATCCTTCATTCTTACCTTCACCACAAACACAGAGTGAGATCTAGAGGTCTGATTATAGTAAGGTTCAACCTTTTTTTCCTTTTGCATAAATACTGCATATGCGAGGCTGGGAACTTCATATCACGTCACATGCAAAGCCTCCAATATCAGGTTGTCGTCCCACCATGAGTAAACCTACTCATGAGTAAAAGCACTCTGATGGAGTGGCAACCCTCCAACAGAAAGTACAATTTTCTTCTGTAATTAGCACTTGGAGTCTAGTGCTATCACTTTGGTGTCATATGTATATACCATTCTCCAACTGACATTCATGTAATGGTTTTTGCATCTTTTAACAATATTCCCATCAGTTATTAAATCAGGAATTGCAAAACTGGTGGCTTTTTATCATTCCTTCCACTTAAAATAGCTGGCATTTTTTTCTATAAAGAAGAGCTTTTCTCCACACCATCCCACCCCTAAGTATTACTATGGATTCATGGGTTTTAATTTCTTCCATTTGGGTTACAAAAAATCACAATCATTACTCCGTATCTTTTATGCCTCTAACCCATTCTCTACATCCTTTAATGCTTCTAATCCATGCTCTACAGGGCAGCCGAAGACAGCTATTCTAAAAGCAAATCTTTTCTCTCAACCTCTCTTCCTCTCTCCTGCACACGTATACATTTGCACACACATTTTAACACTTGACGGGGTTCCTAATGCTCTCAGGATAAGGAAAAAAATAACCTTAGCTTTCAAGAGCCTGTACTCTGGCCCCTGCTCATCTGGACAGCTTTCCTCCACTTACAGCTTGCTTTGCTCTCAGGGCTCCATCTACAATATTCCAGTCCCTCCTCCACAATGTGCATGATATTCCCCCACCAGAATTTCCATCCCAAACACCTCCTTCTACTTAGCACCTATAAACCAGTTTTAGTCCTCAATTAATCCCTTTCTCAGCAAAACCTTTTAACGACTTACCTAGCCTTGCAGTACATAAGACAGATTTTACACCTATTTGCATGGTTATTTGCTTTATCCCTCTTTGACTAACTTGACTATAAGCGACATGAAAGCAAGAACAGAATCTGTTATTTTCTTAACCAGGCACAGTAGGTGCTCAATAAGTACTTGCTGAATAAATTAGTAACTCAACCTGATGCATAGTGTTACTAATTATTTTTATACATCTTTATAACTGATTTTTTTTAAATGAGATGACACTTTTATTTCTTTTTTATTATTTTTATTATTTTTTTTAATTTATTTATTTATGATAGTCACAGAGAGAGAAAGAGGCAGAGACACAGGCAGAGGGAGAAGCAGGCTCCATGCACCGGGAGCCCGATGTGGGATTCGATCCCAGGTCTCCAGGATTGCGCCCTGGGCCAAAGGCAGGCGCCAAACCGCTGCACCACCCAGGGATCCCATAACTGATTATTTTTATACATCTTTCTAACTAGAGACAGAATGTAAGTGCCTGTAAAAATGTATAAACTAGCAATTAACGATTCCAGAATTTATTACTGAATCCATCTATAATTAGCTATAAAACAAAAGCAAAGCCCTAAGCATACAAGGGCATACTGCAGAACTACTGCTATAGTTCTCCATTTTAAAAAAATTTGGTAATTTTAGTAATATGGAATCAACAGGCTACACCTTGAGAAAGAGAAATGTAGAAAGACCTCTAACCACATCATCAGTCATGTTGCAAAATCACTTTCCTTTCTTTTGTGGAATACAGAATTCCCTCTTACAAACACACCGTATCATAGCAAAAGCAATATAAAATAATTAGAGCTTTGATGACATTCTTACTCCTAAAATTAGCTAAAGTGTATTATTTATTGGCTAGATCTGTATGGAGTTCTACTGGCTGGATTTTGAAATTTTAGCAAAGTAATTTTTCAACAAAAGATAAATGGATGCTGCAATATTCTCTCTACAAGCACTATTTCTAATATGAATGCTAATATTCATCATCCTTCAGAGCATATAATATAGCCTTAATGAAATGAACCTTAATAAAACAGACTATTTTATAAACAATTTGGTGGAAGTCACTAAGGTTTGTTTGTTTGTTTGTTTGTTTCTTGCTAAGAGTGATCAAATAGATTGGCCAATGCACACTCATGTAGGAAAACTACTGAAACACAATATAACTTCTAATTTGTGCTAAAATGTTCAGCCGTGGCGACACAGGCCAACTAAATAAACACATGGCAGCAGGGAAATATATCCAGGCAGAGACTGCTAATCACAATTATTAATGCAATTTCCAGATACCACTCACGAATAAAAATAAATAAATAAATCCTGCTCTGATAGTCTATTACTATCAACCTGCAAGCAAACAAAACATGCTGAAAGAAAATGTTCCATTCTGGACTGGACTATTTTAAATCTCTGGTTGCAAAACACAGAGGGCTTGAATCTCTTCTTTTAGACACAAGAAGCGTGAAGAAAGACTTCCATGAATTCTGTCCCTACGTGCCTTTGAGGCACACCAGAGACAATTCAGGCTTGTAAAACCAGAATACCAACAACAACAACAACAAAGATGTTTTGCTTTTAGCACGTGCATCTGCTAATTCAAATTTCTGTCATATTTAAGTTGAAGGCTATTAAGTGGGGTAGGAAATATCCTTCTAACGACTGACTCATTGTCACTGAGTGAAACAGCAAAGTAGGCTAGAGAACTGTGTGGAGGTTCAATGTTTCTTCTGTTCTCTTTTTAATTACACTAAGTGGTCAAGATGGAGAGATAGCTGAGAGCAGTGGAATTTTACCAATTTAAAAGAAAGAGTTCTTAAGTGTATATATACATATATTACATACATATAATATATATATATATACACACACACACACACAAACACACACACACACATATACATATACCCACCAGTAAAGTTCCTAATTATACCGGAATTTTTTCAGAAGGCCAGATAATTTTATTCTCTGCAAAGTTTTGTCATTACCTATTAATGACACCCAAAATGCAAAGTACAATCTAATCAGATTATAGAATGCGATACTACACACTACAACTATCATGTTATTCAATTTTCCTTTCCTATATATTCATTACTATTCTACAATATTAGGAAAGTGTTCTTGCTAACACGACTGGTAGAAAATAAAGGGGAAAAATGTCACGGGGATAATTTGGGTTAAACACTGCAATGCCTACAATGTTGAGCCAGTAGTCTCTATTTTCATTCCGTATGCCCAATAAATGCTGACAGAATAAATGAGAAAAATGTTCTATGTGAAGTGACTAAATATTAAGAGACCACCACCAAGAAGTGAAAATGTCTTAGTCAATTAGTAAGCAATTAATTCTTGATTATTTCCTGGAATTTAAAATCACCACACAGAATTAGAGTAAACATGTATGGTCATCAATTTCCTTTATGATGTTTAAATCCCCTTTCTGTTGTCAAACTCTCACACAGTTATCTATCCTCTTTTTAATATTTCCACCCATGGAAAGTACACTGCCCTCTAAGGAAGCCCATCCTAGTGTCTGATAGAGTAAATTCTTAAGAACTTCTCATCTCTGTTGTTCTCATGTATCAAGTATTAATTAAAGGAATATTCTGTACAGGTACTAGGCAAGGTTTCTGCACACTCCCTGCCTTCTTGGGGCTCCCAGTCTAGCAGGGCAGATAAATAAATAATCATAGAAAATGACTAAATAAGGACAAATTTCAGTAAGTTATCTGAAGAAAAGCAAAAGCTGCATGGCACATGGTAAGTCCAAAATAATTTAACACAGTATTGAATGAATCCAGGTGATGAAAGACTATAACAAATGAGAGGATAAATTACTTAGATCAGGGAATCTGGGAAGGCTTCTCAGAAGAAGTAACATTTAAGCTAAGACCTAAAGGATGACTAGGAGAACACCTGGAAAAGATCCAGGAGAAGACCATAGGAACTGCACAATGAAACCCTCAAATTAGGAAAAATTCATGATATCTCCCATCTCCTAAAACAATATTACAGGTACAAAAGCAGGATGAGTTGGGGGCGGGGAGTGTGGGGGTATGGGTGGGCTGAAAGAAAGCTGAAGAAGATGTAGGAGTCTTGTGGCCATATTAAGGACATAAAATTTTAGTCTAAATGAAATTAGGAATCTACTGAAGAGCTTCGTTCGATCAAGGAGATGAGATGATCCAGGTTTGGTTTTATTTGTTTGAAGGCTATTCACTCTGCTTTCCTGTTAATTGGTCCCTCTCCCTGGTGTCTAGGCCTACAAAGGTAGGTCTCATTCCTCTTTTTTATGACTATCTTCAGGCAACCAAGGAGAAGGAAAGCTAAAAGACCTGAGCAAAGCAAATACAGCCAGAGTCTCAGGGAAGGCTTCTCTTTGGTGACCACATGGAGGCCCAGTACTCCTGTGGCACTGCTGAGTGCCCACTGAATTGTGCTTCAGTCTACTGGTCTCCTATCTTGTCAGGACAGGTGAAAGCCTTGTAGGAGGCCAGGACCCCACATGGACAGACTTTCAAGAATTGACAGCCCATTTGAAAGAGAACGCAATCACATGCCTATAATTGACATCAAAGAGTGACTGTGGTAACTATCTTTAGCCATTAAAGATGATATTTTCCAAAGAATACAGACTTCCAGTTACCAGGTAAGTTCTGGAGATCTAACATATAGCAGGTGATTACAGTTAACAATAGTGTACTGTATACTTTAAAGATGTTAAGTGTGCTCACCACAACAATAAAAAATTGTAACCAAGTCAGGTGATGGATATGTTAATGAACCTTCGTGGTGTTATCACTTTGCAATATATACACGTATCAAATCTTCAAATTGTCTGCCATAAACATACATGACATTTTACGTCAATTATAATTTCATAAAGTTGGGGAAAATGGTGACATTGTCAGACCTGAATTAAGAACTGAACTCAGATTACTTTGTAAATGTATTTTCAATCTTTGATCTCTTCAAAATACTTTTTTTTCTTCAAAATACTTTTAAAAATGAAAACTGCTTCAGCTAAAAATCACTGGAGCACACTGGAAATGCATAGATTTGGAATCCAAATTGTATTGATCAATTATCCTCTCTCTAGGTTCTGAGAGAGAAATCAAGCCAGCTTCTTGGACCATCACATTGCGAGGACTCAGCACTGCTGTATAAAGAGCACTGTTGCAGTAAAGTAGGTCCTTTCTTAGAAATGGAACAGGCAAAGGCTTTCATTTATTATTCATGGTGCCTTGTGTCCATGTCAACTCCTGATTAATAATTAAAATTAATCTCATTACAGAAGATTTCATTACAGGATAATTTAATTAAATGATGAATTGGCTCCCAGATGTTACCTTCTGTACCATCTTTTAAATAATGCTGATGATGACACAGGGATTCACTAGGTATCAGTCGGGTCTTAAAAAAGTGAATTATTTATAGTGCTCCACCATTCTGCCAATGATAAATTATATTGATCACACATATGTATAATCCTTTTCCAAAGTCATGTTTTTCCAAGATTTCTGATACTTTCACAAAGGTATTGTAGCCCACTGAAAACGCTGGGCCATCATTTTGTCAGTCGTAAGAACATATCCATTTGGTAAAAATTTTAATCCATACAATTTATTCATTTTATAGGAGAAGTATAGAAAAGGGTCTCAGAATTAAAAATCCAAAATATCAACTTCAAAATAACAATGAGGAAGGATGTATTAATCATTACAAATGCAAGAAGGAATTTGAATAAACAAAATAAAGACTATTAGGAACGAAACTTCAGAATTTTATTTGATTTCTTTATATAAAGTAACCAGTAAAAAGTCTTACAAAGTCAGTGCTTTTGTTTTTTAATTTACCATGAACTAACATAAGTCATAATTTTTAAGCACTTCTAGTTACCAAGTACTTCACCGTGATAAACACTGCTCTCACTGCACTTTGCATAAGATACACATCCTGGCAAATCAACATAAGAAAAAAATGAAATCCACTAAAGCAGACTTTCAGGGGAATGAAAACATTTGAGACATCTTTTCATTTACTTGAGAAAAATCTAGGCTTTTATGAATGTCACAGTGTATGACAAAATATAGGCCATTTCAAATGTTATCAGCCAAATACATAGTTTTTAAATATTCTACTTAGTTTATTTTAAGGATTGTAATATAAAAAGAAATACTTGTATATTAAAATCTCAGTCGAAGCTGTGGTTGTTATTTTTATTTCTCTAGCAGAGGTCAGATTTTTCTTAACTTGGGATTTAGAAAATCAAGTTAGAAATGGGACACAATCTTCCCTCATGAAGAAATGTATCACTTTAGTACTTAAAAAAAAATCATTGCAGTGAACTCATTATAACAGAGTTATAACAACAGAGTAATCAATTGTATTAGTATTTCATATTCAATGTTCATTGATCAGCAATATAAATAACAGAATCACAGCATCTCTGAGGTTGCAGCATATCTTGGAAGACATCTAGTCTATTTTCTATCCAATGTATGGATTTAACATTTAACAAGGAGACACTCCTGATGTATCTTATCAGTGCAATGCACAGTATTTTTAGGCAGCTTCTTTCATTTTTTTTTAAGATTTTATTTATTTATTCATAGTCACACAGAGAGAGAGAGATAGAGAGGAAGAGACACAGGCAGAGGGAGAAGCAGGCTCCATGCAGGGAGCCCTACGTGGGATTCGATCCCGAGTCTCCAGGATCGCGCCCTGGGCCAAAGGCAGGCACCAAATTGCTGCCAAATTGCTGCGCCACCCAGAGATCCCCTTCTTTCATTTTTCAATTAGCTGATAGGGTTAGAAAATTCTGATACAGGTCCTCTTTGAATCACTTGATATTCTCCACTCTCTTTCTTTTCTCTCTCCTACACACTGCACATTTTTCACTAAATGGGCAATTTCCAACTCTGGTCCTACCGATCCACTTTCTCCAAATAGGTCATATTCACTCCTTTGCATTCCAGGCTCCTTCTCTGCCAACTGATGTCTTTTCCCCCTTAGAGCTGATCCCAAACATGTCACTTTGGGATTCTTTGATATCATGTCACCAGTCACTTCCACAAAGAATCCTAAATAGCCCTTACATAGTTTGAACTATGTAATTTATATGCAGATATATACTGTACTATGATGGCAGGTCTTAAGCAAATAAGACACAGGGAGTTTGTGGGAAAACACCAGGCCTTCCAAGAAATACCAACCATTTAATTCCACCAATATGAACTAGGAACAGTTGCACAAGAAGACATTATGACTACAAATGCAACATAAAATTGGCTGTGAGCATACACAGTTCTCACAAAAATATGTAACAATCAACCAAGACTGGATGTTTCTAAGATTTTTCTACTGTTGATCTCTGTGACTTGTTCTTTCAAAGGAAACAGGCTAAGAGTTTCTATAGCTATAAATTTTTTTAATTGGGAAAAAATTATCATTTGACTTCAAATTCCTCAGCTAGAATTTCAGCTCATTTCTGAGAGGGTAGCGCTGCCATTTTTTTAATTCTTTGCTGTGCCTGTAAAAATTTTGTAGTTACTCAATAAGGTTTGGGCTCTAGACCAGGAATGGACTTGTTAGCACATAATAAGACTTTTAGGGTACACAGTATTTATACTGGGAAAACAAATATGGCAGAAAAATAAGCTCAAGAAAGTTTGAAAACTTTGGAAAGTTTGGATGGTATAAACAGACCTACTCATCAAATCACAATACACCAGAATTAATTGTCAACACTCTAAAATCTAGGACAGGTTGCTGTATAAAACTATTTTTAAAGATGTAGACAAATAAGTGAAAGACACTTTGAAAATAGACTGAATAGAGAAAATTCCTTGCACTTGAGCAGATCTCTATTTATTGAACTGAATGAAATCTCCAAGGTTTTGAATTTGACAGCAGATGAGACTTGTACATAAACATTCATTTTTATAAGCTAAATGCTTACCTGTAAGGGTCTAGTGTCTTCTGCAGACCTGTTGATTTATCAAAGCAATCCACTTTCAAGATCTTAAAATTCATCAGTATTAGGTCTTGAGAAACAATTTGTTTTTCAGAGAGAGAGAGAGAGGGAGAGAAAGAGAGAGCCTAGGCTGTGGAGCAGAGGCAGAGAATTTTTTTTTAAGATTTTATTTATTCGGGCAGCCCAGGTGGCTCAGCAGTTTAGCGCCGCCTTTAGCCCAGGGCATGATCCTGGAGACCGGGGATCGTGTCCCATGTCAGGCTCCCTGCATGGAGCCTGCTTCTCCCTCTACCTGTGTCTCTGCCTCTTTCTCTCTCTCTCTCTCTCTCTCTCTCTCTGCCTCTCATGAATAAATAAAAACCTTTTTTAAAAAAGATTTTATTTATTTGAGAGACAGAGAGTACACGTGAGAGAGCACAAGCGAGAGGGGCGGGCAGAGAGAGAGGGACAAGCAGACTTCCCACTGAGCAGGGAGCCCCACAAAGAGCTTGATCCCAGACCCCAGGATCATGACCCAGGCTGAAAGCAGATGCTTAACCAACTGAGTTGCACAGGTGCCCTGGGAGAGAGAATCTTAAGCAGGCTACATGTCTAACATGGAGCCCAACGTGGGGCTCCATCTCATGACCCTGAGATCATGATCTGAGCCAAAATCAAGGGCTGGATTTTTAGCCAACTAAGCCACCCAGGCACCTCAAGAAACAATTTTATATATATATCTCACATTTATATCTGGTATTTCTTACCTATTTCCTGATCCATTAAAAACACTAAACTGTCTTTTATTAGTGACTACATTTTTAACATATTTATATTGGAGGAACCTATAAAAAATAATGTAAATAAGTGACATATAGAAGATAGATTTTATTATTTTTTTAATTTTCTCCCTAAAATACAAATCACTTAAGCCAGGTATTTTTTTCTCTTTATAGAATGCCAATGAGTGCTATCATTTACTGAGCACCTATTATGTGTTAAAAGATTACCTATACTTCGGGACACCTGGGTGGCTTAGCAGTTGAGCGTCTGCCTTTGGCTCAGGGTGTGATCCCGGAGTCCCTGGATCGAGTCCCACATTGGGCTCCCTGCATGGAGCCTGCTTCTCCCTCTGTCTATGTCTCTCTGCTTCTCTCTGTGTTTCTCATGAATAAATAAATACAATCTTTAAAAAAAAAAAGATAAGGACATATAAACAAAGATGATGTAGCTAATTTGTCCACAGTCATACAGCTAGTAATAGTAGAGCAGAGTATTTTTTCCCAAGTATTAATAATAACATGTGTGCATTAATCTCACTTAACCCTTACATAACCAACCCTATGAAATTGATTACTCTTAATAGCACTATTTTAAGCATGAGAAAACTAGGCAAAGAGAAATAAAAAACCTCCTACTACCACAGTGAAGTAGACTGAATGTCAGATGGTCCAACTCCTTGATATTCTCTTAGCCTCTGCTCTAAATGCCTCTAAAAAACTATAAAAGACAAGTGTCTTTTATCACAAAGGATTATGTTGATTCTGAAAATGATCATGACCTTTATTAAAAGTCTACCAGCCTGAACTATATGAAAGTAACACTAACCAGTTGGAAGTATCTATGAATTCTTCCCACTTTCCATCCCACCTAAACTGTCACTGGCATGGTCTAACGGGTCTGTAGGAATCTCATTTTTTCGCTCTCCAGTCTACATACATATGAAACAGTCTCTAAAGACTAATTTTGGAATAAAACAATTACTATGACTCAATACCTTCTTCCCTAATTTTCTGATACCATGTAAAGAATTACTAGTCTCTTGTATAGGTCTGCTTACTGGACTGTATTAAGTACTCTGATCCTAGGATTATAAAATATAATTTAGAAGTAGAACATCCTAGTATATCTTCGTGACTGAGGTAGGTGGGAAAGCTTGTTTTTATCTCCTGTGAATGTCAAATTGCTTCCTATGTGGCTTCCTATGTACCATGACCAACATGGAAGCTCACTGATCTTTTCCCTGATTTTAATTTATTTATAAAATCTTTGAGAACCAATTTTAAATTTCCTTGAAAAATGTCCCTTACAATCAATATTAGTCTAAGTTTTATTTGTATTTAATTAATAATAACTTTAAAATTTAAGGAGTTGAGCAAAAAATTAAACTTTCTATCACTACACTGAAAATGAAGCAACATAATCTCTATTTTGACATAGCTCACACAGGGCCAACAAAGAGACATGAGTCTTTGGCAACATCAGGAAACAGAGAATATGGGAGCCAACAAAAAAATTCAAAGAGGCTTAGTTCAGGCAGTCACAGAGAGTTGACAAAGGCTAAGCAACAAAACCAGACAGAATCTCAGGAGACCAGGGTGCCTCCAGCACTTAAAGAACAGAGGAGTCAACTGAGGGCTAGCCACCCACTAAGAACAGCAGTTCAGTTATATAGTTAAGGTATGAGGAACATAATCCAGAGCTTTGGAAAGAGTGAATCACCCTGTCCAGTCAAGCAGGCTATAACCTGGTGTCAGCAGATCAAAACTCCTATGAACATGAGGAAAGCCCAGTTGCAGCCCTGCCTAGCATTTACCAGCCCTATCAGGTACCAGTCACAGAAGCAGAACTCATCACACACGTGCCAGCTTAAGGGGCTGAGATCACCAGCATACATCAAGCCCTAGTCAAGACTGGCTCTGGAACCAGGCAGCTCTGCGCATCTCTGCCTCCGTAAGTGAGGAAATAGGAAAGAAGGGCAAGCATATGTTGTATAACTCTTTCCCATATCTGAACTTGCAAAGAAAGATGGAAGTCCCCTCCAAGTCTTCCTAGGAGAAAGTCTATGAGCATAAGAGGCAAACAAACACCAAACAGGAACTTGTAGATACAGTATTATATACCAGAACAAAGCATGAGGCAGGTGGGTAATCATAGAGGAGGGTCACTTTATCAGGTGTGAAAAGCTAATGGCTCCAGGGGAAAGTGTGGGGAAAGTGTGGGGCTTTGAGTTCCACAGACTATCTTCAATTTTCCTACAGCTGAACTCACAGGAAGTGAACTGCCACACTTACTCTTTTCTTTACCCATTGCCTATGGCTGTTTCCTTGCTACAATGCCAGAGCAGAGTACTTGCAACTGGGGCCATTTAGTCAACTGGAGGGTATTATGCTGAGTGAAGTAAGTCAGTCGGAGAAGGACAAACATTATATGTTCTCATTCATTTGGGGAATATAAATAATAGTGAAAGGGAATATAAGGGAAGGGAGAAGAAATGTGTGGGAAATATCAGAAAGGGAGACAGAACGTAAAGACTGCTAACTCTGGGAAACGAACTAGGGGTGGTAGAAGGGGAGGAGGGCGGGGGGTGGGAGTGAATGGGTGACGGGCACTGTGGGTTATTCTGTATGTTAGTAAATTGAACACCAATAAAAAATTTTAAAAAAAATTTAAAAAAATAAATAAAAAATAAAAAATAAAAAAAAAAACAAAGCCTAAATCATTTACTATCTGGTCCTTTATAAAGTCTGCAGACCCCTGCTTTAGAGAAGTATCAGTCTTTTCAGATGCAAATTTATTACATGGAAATAAGTATAAACAATGAAAATTTAGAATTTTAAGATTTGAACAACATAAAAATAACATACAAGCTCGACAGCTAACCCACACTAACCAGATGAGTCACACCAATATGGCTAGAAACAATCAGAATTCTGATACTAACCAAATGGCCCACATCAATACGCTAGGATATTTAAATTCTATCTCCCTCTCTATATATATGTATTGTTTTTTCTCCACTATCCACTATGTCAACATGTTTACCGTCCACAGAATTAGGAGTTCTTTCTCCTTAGAATCACAACCATCTTCCCATACAAATCCTACTCATTCCTGCTTAAATGTACATTCTGCACTGAGTACATTCTACGCATTTTATGAATGGATGCCTAGTTGCCACAATGAATACTTGACCTGATAAACTAACCTGTCACTCTAGAAATGTGCCAGCTGCCTTTCAGAGATTAAACTACCTGTCAAAGTAATTACTGAAATATGCTCTGTGGTTTTCCAGGAAAAACTAACAAAGTTGAAAGAAGGGACTGGATTTATTAGTATTTTTAGATTAGCTAATATCCTACTGAAAATCTTTCTTTTAATGTATCATTATTAAGATCCATTTTCAAGGAAGTTCATGCCACCTTTCATTCAACGAATATTTACTGAGGCCCACTATCTGCCCTGAACTATCCTGGGGACCAGTTTGGACCAGAAAAATAACCTGGGACTGGCTTCATATCTTTTTACTTTCACAGACACCCTTTATTTTCCCAACACTTCAGACACATAGTGGAAGGATTTTCATATATTTATTTTACATCAAAAGAAAAAGCAATTCATAAAAACCAAAATAATAACTACCATTACATACTCCATAAGAAATACTTCTACAATTGAATACTTGAAAACATAAAGCTGGTAAACCAAGTATTTTTTTTTAAGATTTTATTTACTTATTCATGAGAGATACACACACACACAGAGAGAGAGAGAGAGGCAGAGACACAGGCAGAGGGAGAAGCAGGCTCCATGCAGGGAGCCCTATGTGGGACCCGATCCCAGGACTCCAGGATCACAGCATGGGCCGAAGGCAGGCACTAAACTGCTGAGCCACCCAGGGATCCCCAGAACCAAGTATTGTATGGCAGTAGTCTCAAATACACACAACAGAACCCCACAGAATCTTAAAATCTTTGAAGATTTAAAATTTCTTCTGTTTCCTTCAAAATTACAGAGGTTGAAATGTTATTGTAAATAAAACTTCTTGTTACAGATACTGCTCCGAATTACTTTGGGGTGGCAGGATATAGTACAAATTCTCGGTCACACAAAGAGAGGCACTGTATCATAAATAACATCCTTTCCAAATTTAAGGATTTTAACTGTATATCTCATCTGAAGCTGCCGAAAGCCTGTTCTGCCAGCAGTGGAAAAGCTGTATGCATTATGCATGAACTGGTGTCCAATTCTCAAGTTGTCTTTCAAAACCTGAGAGGCTGATTTTCAAAAGCAGCAGCAGATGACATTAAAAAATATTTGAACTTGTACAGATGGAGGTGGTAATTTAAAAAAAATAGCGGAGGATGAGTTTAATACCAGAAAGTTCTTATATTATCTGTGAAATAAGAGTGGCCACTCAGATACCAGATACAACCTCATATAGCTCCTTATGGATCCATGTGAAGAACCCTTTGTTTATGCCCCCTCTGCCTTACAACCTGAGGGGAGACTTGGAAGCATTTGTAATGTTACAGAAATAACTGTGGTGATTCTTTATTATTTCTGTCTACATTAGTGCATAAAATCTCATTATTGAAAAACAAAATTTTGAAAGTACTGACCCTTTAATACATTCATTTTTATTCCTCCCCCTTCCTGCCCACCTCTCTCTCTTTCTCTCTCTCTCTCATACACACACACACACTAATCTTTGCTTCCCTTAGAACCACATTATCAACTATTAAATTGTTACATACATGCAAAAATGTACATTTATACTAAGCTCTTTGGTGATAATTAATAATTCTAATTTTAACATGAAATAAAGGTACTGTGTCTGGATTTTGTAACTGTTCCTATTAACCAAATTTTACATACTATCTCATATCTCAGTCTTTAATACAGATTAAAATATTAACAAATTGCATCTTATAAAAAATTTGAAAGAATCAGTAGCAGGACCTTTTCACTTATGTTGAAACTCAAACTCAGAAACTGAGGCAACACTGTATAGTTCAGAGGCTCAGAGCTCCTCTTGGAGCCACTTTAATTCTTAATGTCTTAATTACTTGCACTTATTAAATAATTGAAACTCTCTAACAAACAAAAGATGAGATGGCTCTCCTTCTATCTGACCAATATGATGGCATAAGCTTATTCTTAAAAAAAAAGAAATGCAGAATTATGTTGAAAATTTATGTTGAAAATTTTTAAAGCTGTATTCATCATGGTTTTTGATCTTTACACACAGACACACATACATACGCACACACACACAGGTTTTGTACTGATATATATGCAGAGATATAGATTTATAAAACAAAAATGAATTTTGTTATAAGAAACTGGAATACTCATATTTAGAACAACCATTACAATCACAGGTCCTCAAAGATAATAGGTTCATTAAAAATCATTTTGTCCAACCTAATTGGTAGCAAGCACAATGTAGTACATAAGTCAATCTAAAATGTAGTACACAAAAAATCTAAAATGTAATTGTAAAATATCATAATTTTTTTTGCTGCTAGCTTTAATTAACATTCTGTATACTGGTTCACTCTGTATTTGCAATGCATATGGCTCCTGAATCTCTCATATATATAAATGTAAATATATATAAGGATAAATACATATATACACACATACATTCACTAAGATTCATTGGTAATTATGACAATTAAGATATAGTTTTAAGTTGTAATGTGTCCAAAAATGAGTGTACCTCAGAATGAGCTCATAATACTGACATTTTTGTGTCTGTTCCTTGGGAATTTAGGCTCAACTATCATGAGATGCATTATTACATGTATCTTAAAGAGAGAAATGTAAATGTTTGTTAAATAAGTTAATGAATAAAATTACCTTCAGATTTATTCATGCACCATATTTTCATTTGAAAAGCACTATACTCCAAGTTTTCAAAGTCTCTTGGCCTTTATATTTATGTACTAATCATGTGTTTCTTGTAGGAAAATTAATCTTGTAATTCTGGGTGGAGTATAGACATCAGAGGAAAGATGGTCTGTGACAATGAGTCACAAATATTCATATATAAAAATTAAAGGATAATAGTCTTTTTATAGCACAATGATTATATATTTGTTTTGCTGTAGTGACCTTGATTTACTTCCTGTCCTATATAACTACTGATAGTTCCTTTTTTCATTTCCAAAGCTGCCTCAGTTTAAATAATAAATTATATAGCTGCTTCATCTAAATAACTAATGTTCACCTTTTTCTTTTTTTTCAGTAATTATTTTCTAAGTCTAGTCTCAATTTCCAATCAAGATTCTTCCACACATATAATCACTGACATACACCATATGGCCCAAAACCCACAGCAATGATATATATATATATATATATATATATATATATATAAAATAAGAAAATATAAAGTCACAAAGCTATCATTGAGATTTTTAAAAATATGGTTAGAATATTTAGGCAAGAAAGAGAAAAACTTTAAGGAAAGCAGAAGCCATGGACTTAGTGACCTTTATGTCCAGGAAGGAATTTGGCTTCTAAGTAATGCAGGCTTAGAAGAAGGGAAACACTTTTGTTGAAATTCTCTGACTCAAAATAAGCCTGCATACCAAAACTGTAGAACATATTTTTAAACACAACCAATTTGAACATTGTTTCTCCACATCAAATTACTTTTATGGAAATAAGTTTAGAATTTTCAAATAGATAAATAAGGAAGAAAATTCCTTTCCTCCTCCCTCAAAAGTAAAACATTTGTGAACAAGTGACAGAAATTTTAAAGAACAATATGAAACAAATTTAAAATATTGAAAAGGATATTAAAAACAGTTTAAATAAACAGACAATGAAGAGCAACTGAGACTTTGCCATTTACTTGACAGCAGTGGTTGAAAAGAAGAGGTTATAGGTATCCTTTATAGATAAAGATATGTACATTACAGATAAAGATTAGAGTTAACAATTATTTGGAGATACAAAAGTTAAGAATTTTCATAAAGTTATATAACTCTTCACCTTGATACTTTGCTCTGAATATCATGCAGGATAAATAAAATGAAATCCATATCTAGATACAGTACAGTAAAACTGAAAACAACCAAATTGCAAGTATCAAAAGCCACTAAAGAGAGAAAGACAAATTAGTAAGAAAGGAACAACCATTAGATTGATGGGGGGTTCTTATCAGTTACAAAAGATGTCATTCATTTATTTGAAAAACATTTTTGATTAATGTGTTCCAGGCAGAAGACAGACAACATCCTTAAAGTGCTGAGAAGGAAAAAAAAATCTGTTATTTTAGGATTTTATACCCAGCTAAAGTATTATTCAAAATGAAATTACAAATAAAGCCATCCATAGATCACCACCAAATCAGTTATTTAGGGATATACTCCAGTATGTAGAAAAATGAATGCATAAGGATGCAATAGTATTTAAAAAGATTAAATACTATAAATTTTATTAACTATTTACTGTAAAATAACAATTGCATCAAAAAATAAAATCAAAACCTTAGTCAATATTAGCAATGAGAATTATTCATTGAGTATTTGTAATATGCTATGGTATGTTGTTCAGGAAGAAGTAAATATATATTAATGTCAGACTTTAAAATGTATAATAATTTCCCTATATTTAAAAAGTAAAAGCAATCTCAAAGAAACAAAACTATAATGTATAGCTTTCAAATAAACAGAGAAAAATAAAATAAACTCGGAAAGCCTTAATCATCCAAGAGAGCAGGAAGGAGAGAAAGGGGAGCAAAACAAAAAACTTAAAAACAAACAAAAAAACAAAAAAAACTACACAAATACCAATATACCTGCAAATACAATGAAGGTAAACAATAAACTATTCAAAGACGAGAACTGTCAGAGCTAATCTAAAAATCAAGCATAATCTGTTTGAAAGAGACATTCCTAAAACAACACCATGCAAAACAATTGCTCTTAAAATGAGACCAGGATAATTGAAAGAGGAATATTCAGCAAATATTAACCAAAAGAAAGCTGACATAGCAATACTGGTATGAGAAAATAAATTGTAAGTCAAAAAAGCTTTAATAGGAGTAAAAAGGGACCTTGTCCAGGAACCAAAAAAATCCACCAAAGAAGACACAATAATTATGAAATTGTATGCATAAGCAATGTCATTTCAAAGCATACAAAGCAAAAACTGACATGATTCACTATACTGTACACCTGAAACTAATATAACACTGTATGTTAGCTATACTGGAATTAAAATAAAAAATGTAATTTAAAAAATCACACAACATGGAGAGAACCCAACAGAGTTACAACATAAAAAAATAAATAATAAATAACAAATGCAAAACCTTAAAAAGATTTTTATTCACCTACTTTCATGGCAACTGACTATATCTAAATTCCAGTTGCTAAACGTAAGCAAAGAAGCACAATCCCCTACTTGTTTCTAGTTTTGTAGTTCTCCACCTTAAGATAGATATCCTCAAAGATTAAAGTAAAGCCTGGAGGATAAAGAATCCCCGACTACCACGAACTGTGAAGAGAGGCTTCCTGGGTCTAACATTGGTAGGGAAGATGGTAGAGAGGAGGAAGGGCTGGGGTTTCTTATGCACTGGACTTACTCAGAAGGAGGGCACAGGCCTCTGAGCTGCTCCTACAAGTGTGGGAAGTGAGAATGTTGTACATGTGGCTCCCTGTAGAAAATTTCCTGCTTAGACACAACTGTGCAGATTCATATGGACTTTAGAAAAATGGTATTTTAGGCATGTGACCACACCAGGACAGTGTTGGCTGCATAAAAATGAATAGTGCCACAGAAAGTGAAGGAATAAAATAGAAAATACTGTCCAGGACTCACAGGGAAACCCAAATTTAGAAACATTTAGATAAAATGAGGATTATGAGATCAAAATAAGTTTGTGAGACATCTGTCAGTGTATTGATAGAGGTACTGAGCATGCTCAGGTATCCTAGATGTCTAAAAAGTACTTATTAAAGTATTGGCTGCAAAAGTACCTAAATTAGTTCAGGAGACTTTGGATTTTTAATTTTAAAAAATCTATTTCCATTTTGAACTGGAAAAATATGGACAGAAGAATAAAAAGAGCAGCTGGAAATAGAAACTAAGTACAAGTTTTATCAGGTGGGAAGAACAGAGAAGGCATGAAGATGAACACATAGGCACCCAGGAACTAGTGTGTGAAAATAACTAGTACAAGCAAAGGGAATGACATTAGTTTTTGCTTATCTCCACAGACAAACCAGTTTAAAAATTTATTCCCTGCCATAAAAATCTTTACCTTAAACTCTAAACATTCACCACTGCCCATTTGGTTCTTAAATTCTGTTTTTAAATTTATGATAATTCCTTCCATATATTTTCCCTTTAGTTCTGTCCTCAGTGGAGCCAGCAAACAATAAACAGACACACCCACAAAAGGGTCCATTACCTACACCACAATTCAGAGACTTAAATTGTTCACAAACTGCCATGCTTCAGAAAAAAACTATTCAGTTGAATAACTACATGCTAAGAAATATAGCACTGATATATCATCTTTCTAAACTGTAGATCAACAAACAAATACAAGTAGGTTCTATGAAAGTATGTTTAACTTCAAAACTGCATGATAAAAACAAGTTTCATTACAAGGTAAATACTATCGTCATCCTTATATGAGATAAATGATGGATGGATGGATGGATGGATGGATGGATGGATGGATGGAAGATGGTTGGATGGATGGATGGATGATTGGCTGGCCAAGTGGATGATGGAGGATGAAAAAGAGAATGGTCATATAAAAATTCAAATGACTACCCACCAAACTATTATGTGGTTATCACTGAAAATACTGTTCTCTTTTATTTCATATACTTAAGAAAAGTTTGACTCCAGAACATTGAATATGTACTGATTTATAATTATTTTTACGTTTATTCATCTAAGCATACTAATCCTAAATAATGATACAATAATAACAATAATAAATAGAAACTTAGAATTTTATTAAGTTAGAATAATTCCACCATAAAACCAAAGAAGGAGAACAGAAACACGTTGTTATTATTAGTACATACACAAATTGTTAATAATATCATAACTGCAGAACTGGTAACTGGATTTCTTACAGTAAACTCAATTTGGACACTGTTTGCCTGGCAGCTAAATTCGTCTCCAGCCATCTACCTGTGCGGGTGACAGTAACAAAATTGATCAAGTAAAGCTGAGCTTCTTTGGAACATCATAAGTTCTGCAGTCACTTGTTATTTGGTAGTAACAGGTGTGCGCCATTAGCTATTGCAATAAGCTGCCTACAAATATCTATTTATTGAACACCTAGAGCCTTTGACCTTTTGATATTCCAAGAGAGTGAATGGAGCTATATGGTTTTGAGCAGGTGCTTAATGGTAGTGACATTCATCTAGTATAACCCCTGTCCCTCTAACCTCCACTTCTGTCTCTCTTTGCCACTTTCCTTCTTGTTTCAAAATGAACAAGGAATTTAAAGGCCCCAGTGGTCCAAAATAAATCAAGCAAGCCTAGGCTTCTATGCAAACCAAAAGAAGAAAATGCTACAAAACCAGTAGCACACAGGAGAGTTACCAGAGGGCCTGAATGTTGCATACATAGCAAGGCCATCAACAGGCAGTTAGAAGTGGTCGGAAGTTTAGCCCCCACTGACAGGCACCTTGAACTCATTTGTACAAGACAGAGAGAAGCAGTGCCAGCCAGATCAAAATAGTGAATTGAGAGGAAAATACGGAGACAGATACTCTATGTATCTGTTGGTGTGGGACGAGTGGGAGGCAAAGCACAGTATTACTGAATAGCTATGTATAAGTAAGGAGGGGTCAGAGAAGGGTAAAGTGAAAAAATCCATGGAAAGGTAACTAACTACCAACGAGTATGACAGTGGTAGAATTAGTAGGCTAAGGTAATATTTCAGTGAAGCACTTAAGTATTCATTTTCTAAATTATCAAATTATCTTTTTAAAAAAGCATCTATCAACATCTACTGGAAAACAATTTCACTACCCAGCACGATCTGCTCTAGTATACATTTACCTTAACAAAATAACCCAAGCTAAAACCTATTTAAGTCGCTAATCATAGAACTATATTGGTTATAACTATATACTTAAGGCTGCAAGATTTTTACCTTGGGGCCTATAATCATACATACTGGAGACACTGTACCTAAGAATTTAAGGGAACACATTAATGCAGCTCATTTTTTATATGTTCATCTGCACACCTTATAATATTAAAGAAGTCTCTACATAAGCCTTCATGAATATTAACTACTTGATGAGAAAAAGTAAACTTGCTAGGCTTTTGAAAGAACCAGGAAGTTTTCAGCTCAAGAATTAGAGAGAGCCTCTTCACCAAGAATACAACTCACAGGGATCCCTGGGTGGCGCAGCCGTTTGGCGCCTGCCTTTGGCCCAGGGCGTGATCCTGGAGACCCGGGATCGAATCCCACGTCGGGCTCCCAGTGCATGGAGCCTGCTTCTCCCTCTGCCTATGTCTCTGCCTCTCTCTCTTTCTCTCTCTGTGACTATCATAGATAAAAAAAAAAAAAAAAAAATAACCTTTAAAAAAAAAAAAAAGAATACAACTCACATAGGACTTGCAACGTGAACAAGGGCTGAAAGACACTCCCTGAGTCTGCCAGGGTGTGGGGGATGCCCTGTGGGACTGAAGTGCCCTCCAGACTGTGTGTTGCGTCGTCCTACAGCTTGTCTAGTTAGCCACACCTTTCCACTGACACTTTCAAAAAACACTGTTGCTGTCGATTTTACATTTCTCCCTTTTTAAAAATTACACTACGCCTGCCACTTTTTCCCAAAATGAACTTCTCTTAGGGGAAGCAAAATACCTTTAAAGTAATACAAATCTTAGCCATGGAAGAAAGAAAAATACTTTCTAGATGAATTAAAATAAGAATTAATATACTTCCTGATCATTACTCTAGACTATGTTTTTCGCCATAATTCAATTCCACGAGCTTTCTGACTGGGTCAAGACATTGTTTGAATGTTGACTTCTATTTCAAGACCCTAAGACTTAGCTTCAGTCACCCTAATCACTTCTATTCCTAACCTTTATTTAGTATCTTTCCACCTTTCTATCAGTGGCAATTGTTTCATGAAACTTCTTTACCACTATTGAAGAGAATTTTCAGCCAATTTCCTGAATTTAAGTGTATCTGCTAATGAAATGTCAAAGATAAATTTTTCCTTCTTGATCAATGATATCCCAGAAAATTATTTTTAATGTAATTTTCTCAAGTAAAAAAATGTAGTTTTCTTATTATTAAGGAAATGTTTCTCCTCAAGCTTGAAATCATCACAAGAGAAGAGAAAAATCTTCAACCTTCCCAGAAAACACTTAGTTTTTTTTTTTGTTGTTTTTTTTGTTTTTTTTTTTTTTTTTTTTTTTTGCAAGTACAGGAAGGTTTATTTACAAGCTCGATCTTGAGTCCAAGTGTACCCAACACAGCTGAGCAGGGACTTGGACCCCGAGCTGGGTTTTAGCTTAGTTTTTTATAGGCTGGTCTAGGGGATTTTCAGAAGGGGTGGAGGAATTTCTCAAGTTCTGTTTACATTTTGATATGGGGCTTTCAAGGGCATTGAGCTCTGTTCTTATTCTAATAGGGGCTTCCTGCCCTTGGAGTGGGCTCTGTTCTTATTCTAATATGGGGCTTTCTAGGACGTTAAGCTGTAAGCTGTTTTCTTCCTTTAACTGAAGTAATGTAAATTTCATCTCTTACTCACAGGGGCCTGGGAGGGCTGTACTAGTGCTAACGCTAAACTTGAAGTGGAATGGCCTTGATTCTTCTCGGCTTCCACATTCAACATTGCCCTAGAAGCCTAATGAGTGCAGTGATAATGGGAGAGAAAAACATATAGCATAAAACACTTAGTTTTAACACTTGATGAGTTTCCAAAAGCACTGGGAAAATAATATATAAGAAAAAACAACCAGATTTTATGGTTGCTGTTCCTGAGTATTATCTGCAGCTTCCTTCAACTATACAGCTGTGCTGCCCAAGTGCAATTCAGTGGCCTGAAAACTGAAATTCTGTGCCATTTCAGTAACCACAGATCTTTATTGTTGAAGAGACTACATTAACTATGTTTCATCCTTTCCATGACTGTGGATTACGCCTCAGTTTAGGCATGTCTTTTTCTCTGAGAGTTGCTGGGAGAAAAGAAAGATTTATAGAGAATGCTATTTTAAAGATGTGCTAGGGGATCCCTGGGTGGCACAGCGGTTTGGCGCCTGCCTTTGGCCCAGGGCGCGATCCTGGAGATCCGAGATCGAATCCCACGTCGGGCTCCCGATGCATGGAGCCTGCTTCTCCCTCTGCCTGTGTCTCTGCCTCTCTCTCTCTCTCTCTCTCTCTGTGACTATCATAAAAAAAAAAAAAAAAAAAAAAAAAAAAGATGTGCTAGAAAATCAGTCCCCACCTAAAACTGTACATCTATATTAGATATCCAGGGAAATCAGAGTGATTTCTGATATTGGTTCATACAGATTCTAATTTCACCTAGATATTCCAATTGATTTATAGTTCCCATCATCAACTGCTCAAGTGAAAGAGCTATATATTACTTTCATTTACCATATAAAATGTTTTATGGGCTAAAAATGTTTCTGGCCACCTAGGTGGCTCAGTCATTTAAGCATCTGACTCTTCGTTTCAGCTTAGGTCATGACCTCAGGTCATCTGACCAACTCCCAAGGTACTCAAGCAAGTCAGCTTAAGATTCTCACCCTCTCCCTTTGCCCCTCCTCCATTCACCTGTGTGCACATACACTCTTTCACTCTCTCTGTCTAAAATAAATAAATGAATCTTTAAAAATAAAAAAGATAAATAATAATGTTTTTTACAGTTAAGGATGATGAGGCAAGTAAATTCAAAATAAAAGTTAATTACAAATATTAGCTTTTGATTAATGATTGTAATATTGCTATGTTAACTAAATTTTAGTTGGGATATATGTTTGGAAAACTGAAATATTTTCATGCAGAAAGCAAGTTTATGATAGAGACTTATGTGCTTTATGTAGCTGGATGAAAAACAGTGCTTAAACAAAACAAAACAAAATATGTTCAATTACCATGAAAGAGAGTTAATCCATTCAATAAATTAGAATACCAGAAACATGTATGTAAATGTATATTTTCACATAATTTATACCCAGAATAGTTAACTTTCCATCACTCACACTATGGGAAATGAGCCACCTATGGCTAATCTTAAAACAAAAAATATTTAACCATGGGATGTTTCTGATTATTCTACAAATTAAAATTTATCTTTAGGTTTCATTTAAGTACATATATAAATAGTCTTTCAAAATCAAGAAAATAAAAAATAATGGTGAAAGCTGAAAATGGTAAAATAATATAAATTTTGCAGAAGTTAACAGGCTTTTCATGTAATACCCAAGTTTCTATATACAAACATAGAGTCACACATAGGCTCATACTGTGCTACTTATACTTAGTGTTTTCACCTATGTTTTTCTCCTGGCATGACATTTAACTGGTAATGCTCAACTTATCTTTCCATTTTTGACGTGCAATCGGAGACTCATAAGTAATTTATACCAGATGAATGATTCGGCCACATTCACATTTTCATGTTTCTTCTAACCACAGGATGCCTCATATTATAGGTTTATTCAGATATTAGCACAGAACCTACAAGCTTTATAAAAATTAAGTTTTTTAAAATTGAGCAATACCTTTAAAATTGTAACTTTATATTGGGGATTAGACATTTTCAATTCTATAAAAAGCATTTTGAAAGATGAAAAGTTAGCATTCTAATCAAAGTCAAAACACCCTTCTCTCAGAAAAATAAGACATCAGAAAGATTCTCACATGTGGCACCTAAGTGGCTCAGTTGGTTAAGCATCCGACTTGGTTTTGGCTCAGATCATTATCTCAGGGTCAAGAGACTGAGCCCTGCATTGGGCTCCACACTCAGCATAGAGTCTACTTGAGATTCTTTCCCACTCCCTCTGCTCCTTCCCCTGATCTCTATCTCTCTAAAATAAATAAAATCTTTTTTAAAAATCAAAGATCCTCATAGAAAGGGAGAGATAATTCACATACATTATCTAACATTATTCCTCAGTAGGTTGGCTTAAGTATAATAATAAAATGAATGAAGGTGACAGAAAACAGTCTCAATCTAACAACTGTATAAAAAAAGAAGCCAGAGGATTATTGTAGATTTTTGTGAAACAAAGAATGAAAAAGGGAGTTTGCAATAAAAATAAATTATATAGGGGATCCCTGGGTGGCTCAGCGGTTTGGCACCTGCCTTTGGCCCAGGGCGCAATCCTGGAGTCTTCGGGATCGAGTCCCACATCGGGCTCCCTGCATGGAGCCTGCTTCTCCCTCCTCCTGTGTCTCTGCCTCTCTCTCTCTCTCTCTCTCTCTCTCTCTATGTCTATCATAAATAAATAAATCTTAAAAAAAAAAACTCTAAAAAATAAATAAATAAATTATGTAGCCTCAAGTGTATTTGTATAGTAGGATCTTGGTTACCACATTTTAACAATAAATAAATAAGTAAGTATGTAAATTTCTTTATTGGAACAGCAACAATTAACCTCACACAGATTTTATGTTTCATTAAATTAACTTAATCATCATCTAGGTCTGTAATATCCTAGAAAATATACTGTAGATCAACTGTGGTAGGAAGACAAAATTAAAAATGGAGGATTTTTCACGCTAATTGATTTTTTTCCCCAAAATAAAGACAATAAATGTTAAATACGAATTGGAGTAAGAAGTAAATAATGTGCACAGATCCTCAATTTCCACCTATCTGAGAACTTTTTCTGGGCAATCTAGACAGCAGACATAGGCAGATAGGTATTCCTCATTCCCAAGGAAGGAGATATGCCTGGCTTGAAGATAACTTCCCTTCTTCAAAGGCAGAGAGACTATGTCCTCCTATTCTAAAAGAAAGGAGGCATCTCCTTCTCTCTAAAACAAAATGGAACAAATAGAGCTCTCCTACACCCATATGGACTCACATACACAGATTTATAAATACCACACATACTTATACATACAATAAATTCAATATTTAGCTTCTATCTTTTAAGAAGTAATAAAATAAATGTTATAGACATGAGCTTTGGGAGAGGTTTTAAAGCAGGAAAATCTAGTTGATAAAAAAACATGAAAATAAATATAAAGAAATGTGAATGATCTTAAAAAGATTAGGTATCTTGATACTTAATCTTAAACCCCTTATCCCATAAGGGAATAGAAATAAACACAGGAAAGCATATTTGTATGCTTAGTGCTACAGGGGAATGAAAGAAAGTCATATTCTGAAAATGACAGCCCAATAAAAAAAAAAAAGGAAAAAAAGAAAAAAGGATGCCTGAGTGACTCAGTAGGTTAAGACCTGACCTCAGCTCAGGTCTCAATATCAGGGTTATGAGTTCAAGCCCCATGTTGGACTCCATGCCAACTTAAAAAGATGTATATATTTATATATATTTATTTTTAAATATGTATTTATATATTTAATTTTAATATTTATATATGTATATATTTAATTTTTTATAAAAGAAAAAAGAAATGAGGAGGATGACACAAAAGAAACAGGAAAGGAAGATAAATGTAACAGAGGCAGGAAAGATGGAAGCAAAGGAGAAGGATGAGCTGCAGTGGCACAGTTTGCCCTGGGTGAAGAAAAAGGCAATGAGCAAATGCCACCAGTATGGTGAGAAAGAATATCTAGAAAGAATAGCTAAGTGACAATCTAGTTGAAGAATGGCTGGAAATGAATATTAAGGGACTTAAAGAAATGTGTAAGTAACAGTAACAACAGTAACCTATATATAGATAGACAGATAGGCAGACACAGATAAGAATGGATATAGAGATACAAATTGATATATGTATCAATTTATAATTTATAAAGTATTTTAATTATTTCATTTTCTTCTCACCACAATAAGTTAACTATTTTTATTATGTCTGCTATACAAATAAGAAGAGGAATCTGCAATTCAAAAGATTAAATGATCTGCCTAAGGTAGGCTGGTGTCTCTCTATTCCCTGCCCCTCCTACACACAGCAAGTAAGCGGCACCACCGAGACTTGAACCTACATCTCCAAATGTTTAATTATGTCTGCCAATATCTACCCAAGCACTTAATGAAAAACCGATTAATTCTTCCACTTAATAAAAAACCCATTAATTCTTCTTTTCCTCATCATCCCTATATTTAATCCATTAGAAGATTCTTAAATAAAACCCACCACCGGGCAGCCCGGGTGGTTCAGTGGTTTAGCACCGCCTTCAGTCCAGGGCCTGATCTTGGAGACCCGAGATCAAGTCCCACATCGGGCTCCCTGCATGGAGTCTGCTTCTTCCTCTGCCTGTGTCTCTGCCTCTCTCTCTCTCTCTCTGTCTCTCATGAATAAATAATAAAGTATTTTAAAAAATAAAAAATAAATAAAACCCACCACCATCTGCGGAAATGGTCACTCCTTGTTTTCTGTTTTTGTTTTTTTTTAAGATTTACTTATTTATTTTAGGGGTGGGGAGAAGGAACAGAGACAGACAGAATCTCAAGCAGACTTCCCGCTGAGCATGGCCCCTGACATGGGGCTCAATCTCATGACCCTGAGATCACAACCTGAGCTGAAACCAAGAGTCAGACACTCAATCAACTGCACTACCCAGGTGGCCCAGAAATGGTCATTTCTTATGTCTTCCAGCCATGGTTCACCTCTGCCATGACAAGCTTTTGGCATATTCTTCTTCTGTTCTGAAAAACTCATCCTCTATATCTCCTTTACCCCTCTACTCTTGCACAAACATCCCACCCTGTCACTCAACATAATTAACTACTACTCATAACCTCAACCATGGTTCTCTCAGAACGATTTCATTATTACATGCTTCCATTAAAATAAACCCATTTCTTCATAGTATTTATCATCAGTGTTGTATTTCTACAGGATTTTTTACACGTGATTATTTGGTTAATATTTACCCTACTGCTAGACAGTACGTTCCATGCATACAGGTTCCACATGTTACTTTTTTCCTTTTTCTTCTCTCATTTTTATTTATCAACTGGTTGCCAACTATGTCCATTAGTTCCAGCACAGTGCCTGCCTTGTACACAAGTTTTATAAATGTTCCTGAATGTCCATCAATGGCTCCACTGGGTTAGAGGCAGATCATACAAGGCTGCAGGCCATGGTAAGGAGTTTGGATTTTTTAGATGAGTGCCACAGGAAGTTACTAAAGACATTTGGGGGTCAGGGGGATATGATCTAGTCTTAAATTTTAAAAATTTTACTGATTCCATTGTATAAAGAATACACAAACACAGGAAAGAGGGGAAGGAAGGAATACTTGCAAGAAACAACTATAATAGTCCAGAAGAGGAATCATTGCAGCCTGACAGGGGCAAATATGCAAGCAGCAGTAGGGTTAGAAAGATGGAACAGACTGTGCACATAATGGTGATAAAATGACTAGACCTTGAAAATGGTAATGAACTGGACATGGGGAATGTGCAAGAGGAAAATAGGAAAACTTACCTTTAGGTCTGAAGAACTAAAAAGACAACTAAATAATAAAGCTTCAAATATGAGTAGAGAAAGAAGTCTGAGATCTTTTCAGAGTCATCAAAAGAGGGATTCTAAAGGAACCCGAGTGTCTCAGTCAGTTCAGTGTCTGACTCTTGATCTCAGCTCAGGCCATGCTCTCAAGGTCATGAGTTCATACCCCGGGATGGGCTCCATACTGTGAGTGAAGCCTACTTTAAAAAAAAAAAAAAAAAAGATTCTAAGAAATGGAAATTTTGAAATAAATGATCTTCTAGAAATCTAACATAGTAAAGGAGATTTCAAAGATAAAAATTGCAGTTGTTTCCCACAAAATTAGTGCTAGCTATTGGATTTTTTAATCATCCCAACATTTTCATATTCAAGAATCTATTTTTGAATTTTGAATTTGGCTATACTAGACATCTAAATCACAAGATTTTGTTATAATCTGGGATGTTTCACATCTTTTTTTCAGGGTTGTTAAATTTCTTTTTCTTCAGGACTCCTTTAAATATATTTTAGCATCACAAAATTCTGGAAATCAATGAAAATACTATTAGCCAAATCTCAGTGCCACATCTAAGTTCATTAGTCCAAAGAAAACTATCAATGATTGCTTGATAGCCATCTTCCATGTCAACTACATGCTACCGTTTTTGCTTTACAATGGTATTAATGGTTCAATCAAAGCTGGAAAAAATATATTAAAATTCAAACAAACCAGTTTATTTCCTAGCATACTGTATTAAAATTATGTTTAACAACCAATGGATTAAGGAAGGGAGCAGGAGACACATGTTGCAGTAACATACTGATAGGAGATAAATGAATTCTTCAGAGTCACAAATATTTATTTATATAAAGTTAAATTGTTTTCAAGTCAGAATTAGACAATAGATAATATAGTTGAGAAATAAGGCACTACAATCCCTGTTCACCAGTAAATATTCTGCTACGAAAAACGTTTTTTTCCCTTCTGGAAGTGGAAATTATCGGAGGTCCTGTAAAGCAGGAATTATCAAAACACAGCACAGTGTTTTCACACAGGCTTTTCACTTTAAATCACCAAGTAAGTAAAATGTACTTACTTACTTGCCAGGCTCTGTGGCTCCCTTACTCATTATCATAAAACCTCACACAGAAGGAAGATTTTCTCTGCTTAAGACTTGCTAATTATCAGCAAATCATAGAGGCTTTTCCCTTTTTCCTACTCTCCTACAAATCCCCAAACCTTCTTCCTGCTAGTTTCCTCATCAATAAAGATACAGTATCATAACCAAAGAAAAAAGAGGAAGCTCTCACCCTCGAGGTCCATATATAACCACAGGGTTTGATGGTGCAGACTTCTTCCTACAGGCTAACCTCACTTGGCTTCCTTGTGCCAGAGAACTCCAAGTTTGGCACATTTCAAACCAGAAAAAGAGATCTGGTTTCAGAGCAAATATGCATGTTAGTGCATTATCTTAATATGGTAAATGGTTTTACTAGTTTACTATTGTGGAAAGAACTTGAGAATGGTAGTATTAATAGCAAATTAATGAGAACTACTCCTAATTATTTTGGAGTAGTAATACCTTAGTCAGAATGGGGAACAAAGATTTGTTTGAAAATGTCTGCAGGGATCTTTTTTTTTTTTTTTTTTCTCTGCGGGGCTTTAAAACAGAACTTTTTTACAAAACAAAACACCCACTATGGTTTTTTCCCCCACTATGTTTTTCTATCACATCTGCATATACACATAAAGATATAACTAAGAAGTTAAATTTGAATATTTTAAAAATATTTATTATTGCAATGTCACTGCCTAGTTTATTTTAAAATCATATAATTTCAAGGCTCTGGTCTGAAATTACTGCAGTTCTGGATCATCATATAACCATTATCAGACTCACTTAAACTCTAATATACTGAAATTTATTTCCTAAAAATAAGTGTAGAATCTCCATTAAATCTCAATTTAAATGTCTTTGATTTCTACGGTTTGGTAATTTTTTTCACTGTCTATAAAAGGACATTATATTGTTTTAATAAAAGCAAAAAATATATATTTTAGCATGACTACTAAATGAACCTATATTATATCAGATATTGTAAGAAAACTATACTTACATCTCTTCAAACAATACCTAAGATGCTTTTGTGAGCATATTCTTTGTTACATTTTGTTTAAGGGTGCACATTTCCAGTACAACTAGAAAGTTTCGTAGCTACAGAAAACCATATCCATATGGTTTATAAGTTTATATAAGTTTATAAGTTTATAGGTACAAAAATATCAAGTTATTGAAAGTGAGACAACATGTTTTCATCTAAAATTACTGAATTTGGAATCAGAAGCCCTGGATCCAATTCCTGCTTTTTCCATGCATTGGATCTATGATTTGGGAGAGCCGCTTAACTCCTCGGATCCTAGTTATATCATCTGAGAAAACAGAGACAGCATCTGCATTGTTGTGAGGGCTGATTTAGAAGGCTAGCACTTATGCGCCTCGTCCCCTTGGGCAAGTGACATAGTTGTGCACTCAGCTTCCTCATAAGTAACAGAATGGTGATTATAGGTCTATCTACCTCATAAGACTGCTGTAATGAATAAATGAAATCATATATATAAAGTGCTTAAGGCCATGCTCGGTACATAGTAAGGACCCAGTAACTATCACTGTTTGTGCAGATGTCATTACGTAGGATAAATGCAACACACACAGTGTCCTGAGAGGAAAACACTCAGGCAGGCTTACAAGCGGGTCAGGCGTGGGTTAGAACACTTGATCAGTAGTCTGGTCTGAAATGCCTCCAGCCCACAGCACTTCAGGGGTACAGCTATGCATCCCTATGGCAGCAGGTTCTCAATTCAGGTGGGTCAAGTCTTAAAAGCAAGACTGCTCCTTCCCAACTGTCAAATCTCAGTAAGACTTCTCATCAGATGGGGTGTTCTGCTGAAGCTTTGAAGACACAAGCCTGAACTCTCTCTCTCTAGACTAAAAGGAAATCTGAATGCAGTAATGTTTAACTTCATTGATTTAGTTCTTTATGAGGCCAGAAAAAAAAATGTCATGATCTATTAAAAACACTCAAAACCTCTGGGAGCTAGGACGGATGCTGGAATCCTTTCAAACCGTGGAAGAAATGATTCAGGATGCAGAGACGTGCTAGGAGGCTTCTAACGAAACTCAGCTCACATTTATCATGTGCTGGATCCCGGACTGGTTTTTGCTTTGTCCCATATGGTAGTTTAAATACACTTCAAACTATTGTTGGTTTATATAGTACATGACAGAAGATAATTCAAACACAATGTCCCAACTGTATATTTGTTTTCACTATAACACTTACTGTGTGTGCAATAAATGCCCCACTACAAAAACAATAAAAAATGTTTTTCTTACACATAAATCATCCCCTGCTTTGTTGCAGTGAAAGTGCGGATTAAATACATGTGATGCTTCTTTTTTCAAGTTCCTACTGAGAATCTTTGTCCAGTTCAGCTCTTTTATGATTTAAATTTATGCAGTTTATAAATAAGGCATATTTTATCACTTACATTTGATTTATAAAGTAATTACTGAAACAGCGATAGTGTCACTTTTTGAAATGTTAAATATTATAAACAAATATGCAAAAAACAAGAGGTTCTGAACATTCCAACCATCTGTATGGATAAATATACAACATGACAGAAAAATATGAGCCTGGATTTCAAATTAAAGATTCTGTTTATAATAAATGTCCACAATAAAACGAAGTTGCTCAGAAGCTTTGAGAGTATAAAAGAAGTATTTGTTTTTCCCCTTGAGGAATATATTTTTCACCCCGAGAAATGCTGATCAAGTTAAAGTGCTGCAGGGTCCTAGGAGAGGGGGGAGGGAGGCACAGATGAGAGGATTGGCTTGCCCAGCTACTGGCCATGGCAAGTAATTCCACTATCAGAACCCACTTTCTCTACATGTAAAATGAGGAGCTCTGCCTACGAGGTCCCCTCTAACACCATATACCAATGTCCATGCCTTCTGATGCTCTATGCCATAGGAAACCTATTCTACTCCATCTGGTGCCAATATGTTCAGTACTGATCTAAACTCATCCACTTAACCCAGGCAAGTGTCTTCACCAAAGCATTTAACCATTTAACCTCTCCTTGCTCTAGCCTCCTTGCTTTTGTAATCTGTGATAATAATCATGCAATGTTAACATACTATCTGACAAAGAGAAGGACCTAAGAACATCACAGAATTTCACAACATCATTAAAACTGCCAGAGTGTTTCTGTTTAACCCTGTGTTCACTGTGATTATCTGAGACACACCATCTAGAAGAATAAATACACACACCCATACGCACACTCACACACACACACACACACACACAATAACATTTATTAAGTGCAGATAACCATTATTTTAAGAGTTATGAATAATGGCAGAAGTATGAATATGTCCTCCCTCTTTTTATTTACTTCAAATTTTGAATAGATAGAAGGCAATCTAACCTAGTAGAAAAAGATAGACATGGTTTCCAAACATGAGTCTGCCACTTACCAATTCTGTGGTCTACAACAGGACACTCAGCTTCCTCAACAACCTAATCTAAAGCATAGGCATAGCATATTGCTGGTGTAACAATAGCTGCCATGTTAGGTTACTGGGAAAATTAAGGAGAAAACACATTGAAAGAGCCCACACAACACCAGCTCAGTGTGAATGCTCAACAGATTGTAGTAACTACCTTCTTGGTCCCCTTGGTCCTTCTGCTTAACTCTTCCTGGCAGCTGTTTACAGGTTAGGCTGCCATGTCTCAGCTGATAATAGAATATGTTTTCTTACTCAAAGCTTCAAAAAAGGACATGTTCATTATGTTCATCCACACATGCAGGGCATTGTGAACCCCCTCTGCCGAATGTCATTACAAGTTTTAACAACCAATGGTAGCTAAGCATTCACTGGTTGCCTTACCAGGTGCCAGGCGCTATTTGAAGTGATTTACAAGTTGTTTCATCCTTGCAAAGACCACTTCTCACCACTCCTTTCCTACCCCGCTGGCTTCCTAACCGGTCTTCCTTCTTCTGACCTTGTCCTACTTGGTCTATTCTCAAAATGGCAGCTAAAGTGTTCGTGCTAAAACAGTCAGACCTATTACTGTTTACCCAACCCTCCCCCACCCCCCCCAGTGCTTCATCTCACTATAAGTCTTGGCAATAATCCAAGAACAACCTACAAACTCTGGACCACAGTACCTCTATGAACTTATCCCCTATCGCTCACTCACCCAGCTCCAGTTGTAGTAACTCCTTACATTCCTCAAATGTGTCAGGCACATTCCATCTTGAGGCCTGCCTGGCATGTGCTGTTCCCTCTGCCAGGAATGCTTTTCCCCCAGATACCCTCACTGATTGGACCCCTGCCTCTTTCAGGTCTTTACTAAAATGTCATCTTCTCAAAGAGCTCTTCCCTGACAATTATATTTAAAACTGCAACCTACCCCTGTCTCCACTCCTCATCTGGCCACAGGATTCCCTGTCTTCCTTCCACATTTCTATCCAATTACAGAAACTCAAACAATTTAGTGTTTCTAAATTGTAAATGGCTCGTAAAACATTCAAAATCTCTGTAAGTGACCCCAGGAATGGGGAAAGGCAGATAGGATAAAAGAATGGAGCCTGGTTACAGTGACCATCTTGGAAGCAATAGAAAGGGAGCCTACAAACATTGGCCTCTCCAATCTTATAAAATATTGGCTGGAAAACACTGGTCTAGCTCTGTGGCACCCACCTCCACCTTGGACTTTTGATGGAATCGGACTGTGTCTGTCTGAGTATCTGAAATAATTAAACTCAACAAACCATAGTCAAATCACCATGAAGAACTGCTTCACTCATTCCAAACAGAAGAGCATACAAAAGCCAAAACAAAAAAATTAACATGTCTAGTTCTACCGAATATAAAACTAATCTATGTTGCTATGAAAACAAAAAATCACTGAAAAAACACTGAATACCAATATGCTTATACTAAGCATGTACTAGGCCCAAATGCAACAATTGTGTAGTGCAAGCCTGGATCTTGTAATAAAATTAAGCATCTAAAGCAAACACATAAACAAAGCTATACAGTGGGAATCTGCAAACTGCCTTGTGGGCCCAATCTATCCTATCTCTTGTTTTTAAAATAAAGTTTTGTTGGGACACAGCCACATTGACTCATTTACATATTGGTTAGAACTGCTTCCAGGGATCTCTGGGTGGCGCAGCGGTTTGGCGCCTGCCTTTGGCCCAGGGCGCGATCCTGGAGACCCGGGATCGAATCCCACGTCAGGCTCCCGGTGCATGGAGCCTGCTTCTCCCTCTGCCTGTGTCTCTGCCTCTCTCTCTCTCACTGTGTGCCTATCATAAATAAATAAAAAATTTAAAAAAAAATAAAAATAAAAAAAAAAGAACTGCTTCCACCCAACAACAGTAGAGTGAATTTAACTGCAATACAGAATGTATGGCCCACAAAGCCTGAAACATTTACTAACCAGTCCCTATACAGCAGATCTCTGGATCAATCTAATAATATAAATCTTTTTCTGTGGCTGGTCTAGCCAATATAATAGTTCTTTATAGAAGACTTTTAATTCTAAATTCTAGGGTGCCTGGGTGGCTAATTTGGTTAACCATCTACCTTCTACTCAGGTCATGATCCCAGGGTCCTAGGATTGAGCCCCATATTGGGCTCCTTGCTTAGTGGGGAATCTGCTTCTCCCTCTCCCCCTACCCCCCAGCCCCAGCTCATGCTCTCTCTCTCTCTCAAATAAATAAATAAAATCTTAAAAAAAAAGAACTTTCATAAACTTTTGATCTAATAAACTTATTATCATCATATGGTGATAGTGTTGTCATCTGTTCAGGAAGATTTAAGATCTTAGTTTTTAAAATTTATAGCTATTTGGGATTTACTATAAACAAGTAAATAGTAAGTTGCTGTGTAAATGTATGCACTTGTGTGTATGTATATACATATATGTATGTATGTATATACATATATACATGTATGGATATATGTTCTTTAAAGTTTCAACTTCATTGCAGAAGCTAACAGCTAGGCTAAAAAATTAAAACAAGCATAATTGACCATTTTTAAATGAACAATTTGTTTCTAGAATGTCAAGGTTTCTGGTTGAATAAAGTCCAAATTCACTCAGTTGTGAAACAACTATTTAGTGAATAAGCTGTAAAATATGTTATTAATTTTGGTGCATGAGAATACATAGTCTAGGCTCCAAAAACCAACTCACTGCACTACAACTCTAATATTAAACTGAAATCTCAGGAGCTCAGATATTTTTATTTCTGTCCTGTTCCCAGAAAGACCTGGGCCGTGGAGCCCTGACAGTCTTTAGTCTGGTTTCCCTAACTGCAAACTCCCCAACAAAACTCCCACACAACTGTTAGAGAAAATTTTGTGAAAGAAAGAAGAAAAAAAGAAGAAAGAAAGAAAGAAGAAAGAAAGAAAGAAAGAAGAAAGAAAGAAGAAGAAAGAAAGAAAAAGAAGAAATAAGAAGAAATAAAGAAGAAAGAAGAAAGAAAGAAAGAAACAGCAAGACAGAAGAAAGAAGAAAGAAAGAAAGAAGAAGAACAGAACACAAAGAACGACCGCCCTACAGCACAGATCAACGCCTCCCACTAATTCTCACTCCCGCAAACCCCCCCTCTAGCCTACTCTCCCCCCCTCACCCAACTACCCACATCACCTCCCTCCCCAACGACAGCAGACCCTAAGTAAGAAAGAAGAAAGAAGAAGAAAATATAATTCTATTTCTGCTTAAACTTTTTTTTTTTTTTAATTTTTATTTATTTATGATAGTTACAGAGAGAGAGAGAGGCAGAGACACAGGCAGAGGGAGAAGCAGGCTCCATGCACCGGGAGCCTGATGTGGGATTCGATCCCAGGTCTCCAGGATCGCGCCCTGGGCCAAAGGCAGGCGCCAAACCGCTGCGCCACCCAGGGATCCCCCTGCTTAAACTTTTTTGATGGTTCTCCATAGTTCACACACACAAAAATGAAAATTCCTTCACCAGGCATCCAAACCCTTTTAAACTTGGGCCTGTGAGTCACCTGTAAAACCACCGTTTTGCACATGTCTTCAGTTTCTGGAATACCCTCCTCTCCTCTTATGCCAGCTAAGTCTTAATATTATTCCTCTAAGAAGTTAACCCCCATCTTTGTCACTAGCTGACTTGGTCATGCTCCTCTGTATTCATTCCCATAGCTCTCTGTACTCAGAGTTCCATGAATGTACACATAGTTACAACCCAGTAGACTGTGAGCTCCTTCAGAGCAACAAACATATCATAATCATCTGTCTGCTTCTGAAGTCCAGCAATTTCCTCATATGAAGTGCAAACTGACCAAAAATCTATTGCACAAATGAATGTATCAATGATAACCAACAGGATAAGTCAAGTATAAGAGAATGGATAAGAACTTGAATTCTGAAGGCAGGTCCAAATACAGCTCCATCATTTACTGGCTTTTACACAATGCAGGCTATTAAATACCTCCAGGTTCAGTTTTCCTCATACACATAACAAAGATAAAAACAGTATCTACTTTACATGGTTGTATTAAGATTAAATAAAAGAATGCAAATATTTAATATGATGCCAGGTATGCAGTAACATAGCTATTATTGTCTTATGTACAGCTATTTTCATTTACTTTGTATTAGGATATTGCTCTATTCAGAAAATTAAAGAACAAAAAAGAACCCTGAAGGCATCCAGGAATCCACTAAAATCTTGATGGTCATAAAAGTCGTCTTGGTGCACTAAGGGAAAACCTGAAAATCCAAAATATACACAAAGGAAAAAACTAACCAGCCAAAGACAGTGGTGGTTAACATTTTCCTCATGTGTTATTGATACAATAGTATAATATTTAAAAGATAAACGTTAATTCATCATGTTTTCCTCAAGGAATTTCTCTCTGAAGAGTTCTTTAATGAATAGTTTACATATTTAAAGTTTCTTATCAAGATGGTTTCATAAATTCTTATAATAATTGCACATGTTCCAAAACCCTTCTTCAGAGCATAAACACACACACACACATCCTATCCAATAGCATGACTCAAATGAATATGTCAATCTCTTTATAGTCAAAAGTGAAAAAATATGAAACATATGGTAAGAAAAGTCAAGACCCAGCAAGAGATGGCCTTCAGCAAGATGACGTTTCTTAGAATTTTGCAAAAACTTTGCTTTTAATTTTACAATCACTGAAAAAATTAATTGGACATACAGAATACAGAAGCAAACAGAGCAGTATGGGAATAATCTATTGTGTTCATCAAAAATTTTAAAAGGCTATTTCGTGAGAAGGTACTTATGATACTCTTCCATTCTGGCAATTCTCCCAAGCAAAGCATGTCTGAAAATGAAGCAGCAAGTTTAAGAATGCATCACTCCTAAGAGAAACCAAGTTACATTTTGTACAAATACCTGTGACTAATACGGAGATTAACTAAATACTGGCCAGTAAAAGACACTACTTCCTAAAGAAAATCAGGTATCTTCAGCCACACGTTTGTACTAATTCTGTTATTTTCACTACATTAACATTGAATAAGAGATGAGAAGACTATTAATATTCATCATATAAATTTCTCTTTGCAGTGCTTTTGTGAAGGATTAGTACATGTGAGCTTCATATTAACAGTACCATTCAATAATAAAAACACGACCATGGGCAGCCCGGGTGGCTCAGCGGTTTGGCGCCGCCTTCGGCCAGGGGCCTGATCCTGGAGACCCAGATCCAGTCGCACGTCGGGCTCCCTGCATGGAGCCTGTTTCTCCCTCTGCCTGTGTCTCTCCCTCTTTCTCTCTATCTGTGTCTCTCATGAATAAATAAATAAAATTAAAAAAAAAAATGACCGTGGGATTGGGCTTGTGTCATCTATCAGAGATGGAATGAAAAATTTTTTGAAAGTCAACAAAAGAGTAAGTTTCTAATGCATATATTAATTTTTATGATATTATAGAAATAGGTTAATGATTATTATAATTTGTTTGTATAACTGTTTACATTACTGCACATATATGGTTTATTTATTTTGGTTTACTCCCTGAGGATATCCCATAGGAATTCCCACCTTAAGTCTTGGGATGTCCAATCTAAAATCCCACGGTTGTTATTCTCTAGTCTTCCAGACTTTGTCCCTTGCCTCACTCTGATGCTGATAATGCCGGGAGTCCTGACTCACTCTCTCTCTACATAAAAACGTTGAGAAACCACGTTTACGGCTCTATTGCTTATCTCTCAACTTCTTCAGGGCAGGGACTCTCGTCTTTATTCTTAAGTGTCTGGTCCCTAAAAGGCACTAAAAAAATGAAGGTGTTGATACATTTATTAGGTTGAACCACATGAAATTATCATTTTTGTGCGTCAAAAATGATCCAATAGTGGTAGTTCCATACAGTCTAATGCACTGTTTTTTAGTAAATGGTTAATTGCCAAGTGCATACTGGGAGCCAGGAACAGTTCTGAGTTTACATATATTAATACATTTTTCACAAATACTTTATAAATATGCAATCTAAGACACAATGTGGTTTTAAAAATTGGCTAAAGTCAAATAGCCAGTACATTTCAGGTAGGGATTATTAACCACTATGCCATAATCTCTGAGATTTATTTTTTTGAACAAAGAGTACAAGTTGAGAGTATCAGCATAAACTTAAGATATTAAAAATTAGATTTTCTAATTGTTTCCATTGAAAGGTCCTAAACCCAATGACATTCCAGTAGCAATGAGCACATCTAGAACTCTGATCTTGTTTACAAATGTCATTTCCCACCAAAAGCAGGGTTTCCTGAGAAAACTGGCTGGCTCCAGATCTAGTTGAAGGGTAATACAAAGCAAACCTGGGATATCTTACTCTGAAAAGTAATGATGGACCCAAAACTTTCAGTGAGGTATGTCAAAAAGCCACAGGAGTTGGCTTGAAGGGTAGCCACTTAACCAATTATGGATAGTTATAGCATCAAAAATATTTAACTATAAAGGATTAAAATATATTTAATTAGAAGTAATCCATGAGACCACAGAGAAAAAAGGTAGATAGGTCAGAGGAGAAACTCTTCTTTACAGAAAAATGGCAAATAATACATGTGGAAGAAATAACAGGTCTTAAAAATCACAATTTGTAGTCCTGCGGAGAACTGCAAATTCAGGCACTAATCATTAGTCGTTGCAAACCCCCTGAGTGAAAGTTTGTTGGGAAAGAGGATCTTCATGCAGCCTAAATGTATCTTCCCCACAAAGCTGGTGAACAGACACCACAATGCTGGGCTTGGTCTCAACCCTCATGTGTTTACAACTTGGTGCACCAGCAAGAACTTCTGTGGACTAGATGTTTAGAGAAACTCTTCCTAGTAAGGCACATGCAAAAAAATGCTGTATTAAAATTTAAGTATCTTTTAAAGCATAGCTGAGATGGCAGGAAAGTAAGGGAATTCCTCAGAGGATGAAAATAAAGACTGGAAAATTTGGAAGGGTTAATGAGCACAGGCTGGGGTTTGCCTTGGAGTCAGTCAGCCCCCAGTGGACTCAATCTCGGGCTTAAATGAGGCAAAGCCAGGAGTCCAAACAGAATGAGATATTAAAATCTGGGACATTCACATCAAGGTGGAATCCTTGAATGGCTGCCTTAGTGATGTAGCAGGGAAAGCCCCATCTTGCAGAGGGCTAGGATGGGGCCACATGCCTATCCTGACCTTGACTTGGATGGGAAAATAAGATAAAACTTTCTGGAGAATTCCTAACCACAAGTTCTCAATCACTCAATTTAAGAATCAAAATTCAAGCTACACGGATTGCCAAAAAAGCCTAAATCAAAATTTAGTTTAAATTAACCCCAGATGACAGAGCTTCTAGGCATCTGGCAAGAGCAAATTCTAATTCTGTGAAGGAACATATTTTAAATCTAAGTCCCATAGGATTCTCACAAATTTCAAAACAATATGAGCTCAAAAACAAGAACATGAACACTAACCAAAAGAAAGAATTTATCAGAAAGAATTAACGGGGATCCCTGGGTGGCGCAGCGGTTTGGCGCCTGCCTTTGGCCTAGGGCACGATCCTGGAGACCCAGGATCGATTCCCACGTCGGGCTCCCGGTGCATGGAGCCTGCTTCTCTCTGCCTGTGTCTCTGCCTCTCTTTCTCTCTCTGTGACTTTCATAAATAAATAAAAATTAAAAAAGAATATTTAAAAAATAAATAAATAAAAATAAAAAAAGAAAGAATTAACGATTCTAAATATGCATGGATCCAGTAAAATAACTTTAACATGTATAAAGCCAAAGTAGAATTGTAAGATAAACTGATAAATCCACCATCACAATGAGAGATTGAAACATGCCTATTTCAGTAATAGTCAATGATAAACATACACACCCACCTGCCAAAAAAACTGATAAGATTAATCAATAAAAACCAGTAATATGGAAGCTGTAAACAACACAATTACATCTATTTTAATGGATATATATGGATATATATTAGGTTACAAGTGAAAAAGAAGGAAAGCCAATAAATGTGCTAAGAATGCTTAGCCACTTAGGGGAGGAAAAAACCTACCCCACATCATAAAAACACTGGGCTCCTGATTTCCTTCCCAATCTTTCCTTTTAAAGATTTTATCTTAGTGCTTAGGGTGACAGAACTGTCGTCATCACTGATCCTCCTCTCTCTTTTCCCTTCACCCCACATCCTGGGTTCTGTGTTTGAAATAGATTTAGAACCCTACCACTTCTCATCACTTCCACAGTTACTACCCCAGTCTAAGCACCATCATCTCCTATCTAATGACTGTGATACTCTCCTAACCAGTCTCACAGATCCTACCCTGCTGTACTATGGTCTATTCCCCATCTAAAATATAAGTCACACTATGTCAAACATATGCTCAAGTCTTTCCAATGACTATCTTCCTCAGTATAAAGCCAAACTCATGACCAAGGCCTACAGATTTCTGGCCCCACACCACCTCTCTGATATCATATCTGATCTCCTCCCCTGGACTCGTTCTGCTTCAGGCACAATAGCTTCATTTTGTTCTATGACCATGCCAAGCAAGTCCCCATCTTCAGAGCACTGCACATGTCATTCCCTCAATCTAAGGGTGTTCTAGCATATACTCCTATGGCTCATCCTTTCACTTCCTTTAGACCTCTGCTCAGTTTTACAAAAGGAGACTTCTTTGATCATCAACCTATGGAAAAATGTATGCACGCCTCTTTTTTAATTACTTTCTAACTTATTACACTCTTTTTCCAATAGCACTTATCACTGCAGGACACATGTATATATTTTCTTTCTTTTGCTAGAATTTAAAATATTTGAAAGCGAGAACTTGAGGTGTATTTTTCCCACTGTAGTATTTTCAGCACTTGTAACAGTGCCTAGAGCACATAGTAAGTTCTCAGTTAATATTTGTTTAATAAATTCATCAGTAAATAAATGCAATCTAGCAGAATAAACAAAAACCATAGGTTCAGGCAGACTTGGATTTGTATCCTGTCTTTGTCACTTGCTATGTGAATCTGGGCAAAATCTTAACCTAAGACTCCACTGTCTCATCTTTAAAAGGGGAATGTAAATGTCTAAATTAAAATTGCAATTTTTCAAGGACAAAAACTACATGTATATTCAAATATTTAATGTGTGTAAAAAATCATATGTCATATAAAGCCCTGTGGGCTATAATTATAAATGCTCAATAAGCAAATATTAATTTTGTGTAATTTGTTAAAAACTATTTTGATCTCAAACAAGTCTTCCATGCACAGAATATTACAAACTTTGACTTAACAAGAAGTTAAAAACAAGCAGATTAAAAAATAGGTCAAAAGCCTTAATAGACATCTTACCAAAGACGTAATACAGATGGAAAATAAGGACAGGCCAGCAGGGAAATGGAAATTAAAACAAGATGCCACTACACACCTATTAGAATGGCCAAAATCTTATAACCCCAAAATCAAATCTTCTAACATCAAATGCTGGTGAGGATGTGGAGCAAGAGAAATTTTCTCACTCACTGTTAGTGAGAATGCAAAAATGGTACAGCCACTTTGGAAGACAGTATGGCAGTTTCTTACAAAACTAAACATATTCTTACTATACTTTCCAGCAGTAATGCCCTCGGTATGTACCCAAAGGAGTTGAAAACTTATGTCCACACAAAAGCCTGCATTTGGATGTTTACAGCAGCTTTATTCATAATCACCAAAACTTAGAGGCAACCAAGATGCCCTTCAGCAGGCAAACGGATAAATATACTGTGATGCAACTACACAAGAAAATATCATTCAGGACTAAAAAGAAATGAGTATCAAGCCATGAAAAAACATGAAGAAACCTTAAATGCAATTACTAAGTGAAAGAAACCAGTCTGTAAAGGCTACATACAAGGTGATTCTAATCATATGACATTCTGGAAAATTACAAAATACAGCGACAGTAAAAAGATCAGTGGTTGCCAGGAGCTGGGAGCAGGAGGAGGAAATAGACAAACAAGTGGGACACAGAAGACTTCTAGGGCAGTGACAATACTCTGTATGATATTATGAAGGATATATGTTATTATATATTTGTCCAAAACTACAGAATGTATCACTCCAAGCGTGAACCATAATGACTCCAAATTATGGACTTCTGGTAATTATGATGAGCAATGTGGGTGCATCAACTGTAATAAATGGATCCTCTGTGGTGAGGGATGCCAACGATGTGGGAGGCTATGCATGTGCCGGGGAGGAGGGATGTGGAAAATCTCTGTACCTTCCCCTCAATTTTTTTGTGAACTTAAAACTAAAAAAAATAAGTCTTAATAAAATAAAGAAGTTAAAATATTAACTTTGAAACATTAAAAACCTTTAAATATATTTGGAATTATACTTACTATCTTCTGGAGGATGATAAATGTTTACTCACACTGTTTCAGAGTCTAGTTACATTACACAAGAGCAGAAAACATTTATTCTGGATATTCAAATAAGTGACCAAATTAAGAAATGTTTAATCAATACAATGTTGAATAGTCCTTTTTAAAATGACAAGACTGACTTCTTTTTTAATAATAGGCAGTTTATTTCAGTGCAAGTGACCAACAATTATCCTCTTCTTATTCTCTAGTGGACTGAATCATAGTCTGGGTCCCGCACTGTGAATTCAAGTACATGTAAATCACTTGCAAGGATTTGCTTGTGAATAGCCTGCCTGTGAATATTTTACAGGAAAAAAAAGACCCTTCTAGTTTAGAAGATGGTGATGATAGAGGGTGATCTCCACAATGCCATAACAATAATATTTACAGAAAAGCTTATGGCTTAGAATGCACAGTCTCTCTGCCCCCACCGTGGGGCAGGCAGGGAGGAAGGTCACAGGTGAGGAAGGAGGCTCAGGGAGTCTAGTTGCTACAAGCAATGTTAATTGGAAGGGTTAATTGGAAGTCTGTGATGGGAGTCATGACTCTAAGTCAGTGTTCCTCCTAAAATACTATTGCCTTTTCTTGTTCTCTCATAAATTATAACCAGAGTATTCCATCATCAAGCATTTGAGAGATTGTCGATAACAGAAAATTTACCTATTTCTCAAATATTTTACATATAAAAAATGGAAAATAAAGTTTATAAAATGCATGCGTGTATGTATATTATATACACTCTATTAGGTCAATATGCATATCTGTGTGGGGATTATAATAGAAAGAAAAAAGTAGTGCTACAGGTGATAGGGCCTCATAAAAGATGGCATTATTCCCTTTCAAGGCATATATTTTTTTTAAAATAAGTAAAGACCTTGATATCTTTTAATGGACTTTTGGATAAAAAATAGCATAGTTTTCTGGTCACAGATTAGAGGTTGAGGACATGACAAAGACAGAACTGAATTCCTACAAAAATAAAGTGAGAGAACTTGAGGATCCTGAGGACAAAGAGAAATTCAGAATACCTAGAGAAGATGTAGAGATGCAGAAAGAGTCAGAGAGAGACCACGGGAATCTAGAGCAAAATATAGGCCTCCGGGGAGAGATGGCTAGTGACCAATGATGACCACTGAATTTCTATAAACTGTGATGTGTGACAGAGAGTCTCAAGTTCTTTCTCATATTTATTTCACTGTACTCACTCTAAAACCTCCTCCAGGAGTTCATAAATATCTACCGTAGTAACTGCCTTATTGTTCGTGGAATAGGGAAGCAGTAACTCAAAAAAAAATGTGGCAGTGTAAGGCAAAGCAGTGCGAGGAGAGGACTGTGCCCTCCTGTTCTAAGATCCATGCTGAGGATCAGAGGAGAACAGAGAAGCAGGAAGCTGTATGGACTGACTCATGAGCACAGTAGTTCCTACCTGCTGATCTTGGAAAGCTGTAAGATTCAGGAGAATAGAAGGTATAGAAGTTACAGTCCTCTGGGGTACCACTCTGTAGTCTCTTCCACTCTGTTTTGGCTCACTGACCTGAATCTGTGTTTCTTGGACTAAGACCTTTAAGAGTATGATCTATGGAAACTAATTTGAGAAATATTAAATAATTAGGTTAACCAGATAAATGTTGACACTTGTGTGATCAGTTGGCACCAATAAAATATAATTTAAAATGCAAGCCATAGTACTAAAATTTCATAGATATACTTGGTTATAAGGTCCCTGGATCATGCACAGGACCCAAAAATGTGTTTAGTAATTGCTCAAATATATAATACTTTTGAAGTTTTTATAAAGAACTTTAGCCCCACTCCCTCAAGAAACACACCTACAGACCCCTGGGTATACAGATTCCACCATGAGAAACACTGTTTGGTATTATTTGTCAGTCATAATGGACATATAGTCAATTCCATTTCAGAGGCATCCCGTCCTCCAGTTCAACCATGACCCGCAACTCACACTTCTATTTCTTCTAACCTGGTTTCTACCCTAATCATTTTGGTATAATCATATTCTTTCTTATTTCCAGTGATCTCCAAATATGCAAGTTGAGTAAGTACTTGTGAAACAAGGCATTCTATAAATTCTACAGAAGGCACCATCCTACAGGCTGTAATAGATAAAGAGTGAGGCATTGGCCTGCCTTAAAGAAACTTACAATATAGATGTGGAGGCCTAAGATTAACAAAATAATACATAGCCTACAATGTAACTCAGTACAGTGTTCTACAACTTGCACTCATTTTTATACTGCTTTGCATTTTTAGGATATGTTTTCCAAGTGACTCATATTTTATTATGTTATCTTGCCTCTCAAATTAGGGTTTAAGAAACATGCTCAAAAATCACAGGATTAAATACAGCACCTCTTCCTGGAGCATGGGATTCAACTATGTTTGGGGTTAAGGGAGAGGCAGTGCTCAAGTGAGAATTCAACTGTTAAGTTTTCAAATTTTACTTTATGTTTTCATATATAAAGATATATGACAGAGGAGAATGTAAAATGTGAGTAATTTTTTCAAAATCAATCCTGAGCCTTCCATGAAGTTTCATTTGAGATTTTCTAAGGGCTTCTGTAGGTTCCATCCTTAACTTGATATAAAGAGGGATAAGTGGGATCTGCTCTATCAGTTGCTGTTCAGCATCGTCATGGAAGTCCTAGTTACTGAAATAAGACAATGGAGAAATAAAAGGCATTTTGAGGAGTAAAAATGTAAAACTATTCACAGACAACATGATTGTCTACACAGAAGACGGAGTACATTGGATCTAATAATTATTCAGCGAAGTTGCATAATAAAGATCAATATACAAAGGTCAACCTATTTCCATACATAAGGGATGAAAAATCAGAAAATTAAACAAAGAACTCTCACAATAGCATCAAAATATGAAAGACTAAGGCAGAAATCTGACTAGCTGTGCAAGACCTGTATGCTGAAAACTATAAGATACCACTGAGAGCAGTTAAAGAAGACATATAAATGGGTCAGAAGCCTCAGCATTCATTGTTAAGATGTCAATTTTCCTCAACTGATATACAGATTCAATGTGATGGCAATAAAATGTTTTTTCTTTATATAATTAATAAACTACTAAGACCATGAAAATGCATGACTTAGACTGGAAAAAAAGAAATACTTGCAAAGTACATATTTGATAAAGGATTTACATCCAGAATACAGAGACACACAGTTTGCTATATATAAAATATACCTCAATAAAAACTTAAAAATTAAAATATTAAATAAGGCAATCTCTAGTTTTAAAAGGATCCTTATTTCACTTTAAAAATTAGTTGTGAGAAGGATGAGATTATGTGATCCTTAAGGTCAGGAACTAAAACTTCTATTTTTTCTTTCATTTCCACCAGGGGACTAAAACCACACACACACAAAGCTTAGCAAATATAACCGAATAACTCAATTCATAAATATAATTATCTCACAAGCAAGCAGCCTGGAAGGAGGATGTGTCAGGCTTGGCAGCTCAATAATTTCAAGGATGTAAGTTCTCTCTGTCCTTCTGCTTGGCCATCTTTAGCATTTTGGCTTTTCATTCTTAGGCTTATCACCTCATTGTCAGAGAATGGCTAATGCATCACATTCTGCTGCAACAGCCTCCAGAGCAATAAGCAACGCAGCATGAGAAAAAAGAGTCCTCCTTCCTGTGGCTCTCTATTTAGATGAAATAAGATCTTTCCCAGAAGTCCCCTGAGTCACTTGCCCAATAGCAGACCAATCACTGTCAAAGAAGACTAAGATTACCATAAATCTAGCTTCAGCCAATAAGATATCTAGGACAGTGAGTGGTCCTCAACAAAATCAGGATTCTGTTAACAAATAAAAAGAGACAGGTAGGCAACTGAAAATGTCGAAGAAGTAAATGATTGGTAGGCAACTGAAAATGTCTTCTACAATTGTTGACTAGTTATTTAAATAGAAATCCTGAATAGCTTTTTACATTACTTAACTCTCTATTCCTTATTTTCTACTAAAGAAGTATGAATAGGAATGTTTATTCACAGTCTCCCTCCTCTCAAAACAAGCATCCCTGGTCGTTTATAGCACAATCTGCTTTAAAATAAGGGTAAATAACCTAAGACAAATTGAAAGAAAAAAAGAGCAAGGCATCAGTGTTGGTAACTGTGAAGTGTGCCAGAACACATTTGAAAACCCACTGCTGCCACTGAGCATGTAATGATTTCTGAATCTTAAAGAAATAAAAATGGAAGGGAAACATGCCTAATTAAACAGTTCTTGATGTGGACAATACAGAATATGAATTAGTCACTTTCGCTGCAATGCTTATTATATCATTTCTCAAGATCATTTCACTTCTTACTGATGACATTTTCTTCAGAAACAATTAAAATTAGTTCACATTCTCTCTGCAGTAGGGCACTATAGTTGGGTTTAGTGTAAGAAGCCTCCAATATATTTGAGACATCAATGAGAATGAGACATCCTGACTAATCATTTTCTCTGTATTATAAAATACTGGAAATTGAATGTGGTGGGGATTCATGTGGACTCAAATCAGTCTGAAATTTTTAGTAAAGATTTTTGTGTGATTTAAAAAAAAATGCATCAATAAAAGTTTCCTACACTCAAAACTTCAACAAATGGAAATCCCTGGGTGGCTCAGCAGTTTGGCATCTGCCTTTGGCCCAGGGCGTGATCCTGGAGACCCGGGATTGAGTCTCATATCGGGCTCCCTGCATGGAGCCTGCTTCTCCCTCTGCCTGTGTCTCTGCCTCTCTCTCTTTGTCTCTGTGTCTTTCATGAATAAATAAATAAAATCTTAAAAAAAAAAAAAAGAAACTTCAACAAATGTTGTAGCTGAGAGCTCTGGAACATTCAAAAATCAACTATGCTGGACTAGCCTGGGGATCAAAGACCTAGCTTGAATTATCGTTCTACCACCAACCAGCTATGGGATCCCGAGCAACCTCTTTCATGTCACTCATCCTTGATTTACTTTGATTACATCTACGAAATGATAGAGTCAGACAATTTGGTCTCTATAGTCTCTTTAAGCTTTAACAAGCAAAGAATGTGCCAAAGGGACAACACTTACAAAAAGGATAAAACTACCTAACTAAAAATACTTATATTCCTAGGAGTTTTTTTAATATACATCCAGACATCAAAGGATATTTTATAATAATGTTTCAAAATCTAAAAAAAAAATTAACAACACAAAAATTGTCCTTCTCTCTCAATTTCTAAATGTGTTACTTGTCCCAAAAACAGAGAAAACCAAGTACTAGGACTATGTTTTCCTCCCAGTTCCTTGCATAGAGGTTGACACACTCAACCTAATAGAATCTAACAGGAAAGCAACTTCCAGGTTAAGAGCCCAACATTAACATTCAAGCCATGTTCATGGCACAAACCCTAATATCCTGAAATCCTTCCATCAATTCCCTTAAATCTCAAGCTTGACATTAACTGTTCAAAAATGAAAAAAAAAAAAAAAACATACATCCAATTCCAATGACAGGCAAAAACAATAAAATAAACAAAGGGAAAATATTAGTGTAGCATCCAAATATTAAACCTATTAAACCAGAAATGTTCAGTGTGCAGTTTACTCCCTTGAAATTCACTTAACACTCTAAAATAATTACGCAAAATCTGAAATTATCACTGATGACTCCGGATTTACTTCTGCATAGTAATTAAGGTACAACAGAATGTGTCTGAATCAACCACAAAATGAACAAATATCATTACCGTAAGTACCATACAAATGCTCAGCAGATGAGCACTCCAGAAAGACCACTGAGCAGTGATAACAAGTTACTTGAATATTAAATACTTCTGATTTTTCACAAAGGTATTCAAATCACAAATTACTTTCCTAGGATAATATGCAAGTTCTTTAATTTTGAATGACTTTCAAAATCTAAGATATTAAACAAACAAAATGAAAACAAAACAAAACAGGGCAGCCCGGGTGGCTCAGCGGTTTTATCATCTGCCTTCAGAGCCCAGGGCCTGATCCTGGAGTCCCGGGATCGAATCCCACGGGCTCCCAGCATGGAGCCTGCTCCTCCCTTGCCTGTGTGTCTGCCTCTCTCTGTGTCTATCAAGAATAAATAAATAAAATCTTAAAAAAACAAAACAAAACAAAAACACCTCATTGTAGCTGGGACCCCAGCCAATGAAGCCTTATTTCACGGAAAAAAAACAAGAAGTTCACAATCTCACAGTGAGGATGGAAACAATTATCCCAAACACGGATCAATGTGAATATTACTATGCAAAGAGAGTACTAAAGAAAGGGTGAGTAGTCAATCTTTGGGTGACTGGAAGAGTCTCATGAAAGATACATAGGCACTGCCACACAGAATAGTACCTGACATTATTTGTCTCTCATCTTATGTAAATGCTCTCAAAACTGAAGTTGTAAAGGCTTTTTATTTTACTTTTTATTTTATTTTATGGATGTTCCAGCTTACTTCCCTTAATGTTGATACTTGAATCATTGTTGCAACCTGTGACACTTCCTTTGTATTTTTCATTACTGAATGCCATCACTAAGGTACAGCTGTATACAGTTAAGCAATATAGAAAAACATAATGATATAATGTCTATCAGCCTGTCAAAGTTATGTATTTAACAACCTCACTGATCATATATATGGTCATTATCAAATACCTATATTTTACAAAATTTTTGAAATAAAATTTTGAGGCAGACAAGAGTTAGCTAAAATAAGGGTATAAAGCTATAAAGGATAAAAGATATCCTGAGTAATATAAAAAAAAACATATTTTTCAGCCTTTGTTGAATAAACAGTTTAACTTCCTATGCATGGCTTTAATCTATTGTTTAATTCCGGGTCAAAATGAAGTAACCCAAATATGCACTCTGTTATATAAAAGGCCCAGGGGATGAAATTACATCTCTCTCTAATAAGGTCCTTTGAAATCCTATACTAAAGTAACTTCGCAGCCAAATTATTTTTCTTCTGTTAATGCTGATTGAGCAGTAAATAATAACTAGGAGAAAAACAAACATGTAAAATAAAGTATTTTACACCTTTGCTTGAGCTTTCTTAAATGACCTAAAGCTACCAACTTCAATACAACCTCAGAGGCAGGCAATTATTTCCTGAGTTTCTAAATAAAGCAATAATGCAACTGCAGTTTTCAGGGGGCAGACTTTAATTTCAACATGTTAAAAAGCTGTATACAAAAGTATTCAAACTTTAGTGCTGAATTTGAAAAAAAAAAAAATCTCATTTCACTACACAGTGTTGTAATGGCCTTAGCTTGATAAGGTGCTCCAGTCTCTTAGCTTGATAAGGTGCTCCAGCCTCTAAACATGCATTTTTTTGCATCTGTAAAATAAAGGATGTGACCAGTGTAACCTCCAAAGATCCCACCACCTGTAGAACAAGCCCTCGGTCTCCCCTATCAAGCATGGTAATAGGCAAAGGAGATAAAGTGGGGACATACAATGCCAAAGAAATGTGAGTGTACTTTTGAGTCTTCCCACAGATTCTAGTGTAGAAAAACCAGCAGAGACCCCAAATTCCACCTAAGCCATGTTTGTATTGAAGAATAACTCAATTTCAGATGTATGACACAGTGATTCAATATGCATTATGAAAGTCACCACAGTAAGTCTAGTTACCATTTGTCACCACACAAGTTTGTTACAAGCCCCTTTTTAAATCAGTAGATTTATCATCTGATTTTTTCATCTTCGGTCTACTCCTTCATATTATTTAATGTGTGACTTAAATATTAATAGAAAGAGGGATGCCTGGGTAGCTTCAGCAGTTGGGCATCTGCCTTTAGCTCAGAGCGTGAGCCCGGAGTCCCACATCAGGCTCCTCGCGGGGAGCCTGCATCTCCCTCTGCCTAGGTCTCTGCCTGTGTATGTGTGTGTTTCTCATGAATAAATAAAATCTTTAATAAAAAAATGTTACTAGAAAGAAAATGCTATTAGAAAAAAACTGAACACAAATTTTCTTTTAATTCTTTTCTTCTTATGTATGAAAACTTACAACATTTCAAAATTTTATTGTTGTTGTTAAAGGCATGAATCAGGGTGGAAGACCAAAAAATATAGGGCATTCTCCCAGCAAATGCACCTCACAGTTAATATTGTTGGCTCAGGAGCCAGGCTGCCGTTAAAATCCTGCTCTCCCCTTCCCCACTAGCCAGGTGACCCCCCTCTATAAAATGGCAGATAATAATAGCACTCACCTCATCAAGCCATGAGAACTAATTGAGTTAATATACATAAAGCACTAGAAAGCCCAAGTGAGGACGATCTAAGTTCTAGCTTTGAGAATCTGGGGCTCACCATCTAGTTATAATCCACTGGCCGGCCATGTGTGTCCTCTATAGCACTTTGGGCAGAATAATGAAAGCTCTAAGGAAAGTAAGTAGGCAATGAAAACAAAAAGTAGGAAATGATTGTCCTTCCTCTTTTAACTCATTTGTTGTTTCTGCAGACCTTCTACCCTGTTCTCCTGGATCCTGCCAAGAGAGTTAATGTGAACTTAACATAGTAACTCTTTTAGGGGTATATACATTCTACAGAAATCTGGACAGAGAAATCAATCCTCAACCCAAGAAGATATGAAAGTATAGAATTTCATGTACACTGAGACATGTACTTTTTCAGTCTGACTCTATTGGCAAATTTGACACAATCACATCTAAATAAATAGGCTCTTTTCGCTGATAATACTGATAGCCAAAGAAAACACAGCGCGCAGTTTCTTCCAGAGATGAGAGGCATTTTCATTAACCACGAAAGTGTTTGTTTTCTCTTCTCTTTTTAATGGTTTCAAAGAGGAAAAAAAAAAAAAAAAACACCTTTAAATGGTAACACATAGTCTTAAGTCCTGGTCAAAATGACCTATTTTGCTGAAGGAAAACTGAAAACCTCTCTCAATTGAAATCTATGTATTGAGTTCTAAGAGATCACCTACCATTTTTCAAAGTAATAGCCATCGCTAATCTTTTTTATACCACTTAAGTATTTAATCCTACCATGCTTCCATCCACTTCCTGATCTTGTCTGAACAAATGTACTTCCCTCCTGCGTTACATTAAAAAAAAAAAAAAAAAAAAATGCCATCAAAGGGAGAGCACCTTGGAATATTCAAAATTACAGGAATTCGCTACCATTTCCCAATGTTATCTTCTTAATTCTGACCTCTACTGAACTCCATTACCACTTCTGCAACAAGGTGAGCCTACTATGCATTTCTCCCCTGTCATCAACCACACACAAGCCACCTCTTGTTTGAAAAAGGTGCTCCCTTCAATTACTGTCTGTTTTTCTTTAAACACACAAGCTTCCTCTTATTTCCTCCTCTTCTCTGAGCTGAGCTTCTGAGATGTCTCTTCTCACAACTCAAGTGAGACTGTATTCCAAAGTTCCACAAATGACCTTCTAATCAACCACTGAGAGCCTTTTTCTGTCCCCATTCTGCTTGACTTCTTGAAATGTCAGAAAGCGATGACCAATTCCTCCTGAAAATTATCTAGGTCTTTAGCTCTGAAAACAGTATTATCCTGATCTTCCTTCTGTTACTCTAATTATTTCTTCTGTCTCTCCTGATCCATCTTCCACTTTCTGCTTCAGAAACATGGTATTCTCCTAGGTTTATCCTCATAAACCAGACATTATTTCCTCCTATATACAGCACCTCAAGGAAAACACTGTTCTGCTCTCCATGGCCGGCCTAGACATGTCCTCCATGGTATAAGAGAGCTTTATCATTGCTAATCTGACATGCTCTCTACTGTGCTAAATTCAAAAACATCGTTCTTTTTCCTTAAGTCACTGACACTCCTGTACCCTCTTACTAGTATCTCCTATGCATGAAACTCCAGAATAATCTTTGCCTTTTCCTTCTCCACATCCACCATTCACCCTTCCTATTAACTCTGGCTTTCTCGTCAAGGTCTTTTCCTTGATTCTTTCCTTGCTTTATTTCCACTGTCACATCATTAGTTTACACCAGGAGTTGACCAAATATGGGCCACAGTCTGCCATATGTTTATATAAAGTTTGATTAGAGCTTGTATGCATGACCATCCATGTATGCACTGTTTATGAACATGACCATCCATGTTCATTGTTTATGGCTGCCCTCATACTCCACCAGTGGAGGTGAGTAGTTGTACAGAGATTTGATCACCAGAAAACCCAAAATTATTTCCTGTCCTGCCTTTTACAAAAATGTTTCCTCCCCTGGTTTAGGCCCTTTTTAGCTCGCACATAAATTGCTTCAAAATCTCTCAAACCATCTTCCATGCCCAGTTTCACATCTTCCCTAATATTCCCACCATCTGGTTAATTTTCCTAAAATATCATTTTAAGTATATTGCTCTTTTCCTCAAAAATCATGTAACTTTCATTATACCCAAGATAAAAGTCCCAAAAGACAGCAGGGTATCTCACACATCTCAATATTTCATGTAGTGACAAACATCAGGCTGGACATGGAGCAACAATGTAAATACCTAAGCTTGACTTCAAAGATCTGTTTTTAGTCTGGTCTCAGGATTTCTCAGCTAGATTTCCTAACGCTCTACACCTTCATCCCCACAAAGCTTCTGATTCTGAAATTCTAATTCATCTACAGTTTTTGTACAGAACTTATTGTCTTATATTTTACACTTTTGGGTCTTCATTCTTGCTATCTGCCAGGCCAGGATAGGTCTTCTTGTGTCCATACAATTTTCTCATCAAGATCCAGTTAAGGATCTTGACCTTTCTTAAACTGCTAATAGCACAGTACTTCTTACTCTCCACTGCAAACCTGGCAAGGTTGTTTTGCTTTCTTACCTAAATTCTGTATGATCATGTCTTTGCCTTTTCATCCCAGTTCCCTCAATAATTTAGTATAGTGTATTACAGTAAATGTTCAGATAAACTTCCTCAAATATTTTGCAGGGAATAAATACATAAGCAGATAACTCACTGAAGGCAGACATAACAAAGACCAGTGATTCTTGCCTCCACCCAGAAGACATCTATCCACATCTATGGTCATTTTTGATCATCATTAGAGAGAAAGTAGGGGTAGATACAGAAATGCTTCTACACATTATACAGTGCACAGGACAGTCTCTCACCACAAAGAACCATCTGGCCCAAACTGTCAATAATGCTAAAACAGAAACCCTGAGGTAGGTCAATTCTTTGCTAATCTGTAATGCCTAGAAACCTCGTATCTACAAACAGAGCAATCAGAAAATAATAAATATTTGTTGATTGATTTCTAAATATTCATGGCTTTGTTACTTGGATCGAAATGCAAAGAACTGAATGACATCTCAATACTTACTTCGCTACATCTCTTCTTTGAGAAAGGCCAATCTAGTAACCAGTAATGCAGAGATAATACGTGATTTTTGAAAGATTTGAAAGAAAGTACATCAAAAGAAAGCTTACTGTGTGGTGTAACTCAGTACTTAACAGCTATTATGGTAGTAAGATCAAGCAGCCACCTTAAGTAAATTGTAGTCTCCTTCACCTCTAAATGTGTGTGCCCCAGAACTCAGTCCTTTTGTCTCTACCTAGGCTTACTCTCTTGGTGATCTCAACCAATATTATTTCTTTAAATATCACTGATACCCTGAAGCCTCCCAAACTTTTATTTTGAGTCTAGCCTCCTTTCCCGAGTTCCAAATGGCTACATCTAACTGACTTCCTAACATTTCTATTCATGTCTAATATCAGGCGAAATTTAATACAGCTCTATGCACTCAGTTGCCCAATACTCTCTCAGAAGTCTGTCCTCTACACCGTGTCTCAGCGATCCAGCATCATTCTGATCTGAGGGGTTCCTGCATCGTGACCTGAAGCCTCTTCTTCATTCTTCACGGGAGGGGAACATACAGACCAAAGAATCATACAGCAGCTTCTCACTGTTTCTACCTGGAAATGAAACACACATCACTTCCCTTTGCATTTCATTTGTCAAAATTAGTCCTATGGTCCTATCTACGTGTAAGGAGGCTAGAAAGTGTAGTTCCCAATGTACCATAAAAGAGGAGTATGAAACAGAATTGGTGAACACACAGTAATGTTTCTGCTTATGTGTCTAAAACTGAAGCCCTGGATTTCTACCCTCAATCTGTTCTTTCTAAGTTAACCCATCTCAGTAAATGCCATGCCATCCTTCCCGTTGCTCAAGATAAAGACCCTGAAGGGGATCCCTGGGTGGTGCAGCAGTTTAGCGCCTGCCTTTGGTCCAGGGCGCGATCCTGGAGACCCGGGATCGAATCCCACGTCGGGCTCCCGGTGCATGGAGCCTGCTTCTCCCTCTGCCTGTATCTCTGCCTCTCTCTCTCTCTCTGTGACTATCATAAATAAATAAAAATTAAAAAAAAAAAAAAGACCCTGAAGTCACCTTTGACTCCTTCTTCTCACAAATGACATCCAACCCATCAGCAAGTCCTCTGGCTTCACCTTCAAGACATCCTGAATCCAACCACTTCACATCACCTCCCTACTGATATCTTGCTCTTTCACATCTGGATGCTTTCAATAGCCCAGTTTCTATTCCTGTCATCATACTAGCATTCTTAGCACAGCAGACAGTGTGATCCTTTAAAAACTTAAATCATATCACGCTGTCCCTAAGCTCAAAACCTCCACCTGCTTCACAGGTCACTGAGGTGGTCAAGCTCTTAAAATGACCTAAACACCCCTACATAATCTGTACTCCTCCACCTCACACTTCCAACCTGATTACTTCTATGTGTCCACCTTGTTTTCTCCACCACAGCCACCAACATCAGCCTTTTTCTATCCTTTAAACATACCAGGTGTGCTGCCACCTCATAGTTTCAGAGTCGCTGTTCCTCTAGCCAAAACCACTTTCCCCAAGATACCCACAGGCCTCACTCTTTGACCTTCTCCAAATCTTTGCACAAATGCCATTTTCTTGGTAAGATCCCCCTGACTCCTCTTCCAAAACTGGAGCCTTCCCTACCCACCTACCTTACCCTCAGAACTTCCCATCCTTCTCTCTACTTTATTTGGTTTACCTCCTTACACTTATTATTATCTAACATACTTTACTGGTTTACTATTCATCTCCCCCAACTGGAATATAAACTTCGCTAGAATAATATTTGTCCATTCTACTTAACATAGATTTCTAATATCTAAAACCACACTCCAAATATAGCACTTCTTCACAAATACTCACTGAATAAATTAGTTGCCACTGTCCAAAATTCATTTTAAAATAACTTTACAACTCAGCGTCCTGGGTGGCTCAGTTGGGTAAGCATCTGACTCCTGGTTTTGGTTTAGGTCATGATCTCATGGGTTGTGAGATCAAGGCCCACCTCAGGCTTGGTGCTCAGGGGGGAGTCTGCTTGAAGATTCTCTCCCTCTGCCCCTCCCCCTACTTGCATGCACACATATGCTCTCTCTCAAATAAATAAATCTTTAAACAAAAATAAAAGAAAATAACTTTAGAAATTGACATAACATCTTACAATCTTACACTAAACCAAAATTTGGAGGACAGAAATGGTATTATATTTATCTTTTAATCTTTCATTTATCAAAGTGCCTGAGAGAGAGCAAGGAATCTTTAAATATTTCTTTAATTGAATTTGAAATGTCATTTAATTTTCATATACTCTGCTATCTTATGACTGTCTTTAAAATATATAGTAATGAGAGACACCTGGGTGGCTCAGCAATTTAGCACCTGCCTTTGGCCCAGGGCATGATCCTGGAGTCCCAGGATCGAGTCCCACATCGGGCTCCCTACATGGAGCCTGCTTTTCCCTCTGCCTATGTCTCTGCCTCTCTCTCTCTCTCTCTCTCTCTCTCATGAATAAATGAATAAAATCTTTAAAAATAAAATATTTAGTAATGAAGATTGTACAGTGGATTTGTAATCATCATAGAATAACTTCTATTTCTCACTAAGACCCAGGGTATTTAAAACATTTGCTCTTTCTTTGAATGAGCTAAGATCAAGTTGAGTTTTAAGCCATATTTTAAGACATCAAATGTATTGAAGGGTTTGAAAACCATTTAAGTTGATCAAAATAGGTAAGATAATATGTTTAGTAGCATGGATTCTGGAAGAAAGCTATGTAAGCTCTCGTTCCATCAGCACAGCATTCTAGCTGTCACAACCCTGAATAAGATCTTCAAGTTCAGCTTCAGTGTCCTCTTCTTTAGACTAGGTGTTTATGACAGAGCCTGCCATGTGGGGCAGTCTAATGAGATGAGTCACATAAAGCACTGTCAATGAATGCAAGCTCTTTTCATCAGCCAACATTTTCTACTTGCTGTATATCTTACAGCAAAAGTTATATTGCATTAATTTTCCCATTTCTCAGAATCATTAAAACATGAAAGAAATAGGTTACATTTATATCATAAACAGTTATTTTCATTGTAATTGTTAAGATGGAATTATAAAACAACTGAATACTATATGTAAGTTGTAAATTCAGATTAGAACCTTTGCTATCTAAAGATATTATAGCTCTTACTTGCATCTATACATCCAAACCAAGTGCTCAAAGCTGCTGACAACTATCCAGCCCAGGACTGGCAGGTTGTGAGGCTCTGTGCCACCCCTCCTCTTTACCAAGTCCATGGCAGATTGCACTATGTTGATAATGTTTCCCTCCCATTGAGTCAAGAGGTATAGCTTTAGGTTCCTTCCTAATAGGGGCAACTGCTACCAACTGATCACATGTGACAGAAGAAAAACCTAAAATTTACTCTCTAGATCATGGCCAAGAGCATGTAATCACACTCCATATTCAGCACAATATGCAGCGCTCTCTCTCTGTATATAAGTGTATTCTAAAATTTGTGGAAAGGTTTTAATAAAATTAAATTATAATTTTAGAAGGTTATAGAAGATAATTCATGGGATCTTCTTATGAATACTTATCAACTCATGCAAAAATTTAGAAATTCAGAGTTAGAAAATGTGCAAAATAAATGAGTAAGCCTTAGTAACCAATAAAAAATTAAAAATTAAATTTATCTATTATCTAGGTACTGTATTATATAATTGCAAAGTAAAGATATAATTGGCAACTGGGAGTTACAACAGTTTTGAAAGTTATTTAGCTTTAAGCAAAATTCCATTGAACTCTGAAATACACTTTCCAGTTGGATGGTACAAAAAATACATGTTTTGAGCATGATTCTCTTAACCAGTTTAAAGGCCAAGTTCTTCCTAATGGATTTGTAGCCTCAAAAATAATCTGATTTTGGTTAGATCAGAATAAAATACATTGCATGCATGCTGCTCAAATTGATTTTGAGTATCTAAGAAAAAAGCAATAAAATGAAGGCATTCCAGGATTTTGACAATGCCACATTATCAAAATTGAAAAACTGATTTAGGCTGAAAGTAATCAAAATAATTATTTTATAGCATGGTGTTGAAACATTGACAAATTGGTGATTCTGAAGCTCTCTGTCTAAAGGATAATTTGACTAATATACTCATCCATACAACAGTTAGAAACTGTCCAAAAGACTCGAAAACAGCACAGGTTTTAAAGATGGGCTAGTGGCTATTATCAAAAATGACCCACAGAATCTCTGAAAACAGAGAGCTGAGGAATAATCTAAAATCATTTAATATTCTAAGGGAGATAAAACTGAGAAAAGAGATTAATTCATTAAATTAACTCTAGAATTTTTTTTTTAAGATTTTATTTATTTATTCATGAGAGACAGAGATTGAGAGAGAGGCAGAGATACAGGCAGAGACAGAAGCAGGCTCCATGCAGGGAGCCCGACGTGGGACTCGATCCCGGGTCTCCGGGCTCAGGCCCTGGGCTGAAGGCGGCGCTAAACCGCTGAGCCACCGGGGCTGCCCAACTCTAGAATTTTAATTTGTATTATTAAGTTAGCAGGTCTGATGCAAAAATAAATAAATATTATTAGTATCTACAAATATATATGAACTTCTAAAAATACTGCTGCGACATCTATATAATAGGGATCCAATGTATGTGAAATATATTATCAATAATAGGAGTTTAGTGATTCAAGTTAAGTGTAACATGTTGACATATGTAGGAATATTCAGGCCCTTAATGTCTAATATTAGGAAATGCTATCCTACAGTAAAAAAAACTTCTTCATTCTCCCTCACTCTATTCAGCAGCCACTAATGTTTTCCTCCATAACATACAGTACTTAAAATTCACAAGCAGTAGTTTTTTTCCAAACTTATAGTTTGACAATAAATTTAGGAAATAGTCCCTCTCACTTTGATATGAATGAATCAGATGAGAAAAAAAATCTGTGAATATTTACCATCAAAACAGGACTTCAAAATATCTCAATATGTAAGCATAGTATAGAAGCTATAAAAACAATAAATATTGCTCAGCCTTTATTTGAATACGGAGAACATATTTCCCAGTATCACGGTTTATTAATACAGATAGCACTATGTATCACCTAGATTCATATTTATTTCTATTAACAACACTTACTTAAAGACTGTAGTAAGCTATAATTGGTGTAAAATTACTCCTAAATAATTAGGAGGTTCTAATATGGAATTTCAGACAGATATGAAAACTAAACCTTACTCTAATTGCTGACCTCTTAAAATTCCCTAGATGCTTTCAGCCAGACTGCAAAATAAGATCCAGATAAAATGCAAAAAAATTATTTAAGAGCCAACTCTGTTTTGATTACATGCTATTAAATGAGTATCATATGTTATGTGAAATTTTTTTAAATGTAAGTGAAACATGAATTCATGAGTCAGTAATCCATTATGAGAATAACATTTTGGCTTTTTAAAATTCATCAGGCTATTCAATAACATACCTTAGTATGTAACAATATATAAAAGCTTTTGAAGAAAATATTCATTAAGTGTCAGCAAGAATTTTGCTAAGAAGGATACAAGATGAACAAGACTATTACTCTTAAATAGTTTATAATCCAGTAGAGAGGTAAATAAACAGATAAGATTTCAGTTCTGTGGGCTAAGTCCTGGGATAGAGGTAAATGCCATGGGCAGCACATTGGAGAGGCCCCTGACCCAGTGTGGCTAGCAGCCTGGGGAGGACAGGGGCAATGTCGGAAGGAGTGAAACCCATCCTGAGTCTTCCAGATTTACAAACTTCCTGGGTGGAACAGAGGCCCTTCTGGGAAGAGGCTATAGGGCTGGCAAAGGCACAGAGAACCTGCAAGATTCCAAGAACCAAAAGAAGCCAGAAATAATACTGGAGAGATACAGATACACAACTGAGTCTGTGTGCTTTACTGCACACTTGGGACTTTCTCTTGAGGGTAAGGCAGGGCCTGTGAAGGATAGTAAGTAGAGCAGCAACATGATCAGCTATGTATTTCAGAAAGACCACTCTAGAAGCAAACTTAAAGCGGAAAAAGACAGTCAAGAGATAAAACAGAGATCCAAAATAAGAGCTGGAGCAGAGAGAACAGCTTTGAGAGATATTAAAAATTAAGAATAGACAGGAGTTTGAAATGGGGATGAGGGAAAGAAGGGCAAATCTCTGCATTCTGACTTAATCTACTCTATAGTTGAGGATGCATCCTCAGAGATGAGAAGTACTGGAGTAAAAGAGAAAGGAAGAAAAATTGAGAGAGGAGAGCTTGTGAGTTCAGTTTTCATATGCTGAGATTGTAAACCTATGTACTATGTACCTCCAGGCAGGGCTGTCTGCCAGAAGGTAATTTGATATGCCAAAATGAATGCATACTCTTTAAAGACCATTTGAGTATGTCAGATAATTGTAACAACAGCTAACATTTACCAAGTTTCTATTGCTAAGCCTTTCATATAACTTTCATATAATTTATTTTTATTATACTTGAAGAGTTTGAGTACCTTCCTAATGGTTACAAAGTATTTAAGTATCAGGGATTTCTGATTTCACCTCAAGTCCTTACCCACTATACTATGCTGTATCATGCAAAATCCATTACAGGTTTTAGGACCAGATAAAAGTGGGTTCAGTTCTAATCTCTGCTACATAACAGCTGTGTGACCTTGATATTCTCCAAGCCATAGTTTCCTTATCTGTAAAATGGTGACTATAACAATTACATCACAAGACAATAAGGATTGGAGAAAGAATATGGAAAATGCTAGATTCAGTCTCTATGTGCAGTAACTGGCAACCACTGTTATGTCTATGCCTAGAGAAAGAATTCTTCTATGATATGAGCAAATTCTCTTTCATCTTATTATGAACTTTTTAAAACTCTATTCTATGTTTTCTATATCTTAATAAAGGCTAACTATCATTTTTCAAAATATTTGAAACATATTCTGTAATATTTAATGTCATTTAAAGATGTCACTCAAATAGAAATCATTTCAATGTAAAGGGGTTGATTCAAATTTTTTTGACATTTCTATAGTGATTAACGTCAAAATACGAAAACCCCAAAGCCCTAAGGCATATTGGTGTTCTGGAACGAGCTTTGGACTTGGAGTCAGAAGATCTGTGTGAAGTCCCAACTCTGCCGTTTACTAGCCATGGCATCATGGGCAAGCCATTAACAATCCCCAGGGTCCCTCTGTCTGTGTACAAGATGCACAGATTGCCTATATGTTCTGAGTCTAAGGACGCTAAAGGAGAAAGGCTTTACAATGTTTATAGTATCAAAGCCCCAAGTCATTAACACTTGACACAAACTACAAGCTTCCTGTGTTTTAACCAGAAGTAAATGCTCTTTGATGGCCTATCAAACCATTCCACAGATCAGGAGCTCATAGTTTGACTCTGAGATGATAACCCTCAGGTGGAGAGTTCAATGTGAAGTGGGGAGGGGGGGACAGGGTGGTGAGAGCGGGGGCGCGTAGAGCACTCTTTCCTTTTCTCAAAATCTCCCCCATTCTCACTACAAATTCGGTAGCTGAGTTTGAGCTGAGAAGCCAGAAGGTCACACTACATTTCTAGTTTCCAAACCTGGCTGCACATTACCAACACCAGGAACTTAAAAAAGAAAATTTAAATGCTGAGTGCCATAACCCTAAAATAACACTGGAGGAAACTATGTAGGATTTACAAATACTGGGTTTCACTTTGTAAAAGGTCCTATGAAGCATCTTGTGTAATAACCTCACTCTAATGTTAAACATAAAAACATATTCTCTTTAACCTCCACTACACTGAAAACAAGTATTCATTCTTGAGGATGCACACACAACTAGATCAACCATGCCAGTCTGCAGGGACAGCACTTGCGTTAGCTCTGAAAGTTCCATGTCCCAGGCAACCCCAGAGTCTCTGGATAACAGGGACAGCTGGCCAACCACACACACACACGCACACGCACACGCACATGCACACCCCAACCACTAAGAAATGCTCAGTGCCTCAGTGTGTTAGAACAAAGTGTATATCAACAGATCAACAGCAGCCCTTTCATGAAGCAGCACCACTAAATGACACTATTCACTCAGATGTGTACAAGGTCTCACTGACAGACCTGAGGCCACCAAGATCCATAAACATGCAATGGCAGGGTGACATCATCATGCTATCATCCATTACGTTAGCGTCCACACCATGATAACCAGCATTTTAAAATATAACTACTTTGAAGCCCCTGCCTCCTAACAGCTCTTTGTCTAGTCAGGCAACTTTTGAAGAAGAACATCTCTACCATTTGATAGATTTTTTTTTAGTACTTTTATGGTTTTATATTTTGTGTTACATTTTTCTATAATGTTGCCATGTAAAATTAAATAATTTTACTTTATTTAAGATAATATACAATGAAATTAGACAATGGTTGTTGTCAGTTTGTAAATTAATGACTTGGTTATTATCTTTTTAATGAAATATTTTAAAAAATAAATTAACTTGGGACACCTGGGTGGCTCAGTGGTTGAGCGTCTGCCTTGGCTCAGGCATGATCTCGGGGTCCCAGGATCGAGTCGGGCTCCCCGCAGGGAGCCTGCTTCTCCCTCTACCTGTGTCTCTGCCTCTCTCTTGTGTCTCTCATGAATAAATTTAAAAATCTTTTTAAAAAATTAACTTGAAATGGCATATATACACCAGAGCATATATATTCCTCTGTATTTCAAAACTAAGTTCATCATAGAAGTATTTTCTGGAACCACATTATTATACACAAACATACTGTCTTCTGTTACTTAATAGAAACAGTAGACTCTAAGATCAAGTCATGGTCATCGAAGCTACTAAAGAATAGCATCAATCTGCATAGCACACACTTGGTAGACTCCCATGTCTCCTCTCCTTACTCGTGGTATCACTAGTTGTCTGTGGGATCCCAGAGGAGCTTGGGCCACAGTTGGCAGTAGTGTGGGAGTGTGAGGAAAGACCTCCTGCTGACTTCAGTTCCACACATTAAAGAATTCATTCCATGGAGACACTACTAAATGAGTTAGGAGCAAAAGCCATATAAACGCTTTCCCTTTGAAAAATCAGAATCTTAGAGTGGCTGCCACCAATCTTGTGTGTTCTTTACTCTACAAAGAACTAGCAAAATAAGGAAGCCCATGAGGGCACATGAGGACTATGGCTGCCATCCTTGAAATGAGCAATAGGCATGCTGGTAATACACCTTCTCCTGTTATGCTTCTGACAGTCAACAACATATACGCTATCAAAGCACTTTTGGAATAAAACCAAATAAAGGAGGTGTGCAAAACAGTTTAGATCATCGAAAACACTTATTAGCATGATTTAAATGCCCTAGTCTTTCTATCACTGGCTTTATAAGCAGATGATCAAGGGAGTCCTCAAAATGTGACATCATTAAACAGGAACCGGATACATTTCCAAAGGTCTGTTTTATGGCCTTGGAAGGGATTTCAAGGCCATTTTATATATAGAATATATACATATATTCTATATATAATGTAGAATAATGTAACATAGAATATATAATAATAATATAATATAGAATACAATAATAATATGATACAGAATATATATATTTATATATATTCTATATATTTTTTAACAAAGCTCTTGATTTTTATAATATATTTCTTTTAGTATGATTTTGAGTAGTTTTGCCACAACTTTTGTCAGCAAACTTGAGACCATATTAAGACTTACTGATTGCTCATTTAAGTCCTGGGAGTCTTCCATGTGGTTTTCTCACTTCTCCTGCCACCCCCAGGTAGAAGCAGCTTCTTTCAATTAAAAGTGGACTATCTAAAACAAAAAGAGGGAAACAAAGAAAAAAACTGAAAAATTTATCTTTTTTATTTATTTTCAAATTACCAAAGCATATTATGATTTATGTAATAGTGGGTAATCGATTACTTTCAAAGAACAAAACTCATTAATATTATCTCCATATTTTATAGACCTAATGATCTTGAAAATCACAGTAAAACTGGAATTCATGAACAGCTACTAAGGAATACTACAAATAAACAATAACATCTGAGGACAATTTTGGAGACACAGTCTGCAATAAACACTTAATATACACTATTTTGCTGAAAGAGATCTGCCATTAAGCAATTGGCAGATAAAAAATTAAAGTTCGCATTAATTGTTCACTTTCTAAAGCATGTGAAATGAGAAAATACAGTGTGTATCTTATAGCTTGCTATAAAGGAAATTTTGTCCGAATTATCAGATGATTATTATTCAGTTTCATAAAATATATGCTCAACTTTAAATAGGAAACAAAAATAACATTACTACAATAAAGAAGGCATTACAAACATATATGGGAAGGACAATTCATTAACAAACCATAGTGAGACCATCAGTTAATTATTTAAAACAAGTTCATCTTTACTCCATACCATATATTTAAAAATCTCCAGGCAAACTGAAGTGTAAAAAAACTCTAGAAAAATAGACATAATTTCTTTTAATTCCTAAATGGAAAAGAATTTCATAAAAATAATGGAATATAAAACAAAAGAGCCAAACAACCTCTTGAATCACCTCACAACACATCAAAAAATAATAAAATTAAAAGATACATGAAAATACAAAAAGAAATATCTGCACAAATATCAAACAAAAGAGGCTAATGCTCCTTCTTACAATGTAAACAGAAATGCACACACACCTCTACAGAAAAATGGTCTACCACCACAAAACAATATTCAAATTCATTAATAAATAAAGTGCAATTTAAAATAGCAATGATACAGTTGTGGCCCTTTAAATAGTAATTTTAAAAATAAAAAGAATATGAGATTAAAAAAGATTTATGTAAAAAAAGGTGTTTCTTATGGGCATAAATTAGATATAAACTACTAAACTCACACTTGAAGTAATGTTTTAGTGACATCAGAATTCTCTGAAGATATAATTTAAGTGAAAGTATTCTAGTAAGTGTCCTGCAGAAACATTTTCCCCATTTTACTGAAATTCAACATATGATGGTTTTTTGCTCCATTTTACATACATCCATTCATTTACATTCCCTACTACAAGCCAGGTAGACGTGGCTTTCTTTTCTGTGTTGCAATTATTTTCTACAACAACCCTATTAATTCCCTTATTAGAATAAAAGACATTTTAAAAATTACAAAGGAGGTGTAACCTAGGTGACTCAATGGTTGAGCATCTGCCTTGGGCTCAGTTCATGATCCCGGGGTCTTGGGATCGAGTCCTGCATTGGACTCCCTGCTCAGACGGGAGCCTGCTTCTCCCTCGGCCTGTGTGTCTCTGCCTTTCTCTGTGTGTCTATCATGAGTGAATAAAATCTTTTTTTTTAAATCACAAACGAAATTAGAAGTATAATTTTAAATTGTTTTATGGACAGAACACCCAGACATGTAGATTAAAGGTTTTTTTTTCAATCCTAAGAGTTAAAAGTCATAAAACAGTGATGTAACTTGTATATATGTAATGTGACAGTCTCCATATGACACTGATTAAGTATACTTCCAAGACCAGAAAAGCATCGCTCAAAAGAACAGCACAATTTTACAGCATATATGAAATGATAAGGAAGGGTAAACACAACACGAAGCACTGTGAAAGGTGTGGCAGCATGCATTTCGACTCAGGAAGTTAAGTAGGCAGGGAGTTCAAGATTTACCAACACTATTTTTGTACTGGGGATGGGCATGAGAAATGGCAATTGGAAAACAGGGCTCTGCCTCTTGCCTCACGTCTCTGCTGTCTTTCATCTCCCCTCTCCCCTGCTCCTTAAGGACTGGCTCCCCACATCCAATCTGGGTCTTTCATCCTCATCCTGATTCTTCTTGGGCACTTGCTTGCTCCTCCTATCATTAAAGTCCTCCGTCCCCATCCTTGGCCCTGCGTACTGCCCCCTCTCTTCAAGGAGACCAAGACCACTAAGGTCAGGCTCACCTTGGGTGTGGGCGCATCCCAGTTAAGTGCAGCTGATGCTGACCTTGCTCAGACTGACACCAGCCCACCTCATCAACTCTTCCTCCATCCTACCAGATGGAACTGTGCAGGTCATCTCTTTTAGAGGCATTTTCTCCTCGCTACCTGGTTAACAGACTGGCCAAGCATTCCTGAGGCTGCTATTCTTAAAAAGTATCACAAACCGGGTGGCTCTGACCAATAGAAATTCATTCTCTCATAGTTCTGACAGCAAGAAGTCCTAGATTAGGGTGCCATCAGGTCCATGCTCCTTCTGGAGATTCTAGAAAAAGATCATTCCTAGTCTCTTCCTAGTTTCTAGTGTTGCCAACAAGATTGGCATCCCTTGGCTTGTAGATGCATCACTCCAATCTTTGCTTCTATGGTCAACAATATTCTTCCCATGCGTCTCTTGACTCGGCTTTCTGTGTGTGTGCCTCTGTGTGCAAACTTTTCCTATTCCCATAAGTAACCAGCCATTGGATTAGGATCTACCCTAATCCAGTTAAAACATCATCTTAACTTAATTCCTTCTGCCAAGACACTACTTCCATGTAAGATCGCATTCACAGGTAAGGGGGTTAGAATTTAGGGGATACAATTCAACCTACAACATATGTATAGTTACCACACTAAAATGATTTTTAAGACGTCATCAAGGTTTAAATGTCATATCCGTTTCATAAAGGATAGCTAACAAATTAAGAATATGGATCATTAGGAAAGAAGTAATCATTTTCTGGAAGGACTACCATCTCAGGACACTGGTAATAACTCAAATGAAATTAAAAATTAAGACTTCAGTAAAGATGTTGGAACATAAGAGATTTAAGAAAAAACCAGCCTTTTTCTGTTAACCGCCCATTGAGAATCTATTTAACGTTCCAGTTGGGGAGCTATTTGCGTTAATGTTCCATGTTACAACATAATACTTTGCTTTATGTTTCCTTAAATTTGAGATTGCTACTTAGTTTAACTTCTTTACGGTAACATGAATTTCTTTTTTTGCCAAACACACTAAGGTACTAAAATATTATGAGCCCAGTGATTTTATATTATTGAACCAAGTAAAACTACCTAGCCTAATTGCAGACACAGTATTATTTTACATCATAATTTAGCAATGGTTGTTATGCTAAATCTCTTAACATTTCATTTTCACAAATATATGAGAAAAAGACAAGAACACTCTTCAAATCAAGTAAGAGAAGTATTACCTCATAATAAAGATATAAAATTAAGGAATAACAATAACCTCTTGCTGTTTTATGAGGCAATAATCTAGTTCCCAGCTCTATTTCAAGGCCATTCCCCCAGAAAAGGTGAATTCAAAAAGGAATAATAGCAACCCCACCCATTTCATGTTAGATTATTTCTCCTGCAGTCAGGTTCTCAGTATACAGAGAGAGTGGATGATGATATCATTTTCTTCAACCCTGCTCTAGAAGTGAGCTACAAAAGTCTTCTGTCTTAGACAATTAGAATTTAAAAAACCAACAATTCTTCTGGTTTAAATATATAATGAGATTCATCTCTCAAGTCATAGGAAAATCCTCAGAAATGGAACACGGTACTGAGGCCTGGTCCAGGTGGTGGAGACAGCAAAGGGAAAAAGAAGATGTTGAGAGAGACGTGAGAAGTTTGTAGAGTGTGTGATGCAGCCCTCACCCTCAAGATCTGCCTTTCTAACAAAAGCTTCAGTGAAAACTAGATTGTCCAGGCCTGCTTTCCTCTGGCTGAGTAAACATGAACGTGAAGGGGGCGGCTCTCTGTGCCAAGGCTGGCACGGGACAAGGACCACAGCCACACATGGGAATACTACACCTCTGGATGATGTGCACACATGGCACAGCCTCCATCCAGCCATTAAAGCCAGAGACCTGTGCTTTGTCACAGATTCCTTGCCTACCCCTGTCCAATTCCCTAAGTTACAAAGTGCTGTCAGTATCCCACAGAGTTCACTCAAATCTCTCCATGTTTCTCTCCTCACTGCCATGACATCAACACAAGCCATCCATGGCCCTTGCCCAGAGGGGAGCCACGGCCTCCTGAGCAGCACCTTCTCTCCAGAGTTGCTCCCTGGACTTGACTTTGCACAGTGCCACTAGAGAGATGCTTTACAGTAGAGATATAATTGGATTTTCTTAAAACAAGTCAGAGCTTTACCCTACCTTTAGGATAAACCAGACATTCTTTCATTGGTCCTACCGGAAGTTGTGGCTGTATCTAGAAGAATCCCATGAAAGATAACCCCTAGTCAGCTGTCTCTGCTCCCTAGGGCCTTCTGCCTATCCCCAGTGGGAGAGCTTCACCTTCCTTCTCCCTGGGCTCCGTTCCACTGTACTTGCCATTCCCTTATCCTTAGCACTACCAACACAATCAGCACACAGCACAGAGCTCACAGTCAAAGGCTGGGACTGCCCCAGAGTCTCCTGGGGGGATGGGGGGGGCGGTATATGCCCACTACAGGCTCTGCTGCCACACAAAGAAGGGAGTGGGGAAAGGAATATAACACCTACCCATGATCCACATGCCTTAGGGAAAGATATGAGACCGCATTTTACATGGCTGCCCAAACTCCGGTCCCAAACCCAGTGCAGATCCAGAGATGTGGAGGGAGGTGCATGGATAGATACCCATAACTATTGACAAGGCCCCCTTTAAACTTAGGTGGGGGCACTGAATAATCTATGTGCATGTGCAAAATTTCCTGGGCCAGGAGAGGGTATCCTTCTATTACATTCTGTCATTCAGAATGGCTAATCTATGGCTTCACTTTTAGATTTTTCAAAGGGCAAATACATTTCCAAAAACATACTGTGTTTGCCCACATGAGCCCATATTATAACTACACTGATCCAAATTTGGAATTCAGTACATAACCCTTTAGACGACACAGTTCTTTCCAGTTACACCAAATTACTTGTATCTAATGATGCATCACAATTCCTTCCTATCGCTTAGGATGTGAGCCTGGGAATGTAACAGGCTGGTGGTCCTCCTTTAGTGGCAAAATCACTCGGATATAAAACTCCTGGGGCACCTGGGGGACTCAGTCTGCTATCTGACTCTTGATTTCAGCTCAGGTCATGATCTCGGGATCATGATACGGATCCCCACATCAGGCGCCTCGCTCAGTGAGGGGTCTGCTTAAGATTCTCTCTCCCCCCCACCCCTGCTCATGCCGTCTCTAAATAAATAAATAAATAAATAAATAAATAAATAAATAAATAAATAAAATCCTTATAAAACCAAACAAACTTGGGCACTCTTTATAGATGTGTGGAAAAACCTGGTCTGTTAGGGAGGGAGCAACAGAAGGAAGGTGACCCAGAAAGAGCAGCAAAGGAGAGGATGGTGAGTAAGTCCTGGCAAAACTGAAGGACCTGGATCTTATTACTCCTGAAGTTTCAACTGTTTCTGTGCCCTTCCTGCTGCTTGGCTATTCAATTCTGCCTTGGATTTCATGAGCTATCCTCACAGTGTTCAATTAAATTCCCTCTTTTATTAAGCATATTGCCTGACATAAAACTGCGATTGTACAGGAAGTCTAACAACTTACAATATCCTGACATCATTCAGATATCATGGCTGGAGCCAACTGTCCAGAGGGCACTGCTTTCACATACTGCACAGCAAGGTACCTCCACTGCCCTCCAATGCCACTGATGTGTCTGTGAAGCAGAGACAAGCCCTGGCCGGTCTTGGCAGCTCAGGCAGCAGGCCCATGAGGAAAGCCAACAGAACAAAGAACACGCAGCTCTAATCCTGCGGCCAACTGTTCAGAGGTGGACATGCGCATTCTTTGACTATGCACGTGACCCTTGTCCCTACTTGCACAAAAGGAAAACAGCAAAGGTGTCCAAGAGACAGATCTGGGTGAACAGTAATGAGCACTCTGTGCAGCTTCAATTGCCTTCCATGAAACCAAACTAAAAACTAGATGCCAAGCTATGTTGAACTGTTTTGTAGAGCGTGAACTTTGCAAAATAGTCACATTTAACACAAAATGTTTAATAATAATGGGGTTGATTTCTCATGCTATAATTCTCACCAGCTTAATTTCATGATCATCACCTGGGTCATTAGAGATAGGTTCATTTTTTGGCAATAGTCTTCCTGGAATTATAAATGATGATCACTTGACTTCCGACAAACAATGCCAGCCAAGTATTTCTATGTTGTTTGTGTTGATAATTGCTGCTGGTTGGCTAGTTATCCTAGGAAACACAGACCCATATAACTGGATGGTCCCAGAGATACAACTTGAAAGAAATCTGAGCTTGAGCAACTTGTTACCCCTACAAACACTTCGGCAGACTCTGCAGGCTCAGGTGCTGCCTCTGCTGCTCCTCCCAACCAAACTTCACTATTATTCTGCTGAGCTTTTTGTTTGTGTGTGTGTGTGTGTACCCTGTAATGGTTCATCTAGCTCTGTTTGACCTGTAGCCTGGCAGGAAAACTACTTTTGCCTTTTCGCTCCAATAGTCTGTTTTTTCAGCCATAAACCTCTCTTCCATACCTAGGAAACTTTTCTGATGAAGAATATATTGACCCTATGTATTACTTAACACACATCTGATGACTTTATGCCGCTCTTGAGGAAAATTTGACACTTTGAAAGAATTTTAAAACATAGCTCCTAAACTTAGTATTCACCTCTTGATATCCTAGAGGTACAAAAGATAGTTTTCTTAGTGGGAATATAAATGTAGTGATTCCGAATAAACATCTCTAAATAAAACAGTCTGTACTGAGTCCTTGTTTTACCACTGGATAATGGTATGGCCTTACAATAGGTCATGAATGCCTCTAAATATTATTCTCTTCCTATTTTATGTATTGTATTATATTTTATTGAAATTAAATAAAAATCAGTACTTCAAAAATACAAGCCATTTGATTACTCATGACAGAGTGAGAAAAATATTTGCTTTTTTATTTTGCCTTCTATATAATGAATTAAAACATTTTAACATTTTTACTGTACAGTAAGTACAATTTCTTATGGAAATGTAATGATTTTAACTCTGCTCTACTAAGAATATTATATTAATCAGTGATCTCCAGAAGATGCATTAACTACCTATATTTAGATAGTAGTCAAAAGTCACCAGTCCTTGACCAATTCTCTGAACTTACATTAAGTTTATAAAAATGAACATCTTAACTACATTATTACCATTTACTGCTTTTCAGTTTGCCATTCTACATAACATCAAAGTTGTGACTAGTTTCTTTAGTGTTGAGAGATTGATGCTTCTGGTAACAGAATTATAGATGGGTGTGTGAAAGAGAAAGGAAAATATTTTCAGAAAAGAAGTTTGAATTCATTAAAGCAGGAGTGAGAAACTAGATTATTAGTGAACAAATCTTGATTATTACTATATTTTGGTATCACTAAAATGTGAACACAGGATAGGATGTGTCATAAAATTACAACATATCTACTTTGGATTTTTTGAAAAACAAGATTAATAGTCATCAAATTTAAAGAGCAACTTGAAGGCCGTTACAGAGATCTAGATAAGAAATCAAGCAAATCTGAACTGATGTGATGGCTGAAAGGCACCTAGAGAAAAGGTAGATATGCAGGATAACATTAAAGACAAATCAAAAGGACATAGGAAATAAATATGACTCCTAAGGCAAATATAACTTGCTGGTGTCACACCATGGTTCCTGAAAAATGTATCATATGGAAAAGATGAGAGGAAAAGATATTTTTGTTAGTGTGTTGTTTCTGTTGTCATTATCTTCATCGATGGAGATGGAGATGGGCAGGAAATAAAAGTGGCAATGTATAAAAAGAAAATCTGAGAATTCTGTCTCTTTTATCGAAAGAAGGCTAGAAAACTCAGCCCACCATCTGACTCAGTGAGGAAGCCTGTCTTATGATGGAATCTTTGGGAAGAGAGTAAAAGAAAATAATTACTTGAGATAAATCAAAAAATCAAACCCTCAGTCTTGCTAAAATGCAAATTCTAAATTGTTATTGCATTTCTGGTATGGAAACCTCAAACCAAAAAACTAAAATCAAGACTGATCCAGAGGCTTGAAATCCCTAGACACCAGGGGATGTAAATGCAAGATTATCCCATAGGACAGAAAGGATTCTGAGAGTATTCATCAAAATTCTCAAATTCATCAAAAATGATAAGCTACATAAAGACACTAAACACAATACAGACAGCAGATGCAACAACAGGGAAACTGGGATTCAAAATCTAAGATTATAGGACAATCTGAAAAATGTAAGTATGCTTAAAACAAAGAGACAGAAGGAAAGGAAAGAAAGTTGAAGGAATCACACTATAAAAAATAAATACATAAACTTGGGGAAAAGCTATACAAAATGTTTTCTTAGTATATGCCCTGAAATCTTAAAAAAGAAATGAATGACTTACATAGCAAATCTGCAAAATAGAAGATGTAAATAAATTAACAAAAATACTCAGTATCCAGACCCTTGAGTGAAATTAATAGCAACAAACAATAACAACATAAACACTCATTTTTCTCTCAAATTTTCCACATTATCAATTTCTCAGGAATCAAGGTGTGACAACTTAGAGCCATCTTTTTTTTTTTATTTTGTGGGTGGTACAGAACCCAATATATAACAAAGTAAACACAAAGAGATATAAAATATTACAAAAAATTTGACTAATCCAGAGCCAAGTTACTTGTTTGAATTGTGTCTACAGTGAATATTAGTTAGGGATTTAATTATATATGATGTCACTTGCCTTCCTAAAACTTCAGACACTTGAAATTTTTTTTTACAGAGTTTTAATTGAGGCTGGATCCACAAAAATTAGAATACCTTCTTCCCTCTCAATAAATTCCCCTTTGGCATCAGAGGATAAAAGCATTCCACTGGCTTCATAACTGCATTCAAAGTAGAATCACATTAACAAAACACTGTCATTATAGCTTCTAAAAATCCAAGAACATTTTAAAGGGTAAAGATAGAAGATTTCAGAAAACAATATCTCGAATAAAATTGGTGTTGTTCAATTCCATATTGTGCTTCCTTACTCTATGTTCTGACTTCAAGAGAAACTTAGAGGATATGAATGGAATCTAAAAAATCTTATTTCTTGGTCTTGGGGTCATGAGTAATACAAAAATAAGTGTGGTTTATTTACAAATTGATCATATGAGTGTCTATAGATAGAATATTTGAAACATCTTAGTACCAGTAATAGAACCACCTCCCTCTCTTTCCTTCTTTCCATTTTTCCTTGTATATTAGTTTTTAAATCTACCTTTCAGAATTTCCACTCTATTCTACCCACCAGAGACACAAAGCATAAGCGGAATCCTGCTTTAATATATATGGCAGGCTGGGGGATCCCTGGGTGGCTCAGCGGTTTAGCGCCTGCCTTTGGCCCAGGGCACAGTCCTGGAGTCCCAGGATCAAGTCCCATGTCAGGCTCCCTGAATGGAGCCTGCTTCTCCCTCTGCCTGTGTCTCTGCCTCTCTCTCTCTCTCTCTCTCTCTCTCTCTGTCTATCATGAATAAATAAATAAAATATTAATATATATATATATGGCAGGCTGTTAGATATTAAGTGAGCGCTATCATTCACGTCACCCCTAAATCTTTTTACTTCAAGTTAAATACCCCTAGTTAATAAGACCACATCTTTGGGCAGCCCCAATGACTCAGCGGTTTAGCGCCGCCTTCAGCCCAGGGCGTGATCCTGGAGGCCTGGGATCGAGTCCCATGTCGGGATCCCTGCATGGAGAGAAGCAGGCTTCTCCCTCTGCCTGTGTCTCTGCCTCTCTCGCTTTCACTCTCTTTCTCTTCTCTCTCTCTCTCTCTCTGATGAATAAATAAATAAAATAAAATCTTAAAAAAAAAAGATTAAAAAAAAATAAGACCACATCTTTAACAAAATAAAGTCCTTGTTTCCCAACAGGGATTATGGGAGAACGCACTCAGCCACAATCGCTGGAAATGTGTAATTGCCTAGGAAATGCATTAAATGGAAGACAGATATGAACCAGGTCATAGGGCATCATTATTTTTAAAACATTCAATTATAAATTGACATTAAATTATTACAGATCAGCATTAGCGTATACCAAATATCACATTTATACCCAGACAAAAATGAAAAGGAAATCCAATTAGCTGAAATGGAAATTAATGGCAATAAATTTTCAAAGCAGTGAGAACGAATTACCTTAGGATTCTGGTGTTTTTTTTTTTTTTAAGTTTTTTTTTATTTATTTATGAGAGACACACAGAGAGAGAAGCAGAGACATAAGCAGGCTCCATGCAAGGAGCCCAATGTGGAACTCGATCCGGGGACTCCAGGATCACACCCTGGGCTGAAGGCAGGCGCTAAACTGCTGAACCACCCAGGGATCCCCATGTTTGCTGGTTTGTTGAAGACCTAACTATTCTTTGGGAAAATTAAAGGAAAAAAAAACTAATGTTTAAGCTACTGGAAGGTCTACTTTGCCCAAGACTTGGATGTGCCTGAGCTTGTTTGTAAAATCTATGGGTTAGGCTCCCAGGGTTCCAAATGCTCTTAGGCCTGAGGAGCCTCCTGGGAAAGAACTCTTCCAAGGAAAGAGCTAGTGAGCCATAAGGCTGGAGCTAAGTCTGAGTACTAAGTCTCAGGGCCGCAAGCAAAGAACAAGAAAATAAACAAGCCAACCAAAAAAAAAAAATGCCCACTAAATTCTGTAGAAGAGGTAGAGGGCAGATGGTGTATTATTTGGATCCTTTCTTACAGGGGTATGGTGCTGGGGGAAGGTACTGGATACTTTCCTCATTTGAAGTTACTTATGGACCAGCTGTTTAATCAAAGAAAAGTGAGGTCTGGCCCAGAAAAATACTACTTTCTTTAAATATGACTCTTATAGCTTAGGGGGAAAAAAGTGGGAGTGAAGAAAGCTTGGGAAAAAAACTGGTTAAACTATTAAGGAAAAGATCACAATAAATAAGAATTAAAAGTGTGAGACTTGAAACTCCAGAAAATGACAGAGAAGCAGAATAATTTGCCCCCTCTTGATCAAACTAAATGTGAGAGATTGTAGGGATGTGGACACTGGTCCTTTCCATACTCTTGAAGGGTAGTGTGGTTTCTTCTGGCCATCATTCTGTGCTCCAGGCCTCGCTAGGGCCACAGCCTACTCCTTCTTCAAGCCCCAAACTATATTAGTTCCTTAAGAGGCTTCAGGTGCTTCTCATAGAACTTCTGTGGCACACACTTGGATAGTCCAATTTATTGTTTAATGCCTTATTTTCTCTTGCATGGTCATGAAAAAAATACAATGTTTCTTTGAAGAAAACATCTAAGATATATAAATTCAAATATTATTTGCACTCCCTATGTCAAGACTGTATCTTGAAAAAACATGGACTCCTATATAATGTATAAATTAATGAGTGAATGAATGGACTAGCAAATAAACAAATAGGTAAATAAGGAAACACTCCTAAGGCACAAGTCAGGAAATAGATAATTTCAGTTTCATGCAGTTGCAGGTTCAATCAAGCAAATGGAATCGTAGATTTCCATGCCTGCCATGACTCAATGTATGGCTTTGGGAAAACCTTGTAATTTCTCCATACTTCAGTTTCTCACCCTATAAAAAGAGTATATTGCTTGAAATTCAATTCCCTCACAGCAGTGACGGTATTGATTCAACATTTATAAAATTTTTTTTAGCTTCCCTGATTAATAGGCAAAATACTGTGGTAGTTGCATAATACGCTTTCCAAAAAGTATAAAGGTAACTAGTCAAATCTAATGTAAAAGGATATCTGAAAAATAAATACCAGTCATATTTATTACTTCTCCATTCCATTTGCTAAGTCATAAAAATTACTTCTAACAGAAAAAGTGTCAAATTAATATTCAAGCCAGTTGAAGTGTTATCATCATAGGTTTACCTATTTTTGGGGGGTAGGGAGTTGTTTTGTTTTTCCAGGCTGCCCCCACATGTTTATATGGTACAGTCAGGAATGTTGGGCATGGTTTTGAAGGCCTCTAGCGTATTCGCTGGTTTCTGGCATTCTAATGCACTCTACTCTTATAACCATAAAAGTACTCTTGAGTGCTTCTGGAAATATATAACAAATCCTTAATCAATTTAAGAGTGTTTTAACTGCATACATGAAATTTCTTGGGAGGAAAATGTTAGCTATTCTACACACATATAGTACTTAAGTTAGCAAGAGAGTTCCTTCTCAAAGGCACAAAGAAGTTTCCCCATAGTAATATAATTTTCAGTTTTATGTGCATAAGTCCTATTGAATCCCTTAGAATAACAGGAAATTCTGCGGGAAAAAAACCCACAAAAATTGATAGCCATATTTATCCAATGCTAGAGGAATAAGTTAGCTATTTTGAATTGGATTACTCCTTTAATGCAATAGATAACCACTAAAGGTTAACCAGAATCTTAATTAACCAGAAATTGTAGGAGCTAAATATTCTGGACACAGAACTTTCTACAGTGTAGACTCTAAGAATAAAGTCAACTGATTAATACACTTCATTTTAAACTTCATGTATCATACGACTTTAGCCGGGACTTGAGTAGCAATTCTCTGGACTTTGATACATTAACTTTAATTTGCACATTAAACAGATTATAACATTTCAGAGATTTGCAAATTAATACATTGATAAGACAACCAATATTTTGATATACAGTAATAATTATCCACATATATTCAGAATGGAGTAACCTCTTTTCTAATAATACAATGTCAATACCTTTCTCTTACATGTTAAAAACTATAGTAATAAAAAAAAACTATAGTAATAAAAGTAAGGTGATTAGAATCATGCCTGGCACATAGTTGGCTCTTAATAGAATAATAATACATAACTCCTCATAAATTCTCATCAACAATATCTGAGTTAGAGCCATTTCTCCTAATAATTCTTATAATATTTTATACTAAGTGAAAACATGTCACAAACATGAGTTACTGTTTTTCTCTTCCTACCAATTAAAGAAGTATGAATATATACAATAATTATTCATATAACTCAGTTCTAACAACTCTTAAGTGAGATATTAACTATATATAACTTAGATTTGTTATACATGGGGTTAATACAATTATTTGCTCTCATCAGTGAACTCTTCCAATTGGTGTACGAGTCTCAAGGAATTTACTATACTATAAGCCTCCTTATGAATCAGAGCACAATTACCATGTTCAATTAAGCATAAATTTTTGTTCTTGGCTTTTATGAGAAACAGGCAAGCATCATCATAGGGATGCAAGGTGTTGTAACTTTTTTGAAAAAATGTTTTGGCACAATCTATGTAATATACACATATTCTTCCACCTATTAATTCTATGTCTAGAGTTTTACCTACAGGAATTTTGGGTAGATACACAGAGAGTTATATAAAAACCACCACAGCAACACTCTTTGTAATAGTAAAAATCTGCAAGCAACCTAAATATATACTAAAAAGAGAACAGTTAAATTATAAAACATACACATTAATTAAATAGGAGATCCAAAATCATATGCACTGATGTGGAAAGTATTGAAGATACAAAGTATCAAAATAAAAACAAGTGTAAAATAAAAATAAATTTTAACCTCACATAGTTCTTACACTTACACATGTATAGAAACAAAAGTCTGAAAGGAAGTGCACTAAAGTGTAACGATTAACTCAAATTTGTGGAATATGGAGGAAATCAATAAAGTGAGGGACATCCACTTTTTACTTTAAATACATCTGTGTTTTTTAGCTTTTTATTACCATAAAACATACATAAATCAAAAGTACACAGCTGATAAATACTAAATAAGCAACCTCATGGTACCAATCAGACCATGATAAAGACCATTTATCTGCATACCAGGAGCCTCTTTTCTTCCAGTCATTCCCCTCAAAATAGTTTCTATCATATCTGGGTTCTTTTTTCATATCTGTTTTAATATGTTACAAAGCATATGAATTCTTTTCTTTAAAAAAAAGGATTTAGGGATCCCTGGGTGGCGCAGCGGTTTGGCGCCTGCCTTTGGCCCAGGACGCGATCCTGGAGACCCGGGATCAAATCCCACGTCGGGCTCCCGGGGCATGGAGCCTGCTTCTCCCTCTGCCTTTGTCTCTGCCTCTCTCTCTCTCTCTCTCTGTGACTATCATAAATAAATAAAAAATTTTAAAAAAAATAAAATAAAAATAAATAAATAAATAAATAAATAAATAAATAAAAGGATTTAAAAAAAATATTGCTTCAGCAGCACAAGTTTCCTTTTTTGAATGAATACACCCAGCAGGTTATTCAAAGAAATCAATTTAAAGTATACTCTGGGGGGATCCCTGGGTGGCGCAGTGGTTTAGCGCCTGCCTTTGGCCCAGGGCAGGATCCTGGAGACCCGGGATCGAATCCCACATCGGGCTCCCGGTGCATGGAGCCTGCTTCTCCCTCTGCCTGTGTCTCTGCCTCTCTCTCTCTCTGTGTGGCTATCATAAATAAATAAAAATTTAAAAAAAAAATAAAGTATATTCTGAACATTTTCAGGGTCTTTCCTATACGAACAGAGTTATTCCTCACAACTCCACAAGGCAAGAGGCAAGTATTATTATTACCCCTGTGTGCACACTCTGGAGCTATTATTACCCCTGTGTGCACGGCAGCTCCGTAAGAACTTCCCCAAGGCTCCTCCAAGGAGCCGACACACACAGATGTAGTCTGCGTCCAAGATTTGCAACTCCTTGTCAGAACCAAAGGAAAATAAAGGAAGTAAGACAAGAAAGTTGGGAGCACCAGGGTGTCTCTGGGACGAGGTCCTCTTTTTAGCTCCCTTTTGAATACATCACTTGACGTCTCTAATTCAACCCCTTACTGCAAAATAGAGTTGAGGTAAATTCCTCTTCTGATGTGATTCTGAAAATAATGTGACCCACTAAACTAGAGAGCAAAGACGCCTCCTCATGAGGTAGTGCAATCACATACTGCATTCAGAAGTGACTCATACAAGGAAATACAGCCACAATTTTTGAAACTATTGGAAACAATAATTTTAATTTAATGTTATTTTTGGACACAGGAGGGTTTTTTTCCCCCTAAATAAGCAAGTTGGTGGTTTTGAAGGGTCTTGCTCATCTTTTTGTGGAAAATGCCTAAAAACAAACCACTAAAAACTAAACAAAAAATTTTCCTTCCTCAATTGTGCCTGGAAAAAGACCTAACTTCTCTCACCAAAAGGCCACACATACTTTAACAGACACATCTGGGATTTCTGGACCCCATATTTTGAAACAATGACATAAACAAATACAGAACACACTTGCTCTCAGATGAAATCCATAATTCTGAGGGTTAGAAATTCCTCAAAATAACATGAAGTGTGTCTCCGCAGCAAGCAGCCAGAGAGGCCAAAGTTTGCTGCTGGAGAGAAGTAGAAGTACGACGACTATAAACCTCAACTAGAATCTGTCTTTTTGATTTGTTTATTCAAAATTCAAGTTCATGCCGGATATATCTTTTCTTCTTCTAGAAAATCAATTAATACCTTAGTACAAATGATGCTTTAAATAAGTTAGCATAAAAAATAACCAATAAAATTCCTTCCAAAACTATAAGGAATAAAGAATCAGTGTCCAAACTATAAGCAGGATTTTCTTTGTAGCTGTCTGGCTTCGGATGCGAGCCCTTTGAAGACACACGTGGAATAGTGCAGTTAGTGAATTTCTACCGAAACGCCCAGGTGCTGGCACTGCAGACACAGAGATAGGATCTCTACCCTCTGTGAGTCCAGGTCTCTCTAGAAGACCGATTCACATATAATTAGCCTCAGCACAATATGCTTTTATATCAACAGCCCCCCAAAAGGTGTATTACAAAGAGAAAAAAATGAAATCTGCATGAACCTTAGGGAAGGCTTCCCAGAGGAGGTGACATCTGAGCTAAGCCGTGAAAAGTAAGTAGAGTTCTGTCCAGGTAGGCAGCAAAAGAGTGAGGGGCAATTAGTTGAAGGGAGCTGGAGCAGTGGAAGGCAAAGGTGGAGAGAGTACCCCAGGGAGAAAAAAAAGGAAGTGCCTAATTGTATTTTATAACATAGAGCATTCACAAAAATAGCTAAGTCTTACATTAGGACCCACTCTAAAAAGAATGCTTTCTGCTTTCACATATCAGAAAGCAGATATGTGACCTGAATTCTTGGAGGAGGAGAGTCCCTAATTTATGAATCCAAGGATTCCTTAGGAAAAATAGACCCTCTGGTTTGTTGGCTGTTCTCTAATGAACAGGCTTTTTATTCAACATCAGGCATGAAGTGTCTGAATGGACTTGAGTTTTGCTCTGCCTTCTGTGGACTTCTTGTCAGTGCATGGGGCAGATTCACAATGTAAGCCCCTGACTTATGACCGTCCCTTAAGTCCCCTGGAATGGCCCCTCACCTGTCACGGGGTTGCCCAGAACCTTTATCTCTCTGCTAACAAGTAGCTGTGCAAGGTCACTCTCCTCTTAGAAAACAGAAAGACACTCTGATCCATACAATAGGGTATTTTTGTAGCCACTTCCCCCTCTTAAAACTACATTTCAAAAATTAAAGCATAAATGAAAAGAGAGGTATGAGATAAACAGAAAGAGTATGTTTTTAAGTACCTCTGCCCTGCCTGCTTGAGCATCAGTTAGTAAATGATGTGAAATCCCTACCTATGTCAGTTTGACTGCTTCCAGGTAACATGATTACCTGCCTAATTTAAAACCACTAAATCAGGGATCCCTGGGTGGCGCAGCGGTTTGGCGCCTGCCTTTGGCCCAGGGCGCGATCCTGGAGACCCAGGATCGAATCCCACATCGGGCTCCCGGTGCATGGAGCCTGCTTCTCCCTCTGCCTGCGTCTCTGCCTCTCTCTCTCTCCTCTCTGTGCATTCTCATAAATAAATAAAAAATCTTTAAAAAAAATAAAATAAATAAATAAATAAATAAAACCACTAAATCAGACAATATATATGTGTGGAATTTCCGGTATCTTTGCACTTACCAATGAGATGGAAAAAATTATGTACTGTTTAGACCTCATACGAGTATTAGTACAATCACATACTTAGAATACTAATTGTTTCATACTTCAAAATAACTTTCACATTCAACCCAAAACTCATGTAGGTAAAGTCATCCTCCCTAATTTTATGTTAACATTCTACTTTTCCATTTTGCTTCTTTAAGTCATCTTCAAACATTTTTTCATGGAAGCCTACCCTAGGCAGAGGTCAGAGGTGGTATTCAGACCAGTCACATTTACTTACAGTCAACTACAGATCAGGTCATAGATAAAATGGCTGTCAAAATTAAACCTAAAGAATTCTAGAACATAAGTTTGAATTGGGTAATTCATCACAGGAATGCTTACATGTGATATTTTTATTTTCAGTTTCATCAGGTTGTGCCAATGTTACTGAACTCAAGATACTGAAATTGTGGTACAAACTGAAAGCTCAGACATATTTCATGGGAAGATGTTCCATCACAAATGAACAAATGATTTTATTAAGTATTATAATCTTAGGCAGTTGCGATTATAGCCAACTTTGCTTTTTCTGATGCTACAGACTATAAATAAAAGTTTCTTATTACTGAATTATTTATCTTTGGAAAAATAAGTAATTGTCATTATTAAAAATGAATCAAGGGATCCCTGGGTGGCGCTGCGGTTTGGCGCCTGCCTTTGGCCCAGGGCGCAATCCTGGAGACCCGGGATAGAATCCCACGTCGGGCTCCCGGTGCATGGAGCCTGCTTCTCCCTCTGCCTATGTCTCTGCCTCTCTCTCTCTGTGTGTGACTATCATAAATAAATTTAAAAAAAAATTTTTAAAAAATGAATCAAAAGTACCTACTAATAATATTTTAAAAATAGAAAAAAATAGATATTAAGGTGAGTCAAACAAACATCTACATCTTATATAGTTTTCTAGGTATTCTGCTCTCCCCACTCGTATATTATTCCTGGAAAAATAAATATGTTGAAAATAGTCAATCTGTATTATGCTCACCTGTAAATCCTCTCTATATAAAGTTTATCTATCTACACAGACCAAAGAGAGTTGTTTGATTTTGTTACTTAAACTTAAGAGGAAGGTATAAAGATTCTCCACGCCTGCCTGGAAGTAGAACAATTCTCTCATACAGATGCCTGGAAATCTTCTGGCTTTAACAAGTGGTCTTAAGATCTGCTTTGGTTGTGGGGTCTCAACTGGAGAAAATTGTGCTTCCAGAAGATGTCTGGCCATGTCTGGAGATGCTGTCATTACTTGGGGAAGGGGTGTTGCTGTGGGTACGGACTGGGGATGCTCCTTAACACTCCATAATATAGCAGACAGCCACACACACACACACCCCCAACAAAGAATTATTGAGCCCAAAACATCAATAATAAGAGGTTGAAAACACCTGAAACTAATGTAATACTGTATGTCAACTATTGGGAAACACAACTATTGGGAAACACTGTATATCAACTATTGGAAATACTGGTCTGCATATATTGTAGGTTCCAGCATAACATCAATATTAGTATATGTTTTTAAATTACAGATGCATCTGGCAGTTCCAGGTAAGCCTTAAAAACAGGGCCTTACCAATAATTTTAACTTACTTTCCTCCCTCAACCCCACTCTGCTATATAGTCATTATATCTGAATCTAAGGACGGAGTGATAAATTCTAGAAACAGAGGAGCTTATAACCCCCTATTGTCTCTGCAGAGATAAGAATCATAGCATTATTTAGAGTTATCTTAAGTTTACATTAAGTTCATCAAACCTATTGTCAATTGAAAAATATACAAATTATTTTAATTGGTACCTTCAGGCTGAGAAAAGCAACTGAGGAAACTTAAATATGGACTATAAAATAAAAGTACCATTACTTAATGTACTCAAAATTGCTCAGGGAAGTTGAGGAACTCCATAAATCAAACCCTTCACAAAATTCTAGATTACTACATGTAGAAGTATTTGTTAAGAAATTCTGTGCAACATAAATGGCCAAACCTCAGTTTCAAGCACCTCTAATGTCTTCTCTTTGGGCTCCAAATACAGCCTCAGATTTGCCAAGATCACCCAAGAATGCCAAATTCATACCTGGACCAAGTTTATAGTCCCCAGTCTATGGACTCCAAAATGACTTCTAGCTCTAAATATTTATGAAAATTTTTGATTAATGGAGAATAACAATAATAATCATAATAGCTGATACTCAGACACTATTCTAAGTACTTCACATATATTTACTCACTGAATTCTAAGAAGAAACTTATAAAGTATGTTCTATTCCATATCAGAAAACTGAAACAAAACCAATTTAAGTAACATGCTTATCACTCCAGAGTCTTTAGTATCAAAGCTTGGGTTTGAATGCAAGCAGCCTGGCTCCATATTCTTTGTACTTAACCACTTGCTATAAAAAGAATTGAGTCCCTTGGATTTCAAGTGCTATAAAATACTTGTATCTTCAGAGATCTTCAGGATCCTTGGCTTACTCACTGGTAAAGTCATATGGAAAATAAATACATGCATACACACATACATATAAGCTGGGCCTGGATTCAGACCTGTAATTCTACTGGGTTAATACAAAAATCCCTGAGGTTCTTCTTAAGGCTGGCCTGTAGTCTTACGGTCATGGCTATCCCCACTCTTCCCAATCTCATGGCAGAGGATGCCCAGTGCCACCATCACAGCTCTCATCCCCATTGTTTTTTTTAAGATTTATTTATTTATTCAGAGAGAGAGAGAGGGGGGCAGAGACACAGGCAGGGGGAAAAGCAGGCTCCATGCAGGAAGCCCGACATGGGACTCGATCCCGGGTCTTCAGGATCACACCCCAGGCTGCAGGCGGCGCTAAACTACTGTACCACCAGGGCTGCCCCTCATCCCCATTTTCTTTATGCATTCACTCAACAGAAACTTACTGGCCCCTACTCACTGGAGATATGGAAATGACAAATGCCAGTAAATTCTCAGTCTAGAGCAAGATCTAAATTCATGTAATCTATTACATGTCAATGTGGCAAGTGCTGTGCTAAAGGTAGAAACTGAGTGCTTTGGCATCAAAAAGGAAAGAAACATCCAACTCGGCCTTTGGAAGACAGATGAACTTACCAGAAGAGGTAACATTTTATGTCTGTGGTCTTGAAAAAGAAGTAAAAAATAAAGTTTCAGGGGCAGAAGAGATGTCTTGCAGGTAGAAAGAATCACATGCACAAAGAAATGAGGTGGAAATGATGAGAGTGTATTTATCTGAGAACTGCAGTTCTCCATACAGCTAGAGATTCTTGTGACCAGGTGCTAACAGATGAGAATAGCAACCTGAGCAAGGTTCTCAGCATGGAAGGGCCTGTGCTCCCTGCTAAGAATTCTGGAATTATCTTAGAGGCAAGAGAAAATTTCTTGAAGAATTTTAAGTCAAGGAGTGACCTGAAAAAAAAACTGTGAACAAATGTGATTGAACATTCAAGGGATGGAGAGAAGAGTTTTGGAATGGTTCCAGCATAGTCCAGGACGGTCCCTCAGGACTAAACCAAAGACAGTATGACCAAGTGTGTATAGGACATGTGTCCACCTAAAGCTAATATGATAATCTGAGAATTAAACTGTGATCTTGGTTATCATGGTTAATTCAGTTAATATTGTTAACCATTCCTTGTGAATGGTATATGCCAAGAAAAAGTAAAACTTATTTTAAGAGACTAGCAGCCTCAAAGTCTTCAAAATTAACATAAAGAAAACCTATTCATCTCACTCTAACTTTTTTTTAAAGGTTTTATTTATTTATTCATGAGAGACACACACAGAGAGAGAGAGAGAGAGAGAGAGAGAGAGAGGCAGGGAGAAGCAGGCTCCATGCAGGGAGCCGGAGGCAGGACTTGATCCTAGCACCCCGGGACCAAGCCCCCCGGGCCAAAGGCAGATGCTCAACCACTAACCCACCAAGGCATCCCAGTCTCACTCTAATTTTTGCATGTCTTTAGCAACACTAAAAATAAGAAAGCACTTAAAAAGCATGTCTATGTACCCAGATTTTTGCTAGGTCTCTTGATGAATGAAACCTGGAAAATCTAAAGGCAATGATCAAGGAGACAAAACAGACCTAATTAAAATTCTTTTTGGGTCAACTAAGGAAAAAAGAAAAACGGTAGCATCATCTGAACACCTGAAAGTTCATGTAAAAAATTTAGTCGTGCTGCCATTCTTGATGGAATTTTTGAGGTCTGCATTCTTGAGTTACGTACTAGAAGCAAAGTTTGAGAACACAGAAAACCTGCAAAAGGGAAACTGAACATGACTCACCCACTTGTGATTAAATCTGGCTAGAATTACTTGAGTCATAATCATACATGAACATATATTTGCATTTAAATATAAACTTTTAAGTGAAAAGAATTAGCTAATTCAGAAACCTGCTGACTCCCCAAGTCATCATCACTTTCAACACAATGGACATATTAGGTTAGAAGTATTCAATCTCTGAGAACATTTAGGTCTTTTCAAATTCTTTAACATCGGGGAGTTCAGAGTCAAAGGTGAACTGTAATGAATAGATCACTCCATGGGGTATATACAGAGGTCTGTGAATTGTGTATATGACCTTCTGGAGAATAAGCTCTCCCAGCATGTGGTACACTTACTTGATTAAGTATAGAATTTCAAATCGAATGTTATTGCTTTTGTGAGTAGAATTAAACTTAATAGCATATGAATATAAATTTTTATGATTTAATTGTAGCCTTCACTAGAAATGTCCCTTTCATTTTAGAAAGAAAAGAGGAAAGAATCACAGAAACAGCAGCAATAATTTACATGAAAAACTAAGGTCACATCAATTTAGGCCACTGCTAATATTTCTTCATAAAGTCTTTGAGGGAAAAAGATACTCATAAGAGTATCTTGTATGTAAGACTGTGATGGGCCTCATTCAGACCTGTACATCTATGCGGGAAACGTACTGACTACTTTTATTATTTTCTAAGTCCTAAACTGAAATAAAGCTGCAGATTGGTTGATAAGAATATTCAAGTAATACTAAGGTAAAAAAAAAAAAAACAAAAAAAAACAGTAGCATCATCTGAACACCTGAAAGTTCATGTAAAAAATTTAGTAGTGCTGCTATTCTTCACAGAATTTTTGAGGCTTGCATTCTTAAGTTACCTACTAGAAGCAAAGTATGAGAATACAGAAAACCTGCAAAAGGGAAATTCAACATAACTCACCCACCTATTACACTAGACATACCTTTTGCCCACCTATTACACTAGAGAGACTTTACGGTATTTGAGAGTTATTTTTATTTTGTTTTTTAGTAGATGACATGTTAACATACTACAGCAGGTACTGTGAATGGACCCCCTTCTTCAAGGACCCTTTTGCAGTGATTTTCACACATTCGCACACTAGAAGACCCTTACAGAGATTCTGGGAACCAGCAATGGTTGGAGGGCGTTAGTGAGTGATTCACGGGCCACCCACATTCTATTTCACTCAGGGAGGGCAGTGAATATTTCTCCAGTGGGCACAGTGTCAGTTTTCACTTGAATAAAGGGGCCTGTGGCTCAATACACAAATAAATTAAAAATGAAAACCACTGTGTTAGTGAAAAAAGACATGCAAGTTATAAAACAGATTATCAACAGCAAAACAAAAGTATTAACCTGGAGAAAACCCTAAAAATGTAAAGTCTGATATGATATCCATGCAAACTAAAAGTATTTCCAAAATATGGGTGACCCCATTATAATTTAAACTTGCCTCTAGAAATGTATTATGCGGTTCTTATTAGCTGGTTCAACATAAATGTGTAGATTTGAGATTCATAACCAGCATTCAGGCTTGAAACAACAACAACAGCAACCAAAACTCTGTAACCTTGATAGCATCTACCAATGGATGAGACTTGAAAAGCAGAGGAAAATTCTACATAGAAGTTAAATACTAAAAAAAAAAAAAAAAAAAAAATCGGTCATACGTTCCTGACATTTGAGAAGCGTTCTCCAAATTCAGTCATTTGCCACCAACCTTCATGATTTTGGCTATTTCAGCCAAGCCTTTGCTCACTGTTACTTCATCTGCTTCTTTAAATAGGGACTTTCTAAAATTTGATTTGCTTTACTTCAATACTTTTTTTTGCCCTTTTCTTCCACAATATTATCTGTGAAAGTATAGGTTTAATATGAAATTTTATGTATTTTTCTAATACCCTTAGGAATAAATACATAACTAATATTATAAAAATAAAATTTTTGTTTGGAGACCACCTGAAATGAACTTCTATCTGGCTGGTGGAAGCAACTGCCCATTGTAACCCTTAATGATAAGGACTCTGAAGTCAGACTACAGGATTGGGATCCTGACTGCATTCCAGAGCATAACTGGGTCTCAGTTTCCTCACCTGTAAAATGGTAATAATAAAAGAAACAAATTTATAGCATAGTTGAAAAGATAAAATTAAGCTAATCCACGTAAACACCTTAAAGTGTTCTGCATAAAGTAAAGCCTCAGGAAATGTCAGCTATGGTGTTATGATGATGATAATGATTGACAGTGGTAATGATTGATGACAACAATGGTGAGGACTTACACAGAAAAAATTACAAGTGTATAAAAATGAATCTGACAATTTCTACTTTAGAATATACTTCTTTAAGATATGAATATACTTAAGAAAATATGCATGAGGTGTGAAATTTCAAAATAGCTATTCAATATTGGTTTAATGCAACTTCACTTTCAAAGTATTCCAATGTGATCACAGCAATCAAACTGTGCCTAAAATTTTTAATCTAAAATTATCTACCTGTGAATGAATAAGATTAAAAAAAAATCCTAACATGATAATATAGGTCTTTTTCCCATGGCCCAAAAGTACACCAAAATAAATGTACTTAACCATAAATAAAAGTTTTAAAAATATGATCATGTTGTATTAAAATGTTTCACATGGAGAAAAAAATTAGAATTCCTGACACATTAATATGGTGTTATTCATCACCCATGGATTGAAATCTCAGGGTGAGAAAAGGGCCAGGCCAATGCTGAAAGGTTTCAAATATCAAACTATACTATTATGTCAGTGACCTAAGATCAATTAGCACCTTTCAATGACAGAAAAGGTTACAGTGAGACTCAGAGGTGCACTCTCTGAAACTATTTTAAACCACCATAAAAATGTGGTTTTGATAACTCAAAATGGTTTCTATTTTTAAATTAATCCATTTCATCTCTTTTTCTGGAAGACAGAAAAGGAGTTAGGGCAGTAAGGGTAGTGGTATTCATTTTCAGTACCTCTCTACTAGTAGAAACATAGCTGGACACGCGCAAGGATCACAAAGAGTAAAATGGGGTATCACCAAGGTATATACTAATGTGCAGTACCAGGAGCAATATTAGGTGACAGTAATGTTTACAAAGTCTTCAAACCTCTTAAAAGCAATCAAAAATTGCTTGTACTGTGCTTGAATACGAGATTCTTATTTTCTTCCACTCAAGTTCAAACTAAATGATGCCAAGTTTGGCTCCATGTACAAATTAATGAATATTCAGTGCCCCCCACATTAAAACACATCTAACTGAATGTAAATACACCACTGCATCTCATCCATCTCCTCAATAAATTCCTGAAAGATCATGTCGTTTCTTAGTTCACTGGGAAAAATTCAAGAGAGAAGCAGGTACACTGCAACATCATCCATTCTTTCTCATGTTGATTTCATTCCCCCAGTAACCACTGTAATAAAATCCCCCAACTGTATTTCTGAATACACTTATTTTAAGATACTCTATAGGAAGACACATTATAAGAGGTTAGTTTAGAATATGTACAAATAATATCCATTTAAGAAAGAAACTGCTGTGATTATATTCTCACTGAAAGAAGTAGGTGTTTGATAGAGGTTTGTTCAGTTCTTCAGTGAAAAGATTCAAGACGTCTTCTGTTTTTAATACCACGCTTTTCTGTTTGTTTCTTAAATAAGTGATCTGAAATATTTACAACCAGACAGTACCTAATTTTAGGTTTTAAGTGCTTTAACAGCTCGGTGAAATATGATCAGCAGCTGCAATACAGAACTATGGTGAATAAAGTCCTTATAAAGGGGGCCTGTTTTTACTGAATGTTCAGTGTTCCTGAATTTACCTAATAGAAAAAAAAAAAGATAATGAAAAAACATAATAAATACCTGAGCTCTTAAATTACTTAACACTTCACTAAGTCTTGAAAAGGATTATCTCCCCTCTTCTTGAATTCTCTATAAAAATGTGAGGTTTCATTGAGTAAAATAATTTTATTATTTGAAATTTAGAATGTGAGCTTTCCAACATCCTAACTGTTCGTAACAACAGCTATGGCTTTTCTCCCATTCTATTTTTCAAAAAATCCTGGATAAATTAATTTCAGCACATAAATTTTTTAAATGAAATACCAAGCCACATAAATATATTTTTAGACATGGCATCAGTCATTTAGAGCTTGCAACAGAGACTGAAAACATGAAACTGGACACTCTATTTCCCATGGGTATGTAGAATTTATTTACACCCCAAATCACAACGTAAATATAAAGGAAACTCTTAGAAACGGGAAACTGGGTTTTCTTTTTTAATTCAAAGAGATTTTTTAGAAGAAAAAACAAATTACAGCAAAATGACAAACGACTCATCTGTCAGCCTCCCTTCAAAAAAGAAACTTTTATGAAAGGCAATTTTTTTTTTTTCAGTTAGCTTCTACAGATCCTCCAGAATGCAGATCCTCTGTATTTTCGAAGAAGAACAATGATTGTTCCTGAACCAATTTCTTCTTATACAAATCTTAGGGCTTATTTTTTTTGATTTTCAAATTTGAACACAATTTAAATATTACCTATGAGTATACACACAAAGATTTCCATTTTGTAAAAGAGAAATTGAGTTTCCTAATACCCAAGGAAATAAATATTTCCTAATAAAAATATAAATCTTTTTATTTCAGTTATAATTGTGAAACCACCTCTATGATGGGCTTAAAATGTTGAAGGGTACTCTTCTCAGGAAATTGACAAAGGAAAATGGCTTTTGTAAACCACGTTGATTTTAAACCTTCACTTGTTATGAAAGACAAGGATATGTCCCTAACAATCAGAAAAAGGGCAGCTTGCAAATAATCTAATTATGTTACTTTCAAAGTTGTACCTATCAAAAGCTTTAACTTTCTTGTACAGTTATTGCTAAAAATCGGTTTAACTCCGAATGGCTTACAACTTTTAATCGGATGGAATAAACTATTTTGATGGTTTATAATAACAATAAAAATGGATGCGGTTATATCTGCCTTTGGTATTGTTGCCATAAAAATCAGATTCTGGCAGTCTAGCTCCACAGAAAACTGTCTCTTGTTACTACTGTTACTTATTTCTTGGGATAATGTTATTTAAAACACACACACACACAAATGCCTTTCAGTGCAGTTTCCTAAAACACACATGTATCAAATATTTTGTTTTAGGATTCTCTCCCCTCCCCCTTTCCTTGTTGCCACAAGGAAACATTATAATAGAAGAAAAAGAAAAAGCAGCAGCAGCAGCAGCAGCAGCAGCAACAGCAGCAACATTTCTGCTTAAAACTAAGGTACAATCCTTGTCCTGAGGGAGTTTTAAAAATAAAAACAAAAACAACTCAACAAACAAACAAAAAACATCATCGACTTTCAATACTGCCAGTCACCTCCGTGTAAATGAAACTTCAGAAGCTGCTCAAGGGGAGCGGGCGGTTGTTAAAGGCTCCTAAGGCTCCCACCTAAGTCCCAAAGGATCCCGCCCAGAAACTGACAACTGCAGGAGGCTGCAAAAGGCGGCCGCGCAGAACTACAACAAAATGCCATATTCGAGAAGATATGTTTCCCTACATCAATTACGTTGATCCCAGGGTGCCAAGCCAAAAGGGGTAAGGGAGAAAGAAAACTGTTAAGCATGAGCTCTTAATGTGAAACCTAACCTGTTGGTTCTGTTGGGTATCGGATTTTGGAAGTGTCTGTAATGACAGCCAGGAAAGCGAATTAATGGCCAACGGCCCACTGGGTTTGAACACCAGACTCCTGTTACCTCCTCACAGATCAAGTACACAACACGCACACGCACACGAAGATGCTCCACGTGGAACTGCTCGGAAACCAAAACACACGCCCCAGTCGCTCTTCTGCACCTCAGCGGAGAAAGCCCGGGGACCTGCACCTTCCTGCCCTGCCCTCAGGTTAGGATTCCTGAACGACCCGCGGCTCCCCGGTGCAGGGGAGAGAGGCGCGGGGAGCGAGTGACAAGAGACTGTCTCCAAACACTACCCTCCTGCGCGCGCGCACACACACACACACACACACACACTTGCCCAGAGCACAAACCCCACTAGCCCTCCAGGAGCAGGGGAGGCGGTGGGGCGGGAGACGCTGCCACCCTAACCAGGGGCTGCTCTCCGGATTCGCTGCAGCCCTGCCCTGGCGCTCGGTGCGCTCGTTTCCTTAGAGCTCCCAGACTGTTCAAACAATCCTTACAAAGAAAGAAACATCTTTAACGCGTTACTAAACTAAGCCAAAGTTCTGGCGGCGTGTGGCGCAAAACCAGACAGGCAGCGCGCGCGGTCTCCTTCCGACTCCCGCGTCACCGCGCGAAAACAGCCCTTTCCAGCGCCACGGCCACCGCAGACCCAGAGAGCGTGAAACCCAGAGAAGACCTGCTGCCCGCAGCCAGCTCCCTCCGCTCCGAGAAGCTATAATCCCTCCATGGCACCGCGTCCCGAGCCAATGAACAAGACTCCTCTGACAAGGCGCCTCTAATTTCAGGGACCCTGGCAAGCCGCAGGAAGCATTCGGTCCACGCCGCATAAAAACTATTAACGTGGGATGGCCGCGGTTTAAAAGGCCGGCTGCTGCCTCGAGGCCAGGCACATGCAGGGAGCGGTCGCACGCAGCCCGCACTGGGCAACCGCCGGGAGCCTGGGCCCTCCGCCGGACCGGGTCAGCATCCCAGCGTCAGGCTTGTCTAGGTGTGTGTGTCGGGGGGCGGGCATCGAAATCACAAAGCGCACGGGACGAAGGTAGGGGAGACCCCGGCCCGCGACGCTGCGAGCCGGGGGCGGGCACCGGCAGGCAGCGGCGCTCCCCCATCCCGTCGCGGCCCTGCAGCAGCCCCGCAGCCTGGGAGAGGACCGCCGGGGCGCGGGGTGCCCGCCCGGGCAGGGAGAACCGCTGCAGCCTCGGCGGCCCGGGCCCCGGGCGGGCGGGCTTCCCTCCGTCCGCCTCCCGGCGCCCGCGAGGCATCGGCGCCCACGGCCCGTCCGCTCCCGGAGCTCCGCGCCCCCGGAGGAGCCGCGCGCGCTTCCCGGGAGCCAGTTCGCAGGATCCCCGCCAGCCGGGCCCCGCGGGACGGGGACCAGGGGCACTCACCTCCCGCAGCCCGGACCGCCTCGGATCTGAAGTTCGAGTGTCTGTCCCAGCCGCAGCCCCGTGCGTCTGGACTTAGCTATTCACTCGCGTTCCTTCCAGCGTCGGAGTTTCCCCTTCGCGTTGTGTCTCTGCTGCAAACAGGACATCCCCTTCGGCCACCCCCCGGCAAACAGCGTACACCAGTGGGGGAGAAACGGGGCGGGGGGAGAAGCCGGCTCCGAGGGGGAGGAGGAAAGGAGGCGAGCCGAAACTCCGGACTAAGAGGTGGGGGGGGGAGTGGAAGAATAGAAAAGGAGAGCGCGCGCGCGGCCACTGCTGTCGCCTCTGCCCCGCTTTCCCCGCGGCTCCTGCCGCCTCTGGACGGGAGCGACGGCTTCGCGTGGACCGGCTCGAAGTGCTGCGCGGAAGCCGGGAGCCGCGGAGCGTGCGCCGCGCGGCGGGCAGCCTCGCACTGGCGCGCGGGGTGGGGGGCGGGGGACGCCTCCGCCGGCGCCCGCGGCCACTGGAGGTCGCCGGGGGGCCCCGCGGCGGGCGGCGGCGCGCGGGGACCGACTCCTTTTCAGTCGACTTCGCCGCCTGCCTGCTGTCATCGTCCGCGGTCCCGCGCGGGGGCCGCTCGGGACCCTCGGCGTCCCCGGTGGCGCCGCAGCAGTCTCCGCGCCCTCCGCGCCGCCCCCGCCCCGCCCCGCCCCCACGGGCCCGGCGCCTGCCCCCGCCGCCCGCGACGAGGGGAGGGACCCGCGACCGCGCTCGGGTCCCGGGACGGGGAAGCCTCCGTCCGTCCCCACCTGCTCCTGCGGGGCCGCCCGAAGTCGCCTCCCACTCCGCCGCTGCCCGGCTCCGGGGTGTAGGCGACTTCGGGCCCCCGCCGGATTCCTTTCCACTTACCCCAAGGGACAAGGCAGAAGGGACTTCGCCTGCTTGCAACGACGTCAAAGAAAAACCAACCCACGCCAGTCGGAAGGGACGAAATACCCTTTCGCGTGAAGATGTACGCTGGGAGCGAGTCGGCAGTCTGGGGGTAGGCTTTGCTGGGAAGGGCCTGGGCCCCTTCCAGCGCTGGGCACAGGTATAGGCATTCCTCCCAGACGTCCAAAGGTCAGGCAGCGTCAGAGCTTCCCCAGGCACATTGCTGAAGTGACATTTCATGCCCAAGCCTTCGGCACATGCATTATGCACCCACATAGGATTTAATATTCTGCACGAACCCACCTACGCGTATATCACAACCAGAGGCTGCGGCACGGTAGTCAATAAACAACACATAGATTTTGCATCCATTTAATTGCCTCTCCCTGAAACCTCTTGTCTATTTTAGGAGCATCTTCTTGAACTGTCACATAGATTATGATAAGTGTTTTAATGTACCGAAAATTTATCGTCAGTCATTATACCGGTCCCTTTTGGTAGGTGTAAGTTCATTTAATTTTCACGACTTTAAGGGGGTTATTGTATGATGGTTATATAAGAGATAAGGAGACCAGGCCCAAAGAAACCTAAGTAACTTGACGACCCAGTGGACTCTAACCACAAAGCCTGTAATTTAACAAGCACCTCCCCCACATTGCCTTAAATGTGGCAGAAGAAATTACAAGGTAACTAGTAAAATTTACTCCTATTCAAAGAAAATTGAGCTTTAATGTTTTGTCAACTTAAATACTTTTCTGTAAAAAGTCAGAAAAATATTTCCCTCTTTATTTCATCTTGGTCTTTTGCAACCGACACGAAAACTGTCAGGTTCAAAAGCAAAAACCAGTACTGAATTCTTGTAGGTACAATTTATTTTTTAATTAGTGGGGGATTACCCACAATTATGAACAGGCAATGGAAAAGGTGAGGTTGTAAGTTTAAACTGATAAAGGCACTCACTGATGCTCTCACTTCTCACTGGGTGTGGATCTTGCTTGTAGATTTATTTTGAAGGCTTAGACTTGCCAGGCACCATGTTCCCTTTTCTGCTTTTCAAGGTGAAAAGCGTTCTGGTGGTGGATTTGGTGCAGAAAGGATTTGGAGTGTGAGCTGAAGCCTGAAGAGGATGTCAGTTAATATACACATAAGACAGAAATATCAATAGGAAGAGTTAATTAACTTTGCAGATCTTATTTTCCCTCATTTTACGGGTGGTAAAATTAAGGACTTCGAATTTTTAGCAGCTTCCTGATAAATGGCAGACCTAAAATTCCAACCAGCCTCTGTGTAATGCTAAAGACCACTATTAGCCATTGTGATGCTATTATTAATGGAGTAGTCAGAAAAATGGTAAATATTTTTAGTACAGTGTGTGTTTCAGTGACTACACCAAATATGCAAAAAGTAAGTGCGATGCTGAATTTAATACTCTCCCCATAAGACCACAATTTTTGAACTTCATTTTGTTATAAAATATTATATTAGTTTGACCTCTAAAGGTGGGGAGATGCACAATTTGGATACAATATAATTTCATACTTTAGCATACTGTTCATATAATTATTTTTAGCATGTCTTTTTACTCCCTTCTAAAATCAGATTTTCAGCAACACTGACCTTGCTTTCAATTTACTTTGCTCCCCATGTGATATTTTATACATCTTTAGAAGAATGTATTCATAGAAGTTATTTTTAAAAACCTATAATTGCATCACAATAATAGTATTCAACTTCTTATTACTATCTTTGAGTCCCTCTAGTCTTAAATGTACATATATTACATGGACACTAAGGAGTGATATAAAATGGCGTATTTCAGTCCAAGTTTGAAATAAAAAATTGAGCATAGGAAACAATTATGAGGTTGTATAGGTAAAATGTATTGCCCATTTAAGCATTATTTCCAGCATTTCTACTGAATATCACGTTTATAATTATTACTAGATCATCTGTAATATTTTAACTTAATATTTTTCTTTAAACTATTTGTATCTGACAAAGGAAACTTTACATCATCATCACAAATGGAAAATCAATATAATTTACCATAAATGGAAAATGACCTTGCAAATAAATCTGTATTATATAAATAAAAATTATTTATTCTATACTACCTAAAATTATTTCACACATCAGTTTGAGAAACACTGGTTTAAAGAAATACATTCCTTATGTCCCTCAGGTTCTCCAAAACATATTTTCAAGCCTTTCCTTTCCGTTACCATAGAGAAGTGTTGAATCCAAGATGCTTTGAGGGGTTACCTTTAAAATTCTGTTTTAATTCAATTATTGATTTCCTTGCCTGAGATATATTGGAAGAGTCTGAAGTTGAGGTGTCTTTTTAAAATTAATTTATTTTTTTATTGTTTTTCTTAGTATCTTGTGGCAAAATTCAAACAACTCATAAGCACGCAATTAAAAACCAAATTACTCTCTAAAGAGACTCTATATCAGTTACCCATTACCCTCTCCTTCCCTCTGCTCCCTCAACACTCACACTTCATCTTAGGCCTTAACCTCTGAAAAAGCAACATTCCAACTGTTAACCTCCTGAGGTGGCAGCATCTATTGGCCCAGACCGGTACTGCAACAAAGTTCTACAAGGCAGTGAAGAGGAAAGGAAAAAAGTAGAACAATGAGAGGGGGTCAAAGGGCCTGAAAAGACGGGTGGGAAGATTCTGAAATCTGCTGGAAAATTCTGGAAGCGATTCAGAAACACTGGCAGATCCTACATGACATGAATCAGGCCCTCAGAATATCCATAAATGTCCGACTTAATCTGAGAAAAAGACATTTGTTTGGAAGCAAAAAAGAATGCGGCTTTATAGTGAAAATCAGTGGAAATCTAAGATTCCCTTATTAGCAATTCATTTAGCCAACCCCTCCAGGATGGGATGCTTCTGCAGTTGTCATCTACTATTTGTTTATTTTTCAAGTGTGCAAAGTGCTGTTTGGCACTGGGTTTTATAGAAGACAAAGCCCTCTAGGAGCTCATAATCCAAAACATAATTTTTATTTTAATTTCATTTCAAAGCAACCTTAAGGGAAAACCATTCCATCACTTCAGTCAGAACAAACTTTATGCTAAAAAATTTTAAGAAGACACTACAGTCACCAACAAATGAAAACAGAAGACTGGATGCTTATAGAAATAATCCCAAAATAGATCTTTTGAGTTACTCTGTTGGTATACCTTTGAACTCCAGCTGGAAGTAGACACAATGCTTAAACAACAAAGTCATTCAATTGTTTCTTAGTAAACTCTAAGCAAACCATTTAAGCTTTGAGAGAACGACCTTTCAGAGGGCAGCATCAGTATGAACTAGGTTTAACACCGTTTTGCTCAAGGACTCTACCAAAGACAGATTATGGGAACAAATGAGAATAAGACACAATTGCCTGGGAATCTAAAGCTCTATGCTGCTGGTTTACTAAAATCTGTAAATAAACACATATTCTGAGTAATTTTATACAAACAGATCAAGCTTAAAAAGGTTTCTACTGGCTTGTGAAAGTGAAGAAATTGGATCTGCAGGGGACCTGTTGGATCATTCTCTTCTGTAGGGCTTTCTACTCAACTTCCTCATTCTTGGCCAAGTCGCTAAAGAAAGGGAAATAAATGCACACTCTGGGAGACAGCCTCATTATATTTACTTTTAAATTTTCTCTTGAAATTTTTTTCTCAGGTTAAATCCTTTTATCATATTATGCAATTCTGCTCTATCTTTCACGTTTACACCCAACCTTCAGATGTTTATAAACAGATATCACGCCCACTTTTAGTCCTCTGGGAGCCACATTAAACAAGTGTAAGGCCTTTTAATCTTGTTTCAGCAAAATCTCTCCAAGCCCTTAATCATTCTTATTGCTTGTCTCTGAACTATTTCCAGTTTCCTAGATGTTCATTTTTTGTTAAGACGTATCCCACATTGAACACATTGTTCCAGGTGTGGTCTTACAAGCATACTAGAACAAAAAAAATTTTTTTTTTTCTATGGCCTTATGTTTTGGCTTCATTGCAAATTCCCACCAACTCATGCTACTTTCATATTCTAACAAACTTATATGTAACTTTTTTCTCTATTTTCAATTCAGAGTTCCTTTTGGCATACTGTAACAATCTAGATTTCTCAAGTACTTCAAATGCATAGATCTAAATGATAATAATAATCAATATATGAACAATATCACTTGATTGTCCTCTTAATTTCATTGGCTTATAACTACCTACATTTCAAATAAGGAAAGATCTAATTGATTTTTTATGCAACTCTTTATTACATATCCTCTTGATGTTCATCTACTTATAAAAAATGACCACTGATTATAATTCCAAAGTCCCCGAAAGTCTAACGATTATAATTCCAAAGTGCCCAAATTATGAAGGTCAAATAAATCAATTTGAAAATTTTAAGGTAATGTGTTTGGCATTGTCAACTCCATTACCTCCATTGTCCTACTCCTATTTCTTTTATAAAATCTCAAAGTTAGAAAAACTACTAAATTGCAACTACTCATTTAGTCTGAATATTTGTTAATGGAAATACTTTAATACAACTGAAAATTGTCTGTTCTTTTCACTATGCCCTAGAGCACATTTAGAAACCATATCTTTAAACAATATTTTTTGATATTAGCTTTATATTCTCACCCCTGCCCCCAACACACATTAAAAATGACTTTCCCGTTCACCTGATTCTTTTATTCTGCTACCAACCATCTCAAAATAAGCGGTCAGCCCTCAGTGCATCTATTTCTCCACCTTGTTAAGTTCTAAAAATCTGACTTCATTCTCTTTTCTTTACAGAGACTGTTCTCTTAAAATCATCAGTGGTCTTCTAATGGTCATTTCTTCTTCATCACTCTTGACTTCCGGGAAGCATTTGGTATTGACAGCCTTCTCCTAACTTACAATAGCCTTGTCCTCTTTTGTCTTCCATGATTCTGTGTTTATCCCCTGATTATACTTCTGTAGTCCCTATGGAGTTTCCTTTTTTTCTCTTAATTCTGCTAAAAAAAAAAAAAATAGTAAGTTTTTTCTATTTCCTCTCTTCTTTTCAATTTCATTCAGTTCTATAATCCCTTCTTTTCATGTAAGTAGGCAACTTTAGAACATAAATCTTCTTCCTAAAGATCTGGGCATCTCAAGCTGAACATACTCAAAGTTGAATGCATGGTTCATCCACTGACTCCTCTTCTTGATTTAATTTTGTTAATGGCACCACCTTCATAGAGGCCCAACACTTTGAATTCGTCCTCACTCTTTCTTAAACTTTGAATTCGTCCTCACCCTTTCTTACACTTTGAATTCATCCTCTCTCTTTCTTACCTTCCGTATACAAAGAGTCAGCAAGATAAGGTTTTGTTTGTTTGTTTGTTTGTTTTTATTAGCAGTGTCTCCTTATCTTTCCTTCCATTTCTTTTTCACTGCTGCCTCCCCAGGCCAGATTCTACATAACTGCCATCCTCCTCCTCTACACTCTCTTCCATTAATACACCACACAGATAAGAGTTTGTCTTTCTGAAATATAAGGATGAGCCCACATTCCTTTGTTTCAAGATGAAGTGAACCAGTGCAAGTGAAAGAACTTTGTGGTCTATAAAGTACTATACAGTCACGTGAGACAAAGCCCTGGGGAGGTCTTCATGCTGTTGCTCCTCATTTCTGCCTCTTTTGAACAGTTGAGTGCTTAAAATGGCATAGCACTTTTCTCTTGAACCTTCAAATAAGAGGCAATCTAAATAATAACGATGGATCTTTTGCCCCCATTGAGCCTATGAAGCTATTTTAAAAGAAAGCAACCCATAAACGTTTGTAATTTTCCCCCATATTGGCGCATTGCCAAAACATTATTCCTGACAGCCAGGACTGAAGCCACCTAGGACGTCAGTCCTGAGGGAATCCAGAGCCTGGTGGCATGGCCTGGTTTTCACCCTGGGTTTCAGGATATCAAGTTCCTAAGCCCCTCTGCTTTCACTGTCAGATCCTTTCCCCAGTCTTCCCTGCAAACCTGTTCTTTGATGAATGGCCCCCACTGACAAGCTTCTCATTGGAACTTTCTTCTCCTTGGCTTCTGTGGCTCAACTCTAGCCTTGGTCATCTCCAGCCCTCTAACTCCTCCCTTATCCTTGCCTTGAATCCATTCTGGCCACTTAACTGTTGCTGTCCCTTAGCATCTGCTCTTAGCATTCAAGCGTGCTTACCCCATGTAAGGAGGTACAGAGATGAACCAGACACAGTTGCTGTCCTCCAGAAAATTCTAGTCTAGAGCAGAAACTAGGGCATTTAAAAATAGTTATTACAAGAGAGAGAAAGTGTCAAGCCTCTTAAGAGAAACATCGACAAGCATACTACTTTAGTTCAGAACAGAGAGAGTTTGCTTTCATCTGAGGGAATAAAGGAGGTACCATTCAGACCTGGCCTTTAGATCATGAAGAGTGTCTATGCCTAGGAATGTGCATAATTCAATACAAGAAAAACAGAAGCCATTGTCTCTTCATTCCAGCCTTTTCCAGAACAAGATACTCCTCTCCCCGTGTTCCCTTACCTGTTAATGGCACAAATAACCTCCCAGCCACCTGGAGGTACAAATGAGTCCTTTCATTCCTTAGCCCTGGTCATCCAATTAGTTGCTGAATCCTAGAGGTCTCACTCATGTGATAAGCTTTGCTTTATCCCTTCCTTCGTATTTTTTAATGCTAACTTAATCTCTGCTTCGTTTACTTTCACAGAGACTATTTAAATAGCCATACAATTGATTTTCCCATTTCTAATGCCTTTGCCCACTTCTATCAGATTACTCATTTTACAACACAGTTCTGTTCATGCCACTACTTTATTTTTTTGGCAGAGCAGCTGGGGTGGAGGGGCACTGGGGGGTGGGGGAAGCAGATAAACCTTTGTCCTCACATTCCAGAGCTTCCACTCTCTCGTCCCATCCTCTTTCCAGAACTATTTGCTTTGCTCTCAGCCACCCCACCACAGATGATCTTTGCTCTTTTATGAACTCCTCCATGGTTACGTGTTAGATGGGGATAACAGTCTACTTAGTTTATTCACCTTTGGGTCCTTCGGAGTGCTTAATGTAGAATCTTACACTCAGGAGGCAAGACAGAAAAACGGGCTGAATAAATCAATGATAGTTCTTTAATAAATATACTACATACATACTGTCTAAGCCTTTTTGTATTACCTAGGTCTCAATGAAATATGCCTTTGTATTAATTGGCATGGCTATAATTTAAAAAAGAAAAAGAAAAAGAGAGAGAGAGAAGAGGGGGGAGAAAAAAGAAAGCCTAAAAGTGACAATAGGCTATAGAAGGAGTTATGGCATCTAATTCATAGACTTTTGTTGAGAATTCATTTATGACATCACACGCTGGTGTGTGTGTGTGTGTGTGTGTGTGTGTGTGTGTAGTGTGTGTGTGAAGATAAAGAAGTTTTGGTATCATCAGAATTAGAGACTGTTTACATCTTGAAGGCACTGAGAATTGTGTAACTAATCAAGTTTCTCTTTTTGATTTCCTGCTAAAAAGTCTAAAGCCACATTTGGGCTTCATCTCCAGCAAGGTATGAATAGGTTGCTATGGAATGTGCTTTTGTTCCAGTCTTGTGTCTTATACCACTTACGGCCCCATCTTATCTTTCTTCTTTCTTACCCACTTTTATTTTTTAATCATATTTTTATCCATATAAGCCTCCTATACATAAATAGCTATTAAAAGTGTCCATACTATTTTGAATGATCATGTAACTTAAAATAGGGCAAAAGGATCTCCAGGGCCAGAATCTTAGGAATCTTGCATTTAAAAAAAAATATTCATTTTTATGAATTCCTTCCACTGTTTCTCTAACTTGCCCACTCTACCCTTGTCAGCAACCCACCTGAAAGTTCCAGGTAATAGATTTCATTTCTTTTTTCAGTAACAGTAAGATAATACTTGTCATAGAATAACTGCTTTTATAAACCTATAGGTAAGTTTGGTCATAGTGTAGCCCAATCTTCTTATTCTCTAGCTATGAAGCTCTGGTTGAAGAGAGGTTAAGTGATTTGTTTGCTCATTAAATGTGGGGAAATGGAAATGGAACAGAGGTTTCTCAATTCTTCCCACACTGATTAAAGTTACTGAGCATAACATGTGTGTATTACTGTGCCTGTGGATGACACATTTTGAACAGGAACACTAAATATAATATTAGTTTTATAAAATATACAACTAATGGAGAAGTAACATAATTGACAAGGTTCGCTTTTTTTTTTTATGACTCCCGTATCCCCAGTTTCTTTCCAACTCTTTTTTTCAGATCAATTCTTTGTAGCACCCTTTATTTTCTGTATAAAATTGGAAACTCATAGAACAATTTTTGGTATAAGTTTCCCATAGTATATAATTCAAAATATTACTACAAAGATGGAATGATTAGATCCATTTATTATGGTATCAAATTTCAGGAATCAAGAGACTGTGACCTACCCTTTTTATTAATAAGAAGCTGGATATTAATTGAGCAGCAAATTGCAACTGACAAATAAGAACAAACCAGAAGTGTTATGTGTGTGCATAAAATACTGTTTTTTAATTTAAAATTCATATTATTTTTGAGGTAAAGCATGACTTGAATTTACAGTTTTATTTTTAGTATCAAAACAAAACTCAAAGATGTTTATGTTTGATAATGTGACTGCTTTATCAATATTATATAAATATTCAAATTTATTTCTTCTATTACTGAATTATAGTTTATAATTAAATTATATTTTGTAATATATTTTAATTATGATTAGATAACATTTCTTATCAATATATTTATATTAAGTAGCAAAACAATGCTAAATACATTTTGAACACATTGCTGTGATACTTAACATAAAAGGCTATCGAACTGAAAACAAAGTATGGTACATATACAACACACAAGGACTGGTAATCTTTTTTTTTTTTTAACTGGAGTTCAATTTGCCAACACATAGCATAACACCCAGTGAAGGACTGGTGGTAATCTTGACTGAGGACACAGTTGTGCATGGCTTTAGGAACCCATTGTCAACAACTGAAAATATTTAATTTGTAGTTTTATCATCATAGCATTTAAAAATATTTTCATTAGGTGTTTTTCCATCAAACTTCATAACCTATACCATATAACCTTTAATCAGTTTTTATGCTATTATTTTAATTCTTGCTTAGAATAATGTCAAACTTCAAGCTAACTTGGGGAGCCTCAATATCTTATGCTTGTGTCAATCCTCAAATGAATGTAAAATTAAAAGTAGTTTTCTATTTCCAAATAGCAAACATCACAGCTCATCAAGACTTACATTCATTTCACAAATTAAACCCACAACGTATTGTTTATACATTTAGTTCAATATGCAAACAATGCCTCATTGAGGGTTGTATTTCAAAACAAGTAAAAACTTGATTTAGCTCCTTTTTCCTGTCATTGTAACTTTAAAGTGTGCTTATAAGAAATAGCTTCTCATGGCCATCGGTGGTCTGTATACTATAGGTAACTAGCTAGATTAACTCCTAGTTTAGCTTTACTGCTTGTTATGAAGTCTACAAACTGTACCTTAGTGCCCTTCATGATCAAACATAAAAGAAAATGTTTTGTTTCTTCAATTTTGCAATCTGTATTTCATTTAGATCCCTCAAATCATTAAACAGCAAATCTATTATTTTAATGTCCTTAGCATTTCTGTTAAAGTAGTGATGATGAATAATTTTTCATATTGAAACTCATAAAGGATTACTCAGCTCAGTACCTATGGAACTATACTTTCAAATATGGTACACCAGTTTAAAAGTGAATGTTTGTGGCTCTTTTCTTGATTTTAAAATTTATGTAACAACCTAGGATGTGGAATAGCTTACCAAATAAGCCATTTTGCCTATTAAGATGACCCCAAAACCTCAGTTATTAATACTCATTATTTATATGAGTTAGTTCACACTTTAATAAAAAAGATTGTTGCAATCTTGCAAAGATTGTTCTCTTTTTAAAATATTCTTAAATGCTTCTTCATAACTGCATGACTTGATGAAGTTCTATGAAGAGGCCTCAAGAATTTTCTTGTGAACAAACTGAAGAGTCCAATCATCTTATAAAACAAGGACAAGAACACCAAGCTCAACCAGAATTGCCTTTTGTTTAGACTTTCCCAAAAATTTCATCAGATTTTTCATGGAGTATAGTCACCAAAACTGCAATCCTATTCCCGATGCTGATGAATCATAATTCTGGGCAAAGATAGAACAACCATTTCTCTTATGTTTCTAATATATTTCTAAGCAACATCAATAGTGTAACAAAATACTTTGTGATATCTCACCAGCATTTGGGCCTATTTCTTCATAAATAATCTAATTATAACAGTTATCCCTCTGGGACTGTGACCTACAATTTAGAAGTCATCATCTCAAAGTAGTGATAGTGGTACTTTTTGCTAAGTCAATTGCCTTGCAATTCACATCCTGAAATTCATATCCATAAATCTCTTCCTGCACAATGGCCTTAAAATATCCTTCTGAATGTTTACTTGACATTTTACAAATGGGAATGGATTAATACCATCAAAAAAATGAGATATTTAACTGAAAATTTCTCCCTCTAGTTCATCTTCAAAAATATTATATCTATTCTCTGTTAGTACCCTGTTTGATACTAAACTTCAAAGTGCCATTTATCCTATTCTGTTTTCTAGCTGAAAATCAGTTTTTCTCTATGTCAAAATAAAACCTATTATTTACAATGAAATCTTTGATATAGAAATAATTTAGTTCCCAAAACAAAAGCAATAGCAAAAAAATGGTATGCTTCTTTCTCCAAAATTCCTAACAGTAATTTTATATGCTATTTATGTTGTTTTTTTAAAGATTTTATTTATTCATGAGACACACACACACACACACAGAGAGAGAGAGAGAGAGAGAGAGAGAGAGGCAGAGACACAGGGAGAGGGAGAAGCAGGCTCCATGCAGGGAGCCCAACGTGGGACTCGATCCCGGGTCTCCAGGATCACACCCTGTGCTGAAGGTGGAGCTAAACCGCTGAGCCACCCGGGCTGCCCTATTTTTGCTTATGTAACAGGAAATTAAGATTCATCAGTTCGCTACAGATTAGGGTGTCCCTTCGCATCTGCCTTCGGGATCCTGGAGTGATCCCGGGGTCCTGGGATGGAGTTCCGCCTCGGGTTCCCTGTGAGGACCCTAATTCTCCCTCTGCCAGTGTCTCTGCCTCTGTGTGTGTGTGTGTGTGTGTCTCATGAATAAATAAATAAAATATCTTTTAAAAAATTTTAAAATTCCTTTAAATCTTTCTAATCAATTTGATGTGGTCCTGGTAACTTATTCTTAAGGGTGAACACCAGGTGAAGAAAGAGGATAAGAGGCTGCCTAACTGGTAGGAAGTAGAGGGGAAAGAAGTAGGGTTGGATAAAAGAATTACATGTTGATTCAAGTTGTAGTCATAGGTAAAGGTGTCCACTTCCCGCTCTCAGCAAGAGTTCCTTTGACATCATCCATAACTCATAGTCTCAGCATCATTTTAGGACATGGAAAATAGTAATGTTTGTTGCATAAATAAATTAATACAATCTTAAATTTAGAGCCTAATACTAATGATACTAATACTAATGATATTTTTTTTGGTTCCCCTGAAACCACCTTTCCTGAGATTTTAGGTAGTCATGGCTGCATGAGTTTTGAGACTTCTACATCACAGACCAAGATAATTGCTTTGTTATACCTCAATCTGAATGGGAACGTATCTAATTTCTCTCTCTCTCTCTCTCTCTTTCTCCCTCATTCTTTTTTTTTTTTTTTTAAGGATTTTATTTATTGATTGATGAGAGGCACAGAAAGAGAGGCAGGCTCCCTGCAGGAAGCCAGATATGGGACTCGATCTTGGTACTCGAGGATCACACCCTGAGCCAAAGGCAGACGCTCAACTGCTGAGCCACCCAGGTGCCCCTCTCCCTCTTTCTTACCCTCTCTGTAGCTCTTCTATTACTTAAAGGCAAGTTTTAAATTTAATATCCTTTAATCTCACATAAATAAATGAGAGAACAAGGGCAGGATGATTATAAAATACACAAAAAATAGTCAAAGCCTTAATGATACTTTCAGTTTTACATTAAAACATGCTATTTTGAATGTGTTGATTTGGCAAAGAATGGCCTTTTGGCTCTGAAAATTATTTTCCTGTAATGTTAAATGAGTGTCAAGAAATTAGTCCTCCCACCACACTTATAAGAAACAATCATAGTATGAGTTGGTTATGAGCCTCTTTGATAGGGTACTGCAAAGCCCTTCAGTCCTTAAAGAGTCCTGGCATTAGGTGACTTTAATTGTTGGTTTCAGATGTCAGTCTCCATCAGGAACACAGTCGGAGATTGATAGGTGTCACTTGGGAATAAGCATTTTGGATGACTTTGAAGTCAATTGGACTGAGCATGAAAATTTTATAGTTAGTGGCAGATTTCTATTTAAGATATATTTAAGTAAAGTATCACTTAAACCAATTACATTTAAAACTATCCAGAATAAGAAACCTCAAAGGAAAATTCTCCTCAGTGGCAAAGTGTTAATCAAATAAACCAAGAAAACATTTTCCCCAAACCCATAATTTCCATGCTTTGGGTTCTCATTTGGATGTAGCCCATTTTAACTCTTTCATTTCATTCCTGAGGATCCTCCATTTTGAAGTGGTTATTGTAAAAAGTCATAGAAATGGCAGCACACACAAGGCAAGGGCAAGTGGTGTAATGGTTAGGTAGAGCAGAGAGCACTTTGGGAATTCCATCTGTGCCTGGCTGTGACTAATCCCTGATGTGTTTATCAGACTTCCCTAAAAGATGCAAAACCAATGCCTCCTAGTTGGCAGAGTTGTCTTTTTTTATACAGAAAGAGGTTAGGAGGGACTCATTTAGTCTCCAACAGGTGCAAGAGGACCAGAGTATTTTCCCTCAATGATTAGAATGTTTCAATTTTGCTTCCTACTAGAAAGTTTACATAAATCAGGTTTTAATTGAACCATGATTTATAGCCCTTGAAATCAAATATTAATGCCCTTGAAATCAAAATGAAAGGTAACTTAATATTAAAGTCCACGGATTCAAACTAGTGAGCCAATAGGAATCATCAATATGTGCGAAACTAACTGTTGTATCCTGGCATTAGGCAATGAATCCATACTTTACAAAAAAGCAAAACAAAGAATAATTTTTAAAAAGATATGATATGCACTATACAAATTGGTGGACTTCAGTGTTTTATCCAAATATTTCCACCATGCTCTCCAGTTTTCCAACTTTTAAATCTTAATTTCAGTACAAATAACATCATACCAACACCAGACTAATCACTTCACACTTGATTTCCTCAATTTTCTGATTCTTGGCATCGCCTGTAACACCATTAGTCAGCTTCTTCTATACTTGAATCGCTGGTGAACCTGTTCTGAACACTTCGTGTATTATATTGTTACTGGCACACATAGCAAGCAGAATGACTCAAGGTGATGACTCTCATATAGAAATCTCTTCCATCCCAGGACACTTAGGTTTATCTCATCACCCAGTTATTGATCCAGCTGCAAACAAACAAATTTGTGATTCTTTCTAGAACTAGAAATAACAATTATTAAATACATATATGAAAACTCTGTAAGAGTCGAAGCTATCATAAACACACAGTCACAGAGTCAGAGAATGAAGTATATTTTAAGGTGTATATCTATAATTGGGATATGCAGCTCTTCCTATCAATGGGTGATCAAACTTTATAGCTTCAGCATCATGCTGTGTTTTATGCCTTAGTTTTGCCTTTGAATACATAGACCAGAAAGCATAGTGGAAGAAACAATACATAGGAATCCAGAGTCTTGGGTACCAGGTCTACTTTTGCCACCACTTGTTGACATTTAACCTCTCTGTTCAGTTTTCTAATTTGCAGAAAAGGGGGATGCAGCTCTGTGGTTATTTCTAAAGACCAGCTCCTGTTTTTGCATTGATTTTACTGCTCCCCCTGCCTTGTTTGCCAGCCAATGAATAAGCATTTAATTGTTGCCTAATATGTACTTAGGTTGGATGAATTTCTTAGTGACTAAATAAATCTGTTTCCCAACTGAGGCCAGGTCTATAAATGGTAAGTAAATTAAACCAATAGCATAAGGACTACTCTACTCGTATTTCTGCAGATTTTCTGTGAAGAGTAACTGAGGGTCAGGGAGCAACTGCGTACATGGTCCTGGCTGCTAATTTAGCATCAGAGGACCTGTGCTAATCTAGGATAATTACTTTTCAGGTCCAGCTTATCATGGGTGTGTGAATATGGCTGTTATTCAGATGGTGTCCTGTAACAACTTTCAAGTGATGGGAGGAGGGGAAGAAGTGAGTCATGTTAGTAGACATAATAACACGTAGTGAAAAAAGTACTGGGAAAAATCAATTAAACTCACATGAATATAACACATGAGTGGATGTGTTTAATTAGGATTGGGAATGCCCACAGGGCTATATAGTCATTGATAGTCTTGACTGACATGATCTATTAAGAACATTTGTTTTCTCCTAAAATGTCTCACTGACAGCTCTGTGAAGGATTCCTAACATTCCACTATTAAGAACTGGTTTCTTTGAGTTAAGCCAAGATTCACTTGTTCATGTGGACATATCTATGGATAGGTGGTTCCAAATGTTTTTAAGCTATCTTAGTGGGACTTTCTTTTTCTGGTGTGATGATAGCAAAGTGGGTCACACTTTAATTGTGTCACATAGTAAAGATGTTTTGATATGGGCTAGGGAGATACAGTGTTTGAATGGCTGGGGAAGCATATGTCTGGGAGAAGTGGCACAGTGAAGATAAATTGGAACCAGAATGGTTCAAGAGAGGAGCCTCAGACCCCAAGGGAAGAAAGTCAAACAAAAGGAGAATAACAAAAGACATGCTTAGTCAATTTCTTGCTCTATTTAGAGCCTGCTGCTGGTTTATGTTTACATCTTGGTTATTTTTGATAATATGATGCTTCTGATTCTTAGTACTTAAAACATTATCTTTACACTAATACCACTTGGAAACTTCTGTGAATCCAAGTTTTATTGTTAATTCTGTGCACTTATAAACTAGAATAACCACAAGTAAATTGATTGAGTTCTCCAAGTCTAAAGTAGAGATAAAAAGTTACTTTTCCTAGTCTCTGCTTCCAGAAAGTTCAATGGCTAAAGAGCAGGTAGGGAAAGAAGAATCACTACCAAAATACTAGTAAGGTTAAAAATACAGAGGAATATACTTTAAAGAAATATGTAGTAATCTTTATGTAGTAAAGTATGTATTAGCATTAACCAACTTTTTTTTTTGCACTTTCCAGATGTTTTATGTGGATAATTTCCTTTAATCCTGACAACTCTGTACGATAGCTACAATTTTTAGTCCATTTTACAGATGAGAAAATAAAGGCTTAGAGAGGTCAAGTCACTTAGTCAAGCTCACTCTGCAAAGCAAGGAGCATGGTATTGCTTCAAATTGACATTAATGAGACTGGCAATGGATCTTCAAACAACTCTGGCAGATAGCTCACTATAGTCGAGGGTGTTGGTTAGCACATATCATTGGTGAAAAGAAAACAAACAGACCAAAATGAAAATAAAAGATAGTTACTCACTGTGGCATTTATGGAATCGTATAAAAACATTCAGGCTGAACTGCAATTGTCAGTCAGTAACCAGCATTTGTGTGTAACTTTCCAAACAGACTGATGGGTTATACAAATTGAATTAAGATGTCACTGCCAAACCTAGGAACTTATAGTAGACCTGTGGCTAAGTAAGAAATTTCATAGAAAATGGAAAATCCAGCTGACAGCATTAGTAATTCAGCATTATTGTTATTCTTTGCATTGTTGCTTGCATTCTCTTAGGAGGAACACTGATGGGAAAATTCTTTGGGCTGGTTCAAATACTGTGGGCTAGTTAATTCTGGGTGTCTTTCAGTGATGCTGTCCTTCTGGTTACTATGACCACATGTGTGGGATAACACTACCACAGTGGCATCCATGGCCAAGAGATACACAGCTAAGACTAGGATGTTTATTCCTTTCCACTCTCACTTGTTCTCATTTTCTGCATTTTTTTCCCCATTGGGGTTTTGATATTTGATGTCAACTCATCAGAATATTGACTTCAAACTGGGTTTTTCCCAGACCCTACTTAAGATGAAAAATAAAATAAATGTGTAAATCGGATGGTAAATGTCATCCATTTTCTAAGGTAGGATATTGTTTCAAGTGGTTATGTGGCTAAAGACAAGACTTGTATTCCTGTGTTACCTTTTAGAAAGTTACGCTCAAGGGTTGAGACAAATAGAAACAATGCTATGTATAGGCATCTCGCCCAGGTTTTCTACACTTCACTTACATCCATGCTTCAATGATTAGAACTCCTTTCTCAAATATAATTTTTTTCTATAGATCAGCAGGAAATAGACAATCACAGAAAACCAACCAAAGTCTTTAATATGTGTTTTGCAAAGAATGGTATATAGAAAGACCAATAAATACTGAGAAGATGTACAATTCCATTGTCATAAACATAATACAAATTAAAATTATGGTGAGACATTATTATAGATACACAAGAACAACTAAAAGGAAAAAGCAATCAGTAACAAATATAGGGGAATATTTGGAAAAAACCCAAACTCTTAACACTCTGCTACAGGGAGCACTATCTTGGTTAACCATTTTGGAAAACTTTTTGTGAGTCTCTGCTAATGCTAAATATATATGGATTCTCTGACCCAGCAATTCCACTCCAGAAACACAAAGCTATGTTCACCAAAAAAACAAAGCAAAAACAATAAACAAAAAACATGAAGAATATTCATAGGGCTATTCATAATATCCAAACTGGAAACTACCCAAATGCTATGAACCATTGACAGTAGAATGAATAAATTGTGGCTTGTGGCGCCATCACATGATAGGACTATATATACAATGAAAATAATTCACAAACACATGCAACAATGTAGAGTAATTGCATAGGCATAATGTTGAGTGAATGAAGCCAGACACAAAAGAGTAAGTATGGTATGATTCAATTCAAGTGAAGTACAAAATGGACAATATTTTTACCAATATTTATTGGAAGTTAGAATAGTGCAGACTTAGGAATATAGTGCTTGGTAAAGGGGTTTTGGGCTGTTGGTAAGTTCTATTTTTTTTATTTGGATGCTGGTTCCATGTGTGTGCTCGCCTTCATTGAGTTGCACCCTTATGACTAGTGTACTTTTCTGCACTTATGTTATTTCTTCAGTAAAATAATTTTTCAAAAAGGATGAAGGAAGATCTCTTCTACAATACATTAATCTAAGTATGACATCAGTGAGGTTGATCAGATTAGTTAGCAATCTCCTTGAAAAGCAGACAGTGGATACATGACAGGATAAGACCTGTCAAGAAAGTTTTGGTATGGATGGGAAGATGGCAGAGAACCTGAAAGAGTTATGAGCACAGTATGCCCAGATGGAGAGCTAGCATAGGTACAGCTGCATGCTGTGGATACCTCAAAGGGCTGGATCAGGGCAGGCACAAGCAGGCAACAGAAGAGAGAAGGAGATTCTGGGATATAAAATGGAAAGCTGGAGGGTAGGATCTGAAAACCAACTTTGCTTATTTCACAATTTTCCCAGGGCTAGACCTAATCGAAAATAATGTTGATGTTATTCCAAGTGATGTAGAATTTAATTAAACTTGCCCTAATAATTTAGAACAGTATATCTTTCTCCCTGCAAACCTTGGTGGTCTTATACGGTCTTTCTTAGTTCTTCATTTACAATTCACTAGAAGGCTGAAAATGGGAGGAAGGAAGTGGGATTAAACCCAAATAGAACATTCATTCTATACAGATTTCAGATGGTGAAGGTTTCTCAATAAGACCATGTGATATTATATTTGAATTACAAAAGAGTTTCAATTAATAATGTTATTTCAAAGATAAATTTTATTTGGGGAAAATAATTTGCTGTGTTCATCCATTCACCTATCCCATAAATACCCAATGAATAACCATCATATACCATTATTTGATACTTCTCTTCAAACCTTTAAGAACATAAACTATAGAAACAGTCCCAAGCATAAATGCCTCAAAGAATTTGAAATTATAACCAAAGTATAAATCACAAAAATTTTAAGTAAAAGAGATGGCATGCACCCCAAATAGAATGTGTTCTTTAGAAATCCTGCTGATAAGTTAAAAAACATGGTAGAGAACTGAGAAATAAATAAAATAGTATAAAATGTCCTGCATTTTAAATTCTACTGAATGTTTCTAATACCAGTTTAAAATGTTGACTTTTCTTTGTATGTTTAACAGTATTACCATGCGAATATTGAGCTCTTATAATGGAATACTTACGGTGTTTATTTTTGTCTACATGTTGAAACAGCACTATTTCTATGGGGAGAACATGTAGTAGAGAAGCCACTTGTTTTCATCTCATTTTCTGGGACCTGTTACTCTCTTGGTTTGCAAGAGAGACAACAGTTCCCACAGTAGTTTTCAATCTTGGGGGATTCCTTTCTTTCTTTTGGTCAAAGATAGCAAAGATGGCCTCAAACCAAGGTCTACAAAGTCAACTGGAGGTATTCAACTTCTTTCCTTTCTGAATTATCTGTTCCTCTTGACAGTAAAAACTTTGCTTTTGTCTTTCAACAAAAATGTTGCTTAATCTCTATAGGGTTTTAATCCTGTACTCCTGTAATGCCTTTTCCTTCCTACAACTAATTTCCCCACTTTTAAAAGAAGACACATGGCTCCTCATAGTTTGAAATACAACACATATCCTTAAGTCAACAGGCTGTTTCGAATTTAGAAGTGAAGTCTGATCAACTGATGTGTGTTTGGGACTTCTTATTACTTAGGAGAGGGCTACTCCACCTTTCCTAGGCTAACCTGGCCCTGAGTCTTAGAAGCATTCTTCTGGAACACCCTTTCCCCCTATAAGTATCTGCAATTACAATTAGCAGATCTCTAGAACAGAATTCTAAGTAAGAGATGAAATTTTTCTTTGAAGATCATATACTTTTTGGTTCCAGTTTTCAAGGCATTCTTCCTTTTGAGGCTTATCATAATCTTCCTCTTAAGGTAATCCTCATCTTCTCCATCACAAATCACAGAGGGGCTTATAGATAAATAATTCCAGTGTTAATCAAATACTATAATTCTGCCTCATGACACTTTGTGTGATGTTACATGAACACCATAGGAGAATAATACTGTGTAACTCTAAATTTATGAAGAGAACTTGGTGTCATTTATATCTATATCCAATTCCTTCAGAAGATTACTTAACCTTCATGTTTTCTTTATCAGTAAAATCTAAAACAATTCTTCATTATGCTATTTGGACAGTACTTCAAATGATTGAAATATTAATGGGAAAATAATTGAAAATTAACATTTTCCAAGAATCTTCTGTTTCCCTGAACCTGAATAAGTTTTTTTTTAAAGAATCACTGCATTGATAAGGAGCTTAAAATTCTCCTAATTTACAGATGGACAAAACCATCTTTTGAGGCCATCTGCCACTTTCGAAGTCACCAAGGACTTGATCGGGTACTTAATAATCATTGTTCCCCCAAAGGAGGTGTTCCTCACATATTCTTGAATGAACAACAAGTCTAGATTTCTAAAATGGCACAACTGAACACAGAAATTGCAAATTGCTAAACATGCAGGTTAGCCTGGATCAGTGACAGTTCTAGTAAATTATAGCTTCTTCCTCTTATTATTCAAGAACAAAATGAAAGCGACCAAGAAATATATTAAAGACTGTACTTACTAAATTAAATCGAATGGAATACAACATGAAAGCAATTTATCATTCAAGAAATATCTGTGATAACCTAGCTCTAAATTCGGTGTACGGGGCTGGGGGTGGGGGGTGGGGGGCGGGTGGAATATGAGCCTTATGGGGACGCCTGTTAACAACCCTAAAGCCTTGTCTCATCTAAAAAAAATGGAGTCAATATGATACCTACTTCATGAATTACCTGAGATAATAGAATTAAACAAGTTAATTCCTGAAAATTATTTAGCACAGTACCTGGAACATAGTTGACAGTAAATATTAGCTATTTTTATAATTGTCATTATTATCATTTTATATAGAGGATTATTATTGTTATTTATGGTAGTTATATTCTAAAAAGTCCCTTCAAACATTTAACTAACAAATACTGAACCATTACCCCTAGGGAAAATACAGTTAGGTTCCCACAAGTCTAGTCACAATATTTTCATCTACTGAACAATATCTAACACTGTTTTATGTGTGCTTCTGTTTAAAGACACCTTCTTTGATACGAATTATTGATTTATTAACACTGAACCCAGCCAAGAAAACTATAACTTACGGCCTCCATACAACTTATCTCACACACATATCTTCTCCATATGGCTCATCACAGCCTTCTTGCACTGAAGAACACTAGACCATACCTTAGCACTACAATTGGGGGCCATTTTATAAAGCAAAACCATCACCACAATGAATGTGAGAAAACATCACATAAGATAGATCATGAAAAGAACAATTGTTCAAACCTCAACTGGGAATGTGCACTTCTGGTGACTCAAATTCTTTGCTGCTTTTCGCACATGCATGTCTGCAAATCACTGCAAAAACACTGTGAGTATTGATTTTGGCGTTACAAATAGATGTTAGCCAGTAGGTGAATTCACAAATACAGAATCCACAAAGAATGAGGATGAACCATAGTGAGCTTTTGAAAAACTAATATAAATTCTGTTTGCCTAGGTAAGAGTTTCAGGAAGGAAGAGGCAGGACAAGAAGTTTAGAGGTTTATACTTGTGCCAGGAAAGGCAGGATCTTATGAAGTTACTTCTTTCTCTAATAATAATGAGGCCCCATCACTAAAACTTTTAAATGAAGAATGTCATAATTAGATTTATGTTTTATAAAGAGAACTGCTTATAATGAACACAAGGATAGAAGAACCCCCAGAAGGGTGCCTTGTACATCGTGCACACTCAATATTTACTGAATAAATTCCGTATTTACTGAATGTAATATAGAGATTAGTTTTTCTGGGGCTGGAGGCAGGGCTGGAGATAGGGAAACTTTAAGATGCTACTACTATTCAATGTTGTCAAGGTTCTGGCCACGGCAATTAGGGAAAAAATGAAATAAAAGGCCTTCAGATTAGAAAAGGAGTAAAACTATGTCTATTTGAAGATGACATGATATTATACATAGAAATTCCTAAAGATTTCACTGAAAACTATCAGAATAATCAATTTAAGCAAGATTTTAGGATACAAGACCAATATACAAAACCAATTCTATTTCTATACAGTAGAAATGAGCAAACCAAAAAATAATTAAGAAAACACTTCAGTTTACAATAGAATAAAAAATAAAATACTTAGATGTAAGCTTAATCAAAAAAAGCATAAAATGTATACACTGAAAACTAACTGTTGAAAAAAACTGAAGACCTAAATAAATTGAAAGACAGCATATTCACAGATTAAAAGACAACATTAAGATTTCAATAGTCCATTAGCTGATATGCAGATTCAACATAATCCCTATGAAAATTGCTGCTGTTTGTTGTTGAGGAATTGACAAACTGATGCTAAAATTCATATGAAAATTATTTGACCCGGAATAGCCCAAATAATCTTGAGAAAGATCAAATTTGGAGGGCACACAGTTACTGGTTGGAAAACTTACTGTTAAGCTACAATAACCAAGATAGTGTGGTATTGGCATAAATATAGACATAAAGACCAAAGGAATAGAATTGAGAGTTCAGAAATAGACCCTCACATTTTGGCTGGATGATTTTCAACAAGGGTGCCAAGACATTTCAATGGAGGATGAGTAGTCTTTTCAACAAGTTGCTGGGAAAACTAGAAGCCCCATGCGAAAGAACAATATTATATGCCTAACTTGTACCATAAACAAAAATTAACTCAAAATTGATTAAAGATCCAAATGTAAGTTTTGTAAAACTACAAACTCTTAGAAGAAAAGAGGTAGAAATCTTTGTGACCATGAATTTGTCAGTGGTTTCTTATGTATGATGCCAAAAGCTTGAATAACAACAGCACCAATTAAAGATAAACTGGACATCATCAAATTTAAAACTTTCGTGGTACAAATGATACCATCAACAAAGTGACAAGACTACATACAGAATGGAAGAAAATTTGCAAATTATACACCTGTATATATAGAATACACAAATACCCAAACTCCATAACAAGACAACCCACCTAAAAATAGGCAAAAGATCTGAGTAGATAGGTCTCCAAAGAAGATATACAAAAATCCAATGAACACACAAAAAGATGCTCAAACTTCATTAGCCATCAGGAAAATGCAAATCAAAGCCACAGTGAAATACCACTTCGCATTCAATCATATGGCTATAATCAAAAAGACAGTAACAAGAGTTGACAGGCATGTGGAGAAATTGGAACCCTGATACTGTGGTGGGAATATAAAGTGGTGTAGCTTCTTCAGAAAACAGTCTGGTAATTTCTTAAAAAGTTAAACTAAGCAGTGCTGTTTGATCAAGCAATGCTCCTCCTAGGTAGGTACCTGAGAGAAATGAAAACATATATCCATTCAAAACATCTACATGAATGTTGACAGCAGCATTATTCATGATAGTCAAAAAGTGGAAATAGCCCAAATGACCATCAACTAACAGATAAATAATGTAATATCCATACAACGAAATATTATTTAACAATAAGAAGTAATAAAATACCAATAAATGCTGTGACACAGTTGAAACTTGACAGCATTATGCTAAATGAAAGAGGCCAGTCACAAAGAACTACATGTTGCATGGTTTCAGATAAATGCATGCATACATTTAAGTGAAAAGTCTAGAAGAGGCAAATCTATGGAGACAAAAAATAGAATATTAGTGGTTTCCAGGAGCGAAAGGGACAGAATAATGGTCAGTGACTGCTTATGTATATGAAGTTTTTTTTGGGGATGGGTGTTGAAAATGCTTTGAAATTCTGTAGTGGTTATGGTTGCAAAAGTTTGTGAATATAACAAAAACCTCTGAAATATACACTTTAAAGGATAGACTTTTATGACATGAATTTTATCTAAAAACTACTTTAAAAACTACTTTTTAAAGAATTCTATAGGATTTCCAATTCTGATTGTGATACAGTAACTGCTAAGAGAATTGTCCTCCTGCTATTAATCAACATAAACATGGATGAAATTTGTGATAGATACTTTGGAAGCCTCAGGTAGGTCAACAACTGACAGTCAACAACTGTCACTATCGAGAGAATTGAAAAGCCTGAAATGAGCCTTATCTTTTCTGAACTTGAGTACATAAAATTAGAGCCCAAGTAGAAGTATAATTTGGTGTAGCTGAGGAGACAATTGCCTGACTTCAGAGGTGTAGAAGAAGGTGAAATTTGAGGGGCAGGTTCCCTTTATTGAGGCAGTTACTCAGTTGGGTGGGGCTAAGTAAGTAAGCATGGGGGTTCCATTGCTTCCTTGGACATGGCTTAAATTCCACATGGAGCAGAGAACAGCTCCTGTGGGGCAGAGCAGTGATGAAGATTTCAGAGTTTTCTCTGCATTAGGAGGGTGGGAGGAAACAAGAAAGAGTAGAAGGAAAATGAGGTGAATAGAACACACAAGTGAATATAATATATAGTCACAGTGACTAATAACCATGGCAGGCTTTGATTCTTCAAGTGATTAAACAAAACTAAAAATGTCTTAAATAATTATTAAGAGTTATTGACAATATCAATCCATAAAAAAATAAGAAAATAATTTCTTTTATTGAGAAAAATCAAAATAGAACCTGTTAAATAAATATCTATTAAGTTCCATATCCAAAAGTCTTATTAAGGGATCCCTGCGTGGCTCGGCAGTTTAGTGCCTGCCTTTGACCCAGGGCATGATCCTGGAGTCCTGGGATCGAGTCCCACATCAGGCTCCCTGCATGGAGCCTGCTCCTCCCTCTGCCTGTGTCTCTGCCTCTCTCTCTCTCTCTGTCTCTCATGAATAAACAATAAAATAAAATCTTTTTTAAAAAGTCTTATTAATTGTGAAGAACACCACTGGAGTGTAAAGATAGTAAGGAAGGTAAAGTCTAAGAATTTAGAGGAATTTACTCAATTTAACAGATTTTTTTTTTTTGGTTGCATGATGGCTTGCAGGAGGAAGAGTGAAAGGAAAAAGGGAGAGAAATTCTAAGATAATTATATGCAATAAATTATTCTCTAAAACAGAATTCTTCCAGAAATATATTTTTCCAACAAGATCACCTCCATTAGTCCATCAATGTAAGTGGAATCCTTGGGTTAGAGTCAAAGTAGGTACAATTATGCCAAAAGCACTATTCAATTTTAAAATAAGGAATCAATGTCAACAAAGGTGTGAAACAATTAATCTTTTCTAGTTAATATCTTGCCCTTGTGTCTTTTTCTGTTTTGAATTTTTAAAAATATTTTATTTATGTATTTGATAGAGAGCGAGTGTGAGAGAGCACAAGCAGGGGAAGGGAGAGAAGCAGGCTTCTTGCTGAGCAGGTAGCCCAACATGGGACTTGATTCCAGGATCCCTGGAATCATGACCTGAACGGAAGGAAGATGCTTAACCAACTGAGCCACCAAGGAGTGCCCCCCCTCCCCGTTGTGTCCTTTTCATTTGAGTAAAGAATGTATATGTCAATTGCAAACCTTTATTCACCTATTGGCTGGGCTGGACAAAAAAAGCCAACTGAAAATGAGGCTAGGAAAAACATGATCCTAGTCTTATCACATTAACAAGTGATTTTAAAAATTGTTTTAACCTTGTAGTACGTGGTTAGTCATCACCATGTGCACCACTAACTCAAGCTAGATGCTTGTTCTTTTGCCAAATAATGTCACTTTAAATGTGTGCAAATATCAATATCACAGTGAAATTTAGGACTTAACTTCTGACAAGGTGTGACCACATGCATGGTAATGAAATTTCATCTGTTCTCTTAAAATTTCTCCTCTAAGGATGCTTTATTTTAGGAGAAATGGAACCAATTTAAGTTTAAAATATCCATTCAAGACAGCTATGAAAAAATAAACTGTACTGAAAAAAATCCTACCTCTAAGTATATATATATGGATTTATTATTCACTGTAACTCGTTGGTAATGTTTTCTAAGGGACTAAATTTTTTTAATACATTATGTATGAGAAAGCAAAGTTTCACTCTGTTGTATATTAGGTTAAACCCTTAAAATAAATACTAGACAGTGAAATTCATCACAATATGCCTTCATTTAACATTTTCCTGCAGCTAATGTTCATTTTTTAAAGGGCTGGCTAGGGGCCCAAAGAGGATCATGTAACACTGAAAAAAATCCCAGATCCCTGGAAAACATTATAGAGACATTCCAGTATATTTAATTTTTTAAAAATGATATTTGTCAAATTGTTAGCCATCTATTAGACTGCATACTCTATGACTATACTACCATTTTAGAGTGTTGATAATACATCTTATTGGATTTCCCACTAGCCAAGAGTTCCTGGTAAAATATTTTCCTACCACATCAGCCACTAGTCATCAACCATGTCAAACATTTTCAATTTGGATAATGAAATTCTAAGTTGACTGTACTCAATAAATAATAGAGATACATAATATTAACCATATAATATTTTAAGCATACTTAAATTAAGCTATATAACATACAGGAATTCAGGGCAAAACATTTATATTGATCTCACATACATAAATCTATTAATTACTGTGTTCTACAAATGCATAATCTTTAACTTAGCCTTCTCCAGAATAGAATTTAATTGCATATATGTATTTAAAAATTAGGAGCAAAAATATGCTTTAGAAATATCAAATAAACTAACATAAGCTCTGATCTCTTTGATAGATAAATGGAAAGAATATACAAAATATAAAATTTACCATTTTCATAATTTTAAGCAAACAGTTCAGTGGCAGGAGGTACATTCACATTGTTGTGTAACCATTGCCGTCATCCATCTTCAAAATCTTTATCTTCCTATTAAAAATATCTGTACCCATTAAAAAATAAGTCCTTACTCACCCCTGCCAGTACCAGGAAATACATTCTACTTTCTTTCTCTATGAATTTGATGAATCTAAATACCTTAGATAAGGAGAACCATATACTATTGGTCCTTTTATGACTGGTTTATTTGATTTAGTATGATATCTTTATGGTTCACTCATGTTGTATCATGCATAGGAATTTTCTTCCTTTTAAAGCTTGAATAATGTCCCATTGTATGCATATACTATCAATGGACACTTTATTCAGCCATCCATAAGTGGATGCTTGAGATACTTTTACCTTTTAGCTATTGTGAATAATGCTGCTGTGAATATTGGTGAACGAATATCTATTGAATATCTATTCAAGTCTGTGCTTACAATTTCTTGGTTCTTTGCATATATTTTTAATAAGTTCTCAGATCTAGCCATGAGCTTATTTCATATTTTAAAGGTGATTGTTGCTGTTTTAAGGGACTCGGTATCACCATACCCACCCCTTAGATGGCCAACACACTCTCCTTGTCCTGGAAACATTGATAAGATCTCTTATAAAACAGGGGAACCTGGGTGGTTCAGTCAGTTAAGAGATTGCCTTCAGTTCAGGTCATGATCCCAGGGTCCTTGGATTGAGCCCCAAATCAAGCTCTCTGCTCAGCAAGGAGCCAACTTCTCCCTTTCCCTCTGCCTGCTGCTCTACCTACTTGTGTGCTCTCTCTCTCTCTCTGTCAAATAAATAAATAAAATCTTCTTTTAAAAAAATCTCTTAAAAAACAATGGAAAGAGGTTTCTTAAGATGGTCTACCATTCTTGCTCTATTTCTAAATTCTGAATATTTGTTTTGCTTAGGGAGATGTAAGTCTTAGCTTTTGAAGAACCAAAGCTGGAAGAATCTTGGAAAAAATCCACCACAAAATGTGGTGTCCATTCCCCAGCCTTTATGTACAGCCTCATCCTGATTCAATGTAACTCTCTTTTATTGAAGGCCTCTACAAAACAAAATATCAAAGCCTTCCTTATTAATCTCTTCCTATGTTCAGATCTCTTTCAAAAGAATTGTCTTCTCATATCTAAGTAAAATCTAACCTTGCTGTTACTCTTCCTCCTCTGTTCCTTTGCCAATCTTCTACTCAATCCTTTCCATTCTGAACTCTACATTACTCCCAAAATGTACACACTGATCTTTGGAAATCCAGTGTTAAATGTCATCTCTTCTTGAAATTCCTTCCTGATCTTCCAGGATGAGTATAGTTTCCTTGTTTGAAAATGAAGGGGAAAATGGCCTTTCGATTTGTTGTAAGAACTTGATATAAAAAAAGATATGCTTAAACACTATCTAATGCATATGGTAAGTTATCAATAAACATTGGCTGTCATTACCAATGAAGACAACAACTAATAGAGGATGAGGAACAGTTGCTTCCTATCATTATATTAATTTTTTCTACCTATAGAAATCATTATTCTTTTACCATTTAGTCAAATCATCTTTTTGTTTTCTTTTCTACTAAATCTTAGGTCCTTACCTTTTTCCTATCCTAAGCCTTCTTCCCTAAGTCTTCACTAAATTATTCTCATCTACTTCAGCTTTACAATCCTAACCTAGAAATTAATTTCCAAGTTGGGGAATAAAAAATGTCAAATACAACTGGAGATGGGAAGAGGAGAGATGCTAATTTAATATTAAATCATTGTTTGCCATCATTATAGTGCTTGTTCTATGATAATGTGTTAAAACAATATTATGCTCTTAGCCTTTTTGGCTCACAGACCTCCATTGCAAATATGATGAAAACTGTGGATTATTGCTCGCCTTCCAAAAAACACGCACTCACAATTTTGCATTAAAATTCTGGAGATGTATGAACCCTCCTGAATGTTCCAGGAGTGTCCACAGATCCCAGATCAACACTATTATATAATATAAACATAAAAATCTCAATCGTTCCGTTTTCATTTGAAATTTATCTCAGATTTCTTGCCCCCAAATTTTATCCTATTCTACCACATGCTGTTTACACCTTTTTATTGTTTTCCTGTGGTTAGATCAATGCAGATTTAGCCAAATGCTCCAGATACTATAGAGAGTAATTGAGGAACAAGGTAAGGGAATATGTCTATGTATAAGAGATATCATTATCTCTTTTCCTTACATTTGTATAACCAGTGTTAGAGGACTCCTCTTCAGGCACAAGGGTAACACATTAAAGAAATGACAAATTATTTAGTGTATTTGAAAATCTTAAATCACAAAAAGAACTAAAGGTTCTGAATTCACATAGTTGTTCAGAAAATGTACTTTAATCCAGTTTCCTTCTAAAAACAATTTTCACTAGACTACACAAAACTTTGAACTATCTGGTAGATTTTATAATTTTTAGTGAGGTATTAAAATAAATTGGATAGCAATCTATTAGGGTAGACTAAACTTGATTCATCTAGGGGCTTTTACATCTGAGAATAAGATTTTTCTCTAGTCTATAATCTTCTTATACATATATTTGTGGGTAATCTGTCTTACTTGAAAGCACAAAATATTACCACTAAGAAAAGAAGAAACACCTAGGACAACCCCCTAAATTGTAAGCAATTTAATTATTTTTTTTTTGGCAATTTAATTCTAAATCATACATTTGTTAGCAAAAAAGTCCTAACAATGGTACTTTAATTTTAACTTGGTCTATAATAAATGCAACTTTAACTTCATTGTGTCATAATTTACCTTACTACATTGTATTTGATTGGCTATGCCTTATTCTTTGATACTCAGAAAATGCTCCAGAGAAGCACATGCAAATGGTCAACCATCCCTACTTGTCAACTTGCATAGATGCAGTAGTTGTAAATTCTGCTGTGTTGTGGATCAGCAGCGACCAGTCAGATGACACAACTACCCCTGAGTAATAGACATAGAGAGTGGTTAGGGACTCAGGGTATCAGTGAGTAGGAGCTTGACAATGAGTGGGAATTGAAGGCAATTGCTTCCAGTCGAGTTGTGGATAATTGATGAGCAGAGGGGAAGGAAGAAAACGAGTGATTGAACAGCAAATGCTCAGAAATTATCCAATTTCACGTCCTTTGTATAAAGGAAACATGAAGATTACTCTTAGATTAGGACTGGGAACATGGTTTAGGGGGAAAAATTAGTTATTTGAGATTCAAGAAACCTGAATTCCAGACTTAAATTTGCCATTAATATTAGACAAAATAGGGGATCCCTAGGTGGCTCAGCAGTTTGGCACCCACCTTCGGCCCAGGGAGTGATCCTGGAGTCCCGAGATCAAGTCCCATGTCGGGCTCCCTGTGTGGAGCCTGCTTCTCTCTCTGCCTGTGTCTCTGCCTCTCTCTCTGTCTCTCCGTCTCTGTCTCTGTCTCTCTCTCTCTCTCTCTCTGTGTCTCCCATGAATAAATAAATAAAATCTTTAAAAATATATATTAGGCAAGATAGTTTTTTCTGTGTCTCAGTTGACACAATATTAAATGAGAGGATTGGGTTAGAATTCCATGATGCTAATCTTTAATGAGGCTGTTTTCATTCCCAGGCTAATACTATTTCATTTGAACATTTACATTCTAAATATGAGCACAGTAAATGGTGGTGTTACCATCAACTTAGCATCAGGAAGTCCTCATTATTACAATAGTTACAATCATTACTCAGTTAATATTAGCTACTACAGGATAAATAATATGATGTCTTTTGAAGTATGTTGAAGTCATACTTTTTAAAGTTATTAAGCAAATTTTATTTTTTCATTTTTTAAGAATGGATATAATTATTCATTTTTGAAAATATATGAAGCTTTTACTGAGTATTGCCCAGATTTCTGGATCCTGGAGATGCAGCAGTAAACAATATAGAAAAGGATCCTGTCCTCGTGGATAGAGAATTGAGAATACATAAATACAAAATCAAGATAATTCCCGAGTGTGATTAATTTCTTTGAAAGAAACAAGACAGTGATTTTTATGGAGACTATTGGGTAATATGACTTGGCCAAGGGAGATGTTGCTATGGATTGAATGGTCACTTCTAAAAGGGAAAAATTTGGGCAAAGGCATATCTTATGAGAATAAACCATTTCTGCTGAGAGGCACACAGATAGAAAGGTACGAAAGTCATGTAGAAGGAATGATCTTGCCCTGTGTAGAACAGCAAGAAGGCCTGTGTAGCCTAGTGTGGAATAAAGTCTGGGGGACAGGCAAGGGCCAGTTTGGTGAACAAGTTAAAAGTTTCCACTGAAATATATATCTACAACAACTAAGAGCTTTTAAATATTAATATCAATGTATTTGAGGGGAATTTTTGCTTAAAACTGGAACTGACTATAGATAATTCTGCCTTCTGTGGAATGGGAATGTGGGGAGTGGTATGCACTCTCGTGTGTGAGTGTGTGTGCATGTGTGTGTGATTTGGGCATGAATATTTCTTCAGAGAGTAGAGTAAAACTTTTCTCTATATCTCACTTCCTTGTCCAGAGACTGGCCAAGGACAGAGAATGGGTAGCACCTGAAGCAGAGCTTTAGAAGCACACTTAGTGAGTCCTCATATGTGACTGGGAAACATAGAGCTGAGTTTGGGGTTGGTTAGGGAAAGTGAAATTATCCTAAAAGGGAGAAGAAGGTGTTTAGTCCATGTGATATAGAGCGGCAGGCCAACATATTTTTAAGTAGAGAAATCACCAATATTGAAAATCTTGTATGATTGCTAAGTAAACTATTCTAGTCTTGCCAAACTTTCAGTAAAGTCAGGGACACAGACAGATACTTTTTGTTAGAAATGCTTTTTTTGGAGGTAATCAAGGAACAGGGCTGAGTTCCATGTTTGAAATCATGTAGAGCAGTAAGGATGGAAGAGATGTAGGAGTGAGATTTGGAATCCCTGAACTCTGGCACTTGAGGCCGGAAGAGACCATGAAAATACGAGTCCCCCAGAAATCTTAGAACGTCAGCTGAGTGGATTGAGCTAGCTGTAATTATACAAGTGTTCATTTATGCATTCATTTTCAGTTATCTCACCACTATGCAGTCTCTTAAAGGAAAAGAAAGTAATTGGAAGATGCAGGGAAAGAGAGAGTGACTTCTTTCTTAGGAACTGTAAGCATCCATGATACCAAAACATCAGCTTGGTGAGAAAAACAAGTTCAGTTAGTTGTTTAATACAGAGTACTCAAAATAATTGCCTAGTTGAATAAGTTTTCACTTCCCAGCAGCTTGATTTGTCATAAAATAGAGCTCAAACATAAATATTTAAAAGTAGAAATACATTTATTTTATTCCAAGTTCTGAGACATTCATAAACATGTTTCAGTTTTATCAGCAAGAATCCATGTGAATGACTTGTCCCCTTTGCTCTGGGATTCTGGAGTTTTAAATGGGCCAGGGTTTTGAAGTGTTGAAAGATATTATAAAGCACTTACAAGTATTCAGCTAGTCAGACTGCTCAATTAGCTGAACATTTATAACCTCAAAATTTTGACAGAGCATGATTCATGTAGGAATGACCCCTTGGACAACAGATGGCTTTATTGTAGGTATGCTTGAGAGAAGGAAACACAAAGCAGTGTGATCTGAGGGAAATAAAAATGGAACATAGAGAGAAATATTGAACTTAGAAGCATGAATTATACTCTTAAATAAGGGAAATTTTGAACAATTTAGCTGATATATTTTTAATGATAGTGTGCTTTCAAAATATTTTATTTGAGACTGTTTAAGACATATTTATGGGACAAGCCTCAAAAACAAAGTAGACCAAAATTAATATCTAGTTAATATCTAGGCAACCCATCCCAAATCATATTATAAATCTAAAGTATTTAGAAAAAAATAAAAGTTTGGGGGAGTAAGAACTACAATGTCAACCAAAAACCTAAATCCACAGCATTTTAATTTCTTGTTTTTTTTTTATTTTTTTCCCTGTAGTTGTGGGGTGCTTATAATCTGGAAGGTATTCTAGGAGAAGCATTGATTCAAAGGCATGTTTTAGGATAACATATTACCACTAAAATATATCAAGTTTTGATTTAGAGGGTTTTATCAGTTTTTAAAGGAGAATCAGGAAAGCCTGGTTGGTGCAGCAGTTGAATGTCTGCCTTTGGTCAGGGTGTGATTCTGGGATCTGGGATCAAGTCCCACATTGGGCTCCCTGCAAGGGGCCTGCTTCTCCCTCTGCCTGTGTCTCTGCCTCTTTCTCTCTCTGTGTCTCTCGTGAATAAATAAATAAATCTTAAAAAAAAAAAAAAAAGAGTCAAAAGTGATGTAAGTAAAAACATGTACTTTCAGGTACGTGCAGTATCTCTTAAAACTGAAGTTAATACTATATATAAATTCACTTTGGAGAAAGAAACATCAGATTCCCCAAAAATACTTTTACATTAATCCATAGAACAAATGCAAATTTCCCTCTCATTTTGAGCCTATTATGATACACAGTATACTGGTACAATGCTCTTTCCTAACTTTCTAGGAGTACAAAACTACTCACATTACCATAAAAAAAAATAATGGAACAAGAAACCATAAATAATTTCTCTCAAAGGACAAAAAAAAAAAAAAAGTTTATCCAATAAGAAAAAAATGAACAAACAAACAGAAAACAGAAAAAGTATCAGGGACCAGGGAGGAGAGCAGGATGCAGGACACTCATGTCCCTGCCAGTATTCATTGCAGATGAGTCCTGACCCCTCGGAAGAGTGTGCCCATCTGTGGTTCAAGAGAGCCAGGAGAACTTTATGTGGGTGATCCTATTTTCCACACTTATTGCTCCATTTTGTAGATGGACCACCAGAGTTACTATGGGGCGGTACAAAGACTCCTATCTGACTTTACCCAGTTAGCAATAGGAAAAAACAGAATACAGTCCTTAAGTCCAGCATTCCTTACCTCCTCACAACTGCTGCTTAGTCATTAAAGTCATAATAAAGTAGTATTGCTGCTTACCAAGTTTTCTAAAATAAGTATAAAAAAATAACAATGAAAACTCAGCAAGGACAAAAAGATGGATTCGCTTATATATTTTTCCTTTTATTTAGTCATTTCTCCCCTTAACACTATTAAGCAAGAAGCATTTATGGACTAGAATCCTCATTCTTGACTAATGGTTTATACAAACTGTAAATGTACACTTTAATATCCCTGTGCTCTTTGGTCCTCATTACAACTCTGTAGATCAGGTTAATATTTTTCCTATCCTCATTTTAAGGATGAATCTGAATTTTAAAGAAAATAATTTATCAAAAATCAAACAGCTGATACAGACTACAATCAATATTAAATACAAAACTTCGGCATATAAATTACATTCCACCTCCTTTAATCATGCATATATAACTGCAATGACTCCAAATAAATATTCTTCTAAAACATAATTTATTACAAGATCTGTTAACCACCCAATAGAGACACATACTAAAAGTATAATTCTTGAGTAATTTTCAGGGCTTGTAAAAACCTTGTTTATACGTGCAAAATATTTTTTCAGTGTTCTTAATTCAAATGACACAACAAATCAGAAAAAGATCTTACTTCAGCATCTTAGACATTCACTATTAATTCCTCAAAACTTTTCTTTACATATTTTCTCTTTTTCTAGTTTGAAGAATTAGAAAACCTGTTAGAAAATTTAGCTGTTACAAGTAAAACTGAATTAGAAGAAGAAGAAATCAGGAGCAAGAGAGAGGGATCTAACAATATGCCAGGTTTGGGGGGCTTTTTATTCATAGTATTAATTGAGGGAAAAAATGAAACTCTGTGTTCTGTGGGCACACATAGCATTTTATGTATAAGAATAATTTAAAATTGGCTTTGGCTATAAATAATGTCCATGAATGAACTTTTAGAATTAGAAACAAAAACAAATACAACACACATTATTACTGATAGAAAATACAATTTAAAGACAGAACAGTTAATTAGCAAGCATGGAATATTCCACAAATTACTTACAAGGACAAGCTAAGTCTTATCAAGGCTTCTGTGGTCTGCTTCTATGTGCGATATTCGTTGTCACTGTATAGATTTTTTTTCCCTTCTGCTAAACGTTCCATAACTTTCTTGGCAAGACTGAATGTAAGTTATTCTTATAAAATACCAGACTGTCATAATTATGATTTTTAGTATTATCCAAATTAATTACAACTTCCAGCAGTGACACGGACTAAAATAGCAAGAGCTGCTGGTGATCTAAAACTACTCTCAGCATGTCCCAGCGAGTACTTGGCCAGGAGCACATGTCACTTAAAAAAAGCATGTAACCCTTTAGACCCAACAGTCAATTAAGGCCTTGGTAGAAATGTCAGCCATAAGAATGAAAAGACCTTTCAATTATTTACATACAATTTTCCTCTAATTAGTGAGAACTGATTTTCATTTCTTCCCTTTCTTTCCTCAAACAGGACCATATGAGATCAAATTCAGAAGGGCAGCTGCTTCATTAAAGACACAGAGAGAGAAAATGAGAGCAAGAGCGACAGCCAGAAGAGAGAGAGGCAGTTTTTCTTGTCAATCAGACCTCCTGATTCTTATAGAGACGGGGTCAGCGAATGCCTATCAGCTTAGCAGTCTTTAAAGATTTGTAGGGTACTTTGCTAGGGTCTGTGCTGATGATATAAAACAATAAGACATTTTCAAAAATGTCTGACAAAGTACAATTATAATCAACAAAGTGTAGTGTCACAAGCTACTGATGTCTATGTGGTACAAAAGAGATCCACTACTCTACTTTTATTTGATAGTTGTATGACTTGCCAAATACCTGTACATATATGTAAAAAAATATAACAATTTAAATATAGTATAGTCAAAATTGTATCTTAAAATTACTTTTGTAAAGCAATTTTGAAAAGACTTTTGAAATATTTGAGTAGCATTGACTCTGGAATAATTATAACTACTATTCAGTTTCTTTTTTTAAAAAAAAATTATTTATTCATTCATGAGAGACACAGGGAGAGAGAGAGGCAGAGACACAGGCAGAGGGAGAAGCAGGCTCCATGCAGGGAGCCCCATGTGGGACTTGATCCCGGGTCCCCAGGAGCAGGCCCTGGTCTGAAGGCGGTGCTAAACCACTGAGCCACCCGGGCTGCCCTACTATTCAATTTCTAATATCAATCTGGAGTTGACATACTTTGGGGGCACAGTTTGAGAAAACCTTTGCAAAAGTACATACATTTCATTTCTTATTCTATGGAATGGACAATAACAAAATAAAATTTTATTTTGCTAGTGTTTTAATTTTATTTCTAGATTTGAGAATATCTACCTCTAGAGGAAAGAATGTTCTGGGTCTTTCTAATTATATTACCTCCTTAATATAACTTCTTAAAGTGTTTTTAAGTCTCAACTTATAGGGGAGAGACTTAGACGTACTTACACATTTAAAAGTAGAATTTAAAGACACATTACCTTTCAAAGCTTGATTTATTTGTATTTATTTGTTTCCAAATGTTAACTTGGAGTTGCCACATGGGAATTTCCAAATGAGGTAGCAGGCATATGATATTTCTCTAGCAGTTTTTACAGTATGCTGACAGTAAGAAAAAGTGACATAAAATAAAACATTAAGCATTCACAGTTTTGTTTCCTTTTACCCTGACATTGTTATTTAAGACAAACTACCTAAACTTTCTTAAAATCCTAATGTATGCACAAGAGCCCAGCAATACCCTCAGTCTTCCACATGTGGCTTTAATTCAAATAAGAAGCAATTTCACCAGCTGACTACAGGTTAACTATCCCCAGAAAATCCCCCTGAATTCCCTGTACCATTGTATGAAGATAGGCTCAAGCCAAAAAACAACATTCAAAACTGTACCAAAAATACTCGGGTAAGGTCAGAACTTACATGGAACAGCTTCTGCCAACTAATAGGATTCCTTTCTGTGCTAATAAGGATGGAACAAAAAATTCAGTTGATTCAGTTGTCTGGGCAGGAAAGTAGGCTTGAAAGAACCTAGGAATTTGTGCAGATTTTACAGAGAATTATAATGGCTTTCTCGTCCTACTTTCTCCCATCTGTAGATTGAACCATTATGGAAAAATTCGAAAGCAGGAAAGCATTGTACAACTCATCCTGGAAGTGGGGCAGAGGGGTCTGGCCTTGGGAAACTTCTAAGGGATTCCCAGTATTTTTCAGTACAACAAACTCTAATGCCACCCCCATGCTTCTGTAACTTCATGAAGGGCCCTAGCTGCCAGCTGACTTTGTGAAGATCAAGCCCATTGGCCCAAACATTCTCTTCTCTCAAGTTCTTGAAAGAGTTACCTGCCTTCTGTCCCCTTTCTGCCCTCAGTGGCTTCTAGTTGACGGAAAGTTTCACCTTGTCCTGAAGCTTTGACTAATTAATTCTTGACTCTTCTATCCCTTACATGTCAGTAAAATCAAAGAATCATAGTGTCATTCAAAACTAGAGTCTTGGGCAACTGTCATTTTACAATGGCTTCCTTTTAACTAGTCCTCATGACTTAGTCCAGATTCCCCGAATTTAAGACTATGCAGTATGCCAGAAAGACTTCTAAAATGAAACATTTTCTATTTTTTTAACATTTTCTTTCCTAGTTTAAGTCTTCTGTGGTTCCTCATTACCTGTATTTATAACAGTGATTTCTAACACAGAATATGCTCCAAAAACATCATAACATACCCTTCACCTTCAACATTCTAGACTTGATATTTCTAAAATATCCCCTGAAGAATGTCTGTTAGAGTGGGGATCTTTCTCTCAAACCACTCTAATCCATTTTTTTTTTTTGCAGGTAGAGATGGACTAAGATTGCCAACCGGTATGAGAAGAGCCTGCTTCTGAGGTGAAGAATAGAAATTAAAAAATAAAAATAATAAAAGGAGAGAACCATGGAAATGAAGAAGAAAAGGGAAGGCAGGATTTTATTGCTAATTCTGAGGAGACGGCCTAGTAGGTGCCAGTAGCAGTGAAGCTACCCAGGGGGTCAGGAGGTTGGGGGGTCGGGAGGTCGGAGGGTCAGGTGGGAGGGATAAATAGCATGGCCACTGCATAGGACTGGTTTCCTGGGCATGCCATCTGTAAGGTTCCACACCCAAAAGGATCTCACAGTTGGTCCACGTTCTATTTTCACCATTTTGAAATTCTTAATTTTATTTTTGAACTTGTGTTTTACGACTGAAATCTAATGAGAAAACTGAGCATTCAGGAGTAGAGATATGCTCATTATGTGCGTCCACTGTTCCTTGCTTTCCATTAGTGCAGAATTCTGGGAGACTCACAGTGTGGGAGCTCTTTGACACTCTGAGTATAAGCTAAATGTGTTATGTCTACAACTGAGTGAGCAGGGTGCTGACAGCTCCAAGAGGCCGTGCTTTCCCTGAGAACCAGAACATACTTCAAGCACGGAAAAACACATTAATGCTCTAAGAAACATCACAACCAAAGAACTCTCTCACATCCTTTCTTTCGTAGGTTATCTCCCTGAATTAGCCAACCATTTAAGCTAAAAATGATGACATAGACAGGAAGAGAGAAAGAGAGCAACCGCTAAGTCCTTCTCCTTTCAGTGTCTCCTTATCCATCAATAAGGGAAAGGTAAAGACTTAAAGACTGTTGGTAACAATGTGTGCATATTGACAAATGATACAGTTGTGTTTTGGGTGCACTTCTGCTGTTCTAGTAAGAATGAAATACATATGCACATACAGTCTATGAAATATGAATTGTGCAACTTTAGTGATTTCACATAGAGTCAAGGATCTTAGGTCTGCACTTAGACCTGACACTGTCACATGTAAAGATGAATGGCAAAATTCATGTTAATTTAAAACTTTAATGTTTCTTTACTTAGAACATTAAAAGTAAATTTTAAAAACACCATGATAAATTGAGAGAGAGAGAGAGAGAGACTGTAGAAGAAGGAAAAAGCTTTATATTTTAGGAACTTTAGCAATGCTTTTTCCTTACTTTCAAATGAGGAGCCCCCAAATTTCATTTTGTGCTGGGCCCCACAAATGATGTACTCAGCCCTGTCACTTTACTACCTTTGATTCCGTTTTGAATTCCATAGCCGAATTGAGTTTATTTTTCAAATCACAAGTAAAAGACTACTTGATAGATTCTTCTCTATCTTGTGGCTTGACAAATTCATTCTAGGGCAATTGAAGTATGGACTTATGTTCCCTTTTGCCATGGTTAGTACATAGTCAGACCATGGCTGGCTGTGGGGGGAGAAGAGTCATTCAACCCTGGAGAAAAATTCTAATATATCATGTTTTCAACAATTTTTAAAGGTAATACATTCACATGACGGTTCTTAGAACCATGTGGGAAAGCCATCTAAGGACCCTCTGTGAAATATTTAATTAAAATATCAATTTTGAGAATATGAGATCTATGGATGCTGGGCTTGGCTTGTTTCTTTATAGGCACTTTCTTTTTTTTTTTTTTTTTTAATTATTTATGGTAGTCACAGAGAGAGAGCGAGAGAGAGAGAGAGAGAGAGAGAGAGGCAGGGAGAGAAGCAGGCTCCATGCACCGAGAGCCCGACGTGGGATTCGATCCCGGGTCTCCAGGATCGCGCCCTGGGCCAAAGGCAGGCGCCAAACCGCTGCGCCACCCAGGGATCCCTATAGGCACTTTCTTGAGTGTGAAGATGCCAGCACCCAACACAGTGACCATGTGGAGTAAACATACCAAGGAGCCTGTGAACAATAAATCCTGGGTTTCCCTTATTCCCACCATTTATGGCAAATATAGCTATGAAAATAATGCCCTCCTCACTTAAATTCCATATAATTTTTTATTCACTGATAACAAAAATGAAGGAAATATAGGTAAAACAATGGTTATGCAGATAAATAATAAAGAGAAAAATTATCTTCCTTTAAATTTGGGACCTCTTGCCTTGCCTTGCTAAGAACCAGGAGTGATTGTGGAGAATTGCTCAGTGCAATTGAAGAAATGGGGTTTGGGGTGGGGAGACTGAGCAGCTGCAGTAGTCAAAGGGAGAGGGGGAGAGACCTCCCAGGCAGCTCAAGAGGTAGTGACATTGCAGAAATGTCTAAAGGGGATAGTTCAGTGATAGATTCTCTCCTGCTTCATCTTAAAATGAAGTCTACAATCTCTTGCTAATTTTTTGTTGGAAGTGAACTTGTGTATGTGAGGAAAGCTGAGGCTAAGGTAAGGGTTAAAATGGGGGTTGGGTTGGAAGGAAGCTCCAAGAAGAGGACTAGGGAAGAGCTGACACTGGTTTGAGTTATACAGATTTTAAAAGATTGTCTTTAGCATTTAAGGGAAGGGGAAAATTAGTTCATTTCCCATTTAATATTCTCAGACTTCCTGATAACTTTTGGCTCTTATTGACTTATTTCTGGGCACATATTCAATTTTCCCTCATCCTTTTGCCCTCTCCAAAGGAAAGAACTAATTCGTGTCTCCAGTTTTACCATCTAGCATTTTGTCCAGCAAATGAACTCCTTGGAAAGATGTTGAAAGAGAAGTGTCAGTAGAGATTTGTGGCAAAGGCAGAGAATATTTTCATCATAAAGAGAAGGCCTGTTTCCCTGGCCACTTTCAATGGCCTATTTCCTGGGCTCTAAATATAGAGTACCAGGGCTTTCCTCACACCTGACCCTGATGCTGCCAGCTGGGAGATTGGGTCTCTATTCCAATATAAACTCTACATGTAAACAATATGTCTCAGCCATTCTTTCAACTTAGGAATTTTTTTTTCTTAAAACATGTGCTAATTATATATTGTTAAAGTGAAATATCTGCTGTTCCTTGTAAGTTTCTAGGTTTAAGCTGCAATTTCTATTATTAATAAGTGGAGGGGGAGGGGGTGAAAAAAAAATAAGTGAAAAAGGGTATCCTTGGGGTGCCTCTGTATTTTGAATCCCAGCATAGAGTGTCTCAGGTTTGAGAACCTTATTTTCTGGACCAAGCAGCCACTAGTGGTCACTTGCCTCACAGAGAGATGAATCACTATGTCTCTACATGGAAATCATAGGCAATCACTCACAATACTTGCCTTAGGTTGATTCATGGTGCATCGGCCTTTAAGCCCCAGGGACCTCAACTGTCTCTGTGGTCTGAAGAAACCATTTGTGGTTTTGATCACATGTGATTTTCTTCTGCCTCTAGCTTCTCCTTTCTGGCCAATCCATCATACACAGACAAAGTCAGCTTTCTACCACACAAATTATATTGTGTTATTCCCTGCTCAGAAACCTTCCAAGACTCCCCACTGATTTCAGAAGAATCCAGACCTCTTAGCATAGCAATCAAAATCCCTCACAATCAGAAATCAGTTTTCCCATCTAGTACCTTCTCTCTCTGTCCCTGCACTTTCTCTAAATATATTATTAAATACTCCAGTAATTCTAATTAGCAGTTACTCTTGGGATCAGGGATGTTCATTGACTCTTTCATTTAGCATTAGACATTAAACCACATTTTTTCCAGGTGTGCAATACAGTGATTCAACAATTCCATATATCACCCAGTTAAGCCTTATTTTTTTTATTCTTGTATTGATATAAGGAGAAGGGGTTGATTGAATAGTATCTACTCAGCCAAATGTTGTTCATCCAATTTTTATTTGAGACATTTGATAAAAATGCAGATTTTTCAGTACCACTTTAGACCTAAATCAGAATCTTTGGAAATGGGGTATGAAATCTGAAGGTTAGGCAAGTTTCTTATGTCTATCTAATACCCTAGAGTTTTGATACTCCATGTATTTGACATTAAAAGAAATAGCATTTGCCTTAATAGTATCTTTTTTATCTTAATTATCTCTATGCCACTCAAATATTAATATCCTATCAATACCTACTGTCCTGTAGGTCATACATTGCCCAAAATAGATACAGTTTTCCAGAGCTAACTATTGACTGAACAAGAAAAAGAAGGCTGAAAAATACCTACAAATATTCCAAAAGATAAAGGAAATGTGACAGAATTCTGAAGTTTTGTTAGGATTCAGTGACTAGAGTTGGAAATGTTTGATCTTAGAAGCCTTCAGGGAGATATATTGTTTTAAGGACAAGAAAATCATTCCAACTTTGGAAAAATGCACAAAAGCAAAGCATGTGGAAGATTCATGAACCCTGATCAAGTTGAGTCCATCTTAGTATGTGATGGGAAAGAGAAAAGTCAGACATGGAGAAGAAAGTGAGCCCTAATAGGTAGAAAAGCTAGAAGCACACAATTTGGGGAATTTGATGAGGAATTCATTCAACAATTATTTACTAGATCTGTTAGAGGAGCAATATGGTTCTAAGAGATATGAAGTCATCCAGGGCCAATAATGATATTCACTCAGCAATTACTTTCTGAATGACTCATATACCTGCTAGTATTTACTGTTTCAGGCACCAAGAATTAAGCAGAATTTTAGCACCAAGAAAACAGACAAAATAAGCCTATACCATTATGAACATAGACAGTAAACATTCAGACTGACTCCCAGCATCCCTTCTACCCTTCCTGCACTGAGTAGCAGCAATACAGTGTAAAGAATTTTTCTCCACTCAAGTGATGGGCCAATCCAGCTAAAGGCAACTCTTTTTTGCCAATGACTGCTTGAGGAGAGGGGTTTATGACCCAAACCTGAGTAAAAAGATCAAAAGAAATTTTGCTGGAGTCTCATAAAGTCACAGGAAACCAATCTCCCTTTCCCATTGGATAAAGAAGAAACATATGACCTCAATTTCTGACACGAGAGGATCTATCTTTGGATGAAACAACACTTGCTGAAGGAAAAGAGATATAGAAAGAACTTGCTGAATCAAGCTTCCAGAAGCCTTGCACCATCTCTGGGCTTTTCCTTATGTGAACTAATTCTTTTTACTTTTACTGATGGCAAAATTTATCTTAACTAATACACATACATAACAATTTTTATATACTTCATTTGATCCTCAATAACCTTCTTCAAGATGAATATACTCTGCTAATAAAAATATAAGATAAAAAGCTTAAAGGTGAAGAAAATATCAGAAAATTATTACCAAAGCCCAAGCATGAGGTTTTGGGACTTGGAAATACAGAGTATGGAAGAAAAGTAGAAGTCATTGAGTATCTCCTGTGTGCTGATTACTCTGATAAGCATTTCATAGGATATCTAATTTTAGTTTTTATAACAACTCTAAAAGCTTATTATTATCCTTATTTTTCAAATGAGGAAACTGAAGGAAGAGAGCTTAATGAATTTACCCCAGGTCACAATGTGCAGCAAACATTTCAAATTCAGATTTCTAGTCAGCACATTCTATACTCTTTCCACTTTGCCACCAAACTACTTCTTGTGAGAAAGCATTTCCTATGAGTGAGGTCTCACAGAGGAGTAGTCATCAGGGCTCGACAGCATGAGAATTTAAATAAAAGAACATTGGAGGAAGATGTGTGAGTCCTTGTGACTAAAACAACGGTGTGGTAACAGTGAAAACAATGAGACATTGAGAATAAAGCCATGATAAAGGATAACTAAATGGTACTAGTGGGAATTTCAAAGACAGAATTACAGTGAATATTGAGTTATTAGCATATTGTATAGAGATCACAAGTGAATCTTTGGGGAAGTCCAGTGAAGGATGTTAGAATAGGAGGACACAGCAAAATAAAAGAGAATAAAATGAAAAAGAAAACCTGGCTCAACTATAGGCAAAATCATATGCTAGCTGCCTGAAAGAAGAATTTAGGAAGAATATGAAGAAAGCCTGTCAAAATGAAAAATGAACTAATTCATCATTATACTTTGAACTTTCAAATTCGAGATGTAGAGTGGTAAATGGTTGAACCAGGTTTATCTACCTATTAATTCGAGCAAAAAAGTGCCTGGGAAAATACACCAAAATTCAGAAGTTAACAAAGATTAGACCTCCAATTCCTCCACATCCTGATACAATAAGTTTCCTGTTATATGGAGGGGAAGGAAATGTGGAAGGGAACTTATCGGGTGCCTGTTTTGAGGTAGACTTTAATAAGAACTTCACATACAATTTTTGATCCCCTGTTGCATGGATCTCAGAATAAAGCTTCATCATAAAAGCTGTAGAGATGTGATGGACACTTAATCCTCATAATAACCATGTGGGATTATTGTGTTAGCTTCTGCTTTACAACTGAAGAAGGGAGGCACAGGAGTATGTCAGTAGCTATGGGTTATGCCACCTGAGGGGGGTGAAATCAAGATTGGAACATAAATTTCCATAACTCCAAAGCTGTGTTTATCCACCTCTTGTTGATCTTTCAACCATGTTTTATTTAAAATAGTCCTTCCTTAAGAAAAAAGTAAAGTGAAAGATTCAGAGGCAATAAATAATACCATATATTTACTCACAAGAGCAAATTCATTTAGCTCAGTTGCTTTACTCTTTATAGTACCTTCTAATTAGTGTTCACAAGAACAACAGCATAGGGACTTTATCAGCTATTGTAGACTGATCAGGGTTGAATTTACCTTTCCACCTTAAACAACTAGGAAATCAGACTTCATCTTTAAAACTATGGTTTTTCAGGCACTAGATAGCAGGCAATACAGGTCAGTGACTCCTGAGAGAAGGGAAACAGATGAAGTGAGGCTCTGCTGGGAGAGAGATGCCAGACCACAGTTGAGGGAGAGTGAGTCTAAACAGAGCTTAATGGTCTTCTTGAATTGAGAAAAGAGAGTTGGAAGTTTGGGGAAACTAAGGTGGCTAGAATTTGAGTGGTGGAATCAGAGAAAATGGATCTGGACAGAAAGAGAACTCCAGAGGTCTACAGAGGTGTCCCTTAAATTATTGGCTGAATAATATGAATATATGAGAGGAAAATACCTGAATTCAAAGAAAGAACTACTGTAAAGAAATATCTGGGAAAAATCCACCCAAGTGTCATGTAAAATTGGGAATAGGTTGTATTCTCAACAATAATTCAAAGACCTAGTACATGGGTCATAGAATCCTTAGAAGGTATGGCCTCAGTAGTGAAGAAGATTACCCTGAGACTAAAGGTTGATCTGTATCCATCCTAACAAAGCTTAACAGCAAATGTTAAACTGATTCCAAAAATTTATCTGTATGCTATAATAAAGACTAAAGAAAAAATCTGGCACCAAAACCCAAAATTTATAATGTCTGACATCTAATCAAAACTTACCAGGCAGACGAAGAGTAATACAATCCATAGTGGAGAGAAAAATCAATCAATAAAAACAGACCCAGCAATGACAAAGATGATAGAATTAGCACATAAGGACATTAATAGCTGTTACAGAGTTCAAGCAACAGAATATCAGTGAATGAGGGATACTGTCAAGTAGAGGAACGTACTTGTAATTTGAGGACAATGACAATATGCAGAACTAAATCCATTTTATAAATCACTAATTATGTTTGGTATAGTTTCAATTTAAAGTACAATGATGCTTAAATACTCATCACTTACCTTATGTCAAATACCATAATAATTCATATAAAAAATGAAGAGTAAGGTACCCAATGGCCCTGCTCTAAAGGATTTAACAGTCCCTTCAGGTGCATAAGACAAGTAGAAGTTTTGCTATTTGTCTGGTTTAAGACAGAATATATGAGACCACATAAAGAAGAAGAAAATTTAAGAGCTGGGATTAGAGAAATGCTTTGTGGAGAAAGGGACATTTCAGCTGGGTACTTGAGGATGAGTAGAAATCTGAGTCATAATTATGGGGCCCAGAAAATACATTCTAGTTGTTAGAAGTTATCAAGAATAAATGCAAGGTTGCAAAAGAATTAAGCATATGTTTTAAGAGTGGTAAGTGCTATAGTGCCATACATTGATTCAGGAAGAAGGTGTATCAGTTCAAAATGTCAGAAATTGAGCTAGTATACATGCAGTCCTGTTACCTCCCTATTAATTTTTACTACCTTTACCAATGATTATAGGAAATTTAACAAAAAGATTAGAAATGTAGTCTTTATGTTGTACTGGTGAGTATATTTGTTTGCTAGGGCTGCCATTACAAAATACTACAGTCTGGGTGGCTTAAACAGAAGAAATTCACTGCCTCTGTTTTGGAGGCTGGAAGTCCAAGATCCAGGTGTTGACAGGGTTGTTTCCTTCTGAAGACTGTGAATGAAAGTCTGTTTTATGCCTCTCTTCCAGACTCTGGTGGTTTCCTAGCATTCCTTTTCTTTCCTTGGCTTGTAGATGCAATGCCTGTCTTTATCTTTACATGGTATTCTCCCTGTGTATGTCTGTCTATGTGTCCATTTCTTCCTTTTGTAAGCAATCATACTGGATTAGGGGCTCACCCTCTTCCGACATGACTTCATCTTAACTTAATTGTATCTCTAACTACCCAATTTCCAAATAAGGTCATATTCTGGGGTACTAGGGGTAAGGACTTCAACATAAAAATTTTAGAGGGGCACGAGTCAACCTATAAGAGTAGGAAATGTTGGAGGCTTTGTCATAGAGGAGGGTCTGGAACAGAATTCACTTTAGCAAGAGTGATCCAGCAGCTGTGTGTGAATCAGCCTTTGAAGGTCTCTAGTCCTTCCTTCCCCCTGTGTGTTATATGCTGATCCACATGTACACTGTAACCAAGCAGCGCTTACATTCACCTTCCCTTTTCCCCTGTCTCTGCCCTTGCCGATGCTAATTCATGCTCTGGGAATTTCTCTGCCTCATTTATGACTAACTCCTACTCTTCCTTCAATACTTACCATGTCCAGATAAGTTTTACTCATGTCCAGAATACATAGGTATGTCTAGCACACCTCAAGGAGCCTTCCCTAAACATGCTACTTCCCTTCTGAATAGTGGAGTTCATAATCCCATTGGCATGACTATTAAAGAATAAGTCACATCCATGTGTTGTCATGTGCATTCTACTTTTTTATGAATCTTCAGGTTGGATACAGTGTCTTATTCATCTCAGATCTCTTGTAATGAGCTCAGTGTGTGGTGTTATATAGAAAGACTAGAGGTAAGGATGTGGCTAATTCCCCCTATTTTTCAAGGTTTATTCCAAGAAAAATTAGTATGGAAAATAAAAGGAAGAACTCATCTACATTGTTCTTATTATACACACTTATTGTACACTGTGCCTGGCACAGTTTTAAGTGCTTAATACTATTTAATCTTCAGAAAACTGTGGTGAGTTGGGTACTAGTATTATCCCATTTGGTAGATGATGACTCTGAGGCACACAGAAACTCAGGAGTTTGCCTGCAATTATGTAGCAACTAAGTGACTAATGCTACAATCTAGTCCTTAACCATTTTGCCCAACTGCCTCTCAAAGACATTTGCCCTCTTAACCACAGGGCTTCATTTTAAACCATTTCTGATCTTGCCTCTAATTAGCTACACAATTTTGAGCAAGTTATTTAACTCCTCGATACTTTAATTTTTTCAATTTTGAAATGAAAATAACGGTAGTACATCCTCATAAAATTAATACATGTAAAGCATTTTAAAAAGTGCCCAGCACTGAGTAAGCCCCCCCACCCCCCCACACACACATTGAATAACTGAGAATTTATTGTACACTATGTAGCTAATTGAAGCCATACTGCCTCCTGCTGCTGATTAATAGTGTCTGGCTTCTGAAGAAGGATGGTATTGGCAGATTTCTTTTTTCCTTTTTATGAAGGATGGGACTGGGCTGTCACTTTCTATGAAAATAAGAAAGAGGAGGTCAGAGGTGTTTTTGATAGCAACACAATGGACCTTTATAAGGCTTTAAAAAATGTTGCAGTGTTAGGAGTCTGAGAATCTGGACTTCCACTAGCTTATAGCAGTCATCTTGACCTCTCCTCCTTCCTTGTAAGGGGCAATGGAAAGGAACCAGGGAAAGTAGGGAGAAAATTTAAGAATATATTTCAGAAAACACAACCTTGGAAGGAAATTAAAAAATCAGAATTCTGCACAATAAGAAAATCCTGTTCACTGAGCCTGCTGAACAGTTATCAACAATTCTTTAGAAAATTCTAGCAGTTTACATGTGGAGTCAGTTGCTTTCTAATTGCTACAGCAGGCTACCACTGGGAAGAACAAAGGAAATATTTAGCACATCGTAAATTCTTCTGCAGCCCTGTGGAGTGACTGGAGTTCAGATTACACATTTATAACTAGCATTTGAGAGCAATTTCTACTTCACTTTTGAGAAAGTGTTGGGGAAGCAGTTCAGCACTGTTCTTCCTATAACTCTGGAGAAATACAGACTGAGCATTTAAATTTAATAATCCAGTTCATTTGTGTTGGGATTTAATGAAGCTTGGAAAGATGTAACAAGGAAATACATTTTCTTCTCCTGAATTTGCTTTTTCATGGGAAGGAGGTTTCTCAGTGAAGGGGAAAGTGTACGTCAGACACGCTGGTGGGGTGCTCTAACGGCACCCCAATCTGGATAGTGGTCTTCTCCTAGGCAAGGCCTGAGACATTCTGAAGAACAGGCAGGACCTAAAAATAAATTTGGTTCACACTGCCAAGGAGAGCGGGCAAGCAAGAGGCAGTAAACATGTTTCATGTCACCAAGGATGCAGTGAAGAAGCAGCACCACATAGCTAGGGAAGAAACCAGTAAGGGCCCCAAGAAGCCACTAAGATGGGGAAAGTAAGAGGTCAGCTTGACTTACGGTGGCTCTTGAAGCTATTATATTTATGTTACAGTTGATGAATGAGTAGGGCTGCAGTGCCTGATTTATCTTTGACTTTGGGGAAGATGATTCAATTCTCTACAAATTTTAAGGGGCACATTTGCTTAGCAAATAGAAACACATTTTGGAATAATTGGCTGATAGTTTATGATTTATGAGTTGTCTCTGGCTTTAGGTCCTTAGGCTGGACACGGCCATAAGGATTACCTTATAATTCTTTACTCCGATGATTGATAAAATATAGGAGGCCATTTCTCCCAACAATATTAAATGAATGTCTTGCCCCAAGCCCAAGGGAGAAGAGGCTAAGATTCAAGTCTTTCCAATAAATGAAAAATGAGTATTTTTCTGAACTTATAGTGACTAAATTTCTTATCCTCCTCCTAAAAGAATTGTAATCTTCTCACAAAATTGTCCAAATTTTTAATTGTGTATTGGCTAATATTTGGAGAAACTTTCCAATAAGGTTAAAAAAAAGAAGAAGGAAAGAAAGAAAATCTAGTTGAGTTTCCTACTTACTGAGATTAGTTTCAATATAAAATCTCTGTAGATTTAAACTATAGAACAAATCTTGTCCATCTTTCTGGATGAATATTAACCAAAATCTCCCTATTTTCTCTCTGAAATTTAGGATTCTAGTGTCTTTTTGTTTCAAAAGAAAAAGAGTTCCCATTTTAGGCTTTGGTTCTGCTGCATAAGTAGATAACATGATTAAATTGAATACAGTAGTCATTTAGTTGTTATAGTCATCAATTTAATAATTACAGTTTCTCTGCCAACATCACATAATTTTATGCAACTATTGGCCGACAAGACCAAATTTCTCTATTGTATCACATATATAATCTGTACCTCAATCAGGAGAAAATAATCTCTTTGGCTACTCAGCATATATTCTGAATATAATCTGGTTAGGTAGTAAAGCTTTTTTTTTTTTTTTTTTTTTAATCTGGCATGATTTTTAAAAGTGCTAAAGGCAAATGAAAAATGCTTTATTTTTTTTTTTAAAGATTTTATTTATTTATTTATGAGAGACACAGAAAGAGGCAGGCAGAGACATAGGCAGAGGGAGAAGCAGGCTCCATGCAGGGAGCCTGATGTGGGATTCGATCCTGGGTCTCCAGGATCACGCCCTGGGCTGAAGGCAGATGCTCAACCGCTGAGCCACCCAGGCATCCCGAAAAATGCTTTAAAACCATAAAGTACCTGATTTGTTTTCAGGATCAATCTGCTGGCCACATAAACTGCAAGAATATATATCACGTACATTCTATTGCTTGATGACAAAAACAAGACTAGCCATATCTATGTAAAAAGGCATATATATATTTTAAGATTTTATTTATTTATTCATGAGACACACACAGAGAGAGAGAGGCAGAGACACAAGCAGAGAGAGAAGCAGGCTCCATGCAGGGAGCCCGATGTGGGACTCGGTCCCGGGACTCCAGGGTCACACCCTGAGCCAAAGGCAGATGCTCAACCACTGAGCCACCCAGGCATGCCAAAAGCATATAAATTTTAAATGTATTTTTATATATTTGAAAAAAATGAATAGAAAAAGGGTGACATGTATGAAGTAAGGAATCAGAATATTAGCTAAAACCTTGTCAAGTAATAGAATACTTATGAATGTACACTGTCAATTGATTTTCACAACAAATTAAAATCTTTACATAGAACATTTCTGAGCTCCAGCCAATGATTTCCTTATTTCAAGCAACATTGGATACAAATAAAACCCAATATAACCATTCCTTGGATTTCATTTTGATAGGATTTACTTCTGTTCACTGATGTAAATGTTGGTCTAGAATAACCAATGTCTTTTGGAAATTTTATTGAATAATTCATTAGTTAATTGTTGTCTTTAACCACAGCTTCTCACTGACATTTTAGTAACTTACACAAATCCACATATTTAAAAAACAGCATGAGGTAAGAAAAGTCCTAATAAATATAGTTCTAAGAGGGAATCTTTTATTGTTGTGAAGCTTATAAAATTGAAGGTCTCATGTTTTAAGAAGATGAAAAAGGAATTCTTTCTCTGCGGTGGAATAAATGGACTATCTCACCCATGAATAATGATTAACGTTCTTTCACTCAGAGAAAAGGCTTGTAGGTGTTCACACCTGCAGCATTCATGAATTATAGGCCCCGTTCCCTTGAAAGAAACTTAATAATCACTATTCACAGGTGAAGTGTGCTTCAGTTGGATATAAAAAGTCGAGATAAAACCAGTCAGCTTTGTCTCCAGCGCTGTTACTTTCCCAGCATTCCATCCCCTCCGGTCACTGCAAAAATACTTGAGCAGCTTTAAAATTATCCAAAGGTGGTGTTGTAAATACCTTTTCTTCTCAGCTTAGTTGTGTTTATCAGAGATTCAGAGGTGGTTTTAAAGGTCAGAAAAACAAGCTGCCTGCAAATTTGGATTCAAACCTAAGTAATAAGGCCGGCGTTTTTACAACTGTACTCTTCTCAGTGCCATCCAGGGCTAAACTGACCTTACATTTCTGCATTCTGAGCCCTAACCACCGAAGCTGCCACAGACATAGAAATACAAATATAAATGTATGTATCATTTACATTTAAATAAAAGTTCATGTATAAAGTCTCATTTTATGTATAAGATTGAGTGTAAATTTAAATATAAATATAAACAAATGTAAATACACATCTACATGGATTTTTCCAATTTGGTAGGAAGGTTTTTTAATGATTTCCATTGCTATTTTAATTCAATAAAGTTGTTTACGGCATTTTTTTTCCTGCTTAAAGGCCACATTAATGGCCCACTTGCCATCTATGGCTTGTTCACACATTTTCTTGGTTCATAGGGTGTTTTAAAAAAGTATTGAACCATAGGGGTGCCTGGGTGGCACAGTCGTTAAGTCTCCAACTCTTGGTTGCAGCTCTGGTCATGATCTGGGAGCTCTGAGATGGAGCCCCAGTGTGCTCAGCATGGAGTCTGCTGGAGGTACCCTCTCCCTCTCCCTCTGCCCCTTCCCATCACCCAGCACTCACTCACTATCTCTCTTTCTCTAAAGTACCTAAATTAAGTCTTTAAAAAAATCAAACCATAATTTAAAAACTGGAATATTCCACATTAAAAAAATCAAAATTTCTCAATTACTTGAAAAGTTTCGAGCTCTGGTAATACTGCGCTTAATGTTTCTTCGTAGTAAAAACTGTCAGGCATTGAGCACTGGGTCAGCTTGTAGACCTGATTTGTATGTAACTCAGGTACTGTTTCCTGCCTGAACCTCCTGCCTGATCCTAAAATGACTGGGCTGTCATTCTTTTATGGCCCTCATGTCTCTTCACATAGTTAGCTTTTTATTCATCCAACTGACCAATATTGCTTCTGCATATGAACTTGTGAGCACTTAGGTCTTCCGGTGGAAAGTGGAGTTAACAGTGCATTCTCTGCCTTTGACTCCTCGGCAAGCCTTTCATGGAACACTAGGGCTGTTAAGATAATTGGCAGTTCTACCTTCCATATTATAATTTAGTTGGAGACAAAGAAATACACCTTAAAGATAAATAAAACTAGCAAGTGCAGTGATACAGGTAACAGTAGGGGAATTAAGCATGCAAAAGAGGGTTTCCTGACCTAGATGAGATGGTTGGGGAAGGTGTGGCCACGTTGAGGAGACAAAGAAGGGGTGTTCAGATCTGGGCAGAGAAGGCTTCTCTCATGGACCTTAGAGATTACAAAGGAGTTAGGGCCGCCAAGGGTTGGGTGGGGGACAGTATGGGATAAGCCATTGGTTTAGTCTTTTTCTTATTTTGTCTTGTCTTTATGATGAACTATTCTTCAACCCTTTGACTTTCTCTAGCTCTGAATTCAGCATTACATCTAGTGTTATAATGCTTTTGTGAACAATGATCAAAAACAAACTTTATCACTGTAAGCCGTGTATTTTCCAAATATATATTCATCTCCACCTCAGAAATAATCCTTAGATTTTCATCTACGACTAAATCTGAGGATATTGAATAAAACATATGAGAAAAAAACATACTAAGGCTGTTTAATAAAATGGGAGCCCATCACACACACGCACACACACACACAGAAGCCTTACATAGAAACATAACATGTTAGGAGCTAATATTACTAGCCACTATTAAGACTCAACAAAATTGTCCTCAGCCACCGATAAGAAGGAGGAATTTTTTTTAAGTGTTGAGAAATATTAAAAACGCTTTAATATTTGGTCAGATCTAACATTTTGGTTTGAGAAAACCAAATTGTTCACTAGCATTTCAAGTTTCAAAACTCCAATGAGAGGCGCCTGGGTGGCTCAGTGGTTGAGTTGTCTGCCTTTGGCTCAGGGCATGATCCCGGGTGTCCTGGGATTGATTCCCATATAGGGCTCCCTGCATGGAGCCTGCTTCTCCCTCTAACAGGAATAGCAGGTTATCAGACAAAGACTTGAAAATGATCTAATTGTTAGAACAAACATCACTCAAAAGAATTTCTTAAATCTAAAATGGATTTATTATCAGTAGTAGAGTATCAATAGGGAAGGGACAGTCTGGAAGCAAATATTGGGGCCTGACTCTAATCACTCGGAGAGTTCCTTGTAATCACTGTTAGCACACAATGGGGTTACCCCTATAATGCAGTTGGGAAGGACAGGATTACAGGATCTAATGATGTAATGCCAGTATTTAATATCCGTAAGCACAGGATCTGGGGCACCTGGGTGGCTCAGTGGTTGATCATCTGCCTTTGGCTCAGGGTGTGATCCTGGGATCGAGTCCCACATCGGGCTCACCACAGGGAGCCTGCTTCTCCCTCTGCCTATGTCTCTACCTCTCTCTCTTTGTGTCTCTCATGCATAAATAAACAAAGTCTTAAAAATAAATAAATAAAGCTCCAATGAATTACATTCATGATTACAAAAACCAAGAATGCATGAAAAATAAAAGTAGGAAAACATTCTAACTACAGGGCCTTGAATGTTTTCATAAATAACCATCTGTACAATGAAATTTTGGTTCCTGATTTAAAACAAAAACATTTTTTTTTAAATAAGTAGTGTTCTTGTGGCATTGGCTTGTGTTAAAGGACACAGATGATTGTCTCATGTAACAGAAATGTAAATGTTGTAAAGAATGAAAAATGTTATTAGAACTTGTTTTGAGGAAATGCTATCTTTTCTTTGAAAAGAGTCCTGATCAAGTCATGAAGTACAATACAAAGTGTTTCAGTCTCTTCACACGTACGCTCCTTTTCAATGAAATAATGTCAGTCATCAGAAGACATTTCAAGTGCAATCCATACAGTAATAGCTAACCAGATACGTTCAAGCTGGCAGTTCTCAGAGTGCACTCAGCCTCCAATGTATTACCGGTTCTCGCTGCTTTGTTAGCTGAAGTTAGTAGGCCTGCCAGGTTTTTTCTTTCAAACCTTATAAAATTCATAGTTAAGAAAGGTCTATGAAAACTTAAAAACAAAGGAGATGAATTCAAAAGCAGCTGCTTATGCAGCTTGATCGCAGTATTTCACTGCAAGTCACGATGTCTTCATAGCAGCTTCATACTTAAAAGATTCTGAAAGTTGATTGATTGTTCCCAAACTGCTACATAGTTTTATTTGATTAACCACGTATATTTTTTTGCCAATATGTCTGGCTACCTATTTAAAGTTAGTGCATTGCTGGCAGTATTACAAAAACAGATTTTAAGGAATTGGAATCAGATTTGGCAGTAAAGGATTCGGTTCCAAACTCAGAGGTGATCTTAAAATTTCATTTGACATAAAAAGAAAAACCTTTGCAGTCAAAAACAAAAGGCTGTACTTGCATTGAAAAAAAAAAAGCATTTTGGCTGCCAAACATGTTTATTTTTCCTTTGTTTTTGCTCTATCACTGATCCCTTTGAAGAATGGCCTTCAAGTGATATTATTTAAAAATATAAGCACGCACACACATTTAATCAGGAACTTTATTTAGATGTGAAGTAAAATCTTACTCCTTTCAAGTAAAAAAAGAAAGAAATATTTTCAAAAGTTCATTGCAATAAAAGAATCTTTTGTCCTTCCTCTTGGCATTTTAAGGTTTTAACGAGTTGTTTATATATCTCAATGGCTTGAAAAGACAGATGTATTTTATGTAATCTTCCATGTAAGCTTTTTTCATTTCCCTTATAAATTACTTTTCCATATTTTAAAATGTAGTTATGTTTTCAGGGAAAAATGGCCAAAAAATATGGGCCGTTATTTGTTGGCCACCATGAACCTTTAGATAAAGTAAGTATAAATCACAGTAAGCAATAAAATTCCATCCTAAACATAAACCACAACTTTATTGAAGAACTATTAAAACTGCGTTGTCCCATTTTCATTTTACCTGAACATTAATGTATGAGTTTCACTTGAAAGCCAACAGTTAACAACCCATGTTTCATATTCTAATTAACATAAAAGAGATCTGTTTCAATTAAAGAAAGCGAATTTCCCAAAGATTCAATGATGAACTGCTTTTATATTCCGTGAGCTATGGCCGTAAATTACATATAACACACTGAGAAAAAAAATATTACAGAAGATGCCAACCCCTGAAATATATAATTGAGCAATAATAATTTAAGTACACATGTCAGCTTGTGTGTGTAGCAAATGCAACCCACAGAAGCACAGACCTAATGAAATGGTTTCTTGCTTTGTAATCTCCATAAACCTTTCCTGCTGCTTTTAACTCTTATAGGTTTGAATACAAATCAAACATAAACCTTAACTTCATCTGGAGCTGGAGTCCAGAAGACAAACAGAAACAAAACAACTTCTGAAATGGCTTACACGGACTAACGAATGTGTTCTTTGATGGATGATGAAAAAGCTCTCTAAGTTAAAGAGGCACAGCTGAGTGGATTGCTGTGGTGGGTAATAAGATTCCTCTGGTTCAGAAGTACCTGATTGTAATGAAATAATCCATCCCAATGTTTGCAATAAAGGTAATGTAAATTCTATTATTTGTGGGATTCATTAAAAAGGCAATGTGAGAGCTCCCCCTATTGACTCACAGTAATGCACACTGTACCCTGAAATACACTTCCAACTATTCATAATCAATATAAAATGGCAGACATTTAATGGGTCTTAAAAATCATCTAATTCGACTACATAATTTTATATTTGTAAGTGCTAAGGCCTAAGGACGTTTACCGTGACAAAATAAATTAGCTGCAGAGTTGGGACTGGAACTCAGAGCCTTTGTCTCTGGCTAAGCCGTTTTCTCTGTGCTAAGGCATGATGTCCCGCAGGTGATAAAATTCACTAAAAGGAAAGAGCTAGAGAGATACAACTAATCTAACTCCATGTTCTTCTGGTCAAGGAGACCCAGAGAAGCTAAAAGACCTACCTGTGTTGATCACAGAACTTCTTACTAATAGAGATTACTGGGTTCTCTCTAACAGAGTGAAATCCTGGTTATATGCTCTGTTATTTCTACTCTGACTGTGTTCTGTCTTGTTTTGGGCCCCAAACCTTTTCCTCGTTTGCAATTTAAAAATATATTTTTTCAAAATATAAGAATTCAAATTTCAGGAAGATATGAAGACATTCACTTTTTGGTAGTACATATTTTCTGTAAATTAACTAGAGCATGTATATTATTAATAGGGTTATATTTACTTACAAAATATTGATAAGATGATGTGTGCACCTGTGCAAAACGGTAAGCTGCTCTTAAATTACAAAGAGCAAAAAATGTTATTTCTCTAATTTGCTCTTTGGTGAAAATACTAGAGATTATTTGGCTAGCCTTGATATTATCGCTTTTGTTTCTGTAATTCATCATGAGATATTGTTGATTCCCTTTATGGCATGAACAGTTTCCCCCTTCCAAACCTGAAGATAGGTGGGAATAGATTTATAAATTGCACTCTGTTAACACCTAGAGGGCCAAGTTTGGGTTTTATGCATCTATTTTTTCAGTGAACACAGTTGGAATGAACACAGGTCTTTGAATAGAAGCTTTTGATTTGCCATTGCTTGTTATGCATCTTCTACTGAAGTTTGCTCAGAGGTGCCAGTACTGTTTGCTGCACTGGTGGATGCCTTTCAGAGTCCTGCCATTCTAATGCTTTATTTTCTACATGACACTTTCAAAATGCTGAGGTCCTATACCTGTCACCAGAACTACTTTTCTTTATCCTAGATGCTTAGCCTCTATGAGTGTTGTAGAAATGAATATGAAGAGAAATTGAAGGAAATACTCATTAAACTAGCTCCTGCGCTTGGTGATCTCAAGCAGAATTATGTGCTCTCAGATAATTTGGGACTAGAAGAGAATTACCCTGTCTCCTTGAAATGTTGGCCCTAATGCATATAGTCTTCATACTTGTATGACTGAAAATGTAAAGGTGGCTCAGTGATTGAGCGATTGAGTCCCCCATTGGGATCCCCGCAGGGAGCCTGCCTCTCCCTCTGCCGATGTCTCTGCCTCTTTCTCTCTGTATCTCTCATGAATAAAGATAAAATCTAAAAAAAAAAAAAAAAAAAAAAAAGTAAAGGTGACAGAAACGGGGCTATTTGTTTATCAACATGAAATATATACATGTTAAAAATATATATATATACATGTTTTTTTTTCCCCTCTGGAGTTTCCTTTGTATTTTAAGTTGTTCAGCTGTCTGTTACCTTTGTGGATTTCCCCTCAATACCCCACCCTACCCTGGCCTACTCCCTACCCTATAAGACAGAAACAGTCTTCTTAGAAGCTCAATGTAGGCAAAGAAAATCTACGTATTTTATCAAATTTGAAAATCAGATTTTTGCGTTCCACTCGAATTAGAAATCAGGTAATCATATATCAATTCCCATGTTTGATTTTGTTTTTCAAAGAAAGTTAAATAATGATAGTGTTTTTATTCACTTTCCTATAGACACAAATATTTTTAATTTTTAAATTTTAAATTTTTTTTTAATTAAAAAAATTTTTTTGACACAAATATTTTTTAAAAGTTTCGCGGAATGGCTTCCAACCTTAATGAACATGATGGACATAATAAAAGATTACCTTTCCCTGCCACAAATCTACTATTTACACTAAGTTTTATATTTAGTTAACTATTTATGCTCTGCCTTTTATTTACCTGAACAAACTTTTATGGAACAAACTTTTTTAGTCCACTAAATTTTGTTGACTTTTGGGTAAATCCTTCAACTTCTGGCTTTCTGGAACTCTACTTGGATTTTCAACTTGGAAGTAGAGAATATGTCATATTAAGGTAGCTGATGTTGGAACTTCTAGAATTAGGAAAAAAGAACTGGTGGATGTTAGTACTTCTTAGTACTATGATATGGTACGAATGAATCCCCTTCTGTGATTAAGAGGAGCTAGGTCTGGTGGCAGAAATTGAGGAGAAGAAAAAGCAGGTGCTGATCAAGAATGAGTCGAGGATCTAAGAAATAAAATGGGAACAGGGACTTTGATCAGGTGTTTCCATAGTTATCTGGTCTTCATAGGGAAAAGCAATTGGTTTCACCTGTATTTCTTCCCTGTAGCTATGGATATTCCTGTGTGAGTGTGTGTATGGGATGGAGGGCATGGGTGAGGAGCACACACCACAGCCGGGATAAGAAGTCTGGCCACTGGCGAGTAAGAGCAGTGGAGTTCATATTCACATGAGTCCAAGAAGTCTTTGAAATAAATATTACCATCCAGTGACCTCATCCTAGGCTCAGCATCTTGGGGTGAGCCCAAATTTGGGCAGGAGACAATTCTGGTTACCAGTGGTTAGACATAAAATAAGTTTTTTACTTTCATTGAACCTCATGCCCTAATCCCCAAACTTTACAACAATTGTATTTAACTTTCAGGGTGGTTGTGAGAATTAAATGAGATAAAGCATATAAAATAGCAAGCAGGCAATAAATTTAACTATCATTTTTAGAAAAAAATCAAACTAAAAATGAGGACAAGAAAAGTTGAAGGGACTGACTAGGTTCTAAAGGAAATTACAGTACAATCTAACAATGATGATTTCAATTTAGAATTTAGTGATGGTTTCAATTTAGATAGCCATTTCTAAAATGCCTCAGAGTAAGAACTCAAAGGGAGAAGATACATGATAATTTTCTTAAATTTTCAAAAAATCATTTGATAACATTTTACACTCATTTTGGATGAAAAATAAACTTTGATAAACTAGGATTAAAAAGATGCCTTAATGCAATTAAAATGTTTAATTTATTGGTGAAACAAAGTATTATCATTGATTTAGAAATATAACAAGAAGGGTTGCTATACCTGACATTATTTTTTCCAGATTTATTGATTTAATTAATAGTGTGTAAGTATAATATGGTGTGAGTTTAAAATGTACAAATGATGATCTGATACATTTTTTATCTTGTGAAGTGATTACACAATCAGGTTAGTTAACACATCTGGCATCTCACATAACTCAATTTTTTCTGGCTATTTAATATTGCTCTTGAGGAGTTATTAATACAGCACAAGATTATAAAATATTAAGTAGAATTTGAATATATATTATAGATACATAATTTTGTGTATATACAAAATGTATGTATGTATCTAGGATATATATGGTATAAATCTGGAAAATCCAAGATATTCAACTTGAAAAATTATGATTTTAAAAAACACATTGCTTTTTTTTTAAAAAATGAAGTATAATTGACATACAATATTATATTAGTTTCAGATGTACAACATAGAAGTTCCACAATTATATACATTACCAAATAAGTGTGGCTATTGGTCATCATACAAAGTAATTACAATATTATATTGACTATATTCCTTATGTTGTACTTTTCATCCCTGAGACTTCTTTATTTATATGTGAAAGTTTGTACCTCTTAATCCCCTTCATCTATTTTGCCCATTCTCCCACCCCCTCTGTTCTTTATATTTGAGTCTGTTTCTGTTTCCTGTTTGTTCATTTGTTTTGTTTTTTTTTTTAGATTTCACATATCCATATATCATATAAATGAAGTCATACAGCATTTGTCTTTCTCTGCCTGATTTATTTCACTTAGCATAGTACCCTCCAGATCTATCCATGTTGTCATGGACAAGATTTAATTCTTTTTATGGCTCAGTAATACTCCATTATATACACATACCACATCTTCCTTATTCATTTATCTATCAATGGACACTTAGGTTGCTTTTATATTTTGGCTATTATAAATAATGCTGCAATGATCATAGAGGTGCACATATCTTTTTAAATTAGCAGTTTCATTTTCTTTGGGTAAATATCCAACCCAATTTCTTTGGGTTGTATGGTATTTCTATTTTTAATTTTTTGAGGAAACTCCATATTGTTTTTCATAGTGACTGCACCACCTGATAGTTAATGATGTGAATTTTCTTTTCATGTATCTTTGGCCATCTGTATGTTTTCATTGGAAAAATGTCCATTTAGGTCCTCTGCCCATTTTCAAATTAGATTATTTGTGTTTTGATGTTGAGTTGTAAGAGTTCTTTATGTTTCAAATATTAACCCTTTATTAGATATATCATTTGAAAATATCTTTGCCCATCTAGGAGGTTGCCTCTTTCTTTTGTTATTGGTTTCCTTTCCTTTTTTTTTTCTTTTCTTTCTTTCTTTCTTTCTTTCTTTCTTTCTTTCTTTCTTTCTTTCTTTCTTTCTTTCTTCTTTTCTTTTTTGTTTCCTTTTCTGTGCAAAAGTTTTATAGTTTAATGTAGTTCCAGGTGTTTATTTTTGATTTTGGTTCCCTTGCCTGAGGAGACAGATCCAGAAAAATATTGATAAGACTGATGTTCAAGAGTTTACTCCCTATGTTTTCTCCTAGCAGTTTTATGGTTTCATGCCTTATATTTAGCTTAAATCCATTTTGAGTTTATTTTTGTGTATGGTGTAAGAAAGTGGTCTAGTTTCATTTTTGTGCATGTAGCTGCACATTTATTGAAGAGATTGTCTTTTCCCTCTGTATATTCTTGCCTGCTTCGTCAATATTAATTGACCATTTAAATGTGGGTTTACTTCTGGGCTCTCTATTCTGTTCCACCAATGTGCCTGTTTTTGTGCCAATACCATACTGTTTTGATTATTATAGCTTTGTAGTATAATTTGAAATCTGGGATTGTGATACCTACAGTTTTGTTCTTCTTTTTTAAGACTGCTTTGTCTATTCAGGGTCTTTTGTAGTTCCATACAAATTTTAGGCTTATTTGTTCTAGTTGTGTGAAAAATACTATTGGTATTTTGTAGGAACTGCATTGAATTGTATAGATTGTTTTGGGTATTATAGACATTTTGATAATATTAATTCTTCTAATCAATGAGTATGATATATCTTTCCATTTATTCATGGATTCTTCAGTTTCTTTCAACAGGTGTCTTAGAATTTTCAGAGTACAGATCTTTCCGGACAAAATCATAAAAATGAAATATTACAGTATGTGTATTTCCATCTTTGGAAGATTAATTTAGCATTTAGGTAGCTTCCTGATGAAATAATAAGATCTACTAAAAATGATCCTAACTTAGAAAGTAAAACTAATTGCGAAGCCTATGTGATTACTTTAGATGAGTTTAACTGGCAAAATAGTTTTATTATAAGAATGGGAAAAAAACAAAACTTGGATGAAAAAGTGGTATTTTCTACTACTCTGTCCTTTCAACTATTGCCCTATTCTTGATCCTAAACTTTGGGAAGTGTTTAATTTTCATTTGAGATATCCTCATTATTTTTGACTGAAAATTTTTCTTAAAAAGTACAGTCAATCCTGATTCATTGTGTAGAGTTGGGGTATACAATGGTAACACATGTATAGCTCAATGTTGGAAGTTCCTCTGGGAGATTATTATAAGGTAGAGTTGCAAGGAAGTTATAATTTATGCCAAAAAATAGTGAATGTTTTATTCCTACTCAGAAGTAAATAATAATTGCCTTAGGAAGATTTGAAATCTTTAGCTTTGAATACATGTTGATTATTAACTTCTTCAATTACCCCCAGCACTGCTAGCCCTCCATCAAATTTCCCACTACCTACACTTAAAATCTAGACTGAAATATAAAAATTCTCAGGAGTAGATGGAAAAATGAGTTGATTTTTGTGATAAGGTGATATGTTCTTATTAATTATGTGGGAATCAGAACATGTAATAGACTTTATTTTGAGTTCCATATACATTTCTGAAAAAGCAATTCATAATGGAACATAAGAAAAAATATTTACAGGAAAATAAACTTTAGACATGGAGTGTACCTTCATATTTATGATTTAAGCAACATAGCACAATGATTTAGCAACCTTTTTCTTATCTCTTGAACTATTAATATAAAACTGCCTTTAGATGTTTTTAAGAATAAATAGAGCCTTATTAAATTATTTGCATGGATAGTTTCTGGACTTTTATTGCTGACAGTATGCAGATCAGATATCTTTACAAAAAATCCCAAACTTCTTTGTACAAAAATTCTAAAAATGCTGGATAAAATTTAACAAAATCCATCTTTTTAAATGCTTAACTATTCTGGCAAGAAATAAAGGAGACAGATTCATAGAAGCCAAAAAGAACAAGCAAGCACAAATCCAGAGATCTGTTATAGCACTAAATTGGATATCTGCCCAGGGGGGGACATCTGCCAGGCCCTGGTGGCCCAAAGCTTTCTTTCAATGGAACAAGTGAGTGGGCTATCGATGATAAAGCTATGAACAAATCAAGGTGGGAAGTTTAATTATAATCATCCTCATGATGCCAGAACCTTCAAAAGGCAACATCATTAGTAAAGAATAAACTAGAAAAAGTACCACCACCACCATCACCACCACAACAAAAAACACTAAAGAATTTGGCTGCAGTTAGAAGGGGAAGAAAAGCTTTTCCTGAGAATTTGTAACCACAGGCAAGGCATTATGTAGGTTCTGGGCCAGAATTCATTCTATTTGTGTGGTCTAAACACTAAAGATAAAAATTTGGTATAAACTGATCCTGGGTTGCTAGTGCCTCTAGCCACCTGGCAGAAGGAAACAGTTATTTTCTCTGGGGAAGTCCATGTTTATTCGGGCCACAAAAAGTATCCCTATAAGATGTTACAAATATGAGATCTCAATTCAAAAAAAATGAAGTGTACCAAGTCTACAGATGTACTTATAAAATATATAAGCTCAGTGCGTTAAAAAAAGAAAGGTAGAAAGAGTATGACAAAGGAATAGAGACTATCCCATGCATTCAGGAATATCTGGGGGAGGAGGGAACTCAACTAATAGAATCTCTATAAATGGAAAAAAATAATTATCATTAGCAGACTAAATTAAATATTTTGCATAACTGAAGCAAGTTGTTACAGATGGGAAGATGTATAAGAAATCAACCAATTTGTAGAACAGAGATAGGAAATAGTAATGATAAGTTAAAAATAAAACAAATAAGGTCCAGCAAGAAGGTGAAACACATAACTATGGAACTCTAGAATGAGAGTGGAGAACATGTGGGAAAGACAATATGTAAAGAGATCATGTCCAAGAGCTGTCTAGAATGATTAAAAGAAAAAAAAGTTCAGATGGAGACGATTCAGTGAATCCCAAACAGGATGTATAAAAAGGAATCCATACTTGGACAACTTGTAGTAAAAGAATAGACCTTCAAAGCAAAGAGTACTGAGAAAAGGAGATTACTTATGAAGGAATGAAAACTAGGCTGATCTCTCAATAGGAATAAAAATATCTAGAAGACCACATGATCTTTGAAAAGATCTATAAAAATATTTTACTATTTTACACTCAAACTAAGGAAGCTTATTACCAACCAGCACTCTCTACAGGAACATTTAAAGAATAAACTTCAAGAAAAACAAAATGTTCCCAAAAGGAAAGCTTGAGGTGCAAATAGGAATAGTGAGCAAAGACAGTGATGAATGTAAGAGTGAGTTATACAGAATTCGATTATATAAAATGATAACTGTGTCATCTATGAGGTTAAAAAAACATTAAAAACAATAAAAGAATAACATAAATTGGAGAAATGGGGTTTAGAACACATTCTAAAATTTTAGAATTGCTTGAAAGGAATGCATGGCTTAAATGTGTATTCAGGCAATTATTAATTTAAAAATTTCTGGAGTAAGCACTAATAGAATAGAAAAGGAGCATAGAGTGTCTAAACTAGTAGACAGAAGATACATGTATGCATGCATAAATATACAAACTGGAGAAGAAACAGCAAAATTAGAACTAAAAAATGATTTCACTCATAGTACAGAATAAAAAGATATGAGATTATTTTGCTAGTGAGTTTGAATACTTCATTGAAATTTTTAGGAAATGTATGTGATTATCTAAAACTGTGTATAAAGAAACAACTTCAAATGAGTCTTATCATATTAGAAAATTAATGTCATTTGAAATCTTCCCAGTGGAGGAGTGTCTGGGTGGCTCAGTCGATCTAAGCATCTACCTTCTGCTCAGAGCCTTTGTCGGCCTCCCTGCTCAACAGAGTCTGCTTTTCCTTCTCTCTCTGCCCTTCCTCCCTGCTCCTACTCTCTTTGTCTCTCTCTCTCTATCAAATAAATAAATAAAATCTTAAAAAGAAAATCTTCCCAGTGGAAAATATCCCAGTATAGGGTGATTTTAGTCATGAGTTACTAAATATTCAAAGAGAGATAGTTATTTCTACCACCTCCTCAAAGACCAAACAATTGAGAGAATACTTCCAAACTTATTTTATAAGGAATGCCCTGATTGAAAAAAGAGAGAAGGAAGTAAGAGAAAACTATAGGACATTGTCACTCGAGAACATAGAAGGAAAAATAAAAATAAAAGATTAACATACGAAATTTATAATGTATAAAAAGAGTCTTTATTATGACCAATTGGATTTATCTCAGGAAAGCAATGTTAATTTAATATGGTAGAAAATTATTTAATGTAATTTACCACTCTACAGATTAAAAGAAAAACATATGCTTCTCTCACATTTAGAAACAACATTTAACAAAATTCAATATCATTCTTGCTTTAAGACAAAAAGATAAACTAAAATCTCTTGGCAAACTTTCTCAAACTAGTAAATACAATATCTAAAAATAGTCTATAGTAAACATCGCTAATGATAAAATGCTAAACATTCTCTAACATCAAGAGCAAAATAAAGGGCGCCTGGGTGGCTCAGTCAGTTGAGCCTCTGACTTGATTTCAGCTCTGGTAATGATCTCAGGTTCCTGAGATGGAGCCCCCCCATTGGTTGGGCTCTAGGCTCCCTGCTCAGCAGGGAGGGTCTGCTTGAGATTCCCTCTCTCCATCTCCCTCTGCCCCTCCCCTCTGTGCTCATGCTCTCTTTAAAATAAAGAAATCTTTTTGAAAAAGAGCAAAATAAGAATGCTTGCTATATCACTTTTAGTCAACACTGAATTTTAAAACCTCACAAATATAATTAGGTGAGAAAAATAAACAAAATACCAAGGATTGGAAAATAAATAGTAAATTGTCATTGTTGTCATAGATTATGATCATCTATCTGGAAAATCCTAAATAATTTACAGAATTAATTTTTTAGCTCTTTTGCTGATATAAGAGCAGTAATTCAATTCAATTTTATTTCTATATACCAGCAACAAAATAGAGGATAAAATTTTAAAGATAATATTACTTAAAATACAATGTACCTAGGAATAAATCAAATGAAAAATATATAAAACCATTATAGAGAAAATTATAAACTTTGCTCTAAGACATTAAGAAAAGATTAATAGAGTTACTGTACTTATAGGCAGGAAGACTCAATATTTTGAAGAATATCAGCTCTCTCCAAATAATCAAGATATTTAACTCCAATTAAAGTGCCAAGCTGATTTTAAAATATATGTGGAAGAGCAAAAAAACTAGAATAGTCCAGATTGTCCCCATAAAGAACTAACAGAGATCATAACTTATAGAAAAGGATCTATAATTTAACTGTGATGTGGGGCAAGGATAAACACAGTGCCAAATGGCACAGAACAGACACCTCCCTGGACTTGTGGATTCATGAGGCCTTCGTATAGGACTAAGACTGGACAGCAGATTGCTAGGGAAAAAGTTAATAAGTGAAACAAGTCCAGTGGGTTATCCATATGTTAACAAAAACTAAATAAGATTCCTGACTTATGCCATAAATGAAAATAAATTCCAGATGAATTATAAACGTACAGCATATGAAATACAAAACTTTTAAGATAACTTTTAGGAGATATTAGTGAAAATCTTTATAACATTGAAACAAGGGAAAATCTCTTAAATAAGACACTTCAAGCACAAACTAAAAAGGAAAAGATTAATAAATTTGATAATATTAAATCAGACATTATTATCATTATTTTTTATTTTTATTTTTATTTATTTATGATAGTCACACAGAGAGAGAGAGAGGCAGAGACATAGGCAGAGGGAGAAGCAGGCTCCATGCACCGGGAGCCCGATGTGGGGGACTCGATCCCAGGTCTCCAGGATCGCGCCCTGGGCCAAAGGCAGGCGCTAAACTGCTGCGCCACCCAGGGTTCCCTATCATTATTATTATTATCAAAAAATATCATATAGAAAGTGGAAAGACAAGCCGCAAACTAGTAATAAAAATTCACAACATTTTTTTTACAACATTTTTATTTGCCAACAGATTGTTACTCAAAATATATAAAGGATTCCTACATATTGATTTTTAATTTTATTTTATTTCTTTATTGAGAAAGAGTGAGGGAGGGGCAGAGGAAGAGGAAGAGAGAGAATCCTTTTTTTTTTTTTTAATTTATTTTTTTTTATTGGTGTTCAATTTACTAACATACAGAATAACACCCAGTGCCCGTCACCCATTCACTCCCACCCCCCGCCCTCCTCCCCTTCCACCACCCCTAGTTCGTTTCCCAGAGTTAGCAGTCTTTACGTTCTGTCTCCCTTTCTGATATTTCCCACACATTTCTTCTCCCTTCCCTTATTTTCCCTTTCACTATTATTTATATTCCCCAAATGAATGAGAACATATAATGTTTGTCCCTCTCCGACTGACTTACTTCACTCAGCATAATACCCTCCAGTTCCATCCACGTTGAAGCAAATGGTGGGTATTTGTCATTTCTAATAGCTGAGTAATATTCCATTGTATACATAAACCACATCTTCTTTATCCATTCATCTTTCGTTGGACACCGAGGCTCCTTCCACAGTTTGGCTATCGTGGCCATTGCTGCTAGAAACATCAGGGTGCAGGTGTCCCGGCGTTTCATTGCATTTGTATCTTTGGGGTAAATCCCCAACAGTGCAATAAGAGAGAGAATCCTAAGCAGAATCTATACCCAATGCAGAGCATGACCTGGGCTCCATCTCATGACAGTGAGATCAAGTGCTGAGCCAAAATCAAGAGTTGGTAGCTTACCAACTTAGCTACCCAGGCATCCCCATATTGATTTTTTAAAAAGGCAAATAACCAGGTAAAGGAGAAAGACTTGAACAAATACTTCATAGGAAAATAAAATCAGAAGAAAAATAAACATAGGAAAAGATGCTCATCTCCTTAGTACTCAGGCAATCCAGTTGAGATATTATTTTACACCCATCAGAATGGCAAAATTTTTAAATGTCAGACAATGTCAAGAGATAGTGAGCAATGACAACTCATCTGAACTGCCATTGGGAAAATAAATGCAACAACTTTGGAAGTCTGGCATTTAGTAATGGAGTTTAAAATGCTCATACTCTGGGAGCATTTTCACTGACAGATAAATACCTTTACATGGACACAGGAATCATGTACACAAAATTCTTATCATCATTGGTTATAGTTATAAAAATTTTAAAACCACCCAAATTCTATTAATAAGAAAGATAAGATAAATATAAAGAACACCAAGCAATATTTGGGGGGAGGATGCATACATATGTGGTAAAACCATAAAGGAACACAAGGGTGATAATTTTAAAATTCAGGAAAGTAACAATGATATCTTTCAGGGGTATGCATGGGACTTCTAAGTGTTAATAATATTCTACTTCACAAGAAAGGTGGCAGATTTTAACATGTATATATGCTTCATGTGTAATTTTCCTATGCAAAAATTTTATAATATATTTTTTGAGGAAGTCTCTGAGCACTTGTTGGGTTTCACAAAAAGTAGCAACACATTGTTTCCAAAAGCTTAACTAAGTGGGGTGGGAGGGTGGCTAAGTATATACTCTCAAAAGTAGTATATCTGAAATTGGGAGGTGGAATCAAGCCTATTTTACATATGTTTATGATTCTAAAAGATTTACACTCATTATTTTTGGTAAAAGTACTAGTGAGTAGATATATTTCCTTACTCTTCAAAAAAAAAAAAATCAAAACCATGAATTTCCTTGTGTATGTATAGACATTTGGAAAAAGTCCCAAAATCTATTGATGATGAACCACACAGCATGAATATTGTCTGATTACTAACATAGAGCCTCTAACCTAGCATTGCATCCTACCTCTGGAGACAAATGTTCGGACTGCCCCATGCCAACACTATTCTGCGTTGATTTTGTATTTCTACAGGTATTATCTCTCTTACTGAAATTCAAGACATAGGATGTAGAAATTGCACTGTCATAAAGACATGTTTCTACCATTGTTGCTCCGATAGAGAGGTGGTTTTATTTATATATTTGTTGAATGGTAAGAATAATGTTACAAAGTAATTGGTTTTCACTTACACACAATGAAATGTAAGTACAACTTTATTGTTTAATCGAATAGGTAGAAAGTCAATAGTTCTTATCCAGGCTTAAACAAGGACTCTTGTCTTATGCACTAAGCTGGTTTGGCTGTTAAAATAGGCAATCAAAGAAGGAGAGTGTGCCTGGTGCATAGGATCTCCAATAAACTAAAACACATCTAGCAGAAACCCTCTCTGTTTAAGGATTTAAAAACTCTTAGTACATGGTGAAGTAGGACCAGGCTCCTTCCACAGGCAATCTATGAGTGCCCTGAAAAACAAAATGCCCATGATAAGTAATCAGATACATCATTATACACCTGTTAGAACAAAAAGTACTGTATGCTGACTGTTGTAAAGAGTAGGAAGTAGGGACTGGATGCTTCAAGAGATTGGGTAATAATAAAGAAAAAGGCATCCTTTCAGCTCAGAGGACAGTAGCTGATTTTATTCCAGACAATGCTGGGAGATGCTGGAACTGGAACTCATTCATACCTGATGGCTAACAAGGGCCTTATACAGGCCATCAGATGGTATCGGTATCAGCTTAGAATCTGATGGAAAGCTGTCCACACAAAGTTGGTATGAAGTCTCATGATATGTTGTAAACAGCCTTAGCTCAGAAATTTTTGCTCATGTCCAAAATCAGAAATTAATCCAGATCTCAATTTATCTCCAGGTAAAAGAAAAACACACTGTTGGTTTTATTTCTACTTAGAGTTGCCAGATCTACCAAATAAAAGTTTGAATTTGAATATCAGGTAAACAAAAAATATGTTTATAGTATAAGTATGGCCCATAAAATATTGGGGATATACTTATACTAAACAATTATTTATTTTATTTTAGCATCCTGTATTTTAGCTGGCAACTATTACCCCATATTCTTTCCAAAGATCTAAGTTTTTTGCAACAGGTTGTGTAATAGCAAACTAAAAAAAAACAAACAAAATACCAATGTGGGGATTGATGACTCTAAATTTAGCTTGGATCTGAGGTAATTGTAAACAACTGAAAGAATTAGATCACGCAGGTTTAACTGTTATCGGTGGGAGCTATTCATGCTAAGAGAAATGAAGTCTCTAGGTTAGCCAACATGGGGAAGTGAATCTTTGAATCTTTGCCTGGTGGTGCCTCATGGATTCTTCTTGGCTTGATTTGCATAGGAATAAAGGAGTCAGCGAAAATGGTGAAAGGCGATAGCCTTTGTGAGATCCTTAGATTCTGTTTTACCCAATGTGACTAAAAGCAGTTGTCTTTCTGAAAAAGACACTCTTTTTTTTTTTTTTTTCCTTTTTAGGGAAAGCCAATATCAAGGTGAATGCCAAGTGTTGAAGCTGCCCTAAGAACCTGCTAGAGCAAAATATTTGGCCCACTTTTCCTTCTGCCCAGAACACTGCTCGTCCAGATATCCATGTGGTTCACTCATTTACTTCAAGTTTTGCCCACTTTCCGTCTTCCCTACAAGGCTCCCTCTGCCCACCCTGTCGGCAACTCCAATCCATCATCCTTCCTCACCCTCCTCCCTACCGCAGGACGCCTAACACCCTTCAAGCCCAACATTTTTTCATAGCTCCTATCACCGTCTAACACACATGTAATTTCCTTATTTATCATGTTCTGCTATCTCTCTCACTCCACTAGAATGTGAGTCTCAGAGGCCATGGACCTTAGTTTATTGTGTTCACTGATCTATCATGAGCACATAGAAGAGTACCTGGCAGTTAATGCTCAAAAATATGTGCTGAATGAATGGATCCATTTATAAAGGGAACAGTCTTTTATAAAGTAGATTTTTGGAATCAAAACTCTGTAACCTAAATCTGTAAACATCATTTTGACTTTGCCCTCTAAAATGGACTGAAAAACAAAAGCTCTAAGCCAGTGATAGGTGTACGATTCTAATCATAATAGAAATACCACAGTAATAAATTCTTTTTTTTTTTAGTAATAAATTCTTAAAAATGGATCAGGACTTATTCTTCTGCTGCATTCTCAACAAGATCCATATATAATAAAACTGTAACTGTTTGGGATTATTGGGAAGTGAAACATTCTAGTGATAGATCTCAATGTTGGATCTTAAAATATTTGTAAAATATGTTACCATATATATAAAAACACTGCAATCCTGAATACTAATGATTTTTCTTTGATGAATATATATTTTATAATTACTCAGAGTTCTGAGTAGCAAATGATTCTATTGCTATAACTGTAAAGGAAGATAGAGGAAATGTAGGAATTTAGGATAAAGGTATATAGTTGAGTACATACCATGGAAGTCAGATTTGGGAGCATTCTAAGTCTTCTTATGATTTGCTCATTTCTCCTAAAAGCAATTTAAAGAAAATGAATTCGATTAATTAAGGATTGCAATTTGAATCAAAGTTTAGTTAAGAGCTTATTGTGAAATAAATTTAATTTTTTCTCCTTTCTGTCATTATTCTATTTATTTTAAAGTTTTGTCTTTCCCTTAACAATGTATAATGTATACGTTTTTGGTTGTTTTTACCTGATTAAGCATTTTGGCACCTCATCATTCTTCCAAAACTAAGAAAAGCAAAAGACAAAACAACATATAAATTGGTGTTCTAGCATTCCACCAGACCTAATGGTAGGCACTGAGCAGGACAGGTGTGCCTGAGGCCACAGTGATGGGCAGAACAACAGTGGCCTGCCACCTATGTAAATCAGAACACCAGAAGTCTTGTCCTATGGGAATGATAAGAGAGTGGGATTACTTCCAGCTCTCCTGGAAATATAGCTTATAGAATCCACTCTCCCCAACTGTTGAGCAAGAGGAACGAATCCCATTACAATACAGGTATTAAGTTATATAATGACAACATTCCAAAGCCTTGAGCAGCTGCAACAGTGGCTCCCAGGTGAAAGGAAGGAAGGAAGAAAGAAAGGCTCCTCTCTACCACTCTAACTTTGGCCCAATCGGGATTCATTTTTTTTCCTTTATTGAGGTATAATTGACATATAGCATATGTTGACATATAACATTATGTTAGTTTCAGATGTATAACATAAAGATTTGATATTTGCATATATTGCAAAATGATCACCTCATTTAAGTCTAGTTAACATTTGTTACCATACATGGTACAGCACTGTTTTTTTCTTGTGATGAGAAATTTTAAGATTTACTCTTAGTGACTTTCAAATATGCAATACAGTATTATTAACTATAGTCGCCATGCTATATATTACACCCTTATGACTTACTTATTTTGTAACTGAAACTTTGTAACTTTCGACACTCTTCATCTATTTTGCCCACCTTTTGCAACCAGTAGTATGTTCTCTGTATCAATGAGTGTATTTTTTGTTTTTGTTTTTGTTTTAGATTCTATATGTAAATAAGATCATACAGTATTTTTCTGGCATTTCACTTAACATATACCCTCAAGGTCCACCCATGTTATTGCAAATTACAACATTTCATTTTTTTTTATGGTTGAATAGTATTCAACTCTCTCTCTCTCTCTTCATATATATATATATATACACACACACACACATATGCATATAAACACACACACACATATATATATCACATTTTCTTTATCCATTTATCCATTGATGGACACTCATATTGTTTCCATATCTTGGCAATTGTAAACAGTTGCAGTGAACATGGGCCTGCATATATCTTTTTAAGTTAGTTTTTTTTTTCCAACATAAATAATCAGAAGTAAAATTACTGGATAATATGGTAGTTCTATTTTTAATTTTTCGAAGCACTTCCATACTGTTTTCTCTAGTGGCTGCACCCATGTACGTTCCCACCAGCAGTGCACAAGCATTCCCTTTTTGGCACATTCTCACCAACACTTGTTATTTCTTGTCTTTTTTTTCCCTCTTTTTAATGGTCATTCTAGGAGGTATGAGGTGATATTTTATTGTGGCTTTGATTTGCATTTCCTTCATGATTAGTGGTGTTGAGCATCCTTTCATGTACTTGTTTGCCATGTATACGTCTTTCTTTAGAAAAATGGATATTCAGATCTTCTGACCATTTTTTAATCAGATTGTATTTTACTATTAAGTTCTTGTATGAGCTCTTTATGTATTTTGGGTATTAATCCCTTATCAGGTTTACAAATCTTTTCTCCCACTCAGCTGCGTTTTCTTTTTATTGATGTTGCAATTCACATTTTGCTTAAACATTTCTAGTTGTGTTTGTAGGTATGAACGTTTTCTAATACTCCTAGGCCCTGATGGAAATCCAAGCACTTGTGGAGAATTTATCAGTATGAAAACGACCCATCTTGGGTATGTTCACATAGGCCCCACACATACATGTGTCAGAACTTATCTTGCTCTATGTTTCTCTCTTGAGGTATCTGTCATGTCTTAAAGACCTGAACTCCATATAAGCATATGACTTAATCATATTTCCAGTCACAAAATACTTGGACTATGTGGAAACTTAATAAATATTTGTTGAGTAAGTGAGTGAAAGTCTCAATTAATAATTTTAAATACACTATTTTCTTAGGTATAAAATTATAATTCAATTTCTAGCTTATATTATTTATTCATTCATTCATTCATTCATTCATTCATTCATGAGAGACGCAGAGAGAGAGGCAGAGACACAGGCAGAGGGAGAAGCAGGCTCCCTATGGGGAGCCGGATACAGGACTTGATCCCAGGACCCTGAGATCACGATCTGAGCCAAAGGCAGACGCTGAAACACTGAGCCACTCAGGTCTCCCACTAGATTATGTTTTTAAATCATACCTGCAAAGCAAGAATCTCTTCACTATTGTCAAGTATGATGTAGTATTAGAATGCATATAAAATTAATACAAGGTACTTTAAAATGAGGGAAAATATGGAAATTAGAAAACTTTTTGTAGAATAATTCTCATTTGTATTCATGATCTAAATTTCTCATAATTCGCACTAAGTAAGTGCAAATATTATATGCACTTGGAGATTTACTGTATATAAATTACAAAGTGTCACATGCATTTAGTATGTACCATGTAGTATATAACTGTTCTAAATCTATGAAAAATTATATTGACCTGTTAGCTTTTTAATATAGCTGGCTATTGAATTGTGTTTGATATACTCACTAAAATCTAAGACTTTACATGGATGCTAGATATCTTTGTTAGAATAGTTTCCCAAGTGAGCTAGTTTAATTATGGAGACAATGGCCATTATAAGGGAAGATAAATTGCCAAGATTATATACTGCAATTTTGTTAATCTTCAATTTTTCAGGCTAATAGTTTAATAAAACCTTTACTTTAATGATAAATGAGCCAAATGAAACTGTTTTTGGGTCTGTATTTCTTACTTTTATTGGATTTTTTGCAAGCATATATTTATTCTTATAAATCATATTCTCAAATTCTTAAACTCTATCCTATATCCTTTCTTATTCATAGAAACTTATATAAATACATAAAACTTCTTCTAAAGCATGAAATCTGCAATGTCAAAGTTTCTTATTTATTATTATATTTGCTAGCTACAGATTTTAGGTCACTAATGCACCTAAAGGCATGTTATTGGATATTGGATATTTCCAAAATGCCTCAGTGAGATTCTATATTTCAATAAGCCCCTTCATCAGATTTTTTTCATCTGTAGTTATAGAGAACCTTACCTTTATGTTTCATATTTTTAGTATAAGATGTGTTCTAAATCTCTAAAAAAGTGACATAGATAATATATTTATCCTTTGGGTATTTGTTTTAGTATCATATACATAGCTTATGAAGTAAAATTTAATTAGTCCCACTAACAGGCTAGAACTAACCCCAAATCCTTGGTGTGTGTGTGTGTTGTGTGTGTGTGTGCTTTATTATTGTGAAGAATGTTTCCAATCATCCTCTCCAAAATATGAATTGAACCCCCAAATTATTTGAATTGATATAAATGGACAGAGGTTTATGTGAGCTTTTTTCGTCATGGTAGCAAACTGTCAGTGATAGATGAGGTGAGAAGCCTATGACTGATGCCTTCAAATGCTCATACAGAGTGTGGTCTACTCACCATCCCCACTGTGCAGACCTACAGCCTTCTGCATAGAAGCTTATCCAGAAAGAGTATTTCCTATATTATTCCTTCAGAAGGCTACCTAGTGACCTCCTAAAATACCAATGAGATCTTTCTTACACAAGCTGGTTTATTCTCTAAGTTAGTGGGTGCCTAGCTGTGGCCACAAAATCCAGTGGGCCAGAAAGCTATTACAGAGACCGTCTACAAATACATTTTTCAATAAAGTCAAGCATTTGCTATTGAATGGATGAATAATATATTTTGCACATTTGTGCAATGTCAGTTTCACATATAAGGAATTTCTGCTGTGATTTGCAAAATACTGACAATTGAAAACACCCCTGAATTCATTCATGTCTTTCAGTTATGTCGGTTCCCAATCAAGGAGTAGCAAATGTTTCGTGAATAATATAATGTGGAAGTTTATGGAATTTTTGACATTTCATATAAGATCTTGATACAACAAAAATTTGAGACTCTGGGCCTTAAGTCATTTTTTTCTTTTAAGTTAAATACTCAATACATTAACAAGAATAAATGTGGAACATTTTAACATTAATGTGAAAGCAATAATTTTTATTTTTTATTTTTTAAATTGTAAATGTATATTTATTTTTATTTTTTATTTAAACTCAATTAGCTAACATATAGAACATCATTAGTTTCAGATGTAGAGTTCAGTAATTCATCAGTTGCCTGTAACACATCACATCGCCCTCCATCACCCAGTTACCCATCCCCCACATACACCCGCCCCCTTTACCCCTCAGTTAAGAGTCTCCCATGGTTTGTCTCCCTCTCTGATTTCTTCCCATAAAGCAATAACTTTTAACTATGATCATTTTTTCATTATGATGCTCTTTAGATATCTTTAAAAAATAATACTTGTTTTTTATGGGTATTCCCTTGAGAAAAGGATGTCAGCATCACATGGATTTCACTTTACAAAATCACAGCTTCATAAAAATCAGCTGCTAATTTGATTCAAGATGGGACAAAAAAATCATTTGCAAAGAATTCTCTGACAAAATGATCTGGACTTTTCAGACATGACACATGGTAAGAACCTTGCAGATGATAGTACAACTTCAGAGGAGAATGACTTGCCAACATCCCACTAGCACCCTCCCAGGCCCTCTCCCTGACAGGTCCAGCGCTGAACTGTTTGAGAAAGCTTTCTTTACTTGTAGTTATCTGCTACCCATAGAGTGCCAGTGACTTCCTTGTTATTCTCCTGAGAACTAATCTCTCAAATAATAAAGGCTTAGAGTTAAATTCAACAGGTTACAATAATAAACTGTTGATTAGAAACCCTTGCCCATTTTTTGTAATCATCAAGTCATTAGTCATAACAACCACTTATCCAGTACATCCCACCTGACATTAACTGTGATGAATTGACAACAGCCAGAGGGGCTATCACATGGAAGTGCTTCCTAAAGGCTTTGTTCACTCCCCTTGCTTCCAGTGACGTGTCTAGTAAGAAGTTGCTACAGCCAATATCAAAGAGATTGCTGCCAGTTTTCTCTACGCCAGTTGTTGAAGAATCTTTTTTCCATTGGATATTCTTTCCTGCTTTGTCAAAGATTAGTTGTGGGTCCCTTTCTGGGCTTTCAATTGTGTTCTATTGAGCTTTGTGCCCGTTTTCGTTCCAGTACCATACTGTGTTGATTACTACAGTTTTGTGATATCTCTTGAGGTCCAGAATAATGATGCCTTCTTCTTTGCTTTTCTTTTTTCAGGATTGCAACAAATGGATGGAGCTAGAATATATTATGCTAAGCAAAATAAGTCAGTGAGAGAAAGACAAATACCATATGATTTCTTTTTTTAATAATAAATTTATTTTTTATTGATGTTCAATTTGCCAACATACAGAATAACACTCAGTGCTCATCCCGTCAAGTGCCCCCCTCAGTGCCCGTCACCCATTCACCCCCACCCCCGCCCTCCTCCCCTTCCACCACCCCTAGTTCGTTTCCCAGAGTTAGGAGTCTTCATGTTGATTTCACTCATATGTGGGATTTAGGAAACAAAGCAGATGAACGTGTGAGAAGTTGGGGGGGGGGGTGCGGGAAAGAAGGGAGGGGCAAACCATAAAAGACTCCTAAGGATAGAGAACAAACTGAGAGTTGATGGAGGGAAAGCAGGTGGGGGATGAGCTAAATTGGTGATGGGCATCAAGGAGGGTACATGTGCTGAAGAGCACTGGGTGTTATATGTAAATGATGAATCATTAAATTCTGCTCCTGAAACCAGTATTACACTAGATGTTAACTAACTAGAATCTAAATAAAAATTTAGAAGAAAAAACATAAAATTTAAAAAATAAAGATAAAAAATAAGAATAACACCACCAACAAAAAAGACTCTGTCTACTCCCACCTATTCTGTGTATTTCTCAATCACTGTACCAGGAACACAGTGAAGACCCTTCCTAGCTCATGTACTTCAGAGAGAAAAGGTTTAGATCCATTTGTCCTGAGATGTCCTGAACCATAATGTTAGTAACCTAGCTGATCTTTGCTGAGTCATCCTGCACGTTGTTATGGTGTTTTAGAGACTCACTTATCTACTCATTATATATTTATTAAGAACTATAACATTCAAGGAGCCATGACATATATGGATTGAGCTGGTGATAAAAAGGACTCAAGAGCAAGGATTTTAGGACAGTGAAAACATTCTATGTGATATGATGATGGATACATGTCATTATCCATTTGTCCAAAACCATAGACTGGATTGCACCAACAGTGAATCCTAGTGTAAACTGTGGACTCTGGGTGATTATGATGTGTCAAGTAGGTTCATCAATTGCAACAAATGTTGATAATAGGAGAGATATTTGATAGTGGATCTATGCATATGTAGATACAGGAATTATATGAGAAATCTTTGTACTCTTCTCTCAATTTTGCCATGAACCTAAAATTAGTCTTAAAAAATACAGTCTTTTAAAAATGAAAGACTCAAGAGACAGTGGAAGAATACTGCTGAACTCTGATCGCTTTCATGGCATTAAAGTGCACTTCTTTCTGTACACTTGCAGATGTATAGAAATATAGAGATTTAGAATTTTAGAGAGGGTCCCTGAGCATTTCCCCTACAGCTGAGGGAAAGTATAAAGAACAAATAAGCTATTTGTTCTTCTTTTCTGTCATTTGAAAATAAGACCTGATGTGGGAAGCTCTAGGAGAGCTTCTTGCTATTCTTCAGGGCTGTTTTGCATAGATTCATCAGGCATGGGAACCGCCGAGGTCCGCCAGAGAGAAAGAGGAAATCAGGCTCATTGTGCCCTGTTGAGTAAAAGGAAAATCCACGTTTGAATCAGCCTAAAGGTTAATAGAGAAAAGATTCACATAAATGCATTCCTTTTCCCCAAGGCTAGGCTACTGTCAGCAGAAGATGATTGAGTTAGCAAAGGCATTTCCCCTTTTTTTTTTTTCTAAAATTTTCAGCATCATGAATTCCACCCATGCATACTGCCCTCACTCCTCACCCCCCACCCCTGACACATACTTTAAAGAGAGCATCTGAGTCTGCCAACTATGTAAACCTCCCCAATGACCTGTGCCAGATTTCTCATCATAACACATAGCTTGAGAGGGGAAATAGCTAAAGTTGGTTTAAATGGTATAAAATAGCCATTCCATTATATTGGTAAGGAAGGAAAATGGGAAATGCAAACAGACCAAATAATTATGCTCTATTTGCATCTATAAAAAAGGTGCTGACAACCTATGCAGACTTTAGTTTTTATTAGTCCATTTTAATATTCTCAAAACAATTGCTCTGTATCCTAGTCAGCAGCACAAAGAGACCACAGAAGAAAGTATGTTTTTAAAGAAATGAATGACTACACTATATATGCCAAATGCTTGAATCTTGTTTATTGCCTCAATAATTTATATATAATATCTATACTATAGATTTATTTTATTGCTTTTCAATACTTAGTAATTATGCCATCATTTATTTTGAAACATTTAGATTTATTTCTGTAGCAGGTTTAAAAAAAAAAGGAATGACTACTTTTGTATGGATGATTTTGTAATAAAGACCCCATTGTCTTAGAATTCTTTTTTCCCTACTCTTCCATTTAAAAACACCCTCCTAATTTTCTACCCCCTATTATTGGCCGGAACAGTGTTAGAACTTCTATTACATCCTTAATGTTCTATATCATTATTACTTTTTGCCCCATTACTAATACTCACAAATAGGATTTTAACATGTGCAAAAACCATCTGGTATGCTCCAGACCATGAGATTCAGGAGACCTGTGCTACCTGAAAAGGACCTGATGCATTTAGCATTGCTCATTTAAAATATTTTCTTTGGTTGGTCTAGTGCTTGTTTTAAATTCTTGAGTGCTCCAGTTTAAGATTTATTATGCCCATTAGTATTGCTTTGTTGAAACTGTAGTATGCATTCTAACAAGTATTTACAATTTATGATGGTAAGTTCAAAGTTGTATAATTATTGTAGTAATTTCCAACTCATTCACTTGTCATTTTTTATTTCCAGACATTCCCACAAAAATTTTCAAAATTAAAAAGGCTCTTGTCCAACTTGGTCTTTGTTCAAAAGTTTATTTTAGCTTTTGGTGAAGTCTGCCTTAAAATATATCAGCCATTTTTTTCCTATTAAGTATATTAAGGATGGGTCACCATACCTCAGAAAAACTAGTAAAAGAACTAAAACATTCAAATGACTGATTCCTGGAGATTATTTTTCCAGAATGTGATCTTTTGGATTAATGTTTTAGATTAAATGGATGAAAGTATAGGAAGTTTCCTTTGAAGATGTTTTTGAAATCCCAGTTAAAAAGACATTGCCAGATCACACAGAGAAGTAAAGCTTAGATTTTCTCTTCCTCCAATTCATCCTCTCCTGTAGAGAAAGCCACTGTAGTTGTGATGTGTTATTTGAACAGCATTGCTATAAATACCATCAGCATAGGTATCCTGGTCCTCTACCATTGCCTATGATAAAACTGCATTCCTTGACCATTTTTACAGCCGGTACTGTGACTTCACACAGATGTCCATACAGTGGTTTTTAGTTCTAGTAGAACACTTGGTCTTAGTTTCGTAAAGATATATCACTTCCTAAGTAATGAAATTGTCACTTATTGAATAGAACAAAAAAGTTGTGATCAACTGACAACTGGATTATGACAGAGCTATCCTCAAGAAATTATTTGATTTTTGTCAAAGCAAATTCTTAGGTTTCAAAAAAAAAAAAAAGACTTGACAACTTTCATAAAAGTGGTTTGCCTTTAGGTAGTTCTAATATCTATTTTTCAGATTTTCTGTCTAGATAACGCATCTATATCACACCACAGGACAAATTCTAAATCCAGTAAGTATCCACCCCTCAAGTTTTCAATTTCATCAATTTCCCCTTGATTCTTCCTGCTACTCAATTTCAAATGTCATGCATTTGGTGGTCTTCTGAAACTTAAGTAATAATTTTATATACCAAAATATCTCAAGCAAACAATGAAGAAAAATCACTATAATTTCCTAGAAAGGAAAAGCAGAGTTTTCCATTAAAGCCTTATGATAAGCTAGCACTTCTGAAAATGTTTGATTCTGGATGAAAATCTGTGTCTTAACATTCTAGAAAGCAATAAAGACATGACATGACAGGATTTATTATGCTTTTTGGTGGCATTGGAGATGCATGCCACACCTTCATTAATTTTGTCTGTGATGTATATTCCAGTATGATAATACTGTTTATAAACCCTTGAGCTTGTTTTTATATGGGTAAAAATGTGTAAAACATCATGCAATCATCAAATATAGTTATTACTAAAGCAAATATAATCAGACACTTTTTTCATGAAACATAGTAGCAAAAGAAGAATATTCTAAAGTCAGATCTACATTGTCACTGATGAACTCTGCTATGTTAGTGATCTTATATCTCTGAACTTGGTTATTTGGGAGAATACAGAGCTACATAGGCTTAAGCGTTAGGTTTATTCAGAGATTAATAATAAAGAATATTTTTGGTTGGGTTTTGCATTTTCATACCTATTATCAGCTGTGATCTACTGGCCAGAGAAACAAAACAAAACAGTAATTAAACCAACTTGTCCATTATGCCAGGGCGGAGTCTTTGTATTCTGGGAGAGAGAAATGAGGAATGGAAGATAGAAGAGAAAAAGTAGGTCTAATTTTTTCACGAAAGAGTTAAATTCAAACACAGCTAAGCAGATTGTTTAATTACGTACCACTTTTGACCTCTCCTGTAATACGTGCTTATGGTCATTCTGACTTGAGTTTCATGTTCACCATTGCTCCAAGTTAAGGCACAATCCTATATGTGGTTTGTTATTCCCCTTTTTAAGGAGCTTTTTCTGTGTGTGAGCCCATCTTTCCTCCTCAAAGAACTTATTGTAGATGTTTGGGGAGAGGTGTTTGTGAAAAAGGAAGAGGAGTTGTGTTGAATATAAATATAAAGGATTTTGATGCCATAGAAATCTATTAGAGTTATTCAATTATGTTTTCTAGGGGATCTTAAAGTTTCAGCTTTGTATCCAATAAGATAGAATAAATATCAAAGAAAAATATGAGTTGAAATCCTCAACAGAAGTATGGAGCTCTTAGGAAAACTTCTGTGGTCAATGATAGGCAGTAAGGTCATCTATCATCAGCTCTGTCTTTCCTAGCAGGAAATCTTTTGGCGATTTTAAGATAATTTAAAGTACATTTTTTATATCATAAAATATTAAAGAGGCAGATTTTCAAATGCATATTGTCCGCATAATGCATTTAGAAATCTACATCCTGGGGATTCAGCAAGAAAGGGCTTAGACACCACTAACTTCTAGTTCTGGTGGCAGAAAACTCAATCAGTGACTGACTGCTGACTTAAGTCTCAATATAGATTTTACAAGAGGAAGAACAAGCTGAACAGAATAGTGTTCATAATCTCTCAGGCTGAAACCCTGGGGTCAATACATATCTAGCAAGTGGTAGTTATGATTACTCACCTGCCAGTGATATCCAGGAATTATGTCATAGTCAGGTGTTTCAAGGATATATTGGACTGCTACAATATTTGTATAACGAATTTAAATTGGAAGCCACCAAATAATTATTAGGCCCTTCCTGCTTGTAAAATGCCAAGTGGGTGGCTGGGATGGCAAAATTAAATATATAAGAGTCCATTTCCAAAAGATTTTGATTTAGGAGTCAATGGAAAAGATTTTAAGAGGTCTATGGTTTCCATAACACAAAAATCAAAGTTAAAAAAAAATGAACTGGAAAAACAGGGACTTCTAGTGTCTTTATGCATTGCTGCATGGGACAGTTCTCTTTAAAGAAAGTCTCCCTTCTGCATGCTAATCCCTGAAGTCTCTTCCTTTGGTTCTGTCACGTGTTTGTGGTCTTGCCTGCACTATCTTGCTGTAGTCCTATCTCTCTGCTAAGTCTTGAGTCGTTGCCTGTGTGCTTATCTCCCCTTTAGAAGTTATGCTTTGGACAGCTCTGTGGTTTTGCATTCTCCATAGCCAGTCACCATTCCAGCCCAATCCTATACTAGGTTCAGATTCTCAATGCAGACAAGACCAGTATTCTCAGCCTCCCTCCTCACATGAGAAGTTCACTGGAAAACTGGTTTCATCTCACACACTCACAGTGTTCAACAACTGGTTATTATATAAAGGGATGAATGTGATACTATCTAAATCTTATGGCATTCCCATTCCAGATTTAATTAACTTTATGTCTTCCTGAATTTCCTGAGTTTCTACAATGGGTTATTTAATATTTTGCTTTTTATTTTTGTTTAAGAATTCACACCATAAGATGACTTCTCACCTCATGGGAAAAGATGATTATCCATGTAAAGGTGGATGGATGCTAAAAAGTTTTTGATAGTAAAGACTCTAGATTCTAAGTCTAGAATGCCTGATGGCTCTGAAATCAAGTTGTTTATTACAGAGACCATTTTCCTTCAGACTTTTACTAGAAATGCTGTTGCTCTGACCCTCTGGCTGTATCAGTTCTTAGGTTTCCTTGTGCTGTTCATATTAGATGTTCTCTGGATACCTAATATCAAGCTAGCACTATCATGTGATTTACCACATTGGGTCTCAGTCATGTTTTGAATTCAGTGTGGAGGGCAGAGGTAGTCGGGTGTTATGCTGGTAACTAGGAATAATCTACTGTGTGAATGAGACTGCACACAGAAAAGCTGAAGGAACTAATTTTGGTTTCCTTGTTATGTAACTTCACCCCTTTTTGCATGTTTTTGTATTTTTTAAATGTCTCAAAATCTTACAGGACAGGATAACAATTCACAGTGGTTTTCCTGACAGTCTCAGGATAATCATTAAGCTTTTTTAGTAATATCAGCCACACAAACTTGCTTCTTTCTTCTCAGAAACTGAATAGTAACAAATGATTTCCTATACATATAAAACTGGATTTTGTTCAATTCTCCCCATATGCTACAGTTGTGGAGTAATTTTCATTTTTATGTTAATTCAAAGTTCTTTGAGTAAAATCACACTTTCTTAAATTCTGAGGTTGAAAGTCCACCAATTTCTATGCTTTTCTTTCAAAGAAAATTTCTTGAATCCAACGTTATAATTTTCCTTTAAAAGCTCCAGTCTGTCCTTTAATGCACAAATAAGGTATATTTCAGGGACTTTTGGCTCTGACAGAATTTTATGGTGAATAACATTGGCCACGTACTGTTGAAATGAATATTTTTCCCATTGGTACATTATGTAATAAGCTACAATCTCAGAGTGAACATCTGCACTATGGAAACAGCATGTGTAGAATTTTGAGGTCAAGTTATGTTATGTTAAATCTATGTTCTCCAAAGTCATAGTCTCTTTCATAATAAATGACATACAAATGTCAACTTTATTATGTACATAGGAGATACACATCTATTATTATTTTGATCCTACAATAAGATTTCCTCAGGATGATGACACTTTTGTTTCCCCTTTTCAGCATTTTGTGGTCAATTATTACCTTCCTTCTGCTAGCTTTGGGTTTGATTTGCTCTTCTTTTTCTAAAGCCTCTTAACATGTAAAGTTAAATTATTGATTTGAAATCTTTCTTCTTTCTTAATATAGGCATTTACAGCTTTCCTTTTCCCTCTGATCATTGCTTTTGCTGCATCACATAGGTTTTGGTATGTTTTTGTTTTCATTCATCTTAAAACATTTCCTAAATTCCTTTGGGATTTCTTCTTTGACCCATTGATTGTTTAAGACTGTGTTGTTTAATTTCCACTTATTTGTGAATTTTACAAAATTGATTTCCAGCTTCATTCCATTGTAGTCAGAGAAGACACTTTGTGAGGTTTAAATTTTTATAAATTTATTGGCACTTGTATTGTGGCCTAATGTATGGTCTATCATGGGGAATGTCCTTTGTGTACTTGAGAAGAATGCGTGTTATACTGTTGATGGGTAGAGTGTTCTATAGATGTTTGCTAAGTTGAAATATTGATTTTTGACAAAGGCATAAAAGCAATTCAGTTTGGAGGGGAAATATCTTCAGCAAATAGTGCTGGTAAATTGAATCTCCATGTGTGAAACAAACAAAAGGAACTTCTATCCACACCCAGCACAACATACAAAAGTGAACTCAAAGTGGATCACACATACAAGTATAAAACTTAAAAGTATAAACTTCTAAAAAAAAATTAGAATTTTTTCTGTGATTTTTGGAATAGGCAATGATTTCTTAGAAATAATAAAAGCATGATTCATAGAAAACAAGTTGGTAAAACTGAACTTCATAAAAATTAAAAAACATTGATTCTTCACGAAACAAGTCTGGGAGAAAAACAATGGGAGAAAATATTTGAAAATTATATCTGATAAAAAGCTTGCATCTAGAATATCTAAGGAACTCTAAAAGTATAAAAATAAGGAAACTAAAAACTCAATTAAAAAGTGCAAAAGATTTGAATAGACACTTCATCAAAGAAGGTATATATAGGTAGCAAATAAGCACATGAAAAAAGGCTCAATATCAATAGTTATTATAGAAATGCATGTTCAGACCACATGCATATAACACTACACACCTCTTATAATTGCTAAAATTGTAAGGTCTGACCACACCAAATGTTGATGAAGATACAGAGGAACTGGAACTTCCATACTCTACTGCTGTAAATACAAAATGATACAATCACTTTGGAAAACTATTTGACAATTTTTTAAAAAGTTAAACCCGACCTATCATGCAATATACCCATTACATTTCTAGATATTTACTCAAGACAATGGAAGCATATGTCCTCACAAAGATATGAATATCCATAGCTTTGTTTGTTGCATACCCAAATTGGAAACAACCCACACGTTCATCAATAGGCAATGGATAAACAAATTGTCGTATGTCCATATGATGGAATACTATTCAGCAATAAAAAGGAGTAAGCTATCGATACGTGTGACATTGGCAAATTGCAAAATAATTACACTGAATGAAAGAAACCAGACAAAATGAGTACTTGCTGTCTGATTTTATTCATGCGAAATTCTAGAAAGTGGCCACGGTTAATCTATAGTGACAGTGGTTCATTTGTCTCCTAGGTTTTGTTATGACAGAGAAGAGGGAAGGATGATAAAAGTGCTCAAGGAAATTTTGGGAGTGATGGATATGTATGTTCATTACTTTGATTGTGGTTATGAGTACATATAATTTCATGCAAAAAATGGTTTATTTTATGTCAATAAAAACCTCAGCAAAGATATTTAAAAAAATAATAACATAAATGGGATCATGTCACCTCTCCAGTTAAAATTCTTCAGAGCCTGCATAGCCTAATAGAAGCCAAACTCCTGGTATGACACAGTGTTTCTTAAGATACGATCTCCTATAATTCTTCTACCCATGACTTGTGTTCCTATCATTCAATGACTTGAAGTTCCCTCAAGAAATCACATGTTTTTGAAGCTCCTCCTTGGGCAAACACTGATTTTTTTTGCCTTGGTTTCTTTTACATGTCAAGCAGATACTTGTTTATCTCTGTGACATTCAGTTCAAATCACTTCTGTCATATTTTCTCCTAATTCACCAAGGAACTAGGCCCTACCACTTCTGTAATTTCATAATAGCCTATTCAAGACAAAATGATTATACTCTCTAAGGATCGAAATTACTCATTTATCTTTTCACCTGTTTTTTAAAAAGATTTTATTTATTTATTCGTGAGAGACACAGAGAGAGAGGCAGAGACACAGGCAGAGGGAGAAGCAAGCTCCCTGTGGGGAGCCCGATGTGGGACTTGATCTCGGGACCCCAGGATCACGCCCTGGGCCAAAGGTAGATGCTCAACCATTGAGCCACCCAGGCGTCCCCTTAACCTGTTTTCCATTAGATTGTAAGCTCTGGGCGGGACTCTGCTTTGTTCAGCTATCTCCTCAGGAGACAGCAGAATTCAATAAATTTTTGTTCAGTAAATGTATGATCTCAAGACCAGTAAGGTGAACACATAAATTGTTTATATAAAATGCTGGTTCACAAGAGCAGCTATTGTTACGGTTCTAAGGATGTCCTGAGGGTAAAAATCATCCCAGGAATCATCCAATCATCTTTCATAAAAAGGAGAAACAGGTTTACATCATACTTTCCATCAATAAATTATTCTACAGTCTCTATCATCTAGATTTCTGTCTCTCTTTGAGCCCAGTGAGATGATGTTTATACAGCTCAAGTATCCTAGTTCTCACATTATTGCAGTTAGAATGAAGTTTTTTTAGTGGAAAAAAATCTATAAAACTGTTAATAAGAAATAAAACTTTTTTAAGTGGAAAAAAATCTATAAAACTGTTAATAAGAAATAAAACGAACTTAAAAGCACCTCTTTCTAGCAGTAATAGTATAATTAAATTTTAATTCATTTTGTCATATTTTCTTTAGGTAATCTTAAAACAACACAGTGCTTTAAAAATATTTCCTGCTTCCTGGTTTTTCCACTTTGATTTTGTATAATGGTTGCTCTTTCTTAATTTCTTATAATGGTTGCTCCAGGCTGCTGGAGGATAAAGGGGTGGTAATACAATCTGGCCAAACTTTTTCAAATTTCCTTCTTTATTGCTTTCTACCTTAATGAAAACATTCTCACACTAAGCCATGGTGATATAAAGAACAACATAGCATTGCATTTGGCATTATAGCATAAATAAAAGAAAACAATTTCGTTACTCTCTAAGGAATCTGAAAGCAAGATAGGTCTATAATTTTAAGGTTTTGATTTGACACCAAAATATCATTTTTACAATTAAATTTGCTGTTAATTGCATTGTAATTATGTTCACCTATTGAATTGTGTGCAAGTTACCTTCTCTGCAATTGAGCTTGAAAGGTCAGATGACTAGTGAGTAGGAAAATTCAGAAGGGACAGACTTACAGAACTAGCTTCAGAAGAGACTCCTAATCCAATTGATTATGCCTCAGAGAGTCTGTGAGTTCCTTTTCCATAGCTGAGCAATTCTTGTCTGCTCAGCTTTAAATAACTATGAAATCCAGACTGGTGGAACTATTCCAATCTGTGGACAGTGTGATTAATTCAGAGAACTTTGGCATGGTAACAAAGTCAAGTGTTTCTCACTGTGAGAAATTCTCAACTTATTTCATGGATAAGACTGAATGATTTTGGAAGTACACTTCTGTGGGAATAGCATTAGGGAATGATGCACAGTAAGGGAGTGGCTGGAGGGGCACTATCTTTGTTGGTTTCTTATAAGCATTTCACCAAGAGTTCTGAGGTCTGTGGAAATGTAGTCAACCCATGAAGGACAGAGCCTCAAAGTTCATTATACTAAGGAGAGGTGATCTTATTAAACAAGCATCAATGTTGAGTCAGTTATTCGCTATTCAGTGAGCATGCAGGCTATTGCTGGATATACAGAACAGAAGGAGAAAGACACAGATTTCTGGGTGGAGCAAATGTTTCTCAAGGTGTGATTCTAGGATCACCTACAGCAGAGCTGCCTTATGTGTATCTCAATACCCTGAGCAATACCCAGGTTACTGAATAAGAATTTTGGATGGTTTGGCCTAGAAATATATAGTTTAACTCCTTCCCAGAAAGTTTTGTGTATCCAAAAGTGTGAGAACTACTTCTTGAACTTCCATTCAATGAAAAAATAAATTAACAGGCTACTGTGATATGTGGCATAACTTGGTTTATGTAATGGGAAAGTTGGAAAGTACTATTTAGATTTTTGAAAGGGAAAAATTATGCTTGGCAAATAGAATCTGAAAGTTCTTGAGAACAGAGTGTTTGAGATAGACTTCCTGGGAGAATATGTAGTATTTCTATCGTTGGCATTTGGAGGAGTCATGTTCTAAATGAAAGAAAAACATGAGTAGAAGCAGAGTGTGTTTATGAAATATTGAATTTTGGTTAGTAATATTCTCGATTTTTGCATTATAACTCCTGGAGAGCTTTTATTTGTTTTTATAAAAGATTTTATCTATATATTTGAGATCGAGAGAGAGAGAACACAATCAGGGGAGAAGGACAGAGGGAAAGGGAGATGCAGATTCCCCACTGAGCAGGGAACCTTGCAGCAAGGCTCAGTCCCAGGACCCTGAGATCAGGACCTGAGCTGAAGATAGACACCTAACCAATTGAGCCATCCAGATACTGCACTGAAGAGGCTTTAAAAATGCTGATGCTCAGGCCTACCCTCAAAATTCTTGTTTCAGTTGTCTCTCTCAGGGCTTTGATATCCATTTTTTAAAATTATTAAATTATTTTTCTTATTGTTAAAGTATTTTTTAAAAGGAAAATCAAGAAAGTAAGGAGGAAAGCATGGGTTTGATGAGCAAAGGAATGCTAAGTCATAATTGGAAAGATTATTAAAATACCCAGGTGGCTAGTTCTAGCTGGTTATAAGAAATAGTAGTTGGAATTCTGGAAAGAAGCAAGAACAGAATATGTGGACATGGAAGAAGATTTTTAAAGCTTTGAGTGTAGATGAGGAAACAGATGTGATTAAGATTTAGGGTTGCAAAGGAAGCAATAGAAATGGAATTATTTAGAATTAGAACAGAAGAACAAAGGCATAATTACCAAAGCAAAAAATGGAAAGAGTTTCAGGAGAATACAGGTGATCACTGCTGTGAACAGCTACTGTAGTAATCTCAATGTCGGTTTCACATTAGAATCTCCTGGTGTGCAGTCACATTTGAGGACCCCCAATAATAAAAAAGGTGAGAAGGATGGGTGTAAAGGAATGTCCTCAGAATTCAGTGATTAGATTACTCGTAATTTTTGAGAGAACAGTTCCTAATATTTGGGCTTGAAAACAAAATAGCAAGAGAGTTAAAGAATGAGATATATTCAAACTCCGGTTAAACCATACTGCTTTAGAAAAACATTTAGAAAACATTTAGAAAAACATTTCAAAACTAAACCACACCATTTTTTTAAATACTTCCTCAAAACTACTTTTAGAGAAAAGTATTTGGAAGATAGTGTTGAAAAAAATCAAACAAGTTCATGATCCGCTACGTTTCTGTGACCCTAATTATCACAGGAGCAGGGATGGATATGACAAGAAACTTAAGATGATATTTCAAATTTGGAGAATGCCTTTGGATGAAAATGGTCAATGAAAGTGGTTCAGATATGTCCTCCATGGTGATTCCCCACTTTCTTCCTTCTGCATAAAGTCTTTTCTCCTTTTTATTTTCTCACGTTAATGCCTTGTTGTTCTCCCACATAGGAAAATGAAGTGATTGAATGAGCTGGAGGATCTAAGGCTGGGAAGTAATTTAACTTGAAATATTTCCTACACTAATTTTGCCCTTGATGGAATAATATATTTATTTCAAGGAAATTTTTATTTTGATGGGAAAAGATAATGACATTAAAATTTATCTTTATTTTCTGGCAAGTATTTGCATAAAATGTATACTTGAGGTTTGGTCCCCATGAGTATTTCAGTGTAGTAGGGTTACATCAACAATTTTTCTTCTTTTGTTTTGTCTTTTATGATTGGATTTAGAACACAAGCAAGTAAAAAAATAATGATTCTTGAATTTTTTTTTGAAGATTTTATTTATTTATTCATGAGAGACACACAGAGAGAGGCAGAGACACAGGCAGAGGGAGAAGCAGTCTCCCCATTGAGCAGGGAGCCTGATGTGGGACTCCATCCCAGGACCCCAGCCAAAGGCCGACTCTCAACCACTGAGCCACCCAGGGCCCATGATTTGAATTTAAATGAAAGTATTGTTGGTTTTATCTATGAAGGCTTCATGACAGTTGTTGCTTCTAGTATTTAATGGCCATAAATTCTGAATTTACTTCAAATTGCTTCTTTATCTTGGTTTGCCCAGATAGTTTTTCTTTTCTTTTCCTTCTTCTCCTCCTTCCTTTTTAACTTTCTACTTTATCCCACTCAAACACCACACTTATATGCCTCTCAATCTCCATTGTTGCTTGTTTTGATATTCATGATGAGTACTTGAGGTAGCTGAATTAAAGAGACATATAGAACTACAAGTATCTTTTTTTTTTTTTTTTGAGAAACCCCCATACCATTTTCCATAGCAACTGCATCATTTTACATCCCTGCCAACAGTGGACAAGGGTTCTAATTTCTTCACATACTCTCCAACACTTATTATTATTATTTATAATAGCCATCCTAACAGGTGTGAGGTCTTACCTCACTGTGAGTTTGCCTTGTGTTTTGCTGCTGATGAGAGATGTTGATCATCTTTTCATATACCTGTTGGCCATTTGTACATCTTCTTTGGAAAAATGACTATTCAAGTGTGTTTCCCTATTTTTAAATCAGGCTATTTGTCAAAAAATTAGACATAGAACTACCATATGATCTAGCAATCTAACTTCTGGGTATGTATCCAAAAGAATTGAAATCAGAATCTTGGAAAGATAACTGCACTCCCTTACTGCAGCATTATTCACAATAGCTGAGATATGAAAATCTAAATATCTATTGGCAGATGAATGGATAAAAAATGCAGCATATATTATAATGGCATATCATACAGTCTTACTGAAGAAGCAAATCTTGCCCTTTGTGAAACCGTGGATGAATCCGGAGGACATTACACTAAGTGAAGTAAGGCAGTGACAGAAGGGCATTCCATTCCATTGAATGGGTTATCTAAAATGGTCAAACTTATAGAGGGTAAATGGTTGTGAGGCGTAGGGAGAAGGGAAAGTAGGAAGCTGTTGATCAACAGGCATAAGGTTTCAGTTACACGAAACAAGTTCTAGAGATGTACTATAAACACTGTGCCTATAATTAATACTGTGTTATAGACTTAGAAACTCTAAAGGGTTGATCTGCTGTATTTTCAGCACTACCATCCACCACCACCACAACAAAAACCTGACAACCCCCCCAAAAAAACCCACATTTATACAAGACTAAATTTTAACTTACAGTTTTATTCTAAACTCATGAAAAATTTGTTGTAGAAATAGCAAATATCTCTTTCCAAAACAATCTTTTTAGGCTTTATGACCACCCGGTAGAGCTAGGGTTAGGTGTATAATCCAATTTGATTCTCTTTCTTTCTCACTCCCTCACCTCTCCCCAATGTAGGTGAGAAAGCACCTATCCTTGAAATTATGGGGAGCCAGCTAAAGTATGAAGCAACAATACAGGAGATAAAATAGATAAAATAACCATGCTTCTTCTAGAATTGTTTTAGTCACATGAGAAACTAAGTATCTTTTACTTTTTAGGCCAATCCGAGTTGAAATTATATTATTTGCAACCAAAACATTCTTCTAGAATAGAAGAAAAATCAAAGGATTAGGAGTCTGGAGACCAGGTGCAGTGTATATCACAAAGTAGTCATTCAGGAACTATTAGTTGAATGAACAGATTTTCAAAGTTTCTATTACCTATCTAAACTTGGTCAAATCACATTATCTTAATGTCTCTGATGATAAAATAAAATATTAATGAACATTTTCTAAGATTAATATTTTCTAAGAGTAAGTAATATGTTTCTAAGAGAACATTTTCTAAGTAAATATTAGCTATTCTTATTAACATCAATTTCATATTTGAAAGACTCTTTGTAAGTTTCAGTATTCAATGGAAGTGGCATTTTTCAATTCTCTTTTTCTGATTGTTTCACTGAACATCAGTGTTTTACAGCAAATAATCTATAATAAAAGTAACAAACATTATATCTGTCAGGAAATACATTCGCTATATTTTTAACACATTTCTAGTCTTAAAATGAAGTATATTTATTATAAAATAGCTAAACAAAAACACATTTAATATGAAATCACACTAGAGATCTTAATTGTTTCACTGTGTACTAAAAACTACAGATCATTGTTTTCTGCAAGTGTTTCAATATATTGCAACATGCGACTATTAGAGGAGTTGTACAAACATATGCTTATCAGTAGCATTTGACTTCGGGCTTGTTGAAACAGTTTAAATAATTTTTATTGTATTGTACTTTTGTTAACTTCTTTTGCTTATAATCAAAAATTAATTATATTGAAATGGTAAGAGTAGATGTAATTGTTGTGTTATTTACCTAACCAAAGTTAAAACTGAAAATTGTACTTCTAAGCGTTTGCATGAAAAGTGAATAATTGCATATTCTTCACTTTCTTAAGGAAACCAGTTACCAGTTGAGGCAGTGAGAAGAGAGGCATGACTTGAATGCGAAGAGCTAAGCAACAATTCATAAAACTGCAGCCACACTGGGATTTCTACAAACATCACGAACAAATTTGTGTTGGATAGTGTGGAGAATGTGTAATGATCGGACGGAGTTTGTAGTGTTTGATATCAAGTTTAAATTGGAAATTGGTTAAACTCCCTAATGTGATTGAAGAGGCCATGACTTAAATGAGAAGGTAAACCCTATTTCCTAAACTCCTATTGCCTTAAAGATTTCAGGACCCTCCCTGTAAGAATGTGACATCAAATCTTAATATCTGCTCCAATTTTATCTGAAGTCTGTCATTGTTTTTTCCTTCAGAATGATGACTCAAGTCCACTTCTTAAATACTGTAATTTGTGGCATTCAAACAAAGACTGTGAGTGAAGCCAAGCCAACTCTGAGCTTTTTTCCCAATGTGTTACAACGAGGCTTCCAAAATAAGATTATATGCAGGCCAAAACACTGACAGGATTTGCCAGGGAATGAAAGAACCACAATAAAGAGGCAACTACCATCGCTCTGTGGTCAAATTCAGTGACAGAGGTTGATTACAAATGCCTGAATATAAAATGGGTGTTTAAAATAATCAGCTAGCCCTGATACTTAAAATTTTAGTATAAAAATCCCTTCATATCTCCCCAAATATTAAGAGGAGAGATTCCACAACTATTAAAAATATAGAATATTGCTTTTATTTTATTATTATTTTTTTTTTAGAGAGGGAGAGAGAGTGTGGGGAGGGCAAGAGGGAAGGAAGAGAGAGAATCCTAAGCAGGCTCCGTGCCCAGTGTGGAGCCTGACCTGGAGCGGATCTCACAACCCTGGGATCATGACCTGAGCTGAAATCAAGAATCGGACACTTCATCGACTGCACCACCCAGATGCCCCTAGAATATCACTTTTAAAAGACACAATAGAGACGCCATAGCTTTAACTGAAGGCTGTTATGTATTTCTTTCATTGCTTACTCATGAGGAATCTATTTCCAATTGCTCTAAGTGATACTTTTTTGGTTATAACTTAATGATGGATTCCATTCAGTGATCTTTTTGTTTTATTATCTAATTCCCTAAAGGTAAGGAAAGAGCACTTAGAAGGCAACCTGGGGTTCAGGTTTCTTAAGGTTTTACTTTTTTTTTTTTTTTTTTCCAACTTAAACTTGCCAGGAATCCAATGCAACTAATATAATATCTTCATGAGCTATCCAACTGAGAAACAATATTAAAACACTAATAATATTACAAGTTCTTAAAATTTTTATTTCACTGGCTCATGCAGATCAAGACATTTGCAGAGTTGTTTTTATTTTTTGGTTTCTTTTTTTAAAGAGATTTTATTTATTCATGAGAGACACAGAGAGAGACAGAGACACAGGCAAAGGGAGAAGCAAGCTCCCTGTGGGGAGCCTGATGTGGGACTCGATCCCAGGACCCCGGAATCACGACCTGAGCCAAAGGCAGACACTCAACCACTGAGCCACCCAGGTGCCCCTGCGTAGTTGTTTTTAAAAACAGGTTTATACCAGGGCTCTAAAGTACACGAGAGATTAATTTTTGTAAATTATGGCCTTAAAAGATCTCATCAGGACTCCGGCTAGACTCCCCGTGCCTCCTGGTGCATCAACTGAACATAGTTTGAGAGTGAAGGGAGAGAAAATGAATCTATGGTGATAGAAGCCAGAGTAGGGGTAACTTTTTGCTGAGGGCAATAATTGGGATACAGCTTGAGTGAGGTTCATTGGATCCAGGTTGTGCTTAACTTGATTCAGGTGCAAGTCATATAAGTGTGTTCACTTTGTAAAAATTAACAGTTCACTTACCATTTGTGTACCTCATCGTATGTTATATTTCCATAACAAAGTTTACCAAAAATACGTAGGGGCATTCTAAAAGACAACTGACCTGGAGTCTTAAAACAAATCATCATCCGAAGGCAGGCGCTAAACCGCTGAGCCACCCAGGGATCCCCTCATCAACAAAATAAAAACAAAGCACACCCTGATGCAATGTACCCATCTTGACTGAATTTTGGACCGGGGGAAAAATAGCTATAAAAGTCCATTGGGGACAACTGGAGATATATGAATATGGAGTGAATAGTAGAGTATATCATGAAATTATTATTAGTTTTTTTTTTGCATATGATAAGGTATTGTTATATGGTTTTTAGGGAATGCTCACCGATATACTTAGAAATGGAGTCAGGATGTTTGCAACTTACTTTCAAATGGTTCAGAGAACACTGCATGAGTGCATGTGTGTGTGTACAGCAGAGCCCGAGTGTGGTTTTGTACATGAGTGTGTGTTTATTATTTTTTGATTGAAATGTACCTGACACACAATATTGCATTAGTTTCAGGTGTATACCATAGCGATTGCACAAGCCTGTACTGTAGGCTGTACTCACCACAGGTGTGGCTGCTGTTTGTGCGTGTCTGTGTGAATTTATGTGGGGTGGTGTGTGAATGTGTGAGCATGAGTAGAAAAGTGAGAAAGCGAGCCATTATCTTAACCATCGCTAAATCCCAGGAAAGGGTGTGTTCACATTTTCTCTCAACATTTTTGTGTTTAGGATTCTTTTTTTTTTTTTTTTTTTCCAAATAAAAAACGAGACTTTGCAGGGAGAAAAAGGAAACGATGATCTCTTGACCCAAATCTTAAGTCTCGAGATTCCCGCCGAAGTATTCTGAAACCAGAGGAAGCTGCCAGGGCTGTGCAAGAATGTGGGGATAATGGACCCCGAGACACGGGATGAGTTATATTCTTACATACAAAGCTCCTGGGCACTCACCGTCCTAAATTTTATTTTTATATGGCACACATTTAGAAAATTTAGGAGTGTCCTGGAAAGTCGTAACAGCTGGTCTGCGAGTGCTGGGGGCCCCGGGGCGGGGGTGGCTGGAGGCTGAGGAATTCCGAGGCCTGGGAGAGAAGCATGTTTCCGAGCAAGGCCCCACGCTGCCCGGGAGCCCGCAGTGTGAGAAACAAGCCACTGGACGGGCCCTGACAGATGTTATGAAAGGGTGGTGTTAAGTGCCTTTTTCAGGATATTAAACCAGCGTCCTAACTGGCAAAAAAATGAATTGTCACTGACATTATGTCGGCCCATTGGAGACCCTCTCTGCTACTTTCCGTGATCTGGGAACCATTATCCACGAAAGATCGATATGCTCCTGGGCAGGAATTTAAATGATGATTTCTAATAAAACCTATTTTAGACTGTTCGGGCCGGAGGATAGAGACAAGTCACAAAACATAATGTCTTTAAAGCCGCTCTCCCTCCCTTTCTCTCTTTTTTTAAAGACCTGAATAATGGAAGAGAGATCTGGCGATAGGGCACCCGAGGCCTGCCATCCTGGCCGCTCCGCTCGGCTAATGGCTGTAAACCGACACCCTAATGAAATAAAAACGCCTCTGTCCGAGCGCAGCGCTGCACGACGGCTAAGCAGCCTCAACTCCGGCTGCGACCCTGGGGATGGGGACCGAGGGACGCACCGGCAGCGCCCCCGCACTTCCGGCCTCCCAGCGCCGCCCGCGCGCCGGGCAGGCCCGAGAGCCCCGCGCGGGTCCCGGGACGGCGGCGGGTCCCCTCCGCCTGGAGACGGCGACTCCCGGGGCTGCACGTCAGGCCCTCGGGCCGGGCCGGGCCGGGGAGGGGCGGGGCGGGGGGCGCGGGGGGGCTGCGCGCTCGGCCGCACGGAGCCCCGCCCCCCGCCCGGCGCCTCCCGCCCCGCTGTGCGCGCTGCAGGCCGAGGCCGAGGCCGGGCTGGGCCGGGCCGGGCCGGAGCCCCGCTCTCCGCGCCGCCGGCCGCGCTCTGATCTCCATCGGCCCCCCCGCCCCCCCCCCCCCCCCGGTCCAGCCATCAATCTTCCGCCGCCCCTGGGTGAGTGGGTCACGGCACCCGGCACGTTCCTCTGCAGAGCAGCCTTTGCCGCGGCTCTCCCTCCTCAGCCCCTGATAAGTATGCCTTTGATATTTTTATTAAAAAAAGAAAGAAAACACATTAGGAAATATGTTTCACTTCTGGCAGCGCAGACCAAAGCCCCTGAGGCCGAGGAGAGGAACGCGGAGGGGGCGGGGGCTGCCGAGTCCTTGCAACCCCGGAGCTCTGCGGGGTGGGAAGACCCGCACAGCCCGATCTCTGCCGTCCCCACAGGGGTGCGGGCGGCGGGGCCGTGCCTCCGCAGCTGTCTGCGCCCTCCCCCGACCGGGGACAAGGAGCACGCCCTGCGCTCACAAACGCCGGAACGTCGGAAAGAACCGGAAGCGAACTCGTGCGCTCCCCGACCCCCGACCCCCGACCTCCGACCCCTGGCGGCCCCGCAGGGGTGGGTGCACCCCTCCCTCAGCGCACCCCGGGCCGCGGGAAGGTCGCAGGGCGGGAGGCGGCTCCGCGGGCGGGCCTCCGGGACACGGCCGCCCCCTCAGGCCCCTCCGGGAGCGCACGCGGGAAGCGGTCTGTCGCCAGGCTCCAGGCGCCTCTTTTAAAATAGGCCGTTCCTGTCTGTCCCGGCGGGCCGCCACCTACCTTCCGGGCAGAAGTCACCAGAAACCCCTCTAGGGCTGAGGGGACCTGGTCCCCACCTCTCCACCCCTCCGGCCTCTTGTCCATTGATCTGTAAGGCTGAGGAAGGGCCGGCCTGGGCGATGTTGATTTCAATTAGGATCATACATGAGGGGAGTCCTCCGCTGCTGGGAAGGACTTTGGGTCATCAAGCCTTGGACCTGGCAACAGAAGAATGGAATTTAAAGTAGAAGAGGACTTCTCTGCTTCCATTCTCTCAAGCCGAACATTCCTTGGAGTTTGATTGGAAAATCCTCTACCTTCCCAGTATATAGGGATTCTGGTAGGAGCTCAAGAGCGTGAGAACCGGGGGTGGGGGGTGTTTCTCGATGGCCTGACAAGGTAACTTGAGCTGAACAAATCTGTAGGTAGGGGACCAATTCCATTTTGGAAGATTTAGAATTAGAAATAAGCAGCAAAAACCCTGGGTACTTGAGGAAGTGTCCAGAACTTGGTTTAGACATTTGGCACTGAGTATGCTAGAAATGCGGGTTCAAGGATAGGGTGAGCCCTCTGCCCTGTGCAGGACTAGAGACAATATCCATGGAAGGTAGTACTTCCACATTAAAGCACTAATTCATGTGACGAAGATGATTCACAACAGTTCCAAAAGGAAACGAAGGAAAGCAACCTTTTCACGAAGCACCACTTAAAGAGTTTATCCATCTGGTGAAGCGTTTCATTATGGATTCTGTGACTCCCCCGCTTGCTGGCTTGCCATGGTCCATAAAAGTTTGCTGATTTTTGAAATTTTTATTCTTGAATGAATGAATAAAATTGCTATCTGTGTTGGTACAGGATGATTATGATGTTACGGTTTAGGATGATGACTAGAACAGAATAAAAAAAAATCATTCACTCAACGAATATGTTTGGAAAGACTCTTGTGTGTCAGGGACTGTTCTTGGAGGTGTACATAGAACAAGAAAGAAGATAATGTCCTTGGTTGAGTATACATGCTAGAGGAGGAGACATGCAATAAATAATTAAATGGAAAAATTAAAGAATATCAGATGATGATAAATGTTACCAATAATGATGCATGTGGTTAGAGGTGCCTTTCTGAGAAGATTCATTGGAATAGAAAACTGAATGATGAGAACAAGAGAGCTGGAGAAGAATGTCCCATGCATAGAAGCCAGCCTGCATGTGTGAGACAAAATAAGTTTGTGGTAAGGTGACCGTCTGCCCCAGTTTGCCTGGAATGGAGGGGGTTCTCAGGACATGTGACCTTGGCTGCTAAGACAACGTGGGAAATGCTGGCCACCCTATAACTTCCCAGACATGCCAAATGAGAAAACTGTGACAGAGGATGGTTTTGGAAAGTTAGACAGGGATGGCGGCCCCTGGGGTGATTTTATTCTGAACCTGATGAGAAGCTTCATAGGCTATCTGTGGATCCCAGGCTCTTACTGTAGAAGATTCCTATTCGATAATGGCATTGACACTTGAGCGATTTAGTATGTAGCATTGAATATATATGGGATTAGATTAGCAGTGTACTTAAGAGTGCTTTGCATCCTGCAGAATTTTGGAAAAGTGAAAAATAGAAGGCGCTTGGAGTTGGTATGATCTGGTTTTGTCATTTGCTGAAGTTGCTGCAAAGGCTCCCGTGACAGAAGAGGAAGAACAGGCAGTGGGTGGCCTTGGTATGAAGACTTTAATAGTGTAGACCTTCATTGCTCAGTGATTGAGGGAGGGAAGATTCATTTTGGGAGGATTACATTTATTTGTGGGAAAAGGGGTTTGATTCATGGTATAGGGGCTTTATCTGTGAGAGTTTGGTAACAAAAGGAATTGTACTATTAGATTTGATTAAGGTGGCAGGAAACATCAGACACATGATGTTGACATTGTGTTACTGGGGCTGTTATAATCTGGCGCTTGTTGTTTAGCCCTTTGTAGTGAACTGGGGCAGAATTAGAGCAGAGCACAAATCAAGGTGAAGACAGAATGGAAGGTAATAACTGGAGGTGCCGTATAATGGTGCTTTGATGGAATGTTCATATCTATATGCTGAGCACTAACAGAAGCTTCTGGATGTGACATTAAACAGGCATTTATAAAAGGCTTTGGGGACTGAACTGACATTCCGTTGGTTCCCTGTGGCTACAAATTGGCCAAAGACTAGGGACACAGCCCCACAATGATGCTGGTGGGACAGGTCTGACATCTCTTTGCTAAATTTGTCTCTCAAGGGAGACAGCCCCATCTCTAGTTGAACGTTGAACTGCTAGTCCACATCCCCAACATTATTTATTTATTTGAGAGGGAGCATGCAAGTGGGGTAGAGGCAGAGGGAGAAAGAGAATCCTAAGCAGGCTCCATGCCGCATGGAGCCCAACTCAGGGTCAGTCTCACAACCCTTGATCAGATCATTACTTGAGCTGAAAACAAGAGTCAGATGCTGAGCTGACTGGGACACCCAGGCACCAACCCCCGCCCCCCACAACATCTTTTAAAATGAATGCAGGAACTCCCTTCTTATTGGTCTTCAGAATCTCATTCTTCCCTCCCAGCATCTATACTCAGCAGAACAGTCAGAGTGATCTTTTAAAGAGTAAGTTCCTATCACACCCCCTTTAAAAGCCTGCCAACAACTTTCCGTTATCATAATGATTGATTTCAAGCTCTTTTGTGAGGTCTATAAGCCCTGCATCTGGCCCCTACCTTCCTCGTCTGGCTCATCTTCTAGCATTCTCTCTTCCCTCAGACCACTACAGCCACACTGGACTCTGGCTCCTCCAGTAACACTCCAGCTTGTCTTTGTATCAAGGCCTTGATATGCCATAGTCCTACTTCTGGGAATATTCTTCTCCACATGTTTACTGGAATTCCTCCTGCTGAGTTAGGTATCTACTTAAATGTCACTTCCTTAGAGACTCCCTTTCTGCCTCCAGTATCTAAAATAGTCACCACCACCCTGTTGCTTTCTATCACCTTAGCCTGCTTTATTTTCTTCATAGCACTGAGCAGCTATCTGTTTCATTTATTCAACTAGATTGATAAGAAATCTAGGACTGCTCTAAGTAGCTCAGGCTATTCATTCTTTCTCTTGGGAACATTTATTCTTTAATGGGCCAAACTCAAGGCAGCTGTCCTTGTCCAAGAAGTTCTCTTTTAGTTACCCTCTCTCTTTTCTCTGGAGCCGAAGGATATGCTTTGGATTTACCTTTTCATGCTTTGCAGTGCTAAGGTCTGAGTTTTGGGTTTGGTTTTTAGAGTTGAAGTAAACAAAACTCACATATGAACTGCTTTGTTTTTAAGCCTTAAAGAGAAAAGGACTGTGTATTAACTCACTGAAGTTCTGCATTAGACTATTAGGCCAGCTAATAATAAGTATTAATTCTTGCTTTGGTCAGTCATTATCTTGTACACTATCCCTCCCAGTGACCTCCCCCAGAGAGATTATTGATCTCGCAGATGATTCAGACATTCCTAGGTGCTCTGCCCAAAACAATATTAGTATCATCTCTTCAGAATACTCCATTGTATCATTTAGGCTTGCTAGAAGCGCCTGGAATACTGTTAGCAACATCAAAAGATTTTTTTTTTCTTTTCTTCACCAGAGCAAAGGAGAATCTCGAATTACCTTAAAATACATTTAAGGTAGTACATATCATTTTCATCCTGATTGCACCTGATTCTTTCAGTATTAAAATGGCCAATGACATACTGATGATCAAAACATAAATGAACATCTCCACCACACAAGAGTGTGAAACGTTAAAGACAAATTGTTCGTTTTCATGTCAGAAGTTTACATTAAACAAAGATAAGTCTAACTAACACAAGCTTAATTTCTGTGTTAAAACTCTCTTCTCCTAAATTATATTCATTTGGCTGGATATATGACCATTAAATTTAATAAGAAACACTTTGCCTATAGCGTTAAGATGATTTTCAGTTTTTTGTGTTTATTGACTGTGGAAGCTATTTTTGTTCTGAGTTCAAATCAAATCTTTGAGTGGATATGAGTCTAACCTCTCTGGTGACTTACCGCATGGCTTGGTTTCTCAGTTTGATTTGATGGGCTTTGAATCATTTATTTTTGAAATTCACTGTCAAGAGCGTGAAAGATAATGCCTTAATCTTTTGCCTCTTCTCTGTTCACTTCTCCATCTGAACCTGCCTCTGTGTTAATACCTTCAGGCTCATTGCAAAGGGGAAAGTGGGAGCAGGGGTGGGAGTGGTGGAGATAGAGAGACAGAGAAAGGGGAGAGAGAGAGAGAAATAGAGAGAGGGGGATCCCTGGGTGGCTCATTGGTTTAGTGCCTGCCTTCAGCCCCGGGGCGTAATCCTGGAGTCCTGGGATCGAATCCCACATCGAGCTCCCTGCGTGGAGCCTGCTTCTTCCTCTGCCTGTGTCTCTGCCTCTCTTTCTCTGTGTCTCTCATGAATAAATAAATAAAATCTTAAAAAAAAAAGAAATATAGAGAGAAGAATGGGAAGGGAAGAGAGAGAGAGGGAAGGAGAGAAAGAGAAGAGGGGAAAGGGAGGAGACAGGGAGGGAAAGAGAATTAGAAGAGGGGGAAGAGGGTGCAGAGAGAAAGAGGTAGAGAGAGAGAGAGAGAGAAGAGATGGAAGAGGGGGAGAAAGAAACAAATTTTTTCATTATTCACTTTTCAGTTCCTTCTCAGTGACACTTTCTTGTTCCCTGATACCTTATTTTTAGAGGTCAATGGTCCTTTTCTTTTCTCAAATATTGCTTAATATCTCCTCCTCAAAAGCCCTTTAATATAATAGGTGAGAGAATCAAACCCCACATGGTAGAAAATAGAATGCAGTGATGAAAAGCCTGCTTTCTGAAGCCAAACTCCCTGGGTTTGAATTCCCAATCAACTACTTACTAGTTGTGTGAAGATGGACAATTTGTTTTACCTCTCAGGTACCTCCTCTGTAAAGTGGGAAGAATATCAGTGCTCATATTATTTAGTGATGGTACTTTAATTTAATGCATAAGTAGATGTAAAGTGCTAATAACAGTGCCTGGCAGTTAGCACCCAGTAAATATTTTCTTTTATTATAATCTCCCATCCAAATCCTGAGTCATGCATATCATTATCCAAAAATGTTGCACAAGACAAACCCTGAGCCACGCTAGTGCTCCTGTGTATGGCCTATGCTCCCTTGCCCCAACATATTTATCAATTCAAACCAAGTTAAATTCAACACTGTGGACAGCTGCAAAGGAGAAATTAATCAGAATATGAGTATCCATGGTGTGTCTGGAGTAAGGGGGAAGGCAATATACCCATTTGCCTTGAAGACAGGAAAGGAAGAGTAGCTACAGAGTGGTGGCTGAGAGACCGGGGCTCCCTTTCCCCCATAGTGAGTTCCCCCTGAGACATAGCTCAAGCCCAGACTTACGCTGTAGGACTCAGGACAATCATTCTAATTTGAGGAATGCTTGGGAAAGCTTAACTTCCCAGAATTTAGCATCACTACCAGGTCTATTTTTTGTTTTAGGTAAGGTGTAATGTAAATTTGTAATTATTAATTTTTATCTCTATTTGTGAAAAACAGCATTTCTTCATTAATAATAGATAATCTGTTTTCATGATCATTTATTTCAGCATTCCATATTTCTAAGGAATAAGACATTCACATTTATTATATATGCGTACTATGTTATTAAAGTTTTTTAAATGATAATTTCTTTAAGGATTATTGTCTGATATAGTAGGGGAGTTTAGGCATAGAGTCAGTACTCTATGCAATTTTTATATTATAGATTAGTCAAATTCTATTTCATTTTAGACATATTTTTAATTAAAATATGTACAAATCATGCAAAAGCTAGTGTGCTTAACAGGGAGTCACTTTTCAAAGAAAAGGCATTTTTTTTTTTTTTTTTTACTAGTGAGATACCTTATGATGACAGTGGAAATAATGTTAATCTAAGACCTATCTGATTTTGAAGTACAAGTTTGTTTGCATTGGCCATAGAAAAGTCCTTGCTTAATGACCAAAAACCAAATATATGAATTGTAAATCTTACTTTTCAATAAAGAACACTGTTCCTATACAAGTCTCTTTTCATCCTCAAATCTTGGAAGCTGGCACTTTCTACCAGTCATTAGACCTTCAGCATTCCCAATTGCTAAAGCCTTTTGTGGCCAGAGAGTTGCAAATATTTTCATCTGGCTCTAACATCACATGAAAATAACCACTGGTCTGGCATCGTGCATCTAGCAAAGGCAAGTTTACCTCCTGGGAAATCAAGGCTGTATATGATGTTCTTCTTTCTGAAAGTAATGATGTCACCAAGCTACCTTTTAATTAGTAGCAAAATATTGAACATACGCCCTGAAAATTGAGCTACATTTGAGGAAACACACTAAAAGAATTAAAAATATTAGGCAGACTATCTGACATTCTCACAAAAAAAGTTTCAGAAACGTTTGCAGTCTTAACATAGCAAATATCTAGCAATATTTAATATTGTAGAAATAAAATAATGATTTTTAATTATGCAATAAAAATAAATTTAAAAATAAAGTACACTTTTGAAGATATAATTTAATTAAAATCTCTTGATACGCCATTCATGGATCAAAATTATGGGAAAATGTTTTGAATTTTAGAAATAAAAATAAAGTTTAGAATAAATGAATAATAAATCTGAAAAACTTAAAGACCCTAGAATTGTTATGACCGCTTGGGTTGCCAGCGACAAAATTTCAATTCAAATTGGCTCAAACAGCAGAAGGAACTTATTGGGTCATAAAGCAATAACTGAAACTGGTTTCAGGCATAGTTAGATCCAGGCACTCAGGTGATTTTATCAGAAATTGTCCTTTTCCCCCTCTATTTCTTCATTCTCAGGCAAGCCTTTCCTCCAAGCAGCACTAGGCTTGTAGGATTTGTATAGCTTGAAATCTGGAAAGATGAAAGATCATTTTCCCACTCTCTTAAATAATCTCCCCAAAGAGCTCTGATTGATACTATTAGTGTCACGTGCCTGAACAGGTCTAAGTATTTTACCTACAGGGGTAAAATCATGTGCCTATCTTTGTATCCAGGAAGTATGGTAGTGAAATGGATGGCCCCATCATAATCACAGTATGAGGGAGAGAAAAGCAGAACAGAAAAAATAAAAAATAAAGAAAACCAGATGTTTGCCATGATACAGTAAATATATAATTACTCTGTTGAAGATCACTTCTCTAGAAGTTACTGGTCAGAATAGCTCAAGGAGCATTTGACTTCTGGTATGGATGTGGCAGCTTATATTCAGGATTCTCCTCTTTTCTTGGGTACAGTCAAGAAGAAAACAACTGACATTTAAAAACAAAAGCACAAATTCCATTTTTAACAACACTTCAAGTCACAAAATGTCTAAATTTTGCCACAGGTGATAGGGTTTATGCAGAAGCTACATAGGAAAGAGTGGAGAACAGTGGAGAATAGGAACATGACACTGGCAGATTTCTGAATATGTAACTGAAATACACTGCATAGAGGAGAGAACCATAACTGAAGGTCAAAAGGTGTGTCTGTATCTTCAAAAGGGGATGAAGAAACAAGAGTGAGCTGGTTGAAGGCAGAAGCCACTATTCTTCACCCCTAACCAAATAGAATGATTAAATCAGAAAGAGTAGAGAAGGATTTACAGAAAGAAAAGAATTAAAAAGCCATATTTGCAGGTAGCAGCCTAGGTTTGTGATAGCTAAGGATAGGACAGGGTCTATGTAACTGAGAAAACAAAAACAAAAACAAAGGGCAGCTACTGTAGAGCCCTGTCTTGTTCCATCCCACTAACAGGAGACTCTTCTTATAACAGGTCCACAAACACTCAGTTCATAATAATAAACCATAAGCAGGAATTAGCACACATCTGTGCAGAGAAGCCATAAGCATATAGGAAGAAACAAACAGTGAAATTCACTAACAAAATCACTTACCAAGTTAAAGAAATATTGTCTTGGAAGAGACTAAATTTTAAACAAATATTTTGCTATAAATTGTTTTTTAAATAAATGCAGCAATGGCAATAGGAAAAGGAGATACACCATATGCATAATTGGAATCTATGAAAGAGGGAAATGGGATAGATAGAATATTTAAAGATAAAATTCAAGAAAACATTAAACAAAAACACTTTATTCTAAATATAAAAAGCAGTTATGTGTTACACATGTTCAACAGCTGCACATTTTTAGCAAAGTTACTAGATCTAAAAAAAATGAATCTTTTGGGCAGCTGGGAAATATGAGAGAAATGAGAAAAAAAAACCCAACTTCTCATATTATCTACACAGCTATATTTAATGTCAGACATCAAATGATAATCCTTAAGAGAAAGGATAAGATTCATATAACCATTTCAATAGATGAAGAAAAAGCATTTGACAAGTACAACATCCATTCATGATAAGAACCCTCAGCAAAGTAGATTTAGAGGGAATATAACTCAACATAGTAAAGATCATATATGAGAAACTCACAGTGAATATCTGCATAGGGAAAAATTGAAGGCTTTCCCCCAGGACAGGAACAAGACAAAGATGTCCACTCTCACCACTTTTATTCAACATAATATTGAAAGTCCCAGCCATAGCAATCAGATAACAAAAAGAAATAATAGGCATCCAAATTGTTAAGGAAGAAGTAAAACTTTTTTTTTTGACTATTATTTAAAGATTTTATTTATTTTTTTTTAATTTATTTTTTATTGGTGTTCAATTTACTAAATACAGAATAACCCCCAGTGCCCGTCACCCATTCACTCCCACCCCCCGCCCTCCTCCCCTTCTACCACCCCTAGTTCGTTTCCCAGAGTTATCAGTCTTTACGTTCTGTCTCCCTTTCTGATATTTCCCACACATTTCTTCCCCCTTCCCCTTATATTCCCTTTCACTATTATTTATATTCCCCAAATGAATGAGAACATATAATGTTTGTCCTTCTCCGACTGGCTTACTTCACTCAGCATAATACCCTCCATAATACCCTCCACGTTGAAGCAAATGGTGGGTATTTGTCATTTCTAATAGCTGAGTAATATTCCATTGTATACATAAACCACATCTTCTTTATCCATTCATCTTTCGTTGGACACCGAGGCTCCTTCCACAGTTTGGCTATTGTGGACATTGCTGCTAGAAACATCGGGGTGCAGGTGTCCTGGCGTTTCATTGCATCTGTATCTTTGGGGTAAATCCCCAACAGTGCAATTGCTGGGTGTAGGGCAGGTATATTTTTAACTGTTTGAGGAACCTCCACACAGTTTTCCAGAGTGGCTGCACCAGTTCACATTCCCACCAACAGTGTATGAGGGTTCCCATTTTCTCCGCATCCTCTCCAACATTTGTTGTTTCCTGCCTTGTTAATTTTCCCCATTCTCACTGGTGTGAGGTGGGATCTCATTGTGGTTTTGATTTGTATTTCCCTGATGGCAAGTGATGCAGAGCATTTTCTCATGTGCATGTTGGCCATGTCTATGTCTTCCTCTGTGAGATTTCTGTTCATGTCTTTTGCCCATTTCATGATTGGATTGTTTGTTTCTTTGGTGTTGAGTTTGATAAGTTCTTTATAGATCTTGGAAACTAGCCCTTTATCTGATACGTCATTTGCAAATATCTTCTCCCATTCTGTAGGTTGTCTTTGAGTTTTGTTGACTGTATCCTTTGCTGTGCAAAAGCTTCTTATCTTGATGAAGTCCCAATAGTTCATTTTTGCTTTTGTTTCTTTTGCCTTCGTGGATGTATCTTGCAAGAAGTTACTATGGCCGAGTTCAAAAAGGGTGTTGCCTGTGTTCTTCTCTAGGATTTTGATGGAATCTTGTCTCACATTTAGATCTTTCATCCATTTTGAGTTTATCTTTGTGTAATGGTGAAAGAGAGTGGTCTAGTTTCATTCTTCTGCATGTGGATGTCCAATTTTCCCAGCACCATTTATTGAAGAGACTGTCTTTCTTCCAATGGATAGTCTTTCCTCCTTTATCGAATATTAGTTGCCCATAAAGTTCAGGGTCCACTTCTGGATTCTCTATTCTGTTCCACTGATCTATGTGTCTGTTTTTGTGCCAGTACCACACTGTCTTGATGACCACAGCTTTGTAGTACAACCTGAAATCTGGCATTGTGATGCCCCCAGATATGGTTTTCTTTTTTAAAATTCCCCTGGCTATTCGGGGACTTTTCTGATTCCACACAATTCTTAAAATAATTTGTTCTAACTCTCTGAAGAAAGTCCATGGTATTTTGATAGGGATTGCATTAAACGTGTATATTGCCCTGGGTAACATTGACATTTTCACAATATTAATTCTGCCAATCCATGAGCATGGAATATTTTTCCATCTCTTTGTGTCTTCCTCAATTTCTTTCAGAAGTGTTCTATAGTTTTGAGGGTATAGATCCTTTACATCTTTGGTTAGGTTTATTCCTAGGTATCTTATGCTTTTGGGTGCAATTGTAAATGGGATTGACTCCTTAATTTCTCTTTCTTCAGTCTCATTGTTAGTGTATAGAAATGCCACTGACTTCTGGGCATTGATTTTGTATCCTGCCACGCTACCGAATTGCTGTATGAGTTCTAGCAATCTTGGGGTGGAGACTTTTGGGTTTTCTATGTAGAGTATCATGTCATCAGTGAAGAGGGAGAGTTTGACTTCTTCTTTGCCAATTTGAATGCCTTTAATGTCTTTTTGTTGTCTGATTGCTGAGGCTAGGACTTCCAGTACTATGTTGAATAGCAGTGGTGAGAGTGGACATCCCTGTCTTGTTCCTGATCTTAGGGGAAAGGCTCCCAGTGCTTCCCCATTGAGAATGATATTTGCTGTGGGCTTTTCATAGATGGCTTTTAAGATGTCGAGGAATGTTCCCTCTATCCCTACACTCTGAAGAGTTTTGATCAGGAATGGATGCTGTATTTTGTCAAATGCTTTCTCTGCATCCAATGAGAGGATCATATGGTTCTTGGTTTTTCTCTTGCTGATATGATGAATCACATTGATTGTTTTACGGGTGTTGAACCAGCCTTGTGTCCCAGGGATAAATCCTACTTGGTCATGGTGAATAATTTTTTTAATGTACTGTTGGATCCTATTGGCCAGTATCTTGTTGAGAATTTTTGCATCCATGTTCATCAGGGATATTGGTCTGTAATTCTCCTTTTTGGTGGGGTCTTTGTCTGGTTTTGGAATTAAGGTGATGCTGGCCTCATAGAATGAATTTGGAAGTACTCCATCTCTTTCTATCTTTCCAAACAGCTTTAGGAGAATAGGTATGGTTTCTTCTTTAAACGTTTGATAAAATTCCCCTGGGAAGCCATCTGGCCCTGGACTCTTGTGTCTTGGGAGGTTTTTGATGACTGCTTCAATTTCCTCCCTGGTTATTGGCCTGTTCAGGTTTTCTATTTCTTCCTGTTCCAGTTTTGGTAGTTTGTGGCTTTCCAGGAATGCGTCCATTTCTTCTAGATTGCCTAATTTATTGGTGTATAGCTGTTCATAATATGTTTTTAAAATCGTTTGTATTTCCTTGGTGTTGGTAGTGATCTCTCCTTTCTCATTCATGATTTTATTAATTTGAGTCTTCTCTCTCTTCTTTTTAATAAGGCTGGCTAATGGTTTATCTATCTTATTAATTCTTTCAAAGAACCAACTCCTGGTTTTGTTGATCTGTTCCACAGTTCTTCTGGTCCCGATTTCGTTGAGTTCTGCTCGAATCTTTATTAACTCCCTTCTTCTCTTGGGTGTAGGATCTATTTGCTGTTTTTTCTCTAGCTCCTTTATGTGTAAGGTTAGCTTTTGTATTTGAGTTCTTTCCAGTTTTTGAATGGATGCTTGTATTGCGATGTATTTCCCCCTTAGGACTGCTTTTGCTGCATCCCAAAGATTTTGAACGGTTGTATCTTCATTCTCATTAGTTTCCATGAATCTTTTTAATTCTTCCTTAATTTCCTGGTTGACCCTTTTATCTTTTAGCAGGATGGTCCTTAACCTCCACGTGTTTGAGGTCCTTCCAAACTTCTTGTTGTGATTTAGTTCTAATTTCAAGGCATTATGGTCTGAGAATATGCAGGGGACAATCCCAATCTTTTGGTATCAGTTCAGACCCGATTTGACCCAGTATGTGGTCTATTCTGGAGAAAGTTCCATGTGCACTTGAGAAGAATGTGTATTCAGTTGAGTTTGGATGTAAAGTTCTGTAGATATCTGTGTAATCCATCTGGTCCAGTGTATCATTTAAAGCTCTCGTTTCTTTGGAGATGTTGTGCTTAGAAGACCTATCGAGTATAGAAAGAGCTAGATTGAAGTCACCAAGTATAAGTGTATTATTATCTAAGTATTTCTTCACTTTGGTTAATAATTGATTGATATATTTGGCAGCTCCCATATTCGGGGCATATATATTGAGGATTGTTAAGTCCTCTTGTTGAATAGATCCTTTAAGTATGATATAGTGTCCCTCTTCATCTCTCACTACAGTCTTTGGGGTAAATTTTAGTTTATCTGATATAAGGATGGCTACCCCTGCTTTCTTTTGAGGACCATTCGAATGGTAAATGGTTCTCCAACCTTTTATTTTCAGGCTGTAGGTGTCCTTCTGTCTAAAATGAGTCTCTTGTAGACAGCAAATAGATGGGTCCTGCTTTTTTATCCAGTCTGAAACCCTGCGCCTTTTGATGGGGTCATTAAGCCCGTTCACGTTCAGAGTTACTATTGAGAGATATGAGTTTAGTGTCATCATGATATCTATTCAGTCCTTGTTTTTGTGGACTGTTCCACTGAACTTCTTCTTAAAGGGGAATTTTAAGAGTCCCCCTTAAAATTTCTTGCAGAGCTGGTTTGGAGGTCACATATTCTTTTAGTTGCTGCCTGTCTTGGAAGCTCTTTATCTCTCCTTCCATTTTGAGTGAGAGCCTTGCTGGATAAAGTATTCTTGGTTGCATGTTCTTCTCATTTAGGACCCTGAATATATCCTGCCAGCCCTTTCTGGCCTGCCAGGTCTCTGTGGAGAGGTCTGCTGTTACCCTAATACTCCTCCCCATAAAAGTCAGGGATTTCTTGTCTCTTGCTGCTTTAAGGATCTTCTCTTTATCTTTGGAATTTGCAAGCTTCACTATTAAATGTCGAGGTGTTGAACGGTTTTTATTGATTTTAGGGGGGGATCTCTCTATTTCCTGGATCTGAATGCCTGTTTCCCTTCCCAGATTAGGAAAGTTTTCAGCTAGAATTTGTTCAAATACATATTCTGGCCCTCTGTCCCTTTCGGCGCCCTCGGGAACCCCAATTAAACGTAGGTTTTTCTTTCTCAGGCTGTCGTTTATTTCCCTTAATCTATCTTCATGGTCTTTTAATTGTCTCTTTTTTCCTCAGTTTCCCTCTTTGCCATCAACTTGTCTTCTATGTCACTCACTCGTTCTTCCACCTCGTTAACCCTCGTCGTTAGGACTTCTAGTTTGGATTGCATCTCATTCAATTGATTTTTAATTTCTGCCTGATTAGCTCTAAATTCTGCAGTCATGAAGTCTCTTGAGTCCTTTATACTTTTTTCTAGAGCCACCAGTAGCTGTATAATAGTGCTTCTGAATTGGCTTTCTGACATTGAATTGTAATCCAGATTTTGTAACTTTGTGGGAGAGAGGACTGTTTCTGATTCTTTCTTTTGAGGTGAGGTTTTCCTTCTAGTCATTTTGCTCAGTGCAGAGTGGCCAAAAGCAAGTTGTATTGGGAAAAAGAGAAAAAGAGAGGAGAGAAAGAAGGAAAGAAAAGAGAAAGAGAAAAAAAAGGGAAGAAAAAAAACAGAAAAAAAAAAGAAGAAAAAGAGAAAGAAAAAGAAAGGAGAATAAAAGGGGTGGGGGAAGGAAACAAATCAAAAAGCAAAACAAAACAACACACACACACACAAAAAAAAAAAAAAAAAAAAAAAGAACCACCGGGGAGTATCTTCTGATTCTGTGTACTTTAAGTCCCTTGGCTTCTCCTGGAAGTTGTCAGTCTAGCTGGTCTTCTGGGGGAGGGGCCTGTTGTGCTGATTTTCAGGTGTTAGCACTTGGGGGAGCTGCTGTGCCCCTGCCTGGTGCAGGGCTCAGTGGGGGTTGTTTACCCCGTGAGGCCGCAGGAGGAACAGCCCCAGTGGCGGGGCCAGCTCTGGAAACCTGGATTCAGCTCCGGCAGGAACTCCGTCTGCAGGGCCTGGAGGCTCTGGGGCGGGGCCGCTGATCTGCTCAGCTGGAGCAGGAGCGTCCTTGCTGTCCTGGGCCCTCCCGGCCTCTGCCTGTCCCGGGGGAGGCGGGATCCTGGGCTGTGTCCCGGCGCCCTGTGCTCCGGAGCCTGCGCTGGTGGATTCGCGCTCCCGCCCCGCAGCCCCCTCCGCGGAGCCGCCCCCGAGCCCCTCCGAACTGCTCCTGGAACCGCGCAGCCCCCTCCTCACGGAGCCTCTTCCTCTGCCCGAGCCCCTCCGGAAAGAAGTAAAACGTTTACTGTTTGCAGATGACATAATACTGTATATAGAAAACCTGAAAGACTCCACCAAAATTTACTAGAATTGGTATACAAATTCAGCAAAGTCACAGGATACAAAATCAATATACAAAAGTCTATTGCATTTATATACACCAATAATGAAGCAGCAGAAAGAGAAATTAAGAAAAACATTCCATTTACAATTGCACCAAAAATAATAAGGTACCTAGGAATAAACCTAACCAAAGAGGTGAAAGACCTGTCCTCTGAAAACTATAAAACATTGATGAAGGAAATTGAAGACAATACAAAGAAATGGAAAGACATTCCGTGCTCATGCATTGGAAGAACAAATATTGTTAAAATGTCATACTACTTAAAGAAATCTACACATTTAATGCAATTCCTATCAAAATACCAATAGCATTTTTCACAGAATGAGAACAAACCATCCTAAAATTTGTATGGAACCACAAAAGACTCCAAATACCCAAAGCAATTTTGCAAAAGAAAAGCAAAGCTGAAAGCATCACAATTCCAGACTTCACATTATTTTACAAAGCTGTACTAATCAAAACAGTATGGTACTGACACAAAAATAGACAAATAGAGTAAGGGAACAGGATGGAAAGTCCAGAAATGAGTCTCCCAACTATATGGTCAATTAATCTTCAACAAAGCAAGAAAGAATATCCAAAAGAAAAGGATCGTCTCTTCAAATGGTATTGGGAAAACTGGATAGTCACATGCAAAAGAATGAAATTGGACCATTTTCTTACACAATACACGAAAATAAACTCAAAATGTATTAAAGACATAAATGTGGGTCTGAAACCATAAAAATCCTAGGAGAGAACACAGGCAGTAACTTCTCTGGTGTCATCCATAACAACTTTTTTCTAGCTAGGTTTCCTGAGACAAGGGAAACAAAAGCAAAAATAAACTATCAGGGCAGGTTGGGTGGCTCAGAGGTTTAGCGCTGCCTTCAGCCCAGGGCCTGATCCTGGAGACCCAGAATTGAGTCCCATGTCGGGCTCCCTGCATGGAGCCTGCTTCTCCCTCTGCCTGTGCCTGTGTCTCTGCTTCTCTCTCTGTGTCTCTTATGAATAAATCAATAAAATCTTAAAAAAAAACTAAAAAATAAACTATCAGGACTACATCAAAATAAAATACTTCTGCACAGTGAAGGAAACAATCAGCAAAAGTGAAAGGCAACCTAAAGAACTAGAGAAGATATTTTCAAATGACATATTCAATAAAGTATTCAAAATATATAAAGATCTTATAAAACTCATCAACTCATCAAAACAAATAATCCAATTAAAATATGGGCAGAAGACTGGAACAGATATTTCTCTAAAGAAGACATCCAGATGGCTAACAGACACATGGATGTTCACCATCATATACCATCAGGGAAACACAAATCAAAACTACAATGACTTATCACCTCACACCTGTTCAAATGGCAAAATTAGAATACAATAAACAAGAGATGTTGGTGAGGATGTGGAGATGAAGGAACACTCATATGCTGTTAGTAGGAATGCAAACCATGAAACACCACTGTGGAAGACAGTATAGAGGTTCCTCAAAAAGTTAAAAATGAATTACCCTATAATCCAGTACTCACACTACTACTTATTTATCCAAAGAATGCAAAAACACTAATTCAAAGGGATAAATGCACACCTGTGTTTATAGCAGCATTATTCACATTAGCCAAAATAGGGAATCACCCCAAGTATTGACCAATAGATGGATGAATAAAGAAGATGTGGTATGTATATACAATGGAATATTATTCAGCCATAAAAAATAATGAAATCTTGCCATTTGCAAAGATATGGATGGAGCTAGAGAGTATAATGCTAAGTCAAATAAGTCAGGCAGGGAAAGACAAATACCATATGATTTCATTCATATGCAGAATTTAAGAAATAAAACAAATGAGCAAAGGGGGAAAAAAGAGACAAATCAAGAAACAGTCTCTTAATGACAGAGAACAAATTGATGGTTGGTTACCAGAGGAAGGCGCTGATGGGAGGATGGGTCAAGTAGGTGATGTGGCTTAAGGAGAACATTGTTGTGATGAGCACTGAGTGGGGAAAAAAGAGACAAATCAAGAAACAGTCTCTTAATGATAGAGAACAAATTGATGGTTGGTTACCAGAGGGAGGGGCTGATGGGAGGATGGGTCAAGTAGGTGATGTGGCTTAAGGAGAACATTGTTGTGATGAGCACTGAGTGTTGTATGAAAGTGTTGATTCACTATATTGTACACCTGAAACTAATATAATATTCTATGTTAACTGTACTAGAAATTAAAACAGAAACTTTAAAAAAATAAATGGAAGTCAAATGATAAATACCAAGTACTGAACCATAAACATAAAAAAAATACATTTATTTCCAAGTGTTTACAAACCTTTCATATATACCAATCACACTGAGCAAGAAGAAAAACCTCAGTATACTCCAAAGAGTAAAATTAATACAGGAAACATCCTCTGATCACAATGCAGTAAAACTAGAAATTAACAAAAGCAACAATAAAATGCCCCCACTTTCTAGAAATTAGAAAGTCCTAAACACAGCTCACTCAAAAGGAATATTTAATCTCAAATTGTAAAATGTCTAAAAAATGATAATAATTAAACCACCTCATATTAGAGTATATGAAATATAGCTAATGTGAAATATAGTGTTCAGAGAAAATATTGTAGTCTTAAATATTTTATCAATAAGCAGCAAAGATTAAAAAATGGAATTTGCAAGAAAAGGAATAAAAAGTGAATATTAGAAAGCATTAACAGAGATGACATTAGTTAGAAAATAAACCAACGAATAAATAATGGTAACAATAAATAAATCCAAAAGCTGATTTTGTTGGAAAAATTAGATTAAAGCTTTCACTGAGATAGTTTTTTAAAAGTTCAGGAGGAAAAAAATTAAGAGAATTAGGATAGTATTTTCCCCAGTTCCATACTAATAAATGAAAAAATCTGAATGAAAAGGATACTTTTATTGGAAAATATAATTTACCAAAACTGACTCCAGAAGAAATAGAAAAATCTAATTACAAAGAGGAAAGAAAACTGTCAGAGAACTTTTTTTCCAAAATAAACCAAATGAAAGCAGATTAAGAGAGGATTTACACCAAACTTATGGAAGATAATGTTATCTAATCAGTTTTAGAATATAAATAAAAAAGAAAAGCTTCCAAATATTTTCCAGAAAATATAAAGTATCTTGAGAACAAAGCCTGTTAAAGATTGTCCCTATATTTGTTTCTGTGCTGCATAATAAATTATCACAAATTTAGCAACCAAAAATAACACACATTTATGATCTCATATTTTCCATGGGTCAGGAGTCCAGGCACTGCCAACCTTGGCCCTCTGCCATAAATATATCAGCTGGGCTGCATTCTTATCTGGGTGCCTGATAAGAGAAAAATCTCTTTCCAAGCTCACTTTGGTTGTTGGCAGAATTCACTTCTTTGTGGCTGTAGAATTCATGGGAGCTTGCTTTTTCAAAGCCACCAATGGAGTGAGAGACTCCAGAAAAAGTTTGCTAGGAAGATAAAGATGTATATAATATAATTTAAATATGGAAGTTATATCCCATCTCCTTGGCCATATTGTATTGGTTGGATCCATAACTTGTAATTAAACAAAGGTAAAAACACCACCAGGGCACCTTAGAAGTATGTCCACTGCAGTCCTTGACAGAAAAGTATATGGACTTCTCAGTTATAAATATCAGTATAAAACTTTTGGGTAAAATATCGGCAAGAAGAATATAGCTGTGCCTTAAAAGAATACAATCTAGTGTGGATAACTCTAGAAATGCAAGGATGGTTCAATATTATGTTTATTATAATTATCCATTATATTCATAGATCTAAAAGAAAAAAAATCCAATAATTTCCGTAGATGCTGAAAAGTCATTTGACACAATTCAACAGCTATTCTTAAGTTTAAAACCACTTAAAATCTAAGCACTTAATTATACTGCACTTTAACATAATAAAATATGTTCTATCTCAATAGCCAACTAGATGATTCTAAGTTAGGAATAAGAAAGATACCCAGTATCCACGATATGATTTAAGATTGTATTGGAGCTACCAGGCAATGCATTTAAAATAGAAAAAGAAAACACAGAGACACAAAAAATTGGTAAGAAAGGAGTAAAATTATTGCTTTTTGTAAATGGCATATATATGTACCCAGAAGATCTAAGAGAGTCGATTAAAAGCTATTACAAACAATAATAGAATCTGGTGAGATAACCCAGTAGAAAACAAGTATAAACCAAGACCAAGCTCAATTCCTACCTAAATAAGATGAATATAGCCCCTTTTTCTTGTTGTCATGAGAGACTCGAGCTACCAGTGTTCTACCCCCTCAAGGCACCAGCCTCTCAATCTTACTCAATGACTTTCACGACTTTAGTGTGATTCCCCACACTTGATGGTAGTTACCATAATGCTGCATGTGCAAAGCCTTACTGTTTATGACACCATATCTCTGTTCTCTCAACAAGGCCTGCAATTCAATTCCCTCAGGAAGACATCTCTGATTATACTCAGCACATTCTCTGCATGCCATTACTCTGCATGCCCTTAGCACTTAGGGCAACAGTTTGTCTTGTCCTAATTTGTGCTTCCTTACATGTTGCTTACTAAGTAAGTGTTAAGTGGTATATGTTTTGTTTACCCAAATAAAGATTTTGAGAACCTTGTGTTTTCTATACCTCCCAGTCATAGTGCCTAGCTGGAATGGTCCATGCCCAAGTATGCAGTAAATGCTTCTTTTAATTTTTTAATCAATTTGCAATATAGGGAATATACTTCATTGGTTCAGACGTTAAAAAAGATATAATGACATGTAGTGAAGAGTCTTTCTCCCATCCTATTCCCCACCTTCATCTCTATCACTCACAGATAATGCTATTGATATTGTCCTGTTTATCCTTCCAGAAAAAAATTTTATTCCTGTGTAAGCCAATACACTTATAGCTTCTCCATTTTCTTATCTTTTTTATATAAAGAGTAGTGTATCCATTTCTATAAACCTTAACAGTATATTTCAAATAGCTTCCCATTAATACATAAAGTTCCTGGGATCCCTGGGTGGTGCAGCGGTTTAGCGCCTGCCTTTGGCCCAGGGCGCGATCCTGGAGACCCAGGATCGTAATCCCACATCGGGCTCCCAGTGCATGGAGCCTGCTTCTCCCTCTGCCTATGTCTCTGCCTCTCTCTCTCTCTCTCTCTGTGACTATCATAAATAAATAAAAAATTTAAAAAAAAACTTTAAAAAAATAGAGTTCCTCCAATTTTTATTTTATGTAATTATTATTTTTTTAGAGAGAGAAAGAGACAGAGAGACAACTCATGCATATGCAAGAGAGAGTGGAGGTGGGAAGGGACAGAAGGAGAGGGAGAGAAAATCTTAAGTAGGCTCCATACCCAGTGTGGAGCCCAACACAGGGCTTGATTTCATGACCCTGAGATGATGACCTGAGCCAAAATTGGTTGCTTAAGGGAACCTCTCCACCAATTTTTAAATTGCACATTTATAAGTACATACTATCATTTATCTAACCAGGAAACTATTAATGAACATTCATGTTGATTCCGATCTTTTGCACTATAACTAGTGCTTTCCCATTGGCATATTACATAGATATAGATAGATTTGCATTAAAATTATAGTCACATAGCCAGAGTCATTTGTAACAAAATTATATATTGCTCCCAAGAACTACCCAGTCCCTCTAAACTGACTTTTCATATTTATCTTCTAATTGTCATTAGAGAAAAGTCTCATTAAAGGCTAATTAATTGTAATTGGTAATTGGTAATTAACTGGAAATTGTAATAGGAAGCCAATTGTTTCCAACAAGGACAGGAATTACTCAAGACAAGGGCTAGCTTACTCCCTTAATACAGGATTGTGAACAAGGATTAAGGTGGTTGATATCATCTCCTTTTATAAAAATTTGTTTAGTAAGAATGATATTCCTGGACACATATGCCAATGATTCATGTGTGCCGAGGCAGTCAAAATAACTACAGTTGTGAACCATATGTCACCACATTGGTTAAGAACTTGAGCTTTGAAACCAGACTACTTCTACCTATGACTTTGGGCAACTTATTACCTTATTTACATCACAGATGAGTGCATCTGTAAAATGTGGATACTAATAGTTCCTCCTTAGTGTTTGATAAGTAACATTACGTAACAGTTATTATCACTATTTTTAGTAAACATTAACAAATATGTGCCCATCATTCATAATAAAAGCAAAATGCTTGCATTCTGCCCTCAGCCCCTCAGAAGACACAGCTGAGGTGAACATGCTCAGAGTGCTCCCATTGATGCCTAGACTTACTAAACTTGACTAGGTTCTATAGAACCATTTGGCCATGCTCTCTGACCCAAAATGACTTTTGTACCAGTGCTTTTGCACAACCTCTGTTTCTATATGTGGACCGTGGTGGGGGCTGGCTTTTATGAATTGCCTTAGATTCCTAATTGTTTTATTTACACAAAGAGATCTGCAACAGTACTTGCTTCACTGAATTCCTCCCTATATACGAACACCTAGATTATGTTTTGCTTCAGCACAGTGAGTGATAAAGCAACAAAGTCACCAAGAACTGTTAAAATTAAATTGCAGCCATGGTTTAAAATAATAACAACCAGAGAATTCAGGCAAAGTGGGAAAAAAAATGCCTCCATTGTACTGAGCAAACGCTTCTTCCCCCTCCCCCTCAAAAATCAATAATATTGGGTATCTGATATGACTAACCTTTCCCTGGGAGGCTGGAGCTGAAAATAGAGACAGGGCAAAGGCCACCATTGCTGGTAATGGTAGGGATTACATGTTTGTATTGGTTTATTTCATTGACTGGTTGCTTCCCACCAGTTAAGTGGTAGATTGATGGCATCCATGCTGAATCTAATGACTTTTATATTTATTTGTTCTCAAAGCCTCTTAGGAAACAGATCAATCTTAACCCCCCAATTAAGTGTACTTTCTCAAATATAGACATGTTATGTTAAATTCTCTAATATTATTATCCTTTCAAAACTAGCTCTGAAACATAAAAAGGAGTTTAACATCTGTGAATGAAAGACTGAAATATAGTTCTAATACACAGGATTCGAACACACAAGAGTTTTCCCTTTCTAAAAAAAACTTGTATAGAGAAAACGAAAATGCTTCCCTTGTGTTTGAGTGTCTCTTGACATCTTGCAACCACTTCCACACCCTTCCTTGTTCTTTCTTTTACTGAAAGAACTGAAGGCCTGAACCCACATTTCCCAGATGCTCTTGCCACCGGGTTCCAATTTAAGGTCTGCTAGGCAGAGGCCCCTGTGTGTGATTTTCCTGGCAGAGGCGAGGAAGGTCCAATATGGCTCCTGCCGTGATAGGAAGCCATGTGGGCCTCAGCAGAGGGCCAGAAGACAGATGTGATGATTTTGCCAGCATTTCCTAGAAACCAACTACTTCAGGGCAACAGACAGTGAGATTATAGCATAATTATCTCATAAGGCTGTGTATAGATTCCATGATCCTGTGCTTGTAGAGCACTGTGAAGAGTGCTTGGAACATCATATTGTGTTTGTCAATATGGAAGATAAAACATACTGAAAATATCCTGGCCTTTCTTGCTTTGGCAATGAAGCCTTATTTGATTGTATTTCTTATTTTCTACACTCTGTCCTCCTACACAGATTTTGCTTTGAGTGCTACAGATTCCTTTGAAAAAACTCTAGAAAGGAAAACCCTACCATTTTTCCATTTGTGTAAGGAAAAACCCAATTTTTCCCTTCTGGGTTTCTCTCCTGTGAGTCTCTTTTACTAATCACACAGAACACTTTACTTCCAACACTTCTGGCCACCAAATATGTGGGGATTTTCCGCCTCAACAAGCAATTCTCTTTGATGCCAGCCAGGTGTCCTACACTTTTACTTGATTCTATTACTGACTGGAGATAGTGTCAGATCCATGGCTTAAAATCTCAGTCCTGCAAGACTATCTGTTCCTCACTTCAGATGCCAGTCTTGAGCCAGATTAATATCCCTGCTTCTGACTAACTGGCCATAGATCCAATGATCCTCCTCCTCGTACTCAATTAATTTCCTAGAACAACTTGCAGAACTCAGGGAAACATTTAACATCCATCAGTCCATTACAGGATATGATAAAGGATACAGATGAATAGCTAGATAAGGACACATATAGGGCAAGCCCTGGGAGGGTCTGTCTCTGTGGAGCTGAAGGGTGTCAACATCCCACTGTGGATGTGTTATCAATCTGGAAGCTCTCCAAACCCCCTGCTATTAAAATCTTATGGAGGCTTCCTCATGTAGGAATGACCAATGAATTTCATTTCTAGCCCCTCTCCCCTCTCTGGGAAATCCAAGCTTCTAATCCAAGCTTCTAATCATGGCTTGGTCTTTGTGATGACCAGCTCCCGTCTAGGAGCCCACACAGAATAGAACAAAAAATGCTCCTAGTGCTCTCATCACATAGAAAATAATGAAGATTTTAGGAGTTCTGTGCCAGAAACTGGGGACAGAGATCAACACATACATTTTTTATTATCTCACAAACTCACAGAAAAATTTGGGCTTTCCTCCCATCTTTACAAGTTTCTGGATTTTTTTCTGGTTTACAAGAATCCTTGATTTGCTTCCTTATTGGTTTATTATCTCAGATGTATCAAGCTTATATTTTCACTACATTAATGTCCCAGTTAAGAGTAAATGAACTTTTTCTTCCTCAACAGCTTTAAAACATACTTAGGTTTTGTTATTCTAGTATGATTTTTAAGGACCTCATGGAAATATTTAAGCAATTTTGAGTTTTATAACCTCAATCCACCAAGTCTGGTGCCACAGATCCTTCTTTCCATTTTATTTTGTTCTGTGATGCACAGCTTCTCTCTTTGCTCCCTGGTACTCTTGCTCTCAGTTACCTGCTGTAACATGCAGTATCTATAAACTGTTCACTGACACATCATTCACCACACTCCTAGTTTTCTGTGCCCCTTAAGTACCTCGGGATGGCCAATTCACTGACTTTTAATGTCATTCAGTTTCTGTGTTCTTTCTGTACATTCACCTTGCCACAACACAGCTGATTTCCTTTCTCCTGTCATATCATTTTTCTTGCTGAAATCAACCATATGTCCTCAGTGACTCTTGCATATTTCCTCCAAAAATCTTTGCTATGTGATGTTTAGTCTTTTGTCACTACAACAGACAGCACTCATAAAATGCTGTTTTTTAATTTGTGCTACAGAGCAAATGCATATGGTCCCCTCTGAATTAGAGAAAATGAACAGGTCTACGACTCATTATGGTAACAACCTTCAAATAAGTATCACTTTTTCCCCCAACATCCTGTGCCCTACCACACACACACAGAGTACAGCCATATCAACTCCCGAAGTCAGTGTAGGGAGAAACTTCTGGATGATGGCATGCTTTTGACAGTTCGTTTCTGTCTTATCTTTGAAATAAGGTGATAGGCACATAAGACCCTCTAGCCAAATATGGTGGCCTTCTTAGACCAGAAGAATCTTTAGTTGAATTTTGTCATTATTTATTACTGGATTGAAAAGCAAAAGAGTTTAGCTGATGATGAGGATAGCAATATTAAGTGTCTTATTTGCAAGATAATTGGCAGAGCTACAACATCAACCCTTTACAAGTTACCAATGCTTTCTAAAAATATGTATATATTAAAAGAGCATTCATTAAATGCTTCCGTATCTCTTGCACTAACTTGGTACTGCCTTCCAGGGCTCTAGTGTTTGGTTATAGCAGAGGGAGTAGGGCTACAAAGAGCATAGTGAGTGGAAGGAGAACCCACTGATACACTGTCAAGGACTTTCTTGCGATATCTGGGTTTATTACTGTTACCTTCAATGGAATAATAAGCTAGGCCCCACACAAGGGGCCACTGTGCAGATGACTCCGACCTCTGTAACATTCTAACATCATTGCAATTTGTTTTCACATCCCTCCCTGTTACCCCTTTGGCAAAGCCCCTTTTCTATCCACCCATTCCCTAATGCTCCCCTGCTTCCATGGCCTCCTAGCATCACTGTCATGATTGATGATGTTCAAGGCCAAATGATGTTCAAGCTCTAAAGGCTTTCTGTCCTTACTTCTTCCATTCTACACATAACACTTTTCTTATTTTCTCAGCCTCTTACCCGATTATCAGTCCTTTGAGAGACTGAGCAACATTTATTTTTTTCTCCCAGCATATAGAACAGAGATATCATACAAAGATACAGCACAGAACAGAGGTTCAATGTGTGTGCATTGAAAGGATGAATATTGACCCTATCCCTCAAGATCTTACTGGCTTACAGTGACTGATAAAATAATGTTTATAGGTCAAAATGTAATAATGCTTTAGCTTTCTTAGAAAATATTTGAATATATTTATTATGAAGGTATATGTGCTTCTTTCAAAAATTTTAGCAAAGCAGAATTATATGAAGTGGAGGCCTTCTTTTCTTGTTTATCCTCTAGTACCCTGTTCAGAGATCCATTATTGTCGTGTGTCCTTCTGATCATGTTCTATGCATACGTAATCATACAAATATGTTTATAATATATGAGTTGATTTATAATAAAGAGGTACATATACAATGTATCTTTATTTTAATGCCTGTGAAAAAATGCATAACCATTCTTCAACAGTGAATAGTGAACTTCATGTTTCCTTATGACTTAGGTGTATCTACAATAAACACCTATCACCATCACCAGACAATAATAATTCAGACCCTACTATTTCCTGAAATTCTGTGATGCTCTCCCATACTATTAAGCTGGTAAAAATCTTATTCTATTAATGATAGCACTGTTTTATTTCCAATGCCTGATTTTAACATGTCCAGACTCATGCTTAGCTGTCAGTTAGTGCTTTTTGCTACTATCAGTTTTTTTGTTTCTTTTCTCCTAATTTGTTACCTCTAATTTATTATATGTTTGAAAATTAGATTATCAAGCTTGCTGAGGATCTGCCTAAGTTGAGGGTGAAGTCCTAAGAGAGATCTTCAGAGGATCTTCTCTTAAATGAGATGTGTATATCTTTGGTCATGGGCTCTGTGATTTGAGAGTTACCTTGCAGAAAACTTCCATGACAGGTTGCTGACAGGTGAGACCAGCCAACATGACCGAGACGGGTGTCTTAAGAAGTGTTCCTAGCATAGGGCTTGATTGCAAATTGGAGAGAATCTGTGGTTGCCTGAGATTCAAATAATTCAACTCTGATCTATAAAAAAAAAAAAAAAAAATCTTACAAAAACAACAAAAATAAACTAACAGCTACAGGGTTGCTTAATGTTCAAGTCATGTGGATTGTGAAAGTAACTAAGAACCATTGGCTTCAATATTCAGACATATTAAAGGCAAAAGAAAATAAAGGGGCAGGGGCAGGGGCAGGGGGAAAAAGCCCTGTCTATAACTTTGAGCTGCCTCATTTTTTTTTTTAATGGAAAAATTGTTACAAATGGGTTCTTCAGCATATGTTATTAATTTCATTACCTGGCTTTTTGCCAGCTAAGCATCAAGATCTGGTTTTTGTGATTTCAGTTGCAACTAGTAAAACTCATGTGGGCATTAACAGAAATAGACAAGAGAACTCCCCCCTCCCAAATCAACTCCAAGTGAGTATTTGAAAAACTTTTATTTCATAAAACTAGTTGGAACATTTGTTTTTGTTGATGAGAAGAGTTATGCCTTCCTAAAATATAGTATTCCCAGCTTATACCAATCTTATTTGAATGACTTTGAGTAAATTATTTGTACTGACAGATACAAAATATTTAAGTAATGTTTTAAAATGCCTGAAATTTTATAAATGTTCTTGTAATTTTTACTTTTTATTTTGTTAATGCATTACATAGTCTTAAAAAAAATAACAAAGACTATGACCAAAAAAATCTTTCCTTCTAAATGAATAAATGATGATAAAGCTCAGCAAACAGAATGGCAAATTTAATATTAAAAGTGTGCCACAAAACATTCCTTATTAAGCCTTTAGAGATATTACAATTCTGTTATGAAAAGTCACTGGGGAGTCTGGGTGGCTCAATTCATTAAGCATCTGCCTTTGGCTCAGGTCATAATCTCAGGGTCCTGGGATTGAGTCCCAAGGGGAGGGCTCCCTGCTCAGCAGGAACTCTGCTTCTGCCCCTCCCCCCACTTGCACACACACAGTCCCTCTCTCAAATAAAGAAATAAAATCTTTAAAAAAAATTCATTGTCCAAGTCACAAAAAATAGTCCAGAATTAGCATCCTCCCTCATCGTTAAGCTGTCATTTATTGAAACCAATTATAAGCCAGGCACTTTAATTAACAATACCCTTTGCTGTTTATCAGCAATCATTCTGTACCAGGAAATGTTTAAAGTATTTTCTATATATTCCTTTTTAAGAAATCCCTATAAACTTTGACCCAGATATTTCCATTCCCAATTATGAATGTTTACAAATGAGAAACCAAAATCAGAGAGAGTAAGTATATCTTGCCCCAAGTCATATTGGTAATAGATGTGAATAGAGAATTCAAATTCATGAGGGCCTCTTAAAAGCCAAGGTGATGAACTGTCCGAATTTGCCTTGGGCAAAGTGTTGCATGGGATGAGAGATTTTTTAAGATTTCTAGTCTTAAAACTGGAAAAATCCTAGGTGATTGGAGATAAGTTGGCCCAAATGGACCCTACTGTTTTACCTGTTATGCTAGCTCTTTATTTTGCTCGCCCTGCCCCTAGTGGTCTCTCTTCAAAGCCCATCCATTGCCTGAATTTTGCATTCTTTATTTCTTTTTTTAACCGTGAGCAACAGTCCCTATACTACTTTATATTTTTAATTTTTAAAATCCTCCCAAAGACTCAGGATATTTGAAACTGATACATCCATTTCACGGCTGCATTCATTCATTTATTCAGCAATGCCCTTCATGTATCAGGCTAGGGGTTACAATGGTAAATAAGACAAAGTCTTATTGTTACAGAGCTTACGGTGACATGAAAGTGGACAGAGAAGAAACATACAAGTACATTTTATATCTGCTGATGATCAGATGTTGTGAAGCCAGGCAAGGAAGGTAGGAATTGGTCATGTTCTGTTGTTTCCTACCTTTTGGTCAGGGAGGTGTGAGCAGTACTGAGATAAGAAAGAGCTTGACATGAAAGCCATGGGGCTGCAGCTGAGAAAGTGAAGGGGGTGATCCATCAGATAGGAGGTGCTAAGAAAATTGTTAGGGAGGGATTTGGGTATGAATGTGAGCTTCTTCATTTTTTTTTTTCCTCTTTCCTTTTCTCTGAAAAGCAGAGCACACAATTTTGAAAATTCTTTCATGAAATCTACTTTGCAATATCGACCTAGGTTGCAAGGGCCATCAGGTTAAGAGTTAAGATTGGATGAGTAGAAGGAACTATGAGGTGATGGAAAGAGTTACACCTGAAGTCTCATATTTCCCCATTTTATCCTGTACACAATATACGACTAGTGATTGGAAAAACTGAACCATTCAAGTTGAAGATTCTTGAGCAGCAAAATCAAATTAGTCATGTATTGGTGGTAAGTTCTCTCAGGTTTTTTGGTCCTAAGGTCTTAGTTGGGTGAAGGTAATAATGACAGTGACCATGTGAATATCTTGAATTTGAATGGTAACTGACAGTTCTCAATGCCCTTCTCTTAGCATTATTACTTATTGAGAAAACCCAGTGAGGTAGGCAGGGAGATCATGCCACCATTTCATACATAATGAGGTTGGAGGTTCACAAAATAAAAGTTAGGTGGCTTATTGGAAGTCATATTTGCTGAAAGTGGTGGAGTCTGGACTAGAACACAGTCTTTACTCTTAGGTCAGTGGTCCTATGTAAGGTCTGCATATCACCTTGAAGTGATGACACTATTGAAAAGTATACACCAAAGGAAGCACTTGTCTGCCTTGGCAATGTCAAGCATATCTCACTGTAAAGCCAAAAGACCCCAACACATTCTTCTGCTTCAGATTGAGTTCTATGCTCATCCTGGAAATTCTTTTATTGGTCTGAGAAGAGAAAGGGCAAGTTATTTATCTCATTATGGGCACCTTCCTTCTTGCCATCTTCAGATTCCCATTACCCTTTCTTGCAGAGCATCTATTTAGTCTATATGAAGGTAGATCTGTCAACCCTTTTTTCTCCCACTCTTACTAAGAAAAGTGCAAACTTTAAATATTTCAAACACATTGATTTCAACTTGGAAAAGCATATCACTCTCTTTGTTCCCAGGGTCTCCTCCTTAATTCACATGCTCAAATCTCTCTTATCCTTAAAAAAAATCTATTTGATTCTAACCCCTCTTCATATTACTTCCCAATTTCTCTGATTTTTACACTAAGTTTCTTTTTAAAAATTTGATCCTCTATTTTCTTTCTCCCCCACCTGTTCTCCCTTTAATCAATCATTCACTGTTGTTATGTTTGCTGATCCATGAATTTACTGCTCTCCATCCTTTGAGGCAGAGTTGCAGCCCTCCTGATCTCTTGCATTGAACTCAGCCCCCATTGATCACGTTTCTTTCTAGTGGAATCTGTCCTCACATTGCTACAGAATGAGCTCCCCAGGCCAAACTGATTGTGACAGTCTCCAGTGCCAAGAAGCCTCTGTTGACTTCTCATGACCTGCAATACAAACTCCAAATTCCTTAGCTCGGTACACAAGACTAATCACAAGCTAATCCAAACTTCTTTTTGCAGCTTATTTCCTGTTGTTCTTCCTCCTTTCACAGCTCTACACGGGTGTAAATGCTATTCCCTGGGCCTGAGAAATGCATCCATCCACTCACACCCAGAGCAAGGGGCACCTACTCCCATCCCCCCGTGTGATTCCAAATGACTCGGATTTACAGCAGTTCTTGCCCATTGTTGTCCCCAAGATTTCGAATCCGAGAAACCACCAAGGAGCCGACACCGATGTAATCACACAAGGGTTTAATCACAAGCTCGAGCTTGGGTCCAAGTATACCCCACGCAGTGGAGCAGGGACTTGGATCCCGAGACTAAGAAGCATAGTAGTGTTATAGGGGTCCATGGCCAATGAGATTGTAACATACGCAGAAAGTTGCACAGTCATGTCGGTCCACACACAGGTGGCCAATTGAATTATGATTCACCCTATAGTGACCATTTGAACTAGCCTATTATTCTGGTTAGAATTGGTGCGCAGGTTTGGTGGGCAAAAGAGGGGTTTTCATTTCTTGGTGGTTAAAGGTCAGAGGTCCCGCATTCCTATGTGTGCTAGTTTCTGATAAGGGTGTGCTTAATAGCTAACCTAGGGTGAGGGAGTGCCTTAAACAATAGGCAGGTCATGTGGGGGGTTTTACATGAGATGGCGGGTGTAGCACAAAATGGAGTTAGTCCTGCTCTGCTTGTCCAGGGGTAGGGGATTTTTGTTAGATTTCCTGGGTCCCACACCCATATGGCAATACTGTTTTTCTTTTATGTGTTTCTTCTCCATGATGGCTGTGTTTGGTTCACTGCCTGGCACATAATAGGCTCTTCATATGAATATTGGTATGACTAAAGAAATGAAGGAATGCAATCAGGGAACTGGGTAAATTTATTACGTAAATATCAATGCATCTGCCCTTTCTTTTGGCCACGAGAATAAAGAAATTCAACTTTACAATAAGTGACCTACATGAAAGTGTGTGTGTGTGTGTGTGTGTGTGTGTATACACATTTGCCCTGGTAACTATTCCCTAAGTGTATTTCAACTACTGTAGTTTTAACAGCTGCCATATATGTAAATATTGCAATAAATTCAAGGTTGCAGCTTTATGGCACTGAAGTGAAAATGAAAAATTCCAGTGAAACACTAGACTACAGCAGTATCATAGCGGCTAAATATTACAGATTATATCACAAGATGTAAAACCACATAAAGCAGTGAACCTTTTTTGACCTCTGACAAAAATGCACCATTAAGGGACTAATAACATGTAGTTTTTACAATTAAAAGATAGGAATATATCACAAACTTTGGATTTTACTGAATTCTCCATTTAAATAGAATCAAACAAAACTAAATATCCAATAATATGTGAATTGTTATTACCCTCTATTCTTTTAACTTTCTAAGTTGTCTGTTACAGCCATGTGTTATTTTAGTAATGGGAAACAAAATAAAAAATAGCATACTTACATAACTGCATGTTCTTTAGGTCAAAGAAAAGTTAACTAATGGCTAGATGTGATTTTAGTTACTTATATTTGATATTTTAATTTTATCATTAATGCATCTAATATTTTTACATTCCTTTAAAAATAAAAATTTAAAAATAAGACTTTCTTCTTATTTTAAAAAATAGGCTTAGTTTCTAGAGCAGTTTGAGGTTTATAGCAAAACTAAGAAGGTACAGAAATTTCCCACATATTCTCTGCCCCCACACATATACAACCTTTCCTACTATCAAAATACCACAGCAAAGTGGTACATTTGTTACAATCAATGAACCTACATAGACTTATCATTACCACCAAAGTCCATAACTCACATTAGGGTTCACCCTGGGTGTTGTACATTCTATGGGTTTGAACAAATGTAGAGTGACTTGCATTCACCACTATAGGACCATATAGAGTAGTTTCACTGCCCTAAAAATTCTCCATGCTCCTCCTGTTCATCCTTCTCTCCCCTCTAACTCCTGACAACCACTGATCCTTTTACTGTCTCCATAGTTTAGCCTTTTCTAGAATTCATATAGTTGAAATTATCCAGTATGTAGCCTTCTTAGCTTGGCTTCTTTCACTTGGCAATATCATTTAAGGTTCCTCCATGCTTTTTTATGGCTTGATAACTCATTTCTTTTTAGTGCTTAGTAATATTCTATTGTCTAGATGTACCATCGTTTATTTTTCCATTCACCCACTGAAGGACAAATTGGTTGCTTCTAAATTGTTTTACAATTATGAATAAAACTGCAATAAACAACTGTGTGCAGGTTTTTGTGTGGACAGGATTTTCAACTCATTTGGGTAAATACAATTGCTAGATAACATAGTAAGAGTATGTTTAGTTTCAAGAATGATTTGTTTGTTGTAGTGAATTTCTTAAAGACCAAAAAAAAAAAAAACAAGACGAAAAAAAACCTCTTAAGAATAATTACCTATAATTATACTAATCATAGCAAACCTGTTAATATGTTGACTTATTACCTCCTGTGTCTCTCTTAGTCATATAGTGTACACATTTTGTGTCTTTCTTTTATCCCAATCTTTAAGTCTTTCTCTGAATTTTGGAATATTTCCTTAAGAAAGTGAGCATCTACATAGAGATGATTCCCAAATTTAATCTCTGGCCCTGACCTTTCCACTGAGTTCCAAACTCACATAAAATTCTCCCTTAACAACTTCAGACATTTCAGTCTAGTGGGCATCTCAACATCCATGGACCCAAAGCTACAACTGATTTCTACCCCCACCCCACACTGCCACTTCCTTGCTGAACCTTTCCCTTCCAAGTGTTCCCATCTCATAAAATGACCAAAAATGGGCCTAGTTGCTTAGGTCAATATCCCAAGGATCATTCTGAACTTCTCTCCTTGCACCTTCTTACATCCACCTGTTGGCACTCCTGAATCTTGTCCTACAAACCTGTCCACCACTCTCCTTGTGCCTATCATAACTCTAGCCCAAGCCCCAACATCTCTTCTCTAGATTGCTTCAATCACCTTCTCACTAGCATCCTCATCAATATAGTAAGAGTCATTTTGACTCATTGAATGACTCAAAGGTGCCAATCTTCACACTTAGATTGAGATAGAAATATTTTAACATGACATTTAAGGCCCAAGTCTACCTCTTTCTTTCCGTTTTTCAGTACTATGCTAGTAAATGTTTAAAAAGTAGGAGTAATCAAAAGCCCTGTTTAGTGGCATTTGCTGATTTTTCTGAATGATTTCAAGCTGCTAGCATCATATCACTGAATGTGGGGTTAGAAAGAGAGTCCTATATTTAGCTCTTGGGAGACAATATGAGGAGGCTCCAGCATGCAACTGGAACCCCAGCATAGAGGTCTTGTTTTTGTGCCCAAACTTTCCTTCCTACCTTAGAATCTCTGCATCTGTTCCACTAGGACCACACTTGGCTGATTACATCTTGTCATTAACTTGTCAGGCTGAAATACCACCTATGGTGACTAATTTGATGTGTCAACTTGGCTAGATTACAGCACCCAGTTGTTTGGTCAAAAATCAGTCTAGATGTTTCTGTGAAGATATTTTTTTAGATGTGATTATCATTTAAGTCATTTAGATTTTGAGTAAAGCAGATTAAATCTCATTATGGGTGAACTTCATCCAATTAGTTGAAAGCCTTAAGAGAAAAGACTGAGGTCCCCAGAAAAAAAAAAAAAAAAAAAGGAATTTTGCCTCCAGATTGCCTCTGTACTCAAGACTGCAACATTAACCTTTCCCTGGGTTTTCAGTCTCCCACCTGCCCTGAAGATTTCAGACTTGATAGCCTCACATGCATATCAGCCAATTCCTTAGAAGGTCAAATGATGGTATGCCTGGGTGGCTCAGCAGTTGAGTGTGTCTGCCTTCAGCTCAAGGCATGATCCTCAGGTCCAGGATCAGGATCAAGGCTTGCATGGGGCTCCCCACAGGTAGGCTGCTTCTCCCTCTGCCTATGTCTCTGCCTCTCCCTCTGCATCTCTCATGAATGAATAAATAAAATCTTAAAAAAAAATAAGGTCAATTGATCATTAGATAGATAGATGGCTGATAGATCTCTATCCTAGTGGTTCTCTTTCTCTGGACAACTCTAATATATCACCTCTTCAATAATAATTTCCCTGAAAATCCCCTGTCACTCTTTAACAAATTTATTTTCCTTATTCTATGTATCACTTTCTATAATATCTTGTCTGTTTATTTATGTACATGTTTATTGTCTATTTTCCCCCCAGCCCCATGAAAATATAAGTCCTGTAAGAGCAAACACCTGGCCTGCCTTGTTAAGTGCTCCATCACAACCTCCTAGTAAAACATCCAGCACAAAGGAGGCATTTAAAAACAAAAAAAGCTTGTTCAATGAGTAATTCTTAGAAGTGCAATTAGGGGTCAAAAAGATATATTTAAAAAATTTAAAACTCTTACTACCTTACATGCTTTATAGAAAGCTTGAAACAATTAAAGTGACCAATATTAGTATCAGACTCCCTCAACATTTTTTCATTTACATCATAAGTGATTGTTTCAGAAAGGCTCTGATAATTTCTTAACCATCCTCTCTTGCTTACAAGTCCATTGCTAGAAAGATCATCTTTGGCTTAGAAAATGTGACACACAGAAGTGGCCCACAAAATGATAAGAACATCTTTTTACTTTTCTCCTAAATGACCAACTGTGCATTGGAAGGCTATTGCTGATGGACTTTAAAAAGTTCTCCTGGGCAGCCCGGGTGACTCAGGGGTTTAGCACTGCCTTCAACCCAGGGCGTGATCCTAGACACTCAGGATCGAGTCCCATGTTGGGCTCCCTGCATGGAGCCTGCTTCTCCCTCTGTCTGTGTCTCTGCGTCTGTGTGTGTGTGTGTCTCTCATGAATTAAAAAAAAAAAAGTTCTCCTTTTTCACCATCTTAGTTTTTTTTTTTTTTTTTTTTCCTCTTCATCATAGTTTTGAGGTCGGAAAGGGATCTACTGCAAAGAGTCATGATCCTGCTGATAAAAGATGAGATGAAAAAAACGATTCCTCCAGGCCCAGTACTACATTGAAACATCAACATAAAATAAACTTGCTGATATACTATAGCACCTGTGCTGTCTCTTTCTTCTCTTTGACTAATTCTTCTATCATTCTTAGACTAGGGACTCCTAAGGAAGGGTGGGTGACAAAACCCCTCTTTTATGAGGGATAGTCTGGGGGCAGGGTTGGGTATGCATGAAATCCCACTGTACCTTCCTTATCCCCTACCCCACTAGTCTCTGGGTCATGGTGCTATCTTATTTTAAGTTGATAGGTAGTTAAAATGTATTTGGTAGTGAAGGCAAACATGTTTTATTGTATTCATTAGTCACATCTATATTCCTATCAATAAATTCTATCTTCAAACTTTGGTCCAATATCTTATTGGCAAATTTGCTAATTGGCATGAGTTATATGTAATGGCATAATCCTGTGTCATTTTTCTGAAAATGCTTTCCAAGTTTATTGCTGACTCCTTAGTTTTGCCTATGATAGGTTTTGATATATCATGGTTTGGGTACTTTATGCACTCGAAAATATTGAATATTTTTTTTCTCCCTTGGTGGTTACTTCCTTTTTTTCTAAAGTCAGGGCTCAGATTACTATTTATATAAATTATTTCTTTTTGTGAGTTTTATTTCTTGACACTACTTTATAACGTATCTGAAATTCATTTGGATGTAATATTAAGATCTAGTGTATTTAACCTGCTCTCACAGAATCATACATTAATTTTTTTCCTGTGTGGTTTATTTTATTTTAAAATTTTAGTTTTATTAAATGATTTAATTTGGTTTCCTAGAATTATTTTTGCTTATTTTTATTTGTGATGGTAACTATGCCATGTAATAAATACTTACAATTATTGAGATTTGTCTCTAGATCTCTTATCTCTTTGATCTGCCTTTTGATTCTTGAACCTAGGAAACTCTGCTGTGTTATTATAGTTCTATATTATGGTTTTAATAGCCAGTAGAGCAAGTCCCCTAGCATTCTTCTTTTTCAAAAATTTCTTTGATTTCTTCCCTTTTTATTCTTCTGGATGCTTATGAATTCAAGAAAATCTGACTAGGATTTGTACTATTAATAATCTAACTTGAGAAAAACTGCCATCTTCACAACACTAGGGCTCTTATCAGTAGAAAGAGTGCTGCTCTTTATTAAAATAATCGTGGTAAAGTGGTTAAAAGATAAGGATGATCAAGTCAAAACTACAGAGAAACTGTAGTTGAATGTCCACTGTAGATGTAGATGAATGCCCACTTTCGGGATTCAAGGCCAAAATACCAATCTCCCCATTTTCCACCCATACACAACTGAACATTCTCATCCTTATTGCACTCACATTCTTCATGATGAGAAAGATTTTGTCTTCTTTTAACTCTTACATGTACATGCTGTAGATTCAGATCACTTACTCAAATTCTCTACTGCATCTATAACATTGTATGCCTGGAAAATGCATTTTAGCTTCCATTTGAAGGGAAAAGGAAGCATCATATATCTTACAGTACAGGCAGGAGATTACAAAAGGGAAAAGGAAAATGATCAAGTTTAGCTAATCTCATAACTCTTTTTTTAAACAGAGGGTAAACTAAAGCTAAAAGCACTCAGATGTATGAGCCAATTCTCTCCCTGATCCTGGAGAGTTAAAGGTTGCGTGTTCCCCACGTTCAGGCTTGCTTCATGTAGGAAACCACAGTGAATCTATTATGTGAGAGCTCTTATTTCAGGATGTTGCTGCAAGAATTCCTTAGAGTTTTTCTTTAACCTTGAGCAATCCCTCTAGACGTCATTCACTAGTCACACAGAACTATATATAATCATACATTACAAAAAGTTTTCTTTATCTTCAATTAGATTATGAAACAGTATATTTTCAAAAATGTTCTGTTATTCTTCCCCCTAACGTTTATAATTATTGCCTTTATTTATGACTGAATGGACAACCAGAATTCTTACATTAAGAGAATCTCTCAATAAACTTCAGCTCTGGCTAGCATAAATACCTGATTTTTATTTGATTACTTATAATCAGATTGGACTGTGGGCTCTGAGCTTCCCATTGCATCTTTTTCTTTTTTATTGGATGTTTGGAAATATAATAAAAAATAAAAGATAAAGCATGGAAATTAGGGAAAATGTGGTGAAAATAAGGCTTTTTTTTTTTTAAATAAAGGGTTTTAAATCTATTCCCTAAATATGAATTTCTTACAACCAATTTCCTTCTCACTAAAGAAAAATTACATCCTTGGTTCCTAGCAAAAGAGTCAATATTAGGATATGTTTCACAGGGACATAAATGCTGGACATTTTCAGAAAAACACATTTTTTTTCTCAAGTGGATTAATGACTATATTAATTCACTGGATAATGACAATTCTTATTCCCTTCTACTTTTGCAATAGTGTAATCATTGCAACACTTTCAATCTAAGAAATGACTGTATCTACTTCTTTGATCATGTTTTGTGATTATATCTTGTAATTTCCATGCCTGCCTGTCAAGAATACCATATTGAGTCGAGAATTATTAATTTTGAGAAAAGCAGTGTATACTGTTACTAGCTTCCTTTTCAAAATGAGACTAAAATCTGTAGAGTATCTTAGAGGTAACTGCTATCAACAAGGAATTCTTAGATTAGCATATATATACATTTATAATTTTTATAAATTAAGAACATGACAAAGCTCATGCTATATACTAAATATATGAATTGTGTTCTAAAGTCTCTATTAATCTCAGGATCAAATCAAGATTGTCAAACATGAAGATGAAGCTGGTACAAATTACTCTTTGGAGATACTGTGTTATGGGATTCTATCATCATTCTCTGTGCTTTAACTGGAAGGTTTTCTATAGTTTAGGGCCCAAGGATAGAGCTAGGAGAACATTTCATAATGACTGAGTAAAGGATTTGAAAAGGTGGCATTTAGAATACACTAACACTCTACCTCTTGCATTGCCAGGGCTTTTAGAGCATCACTAGAAATAGTACATTTTACCTAAAACATTTAGACATTAGCAAGTGTTGAGGAAAAAAGTGTACATTCTAAAAAAACTGTTCAAATCATGTTTAAAGTACTTGTGTTCACACAAAAAGAAAAACAGATTTAGGACATTAGATATAATCAACTTGCTTTGTGTTAAATGATTATGTGCTACCTAGTAAAGGGAAATAAGATCTCTGTGACATTTTTTAAATGAAAAAATCTATTTTATAAAACATGAACAAATCTTTATAACCAATAACAAGGAGAACTGGTATGTATAGCATCAATATTCACTTATTTATACATTTTTATTAATAATTTAATACATACCAGATAATGGTTAAAAAAAAATTTTCAGTGGGTTCCTATTGTTTACTAGATCTACGGTTCTCAACTGTAGTGGATTCGCCTAGAAAGGTTTTTTTTTTTGTTTTTTTTTTTAATGATTGTGCTTGAATATCTGCCTCAGTTTACAATTAAATCAGTATCTCTGGAGGTGGAGCCCAGGTATTGGTGATTTAAATAGTTTCCCAGGTGAATCCAATGAGCAGTGAGTTGAGAATAAATATCAAATGCCTGTATTTGACATTCAAGATCTCCGCTGTTCAAGCCTTCACTCTCATTTTCCTGTAAAAACTAATGTTTTACTCAGAATGACCTAATAACTATAATTGCTTTGTATTTTCCAATCTCTCTATACATCTTTGCTAATACTCTTCCTTCTTTAGACTTACATAGCTCCTACCAAAGTCTAACCACTTTCAAGGTCCTTATATGAAACAAATAATTATTGAGTGCCTACATACAGTCTTACCTTTCTATGGCAGTATTTACATTGCATACAGTGATGCAACTGACAACCAAGAGGTAATGTGGGTAACATAAAATGCAAGAATAAGATGGGGTTATGATAACAGACAGAAAAGCTATTATGAAAACACATTGCAAAGGCACCTTGTCCAGACTTTGGGGTTCTAGAAAGCTTCCAAGAGACTGAGCCTTGAGAGATGAGTGGAAGTCAGTTAAAAGAGGAAAAAGATGTCCAGAAGAAGGAAATTCATGTGCAATGTATTGGAATTAAGAGAAAGTATGAGTTCTTTCAGGGCTAGAGAAGGGGGTAAAGATGGGAAATAGTAAGCAAGTCTAGAGAGAAAACCAGAGGTCAGATTTTTCAGGATATATCAGTGTATGTCAAGATCTCGGACTTTGATTAAAGAACAACGGTGAGCCAGAGAATGGTTTTAAGACAACAGATGCAGTTGAGAAAGATCAACTAGGGGATAGGCTGGAGACATGGAAGCCAGTTAGAGGTTATTGCAGTAATTCGAGATGGGAGATTACTGTGCTTGAGCTGTGGCATTCGGTAGATTGAGCTGTGACACTACCTGGCACCCAGTTGAATATGCAAAATTGCTCTTTGTAGGAAACTCTCTAGAAAGTGGAAGAGAGTGTTTTCAAAGTCATCTACAGAGAGGTGGTGTTTGAAGTCATGGAAGAAGAGTTTTCCAACCAAAATAAGTTAGAAGAAGGCTAAGAACAGAATGATAGGAAACATTGACTCATAGGGAAGCATAAGGAAGAGGCATTAAGAGCAAAGGACTGAAGGAGACCAGGAATTGACAAAGGCATCAAGTATCAATGTATTAATTAAGACAAGCTTCTTAAAATTCTTCTTTACAAACTTACCTGTGAGTTGCATAGGTATCTTTTCTTGCATTGTTACATATTTGTGTGAAATTGGAGTATTGATTAACTTAATTTTGTATCTCATCCTAAGCAGAAAGAAATAGAGTTCAGTGTAATTATACTGTACTGTATAATTAGAAAAAGAAAAAATAAAAATTTCAAAATGTAAAAGAATAATTACAAGAAAGGGGATGCAGAAGGAGATGATGGCAGAAAACAAAAAGTGTGGTCCTAACAATTGATTGAGATGAGGAATGGCAAATATATTCTCCAGTTTTTAAACTAGATGGCAGCTATAAAGAAAGAGCTATACCTGTCCCAGCTAAGACAGATCATGGGTGGGACATTTGGGTGACTCAGCGGTTGAGTGTCTGCCTTTGGCTTAGGTTGTGATCCCAGAGTTCTGGGATCGAGTCCCACATCAGGCTCCCTGCAGGGAGTCTGCTTCTCCCTCTGCCTATGTCTCTGCCTCTGTGTGTGTATGTGTGTGTCTCTCATGAATAAATAAATAAAATATTTTAAAAATGACAGATCATGGGAGCTCAGATACTGTATGATTTTTCCCTCCACAGAGCTCTTCAAAATTGTAATTACATGTAATTATGTTGTTAGTTAAAGTTTACCTCCTTCCAAGGCTGGAATATAAGCATCTAAAGGTCAAGATCTGTATCTCCAGTTATCAGAATAATATCTGATATGTGAAACAAGTTTATTAAATAGTTACTGACTACATGAGAGAGGGGACAGAGGTCCATAGGAAAAATGCTGAAAGAGAAAAATCTGAGATGAGGGGAGATGGAATTCAGAGATATGGGAAGTATAGCCCAGAATGCAGGAGTCAACATTGTGAAAATTAAAAAAAAAAACACAAACCCACTAATAAGAGGATAGACACATGTCCTGGTTAGGACAGTCCTAGTTATCTGTCACCCTAGCATAATGATTGAAAGTCCCTCATTTCATTCTCAAAATCTGTCAGTTTGTATGACAAGTAATATGAACACCTTAAATAGATATTTGGGTGGAGTAGTAGGTAGAAAAATCATACTTATGTATTCAAATAATACAACCTTCCTTACATTTTATTCAGGATGAAGGTTTATGGTATGTAAATTATAAATAGAAATCACCATAACATACCAATCATTCATAAAAGTTAATGTGTTAGATTTCCTCGATAATCTACTTGGTTAATGACTACCATTATTGTTTCATTGCAAGAATATAAAACTGCTCATAGAATATTGTTTTTATTTTCCCAAATCCTATTTTCCTCAAGGCCCAGTGGAATTTTTAGGAGCCTAACTCTGCTTTCAGTGGAAGATACTACCAGGCTGTTCTGCTACTTCAAACAGCTGTGTGTAAACTCCATTCTTGAATATCAACCACCTAAATTTGCAAAGCCTTTGGAATCCTTAAGATCAAAGCATCTTTTAACTGTACATTTCTATTATTAATTTGGGTATGAATTTAAAAGTTGGCCTGGTAGGTAGAATTGAATTGCACTGCTGATTTTATTAAGCTGATCAAACTTCACTAACTTGTAACAATTCTTTTCTATCTACTGCTCAGGATAAACAGATGCTCAAACTAATCCCAGAAAATACCGAGTAATAACTTTTCATTTCAGTGTGGGCCATGACAGGCACAGGTGAGGACAGTTAAGCAGTTGCAGGCTATCCTGGTGTTCAAAGCAGCCAGCAATCTCTCTAGAATCTTGTTATTACTGCAGCCAATGCCCCTGTTGGGTGAAGAGCTGGAATTTTTTCTTGCCTGGAGATGCTATAAATTTGTCTTATTCTTTTTGTATCCATAATACCTGGTGCAAAATAGTTGTTCATTATCATATATTGAATAATAATCATATATTGAATAAATGGGCATGTAGTTGGCATTGTTTTTGTTTTGTTTAGTAAGTTTTTTGGGCAATGGAGCAGAATTTAGATAGCACACACAGATCCCTTTAAAATATGTTTTGAACTGTTAAGATTATTATCTCCCTAGATCCCCAAAACGAATTTGGGAGATCTTGTAATGAAAGACATTTATCAGTTTTTTTAAGAAGTAAATGAGGCTATAATTTTGAAAATTTTTCTTGGTTTGACAAATTTTAATCATCATCATTATCATCATCTTCACAGTCATCATTGTTTTCATTTAGCCAAACTTTCCCTGACCTTTGCCATAGATTCTCGGACTATCCCTGAGTGGTCAGTGTAGAAACAGCATTCTTCGTTTAGGGCAGCACATAACCCTCCCTGTTGTAAGAAGGCTAAGTCTAATCCTCTTCTGTTTTGAAAGACAACCTTGGACAAGGATGTTAGGGAATTTTGGAGGTGGGAGATAGAGGTTTCTATCCATTCCATGTTTAGATCAATTGTTGCTTTAAGACTGTCGTAGTGGAGTTCTGGAGCGACTAGTGAGGCTATACCTGTCCCTGCATCTGCTAACTCAAGTCCCAACAGCATAGCGATGATGACAGCTGAGATGGGCTCTCTTCTATCTCATTTGTGGGTGCCTGCATTGAACCATTGAAGCACCTGCTCATCTGAGTGATAAATAATTTTAGGAAGTAGTTGAACTAATACACAGAAGCCCTTTGTCTGATTGAGTGTCTAGCCATGAAAACAGGAGGTTAAGCCTGTAGAACATGCCCATCAACAGTTTTGAGGAGGTAGGTGATAGTCCTGGCTGGATATAGATTTGGTATCATTACATAGGGACTGGTATTGGGGTGAGGGGGTGCCTATACAGAGCCCCTGACCTGATATTGATTGTAAAGTGAGTCCTTGAGTCTTTTGCTGCCATCTACAGTCATTGGGACTGAAGGTTGTTTTATATTAACCTGTTATTGCAATTCCTCATAGAAGAAGGGGTGGATGTCATAGCACAGCCAGCAGGATCGGGTAAGAGCGGGCTTAGTTGTGTTGAGGAATTTGTAAGCCTGGGACATTAGGGTCAAAAGAGGGTGCTGAGAGGGGTCGAGGGGAAGGCAAGTCAGAACTGGGGTAGCCCCATCGGAGGGGTTACAGGAGGATTTTAAAGGGGGTACAGCAGTTCTGACCACTAGTGGCCTTGTTTTTGCCTGAGATTGGGATGGCACTAGTGGCACTAGTGCAGGGTTGGGGCCTACCCCTTGAGTTTGACTTAAAGGCTTTTCAAGTTGCCTGATCATGAATTGGACTCCATAATCGTGCTCGTGTAGATAAAGCCAGAGTCCCCATAGGAGTCTTATTCCCCAATTTGTATTGTTTCCCAGCCTCCATAAAGGAAATGGTGACCGGGTTACAGAGGAGATGGGAGTTTGCTCCCATAATGCCTGAGCATGAGAGGCCTGTGGTGTTTTGTTGGATTTTTATAAGGCCGTCCGGAACCTGTGACAGCCAACAACATGTCCCAGTTTGTTGCAACCCCATGTTTTACAGTAGTAATCCTCGGGGCCTCCACATTTGGAGACCTTATTATGGTCAGATAGAAAGGGGGCCAGGCATGCCTAAAAGCAAGTGGCACAGAGGGAGCTTAAGCTCCACACACTGGCACATGGTACTTGGCCAAGGAGAGCCGAGGGGCTGTGGCAGCCCCGGAAAAGTTTTGGGTCACAAAAGTCAAAGGTTAGATTGGGCCACCAGGTTCCCCTAGGGTGTATTCCTGACAGCTGGGTGATTATTTCCATAGAACTCGGGGTGAGGATCTGCCAAGTTAGATTTAGTGGTTGATGAGGGTTGGTTTTAGCCGCGAGGGGATACAGCACAAGTAACATTAGCAGGGTACATGAGAATGATGCAGTCTTAGCTTTAGGGGATTGTCCTTGTCGGGTTGGCTTTTCCATTCTGGAACAAAGTCCTTGAGAACAGCGTGTGGATCAGCTGGCTGGACGTGGGCGTAATGAACCCAAGGAGTAATCCCGTCGACTTCGATAGTGGTGGGAGTGGTCAGGATCATGATGTAGGGTCCCTTCCAGTGTGGTTGAAGTGTCTGGTATTGGTATCTCTGGACATACACCCAGTCACCTGGCAGACATCGATAGGGGCCCGGGGATGGCCCAGTCTCGTAGAGGGCCCTCAGCTTAGGCCACACCTGCTCATGGGTTCATTGTAACATTTGGAGAGAGAAAAGGAGTTGGTGATCATCAAATTCAGCAAGCACCTCAGGTTTTAAATTAGGAAAAATAGGTGGAGGAATACCGAACATGATCTCATAGGGGGTCAGTCCCATCTTATGTGGGGAGTTTCATACCCTATATAGGGCGAAGGGGAGGAGAGTCACCCAGTCCCCACCAGTCTCTGGGGCTAATTTAGTTAAGGTTCCTTTAATGTTCTGTTCATCCTCTCTACCTGTCCTGAGCTCTGGGGCCTATATGCACAATGTAATTTCCAATCTGCCCCAAGTACTAGTGCCCCTCCCTGTGTTACCTTAGAGACCAATCCTGGTCCGTTGTCTGATCCAATTCTAACAGGAAAACCATACCTCGGTAAGATGTCTTCCATCCTTCTTGTTCCCATATGAGTATTCCGATGCATTTTGGATAGGACTCGTCATCCTAGTTCCTCTGGCAGGATGTTGCTAGAGTCTGCGGCCTTCAGGAGTTCAAGGAACTCTGTTTTGTTTTTAACAGTCTCTCCTTCTGCTGTCAGAAGCCCTCTCTCTGTGTAGGGGGCTCAGTGGATGTGAGCAGTGGCGAAGGCGTACCTGCTGTCGGTGTAGATGTTTATTCGTTTACCTTCCCCCATGGCCAGCGCCTTGGCCAGTGCGATCAGTTCTGCCCATTGAGCCGATGTTCTGGCTGCCAACGGCTCTGCCCAGATGATCTCCCTTTCCGTGGTTACGGCTGCCCCCGCATATCTGATAGTCTGTCCTGACCATATCTAAAATTCTTTTCTAAGGATTTCCCTTCACAAACCTTCTACACACACACACACACACACACACACAAAACCTTCTACACCTTCCTTTGCATTCAGAATTTGTCCCAAGCCATTTTTTTTTCAGACAGACTCATTTAGGACAAAATTGCTTTCTTTTAAAAAATTTTAGAAATTCTTTTTCTTTACCTTGAACAAAAATATATTCCCATTCCTTATATCTTTCTTACATATCTCCTTTCCTACATACAGAGTTGCTTCCTTTCAGTCATCAGTCTTATTTTAGCAGAGTTTCTCATTCTTAGAAACCTTAGTCTCCAGTGAAAACTAAGGAGTAACCGATTTTGAATTGTCACACCAGAATTCTTTAGATGGCAAATTTATGAAACAGTTAAGTACAAAGCATGTTCACCAACAGATTCAAATGCACGTTTCAGCACTTTTTCCTGTTTGGAAAAGACCTAGATGTCCAGTGAATTTAATCCCATTTGTTTTCTTTTGATGTCTGGAGTGGCCTGGTTAACAAAAGCCATGATAATTGCGGCCTTTGTTTCTGGGGCTTCTGGGTTCATAGGTGTGTACTGCCTAAAAGCCTCTATGATTCTAAGAAGGCTGCTGGACTCTCATCCTTACCCTGTCTCACAACATATACCTTGGCCAGATTGGTCGGCTTGTGCGCGGACTCCTGGAGACCTGCCCCTAGAGTCTGGCGGTGGACCCGGAGTCTCTCCTTACCTTCAGCTGGAGTTGTGGTCCCAGGTAGGGTGGGATAAGGGGAAGGCAGTGTTTATGAGGTCTGGGTTTTCCAATTATATAAATCACTGGTGGAGAACGGCCAATATAACATTGGCTGTCCACCGGTCTCCTCGGGGGTCCCATGGGGCCGAGGGGAGGGTCGGTGGAGTTGGCTGGCCCTGCATTAGGGGGTGGGGCCGCCCAGTGGGTCTGTCAGCGTGTCTCCGCTGCCTGCCCCTACACAGGGACTCCCTCATCAGGGAGGGGTGGCTCCCCTTCTGCAGCCCCCGGTGCCTCTGATGGGGGGGGAGGCCGAGGGGGCGTCGGGTAGGGCGGTGGGAGAATCAGGTCCTCTGGGGAGGAATCCTGCAAGACCAGATAAAGGGGATTTTTGGAAAAAAAAAAAAAAAAAGTCTTAGAGTCAGTCTCCTTCTCGGCCTTTGGCAGGGCTAGAGTCTTGGTAGGTCCTGCTTTGGGGTGTAAAAATGGTTTTAGCCAAGGAGGGGGATTCTCGATCATGTCCTGCCAGGCCAGGATGTAGGGCCCCTGGTCAGAGTGGCCGTCCGGTTTATCCCTGAAGATCACGGCCTTAACCTGTAAGATAATAGGTAGGTGGAAAGTTCCACCTTATGTCTGTGCTCAGATTGTGAGCTCTTTCCCTAACGTCGGAGAAGTGGGAGAGCATAAGAGACAGGGGGGTGGTTTGTGTCTGCCCCATTATGTCCCCAGTCCATACCAAGGCACAGACAGTTATGACACTTAACAAAGACACAGTAACACAGACAAATGCACAGTTAACAAGGACACAGTAACACAGACAAACGTTCCCGTGCGGCCGCGGAGACAAAACAGAAAGTAACCCGAAGGGCTGGCAGTCGGCCCTCCTTACAGATGGGGACCCCGTCCTCCAGGCGGGGCAAGGGACGTCTCCCAAGACCCCCGGTGGATCGGCCTGCCAGCACGTCTGTCTCAGCCAATGTCGACCTAATACAGATTGGAATTCCTACAGGTAAAAATACAGTTTAGAGCTCTCAGAGACTATGCGCACAAAAGGTGGAAAAAGTTGAGTACTCACCAGGCGTGAAACCCTCCGGATGGGGTCCTGGGGGCCTCTCGGGTCCCGGAGGAGCCCCCAAATGTTGTGCACAAGATTGCAAATCCGAGAAAACCACCAAGGAGCTGACACTGATACGAGGACACGAGGGTTTATTTACAGGCTCGAGCTTGGGTCCAAGTGCACCCGACACAGCGGAGCAGGGACTTGGACCCTGAGGGGGGTTACAGTTGGGTTTCTATGGGCTGGTCTAGGGGACTTTCAGAAGGGGGGGAGGAATTTCTTAAGCTCTGTTTTCATTCCAATACTGGACTTTCTGTCAAGGGCGTTCTGAGCTCTGTTCTCATTCTGATATGGGACCATCTCTGTCAAGGGTGTTCTGCAGTTTTTCCTGTAAAATTCAGCTCTTATTCACAGGGGCCTGAGATGGCTGTACTTGTGTTAACGTTAAATTTGAGGTGGAATGGCCTTAATTTTCCTGGCCTCCAGTATTACCTTGTTTACTGAGTATAATGCCTTAAACTATTGGGTGTCAGGGTTAACTCATTTCTGTTCCTGGTTCTATTAACTCACTAATTTTGTGAATAAAGAGAAGTCACTTAACTCACTGAGCCTCTTTTTTTTTTTTTTTAAATCCATAAAGTGCTATCATTGTCTGCTCCTCTGTGCTCCCATAAGACCTTATAGTTACCTCTATTATTAGAGCTGTGTCAAGTGCCATTCTAATTTTTTAACTCTATTAACTCATTCAATCTTTACAAAAGATGAGGTAAGTTTTCCCCATTTACCCTCTCCCTTCTTTCCTTCTTCCTTATTTCCCTTACTTTGTTTCATAGCATGTTTAAGCACATTTCCAAAGGCACACAGTTACTAAGCAACAGTCAGGATTTGGCAATTTGATGCCAGATTCCAAACCCCAGCCACCATTTTCCATCTTATTTTATTTTACTCTATTTTAATTAAATGAATACACATCTCTCTTCACCACTAGAATAAGAGCTCCTTTATGGCCAACTATTTTATTTTGTTAATCTTTATCTTCCTCATCCTCAAGTATTTTGTTCATTCCTAGCACATAATGGATGGGCCATTAGTATGTGTCAAATGCATGGATGAATATTTGCCTTGCTATCTCAAAGGTATTTAACTACTGTGGAGAGGTTATGTTAGATTGCAAAGGAATTTTGCAGATAAATTAAGGCCCTTAATCAGGTGGCTTTGAGTTAATCAAAAGAAAGATTACCTTAAGTGGCCTGACTTCAGCAGATAAGCCCTTTAAAAGAGACTCTACAGGAGCAGTAGAGATGTTCCTACTGGCCTTAAAGGAGTAAACTGCCATGATGTGCAGAGGAGTCACATGACAGGAAATGGCCAATGGCCTCTAGATGCTGAGGGCTTCAGTCCTCTGCCACAAGTTGAATTCTGCCACCAACCATGATTCAGAAGAGAGCCCTGAGCCTTAGACAAAATCAGAGCCATGATGGATAGTTTGAGGTTAGCCTGGAGAGACCCTGGGTAAAGGGCCCAGTTAAACTGATGGCTAGACTCTTGACCCATGGAAACTGTGTGATAATAAATGCATATTGCTTTTAGTTGAATTTGTCATAACTTGTGAATAAAAGGAAACTTGTCCAAGGCACTCTAACATTACAGTTTTGGTTCTATTGAATTCCTAGAGTTTGCATGCTATAGTGGCTGGAAACATGAAGACAGAAGACAGAATGCTCAGAGTGATTTAACTAGAATAAAACATGCTTGTTGGAAATCTGTTCGTATTCGTCCTACTCCAAAATCTGCTTTGGACATCAAGCACTGGGAAATCAGTTTTTTCTACTTCCTAGTACATGGCACCCATCGTCATTGGTTTGCACAAGTTTCCATCCTGTTTTATTTTTCTCCTTATTTCAGATTCCTCTCCCCTCCCCAGGCACCTTCTTTAATGTTGTGCTATATGTCTTTGGCTGTGTAATGATCCTCATAAGAGTCCAGTGTTATTGAGCTATTGTATGTGTGTGCCCTTACTTCATATGATTGATATTGTGTAATAATTCTTATTCTATTTCCAATTTTATTCTATCATGTTTGTGATTTAAAGATCTAGCCACAGTAGTACTATTAATTTGTTGTTTCTCACTGTTGCTGAATGTTGCTGAACATACCATTTATCTATTCCCCTAGTTTTTGGAACTCAGGTAGCTTCCAACACTCTCTTCCTACACCAAATCCTATGACCAACATCTTCAAACATGTCTCCATATGGAGCTGTGCTAGAGAAATGCTCAAGTGGTATTAATGGATCCTACGGAATCCTTAGTTTTATGAGTGCTGTCAGTTGTTCTCCAGAATAGCTAGCTTACATTCAAACCTATGGTGCATGAGAGTGCTTACTTGCCCATAATCTTACCAAAAGAGTATTATATGATTTTCTAGTTTATTTAATCTGATGGGTATAAAATCTCATCTCATTAACCATTTGAGTTTCCCTTTCTGTGACATGCCAATTTATTTACTTTGCCTATTTTCCTCCCTCTTCTCTTCCTCCCTCCTCTCTCCATCACTTTCTTCTTTGCAGAAGTTCTCTACGCATCAGATATTAATATCTGTTCTTCTAAATATTCTAATTATCTTCTTTAAGCCTGTCACCTGTTTTATTCTTAATTTTGATATACTGATTCATTTCTTATGACTTGAGACTTTGGAGTCTTTTTTTTTGTAAAATCTTTCTCACTTCAGTATCCTAACAATTTTTTTCTTTCACATTTTGTTTTCAATTCAGTTTGGAATTATTTTTGTACACATTGTGAAGAAGACATACAATTTTAACTTTCTCTCTGTAATGAACTAATTTCCTTCAATACATTCAATTAGCAAGCTATTCTTTCCCCACAAGTTTGTGGTACCACTTTTTTTTTCTTAAGATTTTTTAAATTCATTCACGAAAGACACAGAGACATAGGCAGAGGGAGAAACAGGAAGCCCAATGTGGGACTCAATCCTGTGACTTGCCCTGAACAGAAGGCAGATGCTCAACTGCTGAGCCACCAAGGCATCCCATGTGGTACCAATTTTTAATCATGTATCAACTACAAGTAAAAACAGACTAATTTCTGAGTGATTTATTCTGCTTTGTTCTGTTTGTTTCTGTGCTAATGTCTGATTTTTCAAAAAAATAAGAACTATGTAATATGTGTTAAGTCTGGATCCATAAGAAGCAGATGCCAAAATGGGGGAGTGGGAGAGCCACCAAACTATAATGCCAATCTCACCTCAAATGCAGAAGAGAAGTAAGGAAGAAAGCTCTTAAGCTGCCATGTAGTTCTAAAGAGAGTTTTGCAAGGCTATTTGAGAGTCCTGGAACCAAAGTTGGCCACCAGAAGCATTCGATGTCTCCCAGTAATGGCATGCCCTAGTATCCCTTATGTCTTACAACATTCAGGCTGTCATGACAAATATAACATAGACTGGGTGGCTTTAACAGCAAACATTTCTCATAGTTCTGGAGGCTGGGAAGTCCAAGATCATGGTGCTAGCATATAAGGTGTCTGGTAAGAGCCTGCTCTCTGGTTTGCAGATGGCCATCTTCTCTTGTATCCTCACATGGTGGAAACCAGAAGAGGAAGCAAGGCCTCTAGGGTCTCTTCTTTTAAGGACACTAATCTCATTCATGAAGACTCCAGCTTCACAACTTAATCACCTCTCAAAAGTCCCTCCTCCCAATGTCTTCACACAGGGGATTCGATTTTAACCTATGATTTTGGGGAACACATTTAGTCCATAGTATCTGCCATGCTTAATAGTTGACAGGGAGCAAGTATGTCCTTGAGTGCAAACAGCAATGGATTTTAAAGTGAAGCAGCTGGGGGATGGGTCAATTGAGCAGACTTCTGAGAGGTACATTTTTTTACTGTGAACTATAGTCCACATGTAGATTCAATAATGAATCTTCTTTTCAAGACTGATTTAGCAATTCTCAAACCTGTATTTTTTCAAACTAATTTTAGAATCATTTGTCAAGTTCTTAAAAACAACCTACTAAAATTTGTATTGGAATTGTATTGAACTTTTGGAATAATTTGGGAAGAATTTATATCTTTAAAATGTTAAGCTTTCCCATTCACAAACATATCATACCGTTTATTTATTCAGGTGTTCTTTTAAGTAGTTTAGTAGGTTTTAAATTTTTTCCCATAAAAACCTGTATATTCATTGTGGTTAAATTTTATATAACTTAGAAGACCAATTGCTACTACAAAGACTATTAAGCCTTTATCTGGTTTATTACTCCTTAACACATAACTGTTAGACATTTTTATATATTACATATAAGAAACAATCCACTTTTTTTGGCTTAAACTCTGTCCTTATGATTTCCATCTCTACTATTTAAGTGGACAAATCTCTTTGTACAAAAGACTTCCACCTTTCATTTTCTTTTAATCTTATTAGTTTATTAATTTACTCATTTATTAGTTAATTTATACATACCAGTAAAGTTATTTTGAAATCTATATAATCAGTAAACAACTAAAGTTGCCAACTCTAAGTCTCAATGCAAAAATTGACATTTTCTCATTCCCTCTGTTGTTAATTTGACACAGTACATCTGTTTTTATCATTGACTTTGGTTGTTTTTGTAGGTTCTGGAAATATTGAATTTTCATTCCCCCTTAAAATTTCCCCATGATTTTTAGGCCATCTATCGGCCACTTTCCTTTAGCTCAATAAAGACTTAAGAACGGTGTCTGCCTAATCCCCTATCACCATATAAATAGGCAATAAAGAATTTACGGCAGGGTCAAATCTTATGGGGAAAATATTTAAAAGATCATTAAAGTAATTATTCCCTGGAAGCCAAGGTAATTGTTTTGGAATCAGATTTTTAGAATTGTATAGCAATGGAATGAGCATAAAGTTGAGAGAGTTAACCACAAAAAGTATGTCTTTGGCACTATACTTAGCAGTCTTCCAAAAAAGATGGTTTAGATTTCATTGTGAAATCATACAGATGAAATGGCTTGCACCATGTTACTGGATTTACAATCAGGCTGAAGACAAAGGTGTAAAAATCCCCTCTGGTTCACCTGACTTGCTCTCAGGTGTTGATCAAGTCAACTTTCTTCATGACTAGGTTTTCTGGTTATGTTATACTTGTCACCTACTTGAGGATGTCCTAGGTAAGAAAGAAGGAACTCAGCCTGGCACAGTGGGGCTTCTCAGTAAATCTATAATTCCCACCCAGGCTATATGTATACAAACCTTTCAGATAGCTCATTTGGGTCCTTGTTGGCCAAGCCTTTGGTAACAGCATGGATGGCCCCAGGTAGCACTCAGCATTGTAAATAGGCTCCCATGCCATAGATGAGAGGAATCAGTCACCAAAGAACCACTAAGCAGGGACTTCTTCAAGCATATACTATTTCTGTACCTGGGTAAAGACTTAATGGACAAAAGATGTTGATAAACTACTTAGGAAATGCAGAAGAGCGTGTAAGTGCCAAATTATTACTAATTGACCAAAATGTTAATACAAAACCCCAGGATATGATAATTTATACATTTATTCTAACAAAAATATGACTGAAGTCCTAGTGTTGACTGATTAAATTACATTGGACAGTGTATTTGTTTTCTATTGCTCTCATAATAAATTACCACAAATTCAGTGGCTTAAAACAACACAGACTTACTATGTTACAGTTTGGTGAGTGAATCAAAAGTCTGAGTTTTACTGATTGCTCTGCTCTGGGTCTTACAAAGTCAAAATCAAGAATCCTCTAGCCTGGCTTTTCTTATCTGGAGGCTCTTGTGAAGACTCTTCCAGACTCAGGTTGTTGGCAGAATTTAGTGGCATGCAGTTGTAAAATTCTCAGCTTTCAGAGGCTGCCCATATTCCCTTGTTCATGTTCTCCTTCATTTTCAAAGCCAGCAGTCTTGGGAGTTCTTTTCACCCTTCAAACTCTTTAACCTTCTCTTAGGTCCTACCTCCAGCAGTAGAAGCTTCTCTGCTTTTGAGGACTTAACCTGATTAGATTGGACCCACTTGGATAATGCAGGATACATTCTCTCCTCCATTACCTCTGGAAATCCCTTTTGCTATTTCTCTTAATAATCACAGGCTCCATTAGGGTATGAGCATCCGTGGACATCATTCTGCTGACCACAGAAGGTAAATTATGAGGGAAAAGAGATTCCACTAGATCTGGTTTGTGTGCACCCACATTTTAGCATGCCTGGGAAGAGGCAACACACTTGGGGAAGAAATTCATTATATGATATTCCCAATGGATGGCTCATTTACTAATCAATCACCTTCCAGTTGGGAACCAAGTTCAGTAGCCCTTATAGTATCTTTCTTTTCCATGAACCTGTCAGAGATCAGGGTTTTTCAAACATGCACAAGACCAAACAGAGAATGTGCTAATTTAGTTGCTTGTGTAGCTTTTAGTCTCTGAAATGCCTCAGGAGTATTATTCAAAATTCATTATCCCAGTCTCTGTCTTTGATGCCTACACTGGTGTAAAATTATCTCCTTGAAATTAATTTTTAAAGTAAAATAGAAATAGGCAACTATCTGGGCAGAATTTTTAGCTTACTGTATGACATTGGGGTAAACAGTAGCTCTTTGGATCAGATCTTTTGCCCCAGGTGCCCCTTGGACCCAGAGTTACCAAAAAGCTAATGAAAATTTCTATTATTTAAAGTAGCTTGGAGGCACCTGGATAACTCTGTTGGTTAAGCATCTGACTCTTGGTTTCAGCTCTGGTCATATCAGGGTCATGGGAACAAGCCCCACATGGGGCTCTGAGCTCAGTGGGGAGTCTGCTTGGGATTCTCTTCCTCTCCTTTTGACCCCCCCCTTTCAAAAATAAATAAATCTTTAAAAAAATAAAGTAGCTTAGACAATAGAAATGAGGAATTCACTAGAAGCAAATTCCCCCAAGGACAAAGATAAAGGAATTTATTTACTGACATATACTAAGCTCTTAGGTAGTCCCTGGAACAGAGTAAGCATTCAGGCAATATTTGTTAAGCAAATGAATGATGAATGAAAGAAAGGAATGCTATTATCACATGTAAATTAATCTAACCTGGATAATCTGCTGTGATTTTGTTTTTTTGTGTTTGTATAAATGTTGATGATATAATGTCAAAATAAATACATATAGGGTGATTTCTTTAGTGGAGACCTCTGTATAGTTATTAATTTTATTTATTAATTTTGTTTATTTTTTAAAAAGGATTTATTTATTTGTTTTACAGGGAGAGAGAGCACATGGGGCAGGGGCAGAGACTTAAGTGGACTCTGCTTTGAGCACAGAGCTAGACATAGGCTCCGTCTCACAACCTTGAGATCACAACCTGAGCTGAAATCAAGAGTTGGAGGCTTAATGGGCTGTGTCACCCAGGCATCTCTGTATAGCTTCTTTTAAACCGTAGCTTATTATAGATCTATTATTACAATATGACAAGCTCCATGAGTGTCTTATAAACTAAATCATCTCAGTGCATGAATAAGAGTGTTTGGTCATCTCTGAATTCTGAATTATATGTACTAGCAAGATGAAAGGCAAGGACTCAAAATCAACACTTACATAATGACAACACTTCACGGTGTTCATTGTTTCAAATCTCTATGTTTATAAGACTTGCTCATATTTGTTACATATTTCAAAATTTCTGTTTTAAAAATGGGCGGAGAAAGAAGAGAAAGTGACTTGCTGAAATATTAATGATGGCAAGATCATGGATAATTATTTTTGTTTATAATTATAAATAAACACTAGGAGCATAGGAATACATTTTACTTTTATAGCCAGAACACAATATCCTCTACAAGGAGCAAAGAAGTAGTCTTGGCACCTCCCCTGACCCCAGCAGCACTGTTTCCCAATGGCCATTAAAGTGGCACAAGAGGCAAAAAGAGGATTTCACAAATAACACAGAACTAAGATGCAAACTATAAAAAGAAATAAATCATGATTTGATAAGCCAATCAACATTTCTTAGTAGCTTATACAGTCTTTCATAATAATTTTTATGTTAATGCTTGTATCACAATGGTTGTAAATTGGATGAAAATAAGTACAAGATCGAAGGACTTAGTTAATACTTTTAAAGACGTGTATGTCTTCAGTTCATTGAGTTTGACAGACCCCTAAGAACGGGTCAGAAAACATCCACAAGGCAAGTGACTAGGAAAGTTTCCATTCACTATGCTTTCTTTCTTTGCATCTGGTAAGGTGGAAAGAATTATCATATATTCTTCTGGGGGAATACATACTTCCCTTTGGGGTATTTCACCACAGAAGTGTGAGTGAATAGAAAATAATTATCAGAAAATCAAAGATTTTAAAGTTTACAGAATCTTATGCTTCTTATCAGCCCAGATTAAAATTTGTATTCTTCAAGAGAAAAGGTAGTTTGAGAATTTGGACTGACAATCAGTTATACCCTACTGGGTTCTTTTTCTTTTTTAAAGATTTTATTTATGTATTCATGAGAAACACAGAGAGAGAGAGAGAGAGAGAGAGAGACAGAGAGAGAGAGAGGCAGAGACACAGGCAGAGGAAGAAGCAGGTTCCCGTCGGGGAGCCTGATATGGACCTTGATCCCCAGACCCAGGATCACACCTTGGGCCAAAGGCAGGCACTCAACCACTGAGCCACCCAGGCATCCCAAGACTGGGTTCCATTTGGACTAAATTAGCTGAAGCTGAAGGGGAAAGGGAGAGAGCATCACCTCCTCCGAGGGACTTGTCAGCTCCATAGAGCTGCTGTATCAACAGGGAAAAGTGTCTATCTGTCAAAGACAAATCCCTTTTTTAGTGTCGATCACAGAGTGTCCATGCTTGGAACTTTTAAAACAATCAAGTGGGCAGATTATAGGTGATAGTTAATTCTGTATTTGAACTATTCTGAAAACTAAGAAAGCCATACAGAAAAAAATAAAATAAATAAATAAATACAACAAAACTACAAGCCATCCAAAAATATGACATGTGTACACTAAATTTACATATGCTTTTTCTCATAATCTTCCAAGAATTAAAAGGATATTTCCATTTTAGCTTATATATGTATGTGTGTATATATATGTGTGTGTGTGTGTGTGTGTGTCTGTGTGTGTGTCTGTATGTGTATGTGTGTCTTTAGGAGGTCTCATACAGAAGGAAATATTAAAAAAAAAAAAACCCTGAATACAATTTGATATGGGATGCATTTAACAGCTGGAAAGATTTCACACTTAGAGCCCAATTTACAAAACTCTGGGGTTGGCATTGTTTCAACTCTAGTCCTAGAAGTCATAATTTCCCAATGATTTTTTTTTCTGGATTTGTAAATTATTTGTGTATGGAACATACATCATTTCAAAATTGAAGCTATGATAGCCGAACCTGGCTAGGCATAAATGAATAACTTCAGAAAAAATTCCTGAAAGCATCATTCACGCACACTTTCAGTTTCATTTCTTAGCTATCAAAATTCTTTCTTTTCATAGAAGCCATCTATGCTTTCACACTGCCTATCCTTAATTAGCAGAGTAAACTTGCTTTGTTAGGAAAATGAAATGTAAACTTCCCACATGGTAAGGAGTGACAATAAAGAATAGAAATTCAATTTTGCTCCAATTGTGTGTGTGTGCATGTGTGCGGTGTGTAGTAAGTGGTGCTGGGAATGTGGGGAATGGCTAAAATACTAGTGAGGTTAAGATGAAGAGACACGGAAGGACCCAAATAGGTTTGTTTTATCTTGTAAGAATAAGGAAGGAAAAGAGTGGCTGCCCAAGAGATTAGGGCAGGGAAGTGAACAAAGTCCATGCTGCTGTGGATTACTTAATCTGTTCCAGGTTCTGCATTCCTCAGACACTGAAACATAATGGATGGTAGGAAAAAGGGGACACTCTATTCTTCCCCTTATAGGTTCGCCAGGCCAGAGCTTCCTTTTGTGCACCCAGATTTCTCTAGATCCAAGAAAATGGACCAAAGCTTGAACTCCATTTTCAAATTGTAATTCGATGCGGCTTCAAAGAAAATTTTACAAAATTGCCAGTAATACAGCCATTACCATCAGACATCAAGCTGTGTCAGCCTTGCCTGTACTTGTTGAAATTTCTCACTTTGAATCTATGAACCATTCTCTTAAATACTACTTGGGATTCCATTTTGAGCCTCATGTTATTATACAAATTTGGCTTGATGTCATTTGTCTTACCAATTATATTCAAATGCTTTTTTAAAAGGAATTTTGAGCATTTTTGTCTTCTGAGAAGTACCCTGATGTGATGAAAATGGCAGAAATCTGGGAGTCATACAAAATGTTTATACGCTAGGGCTGCAATTTTTAAGCTGTGTGATTGAACAAATTACCACACCTCTCTGAGATTCAATTTATTTATTTACCATGTGTTGACTAGATTATAGTTAAGATATAGTATTATATGCACACATATATAAATAAGATAGCACCTGAAACAATACCTAAAAGATAATGAGGGTTCTATAAATCAGCATTTCTGATCTTATGTCATGTCAAATGCTGCATTCATCAAGCTTTCGAGTTTTGTAAGAGGTGCCTCTGGAACTAGAAAAAAATTTTTTAGAATTTATCTTTAGCATTGAAAGATTAGATGTATATATTAGTGTATCTCTCAGTCTAAGAGAAATAAGGAAATGAAACTAAAGCAAACCCATAAATGTGCATTTTATATCAATTGTTGATAATAATTGATTATAAACTGAGTAGTCTTTTTTTTTTAATTTTTTTAATTTTTATTCATTTATGATAGTCACACAGAGAGAGAGAGGCGCAGAGACACAGGCAGAGGGAGAAGCAGGCTCCATGCACCGGGAGCCCAATGTGGGATTCGATCCCGGGTCTCCAGGATCGCGCCCTGGGCCAAAGGCAGGCGCCAAACCTCTGCGCCACCCAGGGATCCCTAAACTGAGTAGTCTAAAAGACGAATTTCTCAAAGAAATGCAAATGGGCCCCCTGAAAGCCTGATTGTAGGTTTTTTTAGGCCTAAAGTCTGGTTCCATTAACAAATTATGGTATACAATTATGTTGTATACCATAAATCCTAAAAACCAGCCCTGATGTAACTGGGTAAAGGTGAAGATCTAGAAGATTTCAAAATATCTTCTATTACTCTGCCACCCACTTTCAATAGATCTTTGGTCACAGATCTAATTAAATAAATGGAAATATGTTTTGCCCCCAATGATGTTCTACTTAATTTCTGGCCAGCCACTCTGAGCTGTGTCATGAAAACAGGTCGCACAACTTCTGCTTGGCTCAGGACACACAAGATTACAAAATCTGCTTATCCCTGTTTTGTTTTAACACCTGTGAAAAAAATACAAGACTGTCATGTGGCACACAAAAGGCTCAGGTATCTCCCTGTTTAGAAGTTGGCAGTCCTGAACAGCAAGAGGAAATAAGGTTGTATTATTAATAAACACCTGCTGGTTCTATTATACCCATTGGCTCCATCCCAACGAAATAGTTAATCAACTAAACCTAACAAAGCAATTGTCTAAACCTGAAGGCAGTCTGTGTTACCACATGGCTGTGAGTCCACCCTGTGATAAAATCTGAGAAGCCCATGTACTGTACTGTTCTGCAAAGTAGGAAAGCAGAGTGTATCCCTCAGCAAGAAGTTAAAAATAGCAACAGTAATCATAGCATGATTTTCCCGTGCCAGGTACTGTTGTAGGTAGATACGAGGGACACCACAGTAAATGAGAAAAGAAAGGTCTCTGCTTGCCTGGAGGTCACATTCCACAGGGAGAGACAGGCAACAAACGATGAGCCTAAGCCTAGTGAGTCCCCTTCCTGTTACTCTCAGATCACTCAGCCCCGTTTCCCTCAGGGCATTTATCTGAGAGATGATGACTCTACTGGGTGGGGAGGGGACAGAGGGGCACAGAGAAGACCACCACAGGGAGACAGAAGACGCCTGACTGAAAAGAGACCTTTGAACAAAGATCTGAGTGAGAAGGCACCAGGACTGCCTTCTCTCAGATAAACGCAGTTGTTCAGAGGATGACATTCATAGTATATTCTTCTCATTTAGCAGGGTTAGCATTTTTAGTAAGCCTTGAATATGTGTGAAAACCTCAGAACCCACTCCTTAGGGAGGCTTTGGAGAATCATAGTGATGCTGCTTTAAAAACATACTTGGCCAGGGATCCCTGGGTGGCGCAGCAGTTTGGCGCCTGCCTTTGGCCCAGGGCGTGATCCTGGAGACCCGGGATCGAATCCCACATCAGGCTCCTGGTGCATGGAGCCTGCTTCTCCCTCTGCCTGTGTCTCTGCCTCTCTCTCTCTCTCTGTGACTATCATAAATAATAAAAAAAAATAAATAAATAAATAAAAAATAAAAATAAAAAAAAAATAAAAACATACTTGGCCAAAATGGGTTTTCCACTTTACGTTCCCAGGACTTGTTGCAGGTTAGGTCTTGTTTCTTGAAATGTTTAAGGGCTCAGTATTTAAAATAGTATGCAATATATAAATCCTATTTTCACATACAGATCAAATATTTGAGAGGAGACCAAACATATCTAGCGGTGGGGGAGACAAAGGATAGGAAAACACAACTTTAGAAAAATATTACTGACAAACGTATTTTACAAATTCCATTTCAAATTAGATAAAAAGAGAAGATAAATTAATTAGCAGCTAATCCTGTGATTAGATATAAGCTGCCTGAAGACAATTTATCTGTTTCCCAGACTGTATCTGACACAAAAGACTTCAACAAACATTCATTTAAAAAGAATAAAAATAAGTCATAACCAAGCCATTGGCCAACAAATGCATTCTAAGGAAAGAGAATAGTAAAAGTTCTAGGGGCATCTGGGTGGCTCAGTGGGTTAAGTGTCTGCCTTCCACTCAAGTCAGGATCCTCAGTCCTGTGATGAAGCCTGCATTAGGCTCCCTGTTCAGCGAGGAGTCTGCTTCTCTCACGCCCTCTGTCTCCCCTTCCAACTTGTGTGTGCTCTCTCTCTCAAATAAATAAATCTTTTTAAAAAAATAGTTCTAATATGCAAACAAAATGTACACTGAGAAATGCATTAATATCAAGCAAAGGAACCACAGAAAAATTAAACAGTAGCATTCCTTCCTCCTAGGTGAAAAGATAGCAAATACTAAATAAAAACCAGATCATAATATCTTATGCATCAAGTGGTTGGGATTTAGGGACATACATTCATTATTTTTATTATATAGAATATTTAACACCCTCAAAGAACCTTTCCCTTTTTTCTGTACTAAGATAGTAAAGATGAAGATAAATTTTAAAAATATCACTACTTGTCTATACCTGAGGCATTTAGCCATGAGAAGCCAAGGATTTATAAACTATGGAAATAGAAGAGGCCGGAGACCCAAACTACAAATCTGGTTTCTTTTATATTTCCCAGTTGGACTATGAGAACTGAATTAAAGAACTTCACTGAATTATTCTGTTGGCATAAGTGAGTCTGGCCAGAGGTTCAGAAATAGAAACACATGGCAGAGGGCACAGGGGAACCTCAGACAGCGGCCTGTGGCTTCACTCACACGCACCTACCCCCCTCTCACACTGAAACACACAGAAGACTCTCACTGGTAAATCAAGAGAGCAACCACTTCAAACTTTTAAAATTAGAAAAGGCATGCATGAACACTCTGAATCAGAAATATTTCAAGAACATTATAAGAATAATTTGTCTATTTCAATGATTATTTAATGACACCATTATTTACCATTGCATAAATATAATTGGAAATGAAAGACAACCCTAATCTATTATAGCAACATCGCCTGACACTTCTCTCTCTCTTTTTTAAAAGATTTTATTTATTTACTTGAGAGGGCAGGGGGACAGCACAGAGGGAGAGGGAGAAGCAGACTCCCTGCTGAGCAGAGAGCCTGATGCAGGGACTCAATCCCAAGATCCCGGGATCCTGACCTAAGCATAAGGCAGCTGCTTAACCAACTGAACCACTGAGGCACCCCTGACACTTCTCTATACTAAAACAAACAGATTCAGACCTGTACTGGCTATCATGGTGATTTTTTAAAATTCATTAGTGATAATGCTCTCTTATTTTAACAAACAGAAAAATAGTATTAAAGGAGAGTCATCATTTACTCCAATGACTACTTGAAACACCAGATCTTAGAGAATTAAATCAGCATCCAAGGGACCATTAATTCCATTGCTAATGAAATGTGTATATGTTAGAAAAGTACTAAAGTTAAAGAAGAGAATTAGAAGGGAGAATGGTGACAATAAGATGTAATAAATATGTGATCAAGCAAGTGAAATGTTAATGGTAGAATCTAGGTGTTGAGTACATAGGTTTTTGCTACAAAATTATGTCAACTTTGCTGTATGTTTGAAAATTTTCTTAATAACATGGGAAAATACAATTGGGAAAACATTAAGTGAAAACCAAGAAAAATGAGTTAAAAACCCAAAGGTTTGGGATCCCTGGGTGGTGCAGCGGTTTGGCACCTGCCTTTGGCCCAGGGCGCGATCCTGGGGATCCAGGATCGAATCCCATGTCGGGCTCCCGGTGCATGGAGCCTGCTTCTCCCTCTGCCTGTGTCTCTGCCTCTCTCTCTCTCTGTGTGACTATCATAAATAAATTTAAAAAAAATTTAAAAAATTAAAAAAAAAAAAAACCCCAAAGGTTTAGAATGGTGGAAGTAGTAGTAGTGCAGGAATCCTGGTCCATGAGGGAGGCAGTGTAGTGCAGCGTCTGAGAGCACAGTTTTCAAAGTTAAACATTTTCATCAAGAATCCAATCTCAGGGGGATCCCTGAGTGGCTCAGTGGTTTTAACACTTGCCTTCGGCCCAGGGTGTGATCCTGGAGTCCCAGGATCGAGTCCCACATCAGGCTCCCTGCGTGGAGCCTGCTTCTGCCTCTCTCTCTCTCTCACTCTGTGTGTGTGTGTCTCTCCATCTCTTATGAATAAATAAATAAATAAAACATTGAAAAAGAAAGAATACAATCTCAGCTCTATTATTTGCCAACTGTGTAACTGACGTGATTACTTTGTAAGCCTCTATTTTGGCATTAGCAAAATGGAGATGATATTGCCTACTTTATAAAAATATAAACACAGAAAAGTCTTAGGAGAATATAACATATCATTCACAATTGCCACTACTAACAATTATGAAACCAAGCAAAATACCACCAGGAGGGGTATAAATAAATTAGCTGCATAAATACTGATGCCTTGAATGAAACACAGAGTGTTAATAGTATGGTACATTAGTTAAGATGCTTGGGGGCGCAAATAATGAAATATTCAAGTAAAGGTCCAAGTAGCATTTTTTACATATCTCACATAACAAAAAGTCAAGAAGTAAATTATTTTAGGTTGGTTAATTCAGCAGCTTAAAAAGATCAGAGGACTGGAGGGAAATTTGTTTCCTCTCATGATCGTATGTTGCCTACAACAGCTTCAGTCATAACTTCTCAGTATATCCAAAAGCAAGAATAAAAAAGAAGTTATCCTTTGTACATCTCTCTTGTTATCAGGGAAAAAAGTGTTTTCCCAGAAACCCTATGCTATTTTTTCCCCTGTGTCTCATTAGCCAGAAATGGATCATATGTTCACCCATAAAATTCACCAACAAAGGAGAATGGATTGCAAGGATTGGCTTTGAATAGTCATAATTTATCCTTTGGATTTGGACAAGGGACTCATCTTCTCTGGGTGCAGTATTGCCTAATATCTAAAAAAATCAGGATTGCATTGGTAAGAAATATGAATAAAATAGCTGTTGAGTTGGCAACCCACAGTTGCATGCTACATATGGAAAAATAATGATCATGTTATTAAAAACACAAATCACATGCTGATCACAATAACTATGTGATGTAAAATAACAAGAACCTTTGTGATATGAGGGAGTTTTTTCAAACTACTGGGACTATTTCTACAGCAAAGTTCTACCCAAATATTCCACACTGACGTTGATTACATGGTGAATCTATGCTTCATGCACCTCAAATTAAAAAGCCTGAATGATAAGCAGAAAACAAGAGATCCACTTCTTCCCCCTCCCTCAACTCTTTTTTTTTGGAGAGGTAAGGGCAAGGGGCAGAGGGAGAGGGAAAAGAGAATCCCAAGATGAATCCATACGCAGTGCGAAGCCCAACATAGGCTCTATCTCACAACCCTGAGATCATGTCCTGAGCCAAAATCAAGAGTCAGATGCTTAACCAACTGAGCAACCCAGGTGCCCCAAAAGAGATCCATTTCTAAGCAACAGGGATCCCTTTATCAGAATGTCTCTGAAATTAAAGTGTTTTTGCATTATATTTGTTTCTCCAGGGTAAATTTTAAAATAAATTGATAGACTGGTCCCTATTATAGAATAAAAGCTTATAAATACCGGTTATGAAAAAGATTTTGATTGCAGTGTTTACACTTGTTAGTTATGAATAATTACACCAAGAAATTGGACATACATAAATTGCACAGTTTATTTCAAGCTTATTCCATAAAAATGTTCCAAATATAGAATACAATACTCTGGTCTGAGTTTGGTTAATGTAAAAATACAGCTTACTAATATTTAAGGAGGTCATTTAGGGCATTGTTTAAATTGTGTTACCTGAAGGGGAATTGCAGGAAGGTAGTCAAAAGGTACAAACTTCCAGTTACGATAAGTAAGTACTAGGGATATAAGATACAGATAACCGCTATAGTTAATAGTGATGAAAAATAAGCAAAAAAGTTGTTAAAAGAGTAGTTCCTAAGAGTTCTCATCTGAAGGAGACATTTTTCTTCTTAATTAGATCTGTATGAGATGCTGGGTATTAACTAAATATTATGGTAATCACACCACAATATCTGTAAATCAAATCATCCTACTGTACACTTTAAACATATCCAGTGATGTATGTCAATTATTCCTCAATAAATTAGAAAAAAATTTGTTAACTAAGACTAAAATTTAAGTAGATTGTTCTGTCATTAGATGCTAGGAAGGTGGTAGAGTAGGGCAATGTACATACGAAGCTTTTAGATAAACAAAGTTTTACATGAATAGGGAACCAGGCAGCCCTTTAGAAAACATGCCCTAGGTCCCCAGCTGATAGTATTTTGTGAGCCTTGTATTCAGGCCAAAAATCTTTGGAAGTCCTTAGGGAACTACAGTACAAACGTTTCAGCTAATTTAGCATCAGTTAACGGGGACTTGCTATATATCTTCGGGTCTGGATTTCTTTATTTCCAATTATTTAATGGATTTATTGAAAAACAGCTTTATTTCAAAACTCTTATAAAAAAAGTTCCATGTAATTTTCTTGTTTCGTACACTGAGAATATATGTTACTGTTTTGAATTAAATTCACTTCAAATCAACAAATATTTACTGAGTTCTTACCATTTTTAAACCTTGTGTTAAATGATTCGGAAGAACAATGACAGTTAAAACATAACCCTGGACTGTTAGGATTTCTATTAACTGAGAATTGAGTTATGAGTATCCTCAAAAAATCTTTCTTTGACCTGTTCTGTCTGTTGAAGGCTCTTTGGGGGGAAACATGCCTCTGGATTAAACAAAATAAAGAAGAAAGATAGGACAAAGGAAAAGCATTGAGAGAAACATCTGCTGTTCTTATACACATTTATATTACTTAAAACCCTTATTTAACAAAGAACATAGGTTTCTTTGTAATATAGAAATAAACATTATTTAACATTTTTGGTAATACCAATGATAATCTCCATTCATAAATCTCTCAGAAGTTCTGATGTGCAAGTTGTAGGCAGCCTCCAAGATGGCCCCACTGATTCCCGCCTCTTCATCATACCCTGACCCTTGTGTATCACCCTCCTCCATTGTGCCAGGGTTGGTCTGCTAAGAGAATAGAATATGGCAGGAGGGAAGTGTATCACTTCTGAGGATAAGATGTGAAAGATTGACCTTTCCTTGTCAGGATTCTCTCTACATATCATCTATTATTTTTCGATTTCCATCTCTCCCTCTCCCTTGTTACTTGCTGTGGGGAAAGCCCCTCATGTCATGTCATGAGGCAGCCCTATGGAGAGGTTATGGAGAGGTGAAGGAGAGCTAAGGCCTGCCAGCTCTTATAGAGGGTGAAAGTGAATCTGGCAGCCCCAGCTGAATGTGCAGATGATTATAACCCTGGCCAGCACCTTCTCTGCAACCTCATGGAGGAGCCACTTGAGCCACAACCACCAGCAAAGTTCAGACACTGTGAGAGATAATAAATGTGTATTATTTTAAGCTGCACAGATTTGAGTAATTTGTCATGTAGCAATAGGTATCTAATGCAATGTACACTGTCATCCTCTGACTGATAATCCCCAGCAGAGTCCAGTTCAATTACTGGAAAATTTATTCAACAAATAGTTTTTGAGCACCTGCTGTTTCCTAAATTAATTTATTTAGATTTTCGACCTTGAAATGTGGTTTTAAGAAGCTTATTATTCAAAAAAAAAAAAAAGAAGAAGAAGCTTATTATTCAAAAAAGGAGGAAAAGAAGGAAGGAAGGAAGGAGGAGGAGGAGGGGGAGGAGGGGGAGGAAGAGAAGGGGAAAAGAAAGAAGATCCATCCTCCTCCTCCCCCTCCTACTCCCTCCCCCTCATCCCTACACCGCCTCCCTCCTCCACCCCCCCCTCCCTCCCTCCTCCAGCCTCCCGCCCTCCCACCCGCTCCCTCCATCCAGCCTCCCTCGCCTCCCCCCTCCCCCTCCCTCCGCCCTCCCGAAGAAAAGAAAGAAAGAAAGAAAGAAAGAAAGAAAGAAAGAACAAGCCATTATTCCTCAAAGCCAGGGATCTTTAGGGTATATATTTCACCTTAGCTATTAACATGAGCTTCAAAAAGTATTAAAATAAATTATTTTATATCTGAAACTTATAATTATCTGCCTTTCGAATAACTTTCTGATTGCTGGATATGTAGGTTTGGGATACTTATTTTAGCTTATTTTTATTTGTTATATGATTCTAGCCAATATAACAAACTCTCAAATCCCAGTGGCTTAAATCTATCAAACTCTCTCACTTGTGTTAAGTGCAAAGTAGCTATACTGGTAAGGGGGAAGCTTTCTGTGTGGTTCCTCAAGTACTCTGGCTTTTTCCTTTTCATGAGTCCTTGGCTGGTCATTTACATCTTGCCAACAGACCAAAGAAACACTATGAAGGACCAAGTAGCATGTTGTTATGTACCAGACCTGGAAGTGGGAGACATCACTCCAACCACATTCCATTGATTGGATCTTTCTTCTCTTCCCAATCCTACGCATCTTTATCAATCCTACAGCTCAGAAAAAATAGTCTTGTTCCTGATCTTTAAGGCCAGACTATTCAGATTTGAAAAACACGTTCTTATTCAATTGCCTGTTTTAAAAATCAAAAGCTTAATTTTTGTTCCTTGTTTTTCTGCTATAGCAAGTTGAATCTCTTCTTGTTTTGTTGCTGCTGCTGTTTGTTTATTTTTAAATCCAGGTAGAACTGGATTGAGCAGAACTGGTGGGAATACCAAATTTTCTTGCACAATTTTTTTAAATAGGTAAGACCAATACAGTAATAATAATAACATATTTCCTTTGAAATACAATTTTGGCAAATTTCTTTTGATTTGTATTTAAAGTACAAATGAGGGACACCTGGGTGGCTCAGTAGTTGAGTGTCTGCCTTTGGCTCAAGGTGTGATCCTGGAGTCCTGGGATGGAGTCACATTGGGCTTCCTGCAGGGAGCCTGCTTCTCCCTCTGCCTATGTCTCTGCCTCTGTGTGTGTATGTGTGTGTCTCTCATGAGTAAATAAATAAAATCCTAAAAAAGAAAAAAGTACAAATGAATTCTGAATACTTAGGCTGAGTAGTATATAAAAAATGAGTAATTTTTCCTCTGGGTAGTCATTTACATATAAAATCACTTTATATATAAATTAAATTTACGTTAATATTTATTTTATAATCATGTGATTTACAGTGTTGTTTTAAATCATAGTTCTATTGTTAGTTTTAGTTGTCTCTTATATATGTGTATTCATGTACATATACCTACTACATGTATTTTCATATTGCATACACACCCGCACTGACTTATAGACCATATGTTTCTTTTTTTTTAGGATTTATTTATTTATTTATTACTCATGAGAAACACAGAGAGAGAGAGAGAGAGAGAGGCAGAGACACAGGCAGAGGGAAAAGCAGGCTCTGTGCAGGGAGCCTGATGTGGGACTTGATTCCGGAACTCTGGGATTAGCCCTCAGCCAAAGGCAGACGCTCAACCACTGAGCCACCCAGGTGATAGACCATATGTTTCATGTGGTTCCAACGTTATTCTGCTATTCAGAGAAGGGCCACTAAAGCAAAGACCATAGGTTATAAAATTTTCATAATTTCTTGGCATGACTATTACTGCTTCCCCAGAGTATATTAAATTAGTCATTCTACTATAGAAAACCTTCTGGGGCACGTGGGTGGCTCAGTGGTCGAGCATATCTGCCTTTGGCTCACGTCGTGATCCCAGAGTCCTGGGATCAAGTCCCACATCGGGCTCCCCGCAGGTAGCCTGCTTCTCCCTCTGCCTATGTCTCTGCCTCTCTCTCTCTCATGAATAAATAAATAAAATTTAAAAAAAGAAAAAAAGGAAACCTTCTAAACTTTTCCCCCTTAAAATAAAATATATTTTTTGATGTAAAATAAGCAGGAAACAATCAAATCTTCCATTTCTGGGCCAACTTTGTAATTTCACAGTTTTATTTCAATTATGCTACAGAAGAATGAAAAACTGATAAATCCCAAAAAAAGAAAATTACAGAAAACTATGAATCTTACTTTTTTTCCTAATAAAGAAATAATTCACGTGATTAGGTTGATTCTGGTTTACACAAGAAAGGAAGCAAAACGGCCCCTAAATCTGGATAAGCATTTAGCAATAATATGAAAGGTGACCTAATTTGGAATTTAAAATGACACCCAATGGAATATTTATATTATTACAGTGAACAAACATATGGCACCAAAATTTTTTCCTTGAAATGTAACTTTTCAAATCACCCTGAAAAATGACCAGATTAGTTATTTCTTTCACAGTGAGAACGAGGTTTCATTAAATCCTGAGCAAATTCTTACTTTGGGAGTAATTTATTCTTTTTTCTTTTTTTGTCTTGGAGATTCAATAATGACTATAATAATCTCTTTAGTCCATAATCCAGTAGTCTGAGAACCAGATAGAAAAACAGACAAGAACCTGAAATAGTCCTTTCTAGTTTTATTTATTTTCTTAAAGGGCCTACAAGAAGCAAGTTTATGCCTCTTTCATCCACATGAAACGAAGTGTTAACAACCTGTAAACGCTCCTACCTCCAACACCTAGAAATTCAAGATAAAATAAACTTTTATCTTAGATAGATAGCAGAAATGCACAAAAAGAATTGGATTTCCCCAAGTGCTTAGGAATAAAATGAGAACTGACAACAGAGTATTTAATTCCTAAGCTGTTGTAGCTGCTATGGTCTAGGATTTATAATTCAACATTACAAAATACCCAGAGATATAATCCCCCATGACCAAGATTCAGGGACCATAACAAACTGAGTAATTAGACCCCAATAACATTAATAATAGAAACAGTCTGACACAGCATACAAAATAAGTGTTTTTAAAAATAATTAAAAGCATAAAAGTCAGAGTTGAAATTACACAGAAACCAAAGGGCATCATGAAAGAAACCTTGGCACACTTGAAAAAGGATCAAATAATAGACACTGACAAAACAAAATTTTATGAACTGTAAGATAGCTATGTTTCTTCTAAAAAAGAGAGAAATAACATATTAACCTAAAGACAGCAGAGATAAGGAGTAAGAGTCAGAAAATGTAAACAAGATGAAGGAATACAGAACATAGGATGAGAAGATACACATGTCTATAAGTTTTAGATGAAGAGGGCAAAAAAGAGAATAGGAGAAAGAGAATATTTAAATATTTAATTCCTGACTCTTTTTGTAAATTGTTGAAGACTTGAGTCCTCACACTGAAGAAATCTGAGTTCTAAGCATGATAAATAAAAATAACTCCAAACCTAAACAAATAGTACCAATATTACAGAATATCACAGATAAAGAAAATATCTTTAAAAAAAATATTTATTTATTTTATTCTATGTTAGAGATTGAGAGAGAAAGTAGGGTGAAGAGCAAAGGGAGAGAATCTCAAGCAGACTCCACACTGAGCAGGGAGCCAGACATAGGATAGGGCTCCATCTCACTACCCATGATATCATGACCTGAGCCAAAACTAAGGGTCAGAAGCTTAACCGATTGTGCCACCCAGGCACCCCAGAAAATATCTTTAAGAAAAATAAGGAAAAAATCTACCATCTATAAAGGTACTATATGATTAGACTACTAGTGGGTTTCCCAGAGCCATAATAAAGTCAGAAGAAAATGGAATAACAAATTCATTGTACTGAATAAAAATAATTGGAAACAAAACTGTTTTTCAGGGAAGAGGATTTAAAGGTATATTGAGACAAAAACTACGAGGCAATTTATCATTTGCAAAATCATCATTGAATAAAATAAGTAAAAATGTATTTTAAGAAAGAAATTGAACCCAGAAGGAATATGGAGAATGCAAGGGGCAATAGTGTGAAATGAATTTGGTCAACAAGTAATTCTAAATATTTGGCTATATTTTTTTAAGAGAAGAGAAACCAAACATATATTTGTAGTATTTGTTTTGTTTAGAAAGAGAGAGTGTGTGCAAATAGGGGAAGGGGACAGAGGGAGCCAGAGAATCCTAAGCAGGCTCCACACCCAGTGCAGGGAGACTTGGGGCTGGATCTCACAACAGTGAGATCATGACCTGAGCCAAAATCAAGAGCTGGACACTTAAGCAACTGAGCCACCCAATTGCCCCTGCCTTTGTATTTTTGAAATGATTGAGAGTATAAACATACAGTAGAACTAAAATACTAGATAACTGTTATATATAGGAGACATGCTGGAGTTAATTTTCCAGTGATCCCTTCCTGACTAGGAGACAAGTTAGAATTTCTGAGAAACTCGGGGCACCTGGGTGGCTCAGCGATTGAGTGTCTGCCTTTGGCTCAGGGCCTGATCCTGGGGTCCGGGATTGAGTCCCGCTTGGGGCTCCCTGGGGGAGACTGCTTCTCCCTCTGCCTCTGTCTCTGTGTGGGTCTCTAATGAATAAATAAATAAATCTAAAAAAAAAGAAGAATCTCTGAGAAAATAAAATTTTTTTACGAGCACAATACATGCTAAATTTTAAGATTGATCTTTAATAAAGTAGAAATAGGCTATTCGGCTTCCAAACTACATTGGGAAGAAAAAAAAGGAATAAGGAACTTGATCAATATAATAAGGCAAGCAAGTAACAAAATAGTAAAATAGGTTGAATAAAAAGGATTTTCTATGGTTCCTTATTTCTAAGAATTAGATTCAAAATTCTTATCATGGAATAGGAATATATATATATATATATGAGACTATTTACCATTAATTTTTCAAGATATTATCCAAATAGAAAAGAACCAACCTATATTATTGTATTATATTTAAAATAATTTAGTTAAGATTAAATTGTAAACTTGGAGAGTATTAAATAATATTATTATCACCAAATCATCTAAAAATTAAGCTAGATTAGGCTCTCAGATAATTAGATAATATTTTGTGAGGTGGTTTGTTGACCTCTCCTCTAGCAGAGACTATCTGGCACGATTAAACCAACACAAAAGAGTTTTGGAATGCCTAATTGTACTTGAACAGATGTGGTTGGCTGAATAAAATAGTTCCTTCTGATGCAGTTTCTACTTCCATCTTCTGCCCAAGGTTGCTAACATGATGAGACATCACTTTATATATTTAATAATACAAGGAAATTTTAAAAATAAAAGAAAGATATGCTAGTGTTATATTCTACAGTCGCTCTAGTTCATTTTGATACTCACATAGCACTGGTTCTGGTTAAATTGGGATGCTTGTGTTTTCGTCTCTTTCCTCTTGACGGCCCATACCCAATCACTTGGGCTCATTTAGCCCCTCCCTTCAGCTGTCCAGGGTGTGACCTAACTCTGCCCTGCCAAGCCAATGCTATAAAAGACAAAATATCCAGTAACCCTCTTACAATAAATGTACCTGCCATGTATTCTGTTCCTTATAAGGCTTTCTCTTTTCAGCTCTCCAATGTAATAGCAATAATATTATCAAAAGTGTGACCCTCTTTTACTTAGGCAATATGTGAATTTCAATTGTAGTTTTATCATGGAACCTAACACTTGTGTTCAGGGCTGAAGTAAATCTCTAACCAGCTGTGAGACTGATGGGAAACCATTAACCTTACTGAGCCTTTTACTATGTAAAAGGGAACATAGTACCTGACCTGCACACCTCCAATGATTATTGTGAACAGTAGATGAAATAAAATATGTCAAAGTAATTTAAATTATGTAAATCTCTATAACTTACTTTTTAAAAAATCTTATTCAAATGATCAATTTTACGAGAGCCAATTTTGAATATGTTAAACTGCTTGGACTCTCAATATTTTAAAGTGGATGTTCCATTTGAAACACATAAGTAGACAGTTGTCTACACTTTCTTCCGATGTTTTGGAAGGCATCTTGAAATTAACTCTCATTGAGAAATCCAATTACATCCAAATAATAGACATATTGATGTACTCCCTGACTTCTAATCACCCAGATTCAGAGAGGCCAAAATATAAAATATGACAAACAAAAGACAGTCATCTAAAGAAAATGGGAATTTTGCCACACTCATTTATTCTATTCAAGAACCAGTAATGGTCTATGAACTAACTCAATGATATGATAATTGAAAACTTAAAAGCCTTTTTATTATTTTATTTATTATTTATTCTGCAAGTCCAGCAAGGGAGCCAATTGGAGAAGTAAATATCAAAAATTTGGGTCTAATATAAGAAGTATTCCCTCTCTTAAAAAGGAATGATTCCCACTATTTAACTATAATACACTGTAAAGTCAGGAATACCTGTTACTGGTTCAGTTGGTTAAGCGTCTGACTCTTGATCTCAGTTCAGGTCTTGATCTCAGGGTCATGAGTTCAAGCATAGCGTTGGAAATAAAATAAAAATAAAGTCAGTAACAGATTCCTTTAATGCAAGCGATGTTACTTAACCAAAAACTGTTATCACCACAACTCAAAATGTATGTTAAGTAGAATCAATAATAAGTTTAGTAACTGATTGAAAAAACAGATATCAGGTCAGTTTCAAAATTAAGGCTATACACACACACACATTTTTATTCTCTATTATTTTTTTTCAAATAATAGTAAATAAAACATAAGTGATATTTACACGTATTTTTAAAAATATTTTTAAGTAGGTAATGGAAAAGAAAGATGTCAATATCACCAACTAGACTGGTCAACATAATCCAGAAGAAGGAAAAGCAGTATGACAATTTGTTGGTAGTGAATAAGTAGGTAAAAATACTTCTCTGTGTGTGTCCTCCCTTAATATGAAATCATTGTGTATTCTGCTAGCCAAACAACAAAAGCTACTCTGCAAGCCCTAACATTAGAAACCATGAAAGTACAAAAATGGATAGAGCTTCAAAGCTCTATTATTATTTGTTATAAATTAAATGCAATTGTTTTCTTATTACCTTGTGTGGCCCCATGGCAGATCTCAGGAGAGAGAAAGAGTCTTGCATTCATCTGCCAATGTTTTGTAAAAAAAATTTAAAAATCCAGTCATAGTATTTCTATAAGTTTTTGTAATGCACTTAGCTGGTCCACTGGTGGCCCTTTCCATAAAATAGTTTTGAAAATAAATATCTCAAAATGTCAGAGAAAAGGCAAAATGCCCTTTTAACCAATGAAAAGTCTCAACTTTGAAATGTATCTTCATTACAGGGAAGACAAATCTTTGAAGGTATGCCTGTGTAATAAAACGCCGTACCAACATTGTAGGTAAGTACCGACATCCTGGTTACTTATTTGAGGAACCCCGGTGTTTAGTGGAATACCAGAGGTCTCAGGCACTTAGCATTTTAAAAGCAGAAAATTAATTGCCATTGATCCTTCAATTGAGATTTATGAACACAATGCAGTGTGAGAGTGGAGTTGGTTTTGTTGGTTTAACCTGCGCCTGTGATATTTTCACCCAAGCCACTGCATCGGCACTCACGTTGTATGTTCCACTTTGCCTTTTTGAAACACTGCACACATTTCTGAGTTAGATTTTTCTAGTTGTTTTCTAAAAAGGTTTATGATCACAGCTGCAGTAGTTATGGGTGGGTTTATAGTACATTGCCCATAGACGGGCCCATATGTCCAACAGAGTTTGTTTGATACCATACCTTCCACAGACACGGGGCAGTTCTTGAGGTGTGCCTATAAACCTGCCGTTAAATGGACCAGCTGTACTCATAAACTTACATTAGCAGCCTCAATCCACCCGCCTTACAAAAGTCATTGGCAATAAATCTATGTTCAGTCTATATATACACTTTTAAGTATTTTTTTACACTTCTGAAAAGAAAATATAAAATATACCCACGTCTTCTGTGATCCTGACTGAAATAAGAGCTGATTTCTTTGGGGTGTATAAACAATGTCTTTAAAGGCTTCACTTTCCACTTCTTTGCAAAATGTCTATCCTTCTTGACAGCCTTTATTCTTTAGCTTAAAAAGAAAAAAAAAAAGCAAATGATAAATTTGGTTGCTTTCTTTTTTTCCACCTGAAACATTTTGATAAGAAATTTGAGGGCTTGGGCATGATTCACTCAATGGTCATCATTTCATGTGTTTAGCGTGGCAGGTCACTGGGAACCAGGAATGAGCAACTGTGAACACAATGACCCAAACTGATTCAGCTGTGAGGATATGCTTCTTCAGTATGATCACCTGGGACCACAGCACTTGCAAAGAGAGGGACCTCCTCCACTCTCTTCATCTGCCATCAAAGACTGGCAGTGATTACCGAGGCCTCTACAGGAAGGACATTGTTAGAAGAAGCTACTTTTCCATCTGAAAACAGAGTTCTGGTTTATTCTGTTCATCAGCTTTGTTTTACAGCACTGTACTTCTCATGAAACTTCTTATTACTTGTTTTAGTTCTTTTGGGGGGCATTTGTTATGGTTTTATATCAGAAAAAAAACTTGTATTTGAAATCTTAGGTAGAAATTCTAGGTCTACAACTTATTAAAGAGTTTCCCAAAACAGCCTATTGGATCTCTGAGCTTCCTCTTCCACAAAATTTTCACTTGTGAAACAGTGAGAAATAAACATTGGTGGAAGCTCATATCTATGCTTCCCCTCCCATTCAGTCACAGCATCATTTTAATTTTTCTACCTCATTCCAGAAACTATTGTTTTTCCTACTACTGTCTTCCACTCTAGACGAGGAGAACAGCAAATGCTTCTTTCCTGGACTCTTGCAAAGTCATCCCATCTAGTAATCCCCTTTCACTTTTTCTACTTTTCAGATCATCTTTCTATGAGATGCTCACGGTCTATTCTTTCTCTTGCTCAAATCACTTTAATTCCAAATGGATGCATATATTTAAAGGTTTTTCTTAAATTAAAGACATTTCTGCCTATTTTAATGTGTCAAAGATACATTTTTTTTTCCAAAAAAAAAAAAGAAGTTTGGAAAGAGTTTTAAATTTCTTTGAGGATATACATGGGATTTCCAACTAAAGCAAATTTAAAAAGCCTTCTATGAGTTTTGTTTGCCTCAAAACTCTCATCCTGAAATGGCTGTGCTTTTGAGAACTTAACAACAACAGATTTTCGGTTAGTTTTGCAAATATAATCAACAAAAACTTATTTTAAATAGTGTAAGTGATCCTTGGAGAAATATATTAAACATTGTATAACTTTTCTAAGTACTATCTCTGTGGAACAACCCAGTGGTGACAAAGTTGGGAACAGTGGGAGGAAGTAAATACAATAGCTCTCATTAAGGTCTCCTTAAGTAACAATTATTCAGAAGTAGGCTAGTTTCTCTCTCTCTGTCTTTCTGACTCTCTCTCTCTCTGTCCCTCTGCCTTCCCCTCACTTTTTTAAAGTAAGAAAAGAAGAATTTAGATGTCCACCTCAATTTGGTGGGGACAGGAGAATAGGCAGTCAGAAATTCTTTTCCTTTCCTTCTTTGGCTCAGCACAAAGTATTTCAGATGACCTTGCAAATGCATTCAACATTATTAGGGCCACTCTTTTCTTGTAATACCATTTTCTTTGGTCCCCAGATATTCTACTATCCTGCCTTCTGTCACTTCTCTGTCTCCTGAAGAAGTACATTTCTTCCACATGGCCATTAAATACTATCTTTGCTCAGTGTTCAGTTGCTGGTCTTTCGCTCCTCTCATTTTATATCTTTCCCTAGGTAATCTCATTTATACTTATATCCTTAGTCACTGCATCAGCTCAGGTTATCCATAAATTTATCTGTGTAACTAAGACCTTTTCTTGAGCTACATGTGTCTCTATCCAACAGATGATTTCACAGTCTCCAGCCAGTCTCAAATGTATCACAAATCCTCTATGCTGAAAACCAAAATCATCATCTTCCCTTCCAAACCATGACCGTTTCCTGTCACAGTGAATGGAACTAACATCTAGTAAGTTACATAAACCAAGAGCCTGAATTCATCCTTGAAACTTAGCTTTCAATAATATCCTTGCCACATCTAATCTATCACCAAAGTATGCTAACTTATCTCCTAAATAAGCTCTGAAATCAATTCCTTTTTCTTTATCTTTATTACCAACTCTATAGTCCAGCAACTGTCATCTCTCAGCTGGCCTACAAAATGTCTTCTTTCTGGTCTACTCAAATTCACACTTGCCCCCATGCAGTCCAACTCCACGTTTATTCAGATGTTTTCTTCCCTTCCACCCTTACAACTCCTCAGTTACAACTTTTCATTGGCTTGCCATTGCTCTCAGAAGACCAATAGTCCCTATGGTTTATAATACCCAGAATAATCTTGTGCCTCTCTTTTTCCTCAGCTCCATCTTCTACTACTATCCTTTTTATTCTCTCAGCTTAAGTTTTGCTGGCCATCATTAATCCTTCTTAATCACCGTTTTCCCCTCTTGTTCCAAATCCTCTAGGTCTTGAGTATTCTTTATTTTCCAATTTATGGAGTTTAAACCTATTTACCTTCCAGAGTTAGGATCCCAACCCCCCAAACTAGATCAAATCTACCTTATTTACCTTCCAGAGTTAGAATCCCAACCCCGAAACTAGATCAAATCTACCTATTATAATCTTTAGTTGAATATATATCTTCATTCTGGTACTATCAGAATTTCAATTTTACATTTTTTGTAAAATTTTTGTGGCATTTTTTGTTGTTATCTTTTGAATAGGCTTTAAATTTTCTGAGGCCATTGACCAGTTTTGCTCAATACGTAGCACAGAGTGAGTGGTCAGTGATATTTGCTGTAAGAATTGCTTGATAAATAAACATGTCTACAATGGCAGATCCACCTTTTCACAGTGGCCACAATGCCAGTGTTCCCTCTGCAAGAAGCTATGTAATGAGGAAAGGGAAACATGGACCATGGAGTTAAACAAATATGAGCATGAAACTTCCTTTTCTACCTGCCACTTTGAAGCCTATGAACTGGCCATCAATTTTCTTCCTCAACAAAAATTGTACTGGGGCACCTGGGTGGTTCAGTCAGTGAATAGTCTGCTTTTGACTCAGGTCATGATCCCAAGGTCCTGGGTTCAAGCCCTGCCTCAGGCTCCCTGGTCCTTGGAGTAAGGAGCTGCTTCTTCCTCTCCCTCTCCTTCTGCCCCTCCCTCTGCTTGTACTCTCTCTAACTCTCTCTCTCAAATAAATAAATAAAATATTTTTTAAAAGGTAGTGCTAATGAAGTCCTCTTTCAGGGCTATTATGAGGTAAGGGACATGGAATAGGCACTTTTTGGATAAATAAAACAAATATTCATTCAAACAAAAGCAATTTGTAAGCACCTACTATGTGTCAGAGATTATCATCATCATCATCATCATCATTTTTGCTTCTCAGTGTGGATATTTATCCATTGAAATCAATATCAGCTGTGTCATTTGTTAACATTCAGTGTTGTCTTATAGTCTTTTCTGTGTGTGTATGTTTTGTTTCCTCAAGTGATTATGTATAATGCACTAAAATTCTTTCTTTTAAATGACTTTCACTTCTTATTATTAAATATTTCACATAATAAATAGTAGTAGTAAATTCATGTTGGTTGATTTGTTTAATAACTTCATTACCAATTGCACAGCTAATTACAAGGAAGGAATACTTGAAAAACAAACAGGTCCATAATCTTTGCTCTTAGAGAATTTTTAAAAATCAAATCATAGGGAGTAAATAAATACCCAGTTCACATGAGAATTGTTTTAAAGTATAAATATTACAATGTATGTCAAGAACTTTGTCATCATAATAGAATTTTAATATATGAAATGTAAACTTATAATAAATTAGTAGTTGCCTATAAACACCTTTAAAAAATTTATGGCTCTAGTTCTTTTCCGTGTCCAAACCAGCTTTTAGGAGATACTCTGAAAATTAGAAACATTTCCTCAAATATCCTTTACGTGTTTTGTGGGAAGCATAATGGTAGTGAATATGGAAAATATTCTATTTTATTTTGAAATAAATCCTCAATGGAATTATTCCATGCCAGGGGTAAGCTATGAGTTTGTGTTCAACAGTCTTAGCTATAATTTAAATGCAAAAAGCTAGATGACTAACAAAACTCGGCATTTAAAAAACAAACTAAAGCCTTAATTCAATTTAAAGTATCTGTACATGTTGCTTATCCTTCCTGGATTGAAGCAAAATGCAGACTTTAATCTTTGGCTCAAGGAAATGGTGTTGCTAAGGATCAATTCTGGGCTATGAATTCACGAAATAAAACTTGCATTTTTCCATACTTATAACATTTACTCTTAAAAGAACATTATAAAATTGTAGCTGTAGTGCCAGATCATGAGAGAAACTTAGAGACATTTTAAAAGCATAGAGAAGGAAAAAAATCAACTCCACTTGAAGGGTTTATGATCCAAAAGAAGGGAGTGTCTAAAGTCAACACTAAGGGCAAATCAGACAGGCTGGAGTCTTTGGGATTCATCTCAGCTTATCTGAAAGAAGCTTAAGAGAAAATTCCAGCAAAGTAACCTCTAAGTAAGACTTATCCTTGAAAGGGATTTGCTATTCCAGATTCTGAGTGCCATATGGGTTCCAATGCCAGGATTTGTCTCTCTGGTGAGGTCTTTATTAAAATCATACCTTAGTCCATCAAAGAGCTGGAGAATCCATGAAAAGCTGTTCCAATAAAACTTAATAAGCCCCTGGGGAATAAAAAGGATGGTGCAAATATTCCTCCAACAAAAGGTATCAGATGAGGGAAACAAGTCATAGCCTTTTCATCCAAGAAGCTCCAAGAAGTATCTGGCATCTGAAGGTTCTCCATGTCTCAGGTAGGGTGGGAGAAAAAGGTCTCCAGCAAAGGCTGAGTGAGTAAAAGGCAGCTCTGCCCAGGCTGACTTAGGGCAATAGCAGAAGGGGAGGTAAGTTCTAGAACAAACCTGCAAGTGTAAAAAAGCCCCCGGAAAAAGAATTCGATTGGCAGGAAATGATGTCTTATTTTAAGTAGCATATTTTTTATTTCTAAATTTAAAAGATGATTTAGAGTTTGATCCTATAGTTCTTGGGACTTGCCTTTTCTATCACTTTTTTCCATTGTAAGGTTCATTCTTTTTACTTAAAAGGAAGTCTTTTTTTTTTTTTTTTTTTTAAGATTTACTTATTTATTCATGAGAGGTACAGAGAGAAAGACAGAGACATAGGCAGAGGCAGAAGCAGGCTCCTCACAGGGAGCCTGATGTGGGACTCGATTCCGGATCCTGGGATCACGTCCTGAACCAAAGATAGACGCTCAACCGCTGAGCCACCCAGACATCCCTAAAAGGAAGTCTTTATAAATCTGAAGATTTAACAATCTCTCCACAATATGTTGCATGAATTTGTTATGCAAACCACAAAGTTTGTTCTTTGATTTTTATTTATGATTTTTTTACCTAAATCTATATATACTTTCTTTTGTTTTCAGCCTTTGCACTTCATTCCAAGATCAGCTTGACATTCATCTTTAAGTTATTATAGTTAGCTCTATAAACCACATGCATAAATTTTTTAATAGCTGACTCATTTTTGCATTTTTAAAGCAATTACCTCATCATTATTTGCATAATCAATTATTTCTTTACTGATTCGAAATTTCATCTATATCATATTCATTTTACTTACATGTACGTATCATCTCCTTGTTTCCAATGATCTGCTATAAATTCAAGTGGCTATACCACAGTGTTCTAAGTAATAAGATTTATAATTTATTTTAATATCTGATAATGTAAACGTGCCTCATTACTATTCTTTTAAAAAATATCTTGGCTCCTTTCTTCTATGTATTTTTTCAGATGAATTTTAGAATTAGTTGTCAAATTTCTGAGTAAGAACTTGTGGACTTTGGTAGATTTCATTAAATGTATACATCAACATGTGGGAGAAGTGACAACTTACAATGTTGAAAATTCCTATCCTAAAACAAAATCTATCCCAAGATTTATGATTTTATATTTTCTTGCTCAGGAAAGCTTTGTAGCTTTGTTTTCATTAGTTTCTGCATTTTTCTTTTTTTTTTTTTAAACATTTTCTTTTTTTTTTTTTTTTTTTATGATAGTCACAGAGAGAGAGAGAGAGAGAGAGAGAGAGAGAGAGAGAAGCAGAGACACAGGCTCCATGCACCGGGAGCCCGACGTGGGATTCGATCCCGGGTCTCCAGGCTCGCGCCCTGGGCCAAAGGCAGGCGCCAAACCGCTGCGCCACCCAGGGATCCCAGTTTCTGCATTTTTCTTATAAGTTCATTCCAAATTAGTATATATTTTTGTATATTTTGTATCTCTTGAGAGAGATCTTTTTAATCTATTATATTTTGCTAAGTGATCTTTTCCAACACATAGAAAAATTAATTTTTTATATTGATTTTAACATATACTTCTTGAAGAATATCTCCTTCTATACAGTGTCTATTTTCAAATGCTTTATAATTGATGACATTTTAAGTTTTAGGTAAGAGAAAAACCCACAGACTTCAGCATCAAAGATAGCAGGTTGCATCTTGGCTCAAATGTTTCTTCACTATGTAAAATTAGAAAGTTTTACATTCTCTGAGCCTCAGTGTCCTCATCTACAAAAGGGAATTGATTTTTCTCTTGGATTGGTCACTGTGAGATGAAGTTAAAGAACTTTTGTAAAGCACAGAACTCAAATATCATATGCTTTAGGAATGGAAGAAAAATATGAATTCCTTCCTCCCCGTCCTGTTCTCAGAAAATATGACTTGGGAATTTCATCTTAGTATATATGAACTAGAAAAAAATAATTGTATGTAAACACATACACATATAAATAATATGTATCTATATTATTTGCTAAGTTTTCTCCTGGTCCAATTAGTTGATGGCAAAATGAACTTCTATGTAGGTATGTGAGTATGCATTTTATGATCAATAGTATTATTTGTTTTTAGGGAGAGAATGGGGGTAGGGGCAAAGGGAGAGAATCTTCAAGAAGACTCCTTGCTGAGGATGGAGCCTACAAGGGGCTCAATCCCAGGATCCTGAAATCATAACCTGAGCTGAAATCAAGAGTCAGACGCTTAACTGACTGAGCCACCCAAGCACCCCTCAATAGTATTACTTTAGAGATGACATACCAGTGACTATAATTTCAAAGTGAACGAATTAAGTCACAGGATTTATCTATAGAACCACAGCCTATCACATCTGCAAGATTGGTGCGCTCCCTGCTCCTAATGACAGTCAGCACTCATGAGCTTCACTCATTAATTGCCCAAATGCTCACTGAGTGAGCACCAATTACCAGGCACAGTGCTGGACACTGAAGTTATGAAAGTTGACAGTCTTCCCGCTGAACTGTGTGGCATTCCCAACTGAAGCGATCAGCTGGTTGACAGTTATAAAGCAGTGGTTTCCTCATCTGGATCTTTAGATAAGGTATCTGATGCCCTAGTTCTTTACCCTGAGCAGCTTCTCCTATGAATCTGATTTGCTCATCTTTACCAGCTTAATAAATGGTTCTCTGCCCAAGTGGACTGAAGCAAACTATTGAGCATTCCACTTTTGTTTCTGAAGTTACTGCCCAATTCTTTATATGATTTTAGGTTGAGGCCTCAGAAGCTGACCCAGGATAAATGGAAGCTACAGACTGCCAACTGTGCTGTCAGCTGCACGGTGGGGTCAAAGGTGTTGGCTGAGCTTGCAATTTCTGACAGTGTGCCAGCAGTGAAGGTATTTGCCCCATGCATACCACGTCCCTTGGTGCTGCTGAATGCGCCAATTTCTGGCACTGCCCAATCTGGAGTAAATAAGTACAAAGGAAGATGTTTCCTTGAGGCCCTTCCAAATACATAAAACTACCCGCACCTCCATAGAACTGCGCTCTTTGCTCCGGGCACACCCTCATACATTAATAACAGGACAGAAACAAGTTTCTGTTTCCCCCGAGTTCTGGGAAGTGGCATGACAGCTGGTTGCCCTGAGCAGAACACATATTCCATCCCTGTGGAGGAAAAAAAAAATCCCCATAACATTCTTTTATCTATTAAGCTAAAAGGGGTTTACTGCACTCTTTTGGTTTCAATACATTTATCTAATTTCCTCCCATTAAATTCTTTTTTTTTAATTTTTATTTATTTATGATGGTCACAGAGAGAGAGAGAGAGGCAGAGACATAGGCAGAGGGAGAAGCAGGCTCCACGCACCAGGAACCCGATGTGGGATTCGATCCCGGGTCTCCAGGATCACGCCCTGGGCCAAAGGCAGGCGCTAAACCGCTGTGCCACCCAGGGATCCTCCTCCCATTAAATTCTTATCAACAAAACGTTGTTCTTACTTTGAAAAAAAAATTTACCTGTGATCAAATAATTTCAATGCTGAATTTCTGACTTAAAGAGAGAGAGAGAGAGAGAGAGAGAGAGAGTTTAGCATCTAGAAAAAAAAATCTATTGACAAAATCATTTGACAAATGAGGTCAAGCCTGAATTTGGCTAGAATCATTGTCTCATCAGTGTGAAAGAAGTAGCACTGAAAGAATAGTCTTTTTCTCTTAAAGATGCACCCTCTGACCTACATTGTGGCATAGGGAAGAGCTCAGTAACCATAAATGTCACCGATGACTCTTACCCCAGTTTAAGTCTGGGTTTTTCTAAATTCTTATGTAGTATACAAATTATCTGCTGAAGTGTAGCCAAGGGTGCCACGTGAACAGTGCAAGAGACGTCAAAAGGGAGTGAAACTTGGATATGGAATGGCAGCCTTTAAATAGCCCCACTGTGTACATTGTGACATGAGGTCAGTGGCTCTCCAGCCCTTACTGATAGGCTACGAAGAAGAACCCTTGGCAGGGTTTAATCCAGAGCAAATATCTGTTCATTCAATTATCATTATATTACCACTCAGTTACTATACTGTCATTTAAGATTTTACTCTCTCCCCTTTTTTGGTTCACTTTCTGCCTTCCCTTCTTCTAGAAAATGGTAAAAAAAAAAAAAAAAAAAGGGCGGGGGGCACCTGGGTGGCTCAGTGGGTTAAGTGTCTGACTTTGGCTCAGGTCATGATCCCAGGGTCCTGGGATAGAGCCCTGCATTGGGCTCCCTGCCTGGTAGGGAGCCCACTTCTCCGTGTCACTCTGCCCTTTCCCCTTTGGCTCTGCTTTCTTTCAAATAAATAAATGAAATGAAAGAAAGAAAGAAAGAAAGAAAGAAAGAAAGAAAGAAAGAAAGAAAGAAAAAAGAAGGAAGGAAGGAAGGAAGGAAGGAAGAAAGAAAGAAAGAAAGAAAGAAAGAAAGAAAGAAAGAAAGAAAGAAAGAAAGAAAGAAAGAAAAAGAAGGAAAGAAGGAAGATAGAAAGAAAGAAAGAAGAAAAGAAAATGGTAAAAAATTCAGGGCCTAAATGATTTGCCATTTAATCAGTTTCGAGCTCTCTATAATAATTAATTTAGGCACAATTTTGAAACTTCTCATGGAAAAAAAGGACACAATTAAGAATTTTGAGTTTTAAGAGAAGATATCATAAACCAATTTTAATAGCATTTTTGCTAATAAAATTTTGAGGCATTGGATGAATTGAGATCCATTCATATGAAAGAATGTGCATGTAACTATGGAAAAGGATTTAACATTTATTAGCTTCCTAATATGTGTCAAGCACTAGGCTTAGCATTTTACATATGTTTTCTCATTTACTCTTTCTAACAGCCTGAAGAAATATGCATTATTGTCCTTAATTTACAGGGCAGGAAACTAAAGACTCACAAAGATTAAGTAAAGTATTCAAGGTTAGAGAGAAACTGCTTTTAAGTGGCAGAAGTTGGATTAAAATTCAGCTTTCCTGGATTAAAATCGATGTCTGCTAACCCCAGACCTCCTTCTCTTTCTATTACACTCCACAGAATTTCCCAATGAAAAATTGAAAAGGTAAAAATGACAATTTAAAAATATTCCCCTCAGTAATAAAAACAAAACAAAACAAAACTTTAAAAAATAATCATAATTGGGCAGCCTGGGTGGCTCGGTGGTTGAGCGTCTGCCTGCAGCCCAGGGCGTGATCCTGGAGACCCAGGATCGAGTCCCACGTTGGCTCCCTGCATGAAACCTGCTTCTCCCTCTGCCTATGTCTCTGCCTCTCTCTGTGTCTCTCATGAATAAATAAATAAAATCTTTAAAAAAAATAAAAATAATCATAATGATGTACTATTGACATCCGTTTACAAAACTATTTTCATGCAATAATGAAAACTTTTATCTTTTAATAGTAAACTATCTGAATGGAAAGTTTGTCTCCATTATCATTAAAACAGTTTAAATGACGTTAATAGTTCTAGCAAAGTTAAATTTATATTAGGAAATGCAAAATGCATGCAGATTTGCCACATTAAGTGTAGGATATACTTACCTTGATTTATTTTTTTAATTCTTAGTGATCAAGAGAAAACAAAAGTTCTTTCTTCTATCCTCTGTCAGCCTAGTCACTCATATTTGATTTAACATCCCCAACTTCCAAATATATTTTTTTCTACTGATTATGCCTATATTTAGAAAGGACTACAAAACCATACTGAGATCATTTCAGATATTTGTTAATGTGTGAATGGTGGAAACACCGGTAAAACCAGGTGAAGGTGGGCCTGAGGATAGTGGGGAATCAGAACAGCTAAACCTCTCCTCCTTTTCTCCATTTGTGGTTGGTGGTATTAATGTTTCTTCTCAAGAGGGAAGTGCTTCCAGCTGGGCACAAGATCCCCACCACCCTGGATAAGCCATAGCCTGAGCACTGTTGGGAACGGCCCCTTTAAGAACACAAATCCACCAGAAAGCCCATCAGAGGATATCTTCCTGCCAACCAAAGGTGTTGAGCCCTCTGATAAGTCAGAAATTGAGAACCCATGTTTACTTTTCCTTCTGTCATGGTAATGAGCCTGGAGTAATAAGGAAAACAAAACTTCCTGAAAGCAATTCGCCTTAATTTTGTTCTCTGGAGCTATTTCCAAGAAATGCACTTCTATGGAATGTTTGTTCTTTATGGCTAGGCTGTTCCTTATGGTAAACTGCATGTAGCCATTGGCCACTTGAAATAGCTAGCACTATAGCATGGCTAGTGCTACGGAGAAACTGAATTTTTTTATTTAACTTAATTTAAATGAATTTAAATTTTAAAACGTATAAAACATATTTTTGTTACACACAATAGTATTGCTTTGGTAAATACTGCATTTCACTTGAACTGCTGCATGACATAAGATATTATGGAAGTTCAATGTTATTTTTTGCTTCTTTAATGTAGCTCCTAGAAATTTTAAATTACATATATGACTGACATATTTCTATTGGACAACAGTGTTTTAGAGGAAGTAGGGCAAGGATTCTCATGTCAGACTGCGTGGGATCAAAGCCTACACGTCCACCTACTACCTGCTGGGCCATTAGTTTTACTAATTTACTTAGCTTCTACATGCGTTGGTTTTCTCATCTATAAAATGGGCATGATGATACAAGTGGTTACTTCATAGGGTTATAAGAACTTGATGCGTGAAGTTTTGTAAAGTGCTTAAAACAGCACCCAGCATAAGGTGAACATTATATATGCACTCGTAAACTAAAAATAAAAGATTATTCCTCTCTTGAAGAGGTTCATCAACATTCTTTTAATGAAGGCTAAGTAAGAATAAAATGACTACAATTATTCTAATGTCCTGAACTGAACATCTGCAATAGATGAGGAATTAGAATATTTAGCATTTTTTTATGAAGTCCCATAAAAAGGGTGCTCAACAACAGAGGTGAACCAAAACATCCGTTTTTACAAAAATTTAGTTACCTTAAAATATATTTTAAAACACTTTGTATAAGGCAAACAAAACCCCCCAAATATTGTTCTTATTCCTGCAATACTTTCCTCTCTCTTCCAAGACTGTTGGAACTGTCAGAGCACAGAACAATTCTTAGGTGTCACTTGCTGTGGATGACAATCAGCCACAATCATTTAAGAGATTTTAAACTTGGCATGTGTCTATTTTACCATAATAACCAGTTGTGTCACTTAGACACATAATTAAACTATCTGAAAAATAATCACTAAAATATACATAAAGGCTCAGTCAAAGAAATAAAGTATAAAAGATTCTTTTAAAATTTTATTTAGAAAAAAAGAAAATTTTATTTAGACAGATGAAGGGATAGAAATTTCATCTGTAACATTTCACACTCTTTTCATATACTTAATTCACTAACTAGGCATTTGTTGAACGCCTGCTGGTGGCCTAGCCCCGTGAAACAAGCCACAGTCTTTTTGTTCAAAAAACGAATCTTCTGGAGAGTCAAAATTAAGGCAAAAGTGGACAATTCATGATTGCAATTTTTACAAAACAGGTCTATTTGGAGTGGTCTACCATTAAAATATATTCATGCTTTTGAGTTTCTCTTCTTGCACAAGAGTTCAAAAAGATAATTTCTAATTGGAGAGGGTAGTTGTCTCCATAATTAATCAAGTTTCCTTTAGTGGAGCTACAGGTAAAGAACCATGGTCAAGATTCTATCCATTATGTTTCCCTAAAAGATCAAAATCCCACCTCACCCCCACCCCCACCAGCAGCCACACACACACACACACACACACACACACACACACACACACACAGAGATACCCTTCAAAGTGAAAATAAACCCCCTAATCAAGCTCAGTAAGCCCCGAAGTAATCTGTTGGTAAAAATGAGGACTAGATTGTACTTATGCTATCTTCCGATGTAGTAGTACTCCTGCTACTTCCCCCTCATCTGTGAAACACATCTGCAATTTTTTTACTAACGATATTCCAGCCTCTTTCATAAAATAGCAGTTGTGTTCTGGTGTTTTTCATTTTGAACCCTGAGAGCATGTCTCCCATCTCATCCACCGCCACGTTGTTAAATCCAAAGTAGAAAGAGAGAGTGATCGCTCTGGTGTCTCCAGTTGGCAGCGGAAAATGTGTTGTTTTCAATTACTGTGTCCAAAACTCAGCCAAAGGGAAAGCTTTTCAGGATGATGCACCTAGAGAAAGAGCTACCACAAGTGTAGCTGGAAGGACAGTTCACAACTGTCCTTGGACAACTCCACAATGCCCTAAGAAGGGATTCTCAGTAGTGACAATAGCCAAACCTGAACACCTCCCTCAGGTGTACCAATCCGCCTAAAGGAAAATGTTTTGTCTTCTACACCCAACATTACAAGCAGACGTGGCCTGGATCCCTACAGAGCCCTATTTGACAAAGGAAGTTCATTGGCCTAGCCTTTTGCTCCAAAGGATGTCTGCTCTCCGCAATAGTAAAAGTTAACACAATACAGAAGTCTCGCTAATACAAAGGATTTGCGATTAACACTCTACATCAATTCTGATTTTCCATATTTTTTTAGTAGAACCAGGTTTGCTAATAAATTGCCAGCTGTTAAAGTCACTAAGCTTATTTTCATCACAACCACCACATAACAGGACCCCTGCAAATACTTGAGGCCTGCTTTTCTCTCATTGTATACTTTATATTGTTTCAGATGAAACATACCCTCTGCCAACATTTCTGGGGCTTCGTCCTTAATGACTGAAAATACAGTTACAAGCTTCGAGCGGTAAGTTGGCAAACCTGCTGTCAGTGTGGCATCCAAGAGTCTCCCTTCGAAAGCCTGGAGATGATTTCAAAAGAGAAGGAAGGAAAAATGAAGGAAAGGGAGAAATAACCAGAAGTCAAGGGAGCACTAAAAACTCTGATCAGTTGTCACATTGCCAAAAATCTAGATTTTTCAAATTACTGCTTCATCAGAAGGCAGGTTGGAAAGAAAAAAATAATGGAGTGATGAGTTAGAAACAAAAAATGGAAGGAAAAAAAGGTGGTGCGATGTCAACCTGTTTGCAATTCTGTCACAATTAAGGAAAATATTAAGTTTAGATCTTGAATTATGATCAATACCTATTCTTCAGAAGAGTCACAGATTTTGTCTTTTCCTTCCTCACCAACCCCCTCCAAGAGAAAGCAAAGAATTTATGAAAAGGGGATTTGTAAAAAATAAAATCACACCAACATTTAGGATATTTGGAGGAGCTTTCATGAAAATCACATACTAACACCTCTAACTTCTCAACAGCAGTGAGCTTTGCCCCTAAGCAAACACAATTTTCATCATGCCACTGCTCCAGCTACAGTGCTGGTCTCGACAAGTTGTGGTCCTGGTAAAGTGTTATTGTTGGCAAATACGGTTGGTGGGGAGACAGCTTTGGGATGCTCCCTCCCTAGTGGAGGTGTGCAAATTGACTACAGCACCTGTGGGAGAGTCAGGTACCTCTGACCCAGATTCACTCTGTTTTCTAGCACCTTGTCCTTTTGTTCTGTAATGAGAGCCAAATGTTCCCTTTCTCCAGTCGCTCCTGCCCTGTAATGTGACGCCCATCAGCCTGGACAGCCCCCGGCCCCTCCCCACTCCTGGGTCCTGTCACTACCACTGGCCTGCAATTGAAAGGGGTTTAAAAGCTTGCAGTTCTCTTGGGTGTCGCGCTAATGCTCTCTGCCCCCTTGAGTTCTGAGATAGCTGTGCCCTGCTAAATATTTTTCCACGATGAACCAGACTCCCAGCAGGTCAGTTATGAAAGCTAAACTTTTATTTACTTATTTGTATTAGCAAGAGATTCATCATATTTTTCAGGCAAGAGAAACTCTTCTCCCAAATGAAAAGTCCAATTAGTTTTTCTGACACTACGTCAGGACTCATAGTAGGAAATGCTGGTGCCTAACTGGAATCACCCATGCTGTATTCGGAGCACAGTTTCCTTTTTCAGCTGCTTTTCCCTCATCTCAGGGAAGGCGCAGGGAAGCGAAGCTCTAGCAATGTGCCAGAGCAGCTCATGCTGTGCTCCAAATCACATGGCAAAGTGTCAGGGTGTGGGCTGCTTTTTCATCCCTTACCTAAGCCTGTCTCCCCAGCTGACCAAAAGCCAGTGGCCGCAGAGGTCAAACAACCACACATCTGCCCCGCAGACAGATGAATCTTCCTCTAAGACAAAGCAAGTCTTAGGTTTCAGAATAAAAATTTAGGAAGTCAGAGTGCTGTGTGCAGAGGATCCTTGTTAAGGGTCCTAACACTGTCCCACCATAACCGACTCGACTCCAACCTGATACATTAAAATGGCCTGAAAAGTCCAAGACGACCTTTACTTCTGTCACCCTTAAATAAGACCACAAGAAATTTGCTCTCAAATTGTTCAAATCAGGCCCTGCTTTTCACTTAACATTATACCATAAGCATTTTCAAGGCATCTTCTGTTCCGTTTCTGTGATCACCCTGTTGGCTTTCTTATGGTGGTTGTAATGTCATGTGCTTTTGAAAGATCACCTCTCAGCCAGGGCAAACAGTTGGACTACAGTTAAAGAAACCAATTTGATTTCAGTATTCCTGGCAAAGAGGAAGAACCACATTCAAGAGCTGTTTGGAAAGGATGTTTTAAATATAGTTACAATTTACCTGACACCAGGCATTGTGCTAAGGACTTCACATTCATTACCTCATTCAATCCACACTAGGGGCTATGCTATAAATACTATTGTTGCCCCACTTTGTGGATGACGACATTGAAATGTAGAGAAAGATGAATTTCCCTATGCTGATATGTATGACTGAGTTGGGATTTGCATTACAGTCTCTCTGATTCTGAAGCTTGGGTTTCTAACAGAAATGCTGAGCAAGACTTGGTGACTGATCAGACTCTGGGGAAGAAGACAAGTCTTAGGGTCAGCGTGATGACACTATATTGAATCTAGAAATACGAATTTAGACTCACTAAATACACAGTTAGTCCTGAAGTGGACTTCAGTGATTTAGATCAACTCTACCATTTTACAGATGAGGAAACTGAGGGTCATAGGTGATCCAATCTATGCAAGCTTACAACATGCAATACTGGCTGGAAGTCAGCTCCTCCAGGACCTACACTGTTTTTCCACTCTACCAACTTGTTTGGCCAGTGGGCCGTCTTTATTTTCTGGGCCGTCTTTATTTTCAGTGCAATTCTTTTCAAAAGTTTTGACCATTACCAGAACATTGTATCCACAATCAAGTCTTTATAACATGGTAATTTCTATACCTGCCATTGGTGGTACTTCTGATCATACCTTTGGTTCCTTGTCACTTGCAAGTGCCAGCTATAAGGCCAGAGTAGGGAAATATTAACGTATTCTACATCAAGGTCACTGAAACAAATGAATCAACTGGCAAGTCTGCTTACAACAGTTTGTTCAGTCTCCAGAAAATTAGTGAATGGTGAAACTGCCATTCTGTTTTCCAGTGTAAGTTTAGGGTATTTTTCTTTATGTGCATGTTGAACACTCTCTGTGCCTTTTAGTTTTGTTGAGGAGGAAGTGTATTACCTCTTGGCCTGCGTTTTCCCAACTCACGTGGGACAGATTAGCCAAGCATATCTTTCTCCTGACCAAAATACCCAAATTTCTAATTGAAGGAGAATAAGTACCTATTTGTGTGCATTTGTTTTGGACAAATATTAATTTGCTTGTATGTGTTTGGGTGCCATGTTTTGGGCAAATGCTTTGCCTGTGTGCATATATGAAATTCTTAACACTATTATTATATCTACCTTTCAGATAAGGAAACTGAAGATGATTTTGTTGTTGTTGTTGTTCAAGGTCATGCAGCTAAGTAGACTATCTGGCTATCTCTTTACCTGCTCCCTCCAAAGCTCCCAATCTTTCCACCACAACACAACTCCTTCCATTTTCAATTGTTCAAAGGCTCCTTGTCACCAAAGTTTGGACTGCTGAGGGAGACATATATCCTCTCAGGGTCTGGCCTCTGTACCTCCTGCCTCCTCTCTCCCTGCAAGCCCTAGAAACAAACATCCTCTCTGCAGCCACAGGGTCCTCTGCTGTTTCAAACCTTCTAAGCCATTGACCACATTTTTTTACTTCCTAGAAGTCTCCTCACCAAACTAACAGCTACTTTACAGCAAATTAAGGAAATGGAAACATATGCATGTTTAATCTAGATCAGCTCTTTTATTTCTGGAAAGCACTAGTTTTTCTCCACTATCTTATTTTTCTTGGTTTTAGTGTCATTAGAAACTGTGTGATTGAGAATGAAAAACCTTTTCAATGCAAACTTAAAGAAAAAGTCAGTAGCCTTTGGACCAGAATGAGTACTTGGGTCTGCTGCTGCTTTAATGCTGCTTCTCCAGGCATACCCATCTCTGAGAGCAGAATTCAGGCATCCAGCCCAGTATGATGCACAAAGAAAACCATTGCTGGTTGGCAAACCACCCACAAGGATGGTGGGAACTGATTCAGTGCTCTGTCAGGTTCTGCCAAAGCCAACAGCAGGGGCCCAAGGTACATACACTTCACCTGGGAGGAAAGTTTAAGTCTACCCTAGGCAAGACAAAAATATAAAATGATACACAGTATCTTGATGTCTCAAGACTATACAGGGAAACTATACAGGCTGAAGAAGAAAGTATCTTTCCCCAAAAGGTAGCACATATGTGAGAAAAAAAAAGAAATATCTAAAAACTGTGATTTCCAGAGACAAGGCTTTTAACAACTTAAATAAAAAAAAGAAACTTGATGAAAGCAAAATCAATAATATAAAGCCTCAAAAAAAAAAAAAAAAGCCTCAAACATAGCAATGGAACCATGCTCAGAAAGTCACAAGTCTAGATGATGATTTACTTCTCTTCCTTCTCCCCGCCACAGAGACCTCTCAGTTCTTCCCGTCATTCTTGCTTTAACCTCATTAAGAATAACATAAGTTTCTATCCTTGTCTCCAAGAAGCATAGAAGCTTCTATCAGGTGGAGATATGAACCATGTCCTTGTCACAGGCATGATTTTGGTTTTTAATGCATAGATATCCAACTACTTTAAGAAAGGCAACTTGTGAAAAACTCAAAACATTGCACAGCTTTTCAAGATTACTGATACCGCTATGGGACTAAATCTTATTATTCTGTATTGCTGAAAAGTATTTTTTTGGAAAATTCAATTGTGTATCAACTGACCTCCATAAAATAGATGCAAAAAGTGCCATGCTGAGAATAATTTTGGAGGAGAAGGTGCTTTTTTGATCATGGAATATGACCCCTATTTCATTTGTTTCTAAGTTCTGTTTTCATTCGCACTTTTCTTTGTTCACAGCAGAGACCTTCTCTCCCAAATAGCCTGGAGAGCTAAGATGTTCATACAACTTCCAAAGTTCCAAATCATTTTCTCTTCTTCACAGATCTCTTTTATTCTTTCTAGATAGCACAGAAAATAAAGTAGAATTTGAAATAGTCCCTCAAACGTTCCAAGTATAAAAATGTCCAAAGAGAATGTTTAAACCCCAAAGGGCAAGCGAAGAAAGCAGGAACTGGAAGGCAAAGGCAGGAGAAATTTGAGGAACTCAAGTTTCATGGGGATGTTAGAAAAAAGAAGTAAATGTAGACAGATATTGGTGCCAAGGCACAACATAAAATAAATACTCAAAAGTTCAACACAGACCTTTGACTATCAAACAACATATGGAATTTCCTTTAAAGTCTGCTGGAATTTTCACTAAAAGCATATCAATAAGCATTAACAGCAGTTTATCAAAGGTGACCTAGCCCTATGATACATGTTTATTTACTGATTAAATGTATTATTGAACCTGTAATGTGCCAAGACCAATGAAGGACTAAGAATATAGACTCTTTTCACAAAGTTTCACATTTAAATAGGGAAAATGAGCATTTAAATGAATAATAGGGAGTTACAGAGGAGGAGGTATACACAATAATCAAAGCATGCACCAGAACACAGTGGAGCACAGAGGAGGGAGTGGCTAATTATCTGCAGAGTGGTCTGAGAAAGCTGTCCAGAAGAGGTGATTCATAAGTTGGTCTTGATGGATGAGGAGGAGGATCAACATTTCAAAATGACAACCAAGGCATCACATACCACAGTGAAATCTGGTCATGGAGAGCAATTTCAGGTATGAAAACTGGATGAACCCTTCAATTCCATTGAACAAGAGCATGTCCAGAGCTTACTTCTGTCCTTAGCAGTATGTTGAGTCTCTGTGGATATTAAGAGAAGAAAAAGAAATAAAAGACAGAACCTTACCTGCGATGATTTGTAATCATAATAGGGAAAACAAGACATGTGAACTATTAAGAGAATAATATAAAACAGTACCATTAAGTGCCAAAGTTTGTATATAGACACTAAGTACTATAAGAGATCAACCTCTGAAATCTTACTATTTATAGTATTACTAGGTAAGACAATGGAGGGTCTATTTTTAAGACATATAGTGGGTAAGAAACTGATAATTAGAGCTCATTTCATTAATATTTGTTTCAGATAGGTCATCCAAATCAATAATTGGAAATGTAATGCTTAATTGTTTAGTGAAAAATTGGCAATGAAGCAAATCTTACTAAGAGATTATTTGCCAAACAAAGTTCAGTATTCTTTCGTGTAACCTATAATAGAATAGACTCTGAACTGTCTTTTGCTTTTTTCCATGATCTAGCTGAACTTCACGACAGATTTTGAAATCACATGGTCGCTTCTTGTTAAACCTGAATAGGTATACTTAAGCAATTGTCGAGGCTGGGAATTGGATATCAGATGGCAAATTAAGGCTAGGATTTCATTGAACCAAGGTATGCAGCTCTTTCCTTGTCCCCTACGTAGGGTTCAGGCCTTGTCAGGCCATGAATAACTGACAACAAAAGAGCAAATCAGCAAAGACAAGGGCCATATAACTGCCCATCTGTTGTCCACTGATAACCAGGGAGGGAGTGTAGGTAACGGACAGGAGAAAAAGAGACTCTATGGCACAGCTAACAAATTGCTGCATAATTGCCTACACAAACTCAGCCAAGAGTTCTATAAATTTAAGAATCATCTTAATATCTAACAGATTTTCCTTTTAATGGGCTAGCTCTAACAGCCTTAAATGTCTTTACTTAATCTTTGAAAATAGATTGACTAATTGTAACTTTCTTTTTAAAAAAGTTTATTTAGTATGTAAATATGTCAGAATGTTGGCTCTTTAGCTAGAGGGAGTGGAAGATAATAACAGTCTTTGGTGGTATTTGGGCACTTAACCAATACTTAGTGCCATCGATGACAGTGTGAAGCTGCAATGCCAAACATAGCTGGTTATGAACACTCCCTTATCCTTTTGAAATAAAAATTAAGACCAAAATGTAGGCTTTACCTCCAAGGAGACCTGAACACATCAGCCCAGCACGTGCATTCAGAATTTTCTTTGTAGATTTTCACCATTTAATTCTACTGCTCTCAAGTTGATCTAGGCTATGGTTCTCTCTCTTTCTCTTTCTCTTTCTCTTTCTCTTTCTCTTTCTCTTTCTCTTTCTCTTTCTCTTTCTCTTTCTCTTTCTCTTTCTCTTTCTCTTTCTCTTTCTCTTTCTCTTTCTCTTTCTCTTTCTCTCTGTCTCACTCTCTCTCTCTCTCCCCTCCTTCCCGCTCTCTCTCCTCCCTCTCTTTTCTCAGGTAGGAACTTGAATCTCTTTGTGTCTTCTTAAAATGTGATGCCATTCTGAGAATAACTTATTTTATCTCCATAAGGATGAGATGTCATGGTTGCGGTCAACCCATCTCCCTGCCTATAAAAGAGGTTTTGGTAGATACCTCTCCTTAGGATCGACCTTACTCTGCTTCACAAAATTTGCAACCAATCTCTCATGACTCCATCTGTCATGCCTTCCGAGGCATGACGTTTTTCTCTTGTCCATTTCTACATCATGAATACCTTCCCTCAGGATTGAAACCTAAGGAAAACATAAGTAAGGAGGTTCCCACTCATTCCTACTTTACTCCCCATGATGGAGGTGAGGACAGTATTGATCATTCAAAAGAAAGAAAACCATAGGAGCACCTGGGTGTAAAGCTCTGACTCTTGATTTTTGTTCTGGTCATGATATCAGGGTCTTGAGATAGAGCCCCAAGTCACTTCTGAGCTCAGGACGGAGTCTGCTTGTCCCTTTCCCTCTGCTCTTCCCCCCTCTTTGCTATATCTCTATCTCTCAAATAAATAAATAGATAAATAAATAAATAAATACATAAATACATAAAATCTTTATAAAAAGGGAAAGAAAAGCCTTTATCCACAGAAATGAAGTAGTAATGATAAAGTTTCAATCACTAGTCAGCAAATTAAAGAATTTGGCCAAATTGGAGAGCCTTTTCTAGTATTGCTGACATTATCTCATACTATAACTGGCTTTTCTCACTGAGAGCTACTGACCTTGCCCTTTTGTTCACTTCTAGAAAGATGATTTTTCTACCAAATGACAACACAAAATAAACAAAACACCATACTCCTAATGGCAGACAGATGAGAGAAAAAAATAGTCTCTGGAGGCTTCTATGATTTATTCATCTGTCCTAAATACAATTGTATAACTAACTTTCTACTTGACAATTATTAGACTAACACTAATATACAGTCCTTGCACTTTATTCCTAAATAGAACATAGACTCAGAAATCAGCTTAGTTATCAGATATATATAATATAAAATATAATTATATATTTATAATTATTTAATTAATAAAATACAATATATAACATATTTAGCAAATATAAACTATACTATATAATATTTATTATATTAGATAATATATTAATATCTCAAATCCCATATTGACTGAGGACCCAGTTACAAGACACTTCTCTCCAAAAAATACAAGAACCAGATCTGAGGTCTTACTGATTTAAACCCTTCTGAGTCCCCCTAGGTCCTTTCAGTGCAGCTGTAGTTTAAAAAACAAAGAAAAATGTAATAATACATGGCAGACTATATAGGCTTGAGATGCCATTACGATCGATCTTCTAGACTCTCCTATACTTCAAAAGCATGGAGATTTTCACTCCCACTCTTCCCTGCCCCCCTTTTCCACTGGCATTTACCAAAATAAAAGAGGAAATGAAATTATATAAACCACTTTCATGACATATTGTTGGTCTGGCTTACATTCCCAGTAATCTATATGTATAATCATTTTATGGCTTGAAATATGATTATGCCTCACATTTTTAAGATAAAATGGATTTTTTGAAAAGGAGAAACCAAAGGAAAAGAGGGAAATATTGGGATTATGGGACAACCTTTAATTCAAAAGGTTTTTCAGTTGTATCTGTTCTCAGAGATTGCAAATCAGACACCCAATCTCACACAGAGGCTGTGAGATGTCATGGGTTGCAGAAAGGATGAAAATCCTCTTGGGCTCTGGATTTCCAAAGTTTTGTGGGTTTGAACAAAACCCTCACTGCGATTTGGACTTGGGTTTTTGTGGTTAATATATGATAATAGGGTTATTACACAGTGATCCTTGAGCTTTTAGGTCAGCTGTGGCAATCAATCAAGAGACACTTCTTTTTTGGCAGCACACACTTCCATAAAAAATTCTCTGGCAAAAAAAAAAAAAAAAAATTTCTCTGGCAGACTCAAGTTAGTAATGACAGAGTAACCTCTATGTCAAATAATACACTGGATAAATTTTGCATGTGCAAAAGCTCTGACAGAAGCTCTGGCGTTCCGGTTAAGTAGGAATCCAAGCTTCAAAACAGCATAGAAACCTCTTTATTCTACCCAAACTAAAGCTAGTTAAAGAAAATACAGTATATCCATAAAAGTTTGTTTAAAAATACACTTCAGGAGTAAGTTCACCTTTTGGTGCCTATTCTCTCTCAGTTCCTTTTCTTTACTCTATTATAAATAATCTCCCTTAGATATTTTTTGCATTAAGTTGACTCATACTTCAGAGTAAGTTCCAATTTCCTTAACTCCTACTGTATATTTGGTGTGGTGCTAGGATTAGTAAGAATATAAAGATGGACAAGATATCCCATAAGATCTTACATCTTATTTCATAGTCATCATCTTTCAGAATCAATAAGTTCAAAGGGATGGACAAATTGGGGATAATTTTTTAATTTGGTTCTCAGTTTACCTTGGTTTGTGTTTCCCGCTAAGAAGATACTGTCATGTGATGATTCTTCTTCTCCATCTTCTGAAAATAAAAGGGGGTGAGGACTCTCTATGGACTAGTTGGATTGCAGCTAAATAACTTACCTTTCCTGTCAGCCATTTTAAGTGAGGCAACAATTATTCTAATTTTGCCAAGGATAGGAGAATCTATTATGACATACAGTGGTCTGTTAAGCCAGTTCTGTTTTGGGGGGGAATAAAACAGAGAAAAACTTATCTAATTTGACCAAAAATAAATTCTCATAGATTGATCAAGAAAAATCTGGGGAAAGGTAAGACTGACTAAGCAACCACTGATGTTGGCTTCTGAATTAACTCAATGATTCTCTTAATAACAGACCTATTAAGGTGCGTCTCAGGACTACCTAAATAAAATCTTCAATCAAAAAAAAAATAAAAATAAAAACAGACCTATTAAGAAAAGAAAACTCAACTCTCAAGTATGGATAGAGTACCCACTGACTTCTATGTAATGCCTATGCATACTCCAAGATGGAGCTCAGATGATTAAACTCCAAGTTCATTTTTCTGAGAACATGCTAAGGGAGAAGTGACAAAGATTCATGACTACCGCATGGATTACATGCAGTAGTACTATCCAATAGAAATATCAAGCAATCACATATGTAATTTAAAATTTTCTAGGTATCACTGTCCATCAGAAATACAATGTGAGCTACACATATGATTTTTAATTTTCTAGTAACCCCATTACAAAAAAGTAAAGACAAATAAGAGATTCATTTAACCCTATGTTTTAACATAATATTTTGAAATTATCAATTCAAAATGTAATCAATATTAAAAAAATTAATGAAATATTTTGTGTTCCTTTTTTCTACTAAGTCTTTGAAATCGAGTGTGTGTTTTTCATTCACAGCATATCTCGATTTGGACTGGCAACCTTTCAAGAATTTACTAGTCATACGTGGCTAGTGGCTGTTTTACTGGGCAGCATCGCTCTACAGAATTCTTAATGCAGCCAGAGATGCTACCATCAAACTAACAGTTCTGACCTCCTGGTTCGAAGAACCAAGTAGTAATGAAAATTTTTATATAATTTAAATAAGCTTCAAATGGTAAAAACCACACTTCTTGAGAAAAGAGATAAGATAATCCAATTTAAAGCTTGAACTATTATAATGATCTGAGAACAAACTTCAGTTAAATTCAACAAGTAATTAATGTTCAACAATATTTCCTTACCAATTACCTAAACATTTGATATGATTTTGTCATTGAAGTATTTTCAACTCCAGATAATATTTGTGTACAAAACCCAAAAATTCCACCAACCAGTTCTCTGGGTGAAGTGCAGTCACTCCTATCAATTCAAATGAGCATGCCTATAAAGAAAATAAGGACCTTTAAACTACCATTTATATTATGGTTCCAAAGTCAAACTGCTCATCAGCAGTAACAACAGTTCCTGGTGTAGTTTGGCAGGAGGAGAACATGCAATGCAATTCACCACGGACTTCCAAAGATCAAAACCAACCAGATATATAATCGTATGTTCAAACATTCTCATTTCGAAAAGATAGTTTGTTTCTGAAACAGCTAATTTGGAATTCACATAAATATGTCCTTAACTTCCCTTCTAACACAAGTATGAATTCCTCAAAGACCACAAGAGCCAAGTTTATACTTAACTATAGTGGAAAGGTTTGTCAAAATGATATTTTTCTATTACTGAACTTTTATTTTTGTTTGTTTAAGAACGTTTATATTTTTAAGAAAAATGTAAAATGATTATACAGGCAACCCCGTAGTAACTGTGCAACCACCCTTTATGTAAACTGTTGATAAAGACTTTTTTTTCGTGAAAAACAAAACCTCTTCCAAAAGAATTTTGAATTTTCCATCATGATTTTCATGTTTTAAGGCGCTATCTTATCTTGTGCTACCTGGTTTTAATGATGAATGCTGAACAGTCATGGCAAGAGAGGCGATGAACAGTGACGGACATCAGTGCTGGAAGCCCAGAACTTGGCCTCCCGCTGATTAGCTGCAGGACTAAGAATGCATTTCAAGTCTCTGGGTCTCAATTTCCTCATGTATAAAATTTGAAAATAAGAATAAATCAGCTTCCAGTCTTCTTATGTTCTGTAAATTACCAGGGAAACCATGGTAAAAATTTTAAAAGATTAGTCACTTGTTAAGCTTAGCAAAGAAATTTTGCATTTTCAAAGAGTTTTCATTTAATCTGCTTTGTCTCTAGAAAGGCTAGCAATTGTTTGATTCTGCCACTAAATTAAGCATCCAATTTAATTCAGTGTTGGCTGTCTTGCTTCTTCCAAATCTGACATTCAAAAAGGAAAAACTCCAAGGTTGATTATTTAAATGTATAAATTGTTGTTCATTGTCTAATATATCTACTTTGTGATCTAACAGAGGCATGATAGAGAATCTATGGGAGCGATTAGCGAATCTATATTTCTCCTCCACCATTTCAGTGGGCAAGAGTAAATCGTTGAGTTATATGGTCTGAAAGAATTAATATATCTCCAAAAGTTGAATACTATTCTTGCCAAAGCATAAAATTAAGTATGTTATATTCTGAAGACTGACAAGACAATTATTTTTTATTGTGTTTACTTGTATGTTAAATTTGAGAAAAGAGTCAAAGGTTAAGTCTAGTAACTGTATATTTACGAAGAAATTTCCATTCTCCTATGGCATAAAATTTCAATGTGGGTAGTCATTCTTCTAATATTCTAAAAACAACTATCCTCCAAAAATGTAGATAGATAGATAGATAGATAGATAGATAGATAGATAGATAGATAGATGATAGATAGATGATAGAGATAGGCAGAGTGTATCTACGTACATACACATATAACATTTTTAACTTTCTTATGGCTTTGCCTGTAACTTCATAGACATTAAGACTTAATGAGAATCCAGCCTAGTAACCAGCTTAAAAGGGAATAGAGACACGAATGGAAATTCCTCGCTTCATCTTCTAATGGAAAGTGCTACTTTTAATTATGATTTTTTTTTTGCAAACAGTGCTTTATATATAATTCAATACTTTGTGTATGAAATGCCTAGCTTGTTTGAATGGCATATGGATTCATTAATCCTCCTGGCCTGTTGGTTTTCATTTGATGATTTTTACATAGTACTTAATATTTTAATTACACAATAAGGACAGTGGCTCTGAAAATAAATTGTAATTTTTATCTTGGCATGTCTGGGTTTGTAGCCATATATTTATATGCTGGTCAGTCACTCATCAGCTTTCTAATTTTTCTTTTTAATACAAATTTTAAGTTCAAGCTAGTGTGTTCTGCTTGATAATAAAATCATTTTGCAATATATATAATTTATTTTTGCATAATGTATTTAAACTATTAATTCCCATCTTTATAATAAGAAAGCAGTAGGAATATAATTTTAAGCAGAATGAAAGATTAAGCAAACCAAGAATAATGAAAAGTCAAAATATGCACACTGTGCAAAAACATGGTCACATAGATTTTGCCTTGTATAAACTTCATCCTGCCTATGTGGGTTTTAACATATTTCCATGGCTTTAAATAGGAAAACATTTTAAAGCTCAGCCCATGGGAAACCCAAGCTTGATTAGTTTTCCCTTTTACTACAGTCTGCAGAGTGTAAAACACAGCACATCAGAATTGAATTTGTCATCTCCAGACCTCACAGGAATTTTAGGAACTAAATAGTTAGGAAGCCATCCTGGTACTTCTCTTTGCTTTAATCAAAGTCGAAGTTTCAATTTAAACATTCAGGAAATCTCCCTTATTTAAAGCAATCAACTCGTTGCTGACAGGGTCTGGCCTTACTATGTTTAATTTTTTGGCATCAAGCAAAACTTGATTGGTCACAGCCAGTGCACAAGGAGTACTCCCCTTTCCTCAAAGAGGAAAGAAGGATTCCAGATCTTTGCTGCTTCCAACATGAGTCTAGAGATATCGATGCATTTTCAAATCAGCAATGCATTGATGTAAACCTCAACTGGAAAATGGAGCTAATGTTTAAGACGTACGTGGGTTTCAAAATCAAACAACCATCCCACTGAGGGCTGCTCTGCTGTAAAACAATTTTCTGAGACAGTATGAGTCAAGCTTCTTTATGCCTCCGATTTCTCCCTCTTTTGTCACACTTTGTAGAATATGTGGCAAGTCACCAAACTGCATTTTATTTTGAAGATTTCAATTTCCTATAGATGAAATAGACAACAGATCCAGTGAGGTATGAAGCAGGAGCAGGGTTATGGCATGCGTAAAAGATAGACACCAGAATCTCCCAGGAAAACAGGTTTAAGAAATGGTTTCATGTGATGCAGGCATAGAGGCAGAGGAGGATGCAGATGTGGGGGCAAAAGTAGAAATTGAGATAAAGATATAGACACAACCTACTACATGTAAGAAATATGAATATAAAAAGAGCTAACAGAACTAAACGAATTGTACTAAGATTGAAAAGCATTATTAAAGCTCTGAGAAGCAAATCATTCAGTCAAAAGTTTGGAATGATTGCATCTGTTCTTGGAGCTCTCAGTGGCTCATCTTATTGTAGTAAATACTCATAGATGGGGAAAATAGCTCAGTCAGTTAAGCATCTGTCTTTGATTCAGGTCATGATCTCGGGGTCCTGGAATCAAGCCCTGCGTGGAACTCCCTACTCAGTGGGAAGTCTGCTTCTCCCTCTACCCCTTCTGCTTGTGATCTCTCTCTATATATTCCATACTCTCTCTCTAAATAAATTGTTTATTTATTAAACAAATAAATAAATAAATAAAATATTTTTAAATGGGAAAAATGAGGTGTAGGCTCTTTAGTTTGGTTACCCCATGGAGTTACTGCCAAAACATTGCTGAAAGTATTCCACACAAAATTCACCTCGGATCTTTGCAGCCCTCTATGATAGTTCTCCAAGAATGCCTTCCCTAAAAAGAAGCTAAGAAAGGTGGTAAATTATGTAGTAAACTTACTTGTTCTTGAGTGAGGATTATCTAGAAGGTGCTATATTTAAACACTTTCAACTTACACAAGGCAAATTTTAAAATAAAAATTAAATGCTAATATTTTGTGTTGTCAAAATGCTTAAAATGCACAAGATTTTAAAATGCCTGTGAAGTTAGATTCATACAGGATTCTGTTATCTCCCAGACTATATTTGGCCTGTGTATTAGTCTAATTAGGCTACCACAACAATATGCCACAGACGGGGTGGCTTTAACAACCAGAAATGTACTTTCTCACAGTTTTGGCAGCTAGAAGTCTCAGATTAAGGTCCAGAAGGGTCAGTTTCCAGGAAGAGCTCTCTTCCTGGTTTGCAGAGAGCTGTGAACTCACATGGCCTTTGCTCTGTGCTCCCATGGAAAGAGGGAGAAAGAGGGGGAAGAAAAACATGAGGTCTCTGGTGTCTCTCCTTATAAGGACACTCGTCCTTTCATATCAAGACCACACCCTATGACCTCATTTAACAGTAATTACCACCTTACACCCTATCTCCAAATATAGTCACATTGGGGAATAGGACTATCACGTATGAATTTTAAGGTGACACAATTCAGTCCATAGTAGTCTATTAACAAGATCTCGGATATTTATGTTGTTTATCTACCAGCAGAGGAAAAATTCTCTTCCCCACATGAACTGACAAATTCGTATACCTTCTCCAAATACATATATATACATTGTCAGAAATAAACTACAGTCTTGGAAATTAATCTGTGCATTTGTGTGTTGCAGTGTGGAAATCTGATACATTTCTCTAGACTATTTCATGTTTTCCTTGATGTTATTGATGAAAAAAAGCCCACTTTAACAAATAATTCCGTTCATGTATGCGTCCAAATTAGATGTTATAGAACAAAAAAGCTGGGAACTTTAGCTTCTCTAAAAACCAGATTATTATTGACAACATGGCCTAGGATAACCATACTATGCAATTTCATAGTTTTTACAGAAGTGCCTTTACTCTTGACCAGTAGGAAAGGAAATTGTACAAAAATTGCCCCCACAAATTAGGAGAAAAGATGTTACACATTTCTGGGTACAGGGAAATACCTATTACACTTTCATTTTTCAACCATGGCATACCACAGCTCAAAACCCAGGGGCAAAGAACTCACTTAACTAAGATACATCCCATACATCACAAAAATGGGGCTGCCTTTCCTGAAAGATGATGTCATATTTGAGGCAAGTATATTGTGTTACTGAGTTTTCTGTACTTTTTCCTTGTAACTGTCACCATTTGGATATGATAAGTGAGGACAGCTACTTGATATACTGTGTTTTATTTCCGACTCATGTATCATTGGAGCCAGACTTTCTCCCAAGTGTGGTCTGGAGAGCCCTGGAGACCCACTGGTTAGTCTATAATGCTTCATGGGGAGGAAGAACTTGACTGGAGCAGGGGTACTGAGTAGAGTGATGGTTGCAGAAAGCAGTGAGGTCGTGGTAGTTCTTACCCACAAAAGGGGGCCAGAGAGCAGAAGTCTAACAAGTCTAAAACAAAGATTTATCACGAGGGCCTCATGGATAGAGGGCAAACATGGGACGATTAAGTGCAAGGACCCCTTCTCTATCCCAGGGTGGCATTTTTCCCTCCTTTTAACAAGCCACAGGACCCCAACTTGCTCTCCTTTCTTCCACCTCAACCCATTGTCTCCTGACATCTTCCCCAGCATCAACACCCTCCCCAACCAAGATGTGCTGCAGAGCCAGCTAGGTCCTCAGGGCTGCCTTCCTCCATATTGCCACAGAGGTACAAGATATTTTCTCTTTCACCTGGTTTGTTGTTCTTGACAAGAGGGAAAGCAGAGAATACAGAAGCAGCAAACACAGAAAGCTACAAATATCCCAGACTTCTTTCACCCTTCTGAGATGATCCCTAGACTTCTGTCTCTCATCTCACTTCTGGGAATAGAACTCTCTGCTTATCTCTGCCTCCCTGCAGGGCAGCAGATCCCCTGCTTTATGCAAACACTTTTAACTGAGGGGCATTGGGTGCAGCTCATTGTTTTTACCATCTCACAAGTGAGTACTTTGTATTTTCAAGGCACCGCTGATGGGTGAAACTATATGAGATGGCCTCTGTCCTGCCCAAGAAAGTTCCTCCAGAACCATTTCTTCACACAGCATTTTACTTATCTTGTCACATTATTCACTTTAAAAAATACCATAGCAATCTTATGGCATCTTAAATGCAAAGTAAAACAAAATTCCAACATTGACATGGGGTATACATGAAAAGTTTATCCATCATCTTTACCTCAGTCCCACTATCCAGCCTGCTTCTACCTGACTGTCCACTGGGACAGCCAGTTTAGAGTGTCACTGTATACAAAGTATCTTATACATGTATGTAAGCCAATGCATATAGGAGGATTTATATATGTTTTTGTATGTATGCATGTATGTTTATCTATCATTTCTCTACCTATCATCTACCTATCCATCTATCAGCTTTCATCCTTTTGTTTCTTAATATAGTAAAATATACTATGGTATTGCATTGTCCCAAAAGTTTTGGTGCAATTTCAGGCATTAGTACTTTTATTTTTTTTATTATTTTTTTAAATAAATTAATTTTTTATTGGTATTCAATTTACCAACATACAGAATAACACCCAGTGCTCATCCCATCAAGTGCCTCCCTCAGTGCCCATCACCCATTCACCCCCACCCCCCGCCCTCCTCCCCTTCCACCATCCCTAGTTTGTTTCCCAGAGTTAGGAGTCTTTATGTTCTGTCTCCCTTTCTGATATTTCCCACACATTTCTTCTCCCTTCCCTTATATTCCCTTTCACTATTATTTATATTCCCCAAATGAATGAGAACATATAATGTTTGTCCTTCTCCGATTGACTTCCTTCACTCAGCATAATACCCTCCAGTTCCATCCACGTCGAAGAAAATGGTGGGTATTTGTCATTTCTGATGGCTGAGGAATATTCCATTATATACATAGACCACATCTTCTTTATCCATTCATCTTTCGATGGACACCGAGGCTCCTTCCACAGTTTGGCTATTGTGGACATTGCTGCTAGAAACAACGGGGTGCAGGTGTCCCGGCGTTTGATTGCATCTGTATCTTTGGGGTAAATCCCCAACAGTGCAATTGCTGGGTCGTAGGGCAGGTCTATTTTTAACTCTTTGAGGAACCTCCACACAGTTTTCCAGAGTGGCTGCACCAGTCCACATTCCCACCAACAGTGTATGAGGGTTCCCTTTTCTCCTCATCCTCTCCAACATTTGTGGTTTCCTGCCTTGTTAATGTTCCCCATTCTCACTGGTGTGAGGTGGTATCTCATTGTGGTTTTGATTTGTATTTCCCTGATGGCCAGTGATGCAGAGCATTTTCTCATGTGCATGTTGGCCATGTCTATGTCTTCCTCTGTGAGATTTCTCTTCATGTCTTTCAAGCATTAGTACTTTCAGCAGTATAAATGCTGTAAACTATCACTAAAAGACATAAAATTGTAATCACTTTAAATTTTATTTATACTTGGTCCTTTAAATTTTGAGTAGTATCTTTTTAATTGTAATCTTCTGTTTTCATCAGCATTTGCCATCTTCATTTTGAGGGATTGAAATGTATATATTATTCTGCCCTTGCTTTTTCCAATTACTGTATCCTGGTGATTGTTCATCACAGTATATATAGATTTCTATCATTCTTTTTCAGAGCCACATTATAGCCCATCATATGAATGGATGAGATATGATTTAACCAGCCTTCTGTTTATGTACTTTAGGTTGCTTATAATAACAATCTAAAGCCTATTCATATATATATATATATATATAAAATATATATAATAATATATATAATATATATATACTTGCTCATTTATACTGATACATATATATCAGTATAATATATAATATATTGTATATTTTATATATATATATATATGTGTATACTTGCTCATTTATACTGATATATCAATTAACAATGCTTTTGGTCACAAGTAAAAGAAATGTTGACCAACAGTGACAGCACTATTTGTTTTAAATAGTTGCCCCCACACACGATATGAAGTCCAGAGGTAAGTGGTTGCAGGCAGTTTCAGCTGCTCAATGATGCCATAATTCATTGAAAAACCTATGCTTTCCATCTTTCCAGATCATCATTCTTAGTGCGCTGGACTTTTGTCCTCATCCTTGTCACTTCCTGGTTATAGGAAGACTACCACAGCTCCAGGGATCACATCCATCATCCACACAAGAAGCAGGGGAGAGAAAGAGAAGCAATTACATCTGTCCCTTGGATGAGAACAGGGAAAACTTTCCTAGAGCCTGTAGTAGATTTCCATCCTGCTGAGCAGGGACCCCAATGTGGGGTTGATGGCAGGACCTTAAGACCATGACCTGAGCCAAAGGCAGATGTTTAAGTGTCTGAACCACCCAGGCGCCCTTTTAATGAACAGTAATCACATTCTACAAAGAAAATCCTACATTTAGGGCTAATCCTTACCTTTGTTTTCTTCTTTCTCCTCCCTTCTTCTGCTGCTTCTCCTCCTTTCTCCTCTAGATTGAAAGGTAAAACTCCAAGGCAATAAGCATAACCACACCATAGGCAAATGTGAGGAAAGACTGGAGAGGCACTGATCGTTGGATTGGGGCAATGACACAGCTAAAAATTTATCGAATGTTTATTATATGCCAGGCCATGTTTCTGTGTTTTACATTTATTAACAAATTTAACACAACAATTTTTTTCTACATGGAGAGATCCATATTATCAGAACCATCAACAATAAACTAGGCAACAAAAGTGTGTAACTTTACAGGTTCCAGCCCTAGGCCACACCAGAAAAGACAGGGAGAGTTAAAATTTCCTCATCTTCTTTGTCTAACTTCACCCCTGCCTTAAAGTCCATCCTCTGGTTGGCATACAGTTCTCAGCCTTAGCACGAAAACAATCAGCCCATCCTTATACCAGAGAAAGTACCAAAACTGCTCTCTTCAGCCCTGATCTTGGCAATGTGATGGACTTTCCAATCTGATTTATCCTTTTATAATTTATTTTTTTAATATTTTTATTTATTTATTCATGGAAGACACACAGAGGGAGAGGCAGAGACACAGGCAGAGGGAGAAACAGGCTCCATGTGGGGAGCCAGATATGGGACTCGATCACGCGGGATCACGCCCTGAGCCAAAAGCAGATGCTCAACCACTGAGCCACCCAGGCATCCCTGGTTTATTCATTTAATGCCTCATCATCTTAATTAAGAAAAGTCTTGAATGAATTTTTCAAAATGTAAATTCGTGCTGCTTCATATACTATATAAATGACTAATGAAATAAACTTCAGCTTGGCTTTTTCTGGTGAGTCAAAAGAGAACAAGATCAAGATTACTGGCCAGTTATTGCTTAGTTCCATTTGATGCTGAGTCAGGGAGCTTGAAAAGCAATAGCCAAGTTTGAGTTGACCAATTCTAAGAGTAAAACCTTTGTTGTTTTTCAGAAGACTTTCAGTATTCTAGTGCCATTGCTTGCTCGGGTCCTGCTGCAATCTGTTGCCGTAAGTCTGTCTTTGGGTTCAGGAACACGTAGTCAGCAGTAAAATCTACCAGACATTGGTGCTCAAGGTCTTATGTCACTGTCTCTCTAGCAGGGTCTCTTTCCCAGGGAAAACAATAGCTCGCCGTGACCTGTGTTGCCCACCCTCAGGGAGTTTGCAAAGGCCTCGGTGTCCGAGTGTAGCCTCTATGCCTCCTTGCAGCACGTTCCCATAGCTGGCTGGTGATCTCTCCAACCAGAAATGAACATGCATACGTGGGAGCTCTGCCTTGCCCTAGAAGCTTCCCGCTCAGCTAAACTCCACATCCCAACGGTACCTCACTGTGGCCTGCATGGGTCACCCTCCCCGCTGACTTGACCTTCTGTCACTTCTCAGAAAGCGGAACAGTGAGCAGAATCTCTACCACCCTCGAGGTTTCACCTCCTTGACACACCCCAAGACATTGAGTTTGGGGCATTTCCAACTTAGGAAAGGAAGGCAAAAATCACATGCTAACTTTGGTATTATGAATCTGCTTGAAAATAGGGGGCCTGGAATAGCTGTATGCTAAAAAATACTGGTCAAAACCACGATGAGACTTTTTTTTTAAAAATAAGAGGTTACACCAAGTTCTGGCTCCTCTTGTCTCCCAGCTGCTGTCTCACAGACCCCTGCACTATTCTAAGGGCCGGAAAGGCTTCTATACACAGGCTCATTTGTGGTCAACATAAACTAGACTGTAGCCTTGTACCCACTCTCTTTGCTTTGTTAAAAATAACACTAATACACATTCTTGTAGGAAATTTGGAGAATTCAGAAAAGCATGAAGGAAATAAAATTACCCGTAGGCCCACCACTCCACTCACTTTCTTAGCTGCTGAACTAAAAGCAAACACAGAAATCAAAAGAGCAGATAAATATGCCCAGCGTTTTCTGGGTCCTTTTTACATTGTTCATATCCAAATATTTATTTAGCTGAGCAACTGGCAGCAAAATGGCTAAGCAAAAGAACTGCCTTCAAATCACAGCCTCTTAGAGACAGAATAGACAACCTGAAATCCTACCCAGGAATTTCCTTACACTACCTCTGAGGGAGCATAAGTAAGCCATATTCAGTTCAATGTTTCCAGGAAGGCTTTTCTGGACAGTTGGCTTTGCTCTGTGAATTTCTATTTGCCAGAAACTTCTACTGACGTGAAGTACTTCCAACTCCTGTGTCCTAATCAGAACTCTGGAGCAACACAGAATATTTAACTTCCTCTTGTGTTATTTTTAACAATTAACCATTGAATCTTCCTAAATTTCTTATTTCAAGAGTAAACTATTCTGGACATACTATTCTGGATGAGCTCCACTTTGTTCAAATCATGATGTCGAGAACTGAATAAAGAACACTAATTTTGCTGAATAACATGGGGGATGTCATGTCAACATCTGTGATACTGACACTGAATATCTATTAATATCTACCTAAGAGTCAAAATGCAATTAAAACACATTTTCTAATTATAACAATAGTTTCATTTCATTTAAACTCACTGGCCACACCTTATACTGAAGATGCTTGCAGCAGCATTGGTGATAATCACCCTATTCCACCAGCCCTACAAAGACACTACTTGAACAATTTTGTGCCCCCATATATGCTATGATGGTTAATTTATGTGTCAACTTGGTTAAGTTGTGGTGCTCAATTGTTTGGTCAAACACCAGTCTACACGTTGTAATGAAGGTATTTTTTATATGTAATTAACATTTAAATCAGTAGACTTTGAGTAGAGCACTTACCCTCCACAATGTGAGTGAGCGTCAACCCCATAAGTTGAAAGCCTTAAGGAAAAAGACAGAAGTCCTAGAGGAAGTAATTCTTCCAGACTGCCTCTGTTCTCAAGAGACTGTAAAATCAACTCTTACCAGAATTCCTAGCCTTCCAGCCTGCTTTACACAGTTTGGATTTGCCAACCCAATAACCATATAATCCAGTTCTTTACAATAAATCTCTCTTTCCATCTCTCTCTCTTTCTCTGTCTCTATCTTATAGTTTCTATCTCTCCAGTGGACTAATATGTGTGCATTTAGTCTTCTTCCTTTTCTCCTTTTCTTCCAACCTCCACTTTTCCTTGCTGTCTTTCCCCTTGCTTAACACATTTAGTCAAATGTGGACCAGTAGCTCAACTTATTTTTTGTTTACTAGACAAAAATCATCACTTCTATATGTGAATCATGGTTTTGTGGGCCTCATCTCTAAGCAAATATTCTTTGCCATTTCCATCCAATGAAATACCTCAGCACTTGCTTGCCCTATGAACCACAGTTCTTCTTCCCTCAAAACACAGACTAGAATCACCTTTGCAGAAAGCTTTATGATCTACACTCATGTGGCTCTGGTCACAGGCACCTCTAGCAACTCCCATAAAACACACCTCTGTCATCTGCCTTCTTCTATTCTAGAACCATTTTTATGTGCTTTTTAAAAATTATTTTTCCTTGCTCTTTTCCTTTGGTTTCATCTGGGTTTTCTTTCATAGACAGATAGATAGATTTCTTTTTTTAAAGTAGGCTCCACACCCAGCATGGAGCCTGGTGTGGGGTTTGAACTCATGACCCTGAGATCAGCACCTGAACTGAAATCTCAGGATTGGTTGCTCAACCAACTGTGCCACCCAGGCACCTCTCTTTCCCATTTATATTCAACGCTCTTTAAAGATATTAAACATGTCTGACTTTTTAGTTTTGCCTAGAACTATGTTCAGCACGCAGAGTCTCCTTTATAAATATCCTTCACTTATAACTCATTCAAATAACTTGAGACTTTCTAGTATAGATGAAGGAGAGAGCTAGACACAAACTTAGCTAAAATTTCCATAAAACTAAGCTCCATTTGGATCATGTTTTAAGATCACTGAGAGATTTCAGCTATTTATCAAACTTCTTTTAAGACCAATTTCCTGAGGGTCCAATGTTAAACTTTTCCAAATCCTACCAGTACACATGCTGAGAAGATTATATGCAATGATGTCGTGTTTCTCAAACTTTAATGTGCATAAGACTCACCTAAAGAGCTTGTTAAAATGCAGATTCTGATTGAGAATGTCTGGCTTGGGCCTGAAACCCTGCATCTGTACCAATCTGTCAGGTGATGCTGATGCTGTGGGTCTATGCTCCACGTTTTGAATAATATAGGTCTAATAGAATCTAGGCACTAAAGTCAGAGCTGAGCCCAAATTATGACTCTCTCACTTACTAACTCTGGGAAATGCCTAAAACAATAGAATATTGGTAAGATTAAATAAGCAGATGCATATGAAAGCACCTAGAGTAGTGTCTGGAATTTAAGAGCTGTTCAGTAATCTTTATTTCTTTCCCACTATGTGTATGACTATCCCTTTCAATTTGTTATGCCTCTCATGTCTCATTTTAACTTTATCAGCATCTAATGGTGGTATTTTTTCTCAAAACATTTTTAGATTAAAAAAACCTATTTAAATTATTTTTGGTTTTTAATAATCTCTGTAAAATAAGAAACTATTTCTGTACTCCATTCATTTTCATTGGCATACCACATCATTGTGTAGACTTTGAAGTTAAGCAGACCTGATTATTCAAATTGTTATAGAAGTTACTTCATTTCTGTAAACCTTATTTTTCTTATTTGAAAAATAAGGATAATAGTAATCCAGGCTGCAGACATATGGAAAGGATTAAGTGAAAGCAAGAAAGTTAATCAGACTTTGATTCATAGTAAGCACTTATATCAGATACTTTGTGAGCTTCAATTTATACCTTAATGATAAGGGTGGCAAAACTACAAAGGAGACTTAATGCACAGATTTGACAGTTCTTCTCTGTCAAATTCAGGAACACAAAGAGTGGGACTCAGAGACCTATGACGGGGACATCAGAGTGGATGAGCCTGAGAATCTCAACACCTAGGGTTCACTAAATCCACTGATTGAAAGAAGTTTCTTCCCCCTCTCAAGAGGACAGAAGCTTCCCTTTTCCTCTAAAGGCCTTACCTGAGGCAGTTGTCTTGCAAGATGATGCTGCCTCAAGATTTACCTTTCATCATGTATTGTCTAATGGCCAAACAATAGTGTCAAGTCTCTGCAGAGCAGAGTGTGGTCCTCCTTGCTTTGGGAGAAGATAGCTTACACATCAAAAAATTGCTAAACTTGGCAAATATAAAAGCAAGAACCAGGAGACTATGTATGAGGGTGGTCTTTAAGGGTATAGGACTACAAGGAGCAGAATATAAATGGCAGCAGATTGTAAGGTTGGTCAGGAACATTTATTGACAAGGGAGCACTCTCCCATGATTAGAGGTTCAATGTTGTATCAGTCTGCTATTGCCACAACAACCACATAATTTCAGTGATATGCCACAATAAACGTTTATTTCTCACTTTACTGAGGTTTGGCTGATATAGTCTGGGCTTGGCTAAGCTTGCTCCAAGCTGTGGGATGAATCCAGATCTGCAACTCGTGTCTTTCATCTTCCTTGGAACAATGGTTATTCAAGGCATGGTCTTCTTGAGGCTAAAGATAGGAGTTCAGAGGACCAGTCCAATTGTGCATCCATATCTTAAATGTCTGCTACTATCATGTTCAATAGCATCCCAATAGCTAAACTGTCATGTAGCCAAGGACAATGTCCTAAGTGTCTGAAAGAAAAAAAATTTTTCATTATTTGCATATGGCATAATAGTCTACCTAGAAAACAAAGAATAGGTAGATTAAAATATAGGAATAGTGATAAACGATAGCAAGGCAGCTAAATACAAGATCAGTGTGCAAAGAAAATTGCATTAATATTTTTATAAAATATTATTATTAAAAATAATCTATGAAAGGTACCATTTATAGTTGAATCAGAAAAGAAAAGGTACAAAGATAGATATAAATCTAACAAAAGATACCCAGGATGAGTATCTTTTGAGTGAGTGTGGAGAGAGTTTTAGATTTAAAAATATATCTTATATTCAAGGGTAGGAAGACTCAAAATCATAAGGATATAAGTTATCTCCAGCAAAATTTTAAATTCAGTTAAAAAATGCTAAGTAGTTTTTTCAATAATTTGACAAATAATTCTAGAATTTATATAGAAGAGCAAAACTCTAAGAGTAGCAAAGTCATTAAGGAAAGTGAACAATAAGAATGAGAAAAGAAATATTCCTGTATCAAGATCTATTGTAAACCTAAATTAATTAACAAACTATAGTATTAGAACAGAGACAGATACATCTATCCATTGAACAGAACGAAGAACTTAGATTAAGACTCCTGCTAAGAACTAGGACAATTTGTCATCCATACTTAAAGAAAAACAAAATTGAATCTTTCAATTATACCTCCTCATGAAATGATAATTCCAGTAAATTAGGCTGAAATGTAGAAGACAAAACTTTAAAATTTAAAAGATAGTATAAGAGATCATTATGAGGGCACCTGGGTGGTTCAGTCAAGTAAGTATCTGCATTTGGCTTGGGTCCTGAACTCAGGGTCCTGGGATCAAGCCCAGCCTCAGGGTCCCTACTCAGCAGAGTGTCTACTTCTCCCTCTCCCACTCTCTCTGCCCCTCCCTCCTGCTCACACTTGCTCTCTCTCTGTCTCTCAAATGAATAAATGAAATGTAAAAAAAAAAAGAGAGAGAGAGAGAGAGAAAGAGAAAAGAGATCATGACAAATTTTCGATATGGAACATTTTTATGAAATAAGATGTGGAAAAAACTATGACAAAAAGATTAATGAATTTGACTGCATTTAAATTATTTCCAATGGTCAAGGAGGGTAACCATCATAAGATGGCATGAATTTCCCCCAGATAGTGAGTGCCAAGTGCACTTTCACACTGTGATGGCAGAGAAGTCCCAAGCTTCTTCAGTGCCTGAAGAAGAGGTAGGGTTGAAAGAATATAATGGGGTGCACAAGCCACCACATGAATGTCTTGCTAAATGTAGTCATAATTCAGTTTTTTAAATTTAAAGATATCTACTCAGTTATTTTAGTAGTTCTTATTTGATGACTCCAATATCATAAGTTGTTTATGGAAATTCCAGTAAAATCCACTCAGTGGTTAATTTTCTTATATGCTTAGTGATCTTTGATTCTGATCTCTTTGGCTTCTTTTTACCCATGAAAAATTGAGGATGCTTACCTTTGGAGAAGAATTATGTTTGTTTCTATTAGAAGCAGGAAAGTACTACTGACCTTGGGCAATTTTATCCCCCTTAGAAAGTTCTTGGATTAATTCTGGAGTCTTTGATTTATTTGTCCCATTTTGCCTATGGCCAAAGACAGTTTCCCAGATGTAGCACTCATATAGGCATGTATATTTAAGGCAAAGTTAACTTTTGAGTTTGTTTAATGATACCTTTTTCAGCATATATTTTTGTGTTTTTTTTTCTAGGTGGCAGGTTTTTCTTTATTTCCTGCAAGTCCTGAAATCCAATTAAAATATGTTTTATGCAGATCTAATTTTTTTTTCCCCTCTGAGGGCCCTTCAAGTGTCTGGTCTGCCAGATTGACTTGGGTGCCTAATTTTGGATGGAGCCTGGCAGTGTGAAATTGGTTGTTCTTAGGCCACAACAATACCTTACCCTCCCTTGTGTAAAACCTGCCACACTTCCTGCCAGCTCTGTATTACTCCTTCCCACTGCCTCCTTCACTTTAGTCCCATCAGTGTAGAATAATTAAGGAATCTAACAAATGCTCCAAGATGAAGTATGAAAGATTACCAGCCCATGGCTTTCTATCTTTTCACCTATAACTATAGTTCTTTCTCTGCTGGTTTTTATTCTAAAAGCAAAAAGAAAATGAGTATAGTCATCCTAACCTGTGCCTTGATCTAATTAAATCCCATCACAAGATAGAGAGTAAGCTGACTACAGGGCTAATGTGAAACAATAAAGAATTTAGTTAGCAAATTCTAAAATAGTTTACAATTCTGTTTTCACTGTGCAATTCTGGCCTATTGCCAGACAGAAAAGTTAAAACCATTTTACTATTCAAATGCAAGTATAGCTCATCTCAATTTTAAATCACATATTGAACATCATTAGATTACTATCATTTTCCTGCTTTGCTCTAGTTCTTAAAAAAAAAAAAAGAAATCTGTCTGCTTCTCTTCTATTATGTCTAACCCACAACAAATAAAGCCTTAGAATTCATAGTCAGAAAAACACAATCATGATACTTTCTATGTTTCCTTTCACTATGAACCAAATTGTGCATTTAAAATTCTGGCTACATTTAGGATCCTACAGGCACGTTAGGTACAATCCAACATTTCTTTCCCTCTGGTGGCAGTTGAAAGCACACTTTCCAAAGTCTTATTCACTCATCTAGCAGTGACTTCCCTTGTAGAATTTCTAGTTATATTTTGTTAATATCCTTAATAAAACAAAGAATACAGTGAAAATATAATCAGATCAGAATTTTTTAAAACTTCATATTTTATACTTTCCCCTGAAGTGTTATCCACAACACTTCCCTGGCTTTGAGATAAGTTATGAAGTGCTGATAATTTTACCTTCCAATATATTTCTTTTTCTTAAAAAGATGAGGCCATAAGTTCATGTTTTAAAAAAATGACTCTGCTCCAAGCAGAGGTGATTCCAATTAACCTTCCAACATAAAGGAAATGAGCAAACTGGACAAACTGTATACTTCAGGAAAGGGAAATCTACCAAGATAGAAAAGAATTATTGGAACAGAATATGAGAAAATATAGGAACCTGGGAAGATGAGTCTGAGATTTGAGTCCATTTTTTTCCCTGTGAACATTTCTGACTCTAAATGGGGCAGTTGTGAGGCTAAGCTAGGCTTTTAGCAAACTAGCAGTAGCAGAGATCAAGGATTGAGGTCGAACATGTCAAAGGAGTGGCATTCTGGTGATTCTCCTTGCTTTTGTGTGGCCACACCTTAAGAATGAACAAAAAGCAAAAGTCGTCCAGAGTGGCTAAGATACAGCTTTAGGCCATGAAATCCTTAAAATTGGACTGAGTAAATCCCAATACTGCCCAGGCCCCTGGTGAGAGCAAATGTAGATCCTCTCTCTGGAGGAGGATAACACCACCATAAGCCTCAAAGTATTTCTTTATGCAGTTTTGCACAATCAATTTCTGGTACATCATGAAAATCCAGTTACATTAGGAGAAAATAGCACATTCAAGGAAATCTGCAGAAACAAAAGCAAGAAACGGATCTAGGAGGTCTCTTTATATACGGAGATATAAAACACAAACTGTAAAATAACTGTGCATTCTATGTTCAAAGAAATAGTAGACAAGATTGAGAATTAGAACTGAAAGTTATAAAGAAAAAACTAAATGGAAATTCTGCAATCTAAATCAATTTATCAAGATTAAGAAATCACTGCTTAGGTATTATAAGAAATTTGACCCAGCTAAAGACAGAATTAGTAGCTACAAAATAAGAAAAAAGAAAATATCTGGAAGAAAGCAGAGAGCCATAGAAGAAAAATACTGAGAAATGGATATAAGATTCAGAAGATGCAGTGGGAATTCTAATATGTAAGTATTTGAAATATCAGACATAGAAGAAACAGACAATGTGAACAGAAAAAATATTTGAAGATAAAGGTTTTTGTGTGTGTGTGTGTTTTTTAAAGAGATAGGTGTTGATGAAAAATATTGAACTAGAGATTTAAGAATCCTTAAAAACTGTAAGCAGGATTAAAACATTTCATACATAGGTATATCATAGCAAACCCAATGAATCCCAGCTGCCTTTACAAAGGCAAGAGAAATAGGACAGTCATCAAAGGACAACAGTTGCACAGAGAGCCATCTTCTCAATAGACAAAAAGTAAATAAAAATGATACAATGAAATAATATATTTATGGGTCTGAGAATAATATTACTAACCTAGAATTTTATTTATTTTATTTTATTTTAAGATTTTATTTATTTATTCATGAGAGACACAGAGAGAGGGAGAGAAGCAGGGACACAGGCAGAGGGAGAAGCAGGCTCTATGCAAGCAGCCCAATAAGGAACTGCTACCTGGTGAAGGAAGGGAACAGCTATGGCTTCTCTCTGAAAACCCTCCAAGGGAAAAGGGAGTGTACATGACTGATATAACACCTCAAGGTGTGACTATGAAAGCTGGTGTCTTGGCAGGTGATCACTTGATTGAAGTGAATGAAGAGAATGTAGAAGATGCCAGCCATGAGGAAGTGGTTGCAAAGGTGAAGAACTCCGGAAATCATGTCATGTTCCTGTTGGTGGTCAAGGAGACTGACAAGCTCCATACTGAGCAGAAGATAGAATTGAAGAGAGAAACAGCCAGTCTGAAACTGTTACCCCACCAGCCTCAGGTCGTAGAGATGAAGAAGGGAGGCAATGGATATGGTTTCTATCTGAGGGCAGGTCCAGAACAGAAAGGTCAAGTCATCAAGGACATAGATTCTGGAAGTCCAGCAGAGGAGGCTGGCTTGAAGAACAATGACCTGCTGGTGGCTGTCAATGGCGAGTCTGTGGAATCCCTGGATCATGACAGTGTGGTGGAAATGATTAGAAAGGGCGGAGATCAGACTTCGCTGCTGGTGGTAGACAAAGAGACAGACAACATGTACAGACTGGCTCATTTTTCTTCATTTCTCTACCATCAAAGTCAAGAACTGCCTAATGGTTCTGTCAAGGAGGCTCCAGCTCCTACTCTTGCTCCTCCAGAGGTTTCAAGTTCAGATACTACAGAGGAAGTAGGAAATCATAAGCCTAAGCTCTGCAGGCTGGTTAAAGGCGAAAATGGCTATGGCTTCCACTTAAACGCGATTGAGGGTCAGCCAGGATCCTTCATCAAAGAGGTACAGAAGGGCAGCCCTGCTGAATTGGCAGGGTTGGAGGATGAAGATATCATCATTGAAGTGAATGGAGCGAAGGTGGTGGATGAACCCTATGAGAAGGTGGTAGACAGAATCCAGAGCAGTGGGAAGAATGTCACACTCCTGGTCTGTGGAAAGAAGGCCTATGATTATTTCCAGGTTAAGAAAATCCCTGTTGTTTCCTCCATGGCTGATCCACTGGATGAAACTCCTGATTCCAAAGAAGAAACACTGGCAGAACCAGAGCTCGAGTCACATGTGGCAAAAGAACGAGCTCACAGTACAGCCTCACATTCTTCTTCCAATTCTGAAGACACAGAGATGTGATGAAAGCAAATAATGCCTTTGGCTCACAGCTGTTTCTGGGTATTTAGTACGAATCCTTTCCCGAGGAATGAGCTGACACCCATTTACTGTCTCTATTAGAGAAGAACTCCTCTGGGAACCACTTCATCATGTGTGACTGTCTTCTGTTGTTATTTGTCTTGGGGGTGACTATTGCAGTAGATGGCTTATTTATGGTCAATTTAAGGCAGCAACCAGATTCTTTACATGTGATCTCTTTCAAGCTTCAACTTCACTACATTTCTCTATATGATGATATTTCTTAATTCTATAGGCTCCTTGTGCACTAAAGATGATTCATAAATCTGTCTATGTGAGAGCTGCTATAAAATATCTGAGCAGATAAGCCTATTAAAATTATGCTTTTGTAAGAATGTTGTGATTGTTAAAATAGATGCCATTAAAAATGAAAAAAAAAATCCCTAGAAGAAGTCATAAATCCAAAGCAAGTAGTTCCTCAATCCCTAATGTACAACATGACCAATACAAGCAAACATGGAATAGTTATACTGCAAGACAAATCAGATGACCTTCCTCACTGGGTGTAATCTGCCATGAAGTGCCTGGCACATTTGTGTGTAACATTTGTCTGGTGATACAAAAGTTTGAAGACAGGGACGCCTGGGGGGCTCCGCGGTTGAGCGTCCGCCTTTGGCCCAGGGCGTGACCCCAGGGTCCTGGGATCGGGTCCCGCGTTGGGCTCCCTGCATGAAGCCTACTTCTCCCTCTGCCTGTGTCTCTGCTTCTCTCTGTGTCTCTCATGAATAAATAAACAAAATCTTAAAAAAAAAAAAAAAAAGCATCACGCCCTGGGCCAAAGGCAGGCGCTAAACCTCTAAGCCACCCAGGGACCCCTAACCTAGAATTTTAAATCCAACAAAAGTATTCTTCAAGAGTGAAGGAAAAGTAAATATTTTTCAAAAAAACAGAAACTGAGAAAATTCCTCTCCTGAGAACCTGTACTGATAAATAGCCATCAGGTAGCAGGGAAACAAATTCAGATGAAAGTATGGGATGCAGGAAGGAAGAGAAAGCAATAGAAAAGGCAAATGCATGGGTAAATCCCAATGAATATTGACTACAGATTACAACAATAATGTGTAATTAAAACAGTGACTTAAGGATACATTAGAGCAATGAATTAGAATGGGAATCACATAAACAGACCTATGCATATATAGACTTGATTTATTTAAAAGATAGCTCCATAGAGCAGCAGAAGTAAAATGTATTGGGGTAATTGGATATCAATATTTTTTAAAATGGAAGTTATCCTTTACTTCATATGTATACAAACAATAAATTCCAAGTAGATTTTATTTTTTAAATATTTATTTATTCATGAGAGACATAGAGAGACAGGCAGAGACACAGGTAGAGGGAAAAACAGGCTCCATGTAGGGAGCCTGATGTGGGACTGGATCCCGGAACTCCAGGATCACTCCCTGAGCCAAAGGCAGACGCCCAACCGCTGAGCCACTCAGGCATCCCAATTCCAAGTAGATTTTATATACAAGTGTGAAAAGCAAATACTAACACTCCAGGAGATAATTGAGGAGAATATCTTTATGACCTTAGAGTAAGGAAAAACCTTTCAAGAGGCAAAAAATGGCACTAACCATAAAGGAAAAGATTGATAAAATGGGCTACATTAAAGTCAACATCTCCATTTATCCAAAGACACTACTACTAAGTAAAAGCTTCAACAAAAGACACTATGAAGAGAGTAAAGAAGTGAGGCACACACTGAGTATGTGCAATATGTATACCTGACTAAAGATTCACATACTGAATATAAAAGAAGATGCCTAAAGATGGATCAGAAAAAGACAGCCCAATAGCAAAATGGGCAAGATATTTGCATGGGCACTTCAAAGAGAAAATCCAGAAGTTAATAAACATATGAAAAAGGGTTCAATTGCATTAGCAATCAGGAAGAGGCAAAAAAAAATTTTTTTAAAAAGGAAAATGCAAATAAAACCAAAATGAGCAACCCCTCAACACTGACTTGAACTGTTAAAAAAAGAAACAACTAGCCATCACAAGTGTTGGTGAGGAAGTGGGTCAAAAGGGACTCTCATAAACTGATGATTGGAGTGTAAATTGGTAACCTCTCGGAAAACTTATTGACATTTTTTTTTTCCATTTTGAGATTTTATTTCTTTATTATTTTTTATTTACATTTTTTAATTTAAATTCAATTTGACAACACATAATATAATACCCAGTGCTCAGCCCATCAGGTGCCCTCCTCAGTGCCCGTCACCCATTTACCCCGACCCGGCGCCCACCTCTCCTTCCGCAACCTTTTGTTTGTTTCCCAGATTTAGGGAGTCTCTCATAGTTTGTCTCCCTCTATAATTTTTCCCACTCAGTTCCACTCCTCTCCCTTATAATTCCTTTCACAAAAAAAAAATAATAATAATAATTCCTTTCACTATTTCTTATATTTCCCATATGAATGAAACCATATGACGACTGTCCTTCTCCGATTGACTTACTTCACTCAGCATGATACCCTCCACTTATTGCCATTAATTACTGAAACCCAACTTCCATATAATCTATTGACTCAATAATTCCACTCCAGATACCCAGTGGAAATGAGCACATGTGCACCAAGAGACATGCTCAGGAATGTTATAGTAGCATTGTTCCTAATAATAACCCCAAAATGGTAGCAACCCAAAAGTCCATCAAAAGTAGAATAGATCAACAATTTCTGGCACATCCATTCAATTCTTATGAATTGCATGAATACATAACCGCAAAAACTGTGGATAAATCTTCAAATATAGTGTGGAATGAGACTGCAGACTAAAAGAATGCATACCATTTGATTCCATTCTTATAAATTTCAAAAATCTGACACTATATTATAGCATTAAATGATGCATATGTATGTGATATAACCATAAAGATAGGTATGAATGTGATTATCATAAGAATTATGGAAGTGGAAAAAATTATGGTAGTAGAAATTTGGGGAAAGAGGAAGTAAGAGATACTGGGGTACACCAGGACTACTTTGGGTCTTGGCAATTTTCAATTTATTTCTAGATCATGATTACAGGATGTATATTGTGTAATAGATCATAGAACTTAATGTTTTTGTTCTGTATCTCTTTTCTGCATGTGTGCTTATATTTCACAATAAAGAAGTTAAAAACTAAACCAAAATAAAGTAAATAAGTTCCATGTTAGCTTGAGAGTCAAACTTTTGTAAGGATCACCTTTTGTTATTTTTCTCTTCAGATTGTAAATAGTAGAAAATGATGCACCAAGTGTGGAATATTTCATCTTGAAGGAAAAGAGCTGATGCCATGTGGACATAATAGAAGTTCACATGCTTGTTTTGTTTTGTTTGCTTTTGTTTTTAGCAGTTCATAAAGAGATTGAGTAGCAATCTGTTGTGACTGGAAATGTTTTCTTGAAGGAGAATATTATTTTTCTCTTCCTTTTCTTTTATTTTTGGAGAATATGTAGTGAAGAAAAAACCCAAACTACTACAAAAGATACATTCTTATACAAAAGCAACTGAAATTCAGTGTAAGAATATATTGACCTCACCCTTTTCCTTTGTTGATTCTTTGTCCATTTTAGCAAACTGCTTTGGAGTTTGTACCTTCTGTCTCTAGTTTTCTCTTTTCAAATTACAAGTACCCCCCCCCAAACAACCCCCATTTAATTAAATGCTTTTAATTATAAGTTGAAATGTATGTTTCCCCATATTCTAGTACTTTAAAATTTCCTAAAAGTGATGACCTCACCGCTATTCTGAAGTTCAAAACCACATGCATAGCTACTAATCAATCCATCATGGATTTGTGCCAACTGTCACTTCTTTCCTTGGTGCTCAAGAGCACTGGTGAGATTGTGATCATTAGAACCCCCTGAGGATGGGAATCTTACACTTTTATGCATGTCCTCTGCCCAAACTGCTTTCGCTCAAACACAAGGCTGTGTTTTCAATTACTCTAAAGATGGAGTCAGCTTATTGTATTGGTATGGCAACTCTGTGCAGGCTCCTTTCCTGGAGTACAAACATCTTGATGAGTTTATGAATAAGCTCATTATTTTTATTCAAAAATAATTCCATGGAAGAAAGTCTGTGGGATCCAACACCTATTAAATAATGTGTTAAATTAACACCCTAGCCTTTCACAACACCCAATTCATCACTAAATCCTGCTCATTGTTTTTCCTAAAAGAACTCAAGCCACCAACGTTTCTTGCTCAAATTACTGCAAATGTTTTCTTGCTGGTATCTCTGACTCTAATCTTGATCCTTCTTTAGTGATTGTGCTAAAAGGCAAGGATATCCTCTTACCTAAACTTTATGTTTAAAGTTTCTTCCTTCCAGAGTGCCAGGGTTCTCAGAATAAACCTCAAATTCATTAGTAATCCTCCAAGACCCTTCCTACTTAGGCCTCTGATGACATGAAGATGCTCTGTGCTCCAGCACTTTGAATTAGCTGCCCAAGATGTGTCATATTCTCTCCTCTCTATGCCTGTGTACTATTCCTCCACCCAGAACCTTGCTTCTACACCTTCTTTCTTCCTTGAGAACTTCACATGGTTAATTGCTAATTCCTGCTTGGCCTATCAGTCAAAGGTTAGATATCATTTTTTCTGAGTCTCCTTCCCTAAATACCAAAGTCTGAACTATATGCCATCCACCATGTATTTTTATAACTCTACACTTAGCCTCATAGCTTTCTTATCACTTTGAATTAATTGCTCATCTCATTTTCTTCCTAAACCACAGGTCAATAAGCCTTAGAGGGCAGGGACTGCCTCTGCAATGTGGCTAATACCAATGGCTAGCACTGTGCTGGCACAGGTTGGGCACACTTCTGAAAAATAATAATAGTAATCGAATGCTATACTATTGTTCACTCGTAATTCATTGTCAATGAAACTCTGAGTGGAAGAGTGGTGAGAATAGGAAATATATGTAACTATTTCATGATAGATTGAAGCAATGAAGCCATATGCCATTAACAGATAGGAAAATATTACAAATATTTGCTGAAAATGTGCTTCAAGCATCTTGCCAAAATTTGAGAATATCATACCAGTAAAACTGGCTCCAAACTAATATTCAAATCCTAAACCAGAATAGATGGTTTGACAAATGATTCCTATGATTTATAGATATATCTACATAAAATTTAAAATGTTTAAAAATAAATCATATCTAATTTAACACTGAATGAACTACCTTCCCTAAAAATTAATGAAATTGCTTGGGAATCTATACTAAAAATCTGAACTGTGTAATTGCTACATCTATAAATTTAGGGTGTTTTTAATGAGAAAATACAAACTGACTTAAACCATGGAGAAATTTATGTAATGATCTTCACAGAGAGCAAGTGATAAAAGTGACTAATCCCGACTCTGTCTCAATCTGTCTGCTGTGCCTTTAGCTGTGTGCTCTCCCCTAGGTGGGCTGCATCCTCCAAATGGAGACTGAATGGCTATATAGAGTTCTAGGCCTCTAATATATACACCACAACACAGAAGAGACTTCTTTCCCAGGAGAGTTCAGCAATCGTTCTTCATGTCCCAGGTGCTTAAACTGAGTAACATGTTACATGTGACATAATTGCTTCAGCCTTGCTGGTTTAGCCCTGGGTTCCTAAGTCTGTTCTTATGGCCAGGATGATGGGATTATCTGAGACCAGATATGAGCTTTCTTCTAACTTGCTGGACTGCCTAAAAGAAAAATGGACGTAGAGCTGAAAATCACTACATTCTAAGGAAGGAGAAATGGGACAATGGATGCTGAGAAACCAACGAGCAATTTCCACTATAATAAAGACTAGCAGGATTCTGTTTCAATTTTTTTCTGTTTCAATGCTTTTCAATTATGCCAAATACAGAAGGTATTTAAAGAGTATATTGTATGTTGTATAGTTTGTATTTATGTTGTATAGGTTTTTAGTGGAATTCAAATTGAGCTCATACCGAACTCTAAAACACAAAGGACACATTTTAACACATAGTATATATTAATCTGAATAACATATTAAAAGGTTCACCATGAGAGTCAAATACTCAAATGAAAAATATTGGTCAAAACCAAAAACTAGGATCATTTAAAAAATATTTTCTGACAGGTTAAAAATGGTTTGATTGGAAGTGTTATCAATTAAATACATGTACTCAGACAATATACATGAATTCCCAAATTGTTGAATTTTATAGTGAAAGAATTGAAATAGGCATCTATATTGTTAAGTGGATTCAGCTTTTTATTTCACAAGTAAAGTAAAAAAATATATCATTTACAAAAATCTGTTTATACATCATGTTTAGAAAATGCACTTAAATTGTGTATTTCACTTTTCTGGCTTCCTCAAAGAAATCATAACCCAAATTTGACAATGTGAGCAATATAAAGACAAAGTAAACAATATATACAATTCCTTTCTAAGTTGAAACTGCCTTAAAGCACAAAACAAAAGATTTGTTTCATTGTGTGCCTGATTTGACTGTGTTAGCAGATCCAGCCTGCACCCATGCCGCCAAGACCATAACTTAATGCATTTTCCCACGCAAGAAATTTCATAATATTATGGGTAACATCTGAATTAGAAACACAGAAGTAATTTTAAAGCCATCTTTATCTTTGCCATCAATTCATTATCTGTATTTAGAATACCCTGGTTTTTGTTTAATTAAAGTGTGTTTTAAATTTTCATCAACAAAAATCAAAGCTTAATACAGTTTGTGCCATGAGATTTGGTTTAAAAAATTCAGATTCTCTTTTTAACTAAGTTTAGAGTTGAATCTTCCTATCTAGATTGAACCAGAGTAAACACTAACTACATTTTTCTTATATTCAGTCCAACATCCTATGTAGAGATCATTAAGTGGATAGTAGTAAATATAGCACACAACAGGCACTTAAGAATTTTTCATATAGTAAATTGCACTTAAAAGGACATGTTAAAAAAAAAAAAAAAAAAAAAAAAAAAAAAAAAAAAAGGACATGTTATATGTCAGTATACATCTATATATAAATACATATATATGATATACATATATAAGATCTACATATATAAGATATATATACATATATATTTTAGATTCTGAACATGGGAAAAATTGTGTGTCTATAGGAAATAGAAAGAGACATTGTTACAAGAACTTCAGTAAAAGTAAAACTTACAGTCATTTTCCTATTTTTACATGTATATAATTGACCAAAGCCATCCATTATAAGGAGACATGACTCACAAATCATTTAAAAGCTGTGGAGCCTCACACCTTCTTTTAGTGGCTCCACACTGCACTTATTGCTAAGGTCACTGTGGTTACCAGAACCTTGCTTTTCTAGGATTGAAAATATTTTGTTACTGAAAACCACATCATATTATTTACATAAATATAAATAAATTATATTTATCATGTAATTTAGATAAAGAGAGCTTAGGTCAAATCAAAATAAAAGACAGGATATTTGTCCTTAAAGTAATGTCTCTTTGAAAAGGCCCAAAATATTTATAGAACAGCCCTCAAGATACTGTTCTGGCCTGGACTTCATCATTCCCTTCTTGTGAGTCTTCAACATTGTTTTTCCAATTTCCAACTTTACAATTTATGCTTCCTGTGTAAGAAAGTAGATTCTATAAAACTCTTCAATTGCTAAGAAATGAAGGATACTACAATAAACACAAAATAATAAGAAAGATAGTATGTTACAAAAAAAGGCCACATTTTAAAAATTCCATTGTTGCTAAGCATCCCAGACTACAGAAAAAGATGCAAATATCCCCAATTCATTTTATAAAGACAGCATAAATTTATTGCCAAACCTGCCAAACCTTTATTGTCAAATACGTTCCTAAACACATCTCGAAATGATATTTGCCACTTATCACATATTGATATGAAAAAGATATCATACCTGATACTCAAACTTTTCCCTCCTTGGATCTGACTCTTCCTTCCATCCCCTCATGTGAATCTCCATTCTGCGTGCTTAGAGCATATCAAATTTCCAAGGACAGTTCTGGCCTTGAGTATTTAGTCAGAAAGAAGCCATTTCTTAGGCACTCAACATCATGTCACTAGTTTAATCTGGCGCATTTGTCCTGGTTCTAAGATTTGAATTTTGGCTATTTCTTGTACCTCCTATGAAAAGGAGATCTGACCTTGAGCGCCTTTTCATGACCACAGTCCCATAACCACTGACAGTAATTCTGAGGCTGATGACCCCTGACTCACTTTCTAGGTGGAACACCTGGATGCTGACATGTCTGAACTGGTTGATGTCAGAACTACTGTTGTCTCCACTCTTCAGGACTAGACAGTGTCTCGGGGTATCTGTCTTTTCTCCATCTGACCAATCCCCACAGCAGTTTTAGTTCTGGGTATTAGTCCTTCCAAGTCTGATTCCTATTGTCTACCTTTAACCAAGCAGTGCCTGACAATGAGAACCCCCCCCCCCACCCAGCCGCTAATTTTTGTATAAGTTCGCAATAACAATATGCTAAAAAAAAAAAAAAAAAAAAAAAGAACATTAATGTGAAACTACTCTCTGTAGGTCAGTTTTCCCATGGAGACACCCATATGCATACATACACAGATGAACACACATACGGACACACACAAAAAACACTAGGTGACAATTAATTTCCTAAATGGGTAGAATTGCATAGCTTTGATAATATCTAAAGCAGTTTCTTGCACCCAGTATCACTTGGTAGATGTTCGTCAAGATTGAGAAACTAGATGCCCAATGTCAGTTGTGACACCACTGACTGCTTCCTACTTGTACTTTCTAATGAGTCACGTGATTTTCACTACAAAGTCCTTCTATTCCTATTATATATTTTCTCCTCAGTTCTCAAAAGTGAGGTTTCTGGATAAAGTTCTGTTCCAAATCTTGACACCCTTCTTGGCTTACTTGTTAAAACCAAAATGCCTTAACAGTCATGCAGTTAATAGAAAATTGTTAAAAACAACCATATTTCATCCAATGTGCATATTCCCAGATACAGCTGAATACGTACCACCTAAAATCAGTAGCATCTGTCTTCAGCTTATAGGCACATTGCTTTTTTATTTGAGTATCAACACAAAGAAGTCTCTTACTAATATTATTCAGAGGACTCCACGAAAGATGTTTTAAGGCAATTGGAAGGTAGGAGAGGATTCGTATTGGTATATATAAGGCAATGTTTCCATTTCCATTTCCATTTCTTATATTCAGTCCAACATCCTATGTAGAGATCATTAAGTGGATATTTGAAATATTGCAGCATCATTTGGAGGGGAGGCATGTGAAATTCTATATGTTACTTGCTTAATATGGGCAGTGACAAAGTTTTTCAAACTGCAGTTTTGTCTGACTTTCAGCATCATTTAGCAGTAAATTCAAGACATGTTACAATTTAACTCGCAACCTCTCTGAATCAAATGCTGCCCATTACCTAATCACCTACTCATATACTTTCACTCATCAATACCTGTTTATTGACCCCAACACATCATATCTGACCAACACTTGCCTCCTGAGCAGCTCTGGAGTCCCCATTTCACAAAACCTTCTTCCTATTTTGTCCTTTTGCAACTGTTTCCTTTTTGCCCAGCCTTCAATTCTCTTTCTCTTAGGTCTTTATGCTACCTTCCTCCCACTGAAAACTTCATTTCTCATGGTTGAAAGAGGAAGGACAAAGGCAATTTGGTTTGGAAGCGTTTAAGTAGATTCCTTTCTTCAAAAACAACCAAATGAAGAGATAGTGCCTTTACTCCCAGCAAAAAACTATTCCAGATTTATATGAATTAAAGTTACATGTGTACTAAGAGATGTTTGATTTTGTCTCTATCTTTACTTGATTGTTAGGCAATTATGAAGAATAGAGAATAATAATATTAAGCTAAAAAGGTCGTTATTAGGATTAAATGAGATCTTATTTGGTAATTTGCTTATGCTCTGATCAAGGTAACATTAGTTTGCTTTAACCAGGCTTTCTCATAACAATTAGACTCTTGTTTCAGGACAGAATGGTACAAGTTTAAAATCATTTACATAATTCTGGCCCAACATTTTTAAATACTTATATTTAATCAAAATGTGGTTTCCATGTAAAGCAGTCATTGATAGGCCTAGTAACTGGCTTCATACCACATTCAAAAAAAATTAATCATACTTATAAACATGAATAAACACCATTGCTTTAATGTAATATGTGTCAGTAAGACAAATCAGTTAATGGATAAAATTAACAACTTCCAGAAATATGTAAGTTAAGTAGATGTTGGGGTAGTATCCTTCTTAGTCTTGAGTTTCTTACCATAAGATGAACTCTGTGGCATAGTTAATTCATCTTCTGTATTTGAATTGGCTATCATTTTCCAAATAGAAAAACCAAGAGTAATAATAGAAAAGCTGGAACTAATAAAACAGCTTTCAGTAAGGTAGTTAGCCAAATTATTGATATTAAGTAATTAGTTTTCTAAATGTTTCATAGCAACAGTTAATTTTTTAAAAAGTGTTTACAAAAAGATCCCGTTCAAAGTGCCAACCACAAAAAATTTAAAAACAAAGCAAACAATCCAACAAAAACTTTCAGGCAAATTTTAACAACAAAAATGCAGGAGAAGGAAGAAGAGATGAGTTACAGGGAGGAGGAAGCAGGTGAGGAGGAGAAAGCATGGAAAAGATTTTTTTAAAGAATTAATCCTTAAATTGCACATAAAAAAGGAAGAAATGTTATTAAAGAAGGGGTAATAAAGAGGAAATCATCCTACCAGCTATCAAAACACACTATAACGCCACATTAATTAAAACTGGTGATACCAGGGGCAGCCCAGGTGGCTCAGTGGTTTAGCACGGCCTTCCGCCCATGGCCTGATCTTGGAGACCTGATATCGAGTCCCACATCAGGCTCCCTGCATGGAGCCTGCTTCTCCCTCTGCCTCTCTCTCTCTCTCTCTCTCTCTCTGGGTCTGTCATGAATAAATAAATAAATATAATCTTTAAAAAAAATAAAAAACAAAAAACAAAACTGATGATACCAAAATAGACAAATAATAGAATACAATGATGATGGTAGTTAATTCCATGCTTATATGAAAGGTTAGTATATTAAAAAGGTAACATTTCAAATTCCAGAAGAAAATGGACTCTTCAATAAATGATGTTAAAATAACTCTCCATTTAGAAGAAAAAGAAATTGCAAAGAATATTTTCCAGATGGATTAAACCTAAATATTAAAAGTAATAAATAATGGAATATAATACAGTAAAATTATTTCTCTGATCTCTCTAATCAAGACACAAAATCCCAAATCATTGTCTCAATCTCATTGAGAGATTTTTAAAATTCTTTAAACTATTCTTTTAAACAATGGAGTAATATGCAGACGTTTCCTTGAGATGTATAGTATATTATTAGTTTTATCACCAAAAATTAGACATAATATATACATGGTGTATTTGTAACATAGTATATTGTGTTGTCATTAAAAAAGTGAAGTAGATGTTCATATATTTATAGAACGATATCCCTATCATATTGTTGAATAAGAACAGAAAATTACAAAATATGTCTTAATATGATCCTTGTTTCAGGGAGAAAAGCAAATACACGCACACTTATATATGCCCAGAAATTTTCAGAAAAATAGACGAAATATTAACCAAATTCTCAATTTGGTTATCACTACTGATTAAAACTGGAAATTTCATTTTACACTTTCCATACTTCTCAATCGCTTTAGCATGTTTTTGCAATACAAGTGTGTGCTATTTGTGTAATTTTCTTTGAATAGATTTCATTTTTTTAAGAGTAGTTTTAGATTGCCAGATTTAGAGTAGTTTAGTTACAGTAGTTTTAGATTTTCCAGTAGTTTTAGATTGTGGATATGGTACACAGTTCCAACAATCCTGCCCGCAGTTTCCCTTTGCATACATTAGTATGGCATGTTTACTACAATTAATGAACCAATATTGATACATTATTATTAAATAAATGCATAGCTTATTCAGATTTCTTTCATTTATCTAACGTAATTTTTTTGTTCCAGGGTCCTATACCGGATGTCACATTACATTTAATTGCCATGTCTCCTTTATTTCTAACAATTTTTCAGACTTTCTTATATGTATAACTTTGACAGTCTTGAGTTGTGCTGGTCACAACTACACTGTCATATAGTTGTAGGATGCCCCTCTATTGGGATTCATTTGATTCTTTCTCATAAGACTGGGGTTTGGGAGAGTACAATCACAAAGGCTGTGTTATTTTCAACACATCATGTCAATGGTAATACTATCAACATGATTTATGACTATGGATGTTGACCTTGATCACCTGGCTAACGTAGCCAGGTTTCTTCTCCACGTTAAAGTTCTCTCCATGCTCTCGTTCACACTGTACTTCTTAGAAGGAAGTCACTATGCATAGACCATACTTAAGAAGTATAGATTTATTTTCCCCACACCGTAAGGTCAAGGCACCTACATAAATTATTTGGAATTCTTCTAATAGGAGATTTGTCTCTTCTCCTACATTTATTAATTAATTCAGTTATTTATTTATATAATTATGGACTCATGGGTGTTTATTGTATACTCTGTGTTATACTACTTTATTTTATTACTCAAATTATTCCAGCTTAGGACATTGGGAGCTCTTTCAGGTGACTCCTATGCTTCTTGGACATACCTCCACCAGCTGTGTTTTATTTTGTTTTTTAGTAGTTCCTTACTGTTTGGCTCCTTTTTTGGAAATGGTATTAGAATCCAACATCTGGTCACTATGTCTGCTCTTCACTACTGGATTTCTTCTAGGCTCCCTCAGCTGACAGAACAAATAAATATGAATATATACACTAACCCTTGTATACACAAATATCTATAGATATTTCAATATGTAGCCATTCACATCCATATGAAGCTAAATATGAGGTTATACTGATTGTTTCCAGTTCTAAGCTGGAAACTACATGAACCACTCCAGCCTCTTCCTCTCACTTGTCTGTAGATTCCAGTACTGGAATGAGGGGAGAGCCCCAAGATTATCAGTGTCAGCCTAGCCTGTGAACTACATCAGAGCCATTCAAATTCAACTGTCATTTTCCTCCAGAAATGACACAGGGTCTCAGGCCTTCCCCGAAGAAGAATATCTGAGTTAGGCCAAGTTCTGCAAAGTTTCCTTCTCCAAGTTATCTGCAACACTCTGAACCCTATACCTCCCAGCATCTGATCTGGGTGAGCACACCATAACCACACCTGCCTGAACACAGGGAAACAGGGCATGAACTCCACCTAACTCTCAGGAGCCTGCAGTTCAAGGGCCTCTAAACAGGTCCCATCACAGTTTCCTAAATACCTAAGAAGATAGTCCAGGCCCGAGGCAGGGAAGAGCTACCATTGCTGGACACAGGGAACCCAGCACATCCATCTTCCCCACTGCCTGACCCACAAAGCAAGGCTTCCAGCTTTGCCATGATGAGACAGATGTAAAATAAAGCAAACATAATATATAAGACTGATAATAAATTCTATGTGTAAAACAGGCATAAGTGGGTAAATTGATACAGCCACTGCAGAAAAGAGTACAGAGGTTCTTCAGAAAATTAAAAATAGAAATACTGGGGGATCCCTGGGTGGCTCAGCAGTTTGGCACCTGCCCTCAGCCTAGGTTTAATCCTGGAGACTCGGGATCGAGTCCCATGTCAGGCTTCCCGCATGGAGCCTTCTTCTCCCTCTGCCTATGTCTCTGCCTCTCTCTGTGTGTCTGTCATGAATGAATAAATAAAATCTTTTTTTAATTAATTAATTGATTGATTAATTAATTAAAAATGTCATTGGCAAACAGTGACAAGTTTGACTCCCACCATCTACCATCTATTTAATTTTTCATTTCAGGTATACATATGTCAGTATCAGAATTATTTACCTGTGCTCCCATGAGAAACAACTTTATCAACTAGAGTGTAGCACTTTTGTGCAGTTCTTTTTATTTTTAGTCTTAAAGACTCTGCTCATTTCCAAAATTATTTAGGTCTGCATCTTTTATCCCCATCCTCTTCAGCGAGGTTGTTTCATATATTTGCGATATATATATATTCTCTTATTACAATCTGTATTCCTTCCTGAGATCTCCCAACGTCCTTAGTAATTTTTTTAAATTTGCATACATTAAGGCTCACTTCTTGTGCTGTAAAGCTCTATGGGTTTTGTCAGATATACAGTGTCATGCGTCTCCCATTACAGTATCATACAGAATAGTTTTACTGTCCTAAAAATCCCCTTTGTTTCACCTATTCTTCCCTTCCCCCTGGAACTCAGGCAACCTCTGATGGATGATTCCACTGTCTATAGTTTTCCTTTTCCAGAATGCCATATAGTGGAATCATGCAATATATAGCCTTTTCAGACTAGTTTATTTCACTTAGGGGAAAACCTAAATCAAGTAATTAGAATATAACTGATTTGAAGTATAAAGGGAAAAAAAGGAATATAATTATACACTACAGACTAAAATTTATAAATGCCAGGTTCAAAATACATAGGCTTTGAAGCACTCAGAGGCATTGGGAAAACACTGAGCAAAACATCCTTCGTGAAAAAGTTCTTAATTCAAACCTTGTAAATCAATGCAGAAGCTGTCAGCAGGACTGCATGAGCCCATCTAATTACTGCAGATAGTCTAAGGGAAAGAGGTAACTTCTAAAAGGACGAAAATTTATCCACAGCTAGAATTCAAAACATTTCAGGGATATGGTTAGGAGAGTAATTTTATTCTAAATTTGTTTTTGCAATAGCAGACCATTTAAGAGACCATATAATGTTTAAAAACCAAATACCCATAGGTATGATACAGTCAAAAATATCCTCCACATGGCTTAATAGTGTACTATTTAAAGTGCAAAAATTATACCACACAGAAGCATGAAAAAGAAATGTAATGATCGGGCGGTTAAGGGGTATGTATTCTACTTAAGAACAAACAATTGTTTCTTGAAAAACATCATTTCGACAAACTGCGAGTAGAAGTATGTGTAAGCCATTAAATGTTTTTTTGTTACTATTAAGTTAAAATCATAGCTAACAAAATTTAACTTAAATCTGACACTCCATAGAGATAGATAAAAATAAATCCCCATGAGTTATTCAGATAGAAGATGCAAGTAGTATTTCAAGTTTAGACTTCTAGGTACTGCTTACATTCCAATCTGAGTCAACTACTTGCTGTATTGTGGTGTTCTTGTTTCATGCCAAAGCCAGGAAGTCCTGAACCAGAAATCTTCCAAGAAAGCCTATTCTTATGCGATATTTAATCTGATTTTATGGCAACTAAAACAGAATAATTTTGGATTGGGCTTCTGAGTTTTTTGGCTGCTTATCTAAACTGAATAGAACCAAACTCCTGGAACCTTCTGTACTTTTTAGAACACTTTCTTTAAAGGAAAAAGAGAGTTACATTGTTTCTTTGGAAACCACTGTGGCAGGCAGGCAAAAACTAAATAAATAAAAATTTAAAAATAAAATAACAAAAACCAAATCAAAGTTTACAGATTCAAGTTGTGCCTTCTAGAAAATTCAACTTTTCTTCATCACCTGGCAATTATGAGAAATAAGTATGTATTGGCTCCTGTCTAAACACACATATGTTTCCAAAATCTTTAAAATATCTTAAATAAATAACATCACTTTAAAAATGGCACTTTTGGGACTCCTGGGTGGCTCAGCGGTTGAGCATCTGCCTTCGGCTCAGGGCGTGATCCTGGAGTCCCAGGATGGAGTCCCACATCAAGCTCCCTGTGAGGAGCCTGCTTCTCTCTCTGCCTGTCTCTGACTCTCTCGCTCTCTGTCTCTCATGAATAAATAAATAAAATCTTTAAAAAATTAAAAAATAAAAATGGTGCTCTTGGAAATTATTTAAATTCAAAAGGTTTAGGGAGCTGAGAATGCAAGAATCTAGAGTTTTCAAATTATCTATGGTTTTGTTTATGTGAGACCTTTAGAAATTAGCAAATCCATGGCGTAGAGGATGAGTTTTTTACATGGATTCACATTTTCCATGTGAATTGGAGAGTTTTTAAAAATTATAAATTGGTTAAAGTGAGAATACAAAGAAATGAGCACTTACACATTGTTGGTAAGAAAGTAAATTCTTATCAGAATCTTTTAGTAATAAGAATAAAAACCTTTAAGTTATACATATCTTTAAATGGAGAGTTCTACTTTTATCTATGGGTCTGAAATTTAGTGACAAGGACAGTCATCAATCACATCCTTTACAATAGTGAATATCAGAAACATTGAAATGTCCAGAAAAATGCATTGTTAGATTTTAATAAATAAAAATATCTAATGCATAAACTACTCTTCTAAATCTTCTAACCTTCCTCATAGCCCCTTAATGGAAGTGTTTGTAATCACCACTGAAGAAATTCCCATGCAAAGATTAAGTGACTTTCCTAAGTTCATACCCCAAATAAGTAGTAGACCTGGAATTTGAACCTGTGCTACCTAGTTCCAGCATCTTTATTCTTAATCACCATTAACTGTGGTTATGGGTAATAACTGAGTTCCTACTGTGTTCATTAAGATGAGTATTCTATGTGTATCAGCCTATCAAACCCTCACAACACCACTGTAAGGTGGACATTCTCATGGACACTCATTATCTCTGTCCTGTAGGTTAATGAATTGAGATCGCTCTCAGCAACCGGAATAGTTCTTCCAAGCTTGTTTTCTATCATTCTCCCTCACTTCTGTTCTTCCAGTTCCATTGAAAGAATAATCCATTAAGCCTGCACTAGTCAGACTTTCCTTTCTCATGGAAATCCATGCCTTCCTTGAGGTCTGGAGAGATGTGGGTAAAAGCCTTTGAATGTCTTTCCTTGATTCATTTCAGAATTCTTCTCTTGAGCTGACTCTCTTCTGGTTTCCTTGAGGATGGGAAAGAGAGGATTTTAATTTTTATTCATATCAGTATATTTCAGAGGTTCTGGTCAAGAACACACTTTGAGGGATGCCTGGGTGGCTCAGCAGTTGAGCATCTGCCTTCGGTTCAGGGCATGATCCTGGAGTCTTGGGACTGAATCCCACATCAGGCTCCCTGTGAGGAGCCTGCTTCTCCCTCTGCCTATGTCTCTGCCTCTCTGTGAGTAAATAAATAAAAATCTTAAAACACACACACACACACACACACACTTTGAAACCACAGGTATAGAGCAATTGTCTTTGATCTCTTGGGTATAATCTAAATATTATCTGTCTGCTTCTCCAGAGCTACTTTCTACCCTTCTCCATCTTACTCAGTGTTCTGTCTCTGAGAAGAATGGATAGAATCCATGTATCTCATTGCCTTTTGGCTCTTGATTCGCTTAAATTAATGGAGGAACTAACAGAAGGGTAAGAAGAGAGTGACACTGACACAGGGTACTCACTACCCTACACTCCCTCTCCTCCCTGTCATTGAAGATCGACTGCCTCCTTATATGAAGAACACAGATATGTTGCTGTCATGAGACCTTTTCAGGCTACCATAATTGTTCTCTTTCTTTGCCTCTTAGGTCCAAGGCAGCAATAGCTTCCACGGCCACTGTTCTTAGCCTTCCTACATTTTCCTTACAGCTTTCCCTAAACCTGCCCACAACTTTATAAATACTACCTTTATTAGTGTCTTCAAATTAGGATTTTTAGTGTACCAGATGTTTCCTGCCAGTACCTTGACTAATACAGTAGGGTAGGTGTTCAGCCTCATATTGTTTCCCCTGCATCCAACATGTCTAAGATGAAACACTCCTGCTGAGTTTCTTGCATCCTTGAAATTGAAAGATTTCTGTGTCTTTCCCAAGAATATAGAAATAGCTCAGAGACAGCAAGAGAGTTTAAAGAAGTCCTGAGCCAAGATCAGGAAAACTCAGCGATACTCCAATGGAGCCCATCATCTGGTGGGTCTGGGAATCAGTTGGCATATTTTCAGTACTGAGGAATCACAATAATTAAAGATAAAAGACAAATATATGTTTATTAGTAAATGGTAACAGATGAAAACCAGATTGCCCTCTCTTTACAAGGGAGACTTTATAGATGTGACAACCCTGGATTTAGATGGACAGTTGGTCTAAAATGTTTAAATACTGACAATTTCACACAGATAAAAAGAAAGAAAAACCTCGAGTTGACAGACCAGTAACATGAGAGGATACAATGAGTTTAAATTATTGTAGGAGCCTCCAAGGTAGACCCCAATGAGTCTCACTATGAGTATTTGTGTGCTTGTATAGTGCTTCTCTGCACTGAATAATTCAGGACTGACTTGTATGACCAGAAGTATATTATGCAAATGGAAGAGTATGACTCCCAAGGCTAGGTCATAAAGGACATTTTAACTTCTACTTTACTCTCCTAGATCACTCACTCTGGGAAAGTCAGAGTCTATGTTGTAGGAACACTCAAGTCCTACAGAGAAGTGTAAGCTTCTGCTCATGACAAGAGCTAGCATCACTTTGCCGGCCATGCAAGTCAACCATTTTGAAATCAAATCCTTTCATCTCCATCTATCATTCAGACAACTTACAGCCCAAGCTGAGACCTTGACTCATAAGAGACCTAGGTAAGGACCATCTAAGAAAGCTGCTGCCAATTTCTTGACCCACAGAAACTCTGTAAATGATAAGCGTTTACTGTTTTAAATTGCCAAGTTTGGAGTAATTTATTTCATAGCAGATGCTGACTACTTTGGATTTCAGTAACTGGGCATAAGGTGCTGACATAAGAAAAACTTAAAAAGGAGAGAAAGCTTTATAACTGGGCAGTGAGCAGAAGCTAGAAGAACTCTAAGAAGAATAGTGGGGGGCAGCCTGGGTGGCTCAGTGGTTTAGCGCCACCTTCAGCCCTGGGCCTGATCCTGGAGACCTGGGGTTGAGTCCCACATTGGGCTCCCTGAATGGAACCTGCTTCTCCCTCTGCCTGTGTCTCTGCCTCTCTCTCTCTCTCTCTCTCTCTCTCTCTCTCTCTCCCCCCCCGTATGTGTGTGTGTGTGTGTGTGTGTGTGTGTGTGTGTGTCCCTCATAAATAAATAAAATCTTTTAAAAAAATAGTAGGGAAAATCTAAAGAGCTTTAAAGATATTGTTAGCAGAATCCTAGTGGCCTTTGAGAACACTGCCAGAGTGAAGGCTTAAAGAAAAGTAGGGAGAATGTTATTGGAAACTGGAGGAAAGGAGATACTTATGTACTGGCAGAAAGTTTAGCAGCACTGCCACCTGTGGCCATGTGGAAAGTAGAAAATATACCAATTAATTCAGTACATCACTTGGAACCTCACCCGGTTGCAAGCATGTCATTTCAAGAGCAAATGACAACTGGCCATTCTGAGCCACTAGTAGAATGCAAATTCCTCTGGTCAACTAACCTCTCAAGTAACTAAGGAGATTTCCAGGTAGTGTGTTGTGTTTAGTTCTTTCTGATGCTTATATTACAATGAGAGAAGAGAGAGGGAAGCTAAAGAAGGACTGTTAACAGGAAAGAGGCAGGAATGGTTCAAATTGAATATTCCCAACCTCTACAAATGACTAACACTAAGATATGGTTTCTGGTAAAGATCAAATCAGAAAAACATGGTCTGAAAATGATGCTGAGGATGTAACCATAAGAGTCTTGAGATTTTGTAGAGAGCTAAGGCATTACCTCTGAACATTGCTCAATCAGTATAATAGGGCTTTTGTCTAATGGAATAAACTCCAATAAGCTCAGTTTGGGGGTAATTATTACTCTGCAATAGATAACTAATGCAATATGTTGTAGGAAATTGAGTTACTTTTTGTTGTCGTTAACACACAACTAATTTGAGGCTTTAAAATTCACATCTACAACATTCTAATATCCCAAAGGAAAACACAAATTCAATTGGATCAAAACTGAATTTTCATTCTCTGCCTCATTGTATGGAATTATTATCCACTCTTCTTAGTCACTACTTAATCCCTTTCCCACCTCTCAACAACACATACCACACACACTAAATTGATTACTGGATATCATAGATTCTACTAAGTGAAATGCTTCTCCTAGATTGTTGTACACCTGGCTGATGTCTTCACTTCCAGTCTAATCCCTGACAATCCCTATCACAATGTTACTCCAAGACCCATCTCCCTAAAATGAAAATCAAGTTATAGTGCTTTTCATTATAGAGTGCTTTATTGATTTTTAGGAGAAAATTCAGCTTAGCACATGAATCTTGTCATGTCTGATTCCTGACTAAATGCCTCCTTTACGTTCCATAACTTTCCCATACAGATCCTTTTCTCTGGCCATATCAGTTTATAAACACACAACATTTTTTTCACTCTGTGCTTTCATACATATGGTATCCATGAGGTAGATTACTCTTCCTTTACTTCTCTGACTAGCTAATTCCTTTTTTGTGTTTTGAAACAGCACAAATGCAATGTCCCTAACTTATGGGTACAATATTAGCCAAATTGCTTAAAACATCTTGGCCTCTGTTTACTTATAGGTGAGTAGTAATAGTACTACTTGTATTCTGGGCTTGAAGTGAGGAGTAAATGAGATACTGCATGAAATGTGTTTCCCAAAGGTCCTAGCATTGTTTCACTGTTTTATGCATTTTCATAGTTCCACATAAGGAAAATTCTTTTCACAACACTTTGACTTTGCTTAAACAGAAAAGATCTCATCATCCTAACATCCTGAGACACTACTTGAGACTTCAGACGTAAACATGTCACTTCAAGGGCAAACAGTGCAGTCATTCTCTCAACTAGCTATTCTGAGCCATCAGACAGCATATAGATCCCTCCAGTCAGTTACTCTCAAGTAGCATTATTTGCATATGATTCTGGGCTTACATTCCCATAGTTTTCCTTCTATAAATCTTTGTCTTAATTCTTTTTAACATGACTTTCGAAATATTTTCCCACTAAAATAAATTCTACATTGCATTCTTCAAAATACACTCACGTGACAAGCTTGTCTAACACTGAAATTTTGCTCTAGCCCGGAAGCTTTTAAAGTGATGGGTGTTCATTTTCCTACACTCTGACCAGAGAAACATAACAAAAGCTTTGTTTGCCTTCTCCTCTTCCCCCTTTTGTGTGGCTACTGCTAGACCATTACTTACCAACAAAATCTTTTCACAACTCCTGATATTTCTTTTTTTTAAGGATTTTATTTATTTATTTATTCATGAGAGACACAGAGAGAGAGGCAGAGACACAAGCAGAGGGAGAAGCAGGCTCCATGTGGGGGGAGCCAGATGCAGGACTCAATCCCAGGACCCTGGAATCATTACCTGAGCCAAAGGCAGATGCTCAACCACTGAGCCACCCAGGCATCCCACAACTCCTAACATTTCTGTAAAATGCCTAGTTTTTTTGGATAGTCTGATTCATGTCTCAATTTATATTTTCTCCTTATCTTTTGGTATTTATTTAAAAACCCATAGAATCTTTGTTTAAACATTTTATTATCTGAATTTCTTATTGGCCTAATCTTGATGTTCATTGCACTCTGCCCATTTTTCCCTATGGTGGATTGTTTATTTGAGTGAGTTTATAATGCAAATTATAATCTTATATTCAACATCCCCAACATTAAGATAGGGTCTTTCTCCAGAGTTATGTTATGTTTATATTACTATAAAATTGTCATAAATTACAATAGAAAGTGGATATTACTATTTTTAAAAAAATAGTTTCACAGTTTTGGGGGTCCAGACATCCCAGAAGGATAAATTCAAATCTCAAAATCAGAGCAGAAGCCTCATAGATACAAATAATCAAGGATACTTTTCACATAGTGACTCCAGGACAAGACAGGCTAATTCCCTTGTCATCTCCCTGTGCTAGCAGGCAGTTTGCTTCTGATATACCATTTCATTGAAGTTATAGTCCTGGCTTTAGGCAAAACACTTAGAACTTCTATCTCAAAGTAACTCAAAGCTTAATATCCTATTTCCAAGGATAGGATAAGGTTTCTAGGTTTGGCAAACACCCCAGGAATGTATATGCTGGGCTTGTATACACACACACACACACACACACAAGAATACATCTTTGAAAGTTCAGTTAGACATTCTATTGATATTTGTTGTGTTGTATGCTGCATTTCCAAGTGGTACAAAAGGTTTTTCAGGTTGTCTAATCCATTATGTTACTACAAATGGAAGTCTATTGGTTTACTTCACCTATTTTTTTTTTACCTTATGGTTTCTACCCACTGCTAATTTCAGCTTATTCAGAACTTTGACTTGTCATGCCCCTGCTAAGAAATACATTCTCTTTACCATTCTCTTTAACTTTCTTCATAAATATCCCTATTTATTCCACCCAAGAGAGGGCTTGTCCTTGTTAATGACCATTATTCCTCGTTTAGGTGGACATACCAGACCAGCTCTATAGGGCACTGGATTTGTTGCCCTAGTGTTAACTGCCCATAACGTGGTCCAATCAGCAATGAGCCTAACAGTGCAGCCATTTGTATATAGATGGATGCTATCTTATAAAGCTCTGTAAATGAGGCAGTTCTCTTATAGAGGGGCTATAAATTTGAAAGCAATTGTGAATGACCTATATATATAGTACATTGCCACTGTTTGAAAACCCAAAAATCTAACACTTGTAAAACAATGTGATTCATCATATCAGCAAGAGAAAAAACAAGAACCATATGATCCTCTCATTAGATGCAGAGAAAGCATTTGACAAAATACAGCATCCATTCCTGATCAAAGCTCTTCAGAGTGTAGGGAGAGAGGGAACATTCCTCAACATCTTAAAAGCCATCTATGAAAAGCCTACAGCAAATATCATTCTCAATGGGATCAGGAACAAGACAGGGATGTCCACTCTCACCACTGCTATTCAACATAGTACTGGAAGTCCTAGCCTCAGCAATCAGACAACAAAAAGACATTAAAGGCATTCAAATTGGCAAAGAAGAAGTCAAACTCTCCCTCTTCGCCGGGCATGTCATTCTTCGTATGACATGATACTCTACATAGAAAACCCAAAAGCCTCCACCCCAAGATTGCTAGAACTCATACAGCAATTTGGTAGCGTGGCAGGATACAAAATCAATGCCCAGAAATCAGTGGCATTTCTATACAATAAGAATGAGACTGAAGAAAGAGAAATTAAGGAGTCAATCCCATTTACAATTGCACCCAAAAGCATAAGATACCTAGGAATAAACCTAGCCAAAGAGGTAAAGGATCTATACCCTAAAAACTATAGAACACTTCTGAAAGAAACTGAGGAAGACACAAAGATGGAAAAATATTCCATGCTCGTGGATTGGAAGAATTAATATTGTGAAAATGTCAATGTTACCCAGGGAAATTTACACGTTTAATGCAATCCCTATCAAAATACCATGGACTTTCTTCAGAGTTAGAATAAATTATTTTAAGATTTGTGTGGAATCAGAAAAGACCCCGAATAGCCAGGGGAATCCAATCATGAAATGGGCAAAAGACATGAAGAGAAATCTCACAGAGGGAGACATAGACATGGCCAACACACACATGAGAAAATGCTCTGCATCACTTGCCATCAGGGAAATACAAATCAAAACCACAATGAGATACCACCTCACACCAGTGAGAATGGGGAACATTAACAAGGCAGGAAACCACAAATGTTGGAGAGGACGCAGAGAAAAGGGAACCCTCCTACACTGTTGGTGGGAACGTGAACTGGTGCAGCCACTCTGGAAAACTGTGTGGAGGTTCCTCAAAGAGTTAAAAATAGACCTGCCCTATGACCCAGCAATTGCACTGGGTCATAAATTGGTCATAAATTGCACAATTTACCCCAAAGATACAGATGCAATGAAACGCCGGGACACCTGCACCCCGATGTTTCTAGCAGCAATGTCCACAATAGCCAAACCGTGGAAGGAGCATCGGTGTCCATCAAAAGATGAGTGGACAAAGAGGATGTGGTCTATGTATACAATGGAATATTCCTCAGCCATCAGAAATGACAAATACCCACCATTTGCTTCAACGTGGATGGAACTGGAGGGTATTATGCTGAGTGAAGTAAGTCAATCGGAGAAGGACAAACATTATATGTTCTCATTCATTTGGGGAATATAAATAATAGTGAAAGGGAATATAAGGGAAGGGAGAAGAAATGTGTGGGAAATATCAGAAAGGGAGACAGAACGTAAAGACTCCTAACTCTGGGAAACGAAATAAAATGCCATTTATTTATTTTTTTTAATAAATTAATTTTTTATTGGTGTTCAATTTACCAACATACAGAATAACACCCAGTGCTCATCCTGTCAAGTGCCCCCCTCAGTGCCCGTCACCCATTCACCCCCACCCCCGCCCTCCTCCCCTTCCACCACCCCTAGTTCCTTTCCCAGAGTTAGGAGTCTTTTTCCTCTCCCTTCCCTTCTATTCCCTTTCACTGTGTTCTCCTCTAGGATTTTGATGGAATCTTGACTCACATTTAGATCTTGCATCCATTTTGATTTTATCTTTGTGTATGGTGCAAGAGAGTGGTCTAGTTTCATTCTTCTGCATGTAGATGTCCAATTTTCCCAGCACCATTTATTGAAGAGACTGTCTTTCTTCCAATGGATAGTCTTTCCTCCTTTATCGAATATTAGTTGACCATAAAGTTCAGGGTCCACTTCTGGGTTCTCTATTCTGTTCCATTGATCTATGTGTCTGTTTTTGTGCCAGTACCACACTGTCTTGATGACCACAGCTTTGTAGTACAACCTGAAATCTGGCATTGTGATGCCTCCAGATATGGTTTTCTTTTTTTAAAATTCCCCTGGCTATTCGGGGTCTTTTCTGATTCCACACAAATCTTAAAATAATTTGTTCTAACTCTCTGAAGAAAGTCCATGGTATTTTGATAGAGATTGAATTAAACGTGTAAATTTCCCTGGGTAACATTGACATTTTCACAATATTAATTCTTCCAATCCACGAGCATGGAATATTTTTCCATCCCTTTGTGTCTTCCTCAATTTCTTTCAGAAGTGTTCTATAGTTTTTAGGGTATAGATCCTTTACCTCTTTGGCTAGGTTTATTCCTAGGTATCTTATGCTTTTGGGTGCAATTATAAATGGGATTGACTCCTTAATTTCTCTTTTTTCAGTCTCATTCTTATTGTATAGAAATGCCACTGATTTCTGGGCATTGATTTTGTATCCTGCCACGCTACCAAATTGCTGTATGAGTTCTAGCAATCTTGGGGTGGAGGCTTTTGGGTTTTCTATGTAGAGTATCATGTCATCGGCAAAGAGGGAGAGTTTGACTTCTTCTTTGCCAATTTGAATGCCTTTTATGTCTTTTTGTTGTCTGATTGCTGAGGCCTAGGACTCCTAGTACTATGTTGAATAGCAGTGGTGAGAGCTGGACATCCCTGTCTTGTTCCTGATCTTAGGGGAAAGGCTCCCAGTGCTTCCCCATTGAGAATGATATTTGCTGTGGGCTTTTCAGTAGATGGCTTTTAAGATGTTGAGGAATGTTCCCTCTCTCCCTACACTCTGAAGAGTTTTGATCAGGAATGGATGCTGTATTTTGTCAAATGCTTTCTCTGCATCTAATGAGAGGATCATATGGTTCTTGGTTTTTCTCTTGCTGATATGATGAATCACACTGATTGTTTTACGAGTGTTGAACCAGCCTTGTGTCAAGGAATAAATCCTACTTGGTCATGGTGAATAATTTTCTTAATGTACTATTGGATCCTATTGGCTAGTATCTTGTTGAGAATTTTTGCATCCATGTTCATCAGAGATATTGGTCTGTAATTCTCCTTTTTGGTGGGGTCTTTGTCTGGTTTTGGAATTAAGGTGATGCTGGCCTCATAGAACGAATTTAGAAGTACTCCATCTCTTTCTATCTTTCCAAACAGCTTTAGGAGAATAGGTATGGTTTCTTCTTTAAACGTTTGATAGAATTCCCCTGGGAAGCCATCTGGCCCTGGACTCTTGTGTCTTGGGAGGTTTGTGATGACTGCTTCAATTTCCTCCCTGGTTATTGGCCTGTTCAGCTTTTCTATTGCTTCCTGTTCCAGTTTTGGTAGTTTGTGGCTTTCCAGGAATGTGTCCATTTCTTCTAGATTGCCTAATTTATTGGCGTATAGCTGTTCATAATATGTTTTTAAAATCGTTTGTATTTCCTTGGTGTTGGTAGTGATCTCTCCTTTCTCATTCATGATTTTATTGATTTGAGTCTTCTCTCTCTTCTTTTTAATAAGGCTGGCTAATGGTTTATCTATCTTATTAATTCTTTCAAAGAACCAACTCCTGTTTCTGTTGATCTGTTCCACAGTTCTTCTGGTCTCGATTTCGTTGAGTTCTGCTCGAATTTTAATTAACTCTTTTCTTCTGCTGGGTGTAGGATCTGTCTGCTGTTTTTTTCTCTAGCTCCTTTATGTGTAAGGTTAGTTTTTGTATTTGAGTTCTTTCCAGTTTTTGAATGGATGCTTGTATTGCGATGTATTTCCCCCTCAGGACTGCTTTTGCTGCATCCCAAAGATTTTGAACGGTTGTATCTTCATTCTCATTAGTTTCCATGAATCTTTTTAATTCTTCCTTAATTTCCTGGTTGACCCTTTCATCTTTTAGCAGGATGGTCCTTAACCTCCACGTGTTTGAGGTCCTTCCAAACTTCTTGTTGTGATGTAGTTCTCATTTCAAGGCATTATGGTCTGAGAATATGCAGGGGACGATCCCAATTTTTGGTACTGGTTCAGACCCGATTTGTGACCCAGTATGTGGTCTATTCTGGAGAAAGTTCCATGTGCACTTGAGAAGAATGTGTATTCAGTTGAGTTTGGATGTAAAGTTCTGTAGATATCTGTGAAATCCATCTGGTCCAGTGTATCATTTAAAGCTCTCGTTTCTTTGGAGATGTTGTGCTTAGAAGACCTATCGAGGGTAGAAAGAGCTAGATTGAAGTCACCAAGTATAAGTGTATTATTATCTAACTATTTCTTCACTTTGGTTATTAATTGGTTTAAATATTTGGCAGCTCCCACATTCGGGGCATATATATTGAGGATTGTTAAGTCCTCTTGTTGGATAGATCCTTTAAGTATGAGATAGTGTCCCTCTTCATCTCTCACTACAGTCTTCGGGGTAAATTTTAGTTTATCTGATATAAGGATGGCTACCCCTGCTTTCTTTTGAGGACCATTTGAATGGTAAATGGTTCTCCAACCTTTTATTTTCAGGTTGTAGGTGTCCTTCTGTCTAAAATGAGTCTCTTGTAGACAGCAAATAGATGGGTCCTGCTTTTTTATCCAGTCTGAAACCCTGCGCCTTTTGATGGGGTCGTTAAGCCCGTTCACATTCAGAGTTACTATTGAGAGATATGAGTTTAGTGTCATCATGATATCTATTCAGTCCTTGTTTTTGTGGATTGTTCCACTGAACTTCTTAAAGGGGAATTTTAAGAGTTCCCCTTAAAATTTCTTGCAGAGCTGGTTTGGAGGTCACATATTCTTTCAGTTCCTGCCTGTCTTGGAAGCTCTTTATCTCTCCTTCCATTTTGAATGAGAGCCTTGCTGGCTAAAGTATTCTTGGTTGCATGTTCTTCTCATTTAGGACCCTGAATATATCCTGCCAGACCCTGAATATCTGGCCTGCCAGGTCTCTGTGGAGAGGTCTGCTGTTACCCTAATACTCCTCCCCATAAAAGTCAGGGATTTCTTGTCTCTTGCTGCTTTAAGGATCTTCTCTTTATCTTTGGAATTTGCAAGCTTCACTATTAAATGTTGAGGTGTTGAACAGTTTTTATTGATTTTAGGGGGGATCTCTCTATTTCCTGGATCTGAATGCCTGTTTCCCTTCCCAGATTAGGAAAGTTTTCAGCTAGGATTTGTTCAAATACATATTCTGGCCCTCTGTCTCTTTCGGCGCCATCGGGAACCCCAATTAAACGTAGGTTTTTCTTCCTCAGGCTGTCGTTTATTTCCCTTAATCTATCTTCATGGTCTTTTAATTGTTTGTGTCTTTTTCCTCAGTTTCCCTCTTTGCTATCGACTTGTCTTCTATGTCACTCACTCGTTCTTCCACCTTGTTAACCCTCGTCGTTAGGACTTCTAGTTTGGATTGCATCTCATTCAATTGATTTTTAATTTCTGCCTGATTGGATCTAAATTCTGCAGTCATGAAGTCTCTTGAGTCCTTTATGCTTTTTTCTAGAGCCACCAGTAGCTGTATAATAGTGCTTCTGAATTGGCTTTCTGACATTGAATTGTAATCCAGATTTTGTAACTCTGTGGGAGAGAGGACTGTTTCTGATTCTTTCTTTTGGGGTGAGGTTTTCCTTCTAGTCATTTTGCTTAGTGTACAGTGGCCAAAAACAAGTTGTATTGGGAAAAGGAGCAAAAGAGGGGAGAGAAAGAAGGAAAGAAAAGAGAAAAAGAAAAAAAAGAAAAAAGGAAGAAAAAAGGAAAAAAAAGAGAAGAAAAAGAGAAAGAAAAAGAAAGAAAGGGGAAAAAAGGGGTTGGGGAAGCAATCAGAAATCAAAACAAACAAACAAACAAAATCAAAAAACAAAAAACACAGGGGAGTATCTTCTGATTCTGTATACTTTAAGTCCCTTGGCTTCCCCTGGAGCTTGTCCGTCTAGCTGGTCTTCTGGGGGAGGGGCCTGTTGTGCTGATTTTCAGGTGTTAGCACTTGGGGAAGCTGCTCAGCCCCCTCCTGGTGCAGGGCTCAGTGGGGGTTGTTTACCCCGTGAGGCCCCAGGAGGAACAGCCCCAGTGGCGGGGCCTGCTCTGGAGCCCTGGAGTCAGCCCCCGCAGGAACTCAGGAGCTCTCCGTCTGCAGGGCCTGGAGGCTCCGGGACGGGGCCGCTGATCTGCTCAGCTGGGGCAGGAGCGTCCTCGCTGTCCTGGGCTTCCCCGGCCTCTGCCTGTCCCGGGGGGAGGCCGGATCCTGGGCTGTGTCCCGGCCCCCTGTGCTCTGGGGCCTGCGCTGTTGGATTCGCGCTCCCGCCCCGCAGCCCCCTCCGCGGAGCCGCCGCCCGAGCCCCTCCGAGCTGCTCCCGGTCCCGCCGTGCGCGCTGCAGCCCTTAGGGAGCTCGGCGCACTCTCCTAGGGGCGCAGTTGCTGTTACTGTCCCAGGGAGCCCGAGGGCATCCCCGCCCTCCTGGGTCCTGCTCCACTTCCCCGCGAGCCCCTTTCCTCCCGGGAAGGTCGGTGCAGCTCCTGCTCCTCCGGGACGTGGCTCTCCTGTCCTGGGGACACTCGCCCCGGCCTCAGCCCGGCTCCTCGTGGGGCCCCTCCCCCTTGGAGGCCTTTGGTTTCTTTATTTCTTTTTCCCCGTCTTCCTACCTGATAGAAGCGCGAACTCTTCTCACTGTAGCGTTCCAGCTGTTCTCTCTTTAAATCTCAGGCCGAATTCGTAGATTTTCAGGATGATTTGAAGGTTATCTAGGTGTTTGGTGGGGACAGGTGATTTGGGGACCCTACTCTTCCGCCACCTTGCCCCTCCTCCTAAAATGCCATTTAAAATTAAAAAAAGAAAAAGAAAAAAGGACTTGTTCATATCCTCTGAAGCCTGTATCTTGCTATGAGAAACTTTTTATTGATTTCCTAAAGGTTTGTTCAGTGGACTTAAATGTTTATTTTAATCGTATTTATAATTAAATATAATAATAAATAAATATGTTAAAATTTTATAATTAACTATACATTCTGCTACAATGGCATGCACACATATACATTTAAATAATTTAATAGATACAGTTATTTATATCTGTATAAATAACTTAAATAACAATCACAGGCACCATTTACTTAGAGCTAACATGTACCAGGTCCTGGCATTCATTTCAAAATTTTAATCCCTATGAAACATCTATGCAGAATACATAATTATCCTTATTTTATAGATGAAGAAAGTGAGGCTTAAGGAAACTGCACATTCAAGAACATTAAGTCTATATGCAGCAAGGTACAAAATACGTATGATATGACCAGTGCTGCTTAAGTAGCAGATCTGAATCATTTGTTTTGGGTCCAACATGAGATAAGAGGCTTGTGCTGAAATGTAAATCAAATCAATCACAATTTTTTTTCCATTAACATATCAGCATCGTCAATTAGAAGGTGTCTGTCATCCTTGTATAAAAACAGAACCCCTATTTCAGTATTTGTTAGTGTACTGTTGTGTTATTCATTGAGAAAGCCTTGTTTTAAAAAAATAAAATAAAACCAGTCAGTTGAATTCTAAAAAAAAAAAAAGAAAAGAAAAGAAAAGAAAAAAGAAAACCCAAAAATCTGATATACATAAGGGAGAAGTCCCAAAGTCACATGATACAACTGTTTGTTCAGTTTCTACCTCCACCATTCATGCCCTCTGAGTTCTTCCTCCAGCCTTTCGCACACACACCCTTCATTTCCACTTCAGCTTAGACAGTAGAGTTTCCCCCAGCTCCAGCAGGTTCCTACAAATGGTATGATTATGTTATCATCGAATTCCTGGGGCCCCAGACCTATAAAGCATCCCAGAGACCATCTTTATTCAGAGTTAACAAGAAACAGGTTGCCATTACACAATAGCTTTTAAGGCTAAATATCAGCATTTTTCAACCACAATGTTCTGACATATGTTTATTTCAATAATTCTGAGAAAATTATCCATTATTAACAATTAATGTTAAATATTTATGAGTGATTTGCTTTTTATTCATAATGTCACTTGCGTTATGATTATTTGCATTCTGCATGAAATCATAAAAATGAAATTATGAACAATATATCAGTTAAATCTCTTTCATTGAAAGCTACAGACATAGAATTTATTGTAAGGACATCAAGAGAGAAATTAGGATTCAAAGTTTATCAGAGGAGGAAGAATAAGGCTTTGGCATACAAAGGAAGCTTCCAAAAGTAAGCAGGAATCACCACAGTAGTCTGAAGCTGGACAAAGATAATGAGGACCTCATCAACAGGAAAGAAAAAAAAAATCTAACCATTTTGGTTTGTTTGTTCTTTTATTTGAGATTAAAATTCTAAAACAAAGCATCCAATGGGTCTTGGTTTGTCCTTGACCAGAAGACATCAGGCCTATGATAATGGCAGTAAGGATGCTGTTTAAAAGAAAAAAAGGAAAGGAAAGGAAAGGAAATTGGTGCAAGTGGTCAAAAGATACAAAATCCCAGAAATAATAAATAAGTCATGGAGATGTAGGGTGTAGCATGGTGACTACAGTTAACAATACCGTATTGTATTTTCAAAGTTGCTGAAAGAGTAGATCTTAAAAGTGCTCATCTCAAGAAAAATAAATCATAACTATGTGTGACAATGGATGTTAACTAAACTTATTGTGGTGATTGTTTTGCAACTTATACACATATCAAATCGTTATGTCGTATAGCTAAAATTAATTCAGTGTTAGATGCCAATTCCATTTCAATTAGAAGCATAAAATAAAATAAAAAGAAATGATGGGTTAAAGGGAGATGAAGGCTGAACAGTGAAATAAAGCAAAACCTGTGTCGACTGCAGCTTGCATCCTGGAGTGACATGATCCATAACCTCTGTGGATCCATGGATCTCAGCTGAGAAATGCTACCACCTACACAGCAGTTTCAGTAAGCAATGCTTGTCTGCTCTATGTTTCCTTTCTTCATGACAAAAGGTACTGAAAATTACAAAACACTAGGCACTGAAGATTTGTTTCAAAATCTTGATGTTGAATTTCTTAAAAAATGCCAATGTTTGTTTAAAAAAAAAAATGTATGGGATGCAGGTAATCCCTCCTTCAAATTCAGAAGCAAAAACAATGACAATAATGTATGTACTTTGTAAATATTCTTAAACCAAAAAATACAAACCTATCATTTATTATAAAACTGAGAGAAAAATATGTTTTTTACCCCCACCTCAACAGCTTCTTTTTAGAATCCTGATTCCAGTGAAGATTTTGAGTCCCTTCCTTCAGTTTCTCCCTGCTCCGTACTAACTGTGTATGAGTCATGGTAAGACTGAAGAAGCAGCGCTGCTAGCATGTGGCTGGCGTATGCAGTCATTCTTGAAGTGCCACTGGGCATGATGTACGGATGATTCCAGACTATTACTTGCCATCACAACTTTTTGTAACAGGTGCAGCGAATGAACTTCTGCCCCTGTCTTCCTTAAATGCACACAAATAAAGCGTTACCATGTCCTGGATATGAAGTCATGCCTACTTCCATGAATCATATTTTGTGTTCATGACTCTGCAACTGGGATTAGTCATTTAGACCTAATTAGTTTCTTCAAAATAGGAAATGTACAAACAGCTTAATATCCAGATTAAATTTCACATAGTCATAAAACTAGAAAAATGCCAATTAAGGTGTTAAACCACCACCAACAAATATATGTATTTTGTACCCTGCCATCAAAACCTTAAATGAACCCTGGAATCATGTGTTGAAACTGGCTTCTCTCCTACATTTGTAGAGGGCAGTCACAATCAAGGGCAAACTTTCAGCAATGTTGAGCCCAACCAAGTGCTTGACCGGGCCCCATTCAAGGAAAAGGCAAACAAATAAATCTTGTTTCATGTACCTTTTAAAATTTGTATTTTAAATTTGATAATTTTGTCATTTTACCAAAATGCATTTATTCAAGTACTAAAATCACAGCTATTAATGAAGAAAGCATGTTACCAGAAATAGAAACAATTCTTTGAATCTGCAGCTTGTTTTTTTCCACAACAAACATATATATTCAAATGTATAGAAATGTGCATGACCCTTAGCTTTATTTCTCTATGCATTTAATATTCATGGAGACAAAATAAAAGAAAATGTAATGTGTGGGCTGCCACTAAGATATTTTTTAAATTATTTACTATCCCCACAGGAGTATAAGAATCTATTTTGCTAAGGATGAGCAAAGCACATTTGTATTTCCAAGTAAGTTGATAACACTTTTTGCATTTCTACTTTGGTTTGAGTATGTATACCATCTCCAAAAGTCACTGGAGAATATTTTTTAGACACAAGTATTTGGTGTTAATTTAATAAACACTTGTTTGACACCCACTAGCATGTTTTCTAGCTTTTGGTGTAGAAATCTTATAGTCTTTTATTAACTAAATTCTTAAATATTTAATTTTTGATACTAATATTACTGGAATTGATTTATTTTGGGTTTTTAAAATTTTTTTTTATTGGAGTTCAATTTGCCAACATATAGCATAACACCCAGTGCTCCTCCTGCCAAGTGCCCCCACTCATTGCCCATCACCCAGTCACCCCAACCCCCCGCCCACTTCCCCTTCCACTACACCTTGCTTATTTCCCAGAGTTAGGTGTCTCTCATGTTTTGTCACCCCCACTGATATGGAATTGATTTATTTTGTAATTTTTCTATTGTTTGTTACTAGCAGATTAAAATAATTGATTTTTGTATGTTTACCTTGTATCTAACAACTTTGTTAAATTTACCTATTGATTCTATTAGGTAATTTGCAGATAATCTAACAGAATTTGCTTTATTTACACAATCTAGTTACACAATCATGTAATCTACTTTTTGCTTCTTTTTAAAAATGGTACAAAATTTTATTTCTATTTCTTATCTTACTGAAGGATCCTTACTTAGGATCATGAAATGATTTTGAAGAAAAAAATGGCCTGTTTGTATCAGTATTTTTAAAAGGCATTCTGGTAGAAATGTGTAATATTTATTGAAATGAGAAGTTAGGTCTAGAGAAATCTAAGGAATTTTTGTAGGAATTCAGAGAAGACACACATTCAAGATTTTTCAGAAATAAAATTGACAAGGGATGGTAATCATTTATAAGGACTGAGATCTCTAGCCAGGGTGGCTAGACATTTACAAGAGATAAGGGACATTTAAAAAGAAAGAGAATTAACTAGAAGTATATTAAGAAAGGGTAATGGAAATGAACACATTTTGAAAACATTTGATATCCAACTCAGATCACATTTACATCTTATAAAACCAGTAATTTTAACACCTGTATATATTTGGTATCTGCCTCTCCCAAGGGAGAGAGGGCAGATAGCCCTTGGTAACCGTGGTTTGAATCTTAAGCCACAGCTGAGGGATCTTAATGTGGGATCCAAGAAAGTTGATTTACAGGGTGACCAGTTGCTAGGTGCAAAAGAAAAAAAATGGTCCCACAGGAATCAATGTTGGATAGTCTGTTTCAGTAACTCGAGCTACGAAATATGAAGGGATTCAGGTTGTAGGAAACAGAAGCAAATCTAAAAGGAAGCCTATAGAAAGTTTATAGAAAGAATAGAAACCATGAACAAACCATAGTTATGGATTAACCTCAGCTTTAAGGTAACAGAAAGCGAGAAGGAAGAGAAATGATCTAGAGACAAAGAAAGGTAATAAGGAGTATTCAAGTGAAAATTCAACAAATATTTGAGCACTTACCATGTTCCAAGTACTTTTCTGGGTTCTGGAACTACAGAGGTAAATAAAACATATAAAAATACTTGCCCTCATGGAAGGATTACATTTTAGTGTGAAGATCACTATAAGAAACACATTGAGCAAAATATATATCATATCAGAATGTGGTAAGTATTATGGACAAAATTAAAGCAAGGAAGAGAAATAGCACGCACTGAATAAAGGAGAATACGAATTTAAAGTATCATGGTTCAAAAAAAGCATCACAATAATATGTGTAAGAATCTAAGCTGGGAGCTTGAACACTTTACATATTCAGGATTCAGGGAACACCAAAAAAGACAGCGACTCTGAAGTGAATTGAGCCAAAGAGAGTGTAGGAGGAAGAGAAGTTGGATAAAATGGAGGCCACGAAAATGTACACTGACAGATGTGTGTGAAGATGCACTATAAATGGCTGATCAAATGGTTGATCATGCAATGTCATTGCTTGACTGATTTTAATATAGCACCCATTCCCTTGATCTGCCTCATCCATTAAACTAATTTATAATATTTAACATTCTGCCAGAATGAAGATCAAGTTCACTCCTTTTTTTGTACACTATTTGGTTAGGCACTTGCTACTCATTTTGGAGATCCAGTCCCTTTAGCCAAGTCATTTTCTCAGCCCCCTTTCTCCATATCCCTTTTTAACCTCAATTCATCATCCATCCCAACCAGTCTCTGTTGCTGGGATGCAGGCATGCAGCAGAAGTTCATCCCCAGTTATAAGGATAACATTACAGACTTTCTTGCTCTAGAGGTCATAAGTTTAGCAAAAGTCCCAATCAGGGCAGTAAGATTGACTCTTTTTTTTAAAGATTTTTAATTTATTTATTTGACACAGAGAGAAAACACAAGCAGGAGGAGCAGCAGAGGGAGAGAGAGAAGCAGGCTCCCCAGTGAGCAGGGAACCCAATGTGGGGCCTGGTCCCAGGACCCTGGGATCATGACCTGAACTGAACGCAGATGTTTAATCCACTGAGCCACCTGGGCACCCCTAAGATTTTCTTTTTAAAGTAATATCCCTAGACACAAAACTCACTTTCACTGGAAAAACTCACAAGCAATGGATGGCTTTTGAGGTCCCTTATGACCTATGAGTTTGCTTTGGGAAGTCATTCAGCTTATCTCCCATCAAGATTGCATAGGATTGGCAGAATTATAATGATATTGTGGGTCTGGGTGAATTACTTAATAAGTAAGTTACTTAATTCTATTTCTTGCAACTTATATCTTTCCATGTGCTCTAGTCATAGGACATCAACTCTGTTCCTCCAATCAAACTGCTCCTCTCAATTGGACAAAGAAACAGACAGAAAGCAGTCATTCCTTAAGGAGTCTGATGTTGTTCCTTTATGTTGTTTTTATTTATTTTTTTTATTTTATTTATTTTATTTTATTTATTTATTTTATTTATTTATTTATTTATTTTATTTATTTTTTATTTTTAGCCTGGCGTTGTTCCTTTATGTTGTTTTTATTTTCTAGTTCCTTTGCATACATAGAAAAAAGCTGTTGAATTTTTGAAATCTCAGAAGTCTCAGTCCAAGGAAGTGATTTGGAATAAAATAGGGTGATGTACAAGTTAAACCAACTCTTTTTTTTTCCTAATATAAGTGTCATCTCCCAGAGAAATATGGCAATTTTAGCTTGAAAACAAAAGCTCCAATGTAAACTAAGTTTAGATGACAATGAGAGGCTGAAATACTCAAGTTTGCTTGCTTGCCTTCAGTAAACAGGAAACTGTAATTTTAAAGAGCTGAAAACATCTTACAGAAATATCATTTCAAAATTTAGAATGGCCCTTTCTCCCCCAGAAATGCTAACAAATTCACCATTATCTAAGTGTGATAAACTATTTCCGAAGATTTAGTCACTTAAAAACTTGTATCATTAATTCACCATATTAATGTACCATGTTTTAATTTTTACATTAAAATGATAATTTTTTGCTCAAGTAATTTTGTTGAGAGAAAAAGCAATATTATCTGTCACAGTAAAAGCTTACTATCATGAAATTTTATTTTTTTTTCTAAAATACTTTAAACATTTTAAATAAGCATTCTAAATAACTTAAAAACATTCATTCACATACTGTCTAGATCACCTCATGTTCCACCAGTGGTATACATTTCAACTTTAGGAAATATCATGCAGAAGACATTTCAGCATAGAGTGGGACCTTTAATGTCCTTTTCCTTCTGGAATCTATAATTTTAAATAGGTGATAGTCACAGAAGCATGACTTTTTCTTTTCAGCTGCTAAGCACCAAGAAGTTCACATGGCCACATAGAACCTTCCATATCAATTGACTTTTATCATTTCAAAAGTACTTTTAATATTGTATTTTACCCCCTGAGCTCTGCATAGAAATAGTAGGGATGAGAAAACAAAAGCACATAAAGTTGCACTAAGCATTACACAGTTAGTTCATGATGATTATGTCTACAAGCCAACACTGAGTAATATGCTCTTTCCACTAAATTAAATTCATCCTTAGTAAAGAGAATTATTTAGACCCTTTGCTGTTTTGTACTCCTTTTAAGAAACATGTTTTCAAATTAGTTGTTCTTTATTTCCTTGACTTTCCCTTATTTTTTAAAATGAGATAACCATGACTCAAAGAGCAAACAAAACTCTGGGTAAATGTTCTCTTGAATACCTTGTGTTTCCACACTTATGTTAAGACAGTTCTGATTATAAAATGCTATTTCATTTAACATAATTGTCATTGTAATAATATTTAAATGTTGAAAGAAGGTACTTGAATGAATCACATTTTTTGTAATGTAATTTTTCTTGATATTATTTTGAGTGACACTCTGATGCTCCAAAAACTCAATTAAGTATATTTTTTTAAAGACTACATTTATGCCCAGCACTAGGATACATGCTGTGGAGATTTATAGAGAAGTGTAAATTAGTGCATCAACAATAATCTTATAATCCAATTAATAGAACAAATTTAACATAAATAGAAGAAATAGCAAATAACTCATTTAATGGAAAAATCATATTCTAATGGATTTTTCTATGCCTTTGGATAAGACACTTATCCTCCTTGAGATAGTTTGTTTGTAAAATAGGAGGGTTGATTTTGTTCTTTTCAATCTCTGAAATTCTCAAATTTATGTCTTAGAGTACACAAGGTTAAATAAAAGAAAAATTCACTTAAGAAACTTAATATTCTTTTCTTGCAAAGAATGCAAAAGAGATCAACTTGATAGCCATTAAATAAATTTTGCAAAGCACTGGTGAAGTGATACCAATGTTTAAGATTTAATTCAGACCCATAGGTTAAAGTAGTAGCCAGCTAGTCGACAAATATTTCCTGAGCAACTGTTCATGCCAGGCACTATTGTAACAGCTGATGTATGTAAGAGTTGCCATCCATATTAGAGCTTAAATTCCAGACTCATGGTGAGTTGAACCAAAGAATAAACATCAGGTATCATCATGGTTTTGGATTGTATTGAAAGCATTTAAACAATCATTGTGCCTACTTCTTATAAGTTTAGTCTTTCTTTCAATGTGCTCCAATCACTATGCATCAGCTCACTTCTCCAATCAAACTGCTCCTCTCAATTGGACAGTGAAATAGACAAAAGACATGATCCAACTGGAATTTTTAGGACGTTTTATCAGTCCTTAGGAGAATAATATTCTTAAAACTACAGCACATAAGTGGCTTCAGATCTCTTTTTCAAGTTCCTTTACCTAGGGCAAATCCATCTGTATTCTGGCCAATCTCTTGCTCCTTCCTCTTCCCAGAGGCACCAATGCCTACTTCCTGGTAACCTTCTTGTTAGAATCTAAACTAATCTCATGACACTCTTTCACCCTTATTGTCTCATAAGATGATTTCATACATCTTATAGTCTGACAAACTTCAAGAATTTGAATCTTAACCCAGTCAGCTCTTCCTGGCTCCACATCAAAGAAGCTAGTCCTTCCATTACTGACCTTTCAGGTGTTAATATAATATAAAACCCTGCATTTAGTCAGGGGCTTATATTAAGTTCTCAGGGTGGTCTCATTAAGGCCCCTGTCTCTTGATCTGAGGTAAAAAGGACTCATAATAGACTAACCCTTCTCATCAAACATGCTTCCATTTCTAATCCTTATTCTTTCTACCCTCTTTATGAGTGAAGCATTAATAGGATTAGTTTTGCCATCTTCTTTGAGAATGTGTTATTCAAGGCTTAAAACTTTATTGTCAGTTTGCAAGAAGAACAGAATAATTTTAATTAAACAAGGATAAAGCCAGCAAAATCCAGAATATGGGAAACTTCAAGACAAACATCCTAGGTTTTTCAACAAATAATTAGAAGGAAGAAATAAAAGGAGAGATTAAAGATATATATATCAATCAAATATGATTCATGAACTTTTCTTGGATCCTAATTAAAGCATACTACCTATTAAAATTATGAAACAATCAAAGAATGTAAACACTGGTTGGATTTTGGTGATATTAAGGAAACACAGTTACATTTTTCAGAGAGATAGTGATATTGTGGATATATTAAACACTGAGGAGTCCTTATCCGTTAAGGATATACATTAAGATATTTGTAGTTGAAGTGATACAATGTCTGGAATTTGTTTCAAAACAATGTATTAGTAGAGGGAGTAAGGATAGAGATGAAACAGAGCAATATGTGTTGGCCATGTGTTGAAACCAAGTCTTAGATACTAAGGATTCATTGTACTTTTCTATCTACTTCTGTAAATGTTTGGAATTTCCCGTGAAACTAAAAAGGGAAAGCACAGGTCTCTTTGAATCGTGGCACTGATTGTCTTGATGCCTCAACTAAAATATTCATTTAACATTTTCCATATAAGTTATTATAGTTGCCTAGTGTCCAATTCATGGGTTGTCTAATATCCAACTCATTTTCTACCATACTGTATTTCCCCTCCCTGGAAGTTGAGCCTGGACAACTGGTCCACTCTTTCCCTAATCCCTTCAAAATCATGTTGTATGGTCTTACTTGTAGGAGCAGAATGCTATAGAAAATAACTCCCTGGGTTTTTCAATCTATGAGTCACTGATTGAACACTTCAAAATTTCTTCCTGCATGGTAATTCTGAAATTAAGTAAGTTCCATCATGAAATTTTGTGTAGGAGACAGCTATGCTTATCAATCTCAAGGGAGTGACTTTATTTTGAAGTCAAATACTTTAAATTACATTCATTAATTCCCCAATGTTTATGACCCTTATATATAATATTATAATGATGATTTATGAAATATCAGTTGTATTTCTGGAGTACACTGGAACTAAATGCCATTTAGAGTTTTTTCCTATGATGACATTATGCCATTCTAAGTAAGTCCTTTCTCTGTAAAATCACTTCTCTTTTTAGTATCTGTTGTAAATTTCATGATTAATTACAGAAATTTGTCTGCAGAGCCCAAAACTCTTACATTTATTTCTTGTATTGCATTCTTTATTAGGTTACCCAAAAATAACAGTACCAAAAGCCATTATGAGGACAAGCATTTACAGGAATTTTAGGGTAAAGCTCATGGAAAGCAAATGAAAAGGAGCCACATAACATTCCCTGCTTAGTGTTTCACTTTCTTTCTACTCAAATATTCTTTTTTTATAACATGGATAAAAACGAGAGCAAATAAAACTTTCTCACCACTATTAAACACTACAAGTCACAGATATATTTCAACTAGGCATCATTAATATGTCATAAATTACCTAAATTCCCTTTCCTTCTTTAGGAATGGCAAGAAAATCTCAAACACACACACACACACACACACACACAACGCTAAGATGACACTGACTTCACATCACTAAGTCGAAGCCCCAAATATCTTCATTTCATTTCCTTGCACAATAAAATAGCAAATTCTGGACATGTGAAATAAAGGAGGAGGTATAATCTCATCAGAATATGTAGATAATTACAACTTAATTTCTTACTGCAATTAGGAAAAAGACCAAAGTTTGACTCTGATTCATTCTCCAGTTAAAAGAGAGTGACATGGAACAGGTCATGGCCATCAAAATTATAAACAAAATGTTGGAAATATACTAAAACTCATCATACAACCACCTATTTATAAATATCAAAACCACTGGATGAAGAAAAATTTGAATGCGATGAGTGAGACTGATAAAATGAATTGGCGTGATAATGTTTTTCATAGGTTTGCATATCTCACAAATCAGAAGAATGCTGGTATAAGTTGATAAGTTGGTTCTGAAAACAATTATCTAAGTATGTCATATCCATGCACTGAAATAACTGGGGTAAGGCAGCTTTTCAAATTATGAGGGAGTATACACCTAAGAAGGTGCCTGACCAAGGAAAACTTCCCATGCTAGAAATCAGCCAGAAGGGGAAAAATAGAGAAACACATATGGCAAATGCAAACTGAACAAAACCCTAGAAATTGTCTTCAGAGAATTTTTTTTATCAATTGCTTAGGCTTTCCAATGATATCATTACATTAGGTGGATGGTTAGCTCTTTATAATAACTATATATACAGTGTTTATTATGTAGTAGAAATTGTCCTAATTCATAATAATCCTGTGAGAAAATACTGTAATGACACCTGGTTTTAACAGGCACAATAACAGTAAACTGAGGCACAAGAAGTTATATACTTTGCCCCAGGGAATGAATGAATCAGAGCCACTACTTTCTACTACCTCTTGACTTTGAATAGCAAGACTAAGTTACATTAAATAATTAGAAAACAATTATAAATGTATTACAAAAGCTATATGTCAAGAAAATGTGGAGAATGGATATGCATCTTGAAGAAGGAACTTGGTCAAAGATTGAAAAAATCCACAATATTTAATTGGGGCAAAATGCAAAATAAGGGAACTTCAAAATAGATCTGATACATCATAGTCTCAATCTGGATTAGCAAAATAAATTAAAATGAGTTCAAAAAATCGTAAATAGAACCCTAAGAAATAAGAATCTTGAGAATGTCCTACCAACATACTTAGATTATTCTTTGTCACTGTGCCATTGCTGGATGAAGCTGTAGCTCAAATATAGGTGAAAACCATCCAAATAGTAAATTTAAGTTTTCTGTTCTCCAGACACTGCTTTATTAGTAGTATTATTGTTATTTTCATTATTAAAATGAATGGCAAAAAATCAATTTTTCCTTGTGATCCAAAATAAGTATTGAAGCAAATAAGGTAAGCTCAGCAAGAATGATAAGAACAGGCTGGACATATTGAAGACTGTCAAAAAAACACAGGTCAAAAATCCTATAGAACTGCAGCATTATTAACAAAAGCCAAAGTACTGAAATAACCTAAGATTCCTTCAATGGATGAATAGATCAAGAATATGTGGTATATCTACACAATGGAATATTATTCAGCTAGAAAAAAGAAAAATATTGCCATTTGCAACAACATGGATAGAACTTGAGGGCATTATTCTGAGTGAAATAACTCAGATATAAAAAGACAAATACTATATGATCTCACATGTTGAGTCTAAAGCAAAAGTAAAAAATTCACAGAAACAGAAAAGAGATTGGTGGCTGCCATAGGCAGGGGGTTGGAGAGTGGGTAAAATAGATGAAGAGAATCAAAAAGTAAAAAATTCCAGTTATAAAATAAAAAAGTCCTGGATATGTAACATACAATGTAACATACAACATGGTGACTAAAGTTAATAATACTAAAAAAGTTTTTAAAAATAAAGTCCATAATGTTGTATTGCATATTTGGAAGTTGCTAAGGGAGTAGATCTTAAAAGATCTCATCACAAGAAAAAAATTATAACTGAATAATGATAGATGTTAACTAGACTTACTATGGTGATCATTTTGCAACATATACAAATATCGAATCAATAAGCTGTATATGTGAAACTAACATAATGTTACAGGTAATTATGCCTCAACTAAAAGGAAGAAAAAAGAGAGAGAGCGCCCACAGGGATAAACATATCTTTGCTGGATAGAGAGGATCTAGACTGGCTATTCTTCCCTTGCATGAACTTTGAGTGAACTTTTCCAGGTTCTCTTCATAGTTGCTTCTCCCTATAGGGAAAAGTTGTGAAGAGATATTTTATAGCTGATGGTAAAGACTTTTTTTTCTAGGAAAGGGTAGAATGAAATGCTGCTTTGAAAATGGTAGGATTTAGTTTAGACTTAGGAGAGATTTCTTGTCAAAATCTACAGTCTCCGCAGTATCATAGGAAAGTAAATTATTGACTCACCTTCTAGTATTTTTATGACTAAGAAGTAAAGGCACTTGCTGGCCTGCCTGGAAACAAGGGGATGGACTAAATGACTTCAAGGATTCCTTCCTACTGGTTGATTTGGGATAATTACAGGGAAGAACAAACAGTCTACAGTCAGGTCTCTGGTATATCCCCAAGTGATTAAAAAAAGTCAACCCCTCCCCCCCACACACACACTGGTACATGAACTTGTTATGATATCTTAAATACACTTACATCAAAATCTTTGCAAATGTGAAAATATATTTCTCTTGCCTTCTTGTAACTAGTATCTGACGCACCCTTGGCAAATTTAGCCCTGGTGTATCCCTAGCACTGAGGCAGGGGTTTCGAATTACTGATGAGGTCTTCTGCCTCTTTAAAGGTGGTATTAAGAGTACCTAGGAGTTCTGAGCAATATCGTCCCTTTTTAGATCTGTCCATTCATCATGATCCCGTGCCAGAATTTGTTAGGTAAACATGATTGACAGACAGCCATCTTTATCCTTTATTTGGCTGGAGGTCAGCCCTGGTGGAAAGTAATGCTTTTTTAATTAGCTCTTAGAGGATTGAGTTTCCTTTGTGTGCATTGCATGCTGCTCTCTCTCTTAGCCAGTATCCAATGTGGGTATCTCTTATGCCTTTCGTGCTCAGTATAACTCAGATGACCGAAGAACAGTCATAAAAGATTCATATTGAAGCTGTTTTATAAAAATTTGCACAGCTGGCAAAAAAAGAGAGAGAGAAAAAACATACTTGAAATAACAGAGTCTTTAGAAAGGAAAATGAACAAACTTTTCAAGGCTATCTTGGCAAATGGTGGCTGCAAAGAGAAAATGGTTTTGTCACAATACCTCTGCTGCAAAAATAAAATAAACATAATTTTTAACTGTAATGTGCAAAATATAATTTCCCTCCAAGGAATTGGTCCTTCCATTGAAAGGTAAAATAAACCCCTGAAAACACTTTTGGTTTGGCAGGGTTTGCAAGAAAAATAGAGCAGGCATTCGTGACTAATTCAATGGCTCTGGACTTCTTCCGTATTTTTTGTGAGGCAAGATGCTCACTTCAGAAAAAGTTGATGATTTTTATGCCGAAAACAATTAATTTAATAATACGTGAAACCACTATGAAATAAGAATGGGTGTGCACAAAAAGTTACTACATATTCAAAACACATGCTTTTTATTTAAGTGTGAAATTGATGGGCTACGAAGGAAACACTCAAGCTTATAATGTAAACTACAAAGTAGTTTATAAATACAGTAACTAGATATGATGATTCAGTACAAGGGCTAACATTATATTAAGGTCCTAAAAATGAATTTTCTAACTTATGAGTCAAAAACTAAAATCAATTGTTTCAATACAAGTCATGAATAGGCCCTAACCCTCTTTGCCTAGTTTTGTGTCTAAGCTAGTCGACTGATTTCGTTTATTGTTTTGTTTCCAATTTCACTGGTTTCTGACCTTTTAGTTATTTTCTACCTCTTGGATTTATTATTCTCTTCTTTTTCTCATTGTTTAAAGTGAAAGCTTACATAGTTGACTGGAGATGGTTCCTTGAGAATTTCCTTCCACTGTGAGCTCTCTATCTTTCTCTCTTTTCCATTAAGAGGTGATGTGATGTTTAAGAGCATGCAGTCTGGGGATCCCTGGGTGGTACAGCGGTTTGGCGCCTGCCTTTGGCCCAGGGCGCCATCCTGGAGACCCGGGATCGAGTCCCACGTCGGGCTCCCGGTGCATGGAGCCTGCTTCTCCATCTGTCTGTGTCTCTGCCTCTCTCTCTCTCTGTGACTATCATAAAAAAATTTTAAAAATTAAAAAAAAAAGAGCATGCAGTCTGGATCCAAACTGCCTGGGTTTGACTCAGTTCATTTACTAGCTGTGTGATGTTGTGAAAATTAATTATGCTCTCTGGGCTTCAGTTTTCTAACCCGTAAAATGGAACTAAAAATACTTCTGGCCCATTTAATCATTGTAAGAAATGAGTGGGTAAAGATACATACAGAACTTTGAAGTTCTTTGCAATGTGTGCAATTTGAGTGCTATTATTATTGCAAGTGGCATGAATTTATAAAATCTGGGTAGTATCCATTAAGTATAGTCTATATTTTTAAAAGCTAACTTCATTTAAATAACAAATCCCTGGTAATGAATAATTTATTGGGGTTTTTGTTTGTTTCGGCTTCATTTATCAATCAATGCATATATGTGCAAAATATGGGGTTGTACTTAGGTTAGAGGAGGAAAATAAATTTATCCACTTATAATGTTGATGATGTCTATCACCCACTGAAGGTATCCATGCCAGTGTGTGCAATTTCAACACAGAAGAACTTGAAGAAGTCTTTGTTGCATGTCTTGCTTATGATGAGAATTGGTTCATTATGAATTGTCCTTGTTAGCTAAGTAAGCTCCAGAAATCAATTCATTATTAATCTATATCTCTCCTCTTTTGAGTGACCTGGTAGATGTATTGTTTAAACAGTCAACCTGCAAAAGCAAAGAGTTCATCTAAAGCAAAGAATACAAGACCAGATGAAGTGCACAATTTTTAAAAACTCAAGGCTGCAATGGTTTTAAGAGATTCCCCAAGATGTAGTTTTGCTAGTTTTGTGCTTGATGCTGGGCAAGCAGATCCTTTGTCACTTTGTCTTGTAACATCAGGCAGAAACACTGGTCTGTACAATCAGAAACAGGGACCACGTTTGAATTCACTTGAGTGTTTTGGCTTGCTAAAGCTGAGTTTTTCACACAAAGGGGTCATGATGGCCATCAAAGAAATCCACATATAAAATTTGTTTACCACAATTTTTTTAAAGATTTTATTTATTTATTCATGAGAGACAGAGAGAGAGAGAGAGGCAGAGACACAGGCAGAGGATGAAGCAGGCTCCATACAGGGAGCCCCATGTGGGACTCGATCCGCGGACTCGATCCAGGGACTCGATCCAGGGACTCCAGGATCACACCCTGGGCCAAAGGCAGACGCTAAACCACTTAGCCACCCAGGGATCCCCAATTTACTGTGATTTAAACAAGCCATTTAATCTGCAGCTGCTCTGGTTGTCTGTGACAATGCAGAGGGCACAGCACAGTACTAACAGAGTGTCACACCATGTACACAGCCAAGATAACTGGTTTTGTACCATTTTTCACCAACACATGGTACTTTGCATTCAGTGCATGACCATGTGAGGGGTAGTCAGGGTGAAGATGGGAATTAAAATGAGGAAGGAAAGAATTCACTCTCGAGCACTTATTATGTGCCAAGTGCTGTGCTAGGTAAGCCCACTAGGTATTATTCTCCCTTGAGAAAAAGCCTTTCAGAATGAACAATTATTTGAGAATTGGAGGTTGCAAAGATGAGCTGTTTGGGCTGGTTGGGATACAAGGCACTGAATGAGATTTTTACATGCTCACTTAGGGTTTTTAATGCATCCCTTTTCCTCTCCTTTGTGGGACTGTAGGGCTCTTCCTGATATAGCCAGTGTTCTTCATTGCTGTCAGTGCACACAAATCCGAATATTAGTGAATATATAAAGTCTAAAAAACCTCTTACAGGACTAGGTTTTAGCTGTACATTTTTAAATTTTTATTTCCTTTTGCTGAGATCTAGTTTTGAAGGGAAAATGCTGCTGCTTTGGTATTTTATCTCATTAAAGTACTCCACAGAAAAGAGTTTGCTAGAAATTTATAAACGAGTGCAGCATTATGGGTCTAATTAGCTGGAAGACTACCTGTATAAATGGAATCTGCTGGACACAATAAGCTGCCCTTCCCCCACTTACTTATATAATAATCCTGGCTTTCAGAAGACTAATCACTACACACCATCTACACAGCATCTAATTTCCTCATCAAATTTCTCTGCTGGGTTTAGCCATGCTTGTCAACTTCTCAACTCCCTCTTCAATAACTGGGTTTATTCTTAGCAGCTTGCCAATAAACATTCCTATGAGCAAACCCATGAAAGAATGAAGCCCAAATTTCTTTATCGCTCTCTCTTTCGAGAAGGTTTTTTCTGCTCATACTCCTGGGAAAGGTCACAGGTAATTTTGGCTGGTCACTTTAGGGTGGCAGGATTGCAGCGAGCACATTGGGCTCTTTTGTTTAAATAGCCCCCCGACCACCAAAGGTGACCACAAGCTGCAGGGAGGCCATTTAGAAAAGTGAACAGGCAGCAATGTAGGCAAGTCTGCCCAATTCAGTGTCCCTTTCAGCAGAAATTAAAGTTGCTCATATTCAGGGGCAGGACAAATGCAGCTTTCTGCAAACAAACTTATCTTCCTTTTTTGCTTATGTACTCTGCATTGCTGATGGTTTGCAAGGAGTTTTATGATGACTTACCGTGGCAGAGAAAGTTACCATGAATGAACTGAAAGCCAAATCCTTTTCATATTAATTTTATCAGTGGAAAGTTGATTTAAATCTTTCCCACTGAGTAGCTCCAAAATATCTGCCTTTGTAGAGTCTCAAAAGAAAAGCGGGTGCCTAGTAAATTGTGTAAATGCATAACTACTGAACTGGCCATTTCTAAAATAGTATTGGCCTGTGGTGCTGTATAGGTGGAATTGTGTCCCTCCCTTTCCCAGAAATATATGTCCAAATCCTAACTTCCTGTGCCTCGGAATGTGACTTTATTTGGAGATAGAGATGTTACAAAAGTGATAAAATGAAAATGAGGTCATTAGGATGGGCTCTCACCCAACATGACTGTTGCCCTTATGAAAAGGGGAAAAACTGGACACGCTCAGGGATGATAAAGGCAAAACTGGGATACAATGGCAGAAGGCCAAGATTGCCAGCAGACCACCTGGAGCTAGGAGAGAGGCATGCACCAGATTGTCCCTCACAGCCCTTCGGAAGGACCAACTCTGCTGACACCGTGGTCTTGGATTCCAGGCTGCCAAACTGTGAGACAGTACCTTCTTGCGGTTCCAGCCTCTTGGTCTGTAGTACTTTGTTAGGGCAGCCCTGGGAAGCTGGTATAAATGCTAATGATATGTTCCAGGATATTTAAAAGCAGTAACTGGACCTAAAAAGTTATTCTTTGCCCACAAAGAAGTCAGTAGCAGTTGTAGGAGTATAAGCTAGCTTTACCCTGCTGTGATGTGAGCTTCTTCTTCAGCAAATTAGACTTGTTCCCTCCTTCCATCTATGTAACTATCTAAACTGCATACGTTTTCCACTGCCCCCAAACACTAAGAAAATCTCTAAGCTGGAGTTTCTCATCTTCTGCACCAATACCATTTTTGGTCAGATAATTCTCCGGCATGGACTGTCAAATGCACCTTTTGGATGTTTAGTAGCATCCCTGATGTCTACTCACTAGATGCCAGCTGTACCACCCCCAGGCCTGTGACAACAGGCACAGACGTTTTCAAATATTCCCTGAGAGGCAAAATCACCCCCAGTTGAGAACTACTGCTCTGACTATATTTTCAAGGAATGATTGCAAACTTTTAATGTAAAAAAAAAAAAAAATTATAACTGATGCTCCCTAATCCCCAGTTTTCATGGCCTTCAGAGACTTCTTTCCAAACTTTAGTAAATGAAAGCCTTATTTTATTCACAGGCAAACCAATCCTGTCCGATCTCATTTACTAGCATTTATGGAGGGCTTCTCACTGACATCCTAGGTTAGGCTGGAGATTCCTTGCCACACAAATCTTAACTAAAGTAGCCTTGGAAATCTGCCTTTTCATATGTGGAAGCTCTAACCTAAGAAGTGGGTCGATGTGGTAAGCATCATTTTCTCCTTGTCCTGAGGGCAAAAATGAAGGCTTCTGTGAATTAACATCCCTCCATCTAGAGGAAAGGGGGTCTTCTATGGCTGTGGGGCACGTGGCCAAAATAAACACTAGTAAATGTTTGTTGGATCAGTGATGGCTCTCGCTCCTCAGAGATAAGAAATAAAAATAAAAAATGTCAGGCAAAACATAGTATAAAATTATTATATTGGTAAGTTCATCTTTAGTGAGTAAAATAAATCTATTATTTTTATTTTATACCATTTTTATACTATGTATTTTCAATTCCAAAATATGCATTTGACCCAAAAAATAGAAAATTTCTCTTTCTTTTTTTTTTTTTTTGGTTGCCTTGTGTAGAGGGTGCCAGTATTTATTAACCATCTTAACACATTATTGTAGTATGATATTTAGATCCCAGGCTCCAGATTCAGATGGACATGGGTACATGAGTTTGAATCCCCAATACAACAAGGAGCAGTCTGTTGCCAGTTTCTTGTCCCAACACAGCTTCAGGGTTTTGTTTTTTTTCTTAATCTTGTAAAATAGAAATAATAGTACCTGATAGAGTTGTTTGGGGATGAAATAGGGTAATGCTTGCAAAACACTTAGCTTGGGTAAAAGCACAGTTACTGTTAATTATTGTTTTCAGAGCTGGACAATTTCCAAATTGATCCATATAAATGCTTTCTTTAAATCTTTCCAAATGACCAAACTTTGCTACTGCAGGGATACTTTCAATGGCTTTCCATGATAACAATATATAAGGGAAGGTTTTTGAAAATAGTGGTAAGCAAATATTTTCATAAAGGAACAGGTAGAAATATTTTAATCTTTGCCAGACAGTCTCTGTTGCAACTACTCACTTCTGCCATCATAGCATGAAGACAGCCATAAGTACTACATTACCAAATGAACATGGCTGTGTTGCAATAAAACTTTATTTATAAAAAAGAGGGACTAGCTGGCTTTGGCTCACAGGCTGTAGTTTGCTAATGCTTATTCTAAAAAGAACACACAGCTTTCCCTTTTCACATATTGCTACCTCGCCTTTGTACATTGGTGTTTCATTAAAAATAATAATAACCACTTCAAATATAAACCATATCTTATCCTTTTTCCTTAAAATTTTACATTCCTCTATATGATTCAGAATAGTAGCAACTAAACTGAACTTGCAAACTGTGAGATGAAATCAAAGCTGAAAAAATCATTTCATTTCTGCTCAGGAGTACGAATTGGGCATGCATGAGCTCTGCTGGAGGAGCCTCTGCCAAAGCCTGTGGGTGTGTCTGAGTTGGCCCTTGTCCTGCTGACTTTATCAACAACAGATGCAGATAGAATTCCTGGTGTGGCCCCCATGATATCAGCAGCACTGCGGCAGGACCTGCCTCTCATACATGACAGTGGCCATAGAGACTCAGTGCCAGGACCATTATAAACACTCAAGATTTTGTGTCCAATTTATGTGTACAAATCTTTGCTCCTCTGTGGTCCAGACTTTGAGTGTTACATAGTTCAAAGGACAGAGTCCGGCTTACAAAAGTAAGCCCTCAAAAAACCCCTCAGTCATTTATTTCAAATTTTAAAACCATTGAGAGGATTTGCAGAACAAAGAATGCCTCTTTAAAATCCCACTTTTGCCTAGCATCTATGTCCATGTTTAACGTAGTTTTTTTTTTTTTAATCTATTAATATCACCTACATGCTGGACAATGCCATTAGCACCAGGTATATGGAATCCCTACTTATGTCCCTGCCTGACAAATTCCTCTAAACAAAGTCCCCAAACCTGGCATTTGTGCCTGCCATTGTCTTTTCCTTCTGAGTTTTTCATTATAAAGCCAAAATATTATCTCTTATTTATTTATTTATTTGTATATTTTTTTTATTGGAGTTTGATTTGCCAACATATAGTATAACACTGAAGACAAAGAAGCTGGCTCAAAGGAAAAGCTAGGAACCCTCATAACAAATAACATAACAAAATAATTAATAAATAATTAATAAATCCCATAACAAAAATATGATGCATCTTAATTACGATGCTGCACTTTAAAGCCTTAAATCAGAATTCCAACAAACGCCAATCCCTTTTGAGAAATGAAAGAGTAGAGACTAACCCTAAGACAGAGAAGAAAATGAGATGTTTGATAAGAATGTCGCAACCACTGCCACCATTTATAATTTGAAGTTCCTTCTACCAGGTAATTTGTGGTGTCCACAGTGTGGGTACACTTTCTTCTTTCCTAACAACTGGGGATGTTCAAAGTTTAGATACAATTTGTACTGAATTGAATATACATAGGTATATTCATTTTCTATGGCCATGTAACAAATGAGCACAAACTTAGTAGCATAAAGTGACACTCCTCTATCATTTCACAGCTGACTGGGTTCCTGGCTCAAGGTCTCAGCTGACGGAAGTTAAGGCATCATCCAAGGTTGTGAGCTCACCCAGGGTTCGGGGTTCTCTTCTAAATTCCTATGGTTGTGACTCAGTTCAGTCCCTTGCTGCTCTAGGACCAAGTCCCTGCTTTCTTTCTGGACAGCAGCTGGAGGTCTGTCTCAGCCCCCGAGGGCACTGTAGTTCTTGCCATGGGGCCTTCTCACAGTGTAGCAGATGATTTCAAAGCCAGCAGAGAATCTCCCTGACCTCAGGGAAGGCTTCTGGTTCTCTTTTAAAGGGCTTCTTTAGGTCAGACTACTCAGAATAATCTCTCTTTTAATTAACTCAAGGTCAACTGATTAGGGACCTTAATTACATCCTCAAAATGCTTCCCCCTCTGCCATACATAACACAAGGGAATCTCAAGAACAGTATCCCATCACATTCACAGGAAAAGATTACACAGGATGTGTGCCACAGGAGACAGGAATCCTGGAAGCCATTTTAGAATTCCTTTTTTTTTTTTTTTTTAGACATTTTACTTATTCATTCATTAGAGACACAGAGAGAGAGAGGCGGAGACACAGGCAGAGGGAGAGGCAAGCTCCCTGTGGGGAGCCTGATGAGGGACTCGATTCCGGGACTGCAGGATCATGACTTGAGCCCAAGGCAGACACTCAACCGCTGAGCCCCCCAGGCATCCGGCCATTTTAGAATTGCACCTACCGCTGTGGGAGAGACTGCCATGCTGGGACTGAAAACAACCTGCCCTAGGCTATCCTATATGTATGCGTGTATATGTACGCTGTTTGTGGCACACTCCTATCTCCTGAGGAGCTCACTTCTGAGGATGGGCTCCCCAAAAGTGTAAAATCCCACACTTAAGATCCACAATGATGTTGCAGATCATGCTGTCTTATTTTATTAAGATGGTGCTATAAATGGTAGGTGTCTCATGCTTTCATTCCATGAAACCAAGTAAAATCTTGATATAACTCTGATCATAGGGACAGGAACCCAGATGTGTCTTTTAGGCAATGACTTTCTCTTGCCTGGAAAACTACAAAGTGAATTTGAAACCATGGGCAACACAGTGGCAGTCACATGGATAAGATTAAAAAAAAAGGGGGGGGGGGGAGGAAGAACAGAAACATCAGGAGCCGGTAAGCTGTTTGCTAAATTCAGAACCAGCAGAATATTTATGTTGGCAGCATCCCATAACTTGCAGCAGGAGATCCAACAGAATTCACTCTATACATAACCCATGCGAGCCCCAGATCAAGAGGAGAGTATTTGCGTAAACAGAATCCTAGAGACCATGTCGTCGCTGTCTTTCTCTTCCTCCTTCCTCCCTCTCTCCCCTTCAAGCCAGTGGTATTGAGTTTCCCCGGGCTACCTTCCATGAACATCAAGGAATGCAACAGAGATGAATGTTACATTGACACCAGCAGCGCCACCACAGAAAACTGTTTGTCCACTCTCTTCATTTCTCAGTACAAGCAAGCATCTAAAGACTTTGCACCTGTTCTAGTTAGCCCTGGCAGATGCAGTCTGTATTTATATTAATAGAATGATGTTTTCATAACAAAATGGATGTGCAGCAATTGTGGTGCTCACTTTGGATGCTCTCAAAGTGCTCTTACATAAAGTCCCGTGGCAAGGGTAAAAGACGCACAAATCCCCAGCTGAATCATCAGGATGTTTTGAGAACTTTTTCAGGGATGACCAGACTCAAGTATTGGAAATTGAATCAGATACTCACTTCAGAGGAAAGCATGCTAGATATAAATGGGCTTTTCATGGGTAGTTTGAGCTATGAACTCTGTTGTATTCCATCTCCTGTTTCTGTAATTTGTGTCTTATCTCCCCAGGGTAGCACTGAGAACTAGTGAGATCATACTTGGCTCAATTCCTGAAAGTTTGTTTTGAGTCACTAGTGTAAATATTGCCCACCCAATCTGTACATTTGCACAAATTAACTGGAACCAGCTACCCAATTCCTTGTTCATATTTGGAGCTGTTGATTAACCCTGACAGCTGTAACCTCATTAGTCCAAGCTCTGGCCATAGCAGAGCAGCTGTCAGAGGAGGAGGAAGCACTCACTGAAGTCGCCTCTATGGACCAGACATATTAAAATCGATAGGTTCTCTAAGAGGTTTCCGTTATGATTCTAATTCTAATTTATGTTGTGCAGTGGGCTTCCCCCAGATCCATAATATAGGCTTAACCTCGGTTGTTTACGAAGACAGCAAAGGCTCTCGAACAAAGCAGGAACATAGGTTTTTACCTGAAGACTTTGGACCTGGAACAGTTGAAAATGGGTTTTTAACATGCATTGTAACACAGACATCTTAATATATTTTAAAATATTAGTTTCGAATGTATTTTTTGGCATGAGAGATTTTGTTAGTTTTGACAAGGGGCCAACAAAGTCCTTACTATAGAAATTAGAAAGATCCTGCAGCTGGCGCACACTGGAAAAGTAGAGATAAAAAGTGAGGAAAGACTTAGGACACACTCCAGTAGGAATGCGGTTTCCCTAAATAGAACACAAAGTCCTCGAAGTGAATCCTGTTCTCTTCCACAAGAATCTCTAAGGAAGGGGTACAGAGGGAATGCTCTCAATATCTGTTCATTAAAACCTGGAGGTTCAGGGGCAGAGATGATTTTCTATTCACCGGTGTTGAAAAGGACAATGGTGCCAGGGCAAAGGCAAGGCATGAACTTCCCTAGCGGTACTTTCAATACGAGGAGATAGCATGGTCGAGCAGAAGAAGCTGTGAAGGGACAATCTGGAGACCTCCATTCTAGTCCCTGTCCTACCACAGCCCACAGTCAGAGCTTTGGACAAGTCCTTTACTCTCTACAGATCTCAGTAGATTCGGTCACAAAGTAAAGAGGTTTACCTGATGATGGCAACGGCCTTGTCCATTCCTGGTGATTGAAGACGATTTGCACAAGGCCATTACCCTAAGAGGTGACATCACCACGGCTGAGGTGGATCCAACTTAGAGTTCTCTCACTTTGGGGTGATCTTTTCCACTCCTTTGGCAGGGCCCTTCAGCCTACTATGCAAACAGGTGCTGTCCTCGGGCCCCCCCTGGTGGTGTCTACGGCTGTGACACGCGCCTTCACCGTGTGGCCCTGGAAGATAAGAAGGCTTACTGTAGGAGCCTGCCTGTAGAGCCCAGACTGCTGTTCACAGAGTAAAAAAAGCAAACCAAGCACTCATCGTTGTGACCTTACAGTTGTGAAGACACTGATTTTTCTAGAGGCTTAACTGAACATTCCGATTTTTAAAAAAAAAAAGCTGCATTCATTAGATGTTTTATGGGCATAAACACTATAAATCCTTAGCCTGCTTCAAGTCGAAGGATTTTCGAAATAGCAAGGACTTCTACTTTCATTATTGTGAGGAAATAAGACTGATAATATAGGAAGTGTTCAGGCATTTAATAGAAGTGTTTCCTTTGCACATGACCAATTTAAATTACCAGAAATATTAGATTAACGTATATCCTGATGTTTCCTAAATATACACTGAGATACAAGAAAGCATTAAAAGTTTACTGGGCCTTTCCTACAATTTAAAAATCATTTACAGAGAAAACTCTGAAAGTCAAAAAGTCAGCTGGTGTGAAAAATAAAATTATTTTTTTGCTATTGAATGACAGGTAAAATATATTTTAAGAATCATGAGTCATTAGAAATCAAATTCTACCCTCAATCATGATAATTTCCTTTTAAGCTGGCAATTACATTATATTTTCCTGATCGCATCAGCCCCACTGTTTTTTGCTTATTCCATTCCTTTCACTTTGAAACTTAGTAAAAAATTGTCTTTGATTTAGTGTAAAAGCAAGTACAACATTTCAAATTGAAGTGCCAAAAGTTATGACTATCCAAAGAAATTAAGCAAACACAGGGTAAAGGAAAATGGGAAGTCTCACAAAAGTTTAATTATTCTAAATCATGTTGACTACATTGATTCTACCATGTGTTAATGCTAAGTACTTTCAAGGCTAATTCATCTCCGTGTATTTAGTTTGATATGATTATAGCAACTATAACTGTTTCCAGGTAGGGTAAGGAGAAAAAAAAAAAAAAAAAGAAAACCAACAGTCACAGGAAAGAGAAAAGTCAATATTCCCTAAAGGAGAAAAACATTTCTTTGCCATGTTTACTTGACTCCTTCTGGCAAAGCCTGTTAGCAGTTGTACCACACAGTTCAACCAGAGCTTGTCTCCAGAAAAAAAAAAAAAAAAAGAAAAAAGAAAGAAAGAAAAAAGAAAATAATTGCATCTCAGAGATTTGGTTTGGAAAATCTGCTTTTGTTTCCAGTGCCTTGTCTCTTCTCAACCACGTTTATAAGCATTTTCCAAGCTCTTTACAAGCATTTTGCCTGCCTCTCCACACTCCTAAAATATCACCCTCTGCTCCTTATGGCCAGCCACGGTTTTCAGCCTTGGCCAAGGAATAAAACATTGGTTCACCTCAAAGGCTGCCATTAAATTTACCTCATTTATCGACCAGCAGGAGGTGCACCCACCCCACCGGGGTCAATGTTAACTATAATACTGTGGAGCTCATTGGCGCCCCAGACCGCTACCCTGTTTAATGACTGTTGGGCCCCGTGGGCCAGGTAAATTCTACTGTTGACATATTGGTGGCAATGCCCTTGGAACACCTTTGATCCATTAGTATGCTCTCTCCATTCAGGGATGTATTTTACTGTGTGTTGAATAAAAATAACCAGATATGGAAAAGTGAAGGAAACAAAGTAAGCGCCTACTGGAAGAATAAACCATTTATACTTCTTTGCAGTAGATACCAGGGCCTATCAGGACACCGAATACCAGGAAAAGAATTGGAGAACTCCACCATCTGGATAGAACCACCAGAGGTCCTCTCTTGCCTTTGAAGGGGGCAATAGTCAACTAACTGCCCAGGAACTGAGCAGCTCACAGAAGGGCATGTGTTCATGGCTGACTGACCTTCGGCCATGGATTTCTTTGCATTTCCTCATCATCACTTCACCACTCTAAAAATGAGAGCTTTCTCAGCACAGCGACTATGTTTAAAAGAACTCTGAGTGCTTAGATACATGGTTACATAGTAAAAATGGTGCCTCTACTATATTTTGTATTTTTTGATTAAAAGATCATATTCAATATAAGGGGAGGGGGGATTTCCTTTTCTTTATGAAATTAAGGGCATACAAATGTGACAGATGGAAAAAGCCTATAAATCAGAATGACCGTTTTGTCCATAGACTGTCGAATGCTATCAGGCCATGATCTCTTCAGTGTTCCTGTTATACCCTAAGGAGCTGCCTCTCTCAGGCCTGGCCCAGAATGGCCAGGTTAGATGGTCAGAGCTCTCACCCTGAACGCTGATTCAGGCCTTCTCTCTCTACCGCCAATAATACTTTGTCTTAGTGCCAAATTCAGTGGTGGTTTCTTAGGATGTGAATACCTGTCCAGCAGGGATTGGACTGTGACTACAAGCCATCTTCCTTAAGCCACAGAATAACTGTCCGAGGGTAACTGCTGAGACTTACTACTTGCCAGGCTTGGCAGTCTCCAAGTAAGAGACTTGTATATCCCATCATGATTCCACTGAATAGCCCTCTCCCACAAAGAAGCCAAGTTTGTCAGGACGCAAAAATTCCTTGGGGTAATAATTCACTGTTTGATCTTCATTTCTTTGAAAAATAAGCAAACAGAAAGCAAACAAAAACCTCCTGCTCTTCTCTCCCCTCTAGATTAGGCCTTCTTATTCTGAAATTGATGATTTTCTGTTTCATTGCCCTGATGTATTTTACTGTTAGCCACATCAAAAATTTTTTGGTCATCAGTGGGGACTAAATTTAAAAATCAAGAAAACAACAACAAGTTATATTATGTGTTGCCTTCCTCTGAGAGCTGAGAATATTTTTGAGCTGTTTTTCTTACAGCCTCTTTCTTTTGTGGGCTAGGTCCCATCTTCCTCTCATTTTATAGAAGAAAACTGTACACATCTACTCTGAAATTCTACAGTGCTAAACAGAGTGCCAAGCTGGTAGTTCAGGGCAAAACAAGCAAACAGATAAAATCAGAAAGATTATTCATAGCTACTAATCATTTCATGATATGTTAGAGGCTCTATTCTTGAGGCTAGCAGACTTGGACAATATGTTTTAGACATAGTGTTAACACAGATAGACAGTTTACTCTCAGTAATACTGACTTCTTGGAGTAAATTTCCTAAAAACCCCAGATTGTAACAATTTCACTGTTTCACTTCTTATAAACTAGTAGTGTTGTCATGAATGCTAGTGCCTGGAAAGCATTATTGCTTAAACCATAAAGAAGACATTAGCTCTTAGTAGTAAAAATATTTCAAATAACAAACCAAATATTAACATGTAAATATATATGTATATATGTATACAATATATATGTATATATATGCATATATGGGGTATGTGCATATGAAAGATAATAGTCAAATATGTTTATAATTAGCATGATTCTTCACATTTGGGCTGAGATTTTAAAACGCACGCATTGAGGAAAGTAAATGAAACTTCTCCCAAAGTGAAAAGTAAGATCATTCATGGTTTATTTATTTTTAAAGATTTTATGTATTTATTCATGAGAGACAACAGAGAGAGAGGCAGAGACACAGGCAGAGAGAGAAGCAGGCTCCATGCAGGGAGCCTAATGCAAGACTCCATCTCAGGACCCCAGGATCATGCCCTGAGCCAAAGGCAGATGCCCAACCTCTGAGCAACCCAGGTGTCCCCAATTCATGATTTAGATGCTATTACACTTCTTTTGCTGGAAATTGACAGTCTTTCCTTGAGTAGGATGTATGAGCTTTTTTTTTACTAGAATAAGCTTGAATCTCTATGATATTTTAGCTCAGACTTAAAACTATGTAATTCTCAAATTTTTGTACATAAAGCAACTTGTCTTCCTGAGATTGTAGAAAATAAGATGTTAGAATTTTAGAACTGAGACACCATGGGTTTTGCATGGTCTCATTCATCATACAGGAGTAGACAATGAGGCCCAGAGAGGCTAAATGAACTTTCCCAAGATCATGCAACTTGAGTCAAGGCCTTCCAGGTAACATTGGGCTTCAACCTCTCCACCTTGCCTCAGCAGCTCACTGTGTCAGGTACATTATAAAAACCAAGATATTGAAATTTGTCTGCCCCTGTATGATACCTATCTCTATCTTGCCTCTATCTTGCATGTCTCACATAGAAAACCCAGTTCAAAAAATTATGATCAAGCCCACTGGTCCCATAAGCTCCCAAACTTGTTTTCTGAATAGCTACGATGTCTACTAAATGCTAAAATGTCTTAAGGACATACAGCCACAAAAGTTCTTCAAAGTTCTAAGCCCAAATAATATAAATCTTACCTGTACTTTCTCGTTGGAGAAAATAGGAAAATAGGTCAAGTTGCCATAGACCAAACTCAGACAATAAGAAAAAATTTCCTGTATGTTTGAGGACCAAGAGTGGGCTCCAAATACCCTCTCTTGATCCTCCTCTAGCTTGACCAAAAGTGTCTTGGAAATGAGTGTGATTTAGAATGAAACACAACCAGCTTTTGATAATCATTTCAATTGCTATATTTCCTTGGACACATTTTCAAAGTTATTTAAATGAAGCCCCACATGCAAATTATGTTCCCTGAAAAGAAAGCCTTCCCTGGCAAGTTGGCTGTTCAGTTTTTGCGGCCATGGCATAGAAATACAATGTATTTTTAACATTCTTGTTTTGTTCCTGTCTTAACTCACACCAGTAATTTGAAAAATGTCGAGGGCGTTATAAATTTGAGGACAAACAGCCCTTCCAACTATATTGTAGGATGAATATTCAATCAAAGATGAGTCCAAAAGTTTAGATGACGTATGTGGGCATATACCGTCCCAAAACAGACTCTTCCCAGGATTCTTTCTTCGTGATGTGGTATCCACAAGAATCACACTGCAATTTGCAACCAGTTGTGTTCTAAATGATAGAAATCTGCCCCACACTATTTGGAAATTCTGTTTATAGATTATTGAATTTCAGACCAAGAGATAACAGATGAACTATCTTATTTTGCAGGGTTTTGAGGGCAAAGCTATTTGGCTGCAGTTATAGAATACATTGCAGCTTTATTTAAAAACCCAGATTCTCAATCCTGAGCTGAGAAACCACCTCCCCACTCCTAAAAATGGTGAACACGGTATCTTATACTCAAGTCCCCCCATCCCACTTGTATTTAGTCATTCATTCAAATTAATGCATTTGAATTCATTCATTTTTTTTTAAGATTTTATTTATTTATTCATGAGAGACACACAGAGAGAGAGATGCAGAGACAGGCAGAGAAGCAGGCTCCATGCAGGGAGCCTGATGTGGGACTCGATCCCGGGACTCCAGGATCATGCCCTGGGCCGAAGGCAGGCACTAAACCACTAGCCACCCAGGGATCCCCTTAGTCATTCATTTTTTTTTTTTTTTTTTTTATTTGTTCATGAGAAACAGAGAGAGAGAGAGGCAGAGACACAGGCAGAGGGAGAAGCAGGCTCCATGCAGGGAGCCGGACGTGGGACTCGATCCCGGGACTCCAGGATCAGGCCCTGGGCTGAAGGCTGCTCTAAATTGCTGAGCCACCCGGGCTGCCCTTAGTCATTCATTCTTAAATTCATTCCTGCTCCTCCTTCTTTTTGTTTCTTCCTTTCATAAATATATATGACCACATGCCAGTCATTGTGATGAGCTCTGGAATACAGAATAAAATATGGTCTCTGACTCAAAGAACAGCTCATTTGTGGAGAAAATTGACATAGTAACCAATGGTTCTCAACTCTTTACTATGGCTTACATGGTCCTCTACAGTCTGACCCCTAACTCACCTCTCTCATTATGCTTCGTCTTCCTCTTTGCTCCAAACTTTCGAGATTCTTCAGCCTCATTGGATGGATTTCTCTCACCTGTGCCATCACATATGCCCACTTCCTGAAACATTACTTCTCCCCTGTACTTCTCATTTGGCTGGTGCCATGTCATCCTCCAAGTTTTTGTCTGAATGCCTCTTCTAAGGGAATTCTTTCTTGAACCATAAGACAAGATTAAGTTCTCCTGTTAATTTGCAAATATTTGCATAACACTTCTCTTCCTTTCTTGACTGGTGGGTTTAATAAGGAGAGTTGTAAATAAACATATTCATTCTTTTCTCTTTTTTGAAAGAGACAAAGAACATGCATGCAGAGGGGCAAAGGGAGAAGGAGAAAGAGAATCTTTAAGCAGGCTCCACGCTCATCATGAATCCTAATGCAGGGCTTGATCTCACAACCCTGAGATCATGATCTGAGTTGAAATCAAGAGTCAAACACTTAACTGACTGGGCCACCCAGGCGCCCCTAACATATTCACTCTTATATCCCCATTTACCTAATTCAGGAATAGGCACCCAGTATAAATTCAATAAATACCTATTAAATTAAAGAATTTGTTCAGCATATAATAGAAGCACAAGTGTCATCCATGTGGCCTTCATTTGAAAGCTCTGGATGAATCTCATAAAGTCAAGTGGATATCTATCATACCCAATTTCCCACCCTCTGTTCTGATAAAAACAAAAACCAGTAAATAAGACCAGTTTTGATCTCTACTAACCATGCCCTATTTTTTTTTTTCCTAATCTAGGGCCACACATAACCCCTTATCTACAATTCTGAAACTAAAAAAAAAAAAATATCTGAAAAGATAGTTTTTCCATAAGTGTGGAAACACCCTGATCTTAACTAACAATGTAATAGTCTTTATCTCACCTTATATGCACATTGATATTTTGCCTCGGAAATATCAATGTTATTAGTCTTTATCTCACTTTGTCTGAATGTTTGTTCTACTTCAGAAATGTTTGATTTTGAAGCTCTCCAATGATCATATATTTCTAAATTTGAAATATGTCTGGTGTCAAAAATTTCTGAGAAGGAAATATGAACATGCATTAATGTATCATTTTATATTTTGTGCAAATTATTCTATCAATGGTATCTTTTTCCAATGCTCTCCTTGATTAAAATTTTTCCCTACTGAGAATAATAGAAGTAAGATGTATGGAATTTTAAAAACCTGAAGTTCCAGTAATAAGGCAGTTCAACAAGGAACTGATATGGTTCCAACTGTCACTGGAACTGATATGGTCCTGGATCCTAAACAAAGGTCCAGAACCAAGAGCTCTTCTTCAGGCTTCATTTTTAAAGTTTATAGGATTAATGAGGTGAAGTAATCTTGCCAAACTCCTTTATTCTATGAGAGAGGGTGAGGGGGAAGAGGCCCCTTGGGGCCAAGCTTTTGTCCTGGGTCACATAGCAGGTGTATGGCTGTTCTATATCTAGAAAATAGTCATTTGGCTCTCCTTGTTTAGTGTTCTCTGGTCTCTATCAAATGATACCATTCAAAAAACAAGGTGGAAATATAAAAAATAGAACCTCAATGACCTGAAAAGCAAAGGAAATGTTACGATAGCTTCATTCCTTGTGTTTTCACAGAAGCATACTTCTGTACCCTAAGCCTGACCCCTCCCTCAGACCTCAAATGTTAGGAAACAATCAAGAGCATCACTCCTTGGACCAACTATGGACCAAGAGATTGGTGAGCAAGATGACAATGACAGGAACCTGAGAGAAAGGGGTTACAGATGTGATCCCAAACCATGGGAAAGCACAGAGTGGGTGGGCCTAGAAGGAAGTTAGGAAGAAAGACTTCAAGCATTTCAGAGATAACAGTCATTATCCCAGCCTGAGCCTCCAGAAACTAAAATTAGGACAAAAAGAAACATGTAGCTAAGAAAAGTCCTGTCCAGGGAGCTCCCAATACGGTCAGCGTTAACAATGAAAACATGAAAGATGGAAGAAAGACTCTTAGCAGGGACAGAAAATAAGTTTGCAAAGCTCTGTTTTGAAAACATGGGAAGAAGAGTACTAAAAGTCACTATATTTAGGAAGGGATTTTAGTTATTAAATATATATTTTTAATAATATAGATCATGAATATATATAAATATATTATTATATATTATAAATATATTAAATAAATATATAAAATTATTATATATTTATGATCTATATAATTAAATATATATTTAATAACTAATATATATATATATCAGAGATCCATGCATTTGCTTGAGGTAATGGTGAATGTGGGCAAAAGGCTGAAAGGTGAGAACTCTTCCACTTTCTGAAAACAAGAGTGATCTTGGAACTAAAAGAAAGAGAATAGAAAAAGCCAAAAAAGAACTGAAGTCTGACATAACAGAAACACCATCTGGTGTCTGTAAATGAACCCAAGCCCCCACTGAGACATGATAATAGGGCAAGTAAGAAATTTTGCTGCCCAGCCAGTGAAAATAGCTAAGAAAGGATGAACACTTGAGTTTTATGCAGAAGTAATGACCACAAAACACAAGGTATTTACAAGGAACCAAATCACACTTACGAAGTTCACTTTTCTCTTAGGGAGATAATTCACGAACGAGGGAAGTGATTTCATAAACAAGATGGTTGGATTGGCTTGACTGCTTTACAGCGAACTGGATTGTTAGGTGGAAGCTCAGTGCTAACCAATCACCGCAGAGGGAGGCCCAGGGTTACCTCACAGGGTTCCATTCTCACTTCTGTCAGTTTCTACATTTTTATTGGAGGATGAAGGCAGCAAATTTTCACTTGCAAGTGAAGAGTCAGTCTTGACACTCACCAAGTCAGTCAAAGTGGTAGAGAATAAAATATTCTTGGCGACAGAGAAATGTGGCCTGCAGCAGAACAAAAAATGCCTAATGGCTTAATTGGCTTAAGTGACTAGGCACTCCCCACGAGCTCATGCCTCCTGCACAGATGTAGCGTTCCTGAATGAGGGAGACCGAATCTCTCACAGTGCTACTCTAACCAGACATTCCTGGGAGTGGTGCTCATTTCTGGGAGCAATGCTATACTGCAAAAGGCTAAAGTCAAAAGACAGACAACTCAAATTAGGAATAGAAACAGTCCTCAAAATTATGTTTCTGGGGAAATTTTAAACAATTGGAGAATTTTTAACCTCAAGAGTGGACTTCGGTAGGATGTGATCACTTCCTTTATATAGGTTTGTCACACAGAAAAGGGATTTTTGCTCTAGGGGACCCAAAGATCAAAACCTCAAGAATATAAATTTTGGTTCCATATAAGCAAGTTCTCCAAGGAACAGAATTATATTGCCTCCTTCTGTCTCAGAGCAGGCAGCTGAACAAAACCCTGGTTCGGTGTCAAATATTCTCAAACTTTGAGTCGGGTTTTGAGCAACGATTAAGGAAGATGCTAGAGAATCCTATCTCAGTAAAGTTACCAACTGAAAAATGTTGGTAGAAGAAAAGAATTTGTCCTTTTCTTCCTTCTGTATGAATAGACTCCACTGAGTTACCATAAAGACATGAAACAAAAATGCTACTGAAAAATGGGCAAAGCTAAAAAAAAAAAAAAAAACTTATCTTAAAAGAATGCTTCTGTTCTTAGGCTCTGAACTGTGTAGCCTCAACATGGAAACTAAAAATGTGAATTGTGGCCTGTACCATACCACTGGGGGAGCACGGGATGGTTACTGACCATGCTGTTTGCCAACCCATTTCAATGACATACAAAACCAAAGGTTTTAACCTACAAAAAATGTGAGTCCAAGAAAGCCTTCACTGGAACTCCTTCTATGCATAACTCTGAGTTATCTACACTAAATCGTATTTATATATTTGGCAGGCAAACTGCTGAAATAAAACCATTTTTAAAAGCACTGATTTTTCTATTAATCTTAAGGCACGAATGGAATTTTTTTAATGTCAGCCGAATGTCCACAGTGAGAACTCAAGAGCAACCCACACACTTCCTTTCACTCTGTGAAATGTTATATGTATATGTTAGAAGGACTCTATGAATAAATACATAATCTAAAAAATTCAAAAAGAGTGAATTAAAAAAATGAAAGAATAAAAACAAAACAAAAAAATCTGGTCTCTCACAATTTCTAAATGAGACAAGAAAAATGCCATTTAATTAACAGCAACGTCTACCAAATCAGTTCCAATGCTGAGAATGTTGCCCAAGGAGGTAAGTCTTGCATCCCAGTCAATTCTTAAAAGAAAAACCAAAGTGCCACCATCTTGTCAAGTCTTGACATGTTTTCAGATTGTGAAAGATGACATGGGGCAAAGAGAGCAGCCTTCCCATTAGTTCGTGAAGGTTGAGAGTAGCTAGTAATTCCTGGCGGAAAACGTTATGGAAAATTCGGTAGAAAAAAGAATAGATTGCCACATTTCTGCTGCCTCAGGATAGGACCACAATCAACTGGTCATATTTCCCAGGGAGAGAGGAAAATATCCAGGCAAAGGCTCCTCTCATGGCAGTGTTTTCAGATGTCCAGAGAAATCCCGAGGCTTTCTGGCTGGCTGGCTAGCGGTGGGGGTATCGCACCGTGCAATGGGCTAGCCACGGATCACTGGGCAGGCACACACCTACAGAGCAGAACTACTGGGAGTCCCAGGTAGCTGTGCTTGCTCAAAGACGTGCTCTGTGCTATCCAGAAATCAAGGGAGATAAAATTTATGGTGGGAATATGTGCCTTCTGAAATGACTAAGTTTAGAATTTTCCATAACTATTACCAAAGTTACACAATATGTACTACTGCTCCCCAAATAAGAGGAAGTGGGTTTGTGTTTCTTTGTTTGAATGATACTCCTTTCCTTTTGTCTTTTTTTTTTTTTTTTTGAGCAGACTGGGCCAATAATGATTTAAAAATGCAATAATTACCTAACTGCATACTATGTAGTATTCATTACAATAACAATGATGCTCCAGAGATACGTTAGTGAAGTAGTGGTTCTCAAATGCCAGTCTGGACTGGTGTAAACATTTTTACCAGTACGTGCCAAAGTTTTTATCAATATATTACAAAATAAGAATGCAGTCGTTTAAAACACAGAATCCATTCTATTTATGAGTTTGCCAATTATTCTAATATTATGCCATTTTCATTCTCTGGGTATTAAGGGAAAATCTCTCTAGGAATAGAATGGCGGTAATAGGGTGGGTAAGACATGTTACTGTTTTGCTGCCTGAGGTCACATACAGCCAGAAAGTGACAAATCTGGAATCCATGCCCAGCCAATGCCACTCTGGAGCCCATGCTCCTACCCAGGATGCCCCACTAGCTTCTTGTACCTCAGTTCCTCCTTCTGAAAGATGGAGAATAATGAATGCACTGTCCTTGGGTTGTGAAAATTAATGACTTAGTATTTATGCAATGCTTCAACAGTGCCTGATGTGTAGCGAGTTCCATACGAGTCATCGTTCAAAACAACAAAAAATATTCACATTTTATCCAAATTACACAGCCAGTAAATGGCAGAGCCAGGATTCCAACCCATACGGTTTAAGCTGTGTCTACACCCTTCACCTGCGTGCACCACTGCTTTAGAACCATGCTGATTCACACCATTAAACACAAAATGGGTGTAAGAAGCAACCACTAGGTTAAGGTATAACCAGCTTCCAAAGTCTCTGGGATGGAGGCAGTCAACCATGGAAATGGGTGGTTGCCTTGTTAGCAATTACAAAACTAAAAATCTCCTCTGGATGGAAGGAAAAGAAGGGAACCAGGTGGGCTGTATTCCCCAGAGGTCTCAGCACTCCTGCAGCTGTTCTATGGGGTTAAGGGGCTTAAAATAAAACCAGGCACAATTGCTAGCATGACCTAGCCGTTCCTCATGCCCCTGCAGGAGAGAAAAAGTTCGTAGAAGGAATAGGCATCAGTTGGTCTTTAAGAAGTCTAGATTTAGCATTAGTCATTGGCTTGCTTCTAAATGCTCTAACTTTTCAAAAGAAGTGGTGCTTCTCAAAAGCAGACACACATGGCATTTTTCAATTATCACCAAGGCTCCATTCAAAATAAGAGTAGGAAGCATGTTCCTGTCTGTATGGAAGGAGGGAGAAAGAGAGATTTTGAGTTGTTTGCCATCCTCTCTAACTTAGGCAGCTAACTGAAAGAAAAGTGATAGAATCCTTACAGGTTCCACAGCTCTCTCTGTTTTGTCTCTTATTTGTAATTTATTAGCTCAATGTAAACATCCCTGTTCTTGTTGCTGCCAGGTTAGGAAAAACTATTTAGCCTTCCAGGAAACCACCAGCACTTTGTACTTATATCTTGATGAGTGAAAATTTGATGGAAGAATGAGCCAGCAGGATTGCGTGAGTGTTTGGGGACCCATTACATGTTGCTATTTCTACAGTGGATCATGCCAGAGAATGATTTTGCCAATTAGCACGGCCTTCACAAAGCATCCCACATCAGGAGAGCTGGCTCATTCACGTCCTCTCCTGCAGCCTAACTCCAAATCCAGCACAGGTCTTTCATCACTTGTCATAGTTTTGTAAACAGCTCCAACCATCTGAAAGGGTTTTCCTTCTTTTGCCGGTAACTCTGTTTACTGTATATGTACAACACAAGTGATGGCATTTTGTTTGGAACTTCTTTTTTAATTAGTTTTTCTGACCAGGGATCCATTGTCACTGAAACAGATATTGCAGGGTCCAATAATAGCTCTCAGCTGCCAAAGGCAAAATAAGAAACTGTGCCCAGACCACGCAGAACAAATGACTGTAATGAGGGGATGCTCAAGACCAAACAATAGAGTGAGTTAGCATTTCATGTATGTAGCAAGTTATGTGCCAGCACAGACTATATGACAGGGTTCTTGCATTCCCCTCTCTCATGAACAACCAGTCCAAAGGGCGGGACAGAGTGGGTGCTTAGCTTGCCCCACCCCAAATGAGCATACAGACATGCACACTCAGGAACTATAGTTCAGCTAACTCACTAATTGGAACTAAAAGATCCTCCCACACACTCTTACCCAGTCTGTAAAATTAGGCAGATAGCTCCATGTAAAGTAGTTTAATATTTAGAAATGACAACCAAAAAAAAAAAAAGAGAGAGAGAGAGAATGACAACCAGATTTTTTTTTTATCAGTAAAAATAAAATAAATGCAACACAGGTACCAGAGTGATATGCTGGTCAGCATTTTAACAACAGTCTCTCTGGGGGAAAAGTCCTGATTGCAGTATTTTCCAATTTCCAACGTGTAAATATGCCCACCATGATGGATTTCAAGCTCTCAACATGACATCCCAGAGCACTGAGTAGTGGTCACTTACTACTGCTCCATTTAGACCCTGGTCCTCCATCAAGCAACATCAACCTCATCTGAGAGCTTGTTGGCCCCCACCTCACAGTCCTGAGTCAGAATCTGCATTTAACAGAATTCCTAAGTGGTTGTGGGGCACATTAAAGTTTGAGAAGAACTGGAGCACCTGTGTGGCTCAGCGGTTGAGCGTCTGCCTTTGGCTCAGGGAGTGAGCCAAATATTAAAAGAAAAAAAAAAAAAAAAGCTTGAGAAGAACTGAACTAACAGCTTGAATGGTTGCTAATTTAGGGAAATAAATGACGTATATGTACACACATATATAATTTGTTATAATTAAAAATTAGCAAATATATACATATTCACTTTTTAAGGGCTAGAATAAAAAAAAATTTAAAGAAAACCTTCAATAATCAAGATGCTTCAAGACAGCTGCAAAGAATTGCTGCAAAATCCATAACACCCCAAGATTTTTGTTTAAGTAATTCTGGATAAAACATGTGTTGCCATTCCTGTAGCTTTGGGAGTCAGAGATTCTGCTGTTAAAACTTTAGAGTTTAAATCCCAGCTTTCTGCCATGTTTGCCAGCAAAGGAACAGTGTAAAAATCATTAGACCTCTCTGTACCTCAAATTCCTCATCTATGTAGTGAGGGGGGTGGATATTATTATTCCCTACCTTCTTGAGTGGTTGTAAAGAACAGTAAGATTAAAGTGCTTACCCTGGCCCCTGGCATATATTATGCTCAGTAAACTTTAGTAATTATTACTATTTCCTAGAGAGGAAGAATTCCAAACTATTCTCTATATATCAACCCTAAAGTATGTTTCAAAATAAGAAAGATATCTATCCTTGGTGTGCCTTCTAACAATTCTGATTTTGATCCAAAACTTTAGATGGTTCTCACTCCCTAAGATTTATAAGCAAATATAGCAATGAAAATTAATTCTAAAATATGTCCAAATTTCAGAGTGACTCATTCGAACTTAGGGAGTCACCTGAGGTACTTCTGGGAGGGTCTATAAAAGAGACTCAAAGAAGAGAAGGCCTCGTCTGCTCAATTGTCTCTTGTGCAGGTACTGCCTTGAACTCCGTGTGATGGTGACTCAGGGGCATCCAAGATGGCAGAGAGAACAATGGAAAGAACCCAAACCATTGGGGTGCCAGAAGCTCCTGAACAACTGAAGCAGTGCCACCTGAGGACTTTTGTCATTTGTGATAACAAATAGTCCTTAATGTTTAAACTAGATGAGTTTACTCTTCTTTCATTCCTGGGATGCCTCTGAACCCCTGCAAATCTCTTTAGGTTAAATTGAGGCTCAAAGTGGTTAAATAATTTGCCCAAAGTAGCAGTTTGTGACAGCCAGGCTTCACAATACCCGAGGGTTTCAGCTGGGTGTTTTTTCTTTTTCTCTTCCCTTCTCCTCTCCTTTTCTTTTCTCCTTCCTTTTCTTAACTAAGCTCACAATAAATTGGACCATTTCAAAATTGTCAGACAGCCAACACTGTCTATTTGTGTATGCAACATGTCCAAGGGTATGATTGCTGCCAAAATGTCCCCAGGAAGTTGTAAACAGCCAAATGGGCATTCAACTCCAAATTCTGTACTTTGAGTAGACTTTCTCTAAGTAACATAGGGGGGACAGCAACTATGGTATAAAATTACACCAACACAAATCCAAAAAATTACTAAATTATGAAAGAAAAAGAATACTATTAAACTGGCTATTTGGTATCATGTAAGAAAAAGGCATTGATTTATTTTCTAACTTTTGCTTTATACAGCCAATATTGTTGGTATAACCAAGCCTATTTTCCCTCTGAAATATGCAACTCCTGGAAAATTCATTCAACAATGACTTACAAAGATAAATTTAAAAAGATCTAATCAGGAAAAAGAAATTACTTCAAGTGATTTTAATGCCAGGAATTGGCTACATAGGTGATAGAGAACCTGAGAAACCACTTGTGATAGTGAGGAGCTTAGTAACAAAAAGGAAATCATTGCCACTATTCTAGGCTGGATGTTCAAAGGGAGAAGATGCTATTGTAAAAACCAATATTGTTCGGAAAAAGCTGGAGCAAGTAAGTATGGTGGGAACCAGCACTATGGAGGAGTCATTGCTAAGATGCCACCTTAGGCAGAGAGTGGGCTAAGAAATACCTTCACTTCTCTCTTCTCCCACCCTCTTGCCCCCTATAGAGCCTCCCATTGATCAAACCCAGTCTGCAGCCAGGTAGCATAAGAACCTGGGAACTGGGATCCCTGGGTGGCGCAGCGGTTTAGCGCCTGCCTTTGGCCCAGGAGGCGATCCTGGAGACTCGGGATCGGGTCCCACGTCGGGCTCCCGGTGCATGGAGTCTGCTTCTCCCTCTGCCTGTGTCTCTGCCTCTCTCTCTCTCTCTTTCTCTCTCTCTCTGTGTGAATATCATAAATAAATAAATAAAATTCTTTAAAAAAAAAAAAAAGAACCTGGGAACTATAGCCTGCAAGAATCAAGATCAGAGCGGAGTACTGGAAGAGTGAGCCATGGATCCATGAACAACGAGCCCAGGATCCTCCCAAGGACTTTCATTCCTTGTAAGAAAACTTCCTTACTAGTTTGGTTTACTATTGAGCTTTCTCTTAATTCGATTAAAAATGTTTCAGAGGGAGCACCTGGGTGACTCAGTCAGTTAAGCATCTGCCTTCAGCTCAAAGTCATGATCCCAGGATCCTGGAATCAAGCCCAACATCAGGCTCCTGCTCAGAGAGGAGTCTGACTCTCCCTCTCCCTCTGCTTGTGTTCTCTCTCTCTCTCTCTCTTGTTTTTCTCTCTCTCAAATAAATAAATAAAATCTTTTTTAAAAATCTCAGAGGAACATGTGGGTCAGAGATATTTTTATTCTACCTTAATAGGTCTCCAGGCAACATATCTAAGAATTGATTAAACTTGAAAATGATAGGAATTACTTTAACTCTTTAAAAAGACACTTCAGCAATGAGACTATTTTAATTGGACACCAAATTGCAAGTTGGTAGGTGGGTAATGTCCCAGGCTTTAAAATAAATATGGGCAGAAAATGGGCAGACATGGGGCACAACTGAAACATCCATCCACCCTCACACTGTTTTATCAAACCAAAAGAAGGAGGAGGAGGGGAGAGGGAAAGAAGGAAGGAAGGAAGGAAGGAAGGAAGGAAGGAAGGAAGGAAGGAAGGAAGGAAGGAAGGAAGGAAGGAAGGAAGGAAGGAAGGAGGAAGGAAGGAAGGAAGGAAGGAAGGAAGGAAGGAAGGAAGGAAGGAAGGAAGACAGGCAAGGAGGGAAGGAGGGAGGGAAAGAAAAAGAACTGCATTCAAATCAGGAACATTTTAACTACTACACAAGTCACAACATGGATATTAATAATGACCATTTTGCCTTTAAGTTTCTAATAATTCACATGTCTTGGAATATTTTGTCTCTGAAAAACACCTATTCGTCTTCTGTAGTCTAACTGTATTTCTGTTAGCTGGGCTGATGCAAGTGGCTACAAATTGTGTTTTATATATTTGAAAGACATATATCTTTCTTCTCCTACATAAGCTCTTTCTTCTCCTACATGAGATTTGTCTTAAAATGAAGTAACACATTTTCTGAAGATTTCAGAGTTTTATTCTACCTATTTTTCTATCCTTCATGGTGAGTTTGCTGGCTTATAGCCCTTGCCAAGAAAGACGATTCCAGTCTCATTCTCAATTTTAGACTATGTGGAGAAAAGTCCTATTTTAATTGAAATTGAAATCCCACAATTATGTTAGAAGAGCACTTTCTCAATGGAATTTTTTTGGAAGGTTATCTTTTTCTAAGTTGTATAACTAGGAAATGAAACGGATCATCAAGAAAATTCCTTAGGTCTTTTGCATTGCCTATCGAGGAAATGCTTAGGTCTTATATCAATTCACTTTTTTCTTTTTTGCCCCTTTTTTTGTATTAAATGATTTTTATCTATAAAACAAGATGACCCAGGGCACTACAAAATGACTTGTAAGTTGATATTATAAAGTACAAAAGAGATGAAATTTTAAGCAAGATGAGTGTAGGAGATTGAATACAATTACTTGAATGAAGCACATACTTTTTACCCTACATAGAAAATCAACAAGGTGTGTTAAAAAAAAAAATCCTCTGTATTTAGTGAGTGTTTGGAAATGAAATGAGAATGTTAAACTTTATAAAGTGTTTGGTTGGTTGCATTAGATGGGTACCACTACTTCATGAGATGGATTGATGAAACACCTTTATTGCTGTCAGAACTCAATACAACAGTTCTCATCAAGCAAAAAACACTACAGAAGTATTGTTTGGCAAGAATTTAAAGTCATGTTTCATATCAGTAGAAATTATGCCTAAAGGCTTGTGTAGACTATCTATTAACTCCAAAAACGTGTTGTAGCTCTACACTGAGAAGACACTCAAACTCAGGATATTGAAATACTCGAATGTTCATGAAAATATTAATATTTGGATGACTCCCAACAAGAATGAGAAAAAGAATAATGTCCAGGTCTCCCTTAACATCCTTAGCACTTTTCTAAGAAAGCAGATGCTTTAAGCTATTTACTTGTCTGTCTCCTCTACTGAACTTTAAATTCCTTCAAACTGAGGGTTGTATCTTTCAATCTCAACCCCTAGTGCTAGCATACCCCAAGATACATTGGGAATTTTAATCATGGTTTTAATATAATGGAATGATAAAATATAAGTATTATGTTTACTTGCATTAAAACCTTTCATGAATATAATTGGAAGTGAATAATATCATGGAATCTAATCCTCAGATCTGGGCTGAAACACTGGTCTCTTAGGGTAGTATCAACATTTACTCTATTTGCTTAGGGAATTTTCACAGCATTTTTTATATTAGTCATGCAAATTAGACCCCTGGATAATTATTCAAGCTTTGAGTTTGCTTTGTTCAAGCAAATGATTAAATATATGAATTTGGACAAAATCATTACTTAAGTTTCTTATCTCAGTTTTTGAATCAATAAGATTTGTGACTTGTAATAAGACATTCAGAGACACTTAGTAAATCATAGTAATGGCTCGGTGCAGATCATTGCCATTTATAATTTAAATGAAATTCAAATATTTTTAAAGAAATTCAGATTTTAAATTGTACAACATGGACAAATTAATATTATAAATTTTTATCAGAGAAATTTAGGCTAAACTATTAAATCATCATTTTAAATGCTATTTTTTATCTTCTTTGAGTTTTAATTTTGTAAAGATTTACATATAACATTACTTGAAGCAAAAATGTATCATATTCCTTGCACTGTGAAGAATTTCTGAATGGTTCTTAAAAATGTACAACAAGAGTACCCAAAGGTTTGGGTATTTTTTTACCTGCCCATCAAATTTGCTAAAGATATTTGATTATTTCAAGACCAAAACTTTCTTAAATACAAAAATAACTTTCCCTATTAAATCTAGTTCTACTGACTCTTCTTTCTGGATCTTCAAGTTTACCCAGTTATATAGAGGAAATTCTGATTTATTTTTCCCTACCAGCTCTAAAATGTTAAATGAATAGTCATAGGAAGTAAGTTGGATAGTCTCTATATAATAGTCTAAATTTTTTAAAGATTTTATTTATTTATTCGTGAGAGACACACGGAGAGAGAGGCAGAGACATAGGCAGAGGGAGAAGCAGGCTTCCTGCAGGAAGCCCGATATGGGACTCAATCTCGGGACTCAGGGATCATGGCCTGAGTAGAAGGCAAACATTCAACCACTGAGTCGCCCAGGCACCCCTACATGATAGTTTTAATTACCAAGCAGGTTCTCCCTGCTTGCCCACCAAAATGCCCTTGTAAAGGAAATGACCTTGTTTCCAACTGCTATTTGAGTGTCTGATCTTACAGCCTGGATATCATGAGATATGCTAATCATCCCCAGTAATTATAGTAAGTGAGCACCTGACTCCAGGATAACCGAGCCACAGGCCCGGCCATGATAATTCGACAGGGTCTATCTAGACTGAAGAAAAGAAAAAATAGCTTGATCAAATTCCTTTTCTCTGCGATTTTAAGTAAGAAATACCCACAGAGCAGTATAGCCAGTTAATGTAAATGCTGAAATGGCACCAGAACAGCAAGAGTCATGACTGGCCAAAGCCAAAAACCAGCCAAAATAATGGCAGAGCTGAACATGTTAGCATTAAAAAAAAGAAGAACAGAGTGGTTGCCCAGCAGGAGCATAGATGCTCCAATGAGGCTGTAAAGCCCCTAGGAAGCCTGAGGAGAAAGTCTTCTGAATTGCCTCCTTTCCATTTCTGCTTCATTCAATTCCAATCCATGTATATTCTTCCAAAAGTTTCCCAAAAGGAAAATAGCTTTCCTTTTGCTGCTTTCCTGGTAGTAAACATAGGACATTGTGAAACAAACAAAATATTTAATACAATAAGGAATTTTTTAAAAACCACTAATAGCCATTAGTCTTCTCTTTAGACACAAACTAGTATTCACATACGATTTTTCACAGCTGGTTTGTAGCTTGCATTTTTTAAGTTAAATGTCATGAACACATTTCCATGATCATAAATATAGCTTTGCAGCATTCTTTCTAATGGTTCATAGTATTCCATTGTATCCATATACTATAATGTCTAACAGAAATTGCTTCATGATAGACATTTATATTGTTTCCAGTTTTGTGCTGTAATAAGTAATGTGGCAATAAATCTACTTCAACATTCTAAATATCTTATCCATGTATTTTTATTTAACTGTCTAATGATTTTTGCAACTTCATATTTTCAAAATAAAATTATTAGGACAAATGGAGTACGTTTTCACTTCTGATTCAATAATAGTATTGGCAATTTTATTTTCCTAAGATACTCATTTTTCCTAAACCATCTTTTTTGTTTTTTCTTTAAAGATTTTATTTATTTATTTATTAAGACAGAGAGAGAGCGTGAGCACAAGTGGCGGGGGGGGCACAGGGTGGTGGTGGTACAGAGGGACAAGCAAACTCCCCACAGACCCAGGAGCCTGACCTCATAACCTGAGCCAAAGACAGAGCTTAACCAATCAGCCATGCAGGCGCCCCCTAAACTATTGCTAATACAAAGTATTGAATTTTTCCAAGCAGATAGGTGAAAAATACTGTCTCATTCCTGTTTTAATTTGCTTTTCTTTGATTATTACTGATATTTTTTGACTATTTGTATTACTCTTCTTGTAACTACCTATTTATAAATTTGGCCCCCTTTACTCTTAAAATGTTGATTTTCTTAATTGACTTAAAGATTTCTTCATATATCAAGATCATTAATATTTTGTCTAGTTATATATGTTATGAATATTTCCCTAGTATGTTATTTGCCTTTTAAATTGTTTAAAATATCTTTTGCGGGCAGCCCCAGTGGCGCAGTGGTTTAGTGCCACCTGCAGCCCACGGTGTGATCCTGGAGACCTGGGATCGAGTCCCATGTCGGGCTCCCTGCATGGAGCCTGCTTCTCTCTCTGCCTGTGTCTCTGCCTCTCTTTCGCTCTCTCTGAATAAATAAATAAGTAAATTAAAAAAATATATATATCTTTTGCCATCAAATGTTTAAATATTTTGTAGTCAGTTACCACCTTTTTACTTTATGATTCCTGGCTTTCTGGTCACACTTAGAATGGCCTTCCCAAGAATAGAAAAATATTCATCCTAACTTTTTAAGGATGTTTATGGATTCATTATTTATATTTATATATTTGATCCATTTGGAATTTATTTTGGTATGATTAAAGTAAATACTTAGTTTAATTTTTTCCCCTTAATTTGTAGAGTTATGCCAGCACCACTTTTTGACTAATGTATTGTTTTTCCACTGGCTGATCCCATGTTTAGTACCATGTACTAAACACTATGATAGATTAGAAAGACAGAGGACATAGTGGCATAGCAGCTTAATGCTAGAATTGGAAAGATTAAAGGTTCACATGGACTAACTGTAACTTTGGACAAGTTCCTAAATCTATCTAGGCCTTAGTTTGTTTCTCTAAAGTGTGGAGACAATAATGACTCCTAAAACCACACAAGGATAAAGTGATAAAAAGTATGCAGAACACTCAACCGGGCATCTGGCATAATGAGCACCTTGGTAAAATTAGTTCCTGTCTGAACTTGGGCTTATTATTAGATTTTCCTTTCAGTCCTATCATTCCTGTGATAATATTACTTTTAATGATTATGTTTCATCCCTACTGAGGCAAGTGTTTTGCATTAATTTTTTTCTTAGAATTATCCAGGCTTTCTTATATGATTGTTCTTTAGAAAATAGTTATCTCCCTTGAAGTAACTTGCATGGTGTAATTAAAACAATAATAATAATTTAATCTCTCTGAGCTACAGTTTAAGCACATATGAACTGCATGGAGTATCTACTCCTTATAGCTTTGGGGAGGATTGGATGTTAATGTAAATAAGTTACTCAATCCAGTATCCAAAGTATAGATGTATGAGAATAGGTAATATTGTGATGATTCTCATCTTGATTATTACCTCTCATGATATTCAGGCAAATAATTACCATAAGAACTTTATGTTTGGGCAGCCCGGGTGGCTCAGTGGTTAGGTGCCTGCCTTTGGCCCAGGGCGTGATCCTGGAGACCTGGGATCCGGTCCCACATCAGGCTCCCTGCATGCCTGCATGGAGCCTGCTTCTCCCTCTGCCTGTGTCTCTGCCTCTCTCTCTGTGTCTCTCATGAGTAAATAAATAAAATCTTAAAAAAAAAAAAAAAAGAACTTTATGTTTTACCAAAGTGGCAAGCAGAATTCTGGATTGATAATGATTACTGTACACCAGTAAATTCCAATCATAAACATAAACTGAACTAGACAAAAAGATTCCTGAAGTGCTTGCAATGCAGATTTAGTACTACAGGGGCGACCTTTGATACAATAATCAGAAAACCTTTGCTGGAGCAGGAGGAAAGAGTGGGCATTTCAACTTTCACTACTCCCCAGGGCCCAAGACCAAAACCAAAACTTGGTGCTAAAATTGCAGATATCTCGGTTGTATTTTGTAGACCTTTATGCAAGGATACGTGTGTAAGGGTATGGATGAGGGATGATGTGGAGAGCATTTGCTACTCCTCAGAATACTGTGTCTGCAAGGTAAATAACAGTAGGCACACTTTTAAGGATGTTTAGGGACTCCAACTGAAATGGCTTTGAGAAAACTGATTAATGGGCCATTTCCTGAGAGTAGGAAGACCTCTAGGAATAATGAAAATTGCTGGCCTGCTTCTGCTTCCTTCCTTCCTTCTTTCCTTCCTTCCTTCTCTCACCCATCCACAAACCAGGGCCTCCTTTTAACAAGTCTGTATCTATCTGTCAGTAAGGAAAATGTTTACTATCTTCCTTTGCCTCTGAGAGAAGGGAAAAGAAAGAATTTCAGAACTCTAGTCAAAATAAATATCAAATGTATTATTATTTTAATGACTCTTCCAGGGGAGGGCAGTTTCTCATCCAAACCACCCACACGAAATACCTAAAGTACGGTATCTTCTCAGTATGAGTATAAACCTACTAGTCACCAAATAAAAAAGCAGAAATAAGAAACAAATGCCAAACTCAATTTTTCTTTCTTTCTTTCCTTCTTTCCCTTTCTTTCTTTTTCTTTTTTCTTTTATTCTCTCTCTCATTCTTTTTTTTTTTTTTTTTTGTAATCTTCTATGCTTGCAAATGCACTGTAACCAATAGATTTAAAATGCCCACAGTGCACTGCATTATATGCCATCTGGGTGAGTCTGAACGTGGCAGGCAGTCACCTTACTTTTCGGTTCTCAGGTTATGTCCACGAAGAGGTCTGCAGCTGGTATCACATTGCACAAGCTCCCGGAGCTGGGGGGAGAATAATGACACGAATCAATAATGCTGTCTGGGAAATGGCTTAGAATAAAATATTACAGAAGGGCACGAACATCACCCAGAGGGAGACTTCAGCGTTGATTAAATATGGCTGCCTCAGCTCTCTGCCACACCGTGACAGATGGGGAACGAGGGCTTACTTTGGCTTTTGCTGCATTTTTCTGAACCAGGGTTACTCCAGTGGCTTGAAAACAGGGCTGCGTCCGCTGCTCCGTCCGCTGCGCTGCATTTGGCTGCCCCCTGCAGGCCGAAACTGCATACGCAGGCAAAGGGCACCCCGCCCCCCCTACAGAATCCACGGTGCACAGTAGTTTGTCTCTGATGCCCTTCAAAGCATCCTTGAGAAAAGAAATACATCTTTAAAAAAAAACTCACATAGAGTTCTTTTCGCCAATCTCCACATCCCAAAGAAAACAAAAGTTCAGTTCATTGAAGTTAATGAAATAGATGAAATGGTATAGAAAAATTAACGAAAGACTCCAAATAAAAATGAGAATTTAAAGACCCTCAAAAAAAAAAATAAATAAAGACCCTCTAGATATATATCAACTTTAAATCACGTTTGGATGCATGAAAAAAAAATGAACACAGATTTGCACATCGTGTCAATAAATCATTCCTTCTTACTCCTCCACGTATGAGCTGTTTCAAGAACCTACCGTGCAGTGCCACAATCAGGAAATCTAGGGTTCTTCTTCCATTTCATCAGACTCTACTTATCATGGTGCTAAGCTAAAAAAAATTCAAAACCATTTATCCTGCAATATCATTTATCCTACTGATCCTTTATTTTGGCCTTTCATAGAGACTAAATTTATTTTTAAAACAAAACAACTTATTTGGTTGGGAGTAAAAAAGGTGGGTGGAAGAGGAATTAACCCTTGGTAGCCTGGACACTGAATTTCCTGTGTGTGTGAAGGCTTGTGTCTCTGAGTACGCTGTGATTGGAGACACCAGTCCAGAAATGCTTGCTGCCTACTCAGCTCTGTTACAGATTTGATTGAAACCATTAACTAGAATGTAATGAATTCCATGTGTCAGCCTTACTTAGCATTAAAAAAAAGATAGGATTTTTAGAACACATAATAGTGATATATCCACTCTGGATAATAAATCTTTTGTTTGTTTGTTTTGGGAACTAGGATTCTTCCCACATACAGATTCTAAACAGTCAGATGGACATTTACATATTAACTGTTAGATACAACCCCTGCTTTATAAATTTACACTTCCAGCTACTTTCTCCGATATCGTACTCCTTGGAAATTACTGAAGTAGGAAAACAGATGAACTTTTTCTGGCCATTGACATCTAGAAACTTTTTGTTGACAATTAGTCATACTTGAGACATTTCCTCAAATGTTGTATTCCTTGAAATTTGTATAACAAATAGCATTTTGTTCATTAAATCTAATTTGTAAAAACTCAAGCTTATTATGTATTGTCTTACCATTCTTATGTCCTAAAAACAGTCTGTTTTAAATAAATAACTTTCATTCAAAAGTTTCTTTTAGCCAGTACATTAAAAAAAAAAAAAAAACTGAAGAAGAATCTATTAGAACTTGAAAACACTGAAGAATTCTAAATCTATATTAAATTGGCCACTCCCAAAAGTTTCTGACTCAGATAACTAGGTGAAGGTAGGTAAGTGGCATCTTTTAACAACAAAAAACTTCTATAAGTATAATCGTGCTCTTTTAGAATATATGCATACATAAATGTACTGACCTCTCCTGTACAACACACATTGTCCATTCTTGATTATCAGAAGTTTTGAAAGAAAAAAATATCTGAAAGCCAATTTTGCATTATTCTAAATTGAAAAAAGATTAACAGGTGCTACATAATAACCCCAAAACACCAATCAAATCATTAACACAATGATTACTAAGTATAGGTAGCAAACTAGCAAGTTAGAATACAAGATGCTGAAAACATCTATTCCTCATTACTGAGCAGTTAATTTTGCTGTTGACACATAGTTGTCTTGTGAGGTACGGTGGCCTTCCTTTACACCAGCAGCCTTGACCTGATACCAGCTGTGTTTGGAATATAACAGATATGTCTCTTCCCATTCACTCCTGGAGTTTGGGGGAACAACTTTTTTTCTTTACAAACATTATCTAAATGTATTGAGGAGATATGCATGTTTCATTATTGAAAACCAGGCAGCATTGCCGTGGGAAAATGACTGAAGGGAAGAGCTTGGGCAGAGTGAACCCCTATAACCAGTGTGACCCGGTGACTCCATAGCTGCGTGATCTTCCTACCGAAGAGCACCAAGTCCAAGCTGGATGGCCTTATGATCGTGGTAGCACATTGGGCTGTGGGCCATCTGTATTCATTTCCTGGAGCTACCACATCCTTGGTGGCTTAAAATGACAGAACTTTATTCTCGCACAGTTCTGGAGGCCAGAAGTCCAAAATCAAGGTGTCAGTGGTGTCGTTCCTTCTGAGGCTCCATAGGATAATCTGTTCTGTGCCTCCTTCCTAGCTTCTCATGGCTGCTGGTAATGCTTGGCGTTCCTTGGCTTTTAGACTCGTGGCTCCAATGTCTGCCACTGTCTTCACATTTCCTTCGCTCTTCTCTCTTAGAAGGAGGACACTTGTCATTGGACACTCTAATCCACGATGACCTCCTCTTGAATTCTTTAACTTGATTACTTCTGCAAAGACCTTTTTTCCAAGTTCAGATTCAAAGATTCTGCATAGACAACTTCTTGGGAGGTGGAGGCACCATTCAATCCACTATTCTCTCCAAGCTTGAATTTAAGCAACATATCATGGCTACTGGAAATCATACCCAGAGGGGCAAGACCGCCTTTTGTCACAAGTTTTCATTCCATTGAGCCACAGCTTCCATTGTCATTGCCATTTGCTGAATCAAATGAGGGACCAGAACTTCATTTAAATCTTCACTAGATGCAATCTTATGTAACTAATTCAATAGGATTTCTTTATTCTTCTTCAGTGTATATATCCTAAAATGAGCTGAAAAAGTCAGGAACCAGAGAGCCTTCCTAAGAGTGACCCTGTGGCAGGTACCATGCGAAGTCTCTGTGGAAACATGTCAAGAATTCCTGTGGTTTTCTGACTTTTTTTTTCTTTTTTTGCCTAGAAACTGCTTCTAATGCACTTCCATTAAAGTGCTAAGTAGAAATCATTCAAATTGAGAAATCACATGTACACAGAACAAACAAACAAAAAATCAAGGAGTGGGGTGCCTGGGTAGCTCGGACAATTGAGCTTCCCACTATTGGTTTTGGCTCAGGTCATGTTCTCTGGGTCCTAGGATGGGGCCCTGTGTTGGGCTCCAAGATCAGCCATGAGTCTGCTGAAGGATTCTTCCTCTCTTCCTGTCCCTGTCCACTAAAATAAATAAATAAATCTTTTTAAAAATAATAATTAAAAAACAAAAAAACAAGGCATGCCCAAAGAAATGGCTTGTTTGATGGATGGCTCACTAGATTCTATCACTTGCAACTACGATGAAAATTCGAATCCTTATATTATAGCCCACCAGGAAAATAATCTAACAGGCTTGACCCAGTTTTTATTCATGTGTAAAATAAAATTAATTCATGATGTTTACAGTTGTGGATAGGTGAAGAGTTTATTCATGTCCATAAGCAAGTGCACTTGTCTATGCACCACTCGTGTACCATTTACAAATATTCATGGATGTTGCTGTTGAAGCGTTTTGCTCTTATCAATTGACTTTGCAGTTCTGAGGTTCCCCCACTCCCTGCTTCTTTCTTTTCCCTCTTTTTAAATTTTTTTAAATAAAGTTTTCTTTCAAGTCCTCTACTGTTACCGTGTTTCAGCCATCAAAGTCCCCTCATAGCCATTTCCATTTACCTTGTGACTCTGACCCTTTGTGAAGCTGAGCATTTTCAGAGTAAGCCGATCCTGTGGGTCCCCAAGGATGTTATTCTCATTTATTCACTCAGCCCTTTGAATGGAGCAGCCCTCACTTGGCAGCCGTTCAGCAGACCAAGATTCAAAAAGCACACAATCCGTTTTCTTCCAAAGGCCTTTCAAAACCCAGTCCAAGGCTTGTCGAGGAACTTTAATGGATGTCAGTCATTTAGCATGTTACATTTCACTCATGGCTGCCAGGGAATGTGATGAGTAGGGAAGGAATAAAAGAAAACAGGCAGACAATAGGAGTAAGGGATAATTTTCTGAGCCTTTTGTGATGTGACTTTACAGAGAGCATTTTTGAGCTTCCATTACTCACGATGAGGGAGTTAACAGAGAAGGGTTAATGTACTTGTATTTAAAGCCCCACCAAAGCCTCCCAAACAACTTTAGAGCCAGGATTTCAGGAAACTAGGGATCAGTTTGAAACGTGGGTGCTCTGGATCAGAGACAGCTGTATGGAGGGGCCCTACTTTCCCCCCCAGGTGGGCAACCGAAGGATGAAATCCCTTTTGTGCCATCTGCATAAACGCCTCTGACAGCTGGCTCTCTTTTGCCGAACTTCAGAATGTTTGGGGACAGTCTCTGGAGACCAGCAATAAGACAGGGAAGCTCAGTGACAGTGGCAGGAGGCAGAGTAGAGGGATAGGAGGTGAAGGCCCAGAGCTGCATACCTCTGTACCTGCCAACTGGTGTGTCACAGACAGGCTAAAGTTACTGACCGGTCAATTATCTGATTAAAGAGAGCCCTTCGTTTGAGGCGTTTTGTTTTGTTTTGTTTTTCCCCAATCCAGACTGAAATCTAAACCTTCTAGAAAGTTATCAAAACTTTTTTTTAAATTTAACTTGGGCATAATCAACAGTTGAGGGGGGGCAGTGGATGATAAAAAGGTATAGGTACAGGGAGAAACACTTTGTTACTGGCTATAGGCCATAAATTGTTCTGGGATTTTCTTTTTTTTTTTCTTTTCTTTGTCTTTTTTTCTTTTCTCTCTCTCTCTTCCCCCCCCCCCCCCTCTTGCGTCCAACAGCAACGTTATGAACTTGAAACTACCAGCATCAGATTTAATCTTTCTTATCTTCACACACACACACACACACACACACACACACACACGGAGCTACCAGGCCAATTGTATTTTTAAATTAATAGAATCAATTGATTAAAAAGGTACCAGCATTCCCCAAAAGCAATTTATTTTTTATTAGTTTTACAATTGCATTGAAATCCTTTTAAATTATAGACTTCATGAATTATGCCTCTGTCAGGCAGCATCAGAACTTGTCTTTATGGCTCTTAGATTCCACAGAGGCTGTTGTGGTTTGAAAATAACAGAACAATGTGCTGCTGCTTCACCAGCCGGTTAATGACTTGCCCCATAGTTAAAGGTCCCAAACCACACAGGGCAGGCGGGCTGAGCCACCCGGGCCAGGGCTGGAGAGGCAACCAGAGGGAAACCATTCCATGGTCATTATTCAGTAGATGCTGAGTTGACTTCTTGAGATTTTATTAATAATTTCTCCATAGTTTATGCTGCCCTGTTTGTTATCTACAAAGGAAAAAAAAAAGAAAGACATGGAAAAGTTGTGGAGTCAGCAAAGTGCAATTCACAGAAAAAAGTTAAAATGCCAGAGCTAAAGCCAAGAAAACATTCTTACTCGCTAGACCCAACACTGTGTGTGGGGGCTGTGGAGAGGGCTCAAAGAAATCCAGCTCCTTTGTTAGAATAACAAAAAGAGGAGAAGGAGCATGAGGAAGAGGAAGAGAAGGAGAAAGAGGAAAAGGAGGAGGAGGAGGAGGAGACCATGGGGGATGAGAGGGAGATAAGGGGAAGAAGGGAGGAATCAAAGAAGAGAAAGTCTCATCTATAAAATGTCCATTTCTCAATTCACAGATAAATGACCTGTTCTTGAGTGAAGCATTTACATTGAAGAATACAATAGTCACTAGTACACATGCACAAAAATCTTCAGAAAATTGTGTCAAAATGGATGCCAACAATAGCACAGTTTATTTAGCCTGTTCTTTCCACACAATTTGTAGAGTTTGTACTCTACAATCCCCAAGAAAGTCCACAGGCATCTGCAACTTCATATTTTGTGATTTAATGTAACATCTTCAGGATTTTTGTTATGGAACAAAAATTAGTGTCTACCTCTTTCTCTCCAGTGTAGCTTTTCCCACACAGGGTACCAGGTAACAGCCTCATCAGTGGTGCTAGGTTATCAGAAACTATTGCAGTCAGAGTCATAAATAAACCCGGAGAAAGGATTTCTGCTACAGATGCTGATGGTGACTTTGATTTAAATGCATCTTACTGTTTTCATCTACCCACCTTGTTCCCCTTTCTACAAAACTGAGAGATGGTAAAAAGAGAAATATGTCAAATGGAAGTGTGTGTGTGTGTGTGTGTGTGCCCGCATCTGTCTACCTGTGTGTAGAAGAGGCTTCAGCTTTATGCCCCAAAGGGCTGAGATCATCCTGAGCACATATTATCATGGAAATGAAAATTGGCCTTAGTTTCTAAATGGGAAAAATCGACCGAGGCCCCAACTCTGCTTCTTATAGGAAATCAACAAAAGTATTGCCATAGATTCTATCTCAGACTCACAAGGACTTGGCAGCCCTGACTCTTATCACTCACAGGTGAGAACACAGACCCTGCCCAATACTCCCCGTAGCCAGTGACTCACTAGTACCAAATCACCCTGTCCATAAATAACTTTAATTATCAGAAAAGCAGCAGAGTTGCACAGCAGAAGCGTGCTGGGCCCATAATTATCAGAAAAGCATTTTCTCGCAAGAACCTAAATGTACCGCCCTGTGACTACCCTCATTCGTTTTTAGTTCTGTAACTATGCAGAAAAATCTACCTCCGCTTCTGTAGAATAGCCTTTGAAATTTTTAACACAACTTGTCATTTTCTCCAGTTAAATGAACACATTCCCCCTGTTACTCCTTATGTGATATGGTTTCCAGACCCTTCAAGGTCCTTCCTTTGAACATGTTCCAGTTTGCTGTCAACTTTGCTCTTAAAATGTGGTGCCCAGGACTCAATACAGCACTTCCTGTGTGACCTGCAGCAAATGAGGTAGACTAATAATTCCCTTGATGCGAATGCTATATTTCAATTAATAGAGTATATGACTGAGTTAGGTATTTAGGAACAGATGAACACTCTAGGGTTACATGAACTTGCCTTAAACCCCCCAATTTTTTTTAACATTTATCACCAAATCATATTTTTACCATTCTCCACGTGAGGCATGGATTATTTAAATATAAATGTAGGATTTTTTTCTTTTATCCTGTTGCATTTCCATTTTTTTTGGTGCAACTGACTTTTCTGGCATTAAAAATACTCCTAGTGAATTATTTTTGTTTTCAAATGCATTAGCTAATCCTCCTAATTTTGTGTCACTCACAATTTCGATAAAACTTCCTTCTTTGTCCAAGGCATTGAACAACAGAAAAAAGATAAGCACCTTTACAAAGAATTTAATGAAGTACCGAACTCCTAGTGTTTAAGAAATATTAGTAGTTAACATCATTAAAACCCTTCACAGTCCTTCCTATGGTGGACATCATGCCCATAACTTATAAAGACTTGTAAAAAGGGTAGGGGGGGACAGAGAAACAGAAATATTATAAAGGAAAGAGAGGCCAGAACTTGAAAATAAAGATACCCATGAGAAAGCCACGTTGCTGTTTCCATGGTTCAGCTCTTGGTTGGTGGTCAGGAGTCTAATCCAACTCACACCCTCAGAGTTCCCCCTGAAATGTGTTCCCTTTTGTTCCTGGGTTTCTATTTTCACTACCATAAAAAATAAAAGTGAGAACTAGTCATAATTGAGAGTGTAAGTCCAAAATTTTGTATTTCACTCCAGTAAACAATATTCTCCCCAGGTCTGTCTTTATCAGTAAAATGGAGGTTGGAAATGACCGTTAGAAGAATTATTCATTTATGCTTTAAATATACAACTCTGTACCATGAGAACAAATTACAAGATGTTTCCTGCTGATCCCAATGGCATCGTAAGCATTTACTTATAGCATATTCCTTTTGGTGCAATATCACAAAGTTTATTACTATACATTTTGAAAAATATTTTTAAATATTATTGAAACAACTGAAAAAGCCCTAAAATCCAGTAACTGCTATAATTTTTTTTCATTTTTCTGTTCCTTTAGTATAAATGCTTTTGTTCTTTATTTATATACAAAGTATATAAATAGTCTTTACAGTTTCTGGTACACATTAAATAAGTCCAAATAAATGTTTTGTAAAGAAACCTACTATCTTTTCTTGTCTATGTTTCCTAATTGCCTGATTATGCTGTTGAGAAAGGCAAAGATAGTATTCATTTTTAGGAAAATAGAATTTGTAATACAGAAGGAATATAGATTTTGTATTTCTGAACTTTAGACCACTAAAAAAATTAAATTATATAGCAAAATTAATTTAACCAGGCCTGTAGAAGCAAGTGGAGGGGGAGGGTAGATGATATTACATATCCAAATATAAACATAAAAACTTACATTTCTACCAATTTCCTATATTTTTCCACTGTTTAAGGTACTCAAGAACCTGATTTCTAAGAAACTATCTGATTTTCTACCCATCTGAAAAATAATTTTATATGAAAAAATAAAATTCTAATTATGCAACATTTGAATTCTTCACAGTGGTCTCTTAGCTTATGAGAAACATAGACATGCATGTACTTCCTCAGGTAGGATGGAATAATGTTAAAGAGTAATACAAATACAAGGATGTGATATTTTTTAAGAGCCCCAAGGATGAGAGAGATATAGAAAGGGCTCTTTATCACATCAAGGCTCCAGATCGTCTATGTCATGGAGGAGTTTCCTGGTTTTCAAACTACCTTCAGCAAGCCATGTCTCTGTTCTCGGTATACCTCTCCAACCTGAGACTCACCAGCCTCCCTGTTGTGACCGGAAACTCATTAATCCTGAACTACTGCCTTGTTCACCTACCCCAGGCTCTTGCAGTTATGAAGACATGAGTGAGTGGGAGCGAATGGGGTCAGGACTAATCCAAGTCCTTCTCTGAGATAATCACCTTTTAGACCACCTTGTGCTAATCTGGTTATTTAATGTTAACTGATACTAGATGTTTTTAATCTACCTACGCAATGATGGCCAGGAAAACTAGTAAGAAGTTAAGACAACTGACAAACATAGAATAGTTTTAAGTAGTCATCATTGTACTAGGGGACCATTTTGATTTGGTAAATCTCTCTAAAGGAACAGAAGAACCAGCTTCTGTTAGCCGCATTTCTGCTATAAATCTGCCTCAGCCTCACTGATAAGTCATCTTTTCCAATCCTGTGTAAATACTTTTATATATCTACAACCACTTTCTGAATAATTAATGATTTACATTTTTCTTTATAAAGATAGAAGGATCTGGTTTGTTCATGACTTGGTCTTCATAATTCCTATTTTCTAAATACGTTATTCTAGAATTCAAAAGTCTCTCTTACAATCTTTATAAATGTTTCACATCTACTTTTCTTACTTTTATTCATTTGAATATTCCCTTATTTTAATTTAACAAAAAAAATCCACCCACTTATATCCAAAAAAAATGAGATTAGACAGTTTACTTTTTTGAGAGCTTACAGAGCAGAGAAGCAATTACTTTCATTTATTACTGATAATTCTATGACATAGATACTATTTTTATAGTCACATTACATAATAGGATATTGTGCTTCAGAGGGTTTAAATAATGTTTCAAGATCTCATAGCTCAAAGTCACGAAGCTGCAGCTGCGAGAGAAGGTACAGTTCTGCTCAGATTAATACTGATTCCCATCTAAGCGTCCTTCCCTCAAACCAGCTTCTCAAACTCCAACATGGGTTCATGCTTAACACTTGCCTTTCCTAATGTCTGTGGTCATTATCCCTGACATAAGAAATGCCTGCATCTTCCACTGACGTGCTCAGCAGTGTGTGTGTGTGTGTGTGTGTGTGTGTGTGTGTGTGAGAGAGAGAGAGAGAGAGAGAGAGTATATGTGTGTGTGAGAGAGAGACAGAGACATTGAACATGGAACGGGGAGGCAGAGCTGGAAAGAGGAAGGACTTACTTTTATATTACTCTAGGATGCAGGCAAGGATGGTTGCATAAAAAAACACAGTAAGAGATGGGAAAGATCTTTATTACACACACACCCCAAAAAAAAATCCATGTGACTTTAAAACCTACATGAAATTACAATGTCAAACTTACCTTTACTTCCTTCTAACATGCATTTCATTAGACCATCTTAAAATTTATGCTAACTACAGCACTATACTTTTATGCATTATTGTGTATTTGAAATTAAAGGGTTTACTGTTCTGGCAATTACAAGGAGAATTTAAGCTGAAAGCTAAAGTATATCCTACAGAAGAGCCAAATTACAGTAGTGACCCGTTGTACACTGATTTAATCTAGACCTCAAGAATGGCAACAGACCTTAAAATATCAACCTTTTATTTGCTTAGTCAGTTCCTAATCAGTAAGGAAGATCAGATATGTACTACATACAATAAAATCTAAGATGCTGTTGGCATAACATTAGCAAAATAAGGTTGTGACAGTGATAGGATGAAGCTATTCTTTTTAAAGAAAAGATTCTCCAAATGCTATTGAGTCCTGTGCAGCTTGTCTTGCCATATAATAAGGTGTCATTCAAAATTCTACTCATTGCTAGATTAAGTTCTTTAGCGCCAGAAGGCATTTACCAGCATCTCTTTCATCTATATGTAAGAAAACAGGGCGCTGAGTAGCTTGTCCAAGTAAACAGAGATAACAAATGGCTAAGCCAGATCCCAAACCAGGACCCCTGATTCCAGATCCAGTGTGTTTCCCCACTGCAGCAGGCACATGTAAACTCCAAGATACACAAGATACTTTTTCAAACAGGATGTGCAATTTAGAAATTTTACTTTGAATTATAACCCTATGCCCTGATTATTTTCCATCAGTATTTATCGTTGTAGGTTTCTCTGTCCTGAGGGTTCTCTCTTTTGGATCTCTGTTATCTGATTTTTCTAAACATTCTTGTTTGTCTTTCACTTTATCTCCATGGTTGCTTTCCATTTTTAGGCCTTATCTCTACTTTTATTTTTATTCTGAGAGTTTTTTTCTTTTTTCCATTTTCTGAAAATATAAAATAACATGACTTCATTATCGAGAACTTGGATACTACTTATATATTCCAGATACTTACGGTTATCTTTGAAATTAATTTCCCCCTTGTAATTTTTATCAAGTTACCTAAGCCCTTTTATCTCTTTGAATATCTGTTTTGAAATTTGCTTTGTAGGCTATGAGAATTCTGTAGATGAAAAAAAAAAAGGAGATGAGTGTGGTTAGGATAAAAAAACAAGACTCTGGCGTGTAATCAATACGATTCAGTGGATAAACAGAATTTCCGATTGTTATATCAGTTTTAAACCAAATCATGCGTTGCTCAATTTAGGAAGCTTGATTCTTCCAACATGTTTGAACTATTTTCTGGCAGCGAATTGGATGCTTTGAGAACAGAACAAAACCAAACAGAGTTCTGAGGAACAAACAGGATACTTTAAAGGCAAAGGATTTGCTCCACTGGATATATTAAGGCTTATAAATTAACTATTGCCATTTTCAAAGAGGCAATATTTTATTCGCTTTTGAGAATTTTACATATTTCAGAATTAGGGACAGTGAAGAATTTTGAAAGAGACAACCCTGAGTTCAAATTCTACTAGAATCATCACTTACTAGCCTTGGGTCCTTGGAGCTTTAAGTTTCTGAGCCTTACCTGTAAACACTACAGGGTTATTTTGACAATGGAAATAATGCACGCAAAGTGCCTGGCACATAATGGTTCCTAGTGAGTGATATGATGATGGTGATGGCATTGAAGAGGATGGTGATAAGGAGGAGGATGTAATGGTAAGGATATTACCCAGCTCTCTTACTGATAGAAGGAGGAGCAGAAGAAAACTTTAATAGCAGATGTAACTGACACAAAATCACTTATAACTAAAAATTTTAAAGAGTAACAACAATTTAAAAATCATATTGCCTATTCAATAAATAAGTCTTCTAGAAAAAAAAAACTTTCCTCTTAAAAGAAGACCCACAGAAATTAATCTGACAAGTCTATAAATATTTTACTTATGTTTGGCCTTGAATTAATAAGGAGTTTTTAAGAGCAATGTTACAGAACTTTACGGAGAGTTATTCGTATCGTAAAGCTGGTTTTTCCAATGTCCTTCTCTTTCTGGTACATGATTAAGAGATCATAAAACCTTTTTAAAAATTCACCATTTAAAATTGCTTCTGAGAAAGAAGCAGACAGTCCAGAAAGAAGAAATATGCTTCCAAATGTACTTTCTAGAAAGTTATTTGTAAGGTTTCGTTCTACGGTGTTGTATTTGTTTTGTGGTATTAAACAGCAGATATTCCAGGAACAATCTGAACCCTAAGGCCAAGACATGCAGATATTCTGTATGTCATGGTCCATACTGAGAAATGTTTATGCTCACACACAATTTTAGAACAAACAAAAATCACACTAAGGGAAGCCGGCAGGCAAGCTTTTATAGGAGAGCGAACTGGTGAATCTGTCTGGCAAAATTTTTCCAGGTTCTCGGTTATCAAAGCCAAGTTCTCAAATGTTGCAATGGGCCCTTTGTTTTGTTTATTTTGTTTAGCTCCAAGCCAGAGGTAACCTGCCAGTGGCTAGTCCTCTTTCTGTGTGTTCCCTGCTTTACTCACTTCTCACGGGGGAAGGGCCCACTGGAAAGGGAGTCCCGGCTGGATGGTGGAGGAGACTCTTGTCCCTCTCCCTGATTCAACCCTCAACAGTCCTCTCTCAGTGGCTGACATTGGCAGGAACGGAGATGATCTCTCCTGTTTGCTAAATATTTGCTAAAATATTTCAAAATTTTAAAATAATCATTTGAATCAACGTATTCCTGAAGATGGGAGAAGCGAACATCTTACTACAGACAGCAGCAAAAGAGGATCTGTGCCCTGGCTCCCTCACGTGGATTGTTAAGTGTTGAATAACAGCCGCCAATAATTATTTCCTCTAACCCCACAGTCTTCTCCTTTTTGGTGCACTGCCCAGGTAGGCAGCCAGTACTAAGTATCTGATAACATGTCTTGTCGGGCCATGTAGAATAATATTTTGTTCCAAGCCCTGTAATCTTGCCCCTCCACAATCTAAGGCTCCTTGCCCAGCACATCTTGTCTCTTGGGAAAGCCACAGAGTCTCAGGGCCAATAGTTAGCTATTTCTACTTCTTCCAAACCAGGCCAAAGACTTGAAACTTCTGTTTGCTTATTGCCCACTTGAACATATTCACACATTCCAAAAGTTCTGAAGGAAATGCACAGCTGAAGTAGTCTCTGAATTAGAAGCCAGGTGTCTCCTCAAAGCTGATTTTACTCATTGATTATATGTGTTTTAAAGACTATTTTATGAGAATTAATTTATGTTTACCTCTGCTATCAACTTCGGTAAGTGTTATATTTCTTATATGGAAGGATGCAGAAGCTTAAATTGGTTTGTGTATTCTCTGCTAGGTAACTTGATTACACATATATTAAATTATTTTCTTTATATTTAGCCAGGTACTCTTAGTCCTATTTAAGACATAAAAAAACTGAGGTCCAGAAAAATAAGTTACTCACATTAAAAATACAGGTTTGCTTGGAAGCTAAGATTAATGCTTTAAGTGAGATCTTTGAAGATGTCTCACCTGAAATTGTCATTTTGTTTCTTTTTCTTAATTTGCCAGTGATTTCTCATGAACAGGTAAAATGCCAGATTATTTGGATTATTGAGGGCATGGTGGAGGTTGAAAAAATTTCTCCATGTTGCTTTCTTTTGTGTAGGCTAGCTGAAGAGTGAAAACAAAGTGAAAATTACCATGGTCTTGACATACAAATCAGTATTTGACAATTTTATGGTTACCTTATACAGAATGGGTGGGGGAACTTAGCTTCCCACGTACTGTCCCAACCATCTCAAAACCTTCCCACATTTGCTCCACTCCTCTTCAAATACTTTATCCAAAGGATACCTCACTTTGCTCTGAAAGTACTCCCAAACAGACCTCTGCAGATCACATTTGCATCAATTGAATCACATTTCTTATCCTGTGGCAAATACAACCTAGAAGGACAAATTCCTTACTGCTGTAATTAATCATTCCCTAACTTATTAACCCAATATATCAAGATGTTGGTACAGCTGACTGTCTTCTGGTGCAGAACAGAGGTGTTATTTGCTTCCTATGTTTGCTGTCATAATGCTCTAGTGCCTGAGAGAACCAAACCACGAGTCACCAAGAAGGCTCCATGAGGATCTCTGTCCAATGGAGAGAAGATGCTAAGGAAAAGAGGATGGATGAGCTAAGCAACTAGAATTCTGGGAGTCAGGAGAAGGAGGGGAAGGTGTACAGCATTAGGACTTGCATGGAGTCCTGCAGCTATTCAGAAACTGTCTCCAACACAATCAGTTGTATCTCAGAGGTTTCTAATTCTCTGATTCTCATATCACTGATGGATGAAACGATGAAGACAGCAATTTCTGAAGACAGGAATAACTTTAAATATATCTATACAACTAAAAATATAACTAAAATATCACTTTAAAAAATACCTTCCAAAGCCTCTCTCACGTATTACAGATTTTATATGCTTGTACTTTTTTTCTGCCCCCATTTAATCCAACAAACATAAACACCATGTCTCCCAGATAACATACGTAAATCACATTCATTGCACCCTCGAACACTTACGTAATTGGCCTCCAGGTTGACAGCCAGGAGTGAAATCAATAGTAAAAGATTGGTTTTACGTCTCTCCTCCTGATAGAACCCTTATGATTGTGGGAAGGGATGGGACTCCTTAGCCTATCCCTTCAGCTCAGGAGAATGCAACAAGACAGCAGAGATGAGATGAGCTCATCAGAGATGAGCTCAACTAGCACGTTGAGTGTTGGACCTCAGCTATGAGGAGCAACGGGCCTACGGAGGATTTGGGAAATTTAGTGGACAGCCCTCCTGTCCTGCACACTGCACTCTAATTTGTCGGGAAAGGTCTCTGCAGTCAGTACCCCTGGGGGGATTGTTTAATTCTTCCTCCCAGCTTAAATGGTTCTTGGGTCAGCAATTGACCTTCTTTGCACAAGACAGGATTGCAAAATCACCTCCTGAGACACAGGCTGGGCAAGGCTCCACTTTCCAGGACCTCTCCTGGAGCAGTAGGACACAGGAAGAGGGGACAGGAAACAAATCACTGTTCTCAGGCCATAAGACAAGACCACCTTGGCTCCCACATATCTTGAGGATCAGAAAGCCTATGTGCAGTTTTCTATTTGTGGGAGGAGCTACTGAGGTTGCCAATAAAATAAACACATTTTTCCTAATTTCCACGGATCTGTGACAAAGTCAGAAGTTTCGAGTTCCCAGATCAAAATATGTAAAATTGCATTTTGATGCGCGACTTATTTATCATCCTTGAACTTGTAGTTCAGAAGCCCAACTTGTTTCAAAGGATTTCAAGGCTAAAACGAGGCAGCAGTTAGAGCTCTCTGACATATTGTTTGTAACCAGAAAAAATCAGCAAAGTCAGAAGCTTTCTACAGTGAACACTTTGGTTTCTTCTCTTTTGTTTTATTAACCTCTCCACAGCTGGTGCAGTTGAAAACATTCTTTCATCACATGCTTAGCAGAAGTTCAAGTGCAGCTGAGAAGGCAGCCAAGAATCTGTCTGCTGGATTCACTGTCAGAATGTCATGTTTCACTTTTAAACTAACTCCTATCTGATACAGCTGACGGAAACAGACAAAGAAAATCTTCAACAGGAAAGACTCTCCCCGGACCCTCTAAAACTGATTATTCCTGAGGAATTGAGGACAAGTCAAGTCCAACAGAGTCGTAATAGTTCCACATTCATATGTGAATACAGCATTCACTGGGGGCTTTTTGCCTGTTCGCCCTTTTTTAAATGTAGTAAATAGTCTACAAATCACAAAGCTGCTGGATTAGGAAGGAATAATGCGCTCTTGTCTGATACCACTTGGAATTTACAAAATTGAAATTAAAATAGAATAAGAAATGTACCAGACTTCTTCTTTCCTGCTTTATTTCAATAGAGCACTCTATATTCCTAATCTTTGTATTGTGATATCTTTTATATTTTTCAGTAACATTTCCCAAACTACATGGTTCAGGTAAAAATTTGCCTCTATTATAAGAGAAGCATTTTATCTTCTTCCCTAATATGTTCATACTTTAAAAAATACTTCAGTATTAACAAATTATTGGCAGGATCATCTTCCAAATGTATATACATACACTTCTTCTATTGTGTTATTCAGTCCATAAGCACATTAATAAAAATGAAGTATCTCCTGTAGTGCCTGGGTGGTGCAATTGGTTAAGCGTGGATCTCTTGATTTCAGCTCAGATTATGATCTCAGGGTCATGAAAACGAGCCCCACCTTGGGCTCACACTGAGCTCAGAGTCTGCTTGAGTGTCTCTCCTTCTCTCTCCCTCCTACTTTGTTCTCTCTCTCACTCCTCTAAAAGAAATAATTCTTTTTAAAAATCAAATAGCTCCTAAAACTTAAGAAATGGTACTATCAAGACTCATTGGCACTCTAGCCCATGATGCATATCTGTTTCCTTCACTCAATCAAAAGACAAATATTTAAGAGCCTATTACGTGCCTGGTCCTGTTCTAGGTGGTCCTGTAGATACTGCAACGAGCAAGAGAGAGAAAATTCCAGGGCTCTGACTAATTTAAGTGGTGAGAATGAGACAGAAAAGACAAATATAAACACAATAGTTAGCAAGGAGTCCCATGAAGAGAAGAGAATGAGCAGCAAAGCTCTATAATCCTGGGTAGTCAAAAAAGTTCCCTCCAGAGGAGTGTGATTATCATTCAGTTCTCCCCAAATGATTAAGAAAAGGCAGTCATGGGAGGATTTGTGGAGAAATAGCTATTTGAAGGACCATGAACTAAGGAATAAAAAAATGATCTGTAAGGCTAAAAAAAAGCTGAGTTTTTACTACAAGGGTATTGAAAAGCCCTTTGGAGGATTCTAAACAAGGGAATGACTTGATTTGACTACTGCATTAAAAGCATCACTATAAAAGTTAGGTGCTACTGGAAACTGAGAAACCCTGGAGGCAATGATGTTAGGTTAGACCAAATGGTAACTGATATTTATTATATGGAGATAAAGTCATAATATAATGTTCAGTTGTTAAAATACTGAAATATGGCCCCACTGATTGATAAGCAGCCCTTGTCCTGCACCCTCTGAATGCTTCCCACCCACTGTCTTATCCTGTTCCATCTCACAACATTGAGATCATGACCTGAGCCAAAATCAAGAGTGAGACACCTATCTGACTGAGCCACCCAACAGCCCCAGATTTGGGTTACAATTTAGAATAAAGTCATCAGGACTTGCCAATGGATTTGATGTCAGGAGAAGGAAAAGAGAGATATTCCTAAGAGAGAAATTCCTAAGTTTGTTACTCAAGCACTAAATAATAGTGCTTATTTGATGAGGAAAAGTGAGAAATGATAAGTTTGAGAAGCAATGTTTTCTTGTGCTTCATAGCAAACCTAAATTCACAAAAGCATATATGGAGAGACCAATGAGAAACTGTTAAAAAGAATATAGAGTCACATTATTCTAATTAATTCTTCATCTATAAACCTATATGGAATATTCAACCTTAAAAGGGTTGTTGGAATGATTCTATGTGAAGTATTTTACTTTCTCTAGAGAACTATGGTCACTATCACTAAAGTATCGTTAAGACCTTCATGCAGATTTCCAGGAACCACCATTCCTAGTTTTTCCAGACTCTTTCCAAATAGGAATGTAACAGGCAGGAGCTATCAAGGATGGGTACAGAATAGCTGGAATGAGGGTAGGTAAGACCCTCAATTAAAAGTTCCTAAAAGCCACCTGGGTGGCTCAGCAGCTGAGCATCTGCTTTTGGCTCAGGTCATGATCCCAGAGTCCTGGGATTGAGTCCTGCATCAGGCTCCCCAAAGGGAGCCTGCTTCTCCCTCTGCTCATGTCTCTGCCTCTCTCTGCATGTCTCTCATGAATAAATAAATAAAATCTTTAAAAAAAAGTTTAAATTAAGAGACTATATCCATATGGCCTGTATATATCCATTTTTATCACTTCAGGGATGGTTTCTCAATGAATCATTTTCTTAGCATTAATTTTGATATCACTATATTTCAGATAAATTAGTTGCAACTGCAATTGCATCCATTGCAATTCAACTTGTTTATATGATATAATTTTAAAAAGCAGGATGAGGAGGAGAGAAAAATGAGTAAGAGTCATAATTCATATGTCTCATTCATGCTTTTTACATTTTGAGTCTTTGCCTAAGATATGAATCATATATGCACTACTTACCTTGATATTTGTAGAAAGAATCAAATGAAACAGGGCATGTGAGCATGCACCTCAAATGTTTGTTGTTATTATACCAACAGGACAGATAGGGTACAGTGGGAAAACTATTTGCAGGCTACAAAGAGTTGCTTATTTGTTTTAAATCTTCTCACTACACCCCATGGAAACCACAGCATCTTGTATTTATTCCAAAGCATTTACCATCCTTCACTGGATTAAATGAATTACTTTTGAAGACAGCAGATGACGAGAATATCATGTGTCTAATTTACTGTACCTAAAGGCTTAGGTTCAAAGCTTTGGCACAATTCCTAAGGTACTTTGCACCCTCCACACCATTCCAAACAACCCTTAAAAATTTCAGTAGTTCAAATTCTCTGCCAATATTTCTCAGCTGCTTATTTTCTTTCTCTTAAGGAATGAATAATTTAACTTTCTGAGGCTTAATAAAAATTAGATAACATGGTGTTGTGGTTAAAAACACAAGAATGGGAGTCAGACCACCTGTGTTTGAAACCTCCTTGTATGACAGATCTTGGACAAGTTATTTAAGCACTTTGTGGCCATAGAAGATGGGGAAATTGATAAAACTCATCTCTAGGGTTGTCATAAGGAATGAATAAGTTGTTACAAGAAAATGTTTAGAACAGTGCTTGGCTCATGGTATGAGTTCAATGAATGTTATATATTATTATATCCTTAGAATATGACATGGCATCCATAATAGCAAAAAGTAAAAAAAAAAAAAAAAGAAAGAAATTAGGGTGGATATATTCATGTTACTATACCTTGATATTAGTGTGTAGAAAATACTATAGAGGATCTCTGCCATTCAACCAATCAGTATCTAGAGTTTGATTGGAATGTTGACATATGAAATCTATTGATTAAACAAACATTTATGAAATGCATACCATGTGCCAGAGACTGTGATCATGCACAGATATAAACATACACAAACCCCATCCTCAAGTAATACATAATGCAGTGAAAACCAATTCAAGTGAGTGAGGATATTACTTATGCCCACCTAGTTCTAAACTTCTGTATATAATGGTGTGAAAGTTGTTAAAACAGAGACGCATTGAGTATAGTGTTATGGAATTTTAAGCAGGTTGTGTAACTGGGGTGAACCATTACGGGGCCCTGAACAGAGGAAGGTCTTGACACTGACCTATGATAGCAGAACAATGAATCAGAAAGCACTTCTAAGAAGCTATGATACTAGATAGAGTCTTAAAGGTTAAGAAGAAGTTTACTAGGTAAGCAGAACTGGGGAGGAAAGGATAGGTGTTTTAAGATGCATAAACAAGCAGAGTCATGGAAGCATGGGATAGCATGGCCTAATCTGGCATTTTATGTAACTAAAAACAGCCAAAATGAAGAGTGTGCCTGAAAGCATTGCAGGAATTGATAATGGAGAATATGTTGAGGGTTAAACCATGCACGGTGGAGTATGTCAGGCTTAGAAGTGTGATCTTGGTGCTGAAGGTAATGGGGTGGCTTTGAAAGGTTTGAGCATGGGAACATTGCTATCAGATGTGTGCTTTCAAAATATCTGACAGACAACATCCCTATCCCACCCCTGGCGTCCCTCACTCCTTTTCCCCTGTTCTATTTTCCTCCATGACACTTATCACCACCTGGCATACTATTTGATTTGTTGGTTGTCAGTCTCCCTCTGCCAGAATGTGAGCTCCATAAGGACAGATAGATAAGCACCTGTCTTGCATTAAACATTCATTAAATAAATGGCATATGGAGCAAATTTCATACAACTTCTCATCTTCAAGCTCACTCATTTATTTGATTGCCGTTTCTTCTGGGGGCAATTTATTTTGGTGGGGTAGCCAACATTCTATAAACATGAGAATTAAAATTGAAATCAAGATTCTTTTGGTAACTCCTTTAAATTGGCATTAAGGAAAAACACTTTATCACCAACGATCCATTCTGACTTCTTTCTCAAGAAAATAGGTACCCATCTAGCATCATCTAGACTAGATCTCAAAGGCCACATGCCTTTAATAAACAGGGACAAAAATAAGACAACAGAATAGCTTTATTTGGCATTTTATCCCCACTCGAAAAAAATAATACTTATAAAAGTTTATCATATCTATGATTTTTTTTTTACTTTAATGCATTTAGGAAGAAATCTAATACAATGATTACTGAATTAGTACACTTCACAACAAGAGTATTTTAACAGGGGTGCCTGGCAGGCACAGTCAGTAAAGTGTGTGACTCTTGATCTCAGAGCTCATGAGTTTGAGCCCCACAGTGGGCAGAGTTTACTTTTAAAAATAAGTAAATAAATAAAAATTTAAAAATAAATTGAATCCATTCCTAACACCTTTGTTTAGAAATGGGCTCAATAAAAAAAATATTTTAATGATCTATAATTTTAACTCCTTAAATTTACATTGAGTTCCTTAAATGTTTGCATATTTAAGTAATTAGTTAATAATTATATCTGATAAAGTTTTAATCTGGATGTTTCAGACCCACCACATTTTCCAGAATTAGGCATGCTTTCATTTGTTTCATGATGTTTCCTCACCAGTTGGGAAATAATTCAGTTGGGTTTCATCGTGCAGTATGCATCATGGGTCCCAGCTGCATTGGGACCTTTATTTACTTCCTGCCTTTGATCACCAGTCTTATCCCCTGACTCATTTTGAGTAGGAAAGTTCCATGCTTGATTCTGTCAGCCCACATCCTGCCATCCTAAAAGCACAGGATGCAATTTTCCCTTGCCATCTCTAGAGTATTTTATGTTGCTCGTGTCTCTCACTCTTTGATGACTTCCAAGACCCTCTTTTGGATATAGTCTTTGAAAGAAGCCAGCTGGGCTCTCCCTGGCCTGCCCCGTCAACTGACCCTGGTGTCTACTCTGCCTCTACCTACTAGGTTTTATTTTGCCAAGTCTAAATTTGGTAAACCACAGTAAGCTGCTCTCCATCTTCAGTTCAAAGCAGGTCCTCTACCAATTACTGCTCTCATTTGTTTGATATTTAGGAAAGGATTTGGGCTTTCTATTCCTTGGGAAATTATTTAGCTGGAATGTGATCTTCAGAGCTCAAAATTCAATCTATTGCTTGCCGTGACTCAGAAACAATTACTATTTCCACCCAGAAGAAAAATCTTCTTAAAATAACTGTTCTTTTAAAAAAAAATGGGGGAAAAGTCATTTTTAAAAGTCAAACATTTAAATATTATTACTGAAAGGCTATTAAATACATTGTATGTCTTAAGTGTTGATTGAGATACCTTGGTGTTTAAATTCAATCCTGGAAATTAAAAATAATAAAACAGAAAGAAAAGGGAAAAAAAGATTAGGGGCAAGTACAGAACTCTAAGAAATAAATAAAAAGTGCTCCACATTTTTAAATGCTATTAAATGACGGTGCTGATGTCACCTTTTGAAATGTCAGGAACTATGGAAAGACTATGACGTTTACCTGTAAATTAACAAGTTAGCCTGTCACAGTCATAAATGCTCTTCGAAGACATGAGATTCCTGGGTCAGAGACGAGAGACTTTACTACACACAGCACAGCAGGCAACATGAGCTTCAAGTTCATGTTGGTTCCTCTTATGTCCCAGGTCCCACAGGCGTGATGAAAGTGGTCCAAGTGGGTGCTGCATCCTAAGGATATCTATCACAGCTGGAGAATTCTAAGCTCAGGAAACCCCAGTCTTACAAGGAGTTGCTAAACATATCTGCCCAACCTTTTCCAGAAACAGCTATTATCTTTATCATTCTTGTCAGGAAGCAGATCCTCCCTCTATTCCAGAAAGATCTCTTTCTTTCAAGTGCTGTGCCATGAGCACTAAAAATATAGCATGAAGTAAAAGCTGTCACACGACCTGTAGAAACACCATGGAGAATTGACTCGAACAATATCCATCCCTAATGTAGTCTTTAGAAATATAAAAATGTTGAAAGATTATAAGGACTATAACTCAACTTTATAAGACGTTATTGCAGCATTTAGTAACAAACACAACCACTATTAATTCAGCAAATATTTTGAACCTCAAAACTAGTCATCATTATCAGCAATAAAAAGTTTAACATAAATAAGCACTGTTTTGCATGTGGCACAATGTAAACTTGTTCCAGAAGACAGAATGTTCAAGTAGTCTATGTGATCTTACATTAAAGTAAAACTTCCTATGGATAGCTATAGAGTAAATAAATAATAATGACAATAGCGTAGACTTTTATAATTATGTAAATTTCTAGGGGTAACTGTTTTCTGTCTTTATAGAAGAAATTGAAGGAGGAAGTTATTACAGTAAAAATATAAAATGGAATATATTATGACCTTTCCTTATCTTTCCTTTTTCTTATACCTTAAACAATATCTACTTGCTCCTTACTCTTAGCTAATTGTTCTCTTATTTCTCCAAGAAAATGTTGTCAATTAAAAGAAAATCATCTCGTTTCCAATCACCAAATCTACCAACCTACCTATCCATGTCCATACTTTGTTCCCTCCTGTTAATTGAATTAACTCATCCTCTTCTCTTCTGTTTTTTTAACCTAGATCGCATCCTCTTTCAGCCTCTTCAGAGAATTTTTTCTAGCATTTATCCCCTGACTCTATTTATTCTGCATCATCAATATTCTCCTTATTACTGGCTCATTCTTATCAGTATATGAACGTGCTTCAAAAAACTCTTAAGAGGGGTGCCTGGCTGGGTCAGTTGATAGGGTATGTGACTCTTGGTCGGTCTCAGGGTTGTGAATTTGAGCCTCATGTTGGGTATGGAAATTACTTAAAAATAAAATCTTAAAAAAAAAACCCTCTTAAGAAAACTCTTTCCTGACCTCCTGTCTGCCTTCAGTTGTCACCCCATCTCCCACTTCCTCAAAAGAGATCTCTAAATAGTCCTTGTCTCCACTCCCTTACCTCCCCATCTCCTCAACTAAACATCCCTCCTTCCCCATCACCCCACTGAGACCACTATTCTTTAGGTCAACATTTATAGGTACCAAATAGACAAAATTTCAGCTCTTGGTTCTAGTAGAGTATAGACAAAATTCTACTCAAAAACACAATAATCAGCTATCTAATTTACAAAGTGCAAACAATATCTGTCTTCTCTACTTCACAGAGTTGTTGTAAACCAGGTGATAACGCAAGTAAATGTATCTGTAAGCCTCAATGCATCACACACATGTAAGTATTGTGAATTTCTAGGCTACAATTAGAGACATGGATTTGGGGGTTTCTTATGAAGTTCCAGTGTAACACAAGAACTAGAATGTAGTAGATTGTCCACAGACATTGGTTGAACAAACCAATAAACAAATGAAGGAATGGGAATGTTCCATTTGGTAGAGACTCTGGCTGGAAGTAAGTGGAAGCAGCTAACTAGAGTGGTGTCAAAGAAGAGACCAGTGTCTTGAAAATACAGCAGGAAAGTCATTCCTCCCTAAGCAACATGCAGAAACCCCTCCTCCAAAATATCTAAGGCCTCGAATAACTAAGCCTTCATTTTGTTCAAGGACTTGTCTGAGCTTTCGAGGGATCCTTCTTGTCTAAGTTCCTATTTAACTGAGGAGCTATCTCATACAGCCACACAACACAATAAAGATAACACATATAGACATATAAGACATGCCTTTTGGGGCACCTGGGTGGCTCAGTCAGTTGTCTGCCTTTGGCTCGGTCATGATCCCAGGGTCCTGGGATAAAGCCCCACATTGGGCTCCTTCCTCAGCAAGGAATCTGCTTCTCCATTTGCTTCTGTTCATGCTCGCTCTAGCTTACTCTCTCTTTCTGTCTCTCAAATAAATAAATAAAATCTTAAAAAAAAAAAAAAGAAAAGATATGCTTTCCCACTTAGCCAAGATTCATATATCAAGACTAATCAACACCATCAACAAAAATATAAAATGTGTCAAACTCAGTAAGAATATATTTTTGTCATCTGGTGAACAATTGCTTTAGGATATATTTAAAATAAGCTAATGAAGATGTTGAGACCCTGCATTGGGAAAAACAACAGCTTACTTTGTAAAGTTCCACTTAAGTTATGATGGTCTCCTATCTATAAAATACTCAAACTTTGGTGACCCACATCATAATGTCCCAGACTTTCCCACATAGTCTAGTGGGGTACTTGGAGGCTGGACTGATCAGCATTAGATCAAAAAAGTAAATGTGCTGTTTTCAGATATTTCATTTAAGGTTGGTGGACATCAGTGTAGCATGCAACAGTTTATGGGGGAGAGCAAGAAAGCTTGACGTAAGCACGATGTTGCTGCCACGGTAAACAGTGCCGCAAACCAAAGAAATTTAAAGCACATGCCTTATTGTCAGGTTTAACTTGTTTTACAAATTCAAACAGTCATCCAGCTTTTAAAAACCTATTTCTGCTTCAAAAGCTAACATTTAATGATAAAGATAAAATGAATGTATTTGTGAATATAAATACATGTTCATTATAATTTTTGCCAAATAACTTAATTTTTCAATGTACTGTATAGGAAATTGTCAGAGGAGCTAATAATAAAGACAGAGAAATTTTATTTTTATAAAGATTTTGTTTATTTGCTCATGAGAGACATAGAGAGAGAGGCAGAGACACAGGCAGAGGGAGAAGGAGGATCCCTGCGGGGAGCCTGATGTAGGACTTGGTCCCAGAACCCCAGGATCACGACCTGAGCCAAAAGTAGACACTCAGCCACTGAGCCACCCAGGTGCTCCAAGACAGAGAAATTTTAACAAAGTAGTATCACTAAAGAGCTAAGATATATTCTACTCCTTTCTAGAGATATACATCTACAAACTTGAAATATAAAGTTTTTGAAATATTGTTTTGTCAATATAGTCCCTTTCTATGTATCTTGTATACTACCCTCCTAAATTATACCATACAAATATTTGGCTGAGCACAGACTTGGAGCATCAAAAAGACTTGGATTCGAATCTTCAATGTGTCACTTATTAAATGGCATGTCTCCTCACAGGAAAGTTTTTTAAAGTAGGGCATCTGATATGGTTGGATACTCCTGTCATGTGATTTCTGGCTCTGACTTTATCCTATTGGGGCACCATCAAATTAAATGGCTCTGCTTGTGTAATTACATTAGGTTGCATGCCCAATGTAGGCAGGAAGCCTGTCTAGCTTGTGCAACACTGTATCCTCCACATCTACACAATATGTGGCTCATCTCGTTATTTATTTGTTGGAGAATTAATGGATGAATGAGTGGCACAGAACATTGTTTCTCCGCCTTTTGATTCCTTTCAAAGTTCACTTGAAGTCATCTTTACATGAATTTTTCCATACTGATGTTTCTACTGTATTTTATTGTTCCAAGTTACTCAGGGTGTATTATTGGATTATTGATTTAAAACCTTGATCCCACCCATGTTAGTCTTCTAATTTGAGTAGGAAAATCAGGTTTCATAACCTATCTCCTGTTTACTTTAAAAATAAGGAGCAGAACACTTAAAATAATATGCAAAAGGTAATGTCACTAGCAAGCCAGGAAAAGAAACTGGAAAAAAAAAAAAGAATTTTGCTCTGTGATATTTTTCATTTTTTTAGAGACTTTATTTATTTATTTTAGAGAGAGAGAATGTGCACATGTGCTAAAGTGAGTAGTGAGGAGAGGTAGAAGGGGAAGGACAGGGAAAAGCAGACTCCACACTGAGTGTGGAGCCCAATGCCGGGCTGGATCCTATGACCCTGAGATCATGACCTGAGCCAAAACTAAGAGTTGGACACTTAACCAGCTGAGCTACCCAAATGCCCCTCTATGACATTTTCAAAGCTTTTCTTTCTGAACTTAATGTTGATCTCTAATTTGATGAGGGTGTGAATAAGTAACACTTTGATCCACCCTGGAAGGAGTCTACCAGTGTGATAATTATGGTGAGCAACTTTGCAATCTCTACTAAAAGCTTTACAAATGTTTACATTCTTTGCCTAGTTTTTCACTTCCTTGACTTATCCTAAGAAAATAATCAGAGATACAGGGTACCTCCTTGGCTCAGCGGTTGAGCATCTGCCTTCCGCTCAGGGTGTGATCTGATCCCAGGGCCCTGGGATCGAGTCCCACATCAGGCTCCCTGCAGGGAGCATGCTTCTCCCTCTGCCTATGTCTCTGCCTCTCTCTCAGTGTCTCTCATGAATAAATAAAAAAAATATTTTTAAAAAATAATCAGAGATGCATCCCTGTGTAGGGATGATATGGATAAGGGTATTAATTGAAAATAGAGTAAAAATGTACTAACATAGGAGGTTGACTTAGTACACTAGAATACCAGGAAGTTACTCAAATTTGTGTAAGGGAGGAATGATTATACTTGAAAATTACCAAAGAGAGAGGAATAAATCACAAATATAAGTGAAAACTACTCCAATTATTCAAAATATAAATTAGAAATGTATGTATTTTAAATATTATATTTATATTTTATTCATGATATATACATGTGTTTATATAGACTAGAATAAAATATGTTAGATTTTATGAGGTTATTCTGCAATAACAAATAATCCTAAAATTTAGAGACATAAAATAAAGGTGAAATTCTTGCTTTTGTTTCATGTCAGCTGAGGTCAGCTGTAGCTCTGCTTCATGAATCCTCTTTGTTCTACTATTTAGTCTGAAGATACAGTCCTTCTTTGGTAGTTTGTTCTTCACATGTAGAGAAAGAAGAGTCGAGGGAAAGCCATGTGACAACAATTTCCACAATAACCATTATCTAATTTTAGGGCTAATTTTTCTTTTCTTCCTCATACTCCTATATATGTTACTTTTTTTCTGTAGTGAACACATATGTTACTTTTAAAAGCAGGGGAAAAGAATCACACACAAAAAGAAATCCATTGTATTATACCACATGGCTCACCTCCCGTTTTACTTCCTCCTGATTAAGTCGTATACTGTCGATCTATGATCAAGTGTGTCCTGATGTATCATTGGCTACAAGTGTTGTTGATCTGGTTGGTCTGTCATTCTTTCTCACTGAGTCATGTGTAGACTACCTGTAACACCTTATAACTCCATAAAGTAGGTCTATAAACAGTATCAATTATATTACTGAAGAGTGGCTATTGGTATGGCATATTGCCCAGTGGTTCTCAGCTGGAGATGATTCTGCTCCCCAGAGGTCATTTGGCAATGTCTGGAGACATCTTTGGCCATCACCGTTTGGTGGAGGAAGAGTTTGCTTCTGACACCTAAGTAGATAAAGGCCAGGAATGCTGCTAAGACAAGCTCCTCCCACCTCCCAAAAAATTATGCAGCTGAAAAGGTTAAAGGTACTAAGACTGAGAAACCATGTGGCTCCATGATCGTGTAATTCATACTTAAAAAGGGAACTAGGAATGGTGCAAGCGATTTGACACCTAAGTCTTACAAGCTCAGCCTTCAGACAAGGATGGTGTACTCACATCAATGTAACATGTAATTGAAGACAGTGCTGTTAACTGGCCTCATTGACCAATCAGAATATACATTCATGCATCTTACCATCAGGACTTATGGTCTAAGTTAAAATTTAAAATAATTTAGAAATAATGTCTGAATGATGACTTTGAGATTCAGTCTTGAGAGTGATTGGTCTGGGCTTTAGCACAGGAAATTGACCACATGAGGAGGAAGATTTGGAAAAAAGCAAGGAATGTTATGATGCTTTGTCAGTCTTGAGTAACTTCAATCCTGCAACCATTACCATCATTTGTGTCCATGTGTATCACTTCACCTTCATCATCACCACATATTTAGAAGCATCTTATAATATTTGTCTTACACATTCTATTGTCAAGGTTATTAACTGACTACAATCTTATTCTAAATTTCAAACAAATATTACCTGCATATTTCAATTTTAGAGATCATTTTGTAAAAGATTCCACTTCAAAAATTATTTTTAAATTTTTTTTTTTTAAAGATTTTATTTATTTATTCATGATAGTCACACAGAGAGAGATTGAGAGGCAGAGACATAGGCAGAGGGAGAAGCAGGCTCCATGCAGGGAGCCCGATGTGGGATTCGATCCCGGGTCTCCAGGATCGCGCCCTGGGCCAAAGGCAGGCGCCAAACCGCTGCGCCACCCAGGGATCCCCAAAAATTATTTTTAAATAATTAAAATGTGACCTGTGTTGTCTTTACTACTTGCTACATCTTTCCCTATTCCTTACTTAGAAACACCATCCCACCAAAACTCAAAGGCCTCTTTTGCCACTTGCTCTGTGCTGAAGTTCCACATCTTCACAAAACAGTACATCCTTCACCCCTAGTATGTAGATTAGCATCACACCCATGTAATATGCCCCATCACATCACTGCAGTGAAACCTGTCTCTTGGTGAAATTATGGACTTCAAAAAAAAAAAGAGACTCCTTATAATCTATCTTTGTAACCCCAGAGATTTACAGTATCCAGTCATGGCAGAGGTCAATAAATGATTATGGGTTATGAATTCCCTCAGTGACCAGGTTTAATTAGAGAGAAGGAAGAATGAATTAAAGCTGCTTTTTATTTTAAGGGGTGAATAGAGTAGCCTTTCAAAAGAGCACATATGTATATAGCTTTGCACAGTGGCAGTATTGTAGCCAATGAGGTTTATCTGAGGCACGATTATAGCTAATCAAAAGATATCTATCTATCTGTCTATCCATCTATCCATCTATGTCACGTATGTTGACACACAGGAATGAATATCTGCTGGTGAGATTTCATCAGGAAGACTATAGAATAGGAATCATATTTTGAAGCAAGAGAGGCTTTCTAGGTTCCTCAATTCATTAGGCAATGCCCTATGCCAACGTGACCAGGTCCTACCCTGCTCTAAAAAATAAAGCTACACCTAGGACACTGTTCTTTACTATGTGAGTTCTTCAAACTGAAAAATATTTTTCCTGAAATCATAGCTGATGAAATTCTAACACACATTGCAATGATATGGCTAAAAAATATTTGACTACATATTAACAATATGTAGTTTTGATGTAAGAAATCATTTTTGGTATTTTTTAACATATGCCTGTAGCTTTAGAATTTAAATATAGAACACTATGGTGAAAAGTTTTTAAATTTTACAGTTTATTGAGTTATATTTTTTAAATAAGTTATATTTTTTAAATACTATGATATATTCATTGTTTCTTTTTATTATTTTCAGGTTCAACTTTGATTTAACTTTTTTAAAAACACATACTCTGGCAATAATTGCTCTCTTTTTTCTGTGGTTGTCCTTAGATCCTAATGGCTACAACTTCATATTTGGAATTCTTGGTGACATTGAACTTAGTATTTTATTATATACCTTCTTCTGTTGATCACTAACATTTTCTTATAGATGCCGTATCTCCCACTGAAAGCTCCCTGCAAAGGGTGTTGCGTTGCACGCAGGTATTCTGAACTTAAAAATGGGTTGCATTTCCAAAGCCATGCATGTTTTCAATATATATTTATCAATTATCTATCCTATGCCAGACTCTGCTAAATGTTGGGAATAAATACAGCCTACTTGATTGGAAGTTGATTTTTTTTTTTTTTTTTTTTTTTTTTTTACTTAGAATGCGTTTTTCCATAAAGGCAGTGCTTCAAAATGAGGTTATGTTCCCAGAGGACACTCGTAAATCAATTGTATATACTACATGGTTTTATTGCGTTCATCCTTTGTTCTGAGTTCTGGATCCTAATTGCAAAGGTACTAACTTGCCAGTGCTTTATTCCCTCCAAGAAGAGTAAAATTTAAATTGTGGCACATAACAACGTTTTCCAAAAATGGCAGCAAACTGTACTTCAATACTGCAATGAACAAAACAGAGTCTATGCCCAGTTCCTAAGGTGGATCTTGACTACTTGTCCTCAATTAGCAGATGGTGTTCTTCTGACTACTCCCATGAATCCAAAGGTATAACCAGAATGAAGGGAAAAATTTCTTACATATTTGAAGGAAAGAATTTCTTTCCCCCTCTCCCATTGGGTATGATCCAGGAAGGGACTATCCCTGGCTATTCTCTCACATCCAGGAGAAGAAACAGCCGGGATAGTCCCAGGCCAACTGTGAGGGAAGCAAAAACTCTGGCCCTCAGTACTGCTGCCTCCAAGTTGCTAAATAATTACCCCTGAAGCCTTACTTCTAGGATTTCTAAGATGTGATATAATAATTTTTCTTTGCGTTAAACCAGTTTGTGTCAGGTTTGTATTACTACAGGTAAAACTATTCTGAACAATCCAATATCAAACCCTTTGGCATAGAGAACACTGTAATCTTCTATTCCTCCCATTCTAGTCCTAGCAATAAGAGTCTTTTTGTAATTTCCTAGACCTATTTTTACTAAGATATATTGGGTAGATATCCCTTGCTCATAGAGGAACCATTTTGGGTTACTGTTAGGATCCTTGGCCCCACTTTCTCCTAAACCAGAACAAAATTTCTTCTTCAGATACCAAAGGAAGAAAATGGCATGAAGCCCAAAGACAAGCTATTTTTCTTTTTCCACTTCAAATAATGTTCAAATCTCAGCCAGTTTCTTTTCAACAGTTCATCACCACATCTAAAAGTCTAAACTCATGCTACATTGGTAACTGCCCTGAATTCCAAATTACTCTGAACACCCGTTCCTAATCATAGAGATCTTGATTGGAACTAAATTTGTTCTCTGTGTAGAAATCACTCATGTTCCAAAAGCAGTTTCTCTCTGGTCAAATTAGCTGTACAAATATTACAAGTAAAAATATATGTAAGGGCAAGTGGATTACAAAAAGGTATTTCCTTATAAATGATCTATATGATCCCAAATTATAATGTGTCTTGAAAATAGGGAAAGCCTGGGAAAGATTAGTAGACCAAAATAACTGGTGCCCATAAACTGCCCAGACTCATACACCAAATTCTCATCGGTATAGAGCTTAAATGAATGAATGAATGAATGAATAAATAAATAAATAAATAAATAAATAAATAAATAAATAGTGGGAAGAAACATGGGAAAGAGGGACATTTTGCATATAATACTTTTAAATCCTAAAATACAAGCTGGATTTTGAAAAGCAAGTGGGGAGATAGGATGGGAAGAATGTACCGATTGAGGCTTTATTTGGCTTTTTCCAAATTTCTGCTTTTAGTGTGTTTCCATCCTATTGGAAATGATTTGTTCATTCTTTCAGATTTTTTAAAACAAATTGTGCAATTAAATTTATGTAGTACTTAGAAAGGAAATAAACAAAATATGCCTGACATATTTTATTATTACATAAAACCTAAGGAGATTCTTTAGTGTGGCGATCTTCTCTTCTGAAGAGAAGACTTAAAGACTTAAAAGACTTAAAGGCATAAACATGCACATTTGTAACACCATGACATTCTTCTGCTTTTCTTAAGAAAGTCCTATTTATTCTATGCATGAGTCAGGACCATGAGACACACTGTGAAATCTCTGGACATCACATCTCAATATGGGCAAAAGGTCAGGGATGGAATATAGTTGTTCATGTTCCCTTGTCTCCTTCTATTGCAGCATTCTTTTGGAGTTTGTTCATTTGATCTTAGTCTAAGGAGAAAAAGTATACAAATCTTGCTAAATGTTCAGCCTGTTTCAAACACAACTAGCGCACTGCTTATCTAGTGCTGGACTCTTCGGCTATGATGATTACACTTTTATAACATTCAGTAAGTCCCATGAGCCAAAGAAAGAATTATATATATTTAGACAGAGAAAGTTTCCTAATGGAAAAGTACCAAACATTTGCCTTCTGCCATTTATGTATTTTTAAGCTGAAACTATGACCACGAATGGTGTTTCTTATGGGTGACAAGTAGTGAGTTGATTGTGATTCAGGATGAACCCACCTATTAGAAATTTAAATGTAGATACAAATTTTACTTCAACACTTACCAAAAGAGTTCCTTAACAACACAGCTTGCTATTCCCCTGGGTTTAGCCATTATGCAAATCAGTGCTTTAGTCTTTGGATCAGCACCTAATGAATTATGTGAATTCAAGTTTAGACATTAATTATGGAAATAGCCACCTTATAAAACTAAATACTACTAAAAAATTACTCTTTTAATGAAACTGCTTGAAAAAGAAGGGCTCTGTGTGTGTGTGTGTTTGCTTTTCAAAAAAATAAAGTATCTGTTAGATAAATGTGAGGAAGGAAAGATGTTCCTTCATGTCCGTGTCACATAATGTTTTCATTTTTACTTTTATCCAAGTATTTTATGATATCATGTCTAAATTTCTTTGGCTTCATGTCAAATATACCCCCACTCCCCCACTAATCCAATGGATTTCCCACTAATCCCAAACATTCCCCTTCATTCCAGACCACTCTTTTAATTTACCCTTCCAGATGCCATGCTCAGCTCTGCTATTATTATTATTATGACTTTGTTCCTGCTTTAGAAAAGCTGAAAAGCTCAGCATCACCCCCCACCACTTCTTTTTTACGTGTCCTGATCCTTTGCATTTTAACTGCCTCCTCTCGTGAACAATTTTTTGGCAGTTGAGCCTTACTGATACCTCTCACATGTCTTCATTACAAAACCACACACAAAGTAGTCCCAGGCAATAGGATCTTAACTGCTCTGATTCACTAGTATTAGTGTGCTCTCCCTAACCACACTGTAGACCTACTGAGAGTAAACACTTGGTGCTCCTCAATAGAACATCACAAGCTATCAAACCTTGCACACTGAATTTTCAAAGATATATTTCCTGTAAATCCTAGTTACAGAAATTTGTCCCACAATATATTTTTGTGGAAAAAAACAAGTAGCAGAATAGTATGTAGGGTATAATTTAATTTGTATCTTTAAAAAAATGGAATATTTTTACGTGTTTCTATAGACTGGAACAGTTCTAGAAAGATGCACACTAAATTATTCATAGTAATTACCTCTGAAGAATAAATAACTATGCAGAGTTTTTGCAGGCTGGGGAGAAGTGGTGGGTCTTTTAAGAGACTTTAATTTTCCTTTGGAAAAAATGTTGTGATGTTTGTTTTCATTTATATCTACTGAGCATCATTATTTTTGTAATTTCAAAAAAAATTAGAAGGACGGCATTAATAGATATTGTGTGATTCACTTCAGTCTTTATGAATATTCCATGTTTCTAGAAGTGTTACTCAGCAATTAGAAAGCACAAGGTCAGACCTTGCAACTCAGCGGCCTCCCAGATTGCCACAAACTCAGTCACCACTAATACAACTCCAGTGGAATGCTCCTCAGAGCACAGCAAACTGTTACCTCTTTGAAGAAAAAGTACCATATGAAAAGAAATGTATTGATGATTCATAAAATTCAAATAATTTCTCTGTTTATTTGTTTGAATCATTACCTGTAATGCAGGGGAAAATATAAAATTGTTCAATGAGTGAGAGCCCTCATCGGGTCATTTTCTTTTCTTTTTCTTTTTTTAAGATTTATTTATAATAAATAGAGAGACAGGACGAGTTAGGGGAGGGGCAGAGGCAAAGAATCTTTAAGCAGACTCCCCTGCTGAGCACAGAGCCTCAGGGCTCAATCTCTCAACCCATGAGATTACAACCTGAGCTAAACCAAGAGTCTGACACTTAACCGACTGAGCCACCCAGGTACCCCATCAGGTCATTTTCTATGCTCTAGACTGGAGTGATTCCTTCTGAGACACTAGGCCTAGGACAATCAGTCTAGGTGAGAAAATGTTTGACTCCATATCATTACCATAGAATTCATAGAGTATTTTGATGTTTGCTCTATGGCAATGGTTTTCTAGCTTTTCACCATCAGGAGGATTTGCATTTACAAGTCCAAGGATGATGGTTGATGCTGAAGCCGAAGGTTCAGAACCACTTCCTGTGGGTACTGAGGCTAATTTTTGTCCTTTACTTCTCAAAAAAAATGAGTTTTTCCCAACTTAAAGTCTATACTTTTCAATTCAAATAAAAATTGATATATAGTAAATCAGCCAAGGAACATTTCAATATTTACAGTAAAATCTTACAGTACTATCAGTAAAATCTCTGGAGGCTTATAGTTCCTGAGACTTAATTTCTTTCTTTACCTGATAAATGTCTCTGTCTTGCCACAATGAGAATTTCCAAATTACCATGTACCTACCTTATCATCACCTGCTCTTTTTTATTAATTAACCCAAACCAAAACTTTGAAATTATATAAGTGGGTTAAAACAGGAAAAAAATAAAAAGAAAAACTCCTAAAAACAAATCATCATCATCATCACCATCCTCATCTACTTGGAGGCATCAGTATCACTTGTTAATGGGAATGCTTAAATCCAGACAATTTTCTCCAAGGCATGTCAGTACCTTGGCAGTTTTCATGATCAGCAATAGGACAATTTTATTTCAAATGAACTGTGGCCTGTGTGTTTGATGAAATAATTGGGCAGTAACATGAAAATTGTGTATACTGGCTATGTTCTTAAGATTTTATTTACTTGAATTTAGCTGTTATAAGATGCCTGGTGTCTGTAAGTTAGAAACATACCAGTGCCCAGGGAACGCAGCCCTGCCTGGCCTAGGCTTAACAGAAATGCTTCTGGCGGGACTCATAAAGAAGACTCTGATAAACAACATCTTAAGAACATCCTTTCAACAAAAACTGCAATCGACTCCTCTGCCTGGGTCTCCTTGCCTGCCCCACGCTCACTAAGGGCGTGATGCCAAATGCAGTTCAGTCAAAGTGATCCCACAAGGGGCCAGAGCAATTTGGTCAAAGTATGTAACTGCCTAGCAGATTGGCAAGTATTAGAAAAACTGGAGAAGTTGTTGGAATGCATATCCTTTGGCACCACTTTCCAAATATTATTTCTTGAGACAAAAATCTATGATGATAAGAGTTGGCCAGTTGAAAAGGAGAAGGGAAGGAAGCAAAAACCATGGTGTGCAAGTGTGTGAGTGTCCATCTGTACCCTGCCTTGTACTCTGCTGTCCTGGTTGTGGGAGTGGCCTTTGTTTGTCGCTGAAGGTGTTGGGGTAAGCAGCAGTTTGGGGTGAGAGAAGAAATTATTTCTTCCTTCACTTGTCACCATTTGAAAATGTGCAGACACCTTTGGCCTTGTTTGGAGTTGCCCTTGGTCTTCTGGCACAAGTGTGTATATTCTCCAAGAGAGAACAGTTACATTTCAAGCCTGTTTCGTGGGACTCCAGCTGATTAAATGGTTGCTTTCTGTTGACTGGCCTGCTAAGCCCACATCCTGCTCCTTGGGAAGAGTTTTGCTGTATAAACCCAACAAACTGTAAGGTACCAAAAAAGTACCTTGTAATGACCTTCCAGAGCACTTCCAAATCCTCTATATTGATCTTGTGTTGACAGAGAGGCCTAATAATGTGTTCCACACACATTTGGATATGATCTTATATACTCAGAAACATGAAAAGGAAAGAAAGAAATGCTATGCTGTACCACTGTTTACAAACAAAAAAACATTCTTAAATGTTTTGTGTGTTGTGGACTAGAGAGGTAAGAGAATGTCTAAAAAGGACTAGAAGTCTTGATAAATAGAGTAGAAATGGATCCAGAAATGTCTGTAAAGAAGGCTCAAGAACAAGGTGCTACTAATGGGGTATCCTAAGAATGGAACAACCTTTGCCACTCTCTCAATCCCTTCCCTGTCATCTATAGGGCAGCAAAGAGGAAAATGAAATTTTCCATAAATAGGGACCCACAGTTGTCAAGAATGCCAACCTAGTCTTTCTGCTGGCACATAGAAGAATCAGATGCCCAAACTGAGTGTAGATGTCTTAAATATCCCTTTTCTTTGGGGGGTGGGGTGGGGAATATATATATATCCCTTTCCTTTGGAAACTGGAGAGTTTCTTTAGGGTCTGATTCTCTTTCCAATTTCTACTTTCTTAATAGCTATCCTTTCTTTCCAAGAAAATAAACATATAGTAATTTCTTAATTTTTATTTGGGGAATTAAAAAATCTAACTTGAAATCGACAACTTTGGATTAGATTAACTGTAGTCCAGAAAGAAAGGAAGAAAAGAAAGAAAGAGAAAGAGAAATAAAGAGTAAGTTGTTGCTCAAAAAAAAGACCAAAGTGAGAATAGATTCTTAGCTTTTTAAAACTGTAGTCCTATTTCATTTTCATTTGACATGAAATGTACACATTTATTGTACACATCTATTTACACGAAAAGCAGACACCAGATTGAATTTTTAGGGATGCCTGAGTGGCTCAGTCAGTTAAGCTATGACTCTTGATATTGGCTAACCATGAAGCCTGCTTGGAATTCTCTCTCCCTCTCCCTTTGCTCCTCTCCCCTTGCTCTTACTCTCTCTCTCCAAAGGAAAAAAATATATATATATATATATTGAGGTTTTCAATATCAGAAAACTCTATCCAGAGAAAGTCAAACAAAAGTTAACTTTTGAGTTGATTTATCATGTCAGTCCCACTATATATTGTATGGCAAAAACATCAAGCAAAATAACAGAACATTTAGTATTAAGTGAACTTTGTATGGAACTTATTTCTCTTAAAGGTTTCAAATAAGACCTTGTTAACCAGAAAGTCTCTTTTAGCAGCATACATTTCTGGAAGTTAGGAAACTTAACCCATTCTTATTTGCACTTACACAAACCTTGTACAAAACACAGGCTTTAGCCAGACTGTCTATTATTTATTCCTGGCTATGCCATTGTCTCACTATTGTGGAAAATGAGCTAAATGCTTTGTGCCTTGGTTTCCTCCTCAATAAATGAAGATAGTAACAGTGACCACCTCACAGATCAGCCTGTGAGAGAATTAAATGTGTTAATTCATGGATGATAGCTGAACAACACCTAGCACATGTTCAAAAATTTTTTAAAGTAGTACTTTTTGAAATGTGTACTCCTTGGGTACTGCATCTGTCTGTAATGCACTTTGTATGAATATTTTGTTTGACCTCATAGTCTTCTTATTTAGACACAATTTTTATTATGCCTAAGACTATAATACTTAAGTCAGATAAAAAAAATAATTTATGAAAAAAACAAACAACAGGAGTCTGAAATTGATGGTGAAAAGTCTGTATTCCCCGGAGGGCCCAATCTTAGTCTTGGGCCCTGAGGACAAAACAAAGCTTTGACTCTTAACATGCAAAGACCCTTATGTATTGGTATAAACAGAGAAGGTAGACAAATGGACAGACTGTTCAATAATCTTGTTTTCCCAATCATGAAATGCTCTTAATTTGGCTTCACACACCCTAAAATAATGTCTGGTTGGACAGAAAAGAAATGCAAAACTAAAAAGGAGCCCAGCTGAAAAGTGAAGGGAAAAGAGGGAGACTCCTCTGATCACTTTCACTGCCTCACTGTCAGACATTCATTCCAATACCATGGCAATCCTCTGCTCCCTCACCCCGCCCCCCACTTTCAAAAGGGGAAAGGAAAAATTACCACAGGTGGAAAATTGCTTCTGGCACTAATCTCTCTAGCTCAGATCAAGAATATGGATATCAGTAATCTCCTCTGAAATAGCCATCGTTATTCATTTCAGTACCATAGTGAAAATTCAAGGGGAAAAAAAGGCTTTTTGGCCACTTTCAAAGAAACTCACAGAAGAAGTAAAATGAATGAGCATCTATGCATACTAAAACTTCAATTTCATCCAACTAGATTAAAAAGCAGAAGCAAGGCCTCTTTTTTTTTTTTTTAAGAGTATTTATTCCCTTGGGGGGTTTGCCAGAAGGCAGACTCCTGAGTTATCAAACTCAGAATTTTCTTCAATTCCTTCTTTTTCTAGTTTGCTTCTTGCGGTTAACTCCATTACTAACTTACAGCGATAAACACCTGGAGTCTATCAAAAACAAAGAGAGGCTTATTCAGTGGGTACAGCCCTGCCTGGTGAACACCCCGAGCAGAAACAAACTACATAATATAAGACTTGAGCAGGAATATGTTTTTTATGATGTGCCAGCATAAGGGGGATCAAAGGCTAAAGCCAAATAAATAGCAACTGGGCACCAGCAGAGGAAACATATTTAGACTTTAAAATAATCAAAAACAAACCCAAAGAACACTAACACCCTCCACATTCAGCAGTCATATTTTCCCTCTTTTTATACATGGCTTAAACCTGTCAAGAGTTTTTGAAGCTAATCACTGAAACTAAGAAGAATCCTGCCTTTCACTGAGGTTGTGACAATAACGGAAAGGACTGGGTGTAAATAGATAGACCCTCCCCCCACCCCTACCCCAGCCTCTTCCTGCCAATCCCCCACTCTTTCTCTATTGGCCTATTATTGAATTTACCTTGGCCACATTATGGAATTTGCCGGCTGACATTAACGCATTTATTGAGCTTGACTCCTCCTTATCTAAAACATCTCTAGACAAACTGAAACAATCTGTCTGCCATCTCCTGATTGGCAGGGCAAATTTTTCCAGGTGGTACAACTAGCTCCCCTCCAATGACTTGCCAACCTCCTCTCAGTCTGGGAGAATGAGCAAAGGAAGACCAGGGCAACCATTGTTCACCGCCACTTTTAGTACCTGCAGTGTATTTACATCATAAACAACTGAAAGATTAGTGATACTGAAATAAAAATTGAGAATGGGAGGCCCGGCCCCAGCGCCAAGGGGAGGAGGTAGATATGAGAGCAGAGAATTGACAGGCTCAACCCTGAGGGCAAAAAGCTACATCTGCATTTGATTTGTCAGGGATTTACATTAGTGAAACTTTAACTCTGCAGATGATACATAAGATTACACTTACAGAACAAGCTTATGCAAATCTAGTTTAAACACCATGGTATGTGGCCCAGACAGTGAATTTGGCAGATTTCATTGAGTCTGGTGGCTGGATCTAATAAATTCATTTACATGAAGGATTAGAACATCTGGAAAAGTAGCATGGCGGTTTATTGAAACATAAATAACATTAATTGAAAGGTTACAGGTATGCAAAACACTTCATGCAGGCGATGCAAAATGTTATAAATCAGCTTCCTGACTCTACTAAGGCAAAAGAGAAAAATATCTTGCTAACGTAAACAGAAAAGGTCATTCCCAGGATCTAATTTAAATGTCATTTTAGATACTAAGAGCGAAAGAGGCAGCCCATTCCTTCATCCCACCTTGGTAGTGAACCCTTTTTTCCAAATCTGCACTGTGCTGCCCTCCTGATACAGATCTTATGCACTAATTAGCAGCAGCAAGGTAGTGACATAATTAAATTTATTTTCAGTTACAAATCCCAAACTGTCATACCATTTTGCAGACAGAAAAGCACAGTTGAGGTCTCCAGCTATTTCTTCAATGAGTTTATTTTTATTTTAGTGCTGTAATGTATACTCGCTGGTAATGTGGATTGCCGGTTAATGTCTCATGGAGTTGGTTACCATAAGCATAATAACAAATTACCCAGAGGAAAACGAGCAAAGATTGATATCATATGATTTAAAAGCTGAGAGGAAAGCTCAGGTGGTTCACAATCATTTGAGTACCTCAAGATTAATTTATAACTTGGTAACCCATTCAAACTCCCCTTCATTATTTATCCTCTAATAAATAGATGACTTAAGCTGCTCAGTCATCCCAAATGCCTCCTGCCCATTGCAATGGCAAGTCATTCCTTTTTAAAAGGATCGTTTTCATTATAAGTCATTATCAAAATGCTGACTTTGAGAAGTCATGTAAATCAGGAAGCAGGAAATCTGGTATTCTCTCAGGTATGGAGACTGCATGGAGCCCACTTCAGAAACTCAATGTGGATTTGACATAAAGTAATCGAGTAAAGAGTTGTTTGACCAAAATTGAAAGAGGACCCCTGGCAATTATTTTATGAAAAACAAGATTTAATGTAATGATTGATATGCTTTGGAGAATAACAAGATAAAAAAGAAAAGACAAATATCCTAGATGATCTTGCTTCCCATAATAAGAAAGTAGACAACATGATTTTCTTTCCTTTTAATAGCAGCTAATAAAATCAGAAAATAAAAGTCTTTACTGACCTTACACATTTCAACCCTCGCCATCATAAATATAATTCACAGAATGTATAAAGTTGCAATACTACTCTTGATAGGGCTCCTTCTAGAAATTAAACAAACCCATAGCTGAAATTGGTCAAGTCAATCTATTGCCACAGTAAATTATTTTTCTATGTAGATGTTAAAAAAAAAAAAAAAAAAAGATATTTTAAAAGCAAATGTTGGGCAGCCCTCGTGGCGTAGCGGTTTAGCGCCGCCTGCAGCCCGGGGTGTGATCCTGGAGACTGGGGATCGAGTCCCGCCTTGGGCTCCCTGCATGGAGCCTGCTTGTGTCTCTGCCTCTCTGTGTGTGTCTCTCATGAATAAATAAATAAAATCTTAAAAAAAAAAAGCAAAAAATTTTAATACCTAAATATAATAGACACACTGCAAAAAGATTTAAGTCACAATTTTTAATTACCATGGCTCTCCAAAAAAATAGAATTTGATACTTCCAAATTTTCACACAGAAATGTCATTTCACTGCACAGTGATTAACTGTGAAATATTCATCAGGGAATATATTCTAGATTGTCTTTATCGAAGTAGTTCATTCAGTAGGATGTCTCACTGATGATCTTCACATGGAATAGCTGGCCAGCAGTACTACCAGAATACCGAGAAACACATCCTTATGTATTCTGATAGTGACTAGCCTGCAAATTTAGGGGGAAAAGTGTTGCCTGTAAATGGATCCAACGCTGAAAAGACAAGACGTGGTCCCTTGACAAAAAGTAGTGTGATCTTTACAATACTAACCAGGCTTCCATGGTCATAGTAACTTACATTGTAATGAGAATGACCAGTAAATAGATTAGCCACCCAATTAAATCCTCAATATTATTTAGAAGGGTAGTTTCTTTAGATACTTTTAGAAAAGCTAAAATTAGATCTCAGCCACCAAACATCACTTGATGCTCATCAGAGGTTTTGTATAGTTTTGACACTGAGAAGGCAGTGTTCCATAGGAAGTGCACATTGACTTCCACTAAATCACTGGGTGAAGTTCAGAGGAGAATTCCTCAGCCACAGGGAATTTTAGGAGGAAAAACCACAATGATGAGAGGTGATACAGGTGATACACAAGGCTCACAAAGGTCAAATTCAAGCTTATTTCCATGACGAGTCAACCATAGTATTTGTGAGTTTGATCTTAGTAAATAAAACGACCTTCTCATCTACATGCTTAGGACACTATCTAGATTTAAAGATGCCAAGCACTCTCCATGCTGAAAAACAGTGCTGCTTATTTGTATGACACTACAATTGAACAAGAACAACATACAGATACCAAAATGGTAGAGTGAACAGCTGATTCAGTGCACAGACAGGAATCTGGTTGATGACTTGACCATCTACTAGTTTGGAAACCTTAGGCAAGTTACTCAATGTGTCTTACTCTCCTCAGCCATAAAGTAAGAATAATAATAATGCCTACCTGATGGCACTGCAATACATATTGAATGATTTACTATATACATCATACCCTTAGAATCGTGTGTAGTGCAATTCAAGTCTTTGCTACTGCTGCTTTTGCTGCAGCAACTGAAGTGGCCAGCAGAGCACAGGTCATACTGTGAGCTACCACTCACAGTATGCTAGCTACCACTTACCAATCTCTTCTACTACCATTTCTTGGAGGAGCTAAAACATAACAATAGGTGGCAGAGAGTAATTCATCAATGAAAACTCACTCAATCACAAAACAAATAATAACCAGAGGCCTATGGGCAGCTCACCAATATGGGGAAACAAAAAAGAAGAAGCATTTCTTACAAGGAATTTTGAGATGATTAAGAGTAACTGGCTTATGACATACAACAGAGTGAGAAAAGCCGACTAATGATCAGTCACAAGAGTTAAGAAAAAGAAAGATAAAATTGAGGGAAAAAAGTTTGTCAAGAGGAAGAGGTAGGAATAGTTAAAGAAAGAAACATTAAATCTGATACCAAAAGTAGGGCATATAACCATTAGGGGGAAAAATGTGACTTCGCCAAAGCAGTCTTAAATAGAGTTTTTGGAAGCGTGGTTCTGAGAAATACTGATGGACTGTCAAATTTACCGGACTCTACAAAATCCATTTAAAGCTTGGTTGTTAAGTCCAGAAAGATATATAAAGTACACAAGTATCATCTTAAATAGAATGAAACAGGAGTTAACTTCAAGATATTTTTGAAGGAAAGGAATGTTAAAAGATATCTATTTCCATGACTTCCACAGATACTCCCTATATGTTCAAAAACCTCACCTTGACCTCATCTGAGCTTCAAACCCATCTCAACACCCAGATGTACTTCAGACTCCTCAGATATCACTTGCCCAAGGATGAACTCATCTCTTCCACCACCTCCACCTCCAAAAAACTCCCCCTGGTTTGTCAGCAAATGACATCAGTACATTACCAGGTACCCAAACTCAATGCCTCCCTTCATCTGTGTCATTCATCTCCTTAGCCAATGAAGCAGATGACTCTGCCTCATCCATTGCTCTTAAATCCATCCAGCCCATCTCCTCTTGGCCACTGCTCTAAGACTTGTGATCATTTCACCCCCGCCCCCCTTAAAGTCTCCACTAGCTCTCCTTTGCCTGTAAGTGAAAGTTCAAAGTTCCCAAGACAAACATGGGAGTACTTACAGGGCAGTGTTTTGTTAGTCTGTGAGGTACAATGCTTTGGCTATCTGGGATTTTTTTCTTACTTTAGCTCAGAGAAAAAGAAAAAAGAGCCCCTCACCCATCATATTGTTCCCCATTAAACAGCTCATTAAACTTCTCTCTACCATACAACATGCCACGAATTTTTCACAACTCTGGATATTTGAATATTTGATATTTCCTCTCTCTCCAACTAGCAGGCTCCCACTCATTCATCAAGGTTCAGCTCAAATGCCACCTGCTCAATGCAACTTTTCCCAACTTCTCAAAGCAAAACTGATTCCTCTCCAGTGTGTTCCCATTACATTTTTGTACTTCTCTCATGATGTATATATATTTCATTTAAAATCTCAATAGCCAGGATCTCAAGGGCTAAGCACAATTCAAAGGAGGTACTTAATAAATGTCTAGTGAACAACTATATCTAGAGGTGTCTAAAATGACAATTCCATCAGAAGCGGGTAACAGAGCAAATGGGTATCAATTAAAATAATTTCCTAAAGACAGATATATGGAGATCATTTAAGCAGAAAAGAATTCCCAAAAGATATGGTTGGCAAGAAAACACAAAAATAAGCTGGAAAAGTCTCAGAATAAAAATAATTTGTATTTATATTCATTATTTATTTGTGGTACTAACCTGGAGAACATGTTAGTTGGTCAAATATATTCAGACTTATGGAAAATCTAAATTTTTCATTGTCTGGTACAAGCAAAGCAGTATACCGACTATGCCTTTCCCAATTATTCTTTTAACCCTCAATCTTGTCCACAAAATGTGTCTATTGTCAACATTTCCATACTCAACCCCTCCCTACTTCCAAATCTCAATTCCAGATCGGGTTTTCATATAAGAAAACCATACTGAACTTTTAAGCTATTTTGCTGTATCTCCATGGTTTGGTTAAACAAGTTCCTCTGTCCCTTGTATTAGGGTGATTTGTATCCAGAAGCTCCGGTATATTCTGATTACATCTTTTCAATTCCTTGTTTTGCTAAAAACTGATGCTTTGATGGTTTTCTCAAGACTTTATGTTTAGGGCAAGAAAGGCACATTATATGTTTCTTCCACTCTTATTACCAAGGGGGCAATGACCCAGCTCAGACTTGGTTTCTGACAGTACAACGTCTTGGGCCTTGTGATAACAATGCAGTCTCATCAGACACAGATCAGATCTTCTAAATAACTCTGACTTCTGCTCTGCCTTCCACAAAACAAATAACATGAACTGTTCATTTTGCCAACAATAAAAAAATATGAATAAAGTAAAACAACTGTCTTCAAGAAGATCATACTGTAGTGGGACACAGAAGTGAACATAAAACTTATGGAATAACATGGCAACTACAACTGCAGGTGTACCCGCCTAGGGTTACTTCTCCTTTGACAGTGAATGAAGCTTTCCTTAAGTCATGTGCAGAGGGGCATAGGGTGGTAACTGCACACAGGGACTCTGATTCAAGCTAAGCTACTGTCTGTTCAAATCCCAGGAACTTCAGTTCAAATCACTCAACTTGTGTCTGCTTCAGTATCTTTATCTATGAAACAGAAATAATAAGATACCAGCAATAGATTATTGTAAGGATTAGCAAAATTAATCCATGCCAAACACATAAATCAGTGCCTAAGACACACTAGATATTTGCTTTAATGGATGTTACCATGAAAGTATATAGATCTAATAAAATGCTTTAAATCTCTGTTAAGATGATACAAAATTAGATCTGTACCAAAGAGGGGCGCCTGGGCGGCTAAGTCAGTTAAGCATCTGTCTTCAACTCAGGTCATGATTCCAGGGTCCTGGAATCGAGCCCCATGTCCAGCTCCCTGCTCAGTAGGGAGTCTGTTTCTCTGCTCACTCTGCCACTCCCCCTGCTTGTGCTCTCTCTCTCTCTCTCTTTCAAATAAATAAATAAAATAAAATATATAGACACAGGGCCAGAATAAGAAGTTTATTATTCAGAATTACTTTAGGAACTTGCCCCCACTGTAGTCAAATGATCTTCCCACTGGGCCATTGGAAATGCCTCAAAGTCAAGAATTTCAGGAAAGTCCTGTGGCTGTGGAGAGGTAATGCACCTAGATCATTACCTTGGAAGAGATTAATTTTTCAGATTAGTTGTTTCCTGTTACTCAAGACTCTCCTTGAGTAATCAGATGCTGAAGTCTGTTTGATGTTAGGAGGATGTTATGAATGTTCTAGAGTTTGAAATGTGCCACCAGAACAGATCTACGTGGGATACTGAAATAAAAAGCTATGGCCATCAATGAGTAGCTTGATGCCAGGTATCAAAGATAGGTGCGAACAGATGTACTGAAAATGACCTTCACTGTGTGGTTTACAACAGGTTCTTGCTTCCCTTCTCACCATCAACTTCACAAGTGCCCCATGTGTAGGTAATGTCCCTTTGTATAGTCAAAAACTTTTTCCTTAGCAAGTGCTATACTCAGGAAAGCATCTTGAAAGGATGCTTACACCTTAGTTTTGAAGACTTAAAAAAAAAATTAGAGCGAAAGTTCCAAGCATTTTGGAAGGAATTGGGCTTGTTTTCATCAGGAAATCTTTATCATGCCTTTGGTGGCACAGGCTGTGTTACTTGAGTTCCATTGGATATAGGACATGTACTTGGGTATTTAAATACTGAAGAAAAATCTCCAAACTTAAAAACAAATTGAAGATAGCCTTGTCTGCTGTAGGAGCTATACCTCAGTACAAAGGCTTGCTACTAGCTCTCTATTGCTGTTGCTTTGGGTTTCTCCTATATTAAATAGTTTCTCTAGAGAAAAATCATGTAACTAAAATTAATAACAGGAAACAACACGTGTTGGCGTGGATGTGGAGAAAGAGGAAACTGCATGCACTGTTGGTGGGAATGCAAGCTGGTGTAGCCACTGTGGAAAACATGTGGAGGTTCCTCAAAAAGTTAAAAATAGAGCTACCCTACGACCCAGCAATTGCACTACTGGGTATTTATCCAAAGCATACAAACATAGTGATTCAAAGGGACACCTGCACCTCAATGTTTATAACAGCAATGTCCACAATAGCCAAACTATGGAAAAAGCTCAGATGTCCCTGATGGAGAGGGGATAAAGAAGATGTGGCATATATATATATATTTAATGGGATATTACTCAGCCATCAAAAAGGATGGAATCTTGCCATTTGCAATGACATAGATGGAAATTGAGTGTATTATGCTAAGTGAAATAAGTTAGTCAGTGAACAACAAGTAACATATGATTTCACTCATATGTAGAATTTAGGAAACAAAACAGATGAACATAGGGAAAGGGAAGGAAAAATAAGACAAAAACAGAGATGGAAACAAACCATAAGAGACTCAACTATACGAAACAAACTGAGAGTTGCTGGAGGGGAGGTAGGTGGAGGTTTGGGGTAACTGGGCATTAAAGATGGGACATGATGGAATGAGCACTGGGTGTTATATGCAACTGATGAATCGCTAATAATACACTATATGTTATGAAACTAATAATACACTATGTGTTAATTAAATTAAATTTGAATTAAAAAACAAAAATCATAATGAATGAGCATTCTGATTTAGAGAGATCAAGAAAGAAAATTAGAGATACCTGGGTAGCTCAGTCATGATCAGATTTTGGTTCAGGTCATGATCTCAGAATTCTGGGATAGAGCACCATGTCAGGTTCCCCACTCAGCAGGGAGTCTGTTTGGGATTATCTCTTTCCCTCTACTGTTGCCTCTCTCCCCCTCTCTATAATAAATAAATAAACCTTTTTTTAAGAAAAAGAAATTAATCTAGCTTAGTTTAGTCTACCGCATTGGGTGGGGAGAGAGGTGGTTAGAGAACAGAGAATTGAGAGCAAGGAAGTAAACCATGCCTGGACAGAAAGTTTTCTGATCTGTTTTGTTTTTTAGAATATAAAATCTATTAAGGGAAAGAGATGTTGATGTGTCTGCCTTGGATTTCTTAACCTGGTTTAAACACTAATTTTTAAACACAGTTGTTAAATATTCTATTAAAATCTCCCTAGCCAGTCATTTTCATCACATCTTCTGTATATGGGGAAATAATACTACACCAATTAGGACACCTAACAATTCCTGAAATTATTTAAATGAGAATCTGCCATTCAAATATTAGTAGTTATCCACAAGGAACCTTGCTTAACACTTTCTTGCCTTGTCACAAGAAAATCACAATGTCTAACCCTTGACTGTCTGTATATTTTGTTTAAACTCTTTTTAAATAGGCAGGGCTTCTTCTTTAGGTCCCTGGCAACCTCTGCAGTTATGTTGAAATAGAGTATTTATTTTTCTTGCTTGTTTTTAGGTGTCTAAAATACTGCTGAAGAGAAGCAACATACCTGGAGCAAATAATTTTTAACACCCCCACTCAACAAAATTATCACCAGTAGTAATCATGGAAGGAAACAAATAATATAGCCAAAGAAGAAATTAAGTGGTAGATATTTTTCTTCTATTGAACTTTACGTATATATTCATGTTAGGTAAAAATATAAAAAATAAAATAAGTACAACATTACAAAATAGAATAAAAGGTAATGAATTAATATTTTACACATTAAAGGTATATTAATACATTACCATATCCTTTGAAGAAGAGAAAAAAGCTTATACCTGCATATTGGTCAACCATAGTACTAAATAAGAAACATTATATTTTTTGTTTAGAGGCTTCACATCTGCAAATAGGTAAATGACTTGATCAAAATTGACTGTTGTGTACTCATAGGCATTATGGTCAGATTTTTAAAACTCTACCTTTGCTTATAACTGATTACGGAACAGTTTTGTAATTTTAACTTTGAAAAGTTTCCTTCACATGAGGAAGCAGATGCACAAATAAGACAATTCTTAAACATAAGGGTGAGTATGACAAAGAATCAGAAAAAATACCACTTCACCAGAAATTCAAAATATTGCAATTCTGTTTTTGTTTCTTTGGAATCAAGACTAGATGTTTTCAAATGTCTCCACAAGTTGAAAAGTTTTAAATATAAATAAGAATTCTAAGTGAATACTCAGTACAACTAAATTGCAGCCACTAAAGTTCTGCTTTACCCAGACTTAGTCTTTGTAGACAGACTTCCTCCTGGTGTCTTAGCAACCACCATCCTATCATCCTTTATTTCAAATCCAGTACTTAGAAAACAAGAAAAATGTACTATCAGGATCCATGAATACGAACTGCCTGCAAAGGGAGCTAGAAGGATTTGGAGCCCTCAAGAACTTGCTCTAAAAATGAATCTGTATAGCTGAATCTCTGTGTGTTGAGGTCAAACCATTAAACTGGAAGTTTTTGGAATGAGTTTTCATATAAAAGTGATGTTTATTAAATGATAAACTTAAAAATATTCTAATTTGAAGCTTACACACACCCACACATGTGCTCATACGTAATTAAAACTGAACATAACCATATAAATTGTGTAAACTGAGATAGTTTTTTTTTAAATAGCTTATAACTAACTTTGTTTAGAATTGGCAGCACGTGGTGACAAAACAGATATACTAAAAGTTGGTTATATAATTGTTTTAAAATTCTCTAAGAGCAGCCAGCCCCTTACTGACTTCCCTCAAGGCAGACTGCTCCTGCCACTCTGACTTTAAAATGCTACCAAGGAAAGAATAAAAAGTAGAGATTCATTTAGATTCTTTTCTTACCATGTAAGAAATGAAAGGATATTTCATTGTGAAATGAAATATCCTATGTGAAAGGATAATTATTTAAAACTATAAAATGTTCAATAATATTACTATTGTCTCTATTTTTTTCATATTTGTGCTCATTGGACTTAATGTTAGTAGATTGATATCAGATCAAACAATATCTGGAAAAAATTCTGACACTTCTTGGAAATAACTGAATGTTACCACATCACCATTAGAAAGACTCTGAAAGAAGTAGCAAGGGTTGACAAATAAGAAAGCACTCAATGAATATGTTCCAGCAAATGAACAGATTATGCAAACACTGCCACCAATAGTGATGGGAAAAAGTGATGCATCTTACACAGGGTAAAGTTTCTCTTTCAACCCATCCTAATACCTTCCTTTCATTTCCTTTTTTCCAGTGAGCACAGGTAACCTTCTTCTTGGCTTGTATCACATACAAAAGTTCTGATCAAAAAATATATCTATTAAATGATGAATCTGTATGTATTACAACTTAATTTTCAATAACTCTTACATCATAACATATCCAGACTCAGTCAAGAAATATATTTTTTTGAAGTTGGAAAGGACACTGGATCCAAATGCTTCAGAGTGAGTTCTGTTCTCCTAAGAGCCTTATGAAAGCAAGCATTCTTATCATTCACAGGCTTTGCAAATAAATACTCTGAGCCTCTGAGATATTACCTGGCTTAAGGTCAATATCGAATAGGTGACGGAATTAGATTTGAACCTCTGGTCTTCAGATTTTAAATGAAAGAAGGAAGTCTGTCTACAAAGACTAAGTCTGGGTAATTTCAGACTCGCAAGTTTATACTTTTGGGAAATTAATTGCATTCTTATAGATGAAAAGCGGAGAAATATGTAAACTAAAGATGAAGACGAAGACGAAGACGAAGAAGAAGAAGATGAAGAAGAACCCTAAAGAGTTCTTTCTGCCATAAAGGACAACTATGTTTTGGAAGACAGAGCAGAGATAAGAACAGGTATTTCTAACTTTGGACTGTCTGGAATAGCCCCTTCAAAGAATATTTCACATGGTGTTGGCTGAGCTTATCTGAGTTGATAGATCTATTTTAATTGCCATATAAGAGTAAATATTTTTGTGGGAAACACTAAAGATAGTGATTGATCTTATTAAATCAAACTGGAGTAAGTAAAGAGTTAAGAGAAACCTAGTTAGCTTATCTGCCCTTCCTGGTCTCTTGGGTAATTGAATAAGGAACTAAAACACTTTTTGTAAGTCTAGGTTTAACTTAAAACTTTACCTTCTCAAACAAATTCATAGCTATAGTACTTGTCATATTACTTTATACTGAAAAAATTTTAATTAGTTTTTGTGTAAAAATCTTAGTTATGCCAAGGACAAGGTTTGCTAAATACTAATTTTTAGCTAAGTACTAATTTTAATTACTTTTTCTGATAAAATAAATTATCATTATAGAAAAAGCCATATTCATTAAATAACTTCTTTCCATCTTACATTTAAATTATAACTCTTCTTTGCTGTATTTGTGATTATAAAGGAGTATGTAAATCCCTGCAATTTAAATTTCCATTTTTTAGTCCTTTTGTTTAGCAATGTAGACTATAAAACATGACAATAGCATGTATATTATTGATAAAAAAAAAACACTGTAAGTCGTTTTAGTTCTTTAGATCTCAGTACTTCAATTCCATCTATTAAATCACTGTCTTAAGGGTTTCTATTTTTCGGCATGGGCTGATGCATTGTTAGCTTTCTTTCTTTTAGAGTTTAAAATCTGAGGACACAGAATTCATTTAAAAAAGCAATTCAAGAAAATCCCACAGCTTTGCCTATACTGTAAAGATAATTATATGTAGAGTTTCCACATAGGCTGAGGTTGTCTGGAAAATACTTAAAAGAGGAGGGAGAGATTGAAATCTGTAATCAAAGGAGGGTTGATGTGAAATGCTAGAGTGGTAATAAGAAGACAGAGGACATTCTACATGGAGAGAGAAGAATGATGTGTGAACAAATTAAAGATGTGGGCACAAAGAAGGGAATTCTGGAAGTAGTAAGAAAAGAGTGCTTTGCTCAAGTGGGGAAGAAAATGTAGAAGTGCAAAACAAGCCAGATTCTGGATATTTTGAACACCAGACTCAGAAGTTTGAGTCTGATATGAAAGGAGTCACAGATACTTGAAATCCAGGCTATAAGGAATCAGGCTAATCCAGGCTGTAAGGAATCAGGCTAAGATTGTGGCAGTGAGAAAAGGGAGGGAAGAGCAGCCCGGGTGACTCAGCAGTTTAGCGCTGCGTTCAGTCAGCCCAGGGTGTGATCCTGGAGACCCAGGATTGAGTCCCACGTCCGGCTCCCTGCACGGAGCCTGCTTCTTCCTCTGCCTGTGTCTCTGCCTCTCTCTCTCCCCGTGTCTCTCATAAATAAATAAATAAATAAATAAATAAATAAATAAATAAATAAAATCAAGAAAGAAAGAAAGAAAGAAAGAAAGAAAGAAAGAAAGAAAAGAAAGAAAGAAAGAAAGAGGAGGGAAATACATTTGAATGTCACATATATTAGTGACAGAAAGAATATTAAAAACAGAAGGGAGAAAAATAAAAATGATTCGATTTTCAAACTTGAATAACCATGAAAATGGTTAAAATACAACTAAAAGAAATCCTAGTCCTAAACATTCTAAACTATATGTAGAGTGGACTGGTTGATAGGAATTTGGTCGTTAAACATGGAATTTACCTTGGACTACTGGAATTAGATTTTAAGAGTTCCATTTTTTCATCATTAAATGCTCAAATAAATGCAGGAGACGCCTTTGAAATTACCATGAACTGTAGTAATCTGGGAATATTAGGCATAAATTATACTCATTTAAACAATGAACAGGGCCAAATGCCATGAATATGGAAAGATAGTGATGCTTCACTAAATCAACTCTGGGTGAGAATGAGCATATCAGAAAGCATCAAATATTGGGCGAAATCTTTCAGCAAACTTGTAGATTGTAACTATCTTGGGGTGATACACTAAAGTAAATGGTCAGTCTTATCCTCATAATCATAAAACCCACAATAAATGGACAAGAATTCATAAAACTGAATACAGGATGTTATCATTTATGATCACTTTGGATGTACCACATCGTATCTGAATACAATCGAAATCCATGTTTACAAAAATAAACATTTTAATCTGTATTTTACCTTTAATGACCAATTTCTATACACAATGATTTTCTGTAAAATTTATCAATTTAATCCCTTTCTAGTTTTCAAAGTAGTACAGTTAAATATTTCCATTTTTTTGTTTTTTTTTTTCAAGTTTAACTGAACTTATTTTCAATATCATTTTATAATATAAATCACCAGTGAAGATTTAGCTACTTTATGGGATCCATACAATATCAATTGTTACCTAAGCTGTTGTGGGTTTTTTGTTTTCTGGTAGTGTATGTGTCTGTTATTTGCTCAAGAACAATATCCCGGGCAGCCCCGGTGGCGCAGCGGTTTAGCGCTGCCTGCAGCCTGGGGTGTGATCCTGGGGACCTGGGATTGAGTGCCACGTCGGGATTCCTGCCTGGAGCCTGCTTCTTCCTCTGCCTGTGTCTCTGCCTCTCTCTCGCTCTCTCTGAATGAATAAATAAATAAATCTTAAAAAAAAAAAAAAAAAGAAACAATATCCCATTTGATCCCATTTCACGCATCTAAATTTCAGTTAGAAAAAGAATTGTGTGCAGATTAGATATTCATTCATTTTATTTTTGTTGATTACTTACCAAGACTACATTTTTTCTGAGTCAAAATGTCAGAGTAAAACCATCCTACAATGTTGAGACCAAAACTTTCTGCTTTGTATGATGAGACATCCAGAGAAGAGGCAACCAGCAACGGGAAACACTTTGTGAGTTATCTTGGACACAGGTAGTGTCTAGTGTAACAGCTTGCTTTTGCTAAAGTAACAGGAGTCATAATTCCTTCAGCAGCAAAAATCACCTCATTGGTCTGATTTTTAATTTTCAAATATTTTCTCATCATTTAAGAGCACCCAAACACTATTGATCTGGCAACAATATGAGAAGCAATAAACTCTCTTACAAATCTTGCTTCATGCTATAATTTCCATCAGAAACTTCATCCTAATCCTCTGTGATTGTGTTACATGCTTTCCATAAAGACTCATTTTCCCGGCCTAAATGCTTGATGACTTCTGGGACAACTCTACACTAATTATTGTATGAGCTCTGAATTCCACAGGACCAGGAAAAGTGCAAAAGTAAATTCATAGATTGCACTACTTAAGGATCAGCTGGGCATGGTTCATACTACAGTAAATTGTCTTAGAAATCTCTTTGCCCTACTTTCTAAACACCTCCTAGCAAGCATAATGCTCTCTATGACTTTCACCATCTCAATTATTCACTTGTCACTGGTAAAACTTCTTGAATGTATTTCTCGTCTTTGAGACATAACAAGAGAATATAATGTTTCCCTAGTATGAAGAAATTGGTAGCATGATGGATGAAACTTCAGGAACATTATACTAGCTGGTTGTTTAAGCTTTAATAAAAAACACACTTGGGTCTTCCTTGCTAGATTTGAAACTTACCATGAATTGGCCTGCAAGGAAATTTAAATACCATTTTTGGTACATTTGGATTTTTAACTGTATAATTTACTCAGAAAATTGGATATTTTCTAATGCTCACTGTTGTCGAATTTTTAAAAACCCTAGAATAAAAAACATAACTTGAGGGGCACCTGGCTTAGTCAGTGGAGTATGTGACTCTTAATCTCAAAGTTGTGAGTTTGAACCCTACATTGGGTGTAGAGATTATTTAAAAATAAAATCTTTAAAAAAATAACTTGTTTCTGAAGCTGTATACAGTATTTTTTTTAAAGGTTTTATTTATTTATTCATGAGAAACACAGAGAAAGAGAGAGAGAGAGACACAGACACAGCAGAGGGAGAAGCAGGCTCCATGCAGGGAGCCCGACATGGGACCGATCCCAGGTCTCCAGGATCACACCCTGGGCTGAAGGCAGCGCTAAACCGCTGAGCCACCCGGGCTGCCCTACAGTACTTTTTAAAATGTAGTCCATATTTAAATCATTTCTCATCTCTCTTTTTTAAAAGTTATTGATTATGGCATCAAATGCTATTTTTAAAAGTTATTTCACACATACAGCAAGTGTTACATTTTAATCCAGGTGAAACAGTCCTTCTATAACTCAATTTGGAATAAGTTCTTGAGCTGGTCAAAGCTTGGGAGTTGAGACAACCAAAATGAAATGTATTAAATTAAAAGAAGTGTTAGGTACAATTATAAGCAACTAAATGAAAAACAGTTTTTAAAAAACCAACCTGATAAAAATAAAAAAGGCCTTTAAAAAAGTATTTTTAAAATTTTCTTTTAAAGGCTTTACTTCTATTCTCCAAATCAAGCCTTTTGATCTGTGATGCAATTCTTGCTAGCTAAATGATACTACTTGTGATTTAGCCAATATTTGTAGTATTATGATGGGAACCCTGAAATGTTGTATCAAACACGATTCCAGAAGGCAGGAAGGATAATCATTTAGATGCCAAATCAGGGATGAGAACCAATCTTGGGCATTACAAATTCATTCTTTCCATGTTTAATCCCAAGAAACATTTGAACAATGACTCTTCTTTGTTTGGCAACCATTTACATTAATTAAACCTTATTTAAGTTTAATTAATGGTCCCACCTATTATTTTAGTTCATGCCTTTCATACAGAGATCATAAGCAATTTCAATAAGTAAAAGATCAAACAAAAGAGTTCATATAAAATTATTCACATTGGGTTCAAAATTATTAAAGATATTAGATGATCATTTTTTCCAAATGAATATACTTGTTCCCTTAAAATACTTTATTTTAATGTGTAAAGATAAAAGAAATTATGTTCAACTTGTTAGATGATAATGAACATGCTGTTCACCAGCTTAAGTCAGCTCAGATCTAAGACACTTGTGGTATTTTTCCCAATCAGCTCATACCCAAGAGGGATTGTCATGGCAGCAATTTGTTTCAGATTTACTCTGTCATATCAGCTATTGATGCTTGAGACCACCCTTATCTGAGGCAGAGAATGGAGCTTTTTGTTGAGAGGGGAAAAATGTTTATTATTTTTTAAACCATCTCATTTTTTTGTCTGACACAAGTAAGAGTACTGAATATACTTCTACCAAACTTGAGTGTATTTTAAAGTACTGTTCACATGCACCTGTTTTATGTATTTTGGGTTCTGAAGAATTTTGATTCCACTGATTAGACTGAAAAGGAAAAGCAAAATTTCAAAAACCTTAGTTCTCCCCACTCATCATGAGAGAAACTTGGGCTGAGAACCATGAAAAAATAATAAAGGAATGAGGTTTGGGATGAAATTTTTTTTAATTATATGACTGGATCTGCTGTGCCAGCATTTTGGGAATTTTTCTTTTTTTTTTTTTTTTTATTTTGGGAATTTTTCTACTCTCAATTTAAATGTCATTTTATTTCCAAAAGCTTTGTATAAGAGCAGTATTTAAGTGTTTACCATGTAACACGTTCTTCAATGATATTTTTACCTTTCATCTGATCAATAATCATTCTCAAAATTTTAATCTAAGATAGTCCATGTTATTGCATATTAGCATTTATTAACTAGATGAAATTATTCTACTTTGACTTTCTCTTCTCCCCACCTATGGATAATTGTTTAAATGTCTGAATGCAGTTTTCAAATATGCCAATTCTATATATTTGGTATCTATGTTTAGCCTAAAAGTCAGTGCATAGTGACTAAGTGGTCAGGCTCTTGGGCCATGTATTAACTAGGTGATCTTGGACACAAAAGTTAACCCCTCTAAGCCCCACATTCCTCACCCACTAAGGACAACAGATAATAATGCCTTCCCCATAATGCTGCGTGAGGATTATATATGATGCTATGATGATGTTTTTAAAGAGTTTAGCCTACTGCCAGGGGTGTGATAAACTCTCAATAAATGCAAGTTGCCTTTCTTACTTTTGTTTCATGTTGGTTTTACATCCACAGTTCAGAAATTTCTCTAAAGCTCCTTTGGCACATAGTAGGGAGTCTTAGATGATAATTAATTCATTGTTTCCAAAGAGAATGCTTGTTTTGATTAAAATTCCTTTGTTTGCAAACAACAGAGATCCATTTAAGGTAATTAGGCAAGAAAGAAAAGGAGGAGGAAGGGGAGAAAAGGGGAAAAGGAAAGAGAAGATTATAAGAAAGTACAGGAATGTCTCACAGAATCCAATTGCAGAAACGCAGCTATGCTTCCAGAAAGACTGAGTGGAGACTGGGAGGCTCCTGGGAGCCAGGGGATTGCTTTGTTTCCATTTCTTCACGTTGGTTCTCTCAGCACATCCACTTTCTTCTCTCTTCTCCTTTCTTCTGTTTGCAGTTATATACACCTGACAAAAGTGACTATATCACACCAAGATCACACCAACTGTATTCAGGAGACTAACCCAGACAGACACTGAGCTCTTTTGCATCCTAATGGATATTTCATCACAGCAACAATATGGTGATCCCAGCTTGGGAGCACATATCCATCTCTGAACGAATAAGTTGTGTCAGGGCCAGACTACCCAGGATATTCAAGCCTGCTTTGAGAGCACCTCTAGGAGTGCATGCCAGAGAAGAGGGACCAGGGGGGATGACCAGTGTCCACTACAGCATCAACTCTAATAACAGAAACCCAGTCTTGTATACTCTTATCTCCTCTAGAATGCACAGCCCTGTTGAGGGTTTGTAAAAATGTTCAGAAATGGTTGATTTTAATTTTCATCAGTTTTCTATCCAGTCTTTCTTTTCTGTTCCTAGTGGACTTGAGGACATATTTCATACTTGAGGACGGTGACTCAATCACGTCCATCAACCTGTGCTTCCTGTGTTCCTATTTGTGTCTTCCTTGTGTCTAAGAATAGTTTTTAAATTTTTGGTAATGGCTTTACTTGTTATTTCTTTCTTTTTTTTTAAAAAAAGATTTTATTTATTTATTTGAAAGAGAGAGAGCACGCAAGAGCACAAACAGGGGAAAGGGAAGAGGGAGAAGCAGACTCCTTCCCTGACGGAGCAGGGAGCCTGTCCCAGGACCCTGAGTTCATGACCTAAGCCAAAATCAGACACTTAACTGACTGAGCCACCCAGGCACTTGTCTTTTCACAAAAGAACTATGGAGTATGTTCTGACTACAACTAGTCAATGCAGAACAGAAAGAAATTGCCTTCACTACCTACTCCATTCCTCAAACTGTGCTTGTATTTGTAACCATCTGCTTTTTAAATGCTCTCCAGAGGATTTTCTCCTATATTTGGACAGTCCCTAATTCTATTTGTGTGGTCAACTAGTCATCATCTTTGAGTAACTGAAGAGGAATTAGGGTTTATATCTCAAGGATAAAAAGAATCACACACTTACACATAAACACACAAACACACAAACACACACACAAATCAAACAGTGCTCTGCGGTAATATTGCCAGAGATTGTTATTCTGGGGTTGTTATGTGGGTAATGTGTAAAAGCAAATTAGTAGCTGGCAAATTAGATGATATTCTAACAAACTTGAAAACCAGGATTCTCAGCATGAAGAAAGAGAGATGAAAATTCTGTAGTCCTGTGGAAACAAGCAGTATAAACTGAAATTTTATCATATATGTGTGTACATGAGTAGTGTGTAATGTGTAATGTCTAGAGTTTACTTAAGTAATGTGGGAAAAGGAAGGTAAATTGGAGTGTGGATGAAAAAAAATTGGCCATGAATTGATCATTATTTAATCTGGATGTTGAGTACAGAAGAGTTTCCATGCTGTGTTCAAATGTTAGATATATTTGGAATTAATAAATTCCATAATAAAACTTTTTAAAAGTGAAATTCACTATTCAACAAATTAAAATGCAGTGTGACGCAATGAATGAAACTCTACACAAAATGGTGAGAAACCTAACTGCATTCTAGTGTCCTATTTAAAATATAGAGGGCAGCCCCAGTGGCTCAGCAGTTTAGCCCCGTCTTCAGCCCAGGACGTGATCCTGGAGACCTGGGATCGGTCCCATGTCTGGCTCCCTGCATGGAGCCTGCTTCTCCCTCTGCTGTGTCTGTGCCTCTCTCTCTCTCGCTGTGTGTCTCAAATAAATAATCTTTAAAAATAATAAAAATAAATAAAGAAATAAAATAAAGAAACAAGATGCAAGGCCTAGAGCAACTCATTTAACTTCTTAAGGTTTTGTTGATTCGTTTGAAAATATGGAATATCATTTATCAGCCTCAGAGTAGAGAATAAGCCAAATTTTCCACAGAGTTCACTTAAAGCCTTCAGGACTATTATTTTATAAACATCTCCAAATTCAAAGCAATTTTTATGATTGACATTAGATTTTAACAGTACAAACTGAAGTGTAATGAGCCATTATCCACTGTATTCAAGTATTAGCCCAAATTATTCATACCAAAGATTGGAAAAGCTTATACTCTTAACTAAAAAATACGGTTAGGAAATAGCAAACCATTGTTACTTAATCACGAAATTAGGTTGCTGTTGGTATGTTCAGCTACAACCACTATTTCCACAAAGTCTAAGCCTAAATTAGTAATGTAGAAAAGAATTTCAACAATATCTGAGCAATCTTCATTCTAATCTTAGAGTAATATAGTAATCATGACCAAATCCAAATATAATATAAAATATAAAAAATACTACAATGTACTCTTTCAGAGTGGCATTTTCCAGATCAAATTTATAAACATATTTTTAAAAATCTCCATTTCATAAGATAATTATTAAAAATACTCTCTTAAGGGCAGCCCGGGTGGCTCAGTGGTTTAGCGCCGCCTTCGGCCCAGGACCTAATCCTGGAGACCCGGGATCCAGCTCCGCATCGGGCTCCCTGCCTGTGTCTCTGCCAATCTCTCTCTGTGTGTCTCTCATGAATAAATAAATAAAATCTTAAAAAAAAAAAAAAAAAAGATACTCTCTTAAATCAGGCCCAAACTCACCCATAGAATGTGGTAAATGCTTCACCTTTCAAATTTCTCAATGATATATTTCTGCATCTGCTTGGATGGGTCTATAGAGGAAGACTTAGGTTATTGGATTTTCTTCTACTTAGTACATTACATTTACAATAATCAGGAAAATTTGTACTTTTCCAGCCATCTGAATTAAACAAAACAAACCAAAAAAAAAAAAAATTAAGATTATCCCTCATTCACTTACACACTCATTCAGTAAGCACACACATGTGCAAACATACACATTTTAGTTGTACTAAATTTAATGTGAAATTTTAGATTACAGTCTCATTTATTGGCAATTCTGGGAAAGGGTTTTAGCTTAATCCTCAGTTAATGAAACCCTTGCCAGTGAATTTCCTTTGTCAACATTGCATTTAATGTATAGTGCTTCATACCTGCTAGATCATCAAAACCCACAAAGCGATTAGGCTCAATTGGAATGCAAAAGTTGGAAGGAAGGAAATTTTTCTAACATTTTATAAAATGATTATGCTCAGAAATTACACGGGCTGACTCTGTAAAAAAAAAAAAAAAAACTAAAACTATTTTTCAGGGATGCCTACATGGCTCAGCATCTACCTTTGGCTCAGGGCAAAATCCTGGGATCCAGGATCCAGTCCCTTATGGGGCTCCCTGCATGGAAATTGCTTCTACCTCGGCCTATGTCTCTGCTTTTCTCTGTGTGTCTCTCATAAATAAATAAATAAAATTAAAAAAAAAATAAAACAACTATTTTCCAGCTTCTATGTTTTGCTCTTAAAACTAATGAATCCTTATACTTCAAACAAAATAAAGCATTTCTTAGAAATCATGCCTGATTGATATATGGTTCCTTAAAGAAATGCAATCAGGTCAAATACTGGCTCAGAAAAATCTGGCACAGCCATTGTTCCTTCTTTTGCTTTTTCAACCTAGACTCATACATAGAAATGACTCCAAAAGTGTTACAGCAAATGCCTACTCAAAATTTGGGGAAAGCACATAGGATAACCAAATATTAAGGTTAAAGAAAGATATCATATATGATTTTTACATTACCCATTTTCAAATAGATGGGCTATTATAACATTCAGTAAATACAAAATGCATATCACAAGGTCTCTTTGGAGGTATAGGAGATATTTCCAGATTTAGCATTGTCCTTCAACATGATACCCCAGATTACAAAAGGAGAATTCCAGCTGAGGATGGTAACAATCACTGAAATAGGGATTACAGAGATCATCAAAAGCAACAACACATGGCTGTTGGTGTCAAAAACCTATGATGAAGCTGAAATTTAAAATCTTTAAAGAATTTATTTATTTATTTATTTATTTGAAAGAAAGAGAGCAAATAGGGGAAGGAGCAGAGGGAGCAGGACAAACAGACTCCACACTGAGTGCAGACCCCAACATGGGGCTTGATCTCATGACCCTGAGCTAATGACCTGAGCTGAAATCAAGAGTCAGATGCTTAACCAACTGAGCCACCCAGGCATCCCTGAAGTTTAATTTATTGAATAGTATACAATATAGCTGTTTAATCATTAAGTATCATGAGAATTCCACTCTGAACCCTTCAAGGAAATAAATCCATAATTTCTACAAGGTATCATTTCAAAACAGTAAATCTCAGTTTCTATTCAGAATAAACCAAGTACCTAGCTATAGGACCTAAAGTTTATAGGAAAGTGGTAAAATACTACCTATATTTGAATTTGGTCTGTTAGGGCAGCCCCAGTGGCCCAGCAGTTTAGCGCACCTTTGACCGGGGCCTGATCCTGGAGACCTGGTATCGAGTCCCACATCGGGCTCCCTGCATGGAGCCTGCTTCTCCCTCTGCCTGTGTCTTTGCCTCTCTCTCTCTCTCTCTCTCTCTGTACCTCTCATGAATAAATAAAATAAAGTCTTTAAAAAAAATTTGGTCTGTTAAAAACCTCTCTTTTTGTATTTCCATGAATGGTTTCCTTATTTGAAAGCTGTATGATATTAAAACACGAATTTTAAGTAGTCCAGCCAAGTACGTTTTAGAAATTATTGAGTCTCATCAGTTTTATTATTACCATTTTTATCAGAAGAAAAACTAAGCAACTGCATAATTATGACCTTAATCCAAAACACTGTATAATTTTAGAGATATGATTACCTTGAGTGAACTTCTTCAAAGCATGGCTACATATACACAAAATCCAAAACACTCAAAGAGCAGAAAATCCAGATGGAAGCCAAACCCCCAGATGTAGAAGAAAAATGTGAGCTCTTCACAGGAATTGGCTTAACCTCTTAGACAATGGTATTAGGTTTGACAACGCTATTCTGCCCCTTTAGAAATGAAACAAAATATTTATCTCTATGACCTCTGGTCTTGAACTTACCAGTTCAGCTTGTGAAGAAGGAATCTCTTTTATTTCCTCTAGCTGTACTAATATTAGTAAAAAACAAAACAAAAAAAAAACCCACAACTTTTTAGATTCATAAAAAGATGTCATGATAAATATGACTTTGACCTATTATATAATATCAATAAAAAGAAGAGGTTCATGTTCCTATGTTCACTACATATATTTATAGCAACTTATATTCCAATAAGGATATTAACTTTTAAAAAAAAAAACTATTCATCAAAAGAGAAAGCAGATGGAAAGTGAAAGCCCTTTCTCCTGAAATATGTGTGTAAATAGTCTGTCATCACCTGACTCTGTCTGAAGGTAGAACTGTCTGTGACATATCAGGAGACTTCCCAATGTAATTAGAATATTCTTTCCTTTCATGCAGCTGTTAAGAATGGAGTCAGAACTTTTTCCCTCCTTGAACTGGGAAAGAGGGAATGTGGCCCACTCCTTCTTTACAAGAATATTTTGGAATATATAATAATGCACTGATTTAAATCTTTGCAATAGGTGTTATAATATTAAGAGCCCCTGAAGAACCTTGAGATTTTGTGGAAATAAATCTCCATAAATTATAATGAGGTCAATTCTCTCATATTTTGAAGGGCATGAGTGAAGGTTTATAGAATGAGATGGAGCAAAGGGAGTCTAGGCCTGGAGGTAGTGATTTTCAAGTGTTTACAACACTTCTGCTCCATTGACAGAGCAAAGCTAAACTTACAGTCTCTTTAAAATATGAGACTTAAGGTCATTATTACCATAGTGGGTATTCTCCCCATTCTTTTACTGCTCCCTGAAACCATTCTTTCAGTTTATAGATAAATTTGCAATATTTTAAAGAGAAAGGGAAAAAGTCACAAATAGACCAATTAAAGCAGCAATTTCAACAGCACAAACACCATTTGGATGCAAGTATATACTCAGAGAAGAAAGTAAAAATTGGGATTTTGTAAAAGCATTTATTGGAGACCTGGAGGAGTGAATGAATGAATGAAGTTCACAAAATTGGCTCTAAGCTTTCAAATGACAGAAGTATAAATTCAAACATAATAAGTTATAAGATTCACCATCCATAAAATTAAAACATAACTTTTTGGGAAAAGCACTCATTAGAGTGAGGCTAGAGAGAAAAGTTTCTGATAGATTCTCATAAGCAAGACTCCTATAAACTGTAACAAACAGCATCTTTAATGTAGATGTAGGAACAAAGTTAATAAGGCCATCTTTTTAATAATCAAAGCTTCATGCCAAAGAACAATTCTATGAAAGCTATCAGGGTGGATCTGGGAAGAAGAGAGAGTAGCAATAAATGTTGAGCAACACTGTGGCCTTCTGTGGCTCCATCTTGGGATGATATTTAGAATATCTATAACTGGGTAGACAACACATATATCAAGCAATATTCCACTCATATTTATATAAACTCTGAAAATAATTAAGTGACATTAATATATAGATTAAAATGTCTACTGAGTGCCAAGAGTTATTAAGCAAGAAAAATATGTAACTTTAATAAAGAGAAGTTCAGAGGATGACTAGAATCTCAGTAAAAATATAATATGACATTCCTTATATAATAGGAGAAATTTAAGATATATCCTAGCATTTATATAAGAACAAAACTTGTGCAATGATTCCGAAATTAGACAACAGGAAATGAAGATAATGATGATTAGACTTGTCATCTATTAAAATCCATTACAAATCTATAATCATGAAATTTCTGTGGAACTCATACAAGATCAATGGAACAGAGACATATCTTGGAACAGATCCTAATTAGTATGTATAAGAACTTAAAAAATGTTGGACAAAATTTTTGAAGTAAAACTTTTAAAATAAGTAAGAAATTCAAGAAATGTTTATAAATATTACTGAAAGAAAATAAGCTATTTAGAAAGAAAAATGAGCTGAGATGGTTAGCAGTCACCATAACACAAATTCCAACTGGATATAAAAGTGTATCATTTTAAATAAAATGATACACTTTAAAAAGTAGAAAGTATAGGGGAAAGCCATTTAACTTCTTCATAAGAAAGGACTATTTAAAAGATCCCTGGATGGCGCAGCGGTTTGGCGCCTGCCTTTGGCCAAGGGCGCGATCCTGGAGACCCGGGATCGAGTCCCACGTCGGGCTCCCGGTGCATGGAGCCTGCTTCTCCCTCTGCCTGTCTCTGCCTCTCTCTCTCTCTCTGTAACTATCATAAATAAGTTTAAAAAAAAAAGACTATTTAAAGTTTTTTAATCTTTAATAACTGAAAAGACACAAAATAGATACACTATGGAATTTAATTGGATTTTTGGATTTAAAAAATTAAGGAATGTAACAGACATTTGAGGGATAGTAGAAATGCAAGTAAGAACTGGTTATTAGATATCATGGAACTGTTCATTGTCTTGGATGAATTAATAGTATTGCAGTTATGTAGGCAAGTGTCTTTATTCCAAGAAATCACACAATAAAGAATGTATCAGGGGGATCCCTGGGTGGCTCAGCGGTTTGGCGCCTGCCTTTGGCTCAGGGCATGATCCTGGAGTCCTGGAATGGAGTCCCGCATTGGTTCCCGGCATGGAGCCTGCTTCTCCCTCTGCCTGTATCTCTGCCTCTCTCTCTCTCTCTCTCTCTCTCTCTCTCTGTCTATCATAAATAAATAAGTAAATCTTTAAAAAAAAGATTGTAGCAGCCAAGTGTCTGAGTCATTCTGTCAAATAGTTCAACAATCATGAATAAATATCTCTCTCTTATACACACACACATATTCATGTACATGCACATATATGTATGTATCTTATTTATGAGAGAGAAAGAGAAGGAGAAAAAAAGGTGACAAAATACTATTAGCCAGTGAATCGAAGTGAAGAGTATAAAGGGCCCATTGGATTGTTCTTTAATTTTTACAAGCTTGTAAGTTTTTAAGTAGAAAGATGGAAGGAAAATTTTCTAGTAACAACAATAGACCTGAAGCTAAAAATGCATAGCATCTAAATGCAAAACAAGATAATGCTTCTGAATCATTTGACAAGTGGTTATACACTTAATAAATAAAAGATTCATAAAAATTAATAAGGAAAATATTAGGACCCTAAAATGAGCCAAGTATGTAAACAGATGCTCCTCAAAAGAATTCTAAGTCACTAATAATATGAGAAATATATGAGAAAAAATTGTCAACTTCACTAGTTACAAATGAAAACAGAATGCTATTTCCCCCACAAAAGTTAACAGGTGTTTTTTGGGTTTATTTTGTTTTTAATGATTATACTCAATACTATAAAGGTGCAAGGAGAGACATCTTTTTGGTCTATAGATTTGTAAAATGGAACATGTATTCTGGAAAGAAATTTAGAAATGGCTTTAAGAACATGAAAATGTACAACCTTTAACCTTTGACCAAGTAATTCTTTTTGTAGTAATTAATCCTATGGGAATAACAGAAATTGGGACAAATATTATATCGTTAAAATGTGCATTATTACATATTGCTGTTATAATAAAGTAAAATAAGAAACAACCTCAATGCCCCCTGTTAGGGTGAAAGTACACAAAATGTTTTACTACATAATACATCCATTTAGGACATTCTGACACTATTAGAGTGTTCATGAAGAGTTTAGTGACACAAGAAACTTCATATTATAACAATAAGTGGAAAACACAAGCCGCATATTCAGTAGCTAATTCTTTATTAGAAAAAAAAATGATGAAAAAACATTGAAAAAACGTTGAAACAGACAAAATATGAACAATTGGTACCTGTAGGTAGTGTGATTATCTATGTGGTTTTTTTCTATTTTTGTATATTATCCCATATTCTCCAAACTTTTCTCCATGAGCCATGTATGCTGCTAGTACAGTACAAATAAAGTTCATTTAGAAATGCTGGAAAAGACATTAATAAAAACAATGAAGAGAATCTTCAGAGTACTCAGGTAAACCCAAACCATGCTGGAATCTATTCAGTGCTAATTTGGTAATATAAATACATATTACATTAAAAGAAATGAAAACAAGCCACTTGGGATGGACCTTGGTACCTTGGGGACCAAACATAACTTACTGAAAACTTTCCAAGCAAGTTTCTTTTCCTGTGTTTTTATAAGAGTTTAAGTATTTCCTGGAGTTTTTTGCTTGCTTGTTTGTTATGTTTTATTTTCTTTTTAATTTTAGATAAAAGGAGTTGAAAGTTGAGTGTCACTGAGGTGGTAGGGGGAGTCTTGCACTGCTTTTACCTCAAATGAAGCCTTCTGAACACATAATTCCCCTCTGTATAACTCCGTACTTGTAAATTAGACACTTCTCTCAGCTAAACTCATCTTGATCAAATCATAATCAAGTCAATTGTTTTAACAATATAATTTTTTCACTTAAAAAATCAATATACTGGGGAAAACATAAAGATAATTAATTTAAACTTTTTACATGTTTTTATTTTTCATCTCCAAATAAATGTAAAGACTTGAAGTGGAAAAGTCAATCATTTTCTTTGAACATTATTTCCCCACGCTTTCTTACATTCTTTTCAAGAATCTGCCCATCCCCCATCTCAGAATATTCCCACAGAACCCACTAACGGGGCAACAATGGGGGATCCCTGGGTGGCTCAGCAGTTTAGCGCCTGCCTTTGGCCAGGGGCATGATCCTGGGGTTCCTGCATGGAGCCTGCTTCTCCCTCTGCCTGTGTCTCTGCCTCTCTCTCTATGTGTCTCTCATGAATAAATAAATAAATAAAACCTTAAAAAAAATCACAATCTTTGAATTAAAAAATAATAATAAAACAATAAAGGGGCAACAATGCATGTCACCCAAACTCAAGCCATAGTTGATTGGACCATGAGGACGTCTAACCTAAGCAAGGTCTCCTTGAAGACTCTTTTCTGGGAATTTGCAGTTAAAACACAGGAGATTTTCTGAGGTTCCTCTACCTGTTAAGTTACCAGACTGGTGGTCAAAACTACCAATTCAAGATTTTGTTTGTTAATGAACCAACCAACAGAGCTGTCTATGGGGGAAACCAAGATGATGAAGTAGAAACACAAAGCAACATAACGCAACTGGCACAAAGAAAAGGAGGTTGATTAAGGAGCTATGGTTTCTGATGGTTTTCTAGTTCTTTGTTCCAGCACTCACTCAGGCTTAGCTACACATCCTGTCCATGTTTCCATAAGATATACCCGATGTCTTATTAAAATCCTCTCTCTCTGACACCTAACTCTGGGAAATGAACAAAGGGTAGTGGTAGGGGAGGTGGGCAGGGGCTTGGGGTGACTGGGTGATGGGCACTGAGTGGGGCACTTGGCAAGATGAGCACTGGGTGTTATGCTATATGTTGGCAAATTGAACTCCAATTTAAAAAAATCCTCTCTCTCTTTATTTTTAAAAAATGTAAAACAAAAACGCACCCTCTTTATTTAAACTTTAGATGTTATTCTCTTGCTTGCAAACAAAGCATATGTACTTATCCTTTCTAAATTCCACTGAAAGGTGGGTAAGGGGGCAACCCTGTTGGTTCCCCTCCCTCTTCAGGAGCTTTGTACTATTGTTCAATAAACTTTACTATCACTCAATAAACTTTGCTGCCCACAGAAACGAAACAAACAACAACAAAAACAAAAGGTGGATACGAACTTTTTTTATCACCTTTAATAGATCAGGAGCTGTCAAATAATGGAACATTATATGACTGGTTACTAAAGCTCTGTAACTAGAACTTGGATCTGCTGATTTCAGTTCCTTTACTGCTAACTCTTCTCTATTCAGAGGTAAAGATAGCCAGGGCTGCCCTAACAGCCTTTGAACATAGAAGACGTCTATCTAACATGATGTGGCTGGGTAATTGCTACCTTTGGGTTCTGCTGTGGTGGCATCATATGCAAGGAGACTATAAGTGAACAGTTTAGGTGAAAACATCAGGACCATTTACTGGTCATTCTTCCATCACCTTTATACAAAAAAACTAAGGAAATTAAGTTTTGACATTAACTGTTAATCAAAGTGTAGTGCAGCTTCTATCTTAACTACAGCTCTAGTTTCAGTGTTGAATGGTACTTTTCATCAAGAGAAAAGCCAAAGAAAATGCTTTCTAATTGTAGTGTTATAAATATCCTGGAAGTTCTATTAAGCATCTTCGATTCTATCCAATAAGGAAAAAAACAGCTGAAGTCAGCTAGAACCTATTCTGTGTTCTTCAATTTCTAAGAGTTTTATATAATTAAAGAAATATAGTTAATTTACTAATAACTATTGTAATAGCTACTATTTATTAAGCGCCTATAATGTGCCAAGCACTAGTCTAGATGCCTTGCAAACATTATTCATTCATTTATTCATTCAACTAATATTTATCTTATTGAGTATAGTATCTGACACTCGCTGCTCACATGTAATATTCACTGAGATTATAGCAATGAACAAAACTGTCCCTGCTCAAAAAATTTCTCTGAATTAATCATCACAATCACCTCACTGTTGTTACCATTTTGTTAAGAGGAAAATACCTGGAAAGGTTACATAATTTAGCCAAGGTCACACAACTGGTGAGGAATAGCTTAGGTTTCTTAAAATCTCAGGCTCTTTCCATTTGATTACACTACCTTTCATTAAATAATTGACTATGGAAAGTGAGACATATTTATAGCCAGGATAACACTGCTGAGAAGCTGATAATCACTGATAATCCATGCCAGGACCTTCTCACATATATTAGTTCCTTGATGCATTTCCTATGAATGTAGATTACTTCCCAAAAAGTAATGCTACCATTGAAACCTATATTTCCTAAAAGACAAGCAATCTTTAAAATTTATCATTGGATTATCACTGCATTGGAATCCAAAATACTCCACAGTCAATACAAACAATTTTCTGGATGTTTAATATGAGATTAATGCAAATAATTTTATTAGATTAAATCAGGCTGATTTAGTTTTTAATTTAATTCATTTATATATATTGAGTGCCTGTTATATGCCAGACAAGCTTTAGGTGCTGGTATATAACAATGAAAAAAAATCACTACTCTAATGGCATTCACATATAAGATATATTTTGCCTAATGGTAGCAAGTGCAATAAAAATGATAATAATAAAGCTTAGAAGAAAGCTGGGGTGTAAAGGGCAAGAACTCATAACTTTAAATAAGCAGGCCTGGAAGACTTAATTTAAAAGGTGAAATATGAGAAGATTCCTAAAAGAATTGAGATAGTAAGCCACAGGAAGATACCAGCAAAGAACACATCAAGTTCAATGTCCCTGAGGCAGGCATGTCAAACCCATCAGGGGTGTCAGGATTAAAGAAGTGGCAGGCACCAGATTATGTAGGGCTCCTTGAGGCCATCATGAGGAGTTTGCCTTTTACTCTGAGTGACAAGGGAAGCCATTGGGGAATTTTGAACAAAGAAATAATATTACGTCTTAATTTCTTGGCTGTATCCCTGGCTGTTATACAGAGAATGGATCATAGGAAAAGATAGGGTGGAAACAGGGAGACAACTTGGAGGATGTAATAACCAAGGTAAGAGAAGATGGTGGCTTCCATCAGGAGTAGAATTAGCCAGATCCCTGGTTATATTTTTATTGTAAAGCCAGTAAGATGCCATCATATTGGATGTGGAGTTTGAGAGAAAAAAAGAAACCAAGGATGACACCAAGTTCTTCGGCCCACACGATGGGCAAGATGGAATTACCATTTACTGTGGGAGGAGCTGAGGTAAGGAGTTTAGTTTGGGACGCGTTAAGTTCACTTTGGGGCATGAAGAAAGTATTCCAAGGACGTGAGCAAGTGCATCAAATACTCCTGAGAGGGTGAGTGATATAAAGACCAGGAACTGACTGAATTCAACAATATGGAGGTCCTCAGTCTTCACTGACCTTGTCAGAACTGTTTCGGTGGAATGAAAGGAAGGGAGAAGTAGGGGAGGCCGATTAGTGTGGGCACACCAGGCATTGAGGCAGGATTGGAGGCCACGAGTAAAGTCAACTCTACTGAGAAATGTGTTTATAAGCAGAGACAATGAGCAAAACCTGAAGGAAAAGTGAGGTGGAGGAAGATTTTTCTTGTTAACAGGTTATGACTGAAGAAATAACGTGTCTGTGTCAATGGAAATGACTCATTAGAAAGCAAAGTACAGATGTTCTTGCATAAGGTGAGAGGATGAGATAGAGTGAAGAAGTGGGTCTTAGAAGAGTGAACAGAGCATCCACATCAGTATGCATGCTAACATGATTGCAGTCACTCAATATATTACATGATTTTTATAATTATTCCTATAATATTGTTATTGCAATTAAAAATTTTCAATTTGCCAAAGAAAAACTGTGCCTATTTTCTCACACAATATAAATTTAATTTGTCAATATTATTATTTATTATAATAATATGTATTATTCATATTAATAATAAAATAATAAATTTATTATAATAATATATATTATTCAATAATAAATAATTTGCATGTTTACACTAATGTTTGATGAAGTAGTGATGTATACAAGAATGCTGAGAGGCTCGCTGTAAATGAAAAAGGACATAGTATCCTCCTAGAATCTGCCCCCATGCTTCTCTGCTTGCTCCATGGCACATAGGTAATGAACGAGCTTTTAGGAAATCCTTGGATCTTATCTTCGGCCTCCTCCACCTCCTACCCCACTGATGTGTCCTCCTCTATCTTCAGTTAATTCTTGACCTGTTTCTATTCTGCAGAGGTGGAAGTCCATTCTTAGTTGTCTCTATCTCCTCTTTTTCAACCTACCTCATTGGAAACTTTATACGGTGATATATGTCAACTGCCACGTCCACAGTGTTGCCTCTCAATTGCACTTCTTGCCTTTCTTAATACTCAATTGATGACAAAACATCTATATCGAAAAGTTCTGGAATCACCTCAATGAAGCATATCTAAAAGTAAGCCAATAATCTCTTGGTTTTGCCAGTTGTGGCTATTCTGCTGGCCACTAGAGCTTGCATCTCTGGGGTCAGGGTGAATTTTTCTTTTTATTACCTCCTCAAATGCAAATAGACAACGAATGCTCTGATTTTTGTTGTTGTTGTTTTAATGCAATTGCTTTTCCTCTCTTATTTTGCCCTCCAGTACTGTGGCCACTTCTCAGGGCACCACTTCTTACCTCCCACCTACAGTGATGTGATCACAACTTCTAAATGGGTTTCATCATTATTTTTTTAAAATAAAAAGCAAAATTTCAGCAGTATGTTCAAATCCCTCCATCTTGTGGGATTTTATTAATTCAGCCTTACTGGTGCCATCGTATTTATCTTTCTCCATTCTATCCTATGCACAATCTACTCACAACAGGCCAGTCTCTTTACTTTTCTTAGTACACATCAGGTGTTCTTTCCTTGAGTATCTCCCTGCCCAGGAGCTATCCATGTCCAGCACCTTCTTTGTGGTCCAGGTTCAAACACATGCTCCATGAATTTGTGTTTCAATTTCCTTTCTCATGCTCTGACTCCCCTGAGTTTGGCAGCAGCTTCAACTTTGAGAATCAGGCCTTGAGTAAGCAAAAAAATTTGGGGCACCAGGATTTTGTCAATAACAGAAGCTACAATACAAGCAAAGCTATGGGAAAGACCCAACGTCCCAATTCTACATTCAAATTCTGTCTAGATTTCAGACCAAACCCATTTCAGAATTATTTTAAAAGATTTAGGATACATTAATTATGGCCAATAAGAATTCCTGAGTTTCATATTTCACACCTTACTGAAAACAATCTCATTATAATTACAAAGGTCATAGATTATTTTTGTTTTGAAGTTTTTTAACACAATCCCCCAAATCAAAGATAAATAAATACTTATTTTGAAAGCACAAGAATTTTATTGGGGGCTCTGTAAATACACATAATATTCTTAATTTTTTAAATCGGAAAACAAGTCACAGTTTTAGAAAGCAAAGGCTGAAGGATCCTATTTTGCAGGTTTTAAAGTTATATATTTTTTAATTAATCATTAATCTATCCTCTCAGCACTTTATCCTCAAGCTATGAATTTGACACTAAAGTGACATTTACTGTGTTATATTTTGACAGTAACCATAATGCACCAATTATTCTCTGTAAAACAGAAAATCTTGCTCTAACATTTATAATCTTAAAAGTATTATCATTTATTCTCATCGTATAGAAGAAGTTGAATAAATTGTCCATATCACACAGATAGAAGTTCTGGAATTCAGATCAAGTCTGTGTGATTTCAGAAGCCAGCTGGAAACCATTAACTCACATCACTACCCATAACATAGCACTCCTTACTCATTCCACCAATCCAAAATATAATTTTGAGACACTTTTCTACCCGACCTAGGAAAAATGTATCCACAAAAGACCTACATTTAAAAATCTATTTTTTTCCTTATAGTAAATATTGCTCTATATAAACATATGGATTATGTAGGATACACTATGGACTACCCAAAAGTTAATAATTATAATATCTGTACATGTTCACTAATTGAGGCCCTGAGTTATAAATTGGTATGGTTTAATTCGATAGAAGGAAATTCTTAGTAAAAACATATTTTGAATTTCAAAAAAGTAGATGGATCCAGTGGCTCAGTGGTTGAGTGTCTGCCTTCAGCCCACGGTGTGATCCTGGGATCCAAGATGGAGTCCCACATCGGGGTCCCTGCATGGGGCCTGCTTCTCCCTCTGTCTGTGTCTTTGCCTCTACCTGTGTCTCTCACAAATAAATAATTAAATCTTTAAAAAAATTAGATGGATCTAAAATAGTAATGGGACAAGATGAGGGGACAGAAGGACAGATGTGAAGAACATTAAGTAGAAAAGAAAGGACTTGATGCAAACCACAGAACAGGGGTTTTACTGGCCAAAGAAATGTCAGATTTGGTGGAGAGAGCATGAGCAGCTAGCTATGTGACCATAGAGACACATCTAGAGGAGTACCTGGGTGGCTCAGTGATTGAACATCTGCCTTTGGCTCACTCAGGTCTTGATCCGGGGTCCTGGGATCGAGTCTTGCATCAGGCTCCCTGCAGAGAGCCTACTTCTCCCTCTGCCTGTGTCTCTGCCTCTTTCTATGTCTCTCATGAATAAATAAATACAAAATCTTCAAAAACAAAAAAAGAGGTACATCTAGTGCCATCATGAGTCTTATAGTTACTCGAGTGAGACCTTTGTAAGGTGGTTTTTGAGAAACAAACTGCCCGTACATTTTCAATCAATTCTTATTTACATGAAGCAATGTGGCCTAGAACCTTGCTACTCAAAGTATGGTCTCGCAGGAAGCAGCAATAACAGAATCCCCTGGTAGAGTGTTAGGAATACAGAATCTCTGGCCACACCATTGACCCACTAAATCGGAATCTCCAGATGATTCTTAAGAAGCACTATTCCTGTGGTCTAACACTGATTTGCTTTGGTTATTTCCTTAGCATGTAACTCTAGGCAAATCCTCTCATTTCTAAACCTAAATTGTTCATCTCTAAAGTGGGAAGGAGATCCCTTTCACGAAGATGGGGCTGAAGGCGAAGAAGGAAGCCCCTGCCCCTCCCAAAGCCGAAGCCAAAGCAAAGGCTTTGAAAGGTAAGAAAGTGGTGCTGAAAGGCGTACACAGTCACAAAAAAAAAGAAGATCCGCACGTCACCTACATTCCAAGACCCAAGACCCTGCGTCTCCGAAGGCAGCCCAAATATCCTCGAAAGAGTGCCCCCAGGAGAAACAAGTTTGATCACTATGCCATCATCAAGTTCCCCTTAACTACTGAGTCAGCCATGAAGAAAATAGAAGACAACAACACACTTGTGTTCATTGTGGATGTCAAGGCCAATAAGCACCAGATCAAACAGGCTGTGAAGAAGCTCTATGACACTGATGTGGCCAAGATCAACACCTTGATCAGGCCTGATGGAGAGAAGAAAGCATACGTTCGACTGGCTCCTGACTATGATGCTTTGGGTGTTGCCAATAAAATTGGGATCATCAAAACTGAGTCCAGCCGGCTATAAATCTAAACATAAATTTTTTCACCATAAAAAATTAAAATAAAATAAAGTGGGAAGCATCCCCCCTACTAATTCTGTGGACTGATAGAAGGATCAAAAGCAATGAACTGCACGATAGCACTTTGGAATCTGTAAAGCACCACTAGAAGTCTCCCTCCCAACAAATGAGTAACGGTGTCCAAGGCAAGTCCAGGGCTCCTGGGCTGCTGCCTGGCTACCTTGGCCGCTTTCCTCACAGCTGCCTCTGCCATTTCTGTGTACAAAGCCTCGGGGAAATGTTTCATTTGGTAAAACAAATGCTCCATTTTATAAAAATGTCATGGACCTGATTTACCTCTGGAGATTGATGAGGTGGTGCCTGACCCAGCCTCTCCAAATCGGGCCAAGGGATTTGTCATTGCACCTGAGCACCTGCCCCCACTTTGTGACATTCCTGGTTACTCCCTGCATACTCTTCCTGTCCCTCTGGGTGGTAGACTTCAGGGAGGCTGAAGGAACCAGGAAAGGCAAGAGCTGGTATCTCCTGAGTATGGGCATGTCAGGTCAAAGGTTGACAGGCTCTCCATGCTCTCCAACAATGAATGCAAGCGGTTACCTAGTAGATCTTTCAGTCCCATTGAACACTGTCGCCTTGGAACTTTCTAGCCTGACAAGCCTCCTTTAAATACAGTTTTTAAGTGACTAAAAGTTAAGATATTTGTTAAAAATTGTGTTTCACAGGTCCTGCCCTGGGAATGTTTAAGAAAAGGGGTTCAGAGGGCCACTTGTTGGTTAAGCAACCAACACTTGATTTCAGCTCAGGTCGTGATCCCAGGGTCCTGGGATCAAGCCCGGAGTCAGCCTCCATGCTCATCATAGAATCTGCTTGAGATTCTCTCTCTCCTTCTTCCTCTGCCCCTCTCACTTTACTCTGTGTGTGTGTGTATGTGTGTGTCTCAAATAAATAAATAAATAATTTTTTTCAAAAAAGGGGGTTCTGAACTCAAGTAAGTTTGGGGTGCTGCACCCCACCCTTCCTCCTGAAGGATCACAAAAAGAATCATATTTAACTTTGCTTAACCATGCATTTTCCAAACTTATTTGACTATAAAATACTTGCTGTATTACCTACTAATATACAGCACTTTAAACAGTAGTTACATTAAGAATATACTTTGAATATTGCTGTATTTTTTTGGTTATAATATTTATAATGTAGTCTCAATAAGCACAGTCAACCATAGCCTTGTGCACTTTTATGGAAGTAAGCTATTCTAGACCAGAAGCTTCTCGACTACAGAAACTGTGTTTTTTTACTTTCTGGCATTTAGCATAGTACACAGCATTTAGCCAATTCTCAGTGAATATTTCTTAAATTTTACAAAATCAAATAGAACCCATTTTTTTTGCATGAGAAAATACACCCTCACTCTTCACCAAAATGTACATAAGAATACTGTCAACTTAGTCTTCTCCAACTGAGTTTCTCAACATTTGGAATATATCATGTTTCAAAATTTCTAAAGAACCAGAAAATACTTCTTTAAAAAGGCAGGAGCCAATGTTATACTCTATAAAATAGTGTGGAAGGTGAGCTATGAACAGGGCAGCCTCCAGGGACTTGGAATCACCACTAAAAGTTTATAGTCCTTAGTTATCAAACTGCTGGTAAAGCAGAAAATACATCCAGGGGGCCTCAATTGTTCTAAATCACAGCTGTTTTTCAGCATCACATCCCAGGCCTCTCTCTACTGTGTCCTGAGAGAGGTATTTTCAATCTGCAAAGCTACCAGAAAAAAGAGGAATGAGGGGGCTGGTGAGTGGAGAGGAGAAATGTGCATTCTAAACTAAAAACAGAAACATGGATGCTGATGCTAACAAAGTTTCTTCAAGGAGAGAGCCCTAGGTATGCACGCATAACTTTGAAGTGACCCACAAACATCTCCCTTTAAAGAACATTCTCTATCTCGCCCAGATTGTATTTCCCATAACGGCAAATAAAAGCCCTTCGGGCTCTGCTCAAGTGAATGATTTGCCACAGTCACAAAACCAAGTAGCTAAATATTCCTAGCAAGCTCAATGTATTTATTGAATCCTGCTTTTAGAGCTTTTTTCAAACCTTGGCCTTGAGAGGATGAGAGAAATACAACTTGGAAGCAAAAGTCCAGTTTTCTTGGGATCAGGAGGGGATTTGACATAAATTGTTCTAGTAACAAAATGTCCTTTGTTACAGGCCCAAGGAGAAGAAGAAATTGCTGTGAGCAAAAGCATTTTCTAAAGACTACCCCAAAGACCCTACTGGCTTCTCCTGACATCTCAGGGACTGCCACTCTATAACCTTCTCTCATTTCCTTAACCTTCTAGGACATTGCTTTCAAATGCTTCTCTGATGCTACTAATAATCGAACAATATTAACTTAAGTCTCAAACACCATATTTGGTATCTCTTTATTATCTTTACAGATTATATCTTTATTGTCTTTTATAGATTACATTTATATATATTATCCTTATATATTACATTATATCTTTATATATTACATCATCAAACAATGGTGTTTTGAACTGAGTTTACAGATATACCTATTCTCAATATAATATTCATGGAAGGCCAATTACCAAATGGTAAAGAAGAAAAGTCCAAAGGAAACTATTAAATATGCACTAAAAAAATGGAAGACCTGGAAAAGCTACCTCATCTCTTGAAACTTCAGTGTTTTGAGCTATAAAATGAAGACTAATAGAACCTACCATATAGATTATCATAAGGATTAAAGAGGATGTATTTGAAATACTTGACCTCAGGGTGCCTGGAAGCTCATTTGGTTGAGCATCTGACTCTTGGTTTCAGCTCAACGTCTTGATCTCAGAATCATGGGGTCAAGCCCACATCTGGCTCTGAGATTCTCTGTCCCTTTCTCTGCTCACACACTCTCTTTCTCTAAATAAATAGATAAAATATTTTTTTTAATGTTCTTGATTAAGCAGTAAAAAATATTTTAAAAATAAAATAAAATAAATAGAATATTTAGCCTCATGAATGTTAGCTATTACTATTAATGTTGTTTATTGTTTTTATTATCATTATTATTACAACTTTTACAATTAAAATTATTTTTAGTGGATCCCTGAAGACTGTTACTCAGTAGAGATGTACCTGTGTTATATATGGAGAAGTGAAGATATACAGCTAATGTCACAGCCTAAGCTAGAATGAGGGACAAGGTTTTCTGAGTTCTGGGCCTACTCTGAGTTCCATTCTGATCTCTTTTTCAAATTTAACCAACACTACCAAGTCAGCACCTCTGAAAGAAGAATATAAAGGAATCTACCAACAAGTTAGTCACACCAGTTTCCTGGTGACCAAAATTATGTGAGTCACTATTCATAAGAGAATTGGATTCATCCAAAACACTCAGCTTGAGTTTGAACATGTACATAAAAATTTATATAAAATACAAAATTATTAAATATATTATAAATTTATATTAAATATATATTACTATGACTCTAAGCAGGAAAAAGATTCTTTTAATTTTTTGAAGGTAGAAAGGAAAGATGTATATATTTCCCCCATACATGATCTTTGCTTTATTCTTCATTGTGTTAGGAAATTCAAATAAAAACAACAACTCTACATAGAAAACCCAAAAGACTCCACCCCAAGATTGCTAGAACTCATACAGCAATTCGGTAGCGTGGCAGGATACAAAATCAATGCCCAGAAGTCAGTGGCATTTCTATACACTAACAATGAGACTGAAGAAAGAGAAATTAAGGAGTCAATCCCATTTACAATTGCACCCAAAAGCATAAGATACCTAGGAATAAACCTCACCAAAGATGTAAAGGATCTATACCCTCAAAACTATAGAACACTTCTGAAAGAAATTGAAGAAGACACAAAGAGATGGAAAAATATTCCATGCTCATGGATTGGCAGAATTAATATTGTGAAAATGTCAATGTTACCCAGGGCAATATACACGTTTAATGCAATCCCTATCAAAATACCATGGACTTTCTTCAGAGAGTTAGAACAAATTATTTTAAGATTTGTGTGGAATCAGAAAAGACCCCGAATAGCCAGGGGAATTTTAAAAAAGAAAACCATATCTGGGGGCATCACAATGCCAGATTTCAGGTTGTACTACAAAGCTGTGGTCATCAAGACAGTGTGGTACTGGCACAAAAACAGACACATAGATCAGTGGAACAGAATAGAGAATCCAGAAGTGGACCCTGAACTTTATGGGCAACTAATATTCGATAAAGGAGGAAAGACTATCCATTGGAAGAAAGACAGTCTCTTCAATAAATGGTGCTGGGAAAATTGGACATCCACATGCAGAAGAATGAAACTAGACCACTCTCTTTCACCATACACAAAGATAAACTCAAAATGGATGAAAGATCTAAATGTGAGACAAGATTCCATCAAAATCCTAGAGAAGAACACAGGCAACACCCTTTTTGAACTCGGCCATAGTAACTTCTTGCAAGATACATCCACAAAGGCAAAAGAAACAAAAGCAAAAATGAACTATTGGGACTTCATCAAGATAAGAAGCTTTTGCGCAGCAAAGGATACAGTCAACAAAACTCAAAGACAACCTACAGAATGGGAGAAGATATTTGCAAATGACATATCAGATAAAGGGCTAGTTTCCAAGATCTATAAAGAACTTATTAAACTCAACACCAAAGAAACAAACAATCCAATCATGAAATGGGCAAAAGACATGAACAGAAATCTCACAGAGGAAGACATAGACATGGCCAACATGCATATGAGAAAATGCTCTGCATCACTTGCCATCAGGGAAATACAAATCAAAACTACAATGAGATACCACCTCACACCAGTGAGAATGGGGAAAATTAACAAGACAGGAAACCACAAATGTTGGAGAGGATGCGGAGAAAAGGGAACCCTCTTACACTGTTGGTGGGAATGTGAACTGGTGCAGCCACTCTGGAAAACTGTGTGGAGGTTCCTCAAACAGTTAAAAATATACCTGCCCTACGACCCAGCAATTGCACTGTTGGGGATTTACCCCAAAGATACAAATGCAATGAAACGCCGGGACACTTGCACCCCGATGTTTCTAGCAGCAATGGCCACTATAGCCAAACTGTGGAAGGAGCCTCGGTGTCCAACGAAAGATGAATGGATAAAGAAGATGTGGTTTATGTATACAATGGAATATTACTCAGCTATTAGAAATGACAAATACCCACCATTTGCTTCAACGTGGATGGAACTGGAGGGTATTATGCTGAGTGAAGTAAGTCAGTCGGAGAAGGACAAACATTATATGTTCTCATTCATTTGGGGAATATAAATAATAGTGAAAGGGAAAATAAGGGAAGGGAGAAGAAATGTGTGGGAAATATCAGAAAGGGAGACAGAACGTAAAGACTGCTAACTCTGGGAAACGAACTAGGGGTGGTAGAAGGGGAGGAGGGCGGGGGGTGGGAGTGAATGGGTGACGGGCACTGGGTGTTATTCTGTATGTTAGTAAATTGAACACCAATAAAAAATAAAAAAATAAAAAAAAATAAAAAAAATAAAAACAAAAAAAAAAACAAATAAAAACAACAATATTCTTTTTTTTTAAGATTTTTATTTGTTCATGAAAGACACAGAAAAATTGGCAGAGACATAGGCAGAGGGAGAAGCAGGCTCCATGTAAGGAGTACGATGCAGGAGTCGATCCTTGATCCCGAGATCATGCTCTGAGCTGAAGGCAGATATTCAACCGCTGAGCCACCCAGGTGTCCCAACAATATTCTTATAATAAGAGTTTCTTATTTTGTTTTGTTCATGTTCAGTATCTATAGACCCTGAAATATGGGAAACTTTTGCACAATTATTTTGGTAAAATAAACACAAAGAAGTTTCTGAGCTGCTTTATCTTTATATTTTATATTCACTGGGATTTTCCCTAGGATTGGAGACCAAATAGCAAATCTTCCACTTGGTACATAAATCTGGCTCATAATAAGTTCTCAATACATATACTTGTTAAAATAAAGAATAAACAATTTATTGTCAAAGTATCTGTAAGAGGACCTGTATATGATAGGTCCTTAATAATAAATAATTGTTGAATCAGAGTGTTACCACATCTGTACCAAATGATAGCACAGGGTTGTAATTAAAGACTTATAAAACACTTGACACTCAAGCAGAGACCTTCCCAGATTTTTACTTCTACGCTGTGATAGGAAGGACCATACATACTCTAGGTGGCCCTTGAAGAGCAAAACAGATATAGCACATTTAACAGTATTTCTTTCTTTCTTTTTTTTTTTTTTTTAGATTCTATTTATTTATTCATGAGAGACACAAAGAAAGAGACAGAGACACAGGCAGAGGGAGAAGCAGGCTTCATGCAAAGAGCCTGATATGGGACTCGATTCAGGACCCCGGGATCACACCCTGAGCCAAAGGCAGATGTTCAACCACTAGGCCACCCAGGCATCCCTGCATTTAACAGTATTTCTTTAGGGCAGGATGGTGATTAAAGACCTTCCCAAAAACTCCACTTAGAAATACTGCCTGACCATCCTTATAATAACATCGCATTTATTAGGCTTTGAGGTTATGGTGTAAATGATAATATTTCTTACCCTATATTACAAATGATATAATATCTTTGGGTTAGAGACAAAAGTTATCTTGGGTATAGTTAAAGCAAATGTGTGTATATGCAAATGCGAATGTATAATGATTGATAGATATCATGTCCAACACATGTATTAGACATCCTTACACATCTTTTGAAAGTATTAATGTTGGAATGAGCAAAAAATTGACTAAGGGCTGAATACTAGTGTGAAAATTGAGTAGCGCTGGATGGAACCAGAGGGCAGGGGTTCTGAAAGACTAGAGAAGAAAGGGTGGATGCAAAACACAAGCACACAATGGAATTTTCTAAAAACAAAATAACTAGTAAAAATATAATCAAACCCAGAAAAGAGAATGGTAAAGTCAGAAGGATATCTGACGAACTAGCCAGGGAATTAGAAGGCTTCAGGTATCATCCTAAACTTGAGAATTAAAGTTGCTCACTACAAGCTCCGCCTGTCTGAATTTGATAAGATTACTTGGTTGAAAGTATCCTAAATTAACTGTCATGGTGGATTTTGATTATAGAAAAACTCTTGATAATGTCTTCCAGGATAAATTTGGAATAAAAATCACAGATGGTGTTGTATCTATTTCCAAGACCTATCATATTGTCTGGCATATAGTAGGCACTTAATAAATGGAAAGAATGAGGAATGTCACCGGGGGAATAGCACATTAAATGCATTAATAGCTGACTGAAATATATCTATCAATCAATGCCTTACTATAGTGTCTGTTGAGAGTGCCTGAGGGCAGAAACCATGTAACATTCTTTGTCTTTGCATCCCAAGACTGAACAAGGGATACACAATAAATATTTTCAGATCAACCCAACCTGAAGGCATATGTCCAGGGGCTTACCACATTTTTAGCTATGATATGAATGAATACCTTAGAGGTTTAAGCTTATCAAATGTGTGGATGATACAAAGCTTGAAGGATAATTATCATCACAGGAGGTGCTGTAAATACTTAATTCATCAACCGAGAGCCACCATGCATCTTAAATTCAGCAGTTCATGGAAACTATCAGAGGAGTATTAACTGAGCAGAGTCAGAACCATCAGAAACAAGTAGATACAAAGTTCATTTGAGTGGAAACCATGTTGCCTGCTCTCAAGCAAGATCACTTGAGTTTTCCCCTCTGGATGCTATTTAAGCAGGTAATGAAAATTTGAAATAGAGTAAATGTGTAATGTATCTAAGTATGTCTGATTTAAAATTGTAGGCCAATTTGAAAAATACTGAAAAAAAGTTTTGACAACTTAATCTAAAGGCACATAAAGAAGCAGATTCATGACTGTGTCCAAAAAAATAACATTTGTTAAGTGGTCACCAAATAAAATGTGCTGAGGAACCACCTAATTAAAAAAAAAAAATTGATTGTCCTCCAGTGTTGTTGAAATTATAACATAAATAGGCTTTGAAAAGACCCTTGGCTGGGAATGTACCAGAGGGTCCATTTGGCACACTTGGAACCTGAGACAGGGACTCGAAAACTAAGAGACTCCACCTTGCATTTGGCAACCATTCTACTTCAAGCACGTACAGCCTGTCGGAAGGCGGGTTCCTGGGCCATGGTTCAGCAAAGATGCCCATTTTCATGTCACGTGAAGATCACAATAGTAAAGATGATGGCTTCAACTCCCACTTGTTTTTGGTTCAGTTCATTTCCTGCCATTTCCCCCAGAATATAAGGATGTATTCAGAGGTAAATTTCTCTGTTAGAAATAGAAATTTCTGACATAGGCAGAAATGTGCAGAGTTAGATTTCTGACTAAGTAATTTTATCCTCTGTTTTCTGAAAATTTTCAGGATTTTCTCCAAGCTCATAATTTTTCTTGTACATTGTCATCTCAATGTGACAGCAACACTTAGGAATACAAAATTTGAGGGAAGGAAAATTAAAATATTATTTTAAGAGAATAAGGATTGCTATGGAAGAGTTCTAAGGAGTTTAGAAAAATAGTTCAGTGACTAGCATTTGGTCAGATCATTTGCCAAAATGTTGACATGAGAGTTCCCTCAAAACTTTGTCTTAAGTTTCCAAAAATGTCAATGAGAAAATTGCTAAAAGAATAAACAATTAGTTCTATTGCATACTGTGAAGAATAAGGTCAACACCCACCATGCATATTCTCTGTTTATAGCTGGGTAGAATTTAAATTACTTTCCTAGCATTCCTTCCTTCTTTTCAAGTATAAACTAACTCAAAAAATTAGGTAAAAATTGATGAGCTAGCAATGTTTCTCTGGCTGCTATACAGTATGGGCAATGAGTTCTAGACTCCAATTTATTGGTTTGTCAGAAAGTTTGGTTATTTTCATCAATTTAGCTTTACATTTAACATTCCTCTGCTTAATTGAAACCATGCAGACACATTTGGTTAACATCCACATTCCTCCGAAAGTATAAAGGGCACTTTGTTTAAAATTCTGCACTGTGTACCAGTAAGTTATATTTTTCTTGCAGTAACAATTAAACACGCAGTTGGCACTTAATAGTGAATCCTCTCTAATCCCCATTATCAATAAGTACAACTCAGCTTTAACAAACATCCAGTCAGCTCATGGGGGAAAGAGCATTACCCATAACTTTGTTTTAATAAACACTTGAATAAATGGTTTTCTGGGGACTAATCCCAGGGTTTTAAAACATGGCCTTTAGAAAATTATGACCATTTTAGAAGCTTATTTAGCTCCTTTTTCTACCTCTTGCCCTCTGGGAAGCCTGCCCCAAAGAGCTGGCAGGAGGGTAAGATCTGAGGGGTAAGCTGACAAGTGCTACAGCTGATTACAGCCTGTCCTTTCCTTTTCAATCTCATTCTGGGAAATTATTATGGATGGGTTTCTGACATGAGTTTAGAGAGTGTCGCAGGTTTCTAGGATTTGTACTTTCTCTGCTTTGGCAATGTGATTCCAAGTAAGCCAAAGATACAATATAAGAATAGCTTGTAGAGCTAAAATACAACATGTTAAGGTTAACTAAAGAAAAAAAAATGATGTCCAATCCCTTATTCCTCTTAGGAAATATGCAAAGAATGAGGAAGGGGTGGGGAGAAGAAAGTGTGATCAAAAGGATGAATTAAAATGACTCCTGACTGGCAGTGCCAAGCTGGGTCATTAGAGATCAGTTCATAGCATCTGTGGAACGTAGAACTGCCCTCTGGTGTTTCTGGGTGGTCATCTTTTGGTATTTTTATTGAGCACCTACTGTAGACCACTCCGTTAGACACTGTTGCTACACCAGGTGCCATTTTCATAGCCACAAGAGAGCTCGACAAGACAGAGCCTTGCCTCCCCTATCTTACATTCCATGCACGCCACACTCCAAAGCTGCCTCCTCAGATGCCTGTGTGGCCCGTGTGGCCAAGCACTGGGGCCAGAACATCGTTGCTATTCCTGAAATCCCAGAGCCACAAGCAGGGAAGCCACACCTGATGTGAAAAAAGATACTAAAGCCTGAGGGGCTAAAGAAGTCAAGAGAGGTTCAGATGTCAAGTAGTGAGGGAAAGAGTCAGGGATGGTGCCAACTGCAAAGTTAGGAGACATGACAGGCCACCAAGGGAGCAGTTCTCACTACAGAAGTCATCGGTTGGCCTCCTGCCTCTGACTTGCTTGTGCTTCCTCCCTTTGCACAAAACCAGAGCTTTTCTAGCGTGTAAATGTGATCCTGTCACCAATCCTTAAAATAGTTTAAGTGACTTCCCATTCACTGTCAGGAAGATAAATAAAAAATAAATAAATAAATAAAATAAAAATAAATAAAAAAAAACAGGGCTTGCTGCTTTCTACCTCTGTACTCAATACTCCAGCCATCCCTAACGTCTCTCCCCTCACTTCTGTGCATTTGCCCATGCTATTCCCCTGAAAAGAATGATCTCCTGCTCCATCCTGCTCTTCCCACCTTCTTGCCTGAAGGTACTGGAATTTCAGGTCTTCATTTAAACATTACTTCTTCCAGATGACCTTCCCTGACTCTCTAAATCAGAGTTTCTCAGAGAGCAGACCTGCAAAGCTTGTTTAAAATATTTTGGGCCCACTCTATGTTAACTGAACTAATTCTCTGGCCTAGGGCCCAAGAAATTACATTTTTTAGCAAGCATTTTGCTATGATAATATATCATAATGTTTCAAAATCAGTGACTTAGACTCCGGGATGATAAAAAAAAAATAATAATAAACCATACAGCACAGTCACCAACCAATCAAAATGGACATAATGACCAACCAGAAATTTGCCATGACCAGTCTGAGTGGATTCTGGCTATCGATCTCTCATATTTGCTAAAATGTACTAACAATAATCAGCTGCCCCTATGCTATGTTTCACTGTGTCTGCCCTTCCCCTGGCCAGGAGTATACTGGCTGATATTTGCCGAGCACTTCCTTTGTGCCAGGTATTGTTTTAAATACTTGTCTTCTATTAACTTTCAAAATAATCCTCTAGGTTAGGTGTTACTATTATTCTCGTTCGCAAATGGCAGAACTGAGACCCCAGAGACATTAAGTAACTTGCCCAATGTCACATAGCCAGTAAGTAGCAGAGCTGCTTCAATGGTCTGGCTCCAGAGTCCCATCCTACATGGTACCAATCATGGTGTGTCTGAGGCTTTCTTTATTGCTAGTCTATCTGATTTCCTTACTACACTGTGATCCCCACAGGGGCTAATCTGATACATAATAGACTGTCAATAAATGTTGGTAAGTGAATGAAATCATGCTAATTTCACTTAAGATAAAGAGGAATGAGTGGGTATGAGGCTGAATGATTGCTTGGACTATGTCCTAGGGTTTTGAGGCATGCTTTCAAAGAACTTCCAGGACAAGGAGGTCCTTGGGAACTGGGAAGAATTAAGGTGTGGCAACCATCTGAAGCCACTGAAATTCCTGCACCTAAAAAGCACCAGACACCAAATTGGTTTTTCTGCTCTAAGCATTTTCATCCAAAGTGATGAAAATGAAATTGACATGCATGCTCTGTGCAGGTAAAATCACATCAGAAAGATTACAACCAACAGACAGGCCTCAATGTTCCATGGAGCTAATTTCTTTTTATTTTATTTTCTTTATTTATTCATGAGAGAGAGAGAGGCAGAGACACAGGCAGAGGGAGAAACAGGCTCCATGCAGGGAGCCCGATGTGGGACTCGATTCCAGGACTCCAGGATCACGCAGGTGCTAAACCACTGAGCCACTCAAGGATCCCCTGGAGCTAATTTCTTAGAAAAATCTTTACGGTATGCCTTGAGTGGAGCCAGTAGAAGCCCCCAGCCTTAGTAGGGAAACTAGTTGTGTCATGCAGATCTACCACATGAAATCAAGACACTAAGTCTCCTTCTCCAAAAGCAGAAGGCTGGGTTACTCTTCTCAAGTTGGAGCACTGTGACGTCACTTTCCATAGCCATGAGCATTCTTACCAGTGGCCCTGTCTTGGCTCTTCCCTAACTGCTACAATGCAGAGAGAATGCTGTCTTCCTTCAACCAGGTGCCCTTTCTACCTTTTCTGGGTCTCGCCAGCCCCACATAGAACTCTTGTTGCCTTTCCTATTTCCAGCTTTGCTACTCTCCAAGCCAAACGGCATTTCTGCTAAACAATTTTCCTAAAACCTTCCTTCCGTCAAAATGCCACACTTTAAAAATTAAACCATATGTCAATAGTTCACCCTTAGTATGAAGTTTATACTCCTCAAACTGACTTTCAAAGCCCTATGTAATGTTTACGCCTATTTTTGCCAAAGTTCCTCACCATCTTCCTGAATACTACTTTCCTGTCATCAGGAAACCTACAAATACCCCTGTTCTTCTTTCTGCATAATCTAGTCTAGCTAGTGACACTTTTTCCACACAGGTCTCTTCTCTCTCAAGTCTGTGTAGTTCTTCCTCTTTTCTGAACTTCCATACACTCATCATTTGAACCAATTCCATTTTCATATTGGATATACTCTGCATTGACTTGCAGTTGGAACACCAGCACTCAGCCCACAGCTCTCAGTCCTGTGTTACTCAAGGACTGTAAGACTTTGTGGGTGTAATTCCCACACTGGTAATGAATCTAAAACCATTCTCTTGGTGGCCTCTGGCTACCTTAAAATGTATTCATATAGTTGGGGAAAATATGACAATATTTATTTACTGTGATTCTTTTAATAAAAGTCATCATCATCTCAAGGACGAAGCCCAGAAATCAGTGCACAGAGTCATACTCTGGTAGACTTTTGGGATTGCAGTGAGATGTGCAAGGAGAGGTACTAACCATGGACCAGAATCAGAAGTTTTGGTAAAATTTAAAAGTTATCGTATGTTCTTCCAACTACCCAGGGAAACCACATTCTTTCCCTTTCCATCCAAAAGGCCCATGATTCCCACATTGGTATCCAAGTTGCAAATCTTTAGGATTAGGCTCTTGTCTCTTTTTCCTTCAGTTTCCAAAAGAAATGCTTGAAGGATCCAGCTCTGCCTCTCATACTCTGACTACATCTCACCTTAATCCTGGACACTTCCATCCTTGGCCTCTGAGATTTTCCACAGCTAGACTGGACCAGATAATACTATCTGGTTCCCATTTGGGCTTAGTCTCATATTGGCACCCTCCGTGGGTGGAGAAACAACTAGGGACAGGAGAGGTTTGCAGAAATAAAAGTTAGAGAATTCACTTTCCTCACTTCACTGTGACCTGTTAGCTTCCAGCTGGCCTGTATCAGCACCTCCACCCCCACCATTTGCTTGCACCGAGATTTGGCACCTGTGCCACCGAGAACTGAGGTCTAAGGCAGTGATGGGAAGGAATATAGTTCATCTGAATAGAGATCTAGAGACAACCCAAAAAACGGACCCTTAACTATAGAGAACAAACTGGTGGTTGCCAAAGGGGAGGTGGGGGGTGGGGAATGGGTGAAACAGGTGAAGGGGATTAAGAGTACACTTACCCTGACGAGCACTGAGTAATGCATAGAATTGCTGAATCACTAGATTGTATACTTGAAACTAATATAAAACTGCATGTTAACTTTATAGAAATTAAAATAAAATGTAAAATTTTTTAATTTAAAAAAGAATGAATAGAGATTCGGAATATTAGGAATATTAAAACTAGTGAATTAAACTGGCATAAGCAAATATCAAAATTACAGAAGTTTGTTTTGTTGTTTGGCATTTGTTTTAAGAATAGGTTGTATTGCTTTCAGAACTAAGAAAGTGTAGAGTTCCTATGAATGAAAAAACTAAGGGGAGACTTGTAAGTAGCACAGCGACTATCTGGAGAGGGTCACTTAGATTGCTACAATATTTTTTTCCTGATTCTAAAACGCACATTTCCATTATAATCCTATTCGCTGTTTTTAATCAGTTAGTTGCTCATAGGGAGAGTAAAGATTAGCTGAAATGTAGTCCATGTTTGAATTACCACAGATTTTCAACCTCTGCTCTAAATCAAAAACTTTCACTGTTACCCAATAAGCTGGAAGAAACCAAAAACTGGTTGGCAGAACAGCCAACGATAATCCCAAATGTCACTTTGGCTTTCTGGTGATTGGCCATTCCTGTAAGTCCTGTATCAACTGGAGTCTATGTCAACATTTTCCCTGGCCTACACTGCAGTATTTGCTTATCCCTTTTCAGAAGACAATTCTATTTCACATATACATTTAATATGAATATGCCTTTTAAAAGGCAAATTATTATAATGAAAAACACATACATTCAAGGAGTGCCTCCGTGACTTAAGTGTCAACCAGCTAGAGTGTAGTTGACATTGATAAGCCATGCAACTTTTGCCTTTCTCGTTTACAAGTCATTAGGGAAGTTCAGTGGAACTTTATCTGTGCAGGGGGCACATTTGAAGACTTACAGTTTGTCAATAATTACACTCCTCCAATGAAATATTTTACATATATTAATGAACTGAATCCCCAAAGACATTCCGATTATACTACTCACTATAAGAATAAAGCCTGGGCACTTTGTCATTGTCAATATTTTTTTTTCCTAAGAGAATAATCTTTATGGAAAATATTATTACATGTGCTCACTTCGGCAGCAAATACGCTAAAATTGGAAAATATTATCACACATTTATGTTAGTAACTTAGTTCTATTAAGGTAACAAATGAATCAGAATTTCTAGTTTCTAAATTACCCATGTTAGATAGAGGGGCAATTAAGACAGTTTTTGTCAATATGAAAACTAGAATGAGGGAAGAGGTTGAAATAGAAGACGAAATGTAAGACCACTTAAAATCTAAAATTAGTGCTCAGCTAATTCATTTTTAAAAAATGCAATATGCATGTTAAGTATCCAGTGTGGATACTTAAGTGGCAGTTTTTCAAAACTATTATTTTCTATTCTATATTTTTTGCTTGTATTTGTTGTCCACTCTCTATAATCAGGAAATCAGTTATAACATTTAAAAGGACCATACATAACACATTTAAAAGTTTACTGTCTTGAAAATGTAATTCCCTTTGGGAAGTTTAGTATGGCTTTCTTGGATTTCTGCCTTTATTTATATTTTATAAGGGTTACATCCATGAGTGAGGTCTTGGAAATCTGGTAACCAACCAATATTTCATGACACAGTGTAATTCCCTTAGCAATATGATGCTAAAACCAGGAAAGTGAAATTTCCTCCATTGTCTTTGGCTGTAGCTATGAGTTTCCTTTCAAAGAGACCACAAAGCAGGACTCAACCAGTTTAATAATCCTGATAGAACTAGAGTGAGTGAAAGTAATGAGCACAGACGGGGAAGCTGGGGAAAAGTAAAACAGTAAGGAAGTCGACACATGGAGGCAAAGACAATCAGTCACCAGCATCAATTTTATGTTGGTTTATAAACCAGGATATTGGGGAGAGTGGGGGCTGGGAGTAGGAGTGGGGAGGAGGGTTGTTTTTAATATAGTAATTTTCCTTTAGGTTTTCTCTTTTAACCCCGTGGTGTTGAAAGCACAGCTTTCTCAAAGACAATCTGACCTATAGTCAACATTATAAATCACTCCCCTAACCTCACAAGCTGAAGGTCTGCAATGAAGATCTGTAATCAAGACTGTAATTCATTCTTTTAACCACAAAAGTTAAACAACAACAAAAAAACTCTAACATCCTTATGGTCAATTTCTAGAATCCAAATACTAAGATGAAGTGTTTTTGAGTTTTTTTCTCCACAAACTTTATACACACCAACACTACTTGTTACTTCAGAGCTCATATCTTGAACATGAATCCCCACTGACATTTTCTGAAATTAGTAAATGTAAGGCACAAAGTTAATGAGACTATCATTAACAGTAAGATTAACAATTGACTTACCCCAGGACGCCGGGGTGGCTCAGTGGTTTAGAGCCTGCCTTTTGTGGGGTGTGATCCTGGGGTCCAGGATCAAGTGCCCTGCGTGGAGTCTGCTTCTCCCTCTGCCTGTGTCTCTGCCTCTATCTCTGTGTGTCTCTCATGAATAAATAAAATCTTTAAAAAAAACACTCACACACGATTGGATTATATCTCAAAATTTAAAACTAAATGAAAACTCTGCTTTTAAATCTCCAATTAATGTAATCAGAGATTTTCTAGTAATCTTGAACTATTCCCATGTGTAGTCTTCACCTCGACCTATCAATATAATAGTACATAGGCTGTTTCTGAGTATCACTTATATAACCAACTATGACCAAGGACAGTCTATGAAGATCTAAGATCCAGAGTTGCCCAAACAAAGTGTCAGAGACACTAGAAAAGTGATAACAGCTCTGAGTAAAATAAATAAATAAGAAGAAAGATATGATTGAATTGCAAAGTAACAGTATGGTTCCAGATTTAGGAGACTCTATTGTCGTCATATTCTATATCGGTCAGATTACCGTAACCAAATCTGGGTGTTACATTTATAAATGGACAATACAAAATAGGACTCTGTCTTCTGGAGACAATTTTGTCTAGAAACCATGAACTAATGATGAAATTTGCCAAAACTAACTGTTGTAACAATGTGGGAAAGAAAAGATGCAAGAAGACTTTGACAGTATATGTCAAAGATTGGGAGAGGAGACAAGTCTCTATAATTTCACAAAACATAATCAGCACTTGCTAATATTTTACTCCACATACAGCAAAAATGAAGCTGTAAAGACATGGAGGTGGCTGAGTATAACCACAAGCATGCAGAGACCATGTGATTGTGTGCCAACAGGAATGATGGGATGACTCTTAATTCTTCATCCAATACTGGTTTTGTAGATCACAATGTATGTTTCTTTGCCAAACATAACTTCTTATTTAAAAACTTTGGAGATCAAAAAGCCATAAATCACTTAAAAATGTAAATCTAGCATATGTCAAGGTACATATCCAGTCTTTGATGTTCATTAAGTTTATTCTGGGTTTATGAGACAGTTCAGTGCATACTAAATATTGTTACAAATTATACACATAAGATAAAATAATAAGGCAAAGAGTCAGACAATAGAGTCAGATACCACTTATATTTTTCAAATATGTTGACAGCAGGCTAGCAATAGTATTTCCTACCAGGTGAAGACTGTATTACAGGCAGCATGAGAAAAATAAATAAATATCAATAGCAGGACAGAATTTGAAGTTGACAAGACTGATGGTATCACTAACATGGCATAGAAAAGTTCCATATGCAATTCATGCTTGTATAAAGAGGCCATAAATTTGCTTAGGTTGAACCACACACAACAGATACATACAGAAGAAATAATTCAGATTCCCTTCCTCTTCATTCCCTCTTTGCCATGTCATTAATTAATCCATTTAGTCATTATTTTCTAAACATATATTTATGTCCTTATTATAGAAGGGCATGATTTAAATCCATTTCCTTAGACTCTACATGCTTTAAGAGCATTAATGTCCCCCCACATCAGGCCATAATGTTAAGATTTCATAATTTACTTAATACTTAATATATTTAAGGAATTACTTGGTGAGAATTGATTAGAAGTTTATAAATTACGTTTTTTGAATGATTTATTTGCAATAGTCCCTTTATCTTCTCCTGGTGATTACATTTCCTCATCCCTATGTGTTAGTGACTTTTTGCAGAGTTGAAAGCACGCTAAGAAGAATCATAGCAATCATTAGTGTTTAGAATCTGTATAGCATTTTCCATTTTCTCTATCCTCTTACCTTGAGTAACTTTTTCTCATAGCACTGGATTGGTCAATCCTTATTACAAGCCTGCAATCCTAACCAAAACCCTTAGGACTAGTTGTGTTTCAGAATTCAACTCTTAAAAACATTTTTATAAAGACTTTATGTCATCTTCCCATTAGGATCAGCTCCCCATAATCAAACATTAATATTTCTTCAATGCCGTGCATGGAGATTCACAGGAAGAGCCATAAACAAAGACTACAAATAGCTTCACCTTTCTCCAGGTCAGGTTTTGCTGCCAGTTAAGTTCAAGTCAAGTCAGGTTTTGCTGCCAACTGAGTTAGAAATACCTTTCAGTTCAAAAAGCATTTTGAATTTCAGAAGCACAGATAAGAGATTGTGGTCCTGTAAATATTATTCCTCATCTATTTTCTCTCCATCCTCCCAACTAGAATTTAAGAGCCACAGATATATAAATATTGTGTTATCTTCTTCACTCATGTCTCTACAGCCTAGAATAATAAAAGACCCAAAGAACCAACACATGGCTGTTGAGTGAATGAGTGAATGAGATGGTCTGATGTTAGAGTCCTGCCTAGCAGCAGAACTCCATATTTTATACCAGATCCTCTTTCATAGGGACTTTACAGAATAAGACACAGAGTGGGATACTGTGGATTGGTGCAGAGACTGAAAAACATGACAAAACAAAACTGCTAATGGAGAGAAAAGGCATTAAGTAAAAGCAAGGAAGCAATGAAAAGTGTAAGCAAGCAGAAGCCGTGAGGTAGGAGAGAAGACAAGGTCATCTGTCAGAAGTATTATAAATAACAAAGAGTGAAAGAGATATGGCTGTGTCCACATACTAATATCGCTGTTGCACCCTACAAACCCCTATAATAATTTTCCATAAACTAAATGGTCATTATTTGACTTTATTCCTTGCAACCTGGAACAAACTAACACCCAAGCAAATCATGGAACTTCTCTGAGCCTCAAATCTTTGTATTTTAAGCGGTAAGTTTGGAGAGATGATGGCAAAATTTCCTTCCAGCTAAAATAATTGTGTACAGTAGTGGTTCTCAAATATCAATGTACAGAATCACCTGGAGAGATTGTTTAAATCTAGATTGCCAGACCACATCCCCAGAGATTACAATTTAAGAAGATGGGGGTAGGGATTGAGAATTTGCCTCCCTTAGATGGAGGTGATGCTGCTGCTGCTGCTGCTGCTCTGAGGAGCACAGTTTGAGAACCATTTGTCTACAACACAAATAGCATTTATTTTAAAAGGCACGTGTGAGCCATTATCTATCTATCTAGTGCCCTCTGCAACTTATTTGAGTTTGTCCATCTATAAAGGCATGTCCAAGGATCCCATCCACTCTTGATATTCAATTTGATTTCCAATCCTAAAATGCAGACCTTCTGGCAAAAACCATGGAGAGAATCTCTTCTCATCAAGAAGCTGATTTCACCATAAAGCTAATTTTTTTTTTAAAGCTAACTTTTTTGAAGTGAAACAAAACTCACGTTTAGTATTGTTTCACAGACACCCAGAGAAAGGTCTCAAGTAAGAGAAATTTCATTCTCTTTGGACCTACTCATGGCCACTACTTCTTTTCTGGCAGCCAGACATCTTTAATTACAAGTGACACAGGACAGCCAATCTGTATCTCATTGAGTCACAGGCTTTAACAGAGTTGCTCACTTCCCTGGCAGCAAGTTTTTATGAACTGAAATTTTCACAGAATAATTTTGACTATTCTTACCATGGCAAAAGGGAAACTACACAGCTTGATTTTTTTTTTCTTTTTTACATTCAGATCAAAATAATCATTAGAAAAAAAGTGGTTCAAATGTGGCAGGCTTGAAAGTAAAGCCTTAGAAAATCTAGAACCACTAAATAAATAGAATGACTTTTTTGGACATAATTACAGTTCAAAGCAAATAAATGTCATTATTCATTCGCAAAGACAAGAAAATAGGTGTAAATCGCTGTAGCTCACTAGAAAACTTCTTGGAAAAACATTATATTACCAAATGACACGTTGGCAAAGCAGCTCACTCTCTTTCCTGAGGGAGGAAGATTATGGTGGGGTCAGAGATAGCCTGGGGCAGTATTTTAGGTACTTGATCCTTGGTTGATTAATTATCACATACAAATATGGGTGTGACAAAACATATAAAAGGCACTCAAAGTACACATCTGGGTCACTTGCTGCTCTTTTAGAAGTGAACAATGAATCCCTGAAGACTGAACTATTCATGGTACCATAGTCAGGAAAGAGAAGATGGAAAATGAAGGATTAAAAGGTTGACAATGATTTTTTTTTTCTTTTCTGAAGCCAATTTATTTTTCTTTGAGCTAAAAGGTCTCTGCCTCAAGGCTGGTGTAAAACAGCCTTTCCAGGAAGCCACATTCATCACACCAAGAAAAGCGCCCCAGAGGAGACAGCATGATAAATACCTGGTTTCGGGATCCCATAATAGAGTGTCCAGAAATGAGGATAAAAATTTATTTACCTCCTTGAAACCTGGGCCCTAGCTCAAATAATATTTTTAGCAAAGTTTGCTTCAAAACACTCAACTTATTCATTGGTTTAAGACATTAGATACATTAATTACATGATGCTTCCTCCTATTCTAAGAAGGTTTATAGAGTTGTCCTCTAATCTAGGACACACATGCAAGTTATTTGTTATGGTAATTGCTTGCTTTGCAGAGTGTCAAGACCCAGTCCCATAGATCAATGTCAGGCCAAGTGAGGTCTCCAGCAAAGGACAGCATGAACCCTCTCATCAAGGTTAGGCTTTTGAAACTAAAAGTTGGTCCCAGACACTTCCATCAGACTGACTTGGGTTTGAATTTTATTTCCAAACTTAAAATTGTGTGGCCTTAAGTGATTTAACCTCTGGACACTTCAATTTCCTCACACATAAAATGAAGCTAGTTATAAATCATGTCTCAAAGGATGTTTGTGGGTCAAATGAGAGGTATTATGCATAAAGTTTCTACGTCTGGCACATAGTAAATGTTCAATAAATATCAGTTACTATTACTACTGTTATGTTTTATAGTAGAGCTTCTCTTAATGACCTTCAATTAACTGATTTGCCAGATTAATTCACCATACTATCCATTCCTTCTGTTAAACATACATACTGATGCCCATGGCATTTTAAATGTTGTCAACAGCAGATGACGCCTGAGAAGCCCTACTCCAGCCAGTTGAGTATTATGCTTAACAGTAGTCAAATTGGTTTATTCCCGAACCTGATTGTAACAGTTGTAATTGTTATCAGTGTTTTGTATTTAATAAATAGTATGAAACGTAAGAGCAAAAACACACCATAGTTATCTCTGTGGAAACTAAGTTAAATGCTTCAGGATGATGGAAAGATGATTTCTGACAAATTAAGTGATAACACTACAGAATTTGAGACAAAATCACAATAAGCTAAGCAACACTGCACATGGATTGCCTTGTAAGTATATTTAAGATCATTCTTTAAAAAAAGATCATTCTACATTTTAAAGATATGGAAGATATGGAGGTGAAAATGGTAAAGGAAGCATTTTAGATCTTGCTTATGGAAAAAAGATACTAGACAACTCTAATCTGCAGACCGGTATATCAAGAAAACATGCTGGCCCTACATCAAAAGATTAATATTGGAGTTTATGTATATATTTTTCCAGTTCACATAAAATGTTTGACATATGAATATATCATTCCCCTTCCCCTTTATTTTTTTTAAAGATTTTATTTATTTATTTATTTATTTATTTATTTATTTATTTATGAGAGATACAGAGAGAGGCAGAGACACAGGCAGAGGGAGAAGCAGGCTCCATGCAGGGAGCCCAACGTGGGACTCGATCCCAGGTCTCTAGGATCAGGCCCTGGGCTGAAGGTGGTGCTAAACTGCTGAGCCACCGGGGCTGCCCTCCCCTTCCCCTTTAAATGGCATTTTTACAGTAAACAGTACAATACCAGAAGCAAATCTGAAAGTAAACTGTGCACCTAGATTATGATGATGTGTCAAATGTGATTGTAACAAATGTCTCATTCTAGAGGAAGATGCTGATAGTAGGAAGGCTATGCACATGTGGAGGCATGTATGGGGAAAATCCTCTCAATTCTGTTGTGAAGCTAAAACTACTCTTTTAATTAAACCCAAAAAGTCTAGAAAGAAAAGCAAATGGCCACTGCTGGTCCCATCTGAATCAGATAAAAGAGCTTCTATAGCATTATACAAATACCCTCGCTCATTAAGCCCCTTCCTGGAGGGTTCTAAATAAATAGGTTAAGGGAAGCAGTAGGGACTAATATTTTGTGATTTACCCACAACCATAGCCAGTCACATAAAAGAGCACTTCCTGTAGTACATTGGACCTACGACCAAAAAGTGTGGCATGAGGTATCAAAAGGGGCCACATCGAATAGAAGTTCTCAAGTGCGGGCAGCCCCGGTGGCGCAGCGGTTTAGCGCCGCCTGCAGCCCAGGGCGTGATCCTGGAGACCCTGGATTGAGTCCCATGTCAGGCTCTCATGTATGATGCCTGCTTCTCCCTCTGCCTGTGTCTCTCTCTCTCTCTCTCTGTCTCTCTGAATAAATGAATGAAATCTTAAAAAAAAAAAAAAAAAAAAAAAAAAAGAAGTTCTCAAATGCTGCTCTACCTACTGGCAGCCTCAAAATTATCAGGAGAGTTGTCTGAGTACAAATTCCCGTACAAATTCCCAGGACCCACGTCCAGTATCCAGATTTCATAAGTCTGGAATAATACTCAAGAAAATGTGGGGATTTTAAAAGTTTCCTAGATGCTTCTGATTGGCAACCAGATTTGAGAAAGACTGATGTTGAGCAGTACTGTCTAACCTATATATAATGCATGACACAAATGTGAGTCACATTTTCTGATAGTCCCACTTTTAAAAGAATTTTCTAGTAGCCTCAAACAAAAAAAAAAAATCTTAATAATACTTTCAAATCTCTTAAAAGATTTAAACACTTAAAACATTTTAATCAATAAGCCCCAGATATTACCATTCTAACACGTAATCAATATTGATAAGATACTTTACATCTTTTTTATTTCTATTAAGTGAAGTCCAGTGTTTTTCCCACTTACAGTGCATCTCGTTTTGGACTAGCCCCAGTGCAAGTGCTCCACAGCCACACATGGCTACTGGCTTCCATAACGGGAAGAGCAGATACGGAGCATATGTCTTAGTGACGTGGGGCTTGGGCCATCTTGAAGATGGCACTATATTTTGATGGCTCACAATTACAGAGTGCTGGAGGAAAAGAGGTGATTAGGAAGGTCAAAAAAAGAAAATGGAACAGCATGAAAAATACAGGACGGGGATGCCTGGTGGCTCAGTCGGCTGTGCATCTGACTGGATTTCTGCTCAGATCTTGAGCTCAGGGTGGTGGGATCAAATGCTCATGCTCAGTGGGAAGATTGTTAAGATTCTCTTTCCCTCTTCCTCTGCCCCTCCCCCTGCTCACTCTCTCCCTTTCTCTCTCTCAAATAAATAATCTTTAAAAAAAAAAAAAAAGAAAAGAAAGGAAGGAAGGAAGGAAGGAAGGAAGGAAGGAAGGAAGGAAGGAAGGAAGGAAGGGCAGACAGACAGACAGGATGAATATGACACCTAACTCTGGTTCTTGGAAGCTTTACATCCTATAAATCAAAGGAGGGTACATAAAATTCAAAGGGAAACTGGTGAAACTGATGTCCGTGTACTCAAGAAGGAAGAAAGGAGAAAGCACTCATCTAGACAATAGTGAAAACTGTCTACCATACAATGCAGGTGTTTTTTAAGTCCGAAAATAGAATTCCTACAGAGTCCATGTTCACATTTCAGAAACCTGTGGGACAGTAGAGTATGGAATAGAAATGCCTTTATAGAAAAAGTAAACTGCCCAGCATAAAGCAACTTGTAGAAGCCTTCCCAAATGTTTAAGCTGTACATATACTTTTTGTATTTACAGCACAATTATGTTAGTGAAAACACATTTTGGAGACTGAAATAATAAGTCCAAACAAAGAGCTTAACATAGAACTGATGCACATTACCCTTTGGGAATTCAACTAATTTTTTTTTTTAAGGATTTCAACAGTAAAATATTCTAACCAGGAATATCACAGCCCCACGTGTTGTAAATCAAACAAAACATTTGTGAAGGAAAGCTCCTTAATTCCTCACCAAACACTTGTATCAATGAAAAAACAATCAGGATAGAACAAATTCAATGTTAGAGGTTAATGGAGATGTGTGAGGTATCAGATTACAGACTTTTATTATACAGTATGTAAAAAAAATTCTACAGGAGCCCAGAGTTTCATCTCAAGCTTAAAGTTGCACCAAAATTTAAATGTATTTAAATCTAACATATGAAATACATTTCCTCATTTTCCTCTTATCTAATGACTCAGATGGCACAAAATTAGCTTTTAAGGCAAATATAGAGCATTGGTAAAATTATAATAATTTCATTTAAAACTTGAATTATTTAATATGCATTCACAAATGCATAAAGATGATGGTAGTGATGCTCCACTTGGGGACACATCTTTTACTCATTCATCCAGGAGGCACTTTGGGTTTTTGCTGCTCTGTCAGATTAATTATACTTTTGCTCAGGTTAAAAGTGGTCAAGGCAACTCAGGTTCTAATTAGAAATGAATGAGCAGGGGATTCCCCGGGTGGCTCAGCGGTTTGGTGCCTGCCTTCAGCCCAGGGCGCCATCCTAGAGTCCCAGGATCAAGTCCCACGTCGGGCTCCTAGCATGGAGCCTGCTTCTCCCTCTGCCTATGTCTCTGCCCCTCTCTCTGTGTGTCTATCATAAATAAATCTTAAAAAAAAAAAAAAATGAGCAGTAACTTGACAATATTAACATTTAGTTTTCATATTCACACACACACAAGTCACAATGGCTGTATGTTAATGATTTAAAAAGTAATAGATTCTTCTGTAACTCCTTTAGGGAGAGAGATCCAAAAGGTGTTTGAAATCACAGCAATTAGAGACACCTGGGTAGCTCAGCGGTTGAGTGTCTGCTTTCAGCTCAGGTCATGATCCCAGGGTCCTGAGATCGAGTTCCGCGTCAGGCTCCCTGCATGGAGCCTGCTTCTCCCTCTGCCTCTCTCTCTGTTTCTCATGAATAAATAAAATCTTAAAAAAAAAAGAAAGAAATCACAGCAATTAGCTTTCAGCCAAGTAAACAGATATTCGGTGTATTTATTTCTTTTTTCTTTTTTCTTTTTTTTTTTTATGTATGATAGTCACAGAGAGAGAGAGAGAGGCAGATACACAGGCAGAGGGAGAAGAAGCAGGCTCCATGCACCGGGAGCCGGACGTAGGACTTGATCCCAGGTCTCCAGGATGGCGCCCTGGGCCAAAGGCAGGCTCTAAACCGCTGTGCCACCCAGGGATCCCCAGTGTATTTATTTCTTTGATAGGTTTAATAGCTGGCTATTAATTGACAAGAGCCAATTAACATAATCAAATCCAACCAAAACAATAAACAGTTATGGGGGGATCCCTGGGTGGCTCAGTGGTTTGGTGCCTGCCTTTGGCCCAGGGCATGATACTGTAGTCCCGGGATGGAGTCCCGCATCGGGCTCCCTATGTGGAGCCTGCTTCTCCTTCTGCCTGTGTCTCTGCCTCTCTCTCTCTCTCTGTGTCTCTCATGAATAAATAAATAAATCTTTTCAAAAAAACAATAATCAGTTAAATAAGAAGAAAAGTTTTAATGTATTAATATTCTGGTGTTTTGGGCTCTCACTTTTCAGTAGATTAACATTTACTTAGTCATTTAACTAATGATTGCATGTTCAAAATACAAAGCTCTCTGTTGGGTGCTGCACTGAGTTACATAATAGAAAAAATAATAATCTGTTCTTTATGTTCAATTTATGAGCACTGTGCATACGCACAAATACAACTGCAGATCAGTCCACACACATAGGAAAAATTATGCTTATTGATCCCCTGAGAGCCCAGCCACCACTATCTCTGAGACAGATGAACATCAGATTTTCTCCCAGAAGTCCCTCTACCACTGCAGCATTGGTATATAAATTGTTTCCAAAATTCTGCATCATCTCAGGTTTATTTTATTTTTTTCCTTCTGTTTATTTTGGGTCCCTCTGTCCACCTAAGTGCCCTCTCACTTATCCTCCACAGATGTCTTTCCCTTCAGAGCTATTTTGACACTGGTGAACTGGTGATGGCCTGTTTGTTCATCTTATTTGGCAAATCAATATCACACAAGAATGACAGGACATGCTAAATAAATGTAACAATGAAGGAGACATTAAGGCTAGAGGGTATAGATGTCAAGGAAATAGAAAAAGTAAACTATTATCATCACCTTTCTCTGAACCTTTGGCTGGTGGGAGCTTAATATTGAGGAAAGAACATGTATCCAAATTCATTTCCCTGCCTTTGTGGGATTGGCAGGGACTTGGACCACTTGACATCAGGCTACTTGAGCCTCTATTTGCAAATGTAACTCAGTATTCTCTGCTGGGTGTTTTACATTGAACCTCAGTCTCCTCAGATGTTTTACATCTATGTACAAATTCCACACGACAGTTGGTAATCTCCTCAGTCCTCTTTAGCTCCCTAAAATTATTGCTAGAATATCTTGTGTCCCTGTATCAGTCCAAGTCCCAGTGGGAAGTAAGTGGCATACTCAGATTATTTGAGCCAAGTTTAATAAAGAGATTATTTAAAAAGTTAGCTCATTTGGAGGAACAGCAAGGAATGATATAGGATCCCAGGACTAGCAAGAGCAGAAAGCTGTCACTACCCCTAGAGAGAGTAGGGACAACCCTGATTGTCTTGTAGGATGGGGGTGAACCAACATGGAGCCTCAGTCTGAGCACCTGAACCTCACCTGCTTCCCACCCTGCTGGCGCCTCTCCTTGGTGTGGCTAAAGTGAAGTAAATGAGAAAAAAAAAAAAAAAAAAAAAAAGGAGAAAGATCATAGAGATAGCCAAGTCAGACAATGTAAAGACTTGTATGCATTTTAAGGACTTTTACTCTGAATGAGATGAAAATCCGTGAAGGAATTCAAGCAGAGAAGAAATTATATAACTTAAGTTGTCAAAGGCTCCCTTGGGTGCTGTTGGGGAGAATAGATTGTTGGGGTCAAGGGTAAATACAGGAACCCTGGTGAGAAGGCCACTGCAGCTGTCCAGGTGGGACATAATATTGACATGGATCAGAACGAAACAATGAAGGTGGAAAGAGATCACCTCTTATTGACTATATCTTGAAGGTAAAAACATCAGGATTGGCTGACAGAAGTGAACCAGAAAGAGAGAAAAAGAGAAAGAGAGAAGGCAAGGATGACTCCCAAGTTTTTGGCCTGAACAATTAAGAGGGTAGAGTTGTGATTTACTACAGTGGGGAGGAATCAGGAGTGGAATGAGTTTTTGAGGAAAGATGAGAAGCTTGGTTAGAGGAGCCTGTCAGACATCCAAGCAGAGATATCAGGTGAGCAGTCGGGTGTAGGCTATTTGGAGTTCAGGGGAAAGTTCTGTTAAAAAGGTAGAAATTTGAAGCCCTCCACAAAAGTATGGATGAGACCACCAAGATAGTAAGTGTGGATAGAGAAGAGACCCAGGGAATGAAACCTCTGTTCTCCAACATTTCGGTCAGAGACAGAATGAAGAATTGTAATGTAGACCAAGAAGGAGTCAAGGAAGCAACCAAAACCTGAAGACAAGTAAAGGAAGTGTTTCACAGGAGAGGGAGTGCTCAACTCTCAAATGCTACCGAGAAGTCAAGAAAAGGACTGAGAAGTGAACATTAAATTTAACAAGTGATTCACTGCTGATCCTGAGGAGAGAAGTTTCAGGGAAATTTTGAGTGGATACTGATTGGAGTGGTTTCAAAATGGACTGCAAGGAGAACTGAAAACAGGGAGGTTAGATACTCCTTTGGGTAGTTTTGCTCTACGTGAGAATTAAGAAAGGGTGACAGTAGCTAAAGTATGTGGGATCATATACTTTGCCTATTCACTCTCTCTCCTGGATTGTCTCCTCTACCTCAAATTTTCATCACCTCCTCCCTCATCTTGATTCTTCTGGTTGGTGACCTTGCTTTTTTATTTCATTGAAAGAAAACAGAAATAATCAGAGAGGAATGTCAACTTGCCACCACAATTTCTAACCTCCAGCCTGCAAGATGAACCCAGTTGGTTTGGTTGCATGCTTTTCTGCAATGGTGTTCAGTTGTATGAGTGTAGGAATGGACCAGATTCACTTGTATTAACCTGTATTGAATTAACAGTACTGTAATAAGCAGGGGTGGGGTTTTGCTATGTGAGCATGATGAAGGATATGAGGACAAGGATGAAATAATTATATAATTATAGCTGTGATACATTCCATTTTTATGGCCCCTCCGAGCATAAGAACTGCCTTACTCTCTGAATCTCTCATGAATAAATAAATGAAACCTGGGCAGCCCAGGCAGCTCAGCAGTTTAGCACCGCCTTCAGCCCAGGGCATGATCCTGGAGACCTGGGATCGAGTCCCACATTGGGCTCCCTGCGTGGAGCCTGCTTCTGTCTCTGCCTGTGTCTCTGCCTCTCTCTCTCTCTGTGTCTCTCATGAATAAATAAAATCTTTTAAATAAATAAATAAATAAATAAATAAATAAATAAATAAATAAATAAAATCTTAAAAAAAAAAAAGTAACACATTGTATTGAACATGCAGTACATTAAGTAGTATGCAAAAATGGATGTCCTGCTTTACAAATGCTGTTCAGAGGAATGGCTCCACATAGCTACAACCAATGCTCTTAACATGCATGGTATCTATGGAAGCACAAAGCCAGAGTTGAGAGCTGAATTCAAGAGCAGGAATCTGAAAGACATAAACTCCCATTAGGTAGAACAGTTTTCTATAATCTTACTAAATAATCTTTAGACCAGCTTCTATGAACCCCTTAGGACTGGGACCCTAATAAAGTCCATGGCCTTCGAAACTATTTATAAAACTTTTCTGAGAAGGTTACACAAATAAATTGTCTCAAGCAGTGTGTAACTAAAAGTTATAAACCTATTCCTTAAGGGATATCCAAATTTTTAACAGATTTTAAAACTATCTTTATATAGCCAAGGGCTTTGCAAAGAAAAAAGTAATCTAATTATATTGTATATATGCATATAATTTTCTGTGATAATTCTGTATCATCATCATACTAACCCACCACCATTTATGTTCTGAACACAGCTAAGCACTTTACACATATTATCTCATCTAATCTTAATTTTTAAAATCTGTAAGACATTATTAGTATTCCTATTTTAGAGAAAAAGAATTGGGGTTTATATAAGCTAAATGATTTCTCTAGGGTCTCACAATGACTCACTGGCAAAGCTAGGATTCACATGCAGGCCAATATGGGCTGAAACAACTAGTATGAGTGTACACGCGCACACACACACACACTTTAAGTGATTGTGTTCCCCTGAGTTCTCATTTTCAAATGAATTGATGATGAACACCATGTCAACTTCTACTATCCAATCTGATGCCCAGTGGTTGGTCCTACAAACACACCAAAAACCTCTGTCAAATCTCATCCTAAAGTTCTTAAGAACTAAATTCTTAGTACATCAAAAGGATGAAAACTAGCAGTATTTTTGTTCACAATTATTTAATGAGGAGGCTCAACATATTGAAAAAGGTGGCCTGGGTTTTAAGGTTAGATATTCCTTCCTACTACATAATTGAGGCTAGGATAAACCTCTTCCTGAGTTATGATTAAACATCTATGGTTTTCATTTATTCAAATTCACACTCAAGCCATTATTTCTGATATAGTAACCCTGTCAGTGACATAAGCTGCCAAGTGGTAGACTAAATTTCAAGTTCACCTTCGAGTCTCTGGTCAGCCCATAAAAGCTATATATATGTACTTGTTAACCTTGGATTTTAATGGAAAGAGAGTTAGCATATTAATAAAATGTTCTGTTTAGTACACACAGATCAAAATTTGCCATTGTGGAAGGGTTGCTTTCTAAAAACAAAACACAAAACAAACAAAACTAAATAACCACAACAACCAAGCATTGCCTAAAGCAGACCCTATGGAGACATGAGGAGAGTAAAGCTCACAGGTTAATGAAAATGAGCAATAGAAATCCATATTTAAAAGGTAGCATTTTTGAAAATATCTCCTAAATAAGACTCTTAAGAAACAAAATTTTATGTATGTATGTATGTATGTATGGAGAGGGAGCCAGAGAGAGCATGAGCAGGGGGAGGGGCAGAAGGAGAGGGAGAAACAGAATCCCAAGCAGGCTCTCTGCTCAGCATGGACCTGGCACGGGCTTGATCTCATGACCCTGAGATGATGACCAGAGACAAAATCAAAAGTCAGGTGGTCAACCAAGTGAGCCACCCAGGCACCCCTAAGTATAGAATTTTAAAATGAAGGTTAAAGCTGGAATTCAACTCTCCAATTTCCAATGATCCTTTGAATCTTTTCTTTCCTAACCAGAGTAAAAAGACCTACCGTAGGTAGCACAAAACCTTTTCTAGAGGCCTTTGTTTTTTCTTCTTTGTTCATAAAGCCAATAAATTTTGATTCTCCAGGTACTCTTCCAGTAGCTGGTTAAAAGAAATTCCTGAAGAGAGAAATTCCAAGTTCAATTATATATAGAATGTATGTAAATATATTTACAAATATGTATCATTTTAAGTATGTCAGTAAGATATATCCAGGTTGCACATTACATGTTTATATTCCTTGAAGTTGCCTCCTCCAGGAAAGGTACCAAACTGAATACTGAAAAGAAGCTGAGGTCTTGAGACCTGGAGACCCATGGGTTTACCAATCTAATGGCTTTTCTCCTACATTAACCTTGTAGCAAAACAGAGTAGCAGTTCCAGTTCTGTGCATTTATGTCTTTTTATGGACCTGAGATCCAGGTTCCTTGTCCATCATTATTAAAGTCTGTTTAGAAACTTGAGAAGAAATAAGGAAGATACATGTTTAGTGTTCTTAGAAAATTACTTCTCCATATGAAAAAAAAAAACAGAAATTAGAAATCTCACAGCTGTAGAGCCAAGTTCTTTGCTAGGCTTGTACAGCTTTCTAAATCCCATAAAAAGCTCAACATCTGACCCATTTCATTTTTACAAAGGAAGGGACTATTACACTGGAAAATATGCGTAAAAATCTGCAGCATTCAGGGGCATTAAACAGTTTTATTTCACATTTGTTTCCTATGTATCTTGCTTGATAGACACACTGTAGCACCTGCTGCTAGAACTCTGCTCTCCATCTTCCAACCTCCTCTTTTCAGAAGGGATTAGACGCCTCTTCTCGAACGTCTGAAGTCATGCTGCCATCTCCTGTTCACTGCATAGAATATGAATGAAATCACCCTCCAAAGGAACGCAAAGGCCTGCAAAGGACAAACCCAACCAACTAGAGAATGCTGGCTCTTTCATACATTTCTTCAGCCAGTAGATTAAGACCACTCTCATTCAAAGTGGTAATGCTACAGTAATCTTGTTTTAAACTTGGTATGTTTTAGATATAAGTTACTGTAGAGAAGTTTGGGAGTTTTTATCTACACATTAAATCAGTAGTTCTGAGTTTTCTAAATATTGCTTCCATATGACCTAAATTTTGATGTGCTTTTTTTTAAATAGTAATTCCTGTTACTACTTTTTTAAGAGTTTATTTATTTATTCATGAGAGACACAGAGAGAGAGAGAGGCAGAGACACAGGCAGAGGGAAAAGTAGGCTCCATGCAGGGAGCCGGATGCGGGACTCGATCCCGGGACTCCAGGATCACATACTTGGCCAAAGGCAGGCGCTAAACTGCTGAGCCACCCAGGGATCCCTTGATCTGTTTTTTCAATGCAAACACGAATAAAGCATTTTAAAACATTAAAAATAACAATCACATATGTTGAATTCTAATATTAACTAACGTGTTCTCAGGAAATTGATTTCTCTTCAATGATTCCAAATTCAGAAACCCTCATAGAGATGAGAGTAGGTGGAAGACAAGTTAACATTGACAAAAATTAGTTTTATTTTGGAGTTTTACCAAACTATAGAGACAAGTAGGTAAATAAACTTTGCAGATTTTCTTTTCATCACTAACCTTTAGAATCTGAAAACATACCTGGAGGGTTCCATATCTTCAAAAATTAGTTTTTCTTTCCCTCTTGTTATTGCCATGTAAACCATTAACACCTGATGTATTAGTGTACTTGTCTCCCCAGATTTGTGTGGGTGGGAACTGAATTCTGGTCTAGGATAAGAATCTAAGTCTCTGGACCATAACTTAAGGAGATCATTAAGAGGTAGGCTCTTCTCTACAAATATTAGCAACATTCTACCAACAGTATATTAGAAGAATGGACACCTAATCCAGGACCATTTTTAAAAAGAAAAGTCCAGTTCTCCTTACCAATCAATTATAGATGGCAGTCCTCCTCCTTTAAAGTTATTTATAACTGCTTCTGAAAATTAAAGCTTATTTCTTTATTTAATGACAAGGCAAAGACACTAGCTATAAACTTTTGTAAAAATACATTCTCATTATTCACTTTGAGATGGGTTTTATTCAAATCACTGTTTTCTGGACCAATAGCTCCCCTTCCCTTCTATCTTTTTTTAAAAGACACATCGTTGAACTTATTGGTTCACCTATGTTCTGAGGGCCCCACAAAGGTCTCTGCTGTAGATCTCTGGTTCCAGAGACATTGCCTCCTCTATATCATGTTGTTGGCCTGGATAATATGGAACAAGTGCAGATCAGGAAAAGAGTGCATGGACAAACTCAACGTGCTGAGCATTGCAAAAGGATGACTTGTGAAAGACTATGCATGTACATTTGTTTTGTATAAACACTCTTCCACATCTATACATTCCTCTTGTAGGAGCCGACTAATTGCCATCATTAACTGTTTTTTCAGGATCTAAGAAGTGTTTATGGATTTAGAGGATGTTTGTGGTTCTCATCACTGATAGTTTTCACTTACACATTGACAAACAATCCTATGTATATTAAATACAGAATATTTTAATCTTCAACAAACTGACAAATCTGATAATCTCTCAGTTTATACACATATCCAAAGGCTTCTTGGGGCATGTCCTAGGATTTGTGACTCTATCTTTTCCGTTGGAAAATGAGGGAATCAAACAAGACCATTTCTCAGGTCCTTCTATCTTAAAAGTTCAGATTCTAACTGCAAGTAGAGTCTGCAGTGGGAAAAATCTCATCACTTCAGGCCTGAACTCCAGACCCAATTCTTTCCGGGCAAGAGAACATCTTCTCCAGAAATATAAGGAGAAAGTAGCAAGGTCACATTTTGTTCAGCACACATAGTCACTTCAAAAAAGTAACACAACCAGTAAATGGTAACAGAGGCAAGGTAGCTATTGATAGTCAGAAAATAATGTACCACAATTGCCATTATGATTACTTTAGAGGACAGTATTAAAAAGATCACTTGTGTCATTGTGTAGACTACTAAACTTCCCTAAATTTTATATCATTTAGCAATAAGCTAACTCTAGGAAGTGATCGTGATAGGTATAATAGAAATATACTCTTTTTTTTTTTTTTTGCACTAAATTAGTCTTAAATAGAGCCCAGAATGATGTTAGAGTCCCTTGCTGGTAGACCCCCTTCAAAGGACTCATATCAGACACGAAGCAATTTGGGAATTGCCTACAATGACAAAATGATAGAATAAAAGGTCTGTTAACTCCTTGCACAGTTGTTTAACTCATATTATCAAGGTAACAGGCAATAATCAAAGAATCAGAATTACAGGGCTAAAAGGAACAGTTTATATACCCACACACTCAACCCTACACAGATGTTTTGCTTCTGTTCCATGTTATTTATTTATTTATTTTTTAATTTGAGAGAGAGAGAGAGAGAAAGAGAGCCCAAGGGAGGGGGATTGGGGCAGAGAGAGAGGGAGAAGCAGGTTCCCCACTGAGCAGGGAGCCTGGGTGTGGAGCTCAATCCCAGGACCCTGAGATCATGACCTGAGTCAAAGGCAGATGCTTAATGGCCTGAGCCACCGAGGTGCTCCTGTTTTTGTTACATGTTATTTGTATGTTGGGAGGATTTTGCTTGGTTATTTATGTTTCAATTTAGATAAAGCAATATAAATGTTATTAAATGTACTTTTTCCTTAAATAAGAAGAGTTGGCATCTTTCATCCAAACTGTCAACCTCCAAATTTCAATGCTTTGCAAGGAAGATACAGTTAACCTATATAGGTAGGATATAATTTTTTTTATTTTGCTGCTCAGAGAAAACATTTTTAGCACACAAGCACAAGTCTGAGGACTGGCAATGATTTGAGTACTTTCATTTCAATAAAACATAATTACAGTTGAGACTGTGAACACCAGGGAAAACAACTACTGGACTTCAAGCCAATGCAATAAAAGTGGAACTGGTCAGCTGATATTCAACTCACTTATATGTATTTTCAACTCATGATTTATAATGTTAAGTGATTACTGACCTTCCAAAAATCAAAGGCAAATGTTGATATTCTCTTTTTTTTAACTGAAGAAAATAATTTGTGGATAAATTAATAAATGCTTCCTACTGATTTATAATAACATAAGCATACTCTTCTCTCCCTCTCCAGCCCTCCTTCTCTGTCTTCTTCTCTCCCCAACCCATGCCCACCTCCTCCTTCTCTTTCTTTCCACCTACCTCCTCATTCACACTGTCTGGGAGGAAGAGTTTCCTCTGCCCTTCAAGATCCTTTCAGTTGGACTAGTAATCAAATTAACCAAAGACAGATTAACAAAATAAAATTTCATTTCATATGTACAGGGAATCCACACAGACATAAAAATTCCAAAGACCAGCAAAATTGGGTCTATATGTCATTCTGAACTAAGGAGAAGGGGGTAGCGGTCTGGGACTTCAAAGGGAAGGAATGCAATTCACAGAAAGATGGAAAAGAGTAAATGTTTGGTAAACGAATATTTGCTGGGCCACTGGGGAAGACACTGGGGAGGAGCTTGATCAGACAGGCCTTGCTGAACTCCTCCCTGTCCACCATAGCCAGTTCACATTATAGTGTAGTTATTTGTGGTGATGGCTCCCTCTCTGGAGCAGGTCCTCCATCTCAATCCTTCATGGGGGCACCTGGCTGGCTCAGTGGGTTGCCGGTTGCCCACCAGACCCTTGGTTTTGGCTCAGGTCACGATCTCAGGATCATGATGGGCTCCCTATAGGGCTCATGCTCAGTGCGGAGTCTGCTTCAGACTCTGTCTCCTACTTCATCCTGCTCTGCCCCTCCCTGCTCATGCTCTTTCTCCCTCTCTCTAAAATGAACGAAAATCTTTTTTAAAAAATAAATTTTTTCAGATGGCTGTGGAGGAAGTAAAGAGCTTCTCCTGAATCTACTAAGGTTTGGTGGTCTTTAACTCAAGTAATCCTCATGCTAAAATCTCCCATCTTGGGGCAGTCTGCCCTTGGCCCCCTACACCTCCCTCTTTCATTTCCTATCTCTATTTTTTCCCCATTCCGCCCCCTCCTTCCTCTTCTTCTCTATCCCCCAACCCCCAGAAATACAGCTTGCTTTTAAAATGTCACCTTCATTTGCCACAAATGAACAGAACACTTATTTCAAATTGTCATGATGCTAGAAAGTCCTGAGACGCATTTTTCAGGCAGATTTCTGCTTCATTAAAGGAACTGTTACCCATTGTTCTCAAGCTTTGAGAAGAGAAAAGCACTAAGTGGTTTTACTAAAACTGAGAAGCCTCTTTGAAGACCAACTCATTTCTTACCTGTTTGATTTTTACTGCTGCCCAAATATCACGTTGCCACTGAATGTCAGCCACACCTACCTCCGTCCTGCATTCTATTACCCAGCACTGCAGATGGCAGCCAGGCGCCCTGCAGTGCTTTGAATGAGCCCGCCTCTTATGACAATGGTAGGCCACAGTCAAGGTCATAACAAGGATGATCTTTATGCCTTGACCACAGTAACTTAAAATCTGAAAGATTTAATATACATTGATTCCTCTCTGTATAGGGCTCTGAATTCTGCTTCTGCACTTCAGCATGGCTCATGTTATACATGTCATCATTTTCATGTTTTAGAGTAAAGTTTCTAGATTCTTCATATATCAGAAATTTAGAATATAAAATTGTGAACTGGATATCACAATGCAGTTGGTGGTGTATTGTTGGCGGTATAGTGATCATAGCTGCCTTCCAAAATGCAACTTGTGGGCAGGGTTAGAAAAGATTCTAATTTCTTCTTAAAAATTATACATGTAATCCCTCCTGAAACAATGGCATAACTGCATCACTTTATAATCCATGTGTGGGCAAGTACCTCCCAGCAAGGCACAACATGCACCCACTTAGCAAAACACCTGCTGATCTCTGGAACTCACCAAGTATATCTGAACATCAAGTCCAAAAGTGAAAACAGTGCTTTTAATTTGTAGCCTTTTGTATGTTAATATTTTATTTTTGTTATGAATCTCATATTTATTTATGTGCATTTTGTTACTTTTAATCTGGTAGCAGCACTGTGAAATATCACAGGCCTTTCACGCAGTATTTCTCTAATAAGCCAATCAGGTACAAACAGGATTTTTATATCCATTTGTAAATTTTAGTTGGGGGCAGTTGAGAGAAGGAAAAATAAAAAGACAAATACTACATTTGTGTAAGGTTTAATTCACATCACTTGTACAATACTGTGCTGTTGGCATGTGTCTTAATAAACAGGCTTCAAAAAGAAATTATTGCAATGTAAAAATAGTTTCACTGAATTCAAGTACTTTTTACTGTTCCCAGGTCTCAAAGTGGCTTTTTAAATGATTTTTTCAGACTCTTAGAGCTCTGTACTCCATATTGTGATAGAATACACTTCTCTGCCCTGCTCCCAAGAGTGGAGCTGGAGTGAAGGGAGGCTGAGACAGCTTGGCACCGTTCTAGTCTAAAAGAGGCCCACCCTGAGAGATTCACTGTTGTTGCCAGAATAAAAGGAACATGAGAAATTGAAATAGCAAAAGAGGCTGTGGAGTTCAAGCCCGAAAAGAAAACCCACAAATTAACTAACCTACTAGACAGATAGGCAGGTCAAATCTGTTTATCCAAGAGAAAATATCCAAGTGCCTACCACACCAGTACTGTTCAAGGTCAGAGACACAGCACAGAACCAAGTCAATGCTTCCATGGAGCTATCATGTGAACTGTAATCTCCAAAATATATCTATTGCCGTGATACTCTCCAAATTCTGCCCATTTTCCACAATCGGCCTGCTCTGAAACCTTCTGGCCTTCAGGTGGCTCTAGACAAATCTCAGTGTAGTGGAAGAGGAGTTTAACAGAAGCATACAACTATGGACTCAAAACTTTCCTCCAGGAATGTGTTGCAGAGTTTCAATTTCTTAGTTGCATATAAAAATAACCACAGTCACCTCTACTGACAGCTTCCAGGGACATAAGGAAAACAACCTCCCTGGCCAGGGATCGCAGATTCTGCAATAGCAAGGCAAAAAGTGAATGCAGCCTAAGTAGTAAACTAAAGCCCAACAATATTAGAGCGGGAGCAGCTTTCCCTACGGGGAGCCTGCTATAGTTACTGCTGCTTCACGAATTTGGGTGTCATCCTTGTGCAGGGGCCACGCTAGTTTTGTCTCTGTTCGATGTTAGGGTAAGTGCTGTGGAAAGGAGCACTGTCCTTAGTACTTGTCTGACTGGTTTGCAGACAGGTCCCTCACCAGGCACCAGCTTCTTACTGCCCTCTGCTGGCTAAGTCTAAGTTCAGCCTTTTAAAGCTTGTGTTTTACCCAATTGCTATTTTACTGGACAAGTAAATAAATGCACTTGTTCACAAAGCATTATTCTCTTTAACTTGTGTATTAGTGGTACTTAATATTAACCCCAAGAGAGCCCTATACCATTATCTCATTTCCTTAAATAGGTTTTATTACAAAAGCAATACATGTTGAAGGAAAAAAAGCAAAAGGTAAACCAAAATATCCACCTTTTCAGAAACCACTAAAACCTCGTTGTATATCCTTATATATGTTATTGTTTTTACAAAATGTGGTCCTATTGTACATTTTGAATATTCTTTTAAAATACATTAACAAATGTCCTTCATATTGTCTATGTTTTAGGTACCATGATATCCCATTATATAATTATACATTTTACTTAATCATTATTATTATTAGACAATAAATGAGTGCTCTTACCTAAGGGCATTCTGAACTGATGCTGTACAATTTTTTTCCTTTATCATCAAAAATTGAGAAGTTGGGGCACCTGGGTGGCTCAGTCAGTTGAGCTCTGCCTTCGGCTCAGGTCCTAAGATCCTGGGATAGAGCCCCGCATCAGGCTCCCTGCTCAGCAGGGGGTCTGCTGCTCCCTCCCCACCTACTCATGCTGCCCAGTAAATAAAATCTTAATAAAAAAAAAAAAACCTGAGAAATTAACATACAACCTCTTGGGTTGTCAGGACTACAGGATGATCACTAGTGTCTCTACCTCTACATATTTCACATCCAGTTTAGTTCATAAAGAGACTTGAAAGAGATCGGTTTCCTACCTGTAATAGTACTTCTCTCTCCCCTCTTTGGCACTTTCTCTTTCCAAAGCCAATTTGCTGTGGAAATCAGCAAATTCGGAATGCAGTGATGATGGTCAAAGACCAAAAGCAAAGGCATACTGAAGGGATGCTTCATGCAAACCAGGAGAAAGCTGAGAAAATTGTCCCTTTTGTATAGATAAGGAATCCTCAAGATCACCTTCCTCATTTCTAAGTCTTTCCAAGCAAAGGCCAAATTGTAATGCAACTTCAATCAGCAGACTGTGGTTAGGTAATACAGGTTTCAGATAAAAAGCTGGCTGAGGGGCACCTGGGTGGCTCAGTGGTTGAGCATCTTGCCTTCAGCTCAGGGCATGGTCCCAGGGTTCTGGGATGGAGTCCTGCACCGGGCTCCCCATGGGGAGCCTGCTTCTCCTCTAAGACTCTGCCTCTCATAAGTAAATAAAATCTTAAAAAAAAAAAAAAAAGCTGGCTGAAACACCTTTCTTGTGATAAAGCAGTTTGAATTTAGGTGTGCTTGTGCTATTTGAAACATAATCCAGGTTTTAAAAGGACTCACAATCTTTTTCCCTTTGGGAGCAAGCACCAGTCCAAATCCTTGTGAACATTCTGAGGCAAGACTATGTAACCCAAGTCCCAAATACAACCCTTTGACAACCCTTGAAAGATTAATCTTCAATATTGACCTCCATGATCCCTCTGCCCCCCAGCACCTGGCCAGCCACCAGAAATTAGTCATACTTTAACCAATAGATTCTCTACAGGAAGGTGAGCCTAGTGGCTTCTCTCCTTAACCATCAGTGGAGCCATGATGCCTCCACTGCTCTTTCTGGAATTTACTGCCTACAAGTTCCTGTTCTGGCTTGTAGATTGAGGTGAGGACCCTGACTGGGAAGACAATGCCTCACCCCTCTAGGCCTGCCCCATCACCAGCCTGGAGTCATGAAAGCTGTCCCCTTATTTCCCCTCCTTAGCTAAATATCCTTATCTTCCTCCTCTAGGTCTCAAGAGTACAGCAAAAAGTATTAAATGCTTGAACATATCCCTTGAACAGAACCTAATTCTATATGTATACTCACCTAAAAAGAAAAATTCAAGCTCCATCTTAAGGGCTAGATTAGTCTTCAATCAAACTGATACTCCCACACTGTTCTAGGACTTCTATGCACTTCTGCCTGCATAATGGCTTCACTGCTTCCACAATCTAGTTAAAAATTACTAACAAATTCCTGTTTTTAACAGACATTGACTTAATACAGCCCTGTTAAGTCCTTTGCGGATGTCCTGGTTTTTTTAAAAGCACTTAAAAGTGGCTTACCAAAAATACATGTAATAGAACTTTTAATAAAACCAAGACCAAGCAAAAATAAAAACAGAGGTAAGGACAAAGAAAATGGGAGGATTTTGATTTGGAGGTTTCTTATAGCCTAAGTGAACAGGAATGTCCAGGTCTCACTGACTGACCATAGGAGCCAGTTAACAGTATAAAGTGCTTGGCTTAGGTCCATGAGAGGTCAAGATTCTGAGACCAACTGGTTTCACAGAAGTATTTTTCCCAGTAAAAAACGAAGACAGCTGCTTCTGCCTTGGTACTTCAGCATGGAGGAGCTCCACTGTGAATCCCATGAAAGCTGTAGACAGGTCACAATCATTAGGGATGAAGTTACATTTAAACTGGGTTTTGAAGTAGACTGCCAGATAGGGAAAACTATACTTCAAGCATAAAGCTCAAACTCCTGCTCTCCGAGCTGTGTGGATGTTACCTGAAGTGAGCAGTGATTCACAGCATCAGTTAGCGGAAAAGCTACTGCAGCAAAGAAAGAGCTTGAGGACCATACAAGGTAGAAGCAGGAGCAGAGGACCCCAGATGCCAATGCCTTGAAAATTGGAAGAAAATAGAGATGAACGCTTGGTAAAGAGCCTGATACGCTAGTTAACTCCTCTAACGAAAACATTTTAGGGTGATTACGTTCACTTTAATGTATACAAAACTTGTTCAAGTGGGTGTTCACAAGGCACTCCCTAGAATGTATCATTTGTCTACCATTGATCAAAAATAAAATGAGAACTGATTTAGAAATAGAAGGAATCTCAAGCTACAGGAATGTCCCAGGAAGGCTGCACAGAAATGGGCCAGAGCCCAACTCTGGTTCTAACACAGTGCAAAGGGAGAAACAAAAGACTGAAGGGGAAGTGTGGATGCACTCATTTATGGATGGCAAAGTTATAGGAGAAAATCCCAGCAAGAGGGAAGAGGAAAACACTGTGATGCAACTGGATTTGACCATATGAGGTCTTTTTGGTCACACGGACATTTAGAAGACAGAAGCCAACAGCAAACGAGAGCATGGTTATCATCCAGAGTAGCAGGATTTTGAGTAACAGCCACAGTAGGGTAGTACCTATTTTGAGAAAGATGGATCAAGGACAAGAGTATTCCTTGAAGAGACTGGGTTTTCTCCCAGGGGACAATGGAGATGCAAAGATCAAAAAACAATGTTGGGATGCCTGGGTGGCTCAGTGGCTGAGGGTCTGCCTTTGGCTCAGGGTGTGATCCTGGACCCCAGGATCTCACATCGGACTTCCTACATAAAGCCTGCTTCTCCTCTGCCTAGGTCTCATGAGTAACTAAAATCTTAAAAAAAAAAAAAAAAAAGGCTGCACTGCTTACCTTAGTGAGACAACAGAATACTGAGCAGTTGGTTTTCTCCATACTACCCCCCAAAAGGAGTCTAGTGAAAAAAATGAAGAGTGCTGTACTTGGCCATTCTCCCTAGCACGAGCTTCAGAATTCCCCACAAACCATTAAGCCTCAAAGTTGGTAAAGGTTCTTGCTATTCCCTCAACATCTTCCAACAGTGCCAGATAATAGAATAACTCAATGGTTTGCTTCAGATGTTGACATAAACCAGAACTCAAGAGCAACAGAAAGCTCTTTGCTTAGAAATTCGATATCTCAGGTTGACATTTAATGGTAGATGAACCCCTGGGTACATTATTTATGGCTTTAACTCTATACAGCTTTTGAGGCCATTCATTCCACCACAGTAAATCTACCAGGCAGAGAACAGCAGTTTTCAGGGATGGTAGAGGCTGCTACTTCTCCAAAGGCAGGCTTTAGAAAAGGGCTTATTCAACAAGTGAGCATTCAAAACCAGATCTGGCTCCAGTTCACACATGTGCCCCCTCCTTAACTAAACAGCAATACTGGGAAACTAGGGTAGAGATTCAAAGTGCCCCAGGCAGCAATTTGGCAGGGTTTAAGATTACACTAAAAAAAAAAAAAAGATTACAACACTATTCATCCTACATGGCTAATTCATGCTCACAGTAACTTGGTCCAGGCCTGAAATACGTGTGTAATCACCTTTCCCTGGGATTGAGACTTGAGCGTATCAAAGCACATCCTGCCTCTGTGCTTAATTAACATTTATCTAACACCAAGTGTTAACAAACCCCATGGACAGACCTTTTCTAATAGGCATGTCCGTTATTAATCACTTCTGGCCATCTTCTACTATGTCCCATACCCTAAATCCAATCCTGCCCATATCTGCAGTTTGACTTCAACTTTTTCAACCTGCTGCCAAATTGTAGGACTGCCAAGGTTAACCACACTGACCAGCCTCGGCCCATTTCCTCTAGGTCCTAGGCTGCCTAGCCTTAGTCTTGATCAATGACATCTAGGAAACCTTGGCAGTCACAATCACTGCAAGGCTATCTGTAAGTCATTGTTTTCAGTTACCCACACTTTAGTGGTTGGAGTAGGCTTTCCTTTAGAAATCAGGAGAAGTAGCAGGTTTCCAGTTAGTTACTTTGCTAATTCTACAAGGATTATCTTTTGTTCGTTGCTAACAGAGACCTTATGCCCCCAAAATAAACAAAGGCAGGTGAGGAACAAAAACCAAGTTTTTTATTTGTTCATTTCTTGCATTTGAAGTATTCCTCGATAACATCTTTCGCCTGAGATTCTTTGCCATAGTCCTAAAAAAATAAACAAAAACCATTTTTTAAACATTTAGAAACTCTACCAAGTTGTTAGCACTAGTTATGGTGAAGCTTTACAAAGTTAAAGTTAGCTTGTGTCTTAGGAAAATGTTTCACAACACTAAAATTTCTTATAGCCATTTTCAGGGACCTTAAGGACTTCAGTGTCTTTAAGGCTCGTAACATGGCATTACTATTGCCAGCAATTTTTAAATTTCTGCAGAAACATATTCAGGTAAGCAGATTCATTGGCTGGCTTAATTGCAGCCTATTTTCCTTTTCTGAAAGGTAGAAAAGGGATTTTAAATATTGAAAATAACAAATTTATGACTTTCCTGACTTTTAACAATTAAAACCCTACACACACAGCTTCCTAGCACAACATTCATCCCAGAGAGAAATACTGACTTACCTTAACCACCACACAACTGCAACCAACCACTTTACGGGGTTTTCCCTCTCTGTCAATTTTACAGAGGCCTACCCATTCCCCTAGTTTCTTATTGTCATCAACCTATTGAGTGGAATTAAAAAAAAAAAAAAATCACTGGATTAGTTACCAGACAGGAATACTGACAATAAATCAGACCCAAAAGGTAGCTGTAATCAGATAGGGTGACATGGCAGTTTCCTCACTGCAGTTCAGTAGAGGGAGCCAGTTGTCATCATGTACAGCACCAATATCACCTAGAATATGCTCACTCTGTACCAACACCCAAAATTAGCAATTCCACAGGAATATAACATTTCCGTAACTAGCTTCAGCACAGTCCAACATACCATGTTTATGTGATGTTCCACACCAGAAAGCAGGGACACGCTCTTTACGAAATTTACTGATAGGATAAAGTAGCATTAATCCAGACAACTCTAAGTGGTTCAATTTTTATTACACTAAGGTATCTCTTAACAATTCAGATAAATCAAATTAAATGGGTAACTTACCTTAATTAGGTTGATTTGGTGTTCAGCACAAAGGGCCTCCACCAACTTGACATACATAGGCTCATCACAGTTGGATGCAAGCACACAAAGATGGGCTTGGCGCCTGAAATGCAAAATCCAATAGGAGAAATCTCAATCTCAGGTCTGAATCTACTCTCTTGGCACTTTATAAGGGAGGTATGTATCTTTGCAAGGACTTCAGTGGCAAAACAAGCAACACCCACTGGAAGATACAACTCCTTCAGCTTGCGGAACCTGTTAAAGAGCCTATGTTCATCTACAGGATCAAGCTTTCAGTAACTCCCCAATACTAAGTTTATGTACCGTTAGTTCACAAACTTTTGTCATCCTTTCTTGCAAGCCAATTACGCGTTTAAAAGCTGTTGTATGAAACTAACCACGCTTAAGAGTTGTTACCGGTTACTGGCCCAGGAACACAATACCGAGCAGCACCATCACTGTACAAATACTGCAGGGGAGTCACACCAGGACTCGAAGGGCTTCCAACTGTTCTTTTCAGTGGATTCAAGTGGCCAGTCTACACCAAAGTGAGCTGAACAGCCTTAAAATTACTTAAGAACTTCTTAAAGTGCACTAAAATTCAGCTCAAATCGTTAATACATGCAGTTGTTTTGGCCAACGTCTCTAGCCCCAAAACTAAGCAGATCTATTTACAATTATTTCTCATGTGTTCACCTCTACAGCTACTACCTTCTGAATTCTCCCAACAATCCGGCTACTTCCACAATAGCTTGCAATTCCCTAACTTCATACTTCAATTTTTGCAAACTGCCAAATGAGGACTCCTAGCTGTCCTTTTCAAGTGTGATTCGTCCCACAACCTACAGGTTTGTCAGACTGTTCATGTTTCACTCATCGAGAGAGTGAAGGGGTATCCGACAATTTAAGTCATCATTCAAACGCTGTAGTCTTTGGTTAAGAAACATCAAATGCTTACTCCCACTGGAAACAGGAACCCACGAACTTTGTGGGGCTATACATATCTGAGTTCTGATACCTTTTCCTAGGTTTCCTGTAGGACGATGTCATTCAGAACTCTTGTGCTAACACCATGAACTTCACGCTTTCTTCCCTTGGCTGCAGTTTTGCTCCGGTTCCAACAACCCACAGTATTGAGACTGATACACGTACTTGTCTAAGGCTTTGGCAGCTTCGCGAATTCCACGTGCTAGGCCATCGTGGATGAGGGCGGTCTTCAGCACCTCTTGTAAAGCAGTATTAACGTCCATTACACCTCCAGCAGCAATGCTGAAATGCACCAAACCAAGTCAAAACCACCAGCAAATTCCGCGCAATCCTCTGCGAGGTGGCCTCGGGGCGCTGCGGCCCACCCTGAGCCCGCACCACGACCCCGGCACCCCGGAACCCCGGCACCCCGGCCTCACCCTTCCTCGGCCATGGCGGTGGATTACGAGTGTAGCCGAATCTTGACCGCACTATAACGTAGACACAAACAAAAACACCAGATGACTAAACAAATCAGCCGTAACCCAACCTTGGCCAGAAGCAGCAGGGGCAAGACTACTACCCCCGCCTCGTTCAACTCACCAGGAGCTTCCGCCTCCGCGCGACTCGGCGGCGGCAGAGAAAGAGGTCGCACGCGCGCGCATGACGGTATTTAAGGGCTGCCCAGGGCCCCCTGCGCGCATGTGCACTGCCTTTCCTGACGGAGGTGGCTCTGGTGGTGCCAGGCCGGAGAGTTTCTGTTTCCGGGTTGAGGCGGCTCTGAGGCCGGAGCACTCCTAGTCTTCCGACTCTGCGCGGCCGGTCGTTGACACGCGGAACAGGCACCAACGCGGGCAGCCTCGCCTCGGCCTCCCCGCCGGAGGCGTGGCCTACGGAGGCCCAGAGGGCTCGTCCTACGGAGCGCGAGGAGGCCCAGCGCGCTCCTGCGCCGCCTGCTTGGCTCCCGCGGCGCTCGAGCTCCGCAGTCAGTGTCAACCTAGGTCAGCAGCGCTGCGCTGTGACTTTCTGTCGCCCCTGCCAACTGGGCCTTCCTGCGCCGCATGCCCTCCCTTCTCGTTTCAGTCACTCTAAAGGTCGTTTTGGAGGCGATCCTGGTTTGTTGGGAAACGAAAAGCCAGCACCTTTTCGGTACGAAGCACTAGGCAAATTCCGCTTCACCGGTGATGTGTTTAGTAAAGCGGAACCTCAGGTGGTTGGTTACGGTTTCTAAAGGTAGTTGGTTCTAAATGAAGTTGTTTTTTTTTTTTTTTTTTTTTTCTTTTTTTCACGGTAGATCGTCCCCTAAATTCGTAATCCCGCGCGAATCAGGATTCAGGAGGTGCATTTAATACGCCCACGGTGTGCCCGACCCAGGACCGGAATGTAGTGGTGAGAACCGAGCCTTGGAGAAATCCCGCCTGATTTTGGCCTGCAGGACGGGCGGAGCTAGAGGGGGCATCCCAGAGCCCTGGAACCCGGCTTCAACCAGGGGCAGGCAACATTTTGAATTTTGCACATGTCAGCCAAACCCCTACTACCTCCATTTCAAAATGCAAATATATGGAATACGGCTGCGTATCATCAGTCTCTTTTTCTTAACTTCCTCTCCTGGCAAGTCTCCAAGCCATCAGCATTCAGGCATCTGATCGGCGCCCGGACGGTTCACTATGGATACGTAGTGAACAGATAATGTGAGAAGAGAGAGCGGGGGGGAAAAAAAACTGGGTAACATGAGGGCGGGGCAGAATTAACCAGGACAGCAGAGATGAACTGGAATTTTAACACATCTGTATGGTTCGTTTTTATCTTTTTGAATGCTTACAGATTTTTCATATTGAAAGTGTTGAGCTTCTAGTGTCTATTCATAACTCATCCTAAAAGGCTGCTCGCTTAGTTGTTGATTCAATTACCTTTTAAACGTTTGCTTTAAAAAAATGCTGCAGGATGGCCACGATAGCCAAACTGGAAGGAGCCTCGGTGTCCATGGAAAGATGAATGGATAAAGAAGATGTGGTTTATGTACACAATGGAATATTCCTCAGCCATTAGAAATGACAAATACCCACCATTTGCTTCCACGTGGATGGAACTGGAGGGTATTATGCTGAGTGAAGTAAGTCAGTCGGAGAAGGACAAACATTATATGTTCTCATTCATTTGGGGAATATAAATAATAGTGAAAGGGAATAAAGGGGAAAGGAGAAAAATAAGTGGGAAATATCAGAAAGGGAGACAGAACATGAAAGACTCCTAACTCTGGGAAACGAACTAGGGGTGGTGGAAGGGGGGGGGGGGGGCGGTGACTGGGTGATGGGCACTGAGGTGGGCACTTGATGGGATGAGCACTGGGTGTTATTCTATAAGTTGACAGCTTGAGCACCAATAAAAAAAAAATTTAAAAAAAAAAAAAAAGCTGCAGAGTTTACAAGAATGAGATTTATTTCTGCCACTCTCACTGTTGTGGGAGGGTTAAGATTTGAACCAAAGATTAGAATACCTAAAGGCCACAGGGAAGGTACAAAATGGCATGGGGCTTAAGGAATAGGGATGATGTGGAAAGATAAAGATGGATTTGAGGCTGTGGCAGCATTTGAAATGGGAAAACAACAAATGAAAGGGTTCTAAGGAAGGATGAGAGAAAAGGAGAGGGCATTCTAATACCCTCCTTGGCTTTTTTGGAAGTTATCATAGTACACTTGCATTTTCAAGAAAGAATTTGGTGGTTTCAGCAGTTTCTAATTATCTGAAGTTAATAAAAGTTAATGTGCTAAGCATTAGATTTCATCTTAGATTTCCTCCCCTCTCCTTCCCCCAAAACAAATCTTAGATAGAAGGCAGAGAATTTGGTAAATACTCAAGAAACATAAGGGGGAAAAAATAATCATTTCTAAGCAATGTATCTATATAGAGGGAAAACAATTAAGTGCATCTTACGTTGTTCTTATCTGTCTTCTAGCAGCTGGTAATCTTTTATGTAGACTCAGATATCATGGGCCTATACCTTAATATTTGGCCTTCTAAGTATCTTTTCTATCATTTGTAAATTTCTTTCCTTAGAACCAGACCTACATATTTTTTTGAAGTTCTAGCATATAGCTGTTTCTAATCCTAGGAATAAATGTAATGGACACTGAGGTGATTCAAGGATTCTTTAATATAAATTCTCCTTGTTCAGTTGTTTAAGGTTACCTCCTCTCAATTTTGGATATTGCCAAAAGTGGAAGACAATATTACATAGAGACTAAAGGCCAGAGTCACTCTTATACCAGCACATTATAATACTTATAGAAAGTACACAAATGTGCATCTGAAATACCCATGAAAGGTAAATTCTGAAGTTTGTTTTAGGAACAATAAATAATAATTTTTATTTTAAAATTATTATATTTTCTCCCTTGATTGTCCTTGAGACCCTATGTGTAGCGGTGGCATTAGCCCCCTTGAACAAAGTAAGGATATAAGCTTAGAGAGTTGTTCAAGGTCACACAGCTAATAAATGCAAAAACTGGTGTTTGAGCGCAGTGGACTTTAAATCTCATGGTTCCAACCCCTCTCCATTTGAATGGTTGCCCAAATGTGGATGATCACAGAGTTCAATAACTCTTCACATCTGAAGTTGGGAACAATGCAACTGGTTCTACTTCACTGTGCTAAAAAGTTGCATACATGGAGAAAGGGAGTATTGCAGTGTGAGGCAGAAAAAGAACGTAGACATTTGTGTTCCTGTCCTAAGTGTAGATGTTTTATTAGTTTGCTACAACTGCCATAACAAAGTATCAAAACCTGGGTGACTTAAACAACAGAAGTTATGGTCTTATAGTTGTGAAGGCAAGTGGTCTGCAATCATGGTGTCTGCAGAGTTAGTTCCTTCTAAGGCTGTGAGGGGGAATCTGTTTATTCCCTTCTCCTAGGTTCTGGAGGTTTGCCAGAAATCATGGTGTTCCTTGGCTGTGGCAGCATAATTCAGTCTTCATGTGATGTTCTCTCCCTCTGTAGCTGTGTCTAAATTTTTCTTTTTTTATAAGGATACTAATTATCTTTTTATAAAAGATTTTATTTATTTATTCATGAGAGACACAGAGAGAGGCAGAGACATAAGCTGAGGGAGAAGCAGGCTCCATGCAAGGAGCCTGATGTGGGACTCGATCCCGGATTCCAGGATCAAGCCCAGGGACAAAGGCAGATGCTCAAACCTGAGCCACCCAGGCATCCTGATACTAATTATCTTTTTTTAAAAAGATTTTATTTATTTATTTGAGAGAGTGAGTAAGAGAGAGCACAAGAGGTGTGTGGGGTGACCAGAGGAGGAGAGAAAAGAAGACTCCCCACTGAGCAGGGAGCCCATGGACTCGGAGATCATGATCTGAGCCAAAATCCAATGCTTAACTGACCCCAAGGATACCAGTTAACCTTGAATTAAGGGCTCACCCTACTCTGGTATGATCTCATCTTAACTAATTACATCTAGAACAACCCTATTTCCAAATAGGGTCTTGATATAACGTGCTAGGGGTTAGGACTTAAACATATGTGTTTTAGGTGAACACAATTCAGCCTAGAACAGATGTCAGAAGAGATGCAGGACAGATTAAATGACAGAAAAGATCTTTGAGTTGAATAGCAAGAAGACCAGAGCTGGGAAGAGAAGCTGGGCTAGGCCTCATTAAAGATTTTTTTATCTTCCAGTGGTGGGGAGCAGCTGAGCGAAGTTCAAATTTTAGCTCACTTTGTGGCCTTGGGCAAATTACTACTCTGAGCCAGCAAAATCTTGATAATAGTATAATATTTTGTGAGGATTAAATGTGATGGTTGTTTAAAGTGTTTACCACTGTGCCTGTAAATATAGTTATTTATCTTATAGAGAACTTCATATGAAAACACATAGAAAGGTTCTTAAATATTACTTTCTCTTGCCCTAAACTGCCCAGCACTTAGTACAGTGACTTGCATATTGGAATCACTAAACTATTGTGTATTAAGTGAACACATCGAAATAAGTTTAAAGGAGCAACTGAGTAGATGGCATACCTAAAAGAAAGCCATGTTGAGAACTACAGATAACTACAGAACTAGAGCTAGATAAATAAGCGTCTCTTGGGAATTAGTGGCAGGTTTCGGGCATCCCAGAAAACCACATTTAAAAGAAAAACACATTTACTTTGAAAATGTTTAAAATGTCCCTACCTTTTGGGATAGAAGATAAGCCTAATGGATGAAAATGGGAGCTAAGAAATAAGATAAAACTCAGGAAATATTCCTGCTGCAGCTCAGGAACGTATAGGTATATAGACACTAGGTCTAGTCTTGCCTTATGTAGTATGTGGCTTTAAATATACTGTAGAGAAAAAAAAAATATATACTGTAGAAAATTAGTTGTAGCTGAAGAAAGGTTTGGGCCAAAGAAGATAGAATTCTATTATTTCAAGGGAAGAATCAAAGGAGAAATAAAAGTTGGGAGGGAAGAAAATGGAAAAGAATATAAGAAACTAGATGAATAAGAATGGAATAAATTAATAAAGACAGCGGGTCATAGCTTGTAAAGTTCATATGTAAGGAAGGACTTTAATTGGAAAACCTAGCTTATTAAGGGGGAAATGGTTATAGGAGAGAATGGAGCTAGATGATTGAAAAACTAAATAAGAAGCCTATGTTGTTAACAGCTTACATATTTTGAGGATTTTGTGCGATGCTCATCTACCTTTTCATAAGTCTTACTAAGAATGTTTTCTAAGTCCTTGTTTTTATTGCTACCAGATGCTGCCCAGAGCCTTTTGGGTGCTGTGGCTGCTTGCTACGGGGCTGATTCAGAATTTGTGGGAACTAAACATACTGAGGAAGATAATTAGAGATAATACTTAAAATTTATTGATAAACTAATTATAAATCAGCAACATAGCTAATTTATAAATGAAAAAGAGTAGTGGCTAATAGAACAAATCCTAAATTCATGTTAAATGCATTCACTTGGGATATAAGGAGGACCTGAATTTGTAGGACTCCAGACTCCAATGTTACTTTCTCTAGACTAGTTCTGCTGCTGTGTAACATTTCTTTTGAAAAATGGATCCTGATGCTCTAAAATGTGTTTGATAACCGCAGTTTTTATTAGAGAACCACTGGAATAAAGCCAGGACCACTCCCGTCCTTAGAACTAGAGCTGCAATAAAGAGAGAAAAAACTCCCAGTCACCTAACCAGTTCTAACCCCAGCAATGAAGTTAAAGGGCAGATTGTTGATTCAAGAATTCTTTATGCTGATTTTCCTCTATCATTTTTCATTGTGTAGCTTTGGTCAAAACACTTCTAGTCTCTGATCCTCAAGTGCCTCATCTGCAAAATATAGTGGGGAATTGAATGAGATGCTCTTAAAGACTCTTTTTATTTGGACATTCTATGCTATCATTTTGCAACAAAAGTTTTAATAATAGTAAATGCTGAACACTTTGGCAGTCCGCCGTATCCATTTTCTGGTATCATATGACTTCAGCACATGACACTGAGTTATAACTGATGCCAACTTCCCTCTTGTGTATCCAAGTTATAGATGATCTCCTTATTTGTAAATGACAGTTGTTGCTTTTTTGTTGTTGTTGTTAAAGATTATATTTATTCATGAGACACAGAGAGAGAGAGAGGCAGAGACACAGGCAGAGGGAGAAGCAGGCTCTGTGAGAAGCCAGATGTGGGATTTGATCCAGGCATTCAGGGATCACGCCCTGAGCGGATCAGGCAGATGTTCAACTACTGAGCCACCCAGGCATCCCCAGTAGTTGCTTTCTTATATTGTATTAGGACAAGAAGGCATATTCATTGTAGAAAATCTGGGTAATACTGTATCATTTACAGTTCTTTGCATACAACTGAATGACCAACATTTTAAAATATGCATCTGCTAATAAAGTATTGAACGGCTCAGAGAATTAGAGGGTTTACTGAACAATCAGGTTTGAGGAATGGTAGAAAAAGGATAGTTTTAGGGATCTTGGTTATAGCAGCTCATGAAAAGTTTTATAAGGCAGTGCTTCTCAAACTCACTGACTATCTGGAGATTTCTCACCCAACCCAGCATAGGTTATTAGTTAAATAAAATACAACTACTAGGAACTTCTGTAAGACTAACTACCTTGCAGATAACAAAAGTAAGCCGAAAAAAGTTTTTCAAACAACTACCTAAAGATACTGAACAGTAACCAAAAGTATACAGGACTTGAGGGGGTGGCAGACAATGAGGATGATGATCAACACTTGAAAAAAAGAATGGCAGTGGCTAACCTCCCATTTTTGTGGCTTCTAGTATAAGGACAGACCCTAGTCAGTGCCACATGGGGTAACTAATTGTCAAAATTTTGTTTTACTTCTTGGAAAACTAGGGGGCAGAGTTTAGAGCAACCACAGCTACTGGAAATAGAGGGGAGGGGAAAAATCCTGGAAAAGAGAGACTCCAAAAAAGGAAGACCATCATTCCACATATTAACTCTGCCTAAATCTCTGGCTGGCTTTTGACCCACACTTTCATGGGGCAGAATCTTAGCAACCTTGCCAAGGCTAAATAAATGCACATAAATTTCAGCTACTTCCTATGAGGGAAACAGATACAAAGTTTAACTCTTGACATTTAAAAAAAAAATCCGTGTTGTTTGAAAGAAACCAACAGAATCCAAAGTCCCTGCAATGTATTACTCATGATGCCCTTGATATGATACAAAACTACTACATATAGTAAGAAGCAGAAAGGGCAGCCCCGGTGGCCCAGCGGTGGCCCAGCTGTTTAGCGCCGCCTGCAGCCCGGGGTGTGATCCTGGAGACCTGGGATTGAGTCCCACGTCGGGCTCCCTGCATGGAGCCTGCTTCTCCTTCTGCCTGTGTCTCTGCCTCTCTCTCGCTCTCTCTGAATAAATAAATCTTTAAAAAAAAAAAAAAAAAGAAAGAAACAGAAAAACATGACTCTTACACAAGAGAAAAGGCAATATTGAAACTGAGTCCAAAGTAATCAAAATGTTAAACTAATTTTAACATGCCTGGGTGGCTAAGTGGTTGAGCATCTGCCTTTAGCTCAGGGTGTGATCCTGGGGTCCTGGGATCCAGTCCTGCATTGAGCTCCCCACAGGGAGCCTGCTTCTCCCTCTGCTTGTGTCTCTCTCTGTCTCTCTCTGTGACTTTCATGAATAAATAAAATCTTTTAAGAAATGTTAAAATTGCAGACTAGAATTTTATGTACTCAAGAATGTAAAATAATAATTATCGGGGCAGCCCGGGGGGCTCAGCAGTTTAGCACTGCCTTTAGCTGAGGCCCTGATCCTGGAGACCCACATCAGGCTCTCCACAGGGAGTCTGCTTCTCCCTCTGCCTGTGTCTCTGCTTCTCTCTCTCTGTCTCTCATGAATAAATAAATAAAATCTTTAAAATAATAATAATTCTCATAATGAACGAGCAAATAGGAAAAGCATAAACTATAAAAGGATCAAAAGAAATTTTAGAATTGAAAAATAAAATGTGAGAAATTTATTGGAAGAGCTAGCAGTAGACTAAAGTTGACAAAAGAAGGATTCAGTGAATTTTAAGCTAGATCGGTCTAAAATTATCCAACTGACGAACAGAGAGAAAAACTATTGAATTGAAAAAGCTAAATAGAACTGCAATGACCTGCGGGACAAAATTTAAAAACCTAACATATGTATAATTAAATACGTATTTCTAACATACATGCAATTGGATTGCCAGAAGGAGACAAAAGAATGAGATAGAAAAATATTTGAAAAATGATGTCCAAAAGCTTCCAAAATTTGATGAATCACATACATTTACAAATTCAAGAAGTTCAGTGAACCCCAAGAAGTATAAATAAGAGAGAAGGAGGAGTTAAGATGGTGGAGAAGGATTTTATGCTTGCTTCAAACCTTGAACACAGCTAGATGATTATCAAATCATTCTGAACACCCAGGAAATCATTTGAGGACTGAGAGAATAAACTGCCAACTAGAGAGAGAGAAAAGAGGCCACACTGTGGAAGGTAGGAGGTGCAGTGATGTGATTTAGGGGAGAAAAGAATGATGGGCGCTTGGAGAAGCGAGAGCCCTGATCACAGAGGAGAGAGAGAGAAAGATAAAGCAGCATTCAGGGGATTGCATAAGAAAAACACTTTCCGAAAACCAATGGGTAAGTGAGAGGGGCTGATTATTGCAACTTTTTACAAGCAGTGGAGCTGAAGGGCTGAAGTTTTAGAAGTCCACATCATCACCAGCGTCAAGCCTGGTGGCCACAGCAGTGCTCCGGGAAGGAGAAGGAGGACAGAAACCGGGGAGTAGACAGCATCCTCTGAGGATCCCCTGGGTCATGCTGGGAGAGATAGCTCTCCCCTTCTTGGAGTGTGTCTGGGAGAAGCAGCATTGCCTCTCAGAGAACTAAAGAGTGGGAGGGCTCCACTGAACTGCCCCATTTAATAGCATACAGGAAGAGATGCCTGACGATAGCCAACCTGGAAGCCAGCTTTTTGCCATGCTTTAGCAGAAACTCCAAGTCCTGGAGCAGTCTGGCAACTGCTATTCTGCAGATAAACCAGTACCAACCACAGCAAGGAGAGACCATCCCCTAGAGGATTGGCCTGGGTCCACACCATGCTGGGTCCTTAAAATTTGGAGTTTTGAAATCCAGCCATGCACCTGAGATAAAACACAGGAGCACTGTGTGCCACCAGGCAGGGGTACAGTGTAGATACAGGGTGAAGGCAGGGATCTGATGGACTCCTGGGACACAGGAGAGGAGATTGTTTGCTTTTCTGTGGGGGTTTCCTGAACAGCAGTGATTGTGAACATCTGTCTCTGAGGAAGAGAGTGGGCCAACCCCATTTTTCACCCCTCCCATTAAGACAGATGGATTTCAGGGAGCAGCACAGTACACACAGTGGAGGCTCTGCAGGTGCCTTTTTTTTTAATAATAAATTTATTTTTTATTGGTGTTCAATTTGCCAACATACAGAATAACACCCAGTGCTCATCCCGTCAAGTGCCCCCCTCAGTGCCCGCCACCAAGTCACCCCCACTCCCCGCCCTCCTCCCCTTCCACCACCCCTAGTTCGTTTCCCAGAGTTAGGAGGTGCCTTTTTAAATAGGGCTAGGGTGGTTAAAAGCCAGAGCAGTAACAGCGCCCCCCACACACACACACACAACCAATGCCACAGAAAAACAAACAAATATAAGAGTATATTATGAAAAATCATACGCCGACAAACTGGGCAATCTGGAAGAAATAGACAAATTCCTAGAAACTTAAAAACTGCCAAAACTGAAACAAGAAGAAATAGAAAAATTGAACAGATCCATAACCAGCAAAGAAAGTGAATCAGTAATCAAATATCTCCAACAAACAAAATTCCAGGGCCAGATGGCTTCCCAGAGGAATTCTACCAGACATTTAAAGATGAGTTAATACTTATTCTTCTTAAACTGTTCCCAAAAAAAAAAAAAAAAAAAGAAAGGAAAGGAAAACTTCCAAACTCATTCTATGAAGCCAGCTTTTTTCCGAAACTAGGCAAAGACCCCCCTAAAGAGAATGCTAAGCCAACATCCTTGATGAATATGGATGTAAAAAATCCTCAAGAAGATACTAGCAAATCAAATCAAACAGTACATTAAAAGAATGATTCGCCATGATCAAGTAGGATTTATTCCGGGCTGCAGGGATGGTTCAATATTTGCAAATCAATCAGTGTGATACACCACGTTGATCAAAGAAAGGATAAGAACATGATCCTCTCAACAGATGCAGAAAAAGCATTTGATAAAATACAGCATCCATTCTTGACAAAAACACTTAACAAAGTAGGGATAGATGGAACATACCGCAACATTATAAAAGGTATATATGAAAGACCCATAGCTAATATTCTCAATGGGGAAAAACTGAGAGCTTTTCCCCTAAGGTCAGGAACATGGCAGGGATGTCCATTTCATCACTGTTGTTCAACAAAGGACTACTAGAAGTCCTAGCCTCAGCAATCAGACAACAAAAGGTCACCCAAATCAGAAGAAAGATGTCAAACTTTCACTATTTGCAGCTGACCTATGTAGAAAAGCCAAAAGACTCCACCAAAAAATTACCAGAATTGATACAAGAACTCAGCCAAGTTGCAGGATATAAAATCAACATGTGGAAATCTGTTGCATTTCTATACACCAAAAATAAACAGCAAGAAAAGGGCAGCCCGGGTGGCTCAGCGGTTTAGCGCCGCCTTCAGCCCAGGGCCTGATCCGGAAAACCTGGGATCGAGTCCCACATCAGGCTCCATGCGTGGAGCCTGCTTTTCTCCCTCTGCCTGTGTCTCTACTGCTCTCTCTCTGTGTCTCTCATGAATAAATAAAATTAAAAAAAAAAAAAGGCAGCAGGAAAAGAAGTCAAAGAATCAATCCCATTTATAACTGCACCAAAAACCCTAAGATACCTAGGGATTAGCCTAACCAAAAGAGGTACTCTGAAAACTATAGAATATTTATGAAATTGAAGAGGACACAAAGAAATGTAAAAGCATTCCATGCTCATGGATTGGAAGAATGAATATTGTTAAAATGTCCATACTACCCAAAGCAATCTACACATTTAATGCAAACCCTATCAAAATACCACTAGCATTTTTCACACAGCTAAAACAAACACTCTTAAAATTTGTATAGAACCACAAAAGACCCTGAACAGTTAAAGCAATCTTGAAAAAGAAAGCAAGGCTGGAAGCTTTACAATTCTGGACTTCAAGCTATATTACAAAGCTGTGGTCATCAAAACAATATGGCACTGGCACAAAACAGACACATAGGTCTGTGGAACAGAATAGAAAATCCAGAAATGGACACACAACTATACGGTCAACTAGTATTTGACAAAGTAGGAAAGAATATCCAATGGAAAAAAGACAGTCAGTCTCTTCAGCAAATGATGTTGGGAAAACTAGACAGCCACATGCAAAAGAATGAAACTGGATCACTTTTCTTACACCATACACAAAAATAAAATCAAAATGGATGAAACACCTAAATGTGAGACAGGAAACCATCAGAATCCTAGAGAAGAACACGGGCAGTAACCTCTTTGACCTTGTCTGTAGCAACTTCTTTCTAGTTATGTCTCCAAAGGCAAGGGAAATCAAAGCAAAAATGGACTGTTGGGACTTCATCAAGATAGAAATCTTCTGCACAGTGAAGGAAACAGTTAACAAAACTAAAAGACAACCTATGGAATGGGAGAAGATACTTGGAAATGACATATCTGATAAAGTGTTAGTATCCAAAATCTATAAAAAACTTATCAAACTCAACACTCCAAAAAACAAAGAATCCGGTTAAGAAATGGACAGAAGACATGAACAGACATTTTTCCAAAGAACACATCCAGAAGGCCAACAAGAACATGAAAAATGCTCAACATCACTCAAAATCAGGGAAATACACATCAAAACCACGGTAAGATACCACCTCACATCTATCAGGATGGCTAAAATTAACAACTCAGGAAAGAACGGATGTTGGTGAGGAGATGAAAAATGGGGAACCCTCTTACACTGTTAATGGGAATGCAAAATTTTTGAGGTTCCTCAAAAAGTTAAAAATAAAACTACCCTACATCCCAGCAATTGCACTATAAGGTATTTACTCATAGTATACAAACAATACTGATTCGAAGGGGCACATGCACCCCAATGTTTATAGCAGCATTATCAGCAATAGCCAAACCATAGAGCTGAAATATCTGTTGATCGATGAATGGATAAAGAAGGTATGATATATAGATACAATGGATTATTACTCAGCCATCAAAAAGAATGAAATCTTGCCATTTGCAATGATGTGGGTAGAGCTAGAGTGTATTATCTAAGTGAAATAAATCAGTCAGAGAAAGACAAATACAATATGATTTCACTATATGTGAAATTTAAGAAACAAAACAGATGAACACAAAGGAAGGGGTAAAAAGAGGGAAGCAAACCATAAAAGACCCTTAACTCTAGAGAACAAACTGAGGGTCGATGAAGAGGAGGTGGGCAGGGGATGGGCTAAGTGGGTGATGGCACTGGGTGTTGTACATAAGTGATGAATCACTGAATTCTACCCCTGCAACCAATATTACACCATATGTTAACTAACTAGAATTAAAATACAAATTTGAAAAAAAAATACATGCATACCTAGACACATACAAGTCAACCATTGAAACTCAAAGAGAAAATTCCAAAAAGCAGCCAGGAAAATAAAAAGGTATGTAACATGCAAAATTATACTGATTTCTCATGGAAATTATAGAGATCAAAATCAGTAGAATCATATCCCGAAGAAGCTGAAAGATAACAACTCTCTCCCCATATTCCTATATCCAATAAAAAGATCCTCCAAGAATAAACTTCCCTGAGGAAGTAGCATTTAAACAAAATATTCCATTATAGTTTATAAATAAAAGGGTTCCAAATGTGTTCATATGTCTATGATGAGTATATAAAATTATGAATGGATATTTGCAGTAGGCTAATAATGAATGGCTCCCAGAGATATGTCCACATCCTAATCTTTAGAACTCGTTATCTTATTTGAAAGAAAGGTCCATGCAGACATGATTAAGTTAAAGATCTTGAGATCCTTTTGGACTTTGTCTCAGTGAAATTGATGTTGAACTTCTGGCCTACAAGGCTGTGTTGTTTTAAGCCACCAACTTTGTGGCAATTGGTTACAACAACGCCAGAAAACTAATATAATAGTATTTTCAGCTGTAACACTGAACATGTAAATGGAAGATAGGAAGTAGAAAATGGAAGTGGAGAGAAAGTTAGGAATATGAATGTACACCACGGTACACTTTATATACATGAAAAATAGATGGGTGCAAAACAAGAATATACATCTTATGGAAATACATACAAAAAAAAGATTTGTTTTAAATATGCGAGATTGGGGCACCTGGCTGGCTCAGCCAGTGGAGAGTGTGACTTAATAACAGGGCTGTAAATCTGAGCCCTCTACACTGGGTGTAGAGATTACTTCAAAACAAAATCTTAAAAAAAAAACAAACAAACAAACAAACAAACCACTAAACCATGCAAGAATGACTGCCGATGGGGGAATGGGAATAGGGGTAGAGAGAATAAATGATAATAGAAATGAAAAATTCAGCTGTAGGACTTGGAAGATAAAGTTGGGAGAAATTCCTATAAGATGGAGCAAGAATAGGAAGAGTTGCAAAGTAGACGAGAAGAAGATGAATAAATAAGAGGTTCACTCTGGATGACCCAATATCTGCATAAGGAGCAGTCCAGAAAGCGAGAACAAAAAAGGAAATGTAATCATCAAAGAGATAATTAAAAAAAAAATTCTCCTTCATGGCTTGATATTAGATTGGAGAGGGAATGTAAAGTAAATAAAGTTGGAGAAGCTGGTGGAGGTAAGATCATAAAGATTCTGAAAAGATACTTGAAGGAACCTAACGCTAGAACTAATCCTTCTGTTTAGAATGGCTCTAACCTGCCCAAGCAATTTTTGCATAAGCTTTAAGACGCAAGGTAACACCTTTTCCTCTAGAAGCCATCCTGGACTCAGCCAAAGTGAAGAGTTCTTCCAATACATTTCTATTACAGAACTCATTGCATTATAATAAATTATTAACAGGTGTCTGTTTATTGGGGCGGAGGTACGCTACTAGAGGCTGGATGGGGCTTATGCATCTTTAAATTCACAATGCCTGAAACAAAGTGGTAACTCAATAGTTCTTTAAATTTTATGTTGATCTCAAATCAAAAATTTCCCAGGCCTCAAACATTAGTTGTTGCCAAATAGTAAATAAGGTGAGGTTAAGTGAAGCTTCTGTGTGTGTGTGCCAGCAGGTTGTGATGATGACAGTAAGGTGGCGGCCTCTTTTCTGTGTCTGTGTAAGTTTCCTTTCTCACCTTTAGTGGAAAAACATTTTATTCATTTTAAACGAGGGGGTTCACCTACTTAGAATGTAGACTAGTCCTCCCCCACCTCACCCTATACGGAATGAAAAGCACAGCCTATCCAAGGGCGTGGATTATGATAGTAGCCTGCGTCTTTAAAAAAAAAAAAAACAAAACAACCACCGGCAGCAGCGCGGCCCCACCCCCGGCCCGCCCGGCCCCGCCCCCGGCCCGCCCGGCCCCGCCCCCGGCCCGCTCAGGCCCCGCCCCCGGCCCGCTCAGGCCCCGCCCCCGGCCCGCCCCGCCCGGCCCCCGCCCCGCCCCGCGGAGGGTCCACGGTGCCGAGGTCCGGCTGAGCGGGCGCCGCCCGGCGGAGGGCTCCTGCGAGGCGGAGTCCGCGGGCTTGGACCCGGAGGAGCTGCGGCGCCGGAGCCCGTGCACCGAGCCGCGCATGGACGCGCCGGGGGGTCCAGAGGGCCCGCGCCCCCCCAGAGGTGACCGAGAGCGGTGCGGGGGGACACCCCTTAGTGGCGTGGGTCCTGACTCTCCCTAACGATTGAATTCGTTTTAGCTCGGTTTGTTTCAGAGAGATTCGACGAGGCAGGGGCCTGGCGGTGGGCTTCGGCTCTGAGCCTCTGCCCTCTCGGAAGGGGTTGAAGTTCGGAGGGCCGGGGCGAGGTCTCTCCTGACTTTTTTCCTCTGTAGCGCAGCTTTTATAAGTTGGGAATGCATTCAAATACGGATGTCATTAGACAAAGGTAAAGCACTGCGTTTGGAGCACCTACTGTTCCCCCTTAAACTTTCTCTTAGTTCCCTCCCCCCTTTACTCCAGAAGTTTTATAAAGGTTCTTGAGACTTCCTCATCTTGCACAGATTTTTTTTTTTTTTTTTTTCCTGGACTGCAGTGGCAACCTCTGAAAAGTAGAGCAAACCAAGTAAAGTTTTCATGCCTACATTTCTTTTTTCTCAAGCTGTTGAATTTAAAAATGAATATTTGAAATTGAGTAACTGACCTATTGTCTTTAAATTAAATGAGCACGTAGCCCTGGAAGTAAGTATGAAAATAATCAGTGCAAAAGGCTAGTTATTAGTGTAAAATATGTATCGATGTATGTATTAGTGAGACATGTCTTTCTAGGAGCATACCATTGTAAGTATTCATTCCCCAATTGAATGCTTTAGCTTGTTTTTTCCTCACACTTCACTTCACTTCAATACTACCCTAGAATGCTTAATGAACAGCTAACATGACATGCTTAGAACATTTTAAGCTCATGTAGCATATGAAGCTGGTGACTTGAGAAATTATACTGTAGAGATCTCCTTGTTGCCTCATCCTTCTTGAAGGAATTTATTAAAGGTGGAAGAAATAGAGAAGGCAAAACAGATCAGATGGTTTGATAAATTCTGCCCTGAAAATGTTTTCAAAATAGTAGTGATGTACAAGCTCTGTGTTACATTTGATCAAATGTGCTATGTTCAAAATAGCCTTTAGTTCTGCAGACATTATCTTCAGAGTGCACAGAAGTGACATTTGGAAACTTCAATCAAAAGTCCCAATTATATGCCTGTAATTATACCATGTTTGCATTTAAGGTGATGACTCTCTGGGAAATACAAGAGAGACACCCAGACAGCTTTCCAGAGAACAGTTCTTTGTACTGATATCAGCAGCTTCCATTAACCTGGGTTCTATGATGTGCTATTCTATCCTAGGACCCTTTTTTCCCAAGGAGGTGAGACATTTTTATGAACTTTAATTTTTTTTAAAAAGCCCTATGAATTATTTCATTTTATGGTGTGTAAAATATACAAATCTGCATTTAGTAAAGATGATGCATAGAACTTTGATAAGCAGAAAGACTTGTTTTTTTTAGAGATTTTATTTATTTATTCATGATAAACAGAGAGAGAGAAAAAGACAGAAACAGAGAGAGGCAGAAGCAGGCTCCATGCAAGGAGCCCAATGCGGGACTTGATCCCGGGACTCCAGGATCATGCCTCAAGGCCAAAGGCAGGCACCAAACTGCTGAGCCACCCAGGGATCCACAGCAGAAAGACTTCTGATGTAATACTTGATGCCAGAGGGAAAAAAAAAATCCAGTCAGAAAGAAAATCCTCTTGGGAGATAACTCACCTAAATATAATTGACCTTCTGAGGACTGCTTTGTCACCATGTAGTTTGATAAATCTTTGGTTTCTGCAACCAAAACAAAGGGGGTGGTCTAGTAACTGAGATTTTAGCATTATTGCAAAAGGTCTTTGCTAAGACGGGAAGTTTGTCTCCTGGAGTTTTTAACTTAGTAGTATTTTGGAATTAGGAAGGCATGGTCCCAGTAAATCCCTTTTTCCGGCTTGAATTTTTTATGGAATCTAGTAGCAGTGGTTGGTGCCAAGAAGGAATTCTGGTTAATATTGGCTAGCTCCTTCCAATCATTGCCTTTTATGTGGATTTGCAGGTCATGACACAGACTCAAGGGGGAATTAACTTGTAGAGAATCCACATGAACTCTGGATGTGGGTGGGATATAACATGGAAGAAATGGTCCTGGCTTGGCTGAGTTGAGTTTTACCTTGTACTCTTTGCCAAAGCCTCAGGTCTAATTGCACTGATCCCTCTGGGTCCTCTAACTGCCTTAATAATGTGTAGCCCTTCATTTTTTGTGTTACCAAGGAGGATGAAAATGGCTTCTTTGCTAGAGGAACAATGTGACTCCATACCCTTACAGTGCTCTTTAGTTTTCAGTGTTTTTTTGCACACATTTATAGCATTTGGTATCTGTAGCTAATCCAGAATGTAGGCAGAGTAGTGAGGATCTCATCACGTTCCTGATGAAGTTCAGTGACTAGTTTGATTTAGTTCTATTTACTGAATGGGAGTGGAAGGGTTAATGGCCTCCCCCTCCAGGGCATGCAGGCATTGGATGCAGTTAGGACAAAAAAAGAGATCTGGAAAACTTACCTCTCTTGTCAATCCACTGGGAGTGAGAAAATATGAAAAAAAAAAAATAAGTTGCAGAGTATTTGGGCACCCTTTACCAAAAGGCTGTTCAAATTGTTAGGAGACTCTTAAGAGAAAGGAATGGTTAATTTTGTCATGTGTGAGGGTGGTGAGGGAGGGAGAAAAAGGCTAGTGTTGAAAGAGACTTCACAGGATGAATCCAAGGTGAGTCTTGAGAAATGTGTTCTCGAGGTGAACAACAGAGGCAAAGTAAATAGCATGTTCTCTGTGAGGAAAGCAGACAACTTGATGTGGCTTGGGCCTGGGATGGAAGAGAAGTTCCACAGGAGCAAATCTGAGGAGGCAGGGGAAGCTAGAATGCAAGGGTCCTTCCATTTATGCCAAAGATGTCAGCGAGAAGCTATCAGAGATATTTGAACAAGGGACGCCTGGGTTGGTCAGTGGTTGAGCTGCCTTGGGCTCAGGGCGTGATCCCTGAGTGGCCGCCCCCCCCCCCCCCCCGCGCCCCCCGCCCCCCACGGAGAGCCTGCTTCTCCCTCTGCCTATGTCTCTGTCCCTATGTCTGTGTCTCATGAATAAATACATAAAAGCTTAAGAAAAGAAAACAGAGAGGTGTTTGAACAAGACTGAGTAGCCTGATCAGTTTTGGGTTTTGGAAAATATAATGATAGGTTGAGCCTCTGTAATTAGGACAGAGAGGACCTGGAGTAACTGGAGCAACCAGTGAGCAGGGTATTTCCTGGCTAGCAACTAACGTTAGCTTCTCCTTAGTGGAATACAAAGAAGAACAAGACTGTAGATTTGTGTTTTGTTATTTTGTTAATAATTTTTCCAATCTTTTAAAAAATTGACATGTACTTGACATACATTGTTACATTAGTTTTATGTCTACATCATAACAATTATACAATTCTCTTCATTATATAGTGGTCACCACAATAAATAGTTACCGTCTGTCACCCTACAGTTATTGAAGTATTTTTTACTATATTCCCTATGCTGTGCTTTTTAAGTTTTGATTTAGTTTTTTTTGCTTACAGGAGGGAAGGCTGAAGACAGAGGCAGGGAGAGAGCATTCTAACTTTAAAAGACCTAGATACAAAGAGTATCTAGGATCCTTTTTATTTTTTATTAAAATAAAGCCTTGTGGTTGCCAAATGTGCTGGTAAAACTTACCTTTCCTCCTGCATGTATCCTTTCTATTAGCTAGAGCTAATGAGACCAAGGAAAAATAGGGCTCTTTTTAAATTCTGGTGCAGGATTCCTATTTCTACTCATCCTTTTTCTGGCACCCTCCTTCTTTGTCACAGGATAACATGTGAACTAGAAATTGCTTTTAATAGCTATTCTTGCTTTTCTAATGTGAAGCAGGATCCACATTCCAAAAGTGATATTTGGCTGCTGCCATGGAATGTGATTCTAGGATATCTGAAGTCACCATCCTATCTCCATAGTGAGTGTGGGAACCTGCACAGGTTGGAAACCATCATGGTTTCCTGTGTAACTTTTGCAAGTCTGTGTCCTCATCTATAAAATGTAGCCAGCTAAAAATACATCCCTCATTTAACTGTTTTTAGAAAGCATGTAAAATAGCACTTAATAGAGATTCTGGCTCATAGTGAGAGTCCAAATAAATGTTAGTTGCAAAGCTATTATATAAATAATGCCAGACTCCAGGATTAAATACTTATTAGATCCATTAAGCAAAGAACGTGGATAATGTGACTTGACCAGTGCATCTTCTTTCCATGTCTTCATTGACTCCTTTGATGATATCTTCCCGTTGAGGTACCTGTTGTAGTTTGCTAGTGCTGCAATAACAAAAGTACCACATGCCAGGTGGCTTAAACAACAAATTCATTGTCTAACAGTTCTGGACGCTAGAAGTCTGGGATCAAGGTGTTGGGAAGGTTGGTTCTTTCTGAGGACTGTGGGGGAGGGGTCTGTTCAGGCCTCTCTCTTTGGTTTATCAGTTGATGACTTCTCATCTCATCTATCTACTTTTGGTTTGGTTGACTGAGCTTTTGGTGTCAAATCCAAGAAATCATTGCCATGACCAATGTCAAGAAGCATCCCCCTTTGAGGAGTCTGATAGTTTCAGGTCTGACATTTAAGTCTTTTTGAGTCAATTTTGTGAGTAGGTTAAGACAGGGGTCTGATTTCATTCTTTTATTTGTGGATATCTAGTTTTCCCAATGCCATTTGTTGAAGAGACTATCCTTTCTTCATTGTTTGTGGAACATCAATTGACTGTGTGGTTTATTTCTAGGCTCTCTAATTTGTTCCATAGGTTTATCTTTATGCCAGTACCATGCTGTTTTAGTTACTTCAGCTTCTTATTTATTTATTTATTTATTTATTTATTTATTTATTTATAGCATGCTAATAGGGGTGGGGGAAAGGGCAAAGGGAGAGAGAGAATCTTAAGCAGACTCTATGTCCTGTGCAGAGCCCCAGTGTGGGGCTTGATTTAATGACCATGAGAATATGACCTGAGCTGAAATCAACAGATGGTTACCTGACTATGCCACCAGGCACTCTTGTAATTTATTTTTGAAATCGTGAAATGCATTGCCTTCGGTTCTGTTTTTCTTTTCTCAAGATTATAAAGCTAACAATTTTTATGGGTGTGGTGAGTGAATAGCTTTCATGTCAGAAATGATTTTATTATAGCTTCCCTTCCTTCACCATTCTGCTTGTTTTAAAATGATAATATTTGGGGGTGCCTGGGTGGCTTGGCCGGTTGAGTGTCTGCCTTTGGCTGAGGTTCCTGGGATGGAGCCCCACACTGGGCTCCCTGCTAGGTGGGAATTTGCTCCTCCCTTCTGTTTGTGCTCTCTCTCTCAAATAAATAATAAATAAACTCTTAAAAAAATAAAATAACAATCTGTGAAATTGCTATGTAGATAAACGTTACCATAAAACAATGCTCTGATCTAATAGCTCCATCTTTCCACATGGATGAGAATTTGTCTTTTAAACTTTGTTCCTTTCCTGTTTCTTTAAAGGCTGAGAAGAAAGGAGTCAGCAATACAGTTACGGGTATGATCTTTGGATGTTATGCTTTGTTTGACTTGCTGGCATCTTTGGTATTTGGAAAATATGTAAGTATTAAAGAACATTTTAATTTTTATATGTTCATAATTAGTTATTCTAATTTATCAATCTAGAATTTCTATTGATACAGAAATAGCTATCATTATATTTTTTGAATTATGCTACTGTTGATTGTTCCATTCTTATGGTTGATTGATTTTTTTTTTTTAAGTTTTTGTTTGAATTCCAATTAGTTAACATTAGTGTAATGTTAGTTTCAGGGGCACAATACAGTGATTCAACACTTTGTACCACACCCGGTGCTCCTCACAAGTGCCCTCCATCATCCCCATCCCCATCTCACCCGTGTTCCCCACCCCCACCTCCCTCTGGGGACCATCAGTTTGTGCTCTAGAGTTAGGAGTCTGTTTCTTGGTTTGTGTCTCTGTCTCTTTTTTCCCCTTTGCTCATTTGTTTTGTTTCTTAAATTCCACATATGAGTGAGATTGTATGGGATTGGTCTTTCTCTGACCATAATAAGTTGATTGATTTTTCACTTCTTCCATGTTTGAAGAGATGTATGTTGTCATTCCTTTAAAGAATTATTATAATCTTATATTAATTGTATATATCTTTCCCAAATCTTGTATGTTCTGATACAGTGGATTTGTTTATGTGGATGTAGACTCATAACAGTCATCAATCTATCCCTCTTTTCTGACATTTCTTACAGCTTGTACAGATTGGAGCAAAATTTATGTTTGTAGCAGGAATGTTTGTCTCAGGAGGAGTTACAATTCTCTTTGGGTAAGTCATGTTCCAATACGTTTGGGAGCTTGAACAGATTTTATAATTTACCTTCAGTTTAAAATGTTAATGGATTTTTTAAATCCATCAGAACTGTTGATTGTTGCCTGCTCAGCATGTAGCTATGGGTGAAGGAAATTGGGTGCTTAGAGGATAGAACAAATAAAGGAAGGAGTCTTCTAAGGACTTAACATTAAGTGGCTTCTGAATCTGTTCATTAGGACTTCTGTCAGTGTGAGTGACAGAAACCTAATTCACTTTTTTGAGTCACGGATATGTTTTGGCTCAAGCACACAGTGCATTGAAGAATCAGCTGGAGCACATCAGGATACAGATGTTAAAATAATGTAATCAGAAATCTTTCTCAAGTTCCTGGTTTTGCTTTCCTCTTCTTGTGCTTTGTTCTTGGACAAACTGTCCCCTTGTGGTAGCAAGAATTCCCCAGCGGCATCCATAGGAAGAATTGCCCAGCAGCTCCTCACTTTTCCTAGCTTCCAGTAGATTCGCAGAATGGAGCCACTGGCCTGATCTTGGTGGTGACCCATCCCTGCCTCAAGGGCACTGGAGGTGGGGGATGCTCTGATTGGCCAGGCTTGAGTCATGTGCTCCCTTGTGTTGTGGTTCCCTCCACTGCTATTTCCTGGAAGAGAGAAAATAAGTGCCAGAGGCAAAATAGCTCACAAGTTCTTAAGGTTTAGCATCCTTTACCAGCCACGTAGTGGCAAATAGTATGGAAGAGCCAACACAACTTCATGGGAGAACATAGAGAAATGAAAAGAGTATGGTGGGATAATGATGAAGTAAGCCCAGGAAGTCTTCATATCAAACTTTTTTTTTCTTTTTGCTGACTTTCTCCCTCTCTCTCTCTCTCACTCTCTCTTTCTCTTTCTCTCTCTCTTTTTTTTTTTTTGCAGGGGAAGTAGGGATCATCTATTTTCTGCATTTTTTTTTTTTTTTTAAAGATTTGAGTTCCACCACTGGGGCATACCTGAGACCAAGAAGTCTTTCTTTTGTATATATTCTTGTCAGAGTGATTCTACATATTTCAAAAAGCCAATTTAGTGTTACTGTGTAGAGGGCCCATTATGTCAGCACAAAAGGGCAACTAAACTGTCATTATGACTCAGATTGCTACTAAAAAAAAAGAGAGAGATAATTCCCTTCTATTGAAAGTATAACAAAACAACTAAAAAAAAAAACCTTTTCTAAAGAGATTTATTGTAAGGACTATGGGTGAGATACTACTGTTTTTCCCACCATGCATTTGAAAATTGCCTTGTTTTCTTTCAGTGTATTGGATAAAGTTCCAGAAGGACCAATTTTTATTGCTATGTGTTTTCTGGTGAGAATGGCAGATGCAGTCAGCTTTGCGGCAGCAATAACTGCTTCCTTTTCCATTCTTGCAAAGGCTTTTCCAAATAGTGTGGCTACGGTGTTGGTATGTATTTCATACACATTTCCTATTTTCCTCTTAGTGTAGGCTAAAATATTTACCCTATCCAAGTTAATGCTGACATCCATTCTTCGAGATCTACTTTTTTTCTATTTTCTGTGTTTTGGTTACCTTTTTAACCCAATTACTACTTACAGCAGCAGGCTGTCGCCAAAGTATCATTAGTCTTCTTTAGATCTCTTCCTAAGCTTAGAATCCCCTGAATGAGCAGTTTGACAGGTAAATGTGGTTCAAGTATTCTTTTTGCCATTAAGAACAAAACAAAATGAGCTCCCCAGTAGTATTTTGTTGTCTCTCTGTAGCCCAGGCTGAAACTGAGCTGCCAGCATTTCTTGGCTTTAGAAGAGTTATCCCTAATGGTCAAACACTTGATTTACACGAGAGTCCTTCCCCTCCATTTTCCAGATTCATGGAAGGAATCATAGAGATCTTGAAGGCCTTGCATGCTCTCTTACTTTTTCCCCAATCACTTGATAACATTATACTGACACACATTCTCATAGATTGGCTAGATGCTAAATACCTAGGATTAGTGACATACCAGATTTCTGTCCCAGCTCTTGGCTACTGCCTCTGACCCAAGCAGGCTGTCTTCTGGCCTCTCCTCTGGACCCATGCATTCCTAAAGGGTCTGTGGCTTGTCTGTAAGACCAAATGCAGCCCTCAGAATAAATCATTGTCCTCTAGACTTTAGGACCTCATCAGCTTAGTACCAAGAATGCCCATATTTACTCAATATTATAGTTTTGGCCATTAAATACACTGCTGTTTAGATAATTATTTCTTCCCAATTTTGGTTAAATATCTGTATCTATAGCCAGCTAGCTGCTTAGGTTCATTTTGGGTTCCTGAGCCATTGGGCATGCAGGAATGGCCACTGTGACAGGTGTAATGCTTACATTTCCCAGAAACACATTTTACAAAAATGATTCAGAAGAACACTAGTTCATTGACATGCTCTGTAAAACAAGGTTTTGTGAGTGAAATGTTAGGAGTACACATCTGTTGTCCTCCAGCTTAGAGATGCCAGTTCACATGAGTGTATTAAGGCTCTGAGAAATCCTGTAGTAAAGATATTTTATATAATTTTCCACAACTCAGTTTGACTATGGAAACACTTTTTGACTCTTAAAGAACTGCTGTTCTGTGGGACGCTCTGGAAAGTGCTGCCCAAGAAATACCTGTGATGACAGCAATAGTCCATTTGATCAATTATCTGATTAACAGGGAATATTCATGTTACCGTACCACGTTTCTATATGAAAATTGCAGCCAAAAGCTGACCTGGATGGCTTCCCTATGCTTAAATGTAGACTTTTTTTTTTTTTTTTAAAGGTTTTACTCATTCATGAGAGACACAGAGAGAGAGACATACAGACAGACACACAGAGAGAGAGAAAGAGAGTCAGAGACACAGGCAGAGGGAGAAGCAGGCTTCCCACTGGGAGCCCAATGCGGGACTCAGGGATCCCAGGACCTGGGATCACACCCCGAGCCAAAGGCAGACACTCAGCCACTGAGCCACCCAGGCATCCCTAAATGTAGAATTCTTATATTCTTTATGAAATTGAAAGTTTTCAATGGACTACTTTTGTGTCCTCTGTAAAATCTGAGGATATACAGTTGTAAGCCACAGTCTGCTGAAGACTAGATTGATTTAAAATGGTGCAATTTTATAAGAATTTTTTTAATAGTAAAATATTTTCCATAGCACTGTTTTGTTTATTTTAATTTTAACAAAGAAGAATTTTATGCAGTACAAAATTCAGAAGTTGCAAAAGGAAATACAGAATATAATGAATGTATCCTGTATATTATTTGTCCTCACCTTCATAGACACACTTGTCCAGGCATGCAGTCCAAAATCATTCTCCCAGAAGGCACAGAGATTATAGGTTCCTTCTGGAGTGATTCCATGTATGTATGAACATGTACACACACATACACAGGCCATGATTCCTTCCTCCTTTGTTTTCTTTACACTAGTGCTAGCATACTCTCTACAATGTTGAGACTTTGCTGATATACTAACAGTGATCCTGAAGATCATTCTGTGCCTGTATGTGAAGAGTTTCTTACTCTTTACTTTCCTTTAGCAGCGATATGTGGTACTTCACTGTATGGAGGTGACATACATCCATAGTTTATTGAGATTGTTGATAAGTAGTCAGATTGTCTATATCTTTTGCTGATGCAAACAGTGTGCTACAACACATAAGCTTGCACATATGCCATGTCACATCTTTACAACTGTACCCATAAATTCAATCCTTAGAATAGCATTCTGGGTCAGAGAGTATATGCATTTGTAATATTAATAGATTTGACAAGTTACCTCTTCTGTTCACTCACCAGCAGTGTACGAGTGTGTTGCTTTCCTCATTTTCTTTGCAGCAGAGTGTTTAATAGGTGATTGGTAAGAACTGGTGTCTTGTAGTTTAACCGTTTGCTTCTTTTGAAAGTGAGAGTGAGCTTTCTTATACATGCCCAAGGGCTATTTGTATTTTGTTTTATGTGTCAAGAGTCTGCTTATAGCATTTTGCTCATTTTCTTGTTGAGTTATTCATTTTTCCCCCCGCTGATTAGTATTAGCTCTCTTGATATATTTGGGGAAATTAGTCCTTTGTTAGTATTTCTTCCCTGTTCATTTGTTTTTTGATGTACTTAACCATTGTTTTTCATATTTTCATGTAACCAGATTTATGAATTTTTTCTTTTGTGTCATCTGAGTTTTATGTTACAATTAGAAAAACTTCCTACCATAAGGATTAAAAAACAAACCAGAAAAAATCTGCCATATTTTATTTTTCTAGTATTTCTATATGTATATGTAAGTTTTTGGCTCATCTTGGGCTTGTGTGGGTTTGTGTGTGTATATTGTGAAGTGGATAGAATTTTTTTCAGATAGTGTCCATTAAATCTTTATTTGTTAAAAATTTTCAAACAAACTATATTGACTCAATTTTCTTTCCCCCCCTCCCCATTTTTAGGGAAGTCTTGAGATTTTTTCTGGACTGGGACTAGTGTTAGGGCCTCCTTTAGGTGGCTTCTTGTATCAATCCTTTGGCTATGAGGTGCCTTTTATTTTTCTGGGATGCATAGTTCTGCTGATGATACCACTCAACATGTACATTTTACCTAATTATGGTAAGACTGCATTTATTACTCACTTTAAGAATCTGAAATTTAAGTATTTTTATGCCTTTGTAGGAGGCCAATTTAACAAGTACTTTTACTTTATGTAATCAATAATAGATTTGTAGAACACCCTGAAGGAACTTATTGTCTTTTCAAAAATGTTGCTATAGGCAGTTTATATGAATTTCTTTATATCACAAATTCTAACCTTTAGAACTAAGCAGATATTTAATTCCTCATCATAAAACATCACCATATGAGGTGCTCACCAGATCTTCTTGGACTTAATTAACTATTCAAAATGACAAGTTATCAAATGCTGCACATGGTAATACCTTCTCAGAAGGCTGTTAGGCAGAAGGGCGAGGTCAGACCTTCTTCCCAGTGGTCGTCCCAGGTGGGAGGACACAGAGCTACATTGGGCAGTGATAGGGGTCACCCTGGCTTCAAACCTTCATGCCCCTTATGAGTCAACCTATCCTGTAACAGCTCCATGCACATAGCTGCCAAGGTCACTGTGAGGAACATGCCAGAGTCAGCACAGTCAGGAAGGCACAGAGCATGGTGTCCTCATCAGGTACATGTGGCTCATTGATAGTTCCTTCTCTGTGGATGAAATTTACCAGGCCAGGGCTATTCTTATTACAGTGAGATTGCCTAGTAACATCTTTGGCATTTGACCCTTATCAGGTGATGAAGGGAACGGAGCTAGAGAGTTAACGTGAAGGCTAGAGAGGAGAGAGCTAGAGAATATAGAGAGGCAATACCACCCTGAAACGCAGGGTGGTGCTTGTCATCTTTCTACATGTAAGACAGTGGTTTCTGTAGCTGAGCATCTTGGTTGTTTGGTTCACAGATGAACACTGGACTGATAATCAAGAAACTGGCCCCAGGCCAGAGTCTCACGCATTGGGGAAAAGAGTCATGTCAACCCTGTACTCTAGAGAAAAAGACTTACTAACTAATGGTAGGACAAGATATGTAGAATTTCTATGATTAGGTGCTGGACTGGCCCCAACATCTGTTACTCCTGGAGTCCTGGTCTGCTCTCCTCATCTCCTCCCTACCCAACCCCCCACAATGTGGTATGTTTTGCAGCCCCCTTTGACTGCCATCAGCCTGGGTACTTGGCAGTTATTTCTCTTCATTTTTGTTATTCCTCGATTAAAATCTCCTAGCATTTTCATTGAACTTAACAGAGTCCCAGGTAGCTATATTTTCAGGAACAATATGGTTTGGCAGAATTGCTGTTCATCTGTGGAAGGATCTTCTATTTAGATGGAAAACTGGTATTAAAAAAAATCTCCTAGGTTGTTAATGTTAAGACTGTGCATACAGATTTAGGTGTTCCTATTAAGGAATATTTGTTAAAATTAGTGTTTGGGGAGAGCTTATGGATAGAAGCTAGAGAATTAAATTTTTCTTGTATTTTGATGATATTGATAAATTTTGTGTCCTACAAGGTTCTATCCCACTCCTTTGCCTCCTTCTAGACTCATAGACAATGTGGCTCTAGCTTTGGGGGGTTGAAAGTCAACTTTAGTCCCTCCTGCTCTCTCATCCTTTGTATTTGCTCACCAAGTCCAGTCTTCTGTCCTGCTCTAAAGAAATATTTCTAAAACACAGTCATGGACATACCAATCCTCTTATTAAAAATCCCGAAATCCATGAAATGAGAGCTTTATCTTGAAAGCCATGAGGAGCTGTTGTGAGATTTCAGTAGAAGAATCACATGATCTGAAATCTCTCCCCATCCCATCTGCTCTGACCCCTCCCCATCCTTCAAAACTTACTTTGTATTGCCTTTTCTGGGAAGTGTTTCTGAACCCTCTCCATCACCCAACTAAATGCTGATTCGGTAGTGCTGCAGGGATCGGTGTTTTCGCTGCCCCCTCACACCTAATGGGCACTCCACTTCCTTCCCTGCTTCCCCACCTCTAACAGTAGCTGTTAGAGGTGGCAGTGTAGTCAACCAGGGGGGTCATGCCCCCCTAAAAGAGTGGATCGGAATTGTGGGGAGCAGAAAGAGAACCCAAGTAGCTTGGAAAAGCTCCCCAGGTGATTCTGTTATATGTATCTTGAAGTAGATATCACCATAGGTTTTCATTACTTGGGCTTCTTCCTCTGGTTAAACTCATTATTTGTTTCTTTGGATGTTCTTACATATTCCCGTTGTGATTTCTCAATTTTCCCAGTTTGGATTTAGAGAAGGTCACCATTTCTGCCATAATAGTTTATCGTATACCGTAAATCCATAGCCCCTTTTATATGCAAAAATATATAACTGATTAAAATTGATCTTCTATCATTTGTATCTCAAAGGTAACTAATGAACATCTTTAATAAGCTATTTAAAATCCACACCAAATGAAGTCTCCCTTCTGGCGCTATTGCACCAAGCCATATGGTGGTGTTTGTCCTCTTTCTGCGTCTAACTGCACACCTTCTGTAGTTGAGCATCCTGGACTGTGCTCACATTTAGTTCACTGTTCAATATTTGGCTGATGAGTGAGAAACTACCATCGTGGTTTAACTTTATCTGTTGTATCCTGACCAAGTCTAAATTTATCCTGACTCAAAATACTTGAACCATTCTTTGTGATTTTTTATGTTTTGATCCATACTGGATCATTATTCACCAAGAATTAAGTGATGAACCATGGCAGGTGTTTTGGAGAAATGAGGATATTCAAGTGCTGATCCTCGCCCTCGAAGAGCTTCCTTGTCCACACCTGGTCAATATCATCTCTGGCCTGCCTCTACAGACTGGTCCCCTTGTCTCCATTCTTCACAAGGCCACAGAGAGGTCTCTTTAAACCACAGCTCTGATTCTTACCCCTTGTTTGGAATCCCTAGCAGTTTCTCAGGTTTCCCTGTGTATTTTACAAAGTCTTGCATAAACATGCACCTACATTATGATCTCTCTCCACTCTGCTGGTGCCCCCTGCTCCAGTCTCCATCCTCCAGCTTTGCTTCTCTCCCTTCATTTCTTCAAACACAGAAAAGTTTTGTTGACTTCTGAGTCTTGGAATGTACCATTCCTGGAATAATCTGCCTGGCTTATTCTTTCTTCCTTCACTTGCTCATCTTAAGCTCATGCTTTGGGTACCAACGTAGATATTACTGCTTTAGGAAAGCCTTCTTTATATGGCTTTCCCTGTTGTTTGTTTGTTTTAAGACAGTCCTCTTATAGGCTACAAAAGGTTCCCTCCTAGTTCCATCCTAGCTCTCTCCAATCCTTTCTGAAATTTCTCTGAGAGGACAGGGGCTGAGTTTGTCTTCTTTGCCTTTCTTTGCCCCACATTTTGCATGGCACCTGACCCAGCAAAGATTTTGCTCAATAACTTAACTGGAAATCGGGAAAATCACCAGACAATAGTAAACAATGTAAAACGAAATGTAGTTTAGATGCTAAAATGTATGGTAGAGACTGGAAGTGTGGTAGGAAACAGAGGAAGGTAAAATTTGTGGGCCAGTGCCAAACCTTACAGAGTGAATAGAATTTGACAGATTAGCAGGAGAAAAAGAAAGGAGTCATGACATTCCTGTTGCTGGGAATAGTGAAGAAGCTGGGTTCCCGCAAGGGGAATGCTAGAAGTGAGGTCTGTGCTCCGTTGGCCATGAATTCCAATATAATTTATGCATGATTCAGTAGCACCCCCTTTCAATCTGGTGTTTTCTTTGCTATCAGAAAAAAAAACTGATGCTCTGTGATGAATTCAGATCCCTTCACAGCATACACGCATAGTTCCTCAGTAAAGCTTCTGGCTCTTCCCATGCACCAAATCTAACTTTATGTATTCTCTATCCCATCTAGGGAAGGCCTCACTTGCTTTTCAGGTATAACCTAATAACCTAAGATCCCCCTCTTCTCCTCTCATTCTGCTTCCAGTTGATTCTTTATGAATTTGAGAAACTGTTTTTAAGGAAACTCAATGTGGCTTCTAGGTTTAAATAATTTATATGCAAATATAGATAATATGCAGTTTGAGGCAAACTCAGAGGTGCGGTTATTTTGATTACCAGATAAAGATGGCCTTAGCAATTTTACTTTTCAAAATAGGTCAAAATTTTAATTACTCTGATTTTTTATTTTTTTTTAAATTTTTACCCAAAGACTCTGATCCAGGCGAACACTCATTCTGGAAACTCATCACTTTACCCAAGGTTGCACTCATAGCCTTTGTCATCAACTCACTCAGCTCATGTTTTGGCTTCCTTGATCCTACACTGTCTCTCTTTGTTCTGGAGAAGGTAGGTAGCCTGATTGTCAAAGAGCTCTCCACTGTAGAAGGTGGGTATAATTGCTTGCTTTTGGGCCCTTCTTGGTGGAAAGAGCTCTTGAGTGGCTGAGAAGGAGACATGATAAGAACTGCATACCTGGGTAGCATGTAACCTTCCCTCTGCTACATTACTGTGACTGGGGGTCTGATTCATGGTAAACAAAAGAAGCTTTTCACTAAGTGGCCTGAATACTGGTCTCCTTTTCAAAGTCTTGCTGGAGTGATCATAGGTCTGGCTTGGGCATCACCCTGGCTGCTGGACAAGAATACTTTCCTCTACTTGTTCAAATTCCAGTGAGACAGTTGGGGGACTCAGTAGCTCATTTAATGTTCCTCTCTAACAGATCCCCTCTGAGTCCACTTAGTTTTTCAGCTATTACATACAATTAAATGACTATGGAATATATTAATCTGGGATATTAGAAAGGAGTCAAGAGTCTGTCTCCATCTTTTTTTTTTTTTAATGCTGGAAAATGTTGAATTTAAAAGTTGGATGTTGTAGAAATTTGCTCTTAGATATTTCTGAAAAAAGATGATTAATAATGTGGTAAAGTACATTACCTGATAGTTATACTGAGGAATTAATATGTGTTTATAAAGGCAGAACTCTCATTGCAGCCCATACTGACTTTCTGTGAGGTACTGGTATTCCAAAAGCACAGTTACCAGAAACACAGCTCATTGAAGTCACTAGAGACAGTTTTGTGTATGTGAAATACCCAAAAAGATAAATCTGGAGACTATGAGTTTAGGGCCTGGCCCTAGATTTCATGGGCTTACTTAAGAAAATTAGTTAAGGAAATTATGGAAGGTGGGAACAACTCAGGCAAAGAAATGTGTTTGTATCATGCTGGCTGTAGTAACAGTATCAGAGTTGTGTGGTAGCTTACTGTTTGAAAAGCCTTTGTCATGTATATATCATCTTTAATTAGATATTAGCATTCCTTTGAAATGGATACTATACCAGTGCACTTCTGTCTGTGGACAGTCAGCATCACCTGGTTGCTTGTTAGAAATGCAAATTCCTTGGGCACCTGGGAGGCTCAGCCAGTCAGGTGTGTCCCACTCTTGATCTCAGCTCAGGTCTTGATCTCATGATCATGACTTAAGCCCCATGTTAGGCTCTATGCTGGGCATGGAGCCTACATAAAAAATGCAAATTATCTGGCCCCATCCCATACCTTTTTTTTTTTTTTTTTTTTTTATTTATGATAGTCACAGAGAGAGAGAGAGAGAGAGAGAGAGAGAGAGAGAGAGAGAGAGAGAGGCAGAGAGAGAAGCAGGCTCCATGCCCCGGGAGCCCGACGTGGGACTCGATCCCGGGTCTCCAGGATCGTGCCCTGGGCCAAAGGCAGGCGCCAAACCGCTGCGCCACCCAGGGATCCCCCATCCCATACCTTTTGACTCAGAAATTCTAGGCCTGAAGTCTAAGAACCTCTCTTTTTTTTTTTTTTCCATCCCTTGAACCAAGGCATGTTAGCACTTTGCTTCAAATAAGAACCTCTTTTAACAGGTTCTCCGGGTAATTCTAATGTGCCCTAAAGTTGATGAAGCACTGGTATACACGTAAAAAGTGCTATGATTCATAGAAGCAAAGTTGTACGTTCAAAATAAAATGTTACAAAGCAAGACATCTTGGACTTTTGACCTCTGGTAAGGTTTTTATTTCCCCTTATAGGAAAAGAAATCCATTTATAAAAGTAAGATCAAAATTAGGAAGTGTGGGCTCATGGTAGATAATAAGAACTGAAGAAGTGGCCAGAAAAGGTTTATGTTTATTTTAAAAATTACTTAATCACATAACTCTAACACAAAATTTCTTTTACAGTTTAACTTACCAGCTGGTTATGTGGGACTGGTATTCCTGGGTTTGGCATCATCCTACGCCATTTCTTCGCCATTGTTTGGTCTACTAAGTGATAAAATGCCAGTATGTACACTGAATCTACACTTAAGAATCACTCCTGTATATTTGGACCAATGGCTTTCTGGAACTGTACCTCTGGAACTCTAGAGGTCCATTGATTAGAATTGATATTCAATTAAAAAAATTTCAGCTTATTACCGTATAACTGAGAAATAAAATTATAAGGTATTCAAAACTTACACCATGGTGATTTGAGATCTAAATACATTGTGAAAAGGTGCTCTCCATCTAGTTAATTAACACAACCATCGCCTCTATGTTCTCTTTTTTTTTTTTTAAAGGGCAACAACATTTAATTCTATATTCAATTTTTGGAGTCAATAAAGAGGTTCCAGTGTCTTCCAACCTACCATCGCTCTGAGAAAATTCACTTTTAATTGCTTCTTCTGGGAAAAAAGGGGTCTGTGCTGAAGTTGCTGACAAACTATTGGATTAGACTTTTTGAACAGAAAAACTCCCATTTAAGACCATCTTCTGTCACTGAACAGATATCTTGCCCCTAGAATTTTCAGCCTGCATTTAAGTAGTTTAAAAGGAATAATTTTATTGGGTACTTTTTAAATAATGTGAATGTTTCAGGTATTGCATCTACCAGGTGGTTCCTTGTGACTGCTTTTTAAATTGTTATTTTTGGAATTGTTCATCATATGCAAAATCTACAGTACATTCCCTTCCCAAGGAATGCCTTGTTCTTAGAAACTCCCTATCTTGGGGTATATTGTCCTTGCTTTTTTATTTGTCATGTACCTATTGTCTCTTAAATGTAAAGTTTTGTTTTTTTTCAGTGTATTTGGATTTTTTCATGTCATGGCTTGTGTTCTTCAGTGATTTTTTTGCATGTGCTTTGTTTATGGAGGTGCTTTACTCCAAGAGGTTTTTTTGTTTGTTTGTTTGTTTGTTTGTTTTTGACTGTCCTTTTCTTTACCAGCATCTAAGGAAATGGTTTCTGGTTTGGGGAAACATAATCACAGCAGGATGCTACATGCTCTTAGGACCTATACCAGTCTTGCACATTAAAAGGTAATGTTTTTCCTTCTGTATTTTTGGCTGAATAGCATTAAGAGGTATTAAAGAAATTTTTGGTGTGATGCTGCCATGGCTCTGTATTTTGAACCTTATTACTTCAGTAAATTACCTTGATTTAGGACTACAGTTGTCTGTTAGACTGGCAGTATTTTACCTTACTAGGAGGTAGTGGTACAAGCAAATAGAAATGTCTAAAATCTGTATCAAATGAAAAGAATGATGCTTCTCCCTCTGTGTTTCAATTGCACGATTGTTTGTACTTTATTTTAAAAATAGCATTTGTTGCTACTTTTAGCTGACAGTTCTTATGATATGTTTTTGTTTTTTCTATTCCTTCTTTATCCTTGAGACTGGGATCAAATCTTTTTTTTTTTTTTAAGACTTTATTTATTCATGAGAGACACACATAGAGAGAAAGAGAGAGAGAGGCAGAGACACAGGCAGAGGGAGAAGCAGGCTTTATTCCGGGACTCCAGGATCATGCCCTGAGCCAAAAGCAGGTGCTAAACTGCTGAGCCACCTGGGCGACCCTCTTTTCTGTCTATATCATTCTTAGCATGTAGTCACTGCTTGTTAGAGCTTGTTAAATGTAATTTATTTGCTAAAATAAAAGGTGCTTAAAGCTTTTCAGGTAGTTCTGGGATGGAGTGTAACACGGAAACAGCAAGGATTTCAGGATCCTTCAGATTTGGGTTTGCATCCTGCCTTTGCCACTTACTAGATATGGGAACTTGGGCAAATCATTTACTTTCCAGCAGCCTGCATTGTCTTCCCTACAAAAAAGGAGGTGATCATAGTTTTTAGTTGGCAGGATATTGCTGTTCAGTGGGGAAATGGATGTTAAGTATGTGGCACAGTGCAGGAAATGGAGCAAAATTTGTTTCCTGCCACTTCCCTTTATGCCATTTTTTTTTTTTTTTTAGTCAATTGAATTTCAAAGCCAAGTGATTGAAGGAGCAACATTAATATTTAGCCAGTTTTGGGAAGATGTCGTATGGTGGTAACCTCTTATGTTGACTCTAGGCATGTGATATGTGTGACCAAAGGAACTGAGATATTGTGGTGAATTGATTCCCACTCCTCCCCCCATACCACCACCAAACTGTAAGGAGCTCGAGGGCACTGTCACTGAATGAAGTGGGGTCAGATGGAAATGAGGCAGACCAGTCATGTGCTCTATGAAACAAGCTGCCCTGGGATTCAGCCTGCCTGCCTTAATATGAAGCTTGTATCTTGTCAGCATGCTAATGTTGTTTTGTTTTGTTCCTTTCTCCAAAACTCTTTTGCAGTCAGCTCTGGCTGCTGGTGCTAATATTAGTCCTAAATGGCATCTCTGCTGGGATGAGTATAATTCCAACTATCCCGGAGATCCTCAGTTGTGCATAGTAAGTTACTTCTGTGCTTGAGGAACTGTGTTGTGAATAGCAGGGGGCATCACACACTTTCTTGAATTTCTCAGTTTTGTAGAATGCTGGATTTTTTTTTCACAAGACCAAATCTTCATGATTTTATATCACACAATATTGTGATATAAATAGTATATACAGTAGTACTATATCAATGACAGTATATGGTAATAATAATCCAGTGATGGGTAAAATGAGTTGTGGATAGAGGCTTGGCTTGGCTTATGCCTAGGAACACGTCTACTTTTGAAAAGCCAAAGCACAATGGAAAGGCCTGAGCAATGTTTCCTTCTCATGGAGAAGGTCCATACGAGGGCATACAATGACCAGGCGAAATGATTCTTGTACCATTTCCAGTGTGTTGGGGGATGAGGGTGGTTCCAACACCACCAAGCAACTCTCCAGAACCAGTAGATGTCCTACAATGTAATTCAGTTCTGATACTATCTACCTGGAGAGAATAGCAGATCCCTCATGTGAAGGGCTCTGTCCCCTAGACTGCCCTATGCCTCAGGTGTTAATTGCAAGTCCAGGTTATTACATGTGCTTCTGACTGAGTGGCCTGGAAATCAGAGGTTCCCATGACAACCTCCTCAGATTCAATTAATTTGCTAGTGTGATTCACTGAGCTCACAAAACCAGTGTACTCATTAGATTTACTGGTTTACTACAAAAGAGATAAAAGCATATGAATCAACAGCCAGATGAAAAGAGACAAAGGGTGAAGTCCTGATCAAAGGAACTTCTGTCCTTGTGGGGTTTGGGGCTCCTGCATACTGGCATGTATGTGAAAGGGTTCTGATTCACCACCCTGGAAGCTTTCTTATTCCATCCTTTTGGGTTTTTATAGACACTTCATTACATACTCACGATTGATTCAGTCAATGACCATTGGCCATGGATTCAACCTCCAGCCCCTGTTTCCTCCTCAGAGGGAGGAATGGGTTCTCACCTTCTAATCACATGGTTGACTCTTCTGGCAAGGAGCCCCTATAACTCACTTCACAAACATAACCACAGGCACTTGAAATTGCTTTCATCACTTAGGAAATTCCAAGGGTGTTGGGGGCTCCTGGCTAGAAATAGGAAGGAAGACCAAATATATATTTTTCATTATAAATCACAGTATCATACCAGGCATTTGTCAGGTGGCCACCAGTCTTTTGTTTAGTAGGCATGACAATGAAGAACACCAAGTGAACTGGAGCGGGAAGAATGGCGCTAGCTCTGCTGGCTCAAGGCAACAATTCTCCGAGCCATAAGGAGCTGCCTCTGTGTTTTCCAGAAGTTTCTCCTTATTCTCTTTGCATGTTCATCTCATTTTAAGAATTTATTCATTAATTATATATTTTTATGAGACTTCATGCAAATGGGTCATGACTCTTAATATCATGCTTTATATATGCAATAAATTTTTTTTAGAAAACCATGAAGGAAACACAACTATGAAAATTCCTTCGAGTTAGATTAGCTTTTCATATTAGAAATGGAGTGTCCTGGCTGTTGGTTTTGTTCAGATCGTTTCCAATCTATTTTAACTTCTCTGTCACATACTCTTTGCTTTCATGTAGGTTTCCCCTTTCATAACAGATCTACTCTTGTGTCTCTGCAGTGAAAATGGTTTTGAAGAAGGATTAAGTACCTTGGGACTTGTGTCAGGTCTCTTCAGCGCAATGTGGTCAGTTGGGTGAGTAGACATTTGATTCATACCTGCGAGATGGAAAATACTATCTTCATTTCCATGAGGAAATTGATACTGAGAAGTCCAATGGGTTGCCCAAAGGCACCTAATTCATTTAGGGCAGAGTTGGAGTCCTAACCCATACCCTCCAGCTCCCAGGTCGATGGTTATACCAGTGGTCTTAAAACATCATCAACATGGTCTTCTATGTTTCTCTTTCTTTTTAAATTTTTTTAACAGATTTTATTTGTTTATTCATGAGAGACACAGAGAGAGAGGCAGAGACACAGGCAGAGGAAGAAGCAGGCCCCCCTCAGGGAGCCCAATATGAGGCTCAATCCCAGGACCCCAGGATTACTACCTGAGCCAAAGGCAGACGCTCAACCACTGAGCCATCCAGGCGTCCCTGTTTTGTCTTTTTAAAGTTCTCTTTCTAAATCTTTTTAATAGGATCATGTCTCAAGTTTTAAAAATGTATTCACTTCTTCATTCATTTACTTTTTTTTACTCTTTGCTGTACCTGAGGGATAGCTGTGTACTGGCACTGTATAGTATATCTCAATATATATGTACTGAATTAAGTTATTTTAAATACGAATGTGGAGAAGCAGAGAGAGAATAGTATAAAGATTCTTTTGAGGGTGTGTCACTTTTAAAAATTTTTGTGAAAATTTTCAGAAACAGTTATTATAATTTTAGAATTGTTTATTTTTTATGAGATTTTATTTTATTTATTCATGAGAGACACACAGAGAGGCAGAGACACAGGAAGAGGGAGAAGCAGGCTCCCTGTGGGGATCCCGATACAGGACTTGATCCCTGGACCCGGGATCTTGCCCTGAGCCGAAGGCAGATGCTCAACCACGAAGTCACCCAGGCATCCTTAGAATTGTTTAAAAACTTTGGACATCTTTATTTTCAGATACAGTTTTTTTCTCCACCCAGTGCTCTGTCCAGGAATTGGCTTTTGTCCTTAGTACGTCCACTTCCAGTTTAATGAAGATCATGATTCAGGGATCATTGCAGACTTTAGGAAGTAGTTATTATTATTTTTTTAATGCTATTTAATATTCTTCCTCCTTTTCATTGTTAGTGCTTTCTTAGGACCAACCCTGGGTGGATTTCTGTATGAGAAAATTGGTTTTGAATGGGCAGCTGCTGTACAGGGTCTTTGGGCTATGACAAGCGTGAGTAGTCAGTCTTTTATTTTTATCTTCCTTACATTTGTGGAGAAATGTGACTTGGAGAATTGACATTAACTAGTCTTCTTCACTTGTGTTAAAGGGAGTGACAATGGGCTTGTTTTATCTGTGGGAGCACTCACAGAGAAGAAGGTATGGTCAATTCCTTTTACCCTTTAAAAATCAGCCTATGGGAGTGGAAAAGAAATAACCATTTCCTACCCATTCTTCCAGTCAGGAGATTTCTGGGCATTCTAAGCCTCATTACTTTGTAGATACATTTGAGGGGGAAGGTAGAGTGTAGTACTGGGTTTTTGTTTTGTTTTTTTAAGATGAGGAATATTGAGGTTCTGTGCTTTTTTCCTTCAATGTAGATCTAAGCTCGAAAATATCCTGGGCACAGAGGAGGAACGGACTGCCCTCTTACCTGATGAAATCCAGCCTTAAGAATCCTGGGTCGATACCCATTGGGAGACGGATGCTCCTGGGGTGAACGTCAAAGTTGAAAGGGTTTTCTTAACATTACACACAAAATTCCATGGACTCTATAACAGCATCCTGAAAGTCTCAGCATATTTTTGGATGATCCTGTGTTAAGCTGCCCTAAAAAGCCTGGCCTGCTAAACCAGCCATATTTGCAACATGAAGAATGAGAACAGTTGTAAAATCAGCAAAAGTTTGTTTTTTTAGGTGATCAAACTTGGCCTTAAAGAGGTTATGGACTGTAGGTCTCCTGTTTTCTCTGTTTACTTTTTATTTTAAGTGCACTAATTCTGTGAATGTACCTTTTCTTTATTAACAGGGAAATAAATGAATTAATTTGATATACTTAAAAGTAATATAAAGATTACTAAAAATGGATAGAATAATTACTGTGAAAATCAGTTTTTAAAAGACATGCTTTCTGTGTGTCCTTAGATTTTTGTTCTCGTTCAAAAGATAAAATTCCTGCCTCTTGTGCAAAAGCTTTAAAATTCCTAGGCTCTCAGCTCTTCTAGAAGTTTTGTTTGTGTGAGAGGTATAAAAATAACATTAGTTTTGACTTCCCTTTTGTAACATACTTTGGATTAGGACTTGGATTTATAAACAATGATTAGTATAACATTATTCATTTCCTTGAATGTCCCTATTTCAGTTCTACTATCTTTTTGTTGTTGTTGTTGTTGTTTTTATAAAAAACATACTCCTCATAGATGTATACTATTCCCAGAGCAAGTGAGCCCACAGGAATGCTCATTATATTTGAGGGAAGGTGTTCATCTGACTTCGTGTGAAATTCATGTCATTGCTTGAAATGAGTGAATCCTTATCATGTCATTCTCATACCTTCTGGGGTGTTTTCATGCTGTGGTAGCCACATTTACACTTTTTTTAAAAAAAATAAAGAAATGGTTTTATCTATGTATTAATTCAAAAACTTTTATTGAATGACTTCTCTGACGCTCTGCGAGGTACTGGGAACTTAGCTGTGATAAAAATAACACAATGTCTGCCTTATGTCTACTTATATTCTGGTGGAATGGACAAACTATAAATGAACACCAGAATCTCCCATTATCTTACAGAGTTGCTGTGAAGGGAAAAACACAGTGATACTCAAGAGTAAGTGGCTGCAGTAATTAGGTGTGGGGTCCTAACATAGATAAGACCTCTCTATGGAGGTGAGACTTTTGAACTGAGTCCTAAAAGGATAGAGTGAGGCAGTCATCCTGAGGGAAAGCCTTCCTTTGCGTATGCAGAAGGGATTGACATGGTCAAAGATGACACCGATGCTCATGTGGCTGAAATCTAGTAAACAGGAGGTTTGGGAGGTAGAGAGGAGCCAGCTTCTCAGCAGGGGATGCCAGAATTTGACTTATGTCTCAGGAAGGTCATGGTCTCTGCTTGTGCACTTGAGTGGGGATGCAAATTAGCAGGGATAGAGGGAGATCTGTGAGAGCCTTGAGAGAACACACGGTAGTTTGGACCATGGAGGCGGTGGTGGAGATGGAGTGTAAAAGATGTGTTTTGGAAGTGGAACCAACAGGACCTACTCATGTGAACGGAGGGAAGAGGAATTCAGGATGACTGGAGATTTTGGCTTGAAGCTGTGGGTGGAAGATGGTGCCTCATAGTGAAATGGGGAAGAATAGGAGTAAAAAATCCTGAAGGGGCAAAATAACCCGAGATGGGATGCCCTTTCACACCACCAGAATAAAAAGAAATTCAAAGGGTGATGGAGGTGGTAATGACAAGGCAACCATAACTGTTTTGGAAAACTGTTCAACATTCATTGCCAGAATTGAACCTTCACAAATCCATGAACTCTTATTGCCCTCCTCCCTCGAAATCTCTTTGTTGTGAGCACTCCAGAGGGTGGTCCAGTGCCTGCGTGCATGAGTAGCCGGTCACCCAGCCCTCTGCTCACCCACTTCCCAGGACAGAACCAGGACTGGGGGTGACCCTGACCTGCTGCACCAGCCCTCAGACCAGTGGCCAACCTGCCAGGGAACACCTGGAGTTCTCACCGCTGCTGCATGGGCCTCTGCTACAGCAGGGTGGTGGTGGGTGCTGCTGCTCCCAGCTGGGGCACAGCACTGAGCTCCCCAGGATCCAGCCCGAGCCCTGATATAGCTCAGACCACCAGTGCTGTTGACTGTCAGAGATCAAGGTCAACGTGAAGATTCAAGGCTTTCTGGTGAGAGGGTTTTGCCTCCATTCCTGAACACAGGAATGTGTTCTTTTAATACATGCCGACAGACAACTTTGTACAAAGTCAACTTTGCCCCTTCCTCATTTTATGATTTTATAAGTACTAAAATAGATGACAAAATTAAAAATATGAGTAAAGATAGAGGAACTTTGAAAAGGTAGGTCAAAACTACCAGGGGAAATCACCATGTGTTTATATTTGTATATATTCGTATTCTTCTAAATGTAACAAAGGTACCCAGCTTAAAGGAATCCTTTTTTAAAAAAATGAGACAATGTAGAATTATAATAATAAATAAAAGGTATAATATATATAATATGCAAAGTAATCCAGATGGAAAATAAAATAAAAAGGGCAAATAAAAATTCACAAATAGTTTTCCAGAAACTTTTTTTCCTGATAACTGCTGATTCACATCCAGTTGACAGAAGACACAGAAATAATAAAGAGACCAAGTTTACTCTATACTCAGGTTCCCCCAGTGGTAACATTGCAACACTCCGGTATAATATCAAAACCAGGATAGAGTCAAGATACAGAACATCCCAGCCTTCATACTGCTCTTTCTTTTTTTTTCTTTTTTTTTTTTTTTAAGATTTTATTTATTTATTCATGAGAGTCACACAGAGAGAGGCAGAGACACAGGTAGAGGGAGAAGCAGGCTCCTCAAGGAAAGCCCGATGCAGGACTCGATCCTGGGACCCCAGGATCATGCCCTAACCTGAAGGCAGACACTCAAGCACTGAGCCACCCAGGTGCCCCCTTCATACTGCTCTTTTATGGCCATGCCCACTCCCCTCTCACCCTCACTCCCTCCTAGGCAAGCACTGATTTGTTCCTGTGTTCTATAATTTCATCATTTCAAGAATATTGTATAAATGGAATCTTTAGTATATTCCCTTTTGGGGTTGTTTTTTCTCATTCGGCCTAATGCTCTTTAGATCCATGTTGCATGTACTGATAGTTAATTTCTATATAGTGATGAGTAGTATTCCATGGTATGGATATACAGCTTGTTTATTCATCCTTTTAAGGACATCTGGGTTGTTTCCATTTTACGGTTGTAACAAATAAATCTGCTATGCACATTCATGTACAGGTTTTTTGCAAACATAAGTCTTTACTTCTCTGGGATAAATGCCCAGGAATACAACTGCTGGATTGCTTGATACTTAGTTTCCCTCTGCTCCTAAATAACCCATTTCTTTTCTTTCTTTGTTTCTTTTCTTTTCTTTTTTAAAGATTTTACTTATTTGAGAGTGCCAGAGACCATGAACAGGGGGGAGAAGTAGTGGGAGAAGCAGACTCCCCACTGAGCAGGGTCCCTGCTGTGGGACTGCATCCCAGGAACCTGGGATCATAACCTCAGCCAAAGGCAGATGCTTAACCAACTGAGCCACCCAGGTGTCCTAAATAAATGAAACCTTAAAAAAAAAAAAAATACATGGGCTCTTGGAGACCTTGCTAGAGTATTTATTAAAAAGAGAGAGAGAGATGAGACAAGAAAGACTTTGTGGAAAGAGACAGAACAACAAGAAAATAGAGAATGTGGATTTATTGACATTCTTTTAACTAGTTATTAGTCAGGAACAAGTAGACCTCTGATCAGCAAGAGTTAAAGATGAAGTTCAGAGATGCACTGGGCATTTCCTTCATAATGGGGTCTCTGTCTTGTGGACCTGAGGCAATAATAATAGAGCAAAAATCAGCACACATTATCCCCATTTGGCAGGTGAGGAAAACCAGCACATAACCTGCTCACAGTCGCACAGCTGGAAGGTTGCTCAAACCCAGACATTCTGGCTTCAGGGTCTATGTCCTTAACCATGACCCCAAACCATCATGACTCATAACTATAGTGAGAAAAAACTCATGTCACTTAACATTAATTAGAGGCAGGACCGTAGAGAACTTAGTTATTTCTCCCTTGAGGAAAGTTCTAGAGTAGATCTGTGTAACAATAAAAAAAATGTACTAAATAGGAAGACTACATGAATTTAAGATTCCTTGAATTTAGGCCTTGAGAAATAGAAAACACCCAGCTTCCACTGCTCTGTGACTTCTGGCTATTTGGTCATCATTCAGTAGAAACCATGCAATCTCACCCTGCCAGTGTCAACCCAGCTTCTATGACTGCTTGAAAGAAAACTCCAGAAGTCAGATTTGTCTGGTGAAGATAAAACAAATACTCCTTTTCCTGGTGCTTGACTAAGGGAGAAGAATTCTCTGCCCAGCTGCTGCTCACAGAAAAAGTAAAACGAAACTGTAAGTCGAGGGTGACTGGAGGAACCTCAGGCTTTGACAAAAAAACAGCAGATGGGATCCAGGAGAATGGAGGGCTTCACTTAGAACGTATGGCCTTAGGCCTCAGACATGCTTTTCTATGTCCCTGTTCACTGAAAACAAACAAGGTGAATTATGGTGAGTTCTTGTGCCACCTTCATATTGCTCAACAAAACAGTAGGTGCGCCATAGCTTGACACTTCTATTTTTTTCTTTATCCTCTGTAAGTTTCTGAGCTTTCAGTTTCATTTTTGTATCATATCCTTTCAAATGGACGTTTCTTCAACTGCCTCATGAATTAAACAACTGATTTTGATCCATTGCTTTTGGATTTGTTTTAGTCGTGGCAGTCATCCTGAGTTTGAATCCAATTGTGTTGGTCCATTCAGGCTGCTGTAACAGAATGCCATAGACTAGATGGCATAGAAGCAATAGAAATTTATTGCTCATAGTTCTGGAGGCTAGGAAGTCCAAGAAGAGGGCCCCTGCAGATTCTATGTCCAGTGAGAACCTGGCTGCAAACTGCCAAGTTGTCAGTTTGCCCTCACCAGGCAGAAGGGACAAGGGAGCTCTTTGGGGTCTATTATAAGCACAGGCGTCCCATTGGTCAGGACTGCACCCTCCGGACTTAATCACCTCCCAAAGGCTTCACTTCCAAATATCATCATACTAGGAATCAAGGTTCTGCATATGAATTTGGGGGGGAGGAGTACACAGATGTTCTGTCCTTAGCACCAACCGAAAGAATATTTAAAAGATCCTGTTGGTGGATGCAATGAATTTTTGGCAGAGTTGGATCAGAATGAAAGTTAACAATTTGCAGATGAAATCAATAAGAGAGCCCATTTCTGCTTTTCCTTTGTGCAAGTGGGGGCCCTTGGTGTGGGAGCATGCTCCCTGCTCCTGGCAGTGCAGCAGCATCCCATGGGCCTAAACTTCTGAGCGCAGGAAGCACCAGGGCAGATTGAGCCAAATGAAATGGCCAAAAGCAGCTAGCTAGTAGCAACTTCCTGTGGCATAGCTCTGTCCGTCCAGCAGGCATTCGAGGAGCCCTGGGCCAACATGGGTCATTATGATCTGATCCTCTCTTGACTTCGATTGCATTATCGCTCTGAAGAGGTGAATGCTCACACACGTCCAGAGCCAGAGGTGCACTGGTTGAAGTTCAGACTGGCTCTGCTCACACAGACATTTCCTTTCACAGAGGCTTGCAAAAGGACACATGCAAAAATCTGGTGTGGGTGCAGGACAGAAACGTTCTTTATCGCCATGCCCTTTTTTGGGGGTACAGTATCTTCTTTTTTTCTGGCACACAGTATCAAGAGAAACAGTTTTAAAAGAAGGGCCTGGAGATCTCTGGGTGGCTCAGCGGTATGGCGCCTGCCTTTGGCCCAGGGTGTGATCCTGGGGTCCTGGGATCGAGTCCTGCATCGGGCTCCCGGCATGGAGCCTGCTTCTCCCTCTGCCTGTGTCTCTGCCTCTTTCTCTCTTTATATCTATCATGAATAAATAAATAAATAAATCTTAAAAAACAAACAAACAAACAGAAGGGCCTGATTTTTCTGTTTCTTCTTTTTATTTTGACGGGTCATCCTCGCTGCCTATGAGGAAATGCTGGCAATAAGCATACATGCTATTTCTAACACTTTATTTCTGAACTCTTTTATTATCATTTCATACTTGGGAGAGAGACCAGACGCAGAGGTCCTGCAGCTTGTGTCAGAGCCTGGAGCTGCTCCTTGCCTTCCTGTGGCTGAGCTCCTTTGCTGTACCTTTGCTGTACCTCCACCGCCTCGTGAATGTGCACCTGCCGGGGGGCTTGGCATGCCATCCTGTTCATTCCTTCCCCATCAGTTCTCCAGCACAGTACCCCAAGCGGACTAGGTTTGTTTAACCGAACAAGAGTGGTTTTGCGAGCTTATCAAATAACATTAAGCAGTCAGGATCATTACATTACTCAGTTGTTGCCTCTTTGTGTAACTACTGTGATCCCGTCGTAATCTTACCGAGGACTTTGATTTGTCTTTGCCTTTCAGAGTAACTTTGTGAAGGCGATAGAACAGGCATGATTACCTGAGCTCTTAGGTGAGAAATCGGGGCTCAAAGAAGGAGAGTGCAAAGCAAAAACTACCCTTCTATTCTTCTTCCTTATTACCGAGGTAAAACCTATCCCAGTTGAACACTGTTCTAAGAGACCATCAGATGCACAAATATTTGAGGTATGACCATTTTTTATAGTGAATATTTGACCAAATAATTATCAATCATTTGTAAGTTTCACCCTCGTAACAAAATCCCTTAACCACAAAATGGTAAACTAGAAAGTAGGCACTATTTGCAGTGAATTATGATTAATCAATGTTCCTTGTGACAAGGCAATGTTTTATAACCGAGCTAAACTAAAACAGTTAACGCTTACTTAATCAACCACTTTTATGAACATGAAAATGTAAACTCTGGAAGTTCTAAGGTTGTTTTTTTGTTTTTGTGCAAAGAAAAAAAGCACTGGGACAGGACCCATGGAAGGAACAGCTGTCTGGAAGTTCTAGTTCTTGAATTGAATCTTTTACTTCTAAAGATTTAAAACACTCTCAACTGCCTCTATAGCAAATGTTTGTAAAGATGATTCCCTTTATCTTTATATTTCAAGGATCTTTCTATATTTAAGTTACTGTTTTCCATGCTTTTATTTTTGTTACTCATGTCTCAATTTCAATGAGACAATTTTGAAATGCTGCAGAGAAGGGGTCATCATTTTGACTTCACATCAAAAGCCATTGCCTTTTTCTCCCTGCAGTCAAAAAACCCTATTTAACATAATTTCTCTCTTTTATAGCCACAAAGAGAGGAAAATCATCCAGGAAATTTGGGAATGCTAAGACATGAAAGACAAATATGACTGTTTCTGCTCCTACCTTCAAAAAGAAAAGACTGTAGCTCATCTTCACCATCTTACCTGACTGTTTCCAAGCAGTATTCCAAGAAGTATTATTAATTGATGAGTTAAGTCACATGGAAGTAGGTCATGATCCAAATAATGTTTGGAGAGATGGAAGAACTTGAGAGTCCTTAGGGTGGTCATTTTACTCTATTTTTTTAAAGATATGTTTATTTATTTTGGGGGGAAAGGGAGCAGAGAGAGAAGGAAAGAGAGAATATCAAGCAGACTCCCTAGTGAATATGAAGCCCAACTCAGGGCTCTATCCCATGACCCTGAGATCATAACCTGAGCTAAAATCGAGAGTCCAATGATTGACTGAGCCACCCAGGTGCCCTAAGGTGGTCACTGTAAATTGTGTTCTTTAAAAGACTCCACGTCCAGACACTTGGATGCAGACATTGAATCAGAGCACAGACACATGCATGATAGCTTGGATATAAAGGAGAGATTCTGGAATCAGGAGTGAGAAGTTGCACACCATTCACTAATTACCTCAGGTTCCTGTCTTATAAAGTGTGGGCATCTTATTTATAGGCTCTCTAAACTCTAAAGGCATTCATAATCTGCTATATAGGAATAGATTATACCAATGACCTATATTAATATAATAACTATATATAATATATAATCACATACTAATAATCTATTGTACCATCTGCTAAAAATTCATAAAAATATCTATTCCCTTATGTTTTTCACTAAAGGGCTTGACCATTTTTCTCAAAATTATTTTTACTGTTCTATATTATAGAGGTAAGAAGTTATTTCTTAAATGGAAAATCCTAGTCAAAGCAGAAAATACGAGTAGACCTGTTTATAATCCTTACCTTTACCAAAAACTTTATCTCAGTGTGACGGAAAGCACGGAATAATTTTATTTACTTGTTGTTACTCTACTGTGCTCTCTAAAAAGTATTTGAATGACTTTTACTAAAAGGCCCAAATTAAAACAACAACAACAACAAAAACAACAACAACCCACAACCTGAAAAGCAACTAGAAAAATCTCTTCCATTGTAGGATTGGAATCAGGGAAGGGACAATATGGATGTCCTAGGAAGGTATCTGAGGTCACATAATGTATGTGTATTCTTCAAACAGTTTTATGTGATGAATTTGCCTTTAACAAAATGAAAATTATATCTTATCTGGGTTATAACAGAGGTTATCTTTATGATCATTAGCCTGACATACTTCTTCCTTGTATCTGCTTGGGAAAGAAAGAAGAGAAAGAAAGGCAGGCTTGCGGGGAGGGGCGGGAGGTAAGGAGGAAGAAGTAGTCTAGTTCCCTGAGGGCTGGGGCTGGCTAAGCCACGGCCTTGATGCCTCCTGTGGCCTACCACCAGAGAGCAGCACCTGCACAATCTGTGCGTTGGGTGCTAAGGATTCAGCAGTGAATAAACTAAACACAAAATCATGCTTCTATGGAGCACATGTTCTTAGTCTTTATTAGCTAAGTTGGAGCATCAATTTGGGTGAATTTTGTTCCGGATATTATATTGTAGTGTATTTTCCTAGTAGCAGATATTATAAAATCGTTCTTTTCTAAAAATAAACATGATGTAAATCATTTAATAGAATAGAAAAAAATTTGTTACTTAGTTATGGTAACTTAATAAATGAAATGCTTATTGTATTATGATGTTCCTCAGAGTTAATTTATTTTCTTTCTATCAGTAGAAGGGTACAATTGCATCATATTTGAATTTTTGTTTTTTTTGGAATTTGATCAAATCTTATCAATAGTACGTGTAGTACAATCCTCGTAATACTTTCTGATTGTATTCATTGAACTGCAACATTCTTTTCCACAATAGTGCTCAGACATAATATGCATAAGATTATAAAATAAAAGCCTGTTGGCTGGCAGCTAGTTTTATGTTATATAAATGCTTCCTGCTCTAGAAATACTAAATTAATGTACGTTCACTTTCAAAATTCAGACTTTGGCCATGATCACTTTCTCTCTCCAAATCTTTGGGCCAAGTTTTGCCCTAATCACTCTGCATGTCAGTGCTCTGGATACTTTTATGGCTGCAGTATATGAACATGCTGTTGTATTGCCAAATAAAACAGAAACACTTATGGGGTGCTTGGGTGCTTCAGTCGGTTGAGTGTCTCTTAATTTTGGCTCAGATCATGAGATGGAGCCCTGCCTTGGCTCCGTGCTGAGTGGGGAATCTGCTTGAGATTCTCTCTCTCCCTCTGCCTCTGCAAACTATCTGTCCTGCTGTGCACGCACTCTCTCTCTCTCTCTAAATAAATAAATAAAATCTAAACAACAACACAGAAACACTTCTTTTTCAGGACAATTTCCTGCTCTTTATAAAGAAGAATATGGATTTCCTTTTTTTTTTTTTAAAGATTTTATTTATGTATTCATGAGAGACACATAGAGAGAGGCAGAGACACAGGCAGAGGGAGAAGCAGGCTGCCTGCAAGGAGCCTGAAGTGGGACTGGATCCCAGAACCCTGGGATCATGCCCTGACCCAAAGGCAGATGCTAAACCGCTGAGCCACTCAGGTGTCCCAAAGAATATAGATTTCTAAAGAGAGTGATTAAGCAGGTAGCTTGACAGGTATTCTTTTTTTTTTCCTGCTAATCATAATTCATGGGATGGAAAGGAGAACTAGCAGAAATATGGAATGTTGAATTGTCTATGTTACATATGAAGAAATAATTTTGATTTCACCACAAGTGATTGATTTCACTTGTTTTGAATAGAATGCTCAAATTATTGTGATTCTGGAAGATGTACTTTATGGATGGAAATTTACCAGGGAAACAAATCCTTTTTCCTAATCTGGAGGATATCCCAGACCCTCAGGTGAATTGGATTCCATGTCGGGACCTCACAGATATGTTAACTATCCTCGTTGTTTGTTCAAAAATGCTATAGTTCTCTAAAATGTGCATGTTCACCACAGCAAGATGATGAAAGCTGAATTATCTCATATGCAGCATATAATATTGTTATATATATTTGGCATTTGTGGAAAAGATTTGTGCTTTGATACCATTTAACAATAATTTATAATTGAAAATTTTTATTAAATTTGGAGAACATATGTGAACAAGATATGTGAGGCTAGGATTAGAAGCTAAGGAGAAGAGAATCTCATGGAGTTAAGTAATAAATTAATTTCTGAAGTGGATGGACAGTGAGTTGTGTCTGGAAAATATTCCAAGGTTTCCACTGATGGTACCACACTTCAACCTCATGGAGTCTCTCTGTTCCAGAATCTACCTCCTAGGGAGAAAGACATTCTTGTAAAGCATAAGACCTCATGCTTTGAAATTTTGTGTCTTTCTTGGCTTGTAAAGGTAATTTTCCTGAGGAAAAATAATCTAGAAACTTTCTAATACAAAATATTTAATATATTTAAGTGCATATCGGCATGCTCTCTCTACTGTCAAATCCTTTCTTACTCTCTCATACTTTCTCTCATTCTTTTACCATGTTCTTTCTGTTTTGTTAGAGGACTATGAATACCATATTTTTTATGGCATACCTGGTTATTCTGACATTTATATAAGGGTTATCAGAAAACAGCTTTTCTTAGCTCTGGAGAGACACAAAGAGGAAAACATTGGGTGATGTGATAGTAGACAGCTAATTTTCCCATCGTTCTTGTCCCGAGTTGATGCTTTCTATGGTGTTTGTAAATTTTCTTTTGTGCCAGAAAAGAGGTCAATAGCTGGATAGTCTTCCTCATAGAAGTTTTGAGAATTGGGACAACTCATTTGTTTTTCAACTTATGGTAGGATTGAGTTCGGAATTTCTGATTAAAAACAACATATGTTGGGATCCCTGGGTGGTGCAGCGGTTTAGCGCCTACCTTTGGCCCAGGGCGCGATCCTGGAGACCTGGAATCGAATCCCACGTCAGGCTCCTGGTGCATGGAGCCTGCTTCTCCCTCTGCCTGTGTCTCTGCCTCTCTCTCTCTCTCTCTCTCTCTCTCTCTCTGTGACTATCATAAAAAAATAATTTAAAAAAATATTTAAAAAAAAACAAAAAACAACATATGTTATAAATTTATGGACTAGTGAAAGGTCACAGTAGCTATGGAAACTAGTGAAGGTTGAGGGACAGGTTTTTTTTTTTTTTAAGATTTTATTTATTTATTCATGAAAGACACAGAAGGCAAAGACAGGATCAGGCCCTGGGCTGAAAGTGGTGCCAAACCACTGAGCAACCTGGGCTGCCCTAGGGACAGGTTTTTACATATGGTTAGTAAAGAGCTCCGTCACAGTCCTATAGTAGAAGGAATGAATTTTGACAGAAAATAAACTTATATCATCACCCAAGATAGTCACATTTAATTCACTTACCTTTTCATTCATTCAGCCATTATTTATTAAGCACCTATAATGTGCCAGATACTATTCTAGAAATAGGAGATATATGCTTAATAAAATGAAGTTTATGCACCCCCCCCCATGGCTTATGAATATTTAGTGAGAGAAGATAGAGGTAAATAAACCCACTTATATAGAATGTTGTACGGTGATCCGAATAGATATGTTTTAGACGTTAAGGTGACAAGATTTGTTGCCAGATTGCGGGAGTATGAGAGAAAGACAAGCATCAGGACTGACTCCTGTTTTTGGCCTGAGCAACTGGAGACATGAAATTGCAGAGAGCACTGAAGGAATAGCGAGTCTGGGATGCAAATTAGGAAACCAATTTTGTGCATCTTTAGTGTAAGCTGCCCTTTAGACATCCAACATTATTCCATGTTTTCCTTGGAAATTTACTTCCAATTACCAGATTCATATACTTCCTGTAGAGTTCCTGCTGTTAACTACAGCCAAATCTACTACTAACTTTGGAGGGCTTCTATGAGTTATGTCTTCAATAAACAAAACTTTTCTGATTTTATCCTATGCATTTGTTACAGTACCACCTCTGTTCTGAACCTCAGTTTGATGAATGCCCCTGAAAAGCCAGAGTTATTGACTTTCAAAACTGTCTTTGGAAGGTTGGTATATTTCCCTTAATAGCCTCTTCCATGATTCTGCTGTGACTCTGGTGGAAAATTTTCTTGTGGATACCATACTGTTTTCCATAGCTCGGATAAATGGCTTGTTCCTTTTGAAATCTATTGAATTCATTTGGCTTGGGCTGTAGGAATGTGTCCAATAAAAATCATGTCAGCCTACTTTTCAAGAACTACCAAATATAAAGATTTTTATATTTTGTTTAATTATTCATAATGCTAACAAATAATTCTATTATATTCAGTTTATTTGAAATGAGACCATTAAACATCTGTTTTAATTTTCTCCAGTAGAGCATAGGAAAAGTACTTAAGTGTTCGGTGTAATTAGAAGCTTACCTACTTTCTCAATGTGACTAATATGGTGACATAACCACATACTCAATTCTGTTGGGAAAATGGCAGTACTGGTTTTGGTTTTATTTTTAAAAGACTTCTATTCACTGGCAGCAGTATCTATGCACCACACTCTCCCAAAATTTACCCTTATGATATGGAAACAGAGCTGGGAAATATCCTCCTTTTGGAAGTGATAAATTTTAAAGAAAAGAATGTGAGACCTAAAATTGTTTATACCTACAAGACTTTATTTATATCCATTATAAATTCGTATAGCCCTTATGATATTGGTAAGTATAATAATGTCATTTTACAGATAGGGACACAGAAGTTCAGGAGTTAGATAAGTTCTTCAAAGTTGATACAATTAATAGAGAACTCCCGATTAGCTAATTATTTGCCCCCAGTCCAGCTGACTCAAAAAACTTGACCCTTATCCAAGACAAAGTACTGCTTATAGAAAAGTGGAAAACAGCTAACTTTTTACTCCTGTGGAATACCACCTCATATTATAAAAACCATCACATTTGATATACTTACCACTAAAATGAGCTTCTCAGGACAGAAATCATGCTTACTCATCCCGTATGTATTTCTACTGTAGCACAGTGCCTAGAACAAAGAAGCTGAATGAATTGCAAAATCTCTAAGAACAGAGAGAATGAATGCCCACAATTCTCTGTATTTGGGACCCAATCGATCTATGGATCCTAATGAAAATATTTCATGGATCAGATCACACCTCCAATACAGCCATATCTGAGTTGAGATTTAAGAATTTTAGCAATGTATAGAACATATTAGTGAATTAGTGAGTGCACCATCATTGGAGATGACGTAAAAGCAATTGCTTATAATTGACCCCTGCTGGGAGGCAGGTGATATAAATATCCCCTCGACTAGTGAAAATACCAGCAGGAAGCATGAGGTTGGAGAGCAGCAGTGTGCCTTGCTGTCAAGTCCTAACTCGTGCCTCATGGCTAGGAGACTATTCGTCATTTGAACATCTCACGGATTTGAAAGGAATCCAAATGTATTGGAAATGATGACAAAGTGATAGTATAAGAAGTTCAGTGGGAGGGTAAAATGTCTAAGAAGGAATGAAAAAGGCATAAGTGAAATAGATGCCAGGGAGCTTGTGGGCCTTCAGAAGTGCCACTTGTTCTGCTTTCATTGCAGTCTGAGGCTTGGATTCACCCAGAGAGAGGAGCCCAACATAATCAAGGGAATCAGGCATTATCCTCAGAAGTTTTTTGTTTCCTAGGGTGAATATTTCTGTCAGACCTCATGTCTCCCCTGGTTTTGTTGTGATTATTGTTGTTTGTGGTTTTTTTTCTTCCCTGTTTGTTTTTTTAAAAGGAACTTTTTACATGTAGTTTGGGTTGGAGATTACCTTAGCTCCAAGGTGTACAGTATATCACCCAGGCCTAGACAGTCACAGACTCCATCCACTGCACTAGGAGGCTATATAGGGCTGAGCACATGATTAAAGCCAGGATTATGAGTGTGGTCCCTAGGACTTTTGATAGAATGGCTGGAAAGGAAGCACTCTCTTCCATGATCAGGGGCACAAAGAACATATGAACCTGGGAACCATCTTCTCTGCAAATGAAGAACATTTCCAAGGATGAGGACAAGGAAGAGCTAAACCAGAGAACTATGAAGACATCATTTAAGCACCGGTATCGAGCCATACAGCCGGGTGAAACCAATATTCCACTAGACCTTCCAGTACGTGAGCCAAATAGTGTCTCTTCTTTTTTGTTCAGTGTTTGGACTTGGATTACTATCAACTGGATCAGATAATCTAATCAATTGGATTACTATCAACTAATTTTTGTGACTTTAACTCTGCATAATGAGTTATGCAAAACGTCTAAATGCAAAAACCCTGTGCAATGGTACTATTCTTCTGCTGGTCTTGGATATAATAACCTCAAAACACAGTGGGTAGCAGGAGCTCCATAGAAGACAGTGTTTGGCTTTAGTCCTGTGGAAGATAAGAGAGACAGGAAGCCACACTGGGCTAAAGAGCCTACTTGGAACTTAGAAATATCAAAGCCCTGTTTGAATTTCCTTATGATACATTCACTTATTAAAAAACAAATGCATATTCCAAGTTATTTAAAAAATTACTATGGGGCATGGGGGTGGCTCAGTGGGTTAAGCCTCTGACTCTTTTTTTTTTTTTAAGATTTTATTTATTCATGAGAGACACAGAGAGAGATTGAGGCAGAGACACAGGCAGAGGGAGAAGCAGACTCCATGCAGGGAGCCCACTGTGGGACTCGATCCTGGGACTCCAGGATCACACCCTGTGCAGAAGGCAGGCGCTAAACGGCTGAGCCACCCAGGGATCCCAAGCTTCTGACTCTTGATTTCAGTTCAAGGTTGCAGGATCCAGCGCTCTGCACTCAGAGGGGAGTCTGCTAAGATTCTCTCCCTCCCTTTCCCTCTGCCCCCACACTCCCCACACTGCTTTCTCATGCAGGTGAGCACACATTCTCTCTCTCAAAAAAATTATTATGAAAATATTTCAGATACACAGAAATTATAAAGGACTGCATAACAATCACCTGTGTACCCACTGGCCAGTTTATGAAATGAAGCAGATTCCCCCTGTATCCCCTTCCAATCACATTCTCCTCCTTTCCCTGGTCACTTCTCTGGAGGAAATCGCTATCCTAAGATTTTTCTAGATCATTCCCATGACTTCTTGGTAGTTTATTAAATATGCATATATTCCTACTTATTATTGTTTTGCAACTTTTTAAACTTTGCATATATGCATATTTATCACATAAAAATACACTGTGTTTCTTATTTCTATATAAGAAATTGTGAGCTTAATCCAGGTAAATAAGCACTGCTCTAATTTCACACATTTTTCACTGCTGGATGGTGTGCAGTTATATGCATGTACTAGTTATTAAGCTATTGTCGCTCAGCTCCAAACCCACCTTTCTACATTATTCGTGATGGTGTGCTAGGTAGGACTAGGCAAACCTATTTCTTTTTTGCCACCTGGCTCCCTCTTAGACTCTGATGATAGGGGGCCTAGAGTTATACAGAAGGTTGGAAGGGGGGAGGGCAAGACTTTCTGTTCATTTACCTAATCGGAATTATCCCATCCACCTGGCAGCTGTAGTTTGCTCAGGTAGGAGATGCTTCTAATTTTCAGTTCTTTCCCATTCTTAAAGACCCAGGGTCATTGCCTTTCTTCAAAAACTCCCATCACCAGCCATTGCCTCCTCCAGAGATTTGAGTCCTACAGCTCCCTGGAGGCCCTCCTCTCAGGACCTAGCTCCTCAGCTCCAGCTAGAGGGCACACCCTCCTTCAGGGTCGGAGCCTCATCTCCACAGGCTCCTCTGGGAAGCTTCTAGCACCTAGCACCCCCTCTTCCCTCTGTTTACCAACACCAGGAGTGATAGCTGCTTTCTGCAGTTGCCCTCTTTGTTAGCCAACAGTTCCTTCCATGTCCTTCATTCATCAAATATCTCTTTAACCAAATCCCTCTTTTAAATTATCTTGAAATAATTGATGTGGATTCTGTTTTCCTGGTTGCATCTCATCTGGTATATTGGTGAAGACAATATTTGTGTGTCCTCTCTCCTCTTGATGAATATGGTGAGCATGGCCAGGCTGGCTGCCCTGAAATCCTGGGTAAACTCCATGATGTAGTCCTAAACAAAATGTGGAGAGGTGGGAGGCATGGTGGTCCCAGGCATGCTGTCAGGGCCTCTCCTAACCACTAACAGCAGAAAAGCAAAAGGTCCATTGTCTGACTTCCTCTGACCTGCCATATTCTTTACTTCACAAGGATTGTGGGAACCATGAACTTTGGATGCACATCTGTCACAATACAGGCTTTGTGCCCACACGTAAGCAGGTGTCTATATGATTTCTCACTACAGGGCTGAACAAAGAAGCAACATTAGCTGACTTGGAGTCATCATTTTCAACTGTCTTTGTCCCTGGACCTGTTTCTGTGGTTTAGCCTGTTCAACAGATGATTAGGATTTCTAATTTTTGATTATTTATTTATTACAATTATTATTACTATTAATTCCTATTATAAATAAAGGGTGTTTCTCTGAACATCCTTGAAGATGTCTTTCTGATCTTAAGTCAAAGAATTTCTTGGATGTCTACTAGATGTCAGGCAGGCCTTGTGCAGGATGGTGATAAGGAAGAACATGAAAGTTCTGCTTCTTAAGGATCACAGTCTAGAAGAGGAGACAGAGCATCACTATCATCACCATTATTCATAACCATAGTAATCAAATTTGAACACTTAGAAAATGTCTCACACTGTGCTAAGCATTTTCAAGCATCTCATTTAACAGTATAATAAAAGTCATAGAATGATAATGCTGTGATAAGTATAAGGGCCAGGAGTGGGTCCATTTTACCTTGGAAGACAACAAAGATCTCAAAGGTCAGCTGGGGCAAACCAGTCAGGGCATTCTAGGTAGACTTTGTCATGTGTGCAAAGACACGGAAGAATGGCATGCTATAAAGAGTCCAGTAGATAAGGGCAGGGGAGAAGGAAAGCAGGAAGAGGAAGGAGAAACAATAAAAATAGGAGGTGAGGGCCAGATCATTGAAGCACAAAGGATGTCTAGACTTTATCCTGAAACTAACAGAAGGATGCATTGAAGGAGTTTAGAGTAGAATATTACCATGAATTAAATAGTTTTTTAAAATAACTTTAAAAAATAACTTTAGTGTTTTGGAGGATGGAGCAGATGGGAGTGGAAAGGGAAATTCCAAATGCAGAGTGGCCATATAGGAGACAGTACTCTTGAGGATAGTGGTGGCAGAAATGCCCCCGAGGACATGCTTGAGCAACCCTAAGGAGACCAGTACAACTGGAGCCACATGAACATGGGGGAAATTACTAGGAATTGATGTTAGAAGTAACGGGAGGCTGGATCATAGTGAGACTTGCAGGCATTTCAACAACATGGCTTTTTACTCATTGAAAGGTATGCCATTGAAGGATTTTGAGCAAAGGAGTGACACAGTTAGTTTTATATTTTAATAGGATCCTTCTGATTGCTGTTGGGCAAAAGTAGAAATAGTGGTACCAAAGCCAAGTAGGAGGGAATTGGGGTAATTCAGGCCAGAGATGATGGTGGCTTGGCCTGGGATTGCAGTAGCAAAAGATCTTCTGATTGAAAGTATGTAGAGGGAGAGACAAAGGAAGAAGTAGGATAACTCCAAGGGCTTTGGCCTGAAAAACTAGAGGACTAAAAGCCATTAATTGAGATCTGAAAGACTGCAGAAGTGTTGGGAGGGGAAGGTTAAAAGCTCAGTTTTGTTTATGTTGATCTGATATGTCTTTATTGAGCCGAATGCAGGTTTTGAGGAGACCTTGTTGGACACAGGCATCTGGAGTTCAGGGAAGAGGTCTGAGCTACAAACATAAAGCTGTGAGTCACTACCATAGAGATGGTACTTACGGCCACGAAATGGATGAGATCACCCAGGCAGTGAGTGCAGCTTGGAACAAAAGATTTCCAAAAATTGAGATCCGGGATACAGTAATGTTAAGAGGTCAGAGATGATAAGAAGGAGCCCATAAAAAAAGAAAGAAAGAAAGAAAGAAAGAAAGAAAGAAAGAAAGAAAGAAAGAAAGAAAGAAAGAAAGAAAGAAAGAAAGAAAGAAAGAAAGAAAGAAAGAAAGAAAGAAAGAAAGAAAGAAAGAAAGAAATCCAAAATAAACAAGTACAGAAACCAGGAAGGAGGAAGGAGAAAAACAAGGAGATTGCAGGGGAAGAAAACAATTGAGAATGAGGTACAGCTGTGCCAACATGTCAAGGAAGACAAGATTGAAAATTAACCAGTGGATTTAGTCAGGTGGATATCAACAGTGCTCTTGATAAGAGTGAAATCGTGGGGGCAAAATCTTGATGGGAAGGAAGGAATTAAAACAGAGAATGTACATAACCCTATAAAAGGAGTTTTGTAAAATGGAGCAGAGAAATGGAGCAGGAACTGCAAGGGGGTGTCAGATCAAGACAATTTCTTTTTAAGATAGGAGATATAATACGATATTTGTGTGCTGATGATAATAATCCAAAAGACAAAAATTTATGGAGTAAGGGAGCAGAATCCTTACAGCAATGTCTTTGGGATCCAGGGTACAAGGGTAGAGAGGGACATGGCAGTCATTTAAAGAGAGAGGAGGGGAAGCAGAATTGATAGGCACGGATGCTGGCAAGTGGGTTGATGCTGCTGGAAGCTCGCAAAAGTCTCTTTCTAGTTGAATAAACAGCCCTGGAGTTCAGGAGAGAAGTTTGAGCTAAAGATAGAGACATGTAGTTATCAGTTCATAGCAGGTAGCTGAAAGGTTTGAAGCAGAGAATACATCTGTGAGGGGGGAGAAACAGTACAATAAGGAATGAAAATACCATATCTTATCAACAATACGGCTACTGACATAAGTACATTTAAAAGTTCAGAGAAGAGAAGAGCAAGAAAGACTGGAAAGATTTGAGGTAAAGGGACAGGATTTATTGAGAAATCATTCCAGGATCAGAGCAGTAGTGAGTATATTAAAGTATAGTAATCTGAGTAGTCTAAGCTAAGAACAGGAGAACGAAAATGGGAGAAAGTGGAAGAAAGCTCTGATTGCCTTGATTTGATATATATATGGGAAGCATTTTAGTCAATGAGAGCAATGGTTAAGGGAACTTTAATGGTTTACAGTATTGACTGAAGGTTAAGGTGTTAGGAGTGGAATCAGGAGACTGATGGAGAGCCTATAAAAGGAGTTCTTGGCCAGAGTCAGGACCTTGATAACACAAATGGAGAGGAGGATTAACAATGGATATTGGAAATAAAGACTTGGGGAGGGCCAACAAATTCTTAGAGATTTTATTCTAGAGTGCTTTCCTCTTTAAAAAATGGGAATATGTCTTGCATATTTTAAAGCAGAATTATATTTAATACAAAACTCTCCTTAACCTCACAGTAATTTCAAACTGTCATTCAGATCATGTACAAATACCTTGCTTAAATAACTTACACCCACAATCCTTATTCCTTAGACACATATGAGGCAAAGGCATTACTAATCACATTTGGTAACACTTAATCCAGGTCTCTGTGGATTTCAACATAATAAAAACTTGGTACATTTCCTGGAATTGGTAACTGGGAGAGTAGAGGAGAATTTCCATATTTTCTTTTGATTCTATTCACACAGTCAGGTGAACCAAGACAAGATTGAGAATTTCAACCTGAAATACGAAAATAGTTTCCTTCTTCTCATTACTAAACGATCTAGCAGTTTTACAATTTCTATGTCACCCTCAGATAATTTTTTCTGAAATTAATTTGTATCTGAAGGACATTATTTCAGGACATAAGGCCACATGGCCAGCAACGGTGGGGGGTAGAGGGGTGGCTGGGAGAAGGAAGGAATATTCAGATATAGAAAACGTTTATTGGAATAGAAGGGTTTGGGATCCCTGGGTGGCACAGCGGTTTGGCGCCTGCCTTTGGCCCAGGGCGCAATCCTGGAGATCCGGGATCGAATCCCACATCAGGCTCCCGGTGCATGGAGCCTGCTTCTCTCTCTGCCTCTCTCTCTCTCTCTCTTGCTCTCTCTCTGTGACTATCATAAATGAATAAAAAATTAAAAAAAAAAAGAAGGGTTTTAAATTCTAGAACCAAACCAACCAAACCGAAGATATAAATCTCCGATTTCCAAACCTTCTGGTTTCCCTATGTCAGGTGAGGATCAGAAAGGATCCCAAATAAGAGGGCACTAGTATTAATGACTCTAGAATGAGAGAGGTAAACCTTAAAAGAAACTCTATGTTTTAAATGAACTCACATTCAAACAAGGGGGTCTATTCCAAATCTAGGCCAGGAAATTGAATTTAACAAATCAGAAAACATTTACAGAGCTTAGCATGGTACAAAACTCTACAAAAGCAGCAGAGAGAATCATAACATGACCCCTATTCTTAAGGAATTTATGAGGATGATGCATCAGAATAATATAAGAATTAAGAGAGAATTTAGAACTCTCCTTGAATTAACCAATAGTCTGGAGGCAAGAAGCAAGAATCAGAGTTGGATTTACCCTTCTGAACTGTAGAAGATAAATGAAGTAAACCTCATCTCAACACAAGAGTTTTCCAAAAATCTGCAATGTGCAAACATGGATTTTTGGGTAGAAGACCTCATTCAAGATTCATCCATGTATTTGAGCTCCCTCACCAGTCACTTATGTGCTGGCATGATGAGGTTTAGCAGTCAGCAAGACACTTTCTTACCCTTCAGGGGTCACAACCTTGGGATGCATTATATCTAGATAATTATTTGACATGGATGCTCTGAAAAGATACATCAAAATTAGTTTTTAGCATATTTAAGAAGACAAGACATACATATACAAAACAAAATATCAATATTAAATTTATTTATTTATTTTTAAAGATTTTATTTATGTATTCATGAGAGACACAGAGAGAGGCAGAGACACAGGCAGAGGGAGAAGCAGGCTCCCTTTGGGGAGCCGATGTGGGACTTGATCCTGTGACCCCAGGATCACGACTTGAGCCAAAGGCAGAAACTCAACCACTGGGCCACCCAGGCATCACTCAGTATTACATTTAAATTAAAGGTCAGAACAATAGTAAACAGTGACAGACATTCACCAGGACAAGAAAAATATGCTCTGAGACTTTAGAAATATTAGGACTGGGGATGGTTTGAGAGACTTCTGCATGGGTTTGGAACTTAGATGGTGGGCAAGGACATTTCAGGGAGAAATAGACATAGAATCATCTAAGTAGAATAGTGCATAGTTCAGGGAATGATTTGACATCACTGAATGAAGAGTTCATATAATCAAGTTGTAGAAATATATCCAGGTTATAGAACTTGAACAATGCCAGCTTTTCCCAAATTTCAGCTAATCCTGTCATTATGCCATTATTTTCATGATTTTTGCATTAACTATACACCATCTATTACTTAGTATTCTTTTGAGATTGATGGACATTTTTCATGTTGCCTCATCCTAACCTCTACTTGTCTATGGGTTTATGAGTCATAAATTTTCTTTTAAAAAATATTTTATTTATTTGAGAGAGAGGGAGAGAGCATGAGGAGGGGGGAGCAGAAGGAGAAGCAGACTCCCAGTGAGCAGGAACCAGAAGCAGGAGTGGTTCCCAGGATCCTGAGATTATGACCTGAGCTGAAGGCAGAGACTTAACTAACTGAGCCACTGAGGTGCCCTCTTTTTATTGTTTTTTAAAGATTTGATTTATGAATCATAAATTTTCTAATAAACATGGTAGTCTGTAGCTATTTTTAAAATATATTTTATTTTATTTATTATTTTAGAGAGAGAGATTGAGAGAGAAACAGAGAATGAGCAGGGGGAGGAGCAGAGCAGACCCTGTGCTGAGCATGAGCCCAACAAGGCTGGATCTCATGAGGCTGGGATCCTGACCTAAACCGAAATCAAGAGTTGGAAGCCTAACTGCCTGAGCCACCCAGGTGCCCCAATCTGTAACTATCAAAAGTATTTATCAGTATATCTTGCAAAATCAACTTGCTTATCCCTCATGAAGCAAAGACCATATCTGTAGAATTACTGTTTTAAAGAATAGAAAAACACTGACTCCTTTGGAGTCTAAGTGACATAACAAAAGCTAAGACTTCAGAGAAAATTTCTCTGATGGCTATGGATGGAATGAACAACTTTGGGCATTGTGGCAGGTAGGGAGATGAATTAAAAGGCAGAATCTGGCTTAGCATAATAAATGAGAACAGGAAGAGATGTTTAAAAGAAACTTTATAATACATTAGATGTGGGAGAAAAGCAGAGGACCATGTCAGAGACTCGAGTTAAATAAATGACAACTCTATCTATATCTTTAAAATGTTTAGTTTTTTAGAGGCACAAGGAAACCATCTCCTAAAAATGAGATTTTGGATGATGTATTAATACAAGAATTTAGGGAAGAGGACTTCACTTAAAAAATGGGCAGATTTTATAAAGATGAAGAAACTGTATGACCCAAAGCCTAGCTTCTTGGTTTTTAGCACATGAACCCTACAGCATCAGTCAAGTGCTGGACAGGCCCAGAGACTCAACTCAGTGGACACTCATTATTACTGACCATGTTAAAATCTGTGTTTTACAAAATGTTCAGAAAAGGTTCCCACATTTCAGACTATTTGACAGTCTTTGCAAGAGAGACCAGCAACTGTGGTTCCTGCTGAAATCCTTTATAATACAAAAGTTGAGGGCCACTGGTCATCAACAAGTGAACTCAATAATAAGCATGTATATTTATTCTCCCTCAGCATTTTGTGAACTCTGTTAAAGCTGGAGCTCACCTGACACTCTGTTCTGTTTCTGTTGCAGCCACATAAATAAGTTCACAACAAATCAATGTTATGATGGCTGCCTTCTAGAAGAGTTGAGTATTGGCTCTATTAATGGAAACATCGAATTACCAGGAAAATAGATTTTATTTAGAAAAAGAGCCCAAGAGATTTTTGGATTGGGGTGGACTCATATGATCAGTTCATTAATTTCACTTTTAGTGTTGAATAAACCTCTGAACCAGCGTCAACAACAGCATTGCATACCTGAGTCAATCTAATTATGTACTTTTGGCTGTTCATTTTCTTGCACAACATCCTTTCTAAATGTGTTGTGTAATGTATTTGTGAGAAAATATAAATAGGTGGTAGCAAGCAGGGCCTTATCATAACAGTTTTTCCAGGGATACCAGATACAAGACTGAATTTATCGAAGATCACTAAATTTTAGTGGTGATTATGTTGTATTTTCCAAAATGTGACAATATTTGCCCTCTTTGTTCTGAGTGTCAGTGCCCTGGACACTTTTATTGCTGCAGTATATGAACATGCTATTATATTATCAAAGAGAACAGAAACACCAGTCCCAAAAGAAGAAGCTTTGCTCCTGGTGAATAAGAGCATAGGTGTTTTGGAGAAAGCAGTTAAACTGGCTGCCGGGCAGGTATTGAGCTTCCTTATGCTGGCTGGGATACTGTAAAGGAAATTTGAAACTTGGAAAGAATGTGGGTATTTAGAATTTATGAAAAACTTTTTTGCACCCATTTATTTTGAACAGGGCACACATATCATTGTTACCCCAGAAGATGGAATTTATGGCTGGGTCTTCACAACGGAGACCATTTGCCCCTATCTGGAAGATATCCCAGACCCTGACGCAAACTGGATTTCATGTAGAGATCCACAGAGTTAATGTTATTACCCTTTGATTTCTCTTTTTTCTTTTTTTTAGATTTATTTATTTGTTTGTTTGTTTGTTTGTTTGCTTATTTATTTATTCATGAGAGACACAGAGAGAGAGAGAGAGATGCAGAGACACAGAGGGAGAATAGGCTCCATGCAGGGAGCCTGACGTGGACTTGATCCCAGGTCTCCAGGACCTGGCCCTGGGCTGAAGGCAACGCTAAACTGCTGAGCCACCCAGGCTGCCCTACCCTTTGATTTCTGAACAAAAAACTGTGATACTGTAAAATACAAATAGCAAATCCATTAAACTTGCCTAGTATTCTTGCTGGCAACCAATCTACTGTTCTGGACTCACAAGCCTCTAATGCCTCATAACATGTACCATCTGGCATGACTTGAGCTGATGATGCTTGGTTGGTTATTTATCGTAGTTTTCATTAATGAATGGTATGTGTATATATAGTTTTTATAATAAATATGCTTAATTGGGTTTTAACGAAGCGAAAAAGTTGTAATATCTGGTACCTCTGTTCCCACATAAAGGAAGCCCACTCGTGAATACCTACCTCCTTTGTAGGAATAGTAAAAAGATAAATGAACTTCTGTTTCCAAAGAGCTTTGACTATCATTTGCATTGTGATCATTATGGTGAATGGAAATTGTGTGGGATTTGAAAGTGTTATTTCTGAGAGCACAGCCTACTACCTCCTAGCTGAGTATCATGTGGCAGATAACCTATACACTTGACATCTCTGTTTCTTAATCCATAATACAGAGATAATAAAATTTACTGTCCTACTTTCTTTACACAGTAGGTAAGAATTTCAAGTGAAGTAATACACGTAGAATCTAAACACTGTTGTGCTATCACTATTACTTTTTAAAACTGAATCTGAACTTCTTTGTTTTCTTGTCTGAGAAATTTAAGTAATAATTAGCTGTAGTTCAATCATAGCTTTCTTAGGGGAAAGTCTGGATAAAACTTAGGAAAGGTTTATGAAGTTATTTTAGGTGTATTTACTTTTTAAAATAGTTTATATGTAGTTCCTTTAAAAGGCAAAATCTATGCATTAAAAAGTAATTTAAATTTTGCTAATTTAAAACTTACATGCATCTGTTCAGAACTATATTGCACAAAAAAAGGGAATACCTTTAATCATTTTGACATTTGAAATTGATTGGTTAGTCGAATCCAACGCTGCAACCTAGGATGTGAGTCAGTCCCACCTCAGGATTTTCACCTTAAAAACAATATTGTCTGAGTTTTGCATGGTCCATGTTTACAGTAACCACATAACTATAATTCAATGTTTACTTGATTAAGAGTTTTTTTCCAGGGCAGGAAGGACTCAAATTTGCAATAATTCAAGAGGCTGATACTAAAATTTACTCTATTTGTCTGGGCTGATAAAACTGATTTTCTTAAGGGAAATGTATCCTGAAGCCTGATAATCATCAATCTCAGATGAATTATTTTAAACCGGGAAGGTAGGTGACCAATTAAATTTTAGCTTATTGGAGTCTTGAATTTTTTCAAATGGTAAGCTTTCAGCTCTGAGTTATAAAAGGAGAAATCCAATATTTAATATAATGGCAATATTGGTTTAAAAGAAAACCAGCATTTCTTCCCTAGTAATATTTATCCCTAAAGGGGATAATAGAGGGCTACATGGTCATCCCTATGTATTTAAATACTATCATTTAGAATATAACACATCCCATATTTCCTTGGGTTTTACCCATGAAGAACTAACAAAAGACATTATAATACATTAATTATTTAGAAAAAGATAAGAGAGAGAGAGAAAGAAAAGAAAATATGTGATAGTTTTATTGAAGGTCTTAGTGAATTGAATATCAGTGTTAACAATATTGCCCTGTTTTTCCTGAGGGCAAAATATTATCACAAAGGTTTTGAAGCAATAGTCATAAATCTGTTCTTTCTAATCAAAGATTAGCTCATCAGCGGTAAAGGAGAGATGATGGAGAGAATCCAATGGCCTCTAAAAGCAGTAAATCCATCAATTTCTTGGGTTGTCTTCTTGTAGCTACAAAATCCGTATTGGCCATTATTTCTTTATTGAGCATCTATTTGGTTCGAGGAACTGTGCCTGGTACAGTATACATATTATCTCATTCAATTTATGTAGCAGGTATAACTATTTACATTTTAAATATCAGGGAAAAAAGGAGGCTTAAGGTTTCATATTGGATGTTAGCATGGCGGGAATTCAAACACAGACATTAATTTCCATTTGAGCCTTGCTAACTGAATAGAGTCTCAATACCTGGATGCACCATATTATATTTGAAATTACCAGTGATGGTGAATCTACTCCTTTGAAAATATTCTGGTTGCTAAGATTTTTATCTTTTCTGCTGTCTCTCTATAACTTTAGTCTTTGTACTGCCTTTATTATATATTCATATGTATGACTCACCACCTTCACATTAGAGCCTTTCAGATATTTGAAACCAACTATCATTCCACCTATCTCATCACCTCAATCCCTTCTTATTTCTGGGATAATGCTTGCAATGTGGATGGATTTGGCACTACTTTGAGAAAGATGAAGATTATATTGCGTGTGAAATTTAAATCTTTTCTGATTTGATTCTTAACCTAGATCTTGTGTTCTAAGTAATTGACAAATAAAGTATCATTTTGGAAGATTAGAAATCACTGAAATATAGTAAGTTTGAGGCAATGTCTATTAAACTACGTTTGGCTAGACTGTGGTGCAAAAAAGACTCCGCGGCCTGGCCAAGGACAACTCTATCTACATTGTGGTGAATATTGGGGACAAGAAGCCATGCAATGCCAGTGACCCTCAGAGTCCCCCCCCATCCCAGTAGTCATTACCAAGACAACTCTGGTGTGGTATCTGATTCTAAGGGTAGGCTGATGGCATGCTACCATAAGGTGAGAGTTTCTTCATTTGTTTGTGATAAGTATGTACACTCATTTGTTGTTATGAGTGTATTTCTTAGTTATTTCATTTTTTAAAAAAATTTGTATTTATTTGAGACAGAGAGAGACAAAATGAGCTGGGGGGAAGGATAGAGGGAGAGGGAGAAGCAGGCTCCCCACTGAGCAGGACTCGATCCCAAGACCCTGGGATCATGACATGAGCCAAAGGCAGACACGTACCTGACTGAGCCACCAGGTGCTCTTGCATTTCTTAATTATTATGTTTTAGTTGAAAAGGGGGTTTCATTTACTTTGGTCATATATAAGGATTCTGAGTTTGAATTAATCGTAACATAGAATATGGCAGAATATTGAAACAATGTGATAACAGCCTCACAAAGATTTTAAAAGTCTCTGAGAAAGAAGGTGAAATGCTATTTTATCCATGATTTAATAGCAGGGTTAATTTTTTGGCTCAATTCACTGACATTTTATTTATTTATTTATTTATTTATTTATTTATTTATTTATTTATTTAACGATTTTATTTATTTATCCATGAGAGACAGAGAGAGAGAGAGAGAGAGAGAGGCGCAGAGACACAGGCAGAGGGAGAAGCAGGGTCCTTGTGGGGAGCCAGATGTGGGACTCGATCCTAGGACCCCAGGGTCACGCCCTGAGCTGAAGGCAGGCGCTCAACCACTGAGCCACCCCGGCTGCCCCATTAACATTTTATACTAAGTTTAGTCATTCATTCTATCAAGACTTATCTTTTTTTTTTTTAAGTAAGCTCTATGCCCAACATGGGACTTGAACTCATGACCCTGAGATCAAGAATTGCATGTTTTACTAACTGAGCCAGCCACGCACTCTCCATTAGAATTGTTTTGATTGCAATGGTGGAAAACCCCAAATGAAATCTACTTAACACCTCCCCCATGGAATTTCCTTATGTATCTGAAAAACTATAAATCACAGGAAGAGTAGTTCTAGTTTCAGATGTAGTTCTATCCCTCAGAGGCTTTAAAGATGTCAGCCATTCCTCTACTTCTCTTAGATCTTGTTCCTGCTTTTACTCAGATTGTCCTTTTAGGGGTCATGTAATGCCCAACATAAAGCTCTCATTCTATAGCAGCAAGATCCAAAGGAAGAGTTCAGTTTTTACTCCTAGAAAAGCCTCATCATGCCTTGAGGCCACTTAGGCTACATGCATTCCTTGAGTTGATCACTGCAGGAGAAAGGATAAGCTACCATTCTGAGAGTAGGGTGTGGAGGAGCAAGTGATCTTCACTGAAGGGGAGGGGGGTCTTGCTAGAATACACATAGGTACACATCAAGCCTAATAAAAACCTGAGCAAGTACTCCTGAGCCCAGGCGAAGTGGAGTTTGGAAGCAATAATCCAACTGGAAAAATCATTAATGCTTACAGATTAACAAGGTTTAGTTATTACATTGTCTAAATTCACTTTAAATATACTTAATTTATATAGACCTAGCAGTATCATAGGGAGATATGGCAAAGTTAGTTTTCTTAATGTGTTATTGTTCATACCGGCAGTGCTGTTGATAAAGAATTCAGTGTGGGCAGCCTGGATGGCTCAGCGGTTTATTTTATTTTATTTTATTTTATTTTATTTATTTTATTTTATTTTATTTTATTTATTTATTTATGATAGTCACACAGAGAGAGAGAGAGAGAGAGAGAGGCAGAGACACAGGCAGAGGGAGAAGCAGGCTCCATGCACCCGGAGCCCGACATAGGATTCTATCTCGGGTCTCCAGGATCGCGCCCTGGGTCAAAGGCAGGCGCCAAACCGCTGCGCCACCCAGGGATCCCCTGGCTCAGAGGTTTAGTGCCACCTTCCACCCAGGGCATGATCCTGGAGACCCAGGATCAAGTTCTACATTGGGCTCCCTGCATGGAGCCTGCTTGTCCCTCTGCCTGTGTCTCTACTCTCTCTCTCTCTCTCTGTTTCTCATGAATAAATAAATAAAATCTTTTATTTATTTATTTATTTATTTATTTATTTATTTATTTATTTATTTATGAATGATAGTCACAGAGAGAGAGAGAGGCGCAGAGACACAGGCAGAGGGAGAAGCAGGCTCCATGCACCGGGAGCCCGACGTGGGATTCAATCCCGGGTTTCCAGGATCGCGCCCTGGGCCAAAGGCAGGCACCAAACCGCTGCACCACCCAGGGATCCCATAAAATCTTTAAAAATAAAGAATTCAGTGATAATCTGAAATTTATAAGGTTCAAAATTTCAACCTGTAATGTTAAGACAGAAATATTCACCTTTTGAATATCATTTGTAGATATTCTTTCATTTATTAGTTGTGGAAAAATGAAGTTTTTTGATAATGTTGTAGTAGTAAAACTCACAGTGGCATAGTGGAAGGGATTTATACAAATTTGTATGTAATAGTTTTAAATATGCACATCAACATGAAGGGGAAAAGATTTTATGGATATAGAGCACCTCTATTTGGCAGTTTTCTTACTAATATTCCCCTGCTTTGCTTTTTGTTAACAGTACAATCTTTTTGCACCTGAAATTCAATTTGATTTTCACAAGGAGTCAGAATTTGTGACTTTTGACACTCCCTTTGGAAAGTTTGGCATTTTCACTTGCTTTGACATTTTTTTCTCATGACCCAGCTGTGGTGGGGGTGGATGATCTTCACGTTGACAGTGTTCTCTATCCTATGGCATGGTACACAACAAGCTGCCCCTTCTCTTGGCTGTCCTTTCCACTCCGTGTGGGCCAGAGCCATGAGAGTGAATCTTCTTGCTGCAAATACCCACAACATCAGCACGCACATGACAGGTATTTCACATCTGTCCTCTACCAACTGGCCACGACAGTCTCAAAAGTGTTCATTGATTTTTAAGACTCACTGTTCTCCAATAATTCTTTCATTAACTCACGAAATTAATAATAGCATGGGTTTCTATACATTACTTTAGGAACATTATTCCTATGAGTACAGAAGGAGGTAAACTGTTGTGCCCAAGATTGTGAATCCAAGAAAACCACCAAGGAGCTGACACCGATGAGGGTTTATTAATAAGCTCGAGCTTGGGTCCATGTATACCCGACACAGCAGAGCAGGGATTTGGACCCTGAGGGGGGTTACAGCTGGGTTTTTATGGGCTGGTCTAGGGGTAAGGTGGGGTTTTTCAGTAAGGGTTGGGGTGTGAGAATCTCCAAGAAAGAGGTCTCACAAGATCTTGCTTCTTTATTCCGATAAGGGCACGCTTTGTGTTTTTTTCTGTAGCCGGGGTAAGGTAGAGTTCAGTACCTCGTCACAGTGGCCTGGTCAGATGGCCTGAGATGGCTGCCGAAGCTAAAATGGCTGTCTTGCGCCAATGTTAAACTTGAATGGCCCTCATTTTCTCGGCCTCCACATTTCCCCCCTCAGTGGAACCTAAAGAAGGAGCCAATTATGGGTCCAGGTTGGTCTCAGTAACAAGGTCTAGTGGTTGGTATTATTGTCTAAGTACCATAAGTTGGACTGTACTGATTCTGTCTTTGACAAAAGTAACTAATCTGTTGATAATGCAGGTTCCAAAGGTAAGGAGGAAGACGATAATGAGGGGTCCGGGTAGGGTGGATAACAAGGTAGTGAGCCAGGGGGAACGATTGAACCAGGATTCAGCTGGCCGGACATGGGTGTAGTGGACCCAGGGAGTAATCCTATCGACCTTGAGAGTGGTGGGAGTGGTCAGGTTCATGATGTAAGGTCCCTTCCAGCATGGTTGAAGTGTCTGGTGTTGGTATCTCCAGACGTACACCCAGTCACCCGGTCGACATTGATGGGGGTTCGAAGGTGGCCCAGTCTCATAGAGTCCCTCAGCTTAGGCCATTCCTGCTCATGGGCTCATTGTAGCATTTTTTTTAAAGATTTTATTTATTTAGTCATGAGAGACAGAGATTGAGAGAGAAGCAGAGACACAGGCAGAAGGAGAAGCAGGCTCTATGCAGGGAGCCCAACGTGGGACTTGATCCTGGGTCTCCAGGATCACGCCCTGGGCTGAAGGCGGACGCTAAACAGCTGAGCCACCTGGGCTGCCCTCATTGTAACATTTGGAGGGAGAAAAGGAGTTGGTGATCATCAAACTCAGCAAGCACCTCAGGTTTTAAATTGGGGATAATAAGTGGAGGAAGACCGAACATGATCTCGTAGGGGGTCAGTCCCATCTTATGTGGGGAGTTTCTTTTTTTTAAATAAATTTATTTTTTATTAGTGTTCAATTTACCAACATACAGAATAACACCCAGTGCTCATCCCGTCAAGTGCCCCCCTCAGTGCCCGTCACCCATTCACCCCCACCCCCCACTCTCCTCCCCATGACCACCCCTAGTTCGTTTCCCAGAGTTAGGAGTCTTTATGTTCTGTCTCCCTTTCTGATATTTCCCACACATTTCTTCTCCCTTCCCTTATATTGCCTTTCACTATTATTTATATTCCCCAAATGAATGAGACCATATAATGCTTGTCCTTCTCCGATTGACTTACTTCAATCAGCATAATACCTTCCAGTTCCATACATGTTGAAGCAAATGGTGGGTATTTGTCGTTTCTAATGGCTGAGGAATATTCCATTGTATACACAGACCACATCTTCTCCACCATTCATCTTTCAATGGACACCGAGGCTCCTTCCACAGTTTGGCTATCGTGGACATTGCTGCTATAAACATTGGGGTGCAAGTGTCCTGGCATTTCACTGCATCTGTATCTTTGGGGTAAATCCCCAACAGTGCAATTGCTTGGTTGTAGGGCAGGTCTCTTTTTAACTCTTTGAGGAACCTCCACACAGTTTTCCAGAGCGGCTGTACCAGTTCACATTCCCACCAACAGTGTAAGAGGGTTCCCTTTTCTCCGCATCCTCTCCAACATTTGTGGTTCCCTGCCCTGTTAATTTTCCCCATTCTCACTGGTGTGAGGTGGTATCTCATTGTGGTTTTGATTTGTATTTCCCTGATGGCAAGTGATGCAGAGCATTTTCTCATGTGCATGTTGGCCATGTCTATGTCTTCCTCTGTGAGATTTCTCTTCATGTCTTTTGCCCATTTCATGATTGGATTGTTTGTTTCTGTGCTGTTGAGTTTAAGAAGTTCTTTATAGATCTTGGAAATTATCCCTTTATCTGATACGTCATTTGCAAATATCTTCTCCCATTCTGTAGGATGTCTTTTAGTTTTGTTGACTGTATCCTTTGCTGTGCAAAAGCTTCTTATCTTGATGAAGTCCCAATAGTTCATTTTTGCTTTTGTTTCTTTTGCCTTCGTGGATGTATCTTGCAAGAAGTTACTGTGGCCGAGTTCAAAAAGGGTGTTGCCTGTGTTCTCCTCTAGGATTTTGAAGGAATCTTGTCTCACATTTAGATCTTTCATCCATTTTGAGTTTATCTTTGTATATGGTGAAAGAGAGTGGTCTAGTTTCATTCTTCTGCATGTGGATGTCCAATTTTCCCAGCACCATTTATTGAAGAGACTGTCTTTCTTCTAATGGATACTCTTTCCTCCTTTATCGAATATTAATTGACAATAAAGTTAAGGGTCCACTTCTGGATTCTCTATTCTGTTCCATTGATCTATGTGTTTCTTTCTGTGCCAGTACCACACTGTCTTGATGACCACAGCTTTGTAGTACAACCTGAAATCTGGCATTGTGATGCCCCCAGATATGGTTTTCTTTTTTAAAATTCCCCTGGCTATTCGGGGTCTTTTCTGATTCCACACAAATCTTAAAATAATTTGTTCTAACTCTCTGAAGAAAGTCCATGGTATTTTGATAGGGATTGCATTAAACGTGTAAATTGCCCTGGGTAACATTGACATTTTCACAATATTAATTCTGCCAATCCACGAGCATGGAATATTTTTCCATCTCTTTGTGTCTTCCTCAATTTCTCTCAGAAGTGTTCTATAGTTTTTAGGGTATAGATCCTTTACCTCTTTGGTTAGGTTTATTCCTAGGTATCTTATGCTTTTGGGTGCAATTATAAATGGGATTGACTCCTTAATTTCTCATTCTTCAGTCTTATTGTTAGTGTATAGAAATGCCATTGATTTCTGGGCATTGATTTTGTATTCTGCCACACTACCAAATTGCTGTATGAGTTCTAGCAATCTTGGGGTGGAGGCTTTTGGGTTTTCTATGTAGAGTATCATGTCATTGGTGAAGAGGGAGAGTTTGACTTCTTCTTTGCCAATTTGAATGCCTTTAATGTCTTTTTGTTGTCTGATTGCTGAGGCTAGGACTTCCAGTACTATGTTGAATAGCAATGGTGAGAGTGGACATCCCTGTCTTGTTCCTGATCTTAGGGGAAAGGCTCCCAGTGCTTCCCCATTGAGAATGATATTTGCTGTGGGATTTTCATAGATGGCTTTTAAGATGTCGAGGAATGTTCCCTCTATCCCTACACTCTGAAGAGTTTTGATCAGGAATGGATGCTGTATTTTGTCAAATGCTTTCTCTGAATCTATTGAGAGGATCATATGGTTCTTGTTTTTTCTCTTGCTGATATGATGAATCTCACTGATGGTTTTACGAGTGTTGAACCAGCCTTGTGTCCCGGGGATAAATCCTACTTGGTCATGGTGAATAATTTTCTTAATGTACTCTTGGATCCTATTGGCTAGTATCTTGTTGAGAATTTTTTGCATCCATGTTCATCAGGGATATTGCTCTCTAATTCTCCTTTTTGGTGGGGTCTTTGTCTGGTTTTGGAATTAAGATGATGCTGGCCTCATAGAATGAATTTGGAAGTACTCCATCTCTTTCTATCTTTCCGAACAGCTTTAGTAGAATAGGTATGGTTTCTTCTTTAAACGTTTGATAGAATTCCCATGGGAAGCCATCTGGCCCTGGACTCTTGTGTCTTGGGAGGTTTTTGATGACTGCTTCAATTTCCTCCCTGGTTATTGGCCTGTTCAGCTTTTCTATTTCTTCCTGTTCCAGTTTTGGTAGTTTGTGGCTTTCCAGGAATGCGTCCATTTCTTCTAGATTGCCTAATTTATTGGCCTCTAGCTGTTCATAATATGTTTTTAAAATCGTTTGTATTTCCTTGGTGTTGGTAGTGATCTCTCCTTTCTCATTCATGATTTTATTAATTTGAGTCTTCTCTCTCTTCTTTTTAATAAGGCTGGCTAATGGTTTATCTATCTTATTAATTCTTTCAAAGAACCAACTCCTGGTTCTGTTGATCCCTTCCACAGTTCTTCTGGTCTCGATTTCGTTGAGTTCTGCTCAAATATTTATTAACTCTCTTCTTCTGCTGGGTGTAGGATCTATTTCCTGTTTTTTCTCTGCTTTATGTGTAAGGTTAGCTTTTGTATTTGAGTTCTTTCCAGTTTTTTATGGATGCTTGTATTGCGATGTATTCCCCCTTAGGACTGCTTTTGCTGCATCCCAAAGATTTTGAATGGTTGTATCTTCATTCTCATTAGTTTCCATGAATCTTTTTAATTCTTCCTTAATTTCCTGGTTGACCCTTTCATCTTTTAGCAGGATGGTCCTTAACCTCCACGTGTTTGAGGTCCTTCCAAACTTCTTGTTGTGATGTAGTTCTCATTTCAAGGCATTATGGTCTGAGAATATGCAGGGGACGATCCCAATCTTTTGGTATCAGTTCAGACCCGATTTGTGACCAGTATGTGGTCTATTCTGGAGAAAGTTCCATGTGCACTTGAGAAGAATGTGTATTCAGTTGAGTTTGGATGTAAAGTTCTGTAGAGATCTGTGAAATCCATCTGGACCAGTGTATCATTTAAAGCTCTCGGTTCTTTGGAGATGTTGTGCTTAGAAGACCTATCAAGGGTAGAAAGAGCTAGATTGAAGTCACCAAGTATAAGTGTATTATCATCTAAGTATTTCTTCACTTTGCTTATTAATTGGTTTAAATATTTGGCACCTCCCACATTCGGGGCATATATATTGAGGATTGCTACGTCCTCTTGTTGGATAGATCCTTTAAGTATGATATAGTGTCCCTCTTCATCTCTCACTACAGTCTTCGGGGTAAATTTTAGTTTATCTGATATAAGGATGGCTACCCCTGCTTTCTTTTGAGGACCATTTGAATGGTAAATGGTTCTCCAACCTTTAATTTTCAGGCTGTAGGTGTCCTTCTGTCTAAAATGAGTCCCTTCTAGACAGCAAACAGATGGGTCCTGCTTTTTTATCCAGTCTGAAACCCTGCGCCTTTTGATGGGGTCATTAAGCCCGTTCACATTCAGAGTTACTATTGAGAGATAAGAGTTTAGTGTCATCATGATATCTATTCACCCTTGTTTTTGTGGATTGTTCCACTGAACTTCTTAAAGGGGAATTTTAAGAGTCCCCCTTAAAATTTCTTGCAGAGCTGGTTTGGAGGTCACATATTCTTTCAGTTCCTGCCTGTCTTGGAAGCTCTTTATCTCTCCTTCCATTCTGAATGAGAGCCTTGCTGTATAAAGTATTCTCGGCTACATGTTCTTCTCATTTAGGACTTCCTTTTTGGAAGTCAGTTAATGTCACCCAAAAATCACCAGATGAATTTTACTCAAATATTTATTATAGTATTTTTTAAGAAAAACACCTGCCACAAAAATGTTTATTTCAAAATGCTGTATTGCTGGTATGGATCCCCGCTCTCTTTTCCAGAAGGGCATGTTTTGTACAGCATTGGGCAATTTCAGGGCTATGTGGATTGTCTACCAGTTGAGAGATGCTTTGAATTAAAAAGTGTTCTTCATTTCACTAAATTGTATAATGTCAACAGATTCTTCTCTTACTGAAAAAGAACACTTAAGGTCAGATTAATTACATGATTTCATCAATGTGATTTTCTGATTTCCAAACTCCAGAAGATTTTCAATGTCTGATGGTTTCACTATCAGTTCATCACCAGTGCTTCTCTAAGAGGATCTAGTTGAGTCTTGGGGAACCTGGCTAGCTAGATATCCTTAACCAGGTAACCATTTTGTATAAGATTCAATTTGTGGTGGAAATACAAAAGAAGGGGATTGGAATTTGTATTCGTTTGCTAGGGCTGCCATAATAAAGTACCATGGATTAGCTTAAACAACAAAAATTTATTGTTTCAAGATTCTGGAGGCTAGAAATATAAATCAAATTGGTATCAGCAGGGTTGATTCTTCTGAGGGCCTCTATCCTTGCCTTGTAGATGTCTGTCTTCCTTTGTGTCTTCATATAGTTTCCACTCTGTGCATGTCTATGTCCTAGTCCTCTCTTCTTACAAGAACACCAGTGATATTGGTTTAGGGTCCACCCTAATGCTGTCATTTTACCTCTTTAAAGACCCTATCTTCAAATATAGTCACAGTCTGAGGTGTGAAGTTCAACTTCAATATATGAATTTGAGAGGGCACAAAATTCAGTCTATGAGACTTGAAATATATTGTTTGGATAAACTAAAAGAGCAAATAAGTAAAATCATTGGAAGACTTAAAGCAGAGCTGAATAAGAGATATGTTACAGTACAAGTGGGAATGGATTCAAATTTATAAGTGACAAGGCTCAGAAATTGTATAAGAAATAATACAAGAATCAGGGGCACCCAGGTGGCTCAGTCAGTTAACCGTCCAATTCTTGATTTCGGCTCAGATCATGATCTCAGGGTCATGAAATTAAGCCCCACATCGGATTCTGCACCAGGTGAGGAGAATGCTTAAGATTCTCTCCCTCTGCTCCTCCCTCCCACTCATGTGCTCTCTCTCAGAAAGACAGAGAGAGAGAGAGAGAAGGAGAGAGGGGAAGGGAAGGGAGAAGGGAAGGAGGGAGGGAGGGAGGGAGGGAGGGAGGAAGGAAGGAAGGAAGGAAGGAAGGAAGGAAGGAAGGAAGGAAGGAAGGAAGAAGAAGAAGAAAGAAAGAAAGAAAGAAAGAAAGAAAGAAAGAAAGAAAGAAAGAAAGAAAGAAAGAAAGAAGGATTCAAGAATCAATAGCAACAAAACAGTTAATCATGGAGAATTTCCATGATTCCATGTGTGTATTAAAAGAGCATCATGAATTATGCAGAGGAAATAAAAATTACAGTTAAAAAGCATATCAAAACTATCATAAAATACATACATATGGCTTAAAGAAATCCAGAATGAACAAGTAATCAGAGCTGGGTACAGATGTAGTAAATACCATTTTGAAAAAAATAGATTCACTACTTGTAACATTTAACTTTAAGAAAAATCACTTTGAAACAGGCTAGTAAGTTTGCCACAGGGGAAATTATCAGATAGTATGTTCATATCAGTAGTTCTCAGTTGATTTCCAGGAAAATTTTGAAAATAAAAACTAATATGCATTCTCTCAGAATTTTAGAACATATTAAATGCAAAAAAAAACAAAGACTTTTGTGTATCTTATAGTAAATAAATATCAATCATGTTCAAAAATTATCTTCACTTATTTGGGGCATTAATCTACTTAGCACATTTGGTTGTAAGTTAATCAGGGTAATCTTTTGTGTGTATGTGTATCTGTGATGGCATATCATACAAAGCAAATAAAACGATCTTATTCCTCCTTTTATGAAAGAATTACAAGACAGACACTTAAGGCAATTTGCCCACTGAGATGTTTTAAAGGTTTTCAATACTAAACTCCATTGTTACTTAACACTTCAGAGCAGGAGTCAACAAACTGTTTCTATTAAAGGCCAGGCAGTAAATATTTGCAGCTTTTCTGGCCATAGGGTCTGTGTCATAACAACCCAACTTCAGCACCATAGCATAGGAACAGCCATCAACAATACTTAAAGAATGCGGTGTGTTCAATCAAGCTTTAGGTATGGAGACTGAAACTTGAGTTTCAGATCATTTTCATGTGTCACGAAATATTATTCTTCATTTTACTCTTCTTTGGTTTTCAACCACTTAGAAACTTTCTTAGCTCACAGGCTTCACAAAATCAAATTCAGTAAGTGCTTGGTTTAGAACCACCCTATTAATATGCTCGTAGGCTGATAAAATAGGCAAAACACTACAGACATACTGAAAAATGTGCAAAAATGTGAAGAAGTGCTAATAGATTCCTAGGTGCAAGCCTAGTTGCCTTCTAGAGTACATTATTGCTAGGTATGGAGCCAAAACCAATTTGCTAAGGTTGAGTTCACTGATTTTCTAACTGAAATATGCATGGTGGCTAAGCCATGAGAAAATGTTTACACTTTAGACAATCAGAAGTAATATAACTTTAGCAATAAATATATCACACGTGCTTTTATTGTGATAGTCACACAGTTATAATAGCTAGCACACATACCAGACCCAGAAACTTGCCTAAGGACTTTAAATGTATTCAATTATTTAATTCTCACCCCAAGAAATCCTGTAAAATATGGGTAAAACTGTTACTCTCATTTTATACATTTTACTTTCAAAATTATGTCACAGTTTATCCGGCATCTATTATCTGGGGGGGGTGTGTGTGTGTGTGTCTAAAAAACAGTGAACTATATATGAAAATATACTTGTATTTGCTTGTACAAGAGACCATGACCACTGTTATGGTCTTCATTCTTTTCTCATCCATCATTTTTTAAATTACACAAAATAAAAGAGAACAAATGAAAATATTCTACCAACTTAATGAGCACACAATTGGTATTATGACTAAGAGCATTACTCCTGGTACTTGTGACCTGGGATCTGATGAAGCCTTTAATGTCTGGTCCTTCTCATATATTCTCCCAAACAGAGTCACAGTCAAGAGGGGTCCAGATAGCGGCTTCATGCTAAACAACCGTCCATCACTTGACACCTAATTAAAACACAGAGGAGTTGACTGAGTCTCCCTGTAAGTTATACCACCCCAAAACAGCTTCTAAAATTCAGTACAACTAGGTGAAGAAACAATAAAAATAATGTTGTTGAAATGGTATAGAGTATAAGAAGAATCAGAGCCATGGAATCAGCACTGATTCATTTATTATTGAAATGGCTATAATCAATATCTTATCATTTACTTATTTGAAGAAGTATTCCATGAGTCGACAAGCCTAAAGCAATGGGTTTGTGAGTATCTAAGAGAAATCTGGTCTAGTCCTCTCAGACATAATAGGCTCCTCCAAGTAGACAGAGGGGATTGATTGAGGGGATTTGAGCTGAGCCTCTGCCATCTCTGCCACTCACTCACCACAGTCTCCCAACCTGTTCATTGTCCCTAGTGCCCCACAGTAGCTGTTCCTACAAGGAAGGGGGAATAAAAGCAGAACCCACAGGAATGTCAAGGGAAGAATATGGCTGGGCAGAGCTTGTATGTTAAGGAAATATTTCTGGACTTTCAAAAAAGTGATAGCTTTCTTGCCTATTTCAGCCATTGTCAGATTCTCTCTCCTCAGCTGTTCCTTCTTTCTTTTTCACTCATGAATCACAGAAGGCCTTCCCCGCACAATGAGAGGAATTCTCTTTAACTTTGCTAAGCTATCACTGCCCAAAAGCTGAAGAGTTTCCCTCTGGTGGGGCCAATCCTGAAACCCTGCTTGAATCTTCTTCCTATTCAACAGATCCCAAACAGCTCAGCCTCTTTCCAATAGTCTCCACAATAATATATAAATATATTATTTAATTTATATATATATATATATATATATATATATATATATATATATATATATAGTGTGATATTTGTAAACACTTAAGAAGGTTTTGTACTCAAAAAGTGTTTCCTCTTACATAAAATGAATTGTCAATATTAAGCAAAAGTTCTTACCTGAAATTCTCCGGGTGCAAGCTGAGTTTCACTTAGCAACACCTCAGGGAAAACATACTGGGTTCCAAAAGTACCACTGAGGGAAAACATGTCAAACCTGGTAGAAGCAGTTTCAACTGCACCACCACAAGTATGTACATGTGCTGTTTTACACTTCAGCAGAGTACAAATCTAGGAAAGTAAATGCAAACCAGTAAGCCTTAAGCATATACCCTCCAGAACTAGAAATCATATCTATGCCCCTTTGTTTGATAAAATACTTTTTTTTCCATTACATTAATCCAGTTCATTGATACATAGCTACTTCAGCTAGTAATAAAAATAAAGGACTTCAGACCCTACCTAGTGCTTTCTGCAACTCACAGTCAAACAGATTAAATTTCTTAAAGAGGGATCCCTGGGTGGCGCAGCGGTTTGGCGCCTGCCTTTGGCCCAGGGCGCGATCCTGGAGACCTGGGATCGAATCCCACGTCGGGCTCCCGGTGCATGGAGCCTGCTTCTCCCTCTGCCTATGTCTCTGCCTCTCTCTCTCTCTCTGTGTGACTATCATAAATAAATAAAAATTTAAAAAAAAAAAAAATTTCTTAAAGAAATGATCAGACACCTCATCTTTAGCTGTGAACAGCTGTACCCTCATCATTCTCAAGCTAGCAATGCTTTTATAATCAAATATTCTATTTTTTAAAAGGATATATCTAGACACTATAATCTCTACATTTTTGCCTATTTGACACAATAAAAGAACTTTAAAGTTGTAATGAACCCTAGAGTTGATCTAGAGGCAATCCCTGTGAATTGGAAAAGTCATATACGTTATATCTAAGTAAGAACTGACACAGTTCTCACTGTACTACATAGTTATACTAACTACACTGGCCTGCTACATACTTATTGAATGTAAACTTTAAGTATTGAGTCATCTCTCTGTGCAGATGCAAAGTCCTCAAAAGGAAGATCTTATTTATTTAACTCTATCTTGCTGCATCTTCCAAGTCTTATTTCAAACCACCTTCACCTCCTGCCTGACTAAAGCGGTCCCCCTGCTTCTACTTTTGAAGTTGGAGAATAAATGCTTTAGAGCAAATGTGTTAGATGGGATACAATTAGATTTCAGGTTAAGGTAAAATGAATATATGCTCCTATTTTATTTTCTTGACATCTTACTGAAACCAACATTAGGTTTTTGTTTGCTTGTTTTTTTAAGACATAAACTCACAAGGACAGAATGGGAGGATAGATCATGGTACAACGTTGGAAGCTGGGGTGGTTGATGCAGAAGAGGCAAATGATTTAGCAGACCTAAATAGAAAACCGAGTCCTAAACTGGCAATGGGAGAGCCAAGAATCAACCCTATCTACACTGCAGAATACTCAGAAGATTCCATTACTGGAAGCACTAAGTGCCCCAGGAGCCAGTAAAGTACTGGCTAAAGTAAGGAAAATTTGTGGGAAGTTAAGGATGCCTCAGATACTGAGTCCCCCATCATGGATGTGCAACTGTCCTTACCTTCCTCCCATAAAAGGTGGAGCATTTATTTCCAGAAAGGGTAAAGCAGATTATGTTTAGTGGAGGTTTTAAATAACCTAGTTGAAGGGGATTCATGAATGAAACCTAGTAAATGTTGTGACCATCTCCTTCCCCCAGGGCCACATCCGGCAAGGTCATTGCTCCCACCTGGCTCTCTAAATGCTGCCAACAAATAATTAATCCTTTAGAAATAAAATTGCCAGATAAATACAGGAAAGGAGTCTTGTTAAATTTGAAGTTTAGATAAACTAAACTACCAAAAATAGTTTTCAGTTTAAGTATGTCCCAAATATTGCATGGAACATACTTGTATCTTTTAAAATATTTGTTGTTTACCCGAACTTTGAATTTACCAAGCCATCTTGTATTTTAGTTTGCAAAATTAAGCAACACTATTAAGGAAGGGAATTAGAAGAATTTTAAAACCTGAGTAACCTGACCCATCTCAAGAGGAAGTCTCCAAATATACTTAACTCAGGGATTTCTTTAACAAAGGGCCTGGCTAGTTATTCTCCAGTGAAGCTTAAAATTGGCAAGTATCACTCCTATGCTCAACTTTTCAGTCAGTTTTTGGTAATGTTAAAGGGTAACCCTATCTATGAGGAAAGCTTCTAACATGAAAGGGAGAGCAAAACAAGTAGATAAAGGAAATTTGAGGGGAAAAGAAAGTATTTAAGGGGAAGAAACTCCAAGGAAAAAAAGATTTCCTTAATAGCCTCAGAGAGTTAAATACTGTATCCAGAAAACATCAGCAAAAAAAATACAAACAAAAACTCATAAAGGAAAAAGTAATTCTTCAAAAATAAAAACATGTCAGCAAAAATAAAAGACTCAATGCAAGCCTTGGAAGATCAAGAGGAGAAAAACTCTCAGAAAGCAAATGGAGAAAATGAAAAGAAATAGCAAAGAAAAGTTTAAAAAATTAGAAGACCAATCCAAAAGACACATGTCCCCGATAACAGGAGTCCCAAAAGAAGAAATGGAGGGGAGGAAATTCTAAAAGATTTCTGAGAAACCAGGAGGAAGAGGGATACATATACAAAGGATCAGGAATCAAAATAACTCAAGAATTCTCATTGTAGGAATACAATGACCTTGATTTCCATACCTAGGGATATACTCCATTAAATATGAAAAGAAAGGCATTTTCAGTCTTTTAAGTTGAAAACATTTCATCGCCCACTCACTCTCTTCCCAGAACTTAGAACAAAGGAAGTGTGTGGTATTGTGATTTATAGTAAGAAATATATATTCGGTCTTTTTCTAGTTCCTGACATAGAAGGCCCTAAAATCCTTGGAATTTCCTTAGTGATAAGAGGGGAAATGTGAAAGGAGGCACTTTTTTTATTCATAATGAGCCTCTTTCCACCACACCTGAGTGCATGTTAATGATGAGATTTTTGGAAAGCCTTTAATAACCACAGAATGGAAATGGTTACCATCTGGTAAGAGAGTTGGAAATGTAAGCCTCATCATTTACACCCCCATCTCTGGGGAGGAGAGAGGAGCTGGAGGTTAAATTAATCACCAATGATCAATGATTGAATCAATTGTGTCCATGAAATTAAGCCTCCATAGTTACTACTAAAGTATGGGGTTTAGAGAGATTTCAGGCTGGCAAACAAGAATGCCATATTTACATGCCAGGAAGGTGGCACAAGCCAAAATCTCCATGGGGACAGAAACTCTTATGCTTGGGACACTTCCAGATCTTGCCCTATGTATCATGTCCTCGATTGTTCGTATGTATTCTTTAAAATGTCCTCTGTAATAAATGGTTAGTAGTACATAAAGCACTTTCCTGGGTTCGATGAGCCATTCCAGAACATTAGCAAATCCAAGGCAGGGATATGGAAACCCCTGATTTACAGTCAGGTCAGAAAGCACCTAGACTTGCCACAAGTCTCAAGCGGAGAGGGGACTAGACTTGTGAGACCAAGTCCTTACTCTGTGGACTCTGCACTGGCTCCAGGTAGATGGTGTCAGATGTAGGCTGCTCCTTCTCCCACTCTTCCTTAACAACTGCTGTAAATCTTTATCCAATATTTTACCATCTTCTACTCTAAAAAATGATACAAGCACCTTCTTTACCCACGTCCTTAAAATTCACTCTAGAATACTTGGAAAATCTTTGTGGCAAGATGTGGAGTTATTGTATCCTTATTTCCTTTAATTTCTCTTCTCTCAGTTAAGAAATAGATTTCGGTGTTAGAGATTTTTCTAGCATTAATTATCATCACAGTTAGACTATAAAAGATTATGAACATAATACCAAAATCCCTCATCCTCAATCCCAAGATCAGACTTCTCTAAAAATAAAGGCTTTGTAGCATTTGACATTGTGACCTAATTTGAACTAATATAAGGCTATTCTGTTTTTAGTTAAGCTATTTAGGGTAAATAGTCCCATGTTTTCCATCAGTCATATTAACATGTTTGATTTGGGGTGCTGCCCCAGATTCTGCTGGTGATATTGGGTACCATGGCTCCAGGTGAATGTTCCATGAATACTTCAAACCAACATCCAAAATGATCTGAGCATCTCCCCACTGCCACTCAATCTGCTCCCACTCTAGCATTCTGATCTGTCAGAGCATTATATTCACCCAGCTACTCTTGCCAGAAACCTGGCACACTCCGGTTGCCTCATTCTGCTGTCCTATTCTGTATCAAATTAACTACTAAGTTAAGTTTTCTAAATATTGCTTGACTCCAAACCCTGCTCTTATTCCAACATAATCTTGGTACAGGTCCTGATAGGACTATGCTAGTAATCTAAGTAGCCTTTTTGCCCTAGTTTCATCATGCCACAGTGATCTACTCAACAGCAGATCTGATAACATCATTCCCTTGCTGAACACCTTCCAACAGAAGACTGTCACCCAGAAAATAAAGTCCAAACTTTAGGAATGACTGGTAAGATTCTGTCAAATGTGATCCTGCCTCTAGGTTCATCTTCCACCAACCCTTGTTTCTTACATTATGCCTTAATAACAATGACCTGCATACCCTACTTCTTGACACATCCACACACTTGCTCAAATTCCATTCTGTCTAGAATTTCCTTCCACTCTTTTCATTTGGATAAAAGCATAAGTCTATATATCATGTCTCTGGAAACTTCCCTGAATCTCCAGATTAGGCCAGGTAGAGCTTGTTCGTATTCCTACAACAAAATGTGGATTCTAAGTTCTATTACATGCCACCTGTATTGACCTTATTTATTCATATGTCTATCCCTGCTACTAAATTCTTCAAGAGAAGGGCCTTTACTTATTCATCTTCATATCCAGTAGCACTGAATATATACCTACTATGCAGTAGGCACTAAAATAAATGTCCAAATGAGCAAGCATTGGTAAAGTGTTTGTCATATAGCAAACAGAATATTGTACAATGGGTTTAGGTCCAGCACTCAATAGTTTTCAGTCTTAAATGAGTATGTGGATAATTTCACATAATATGTCCTTGATAAAGCTGAGCATGGATGTCTGAAGTACCTAGACCAGGTAGGGAGGTGGGAGTGGTGCTACAGAAAGTGCCAGGGCAGCCTTCTTGGTGAAGACAACACTTGAAAAGCACTGTGAATGGTGAATAGGTGGGGCCATCATAGATAAAGGAAACCACCTGTGCACACATGCATAGGGTCTGCAGATGCCCACACAATGGGGAAGAGGAAAGGTCTCAATATGAGAGAAACCGAGGGCACATGTGAGAGAAGTGAGAGAAGACAATGGAGACTAGGAAATGGCACATGTCAAGAATTTGAGTATGTTTTGTTAAGGAATTTGATTTGCCCACTAGAAGACAGTGAGGAATTTTAAGCAAGAGAATAAAATAATCAGAAATGGCTTTTAGTAATTTTTGTAACTAGAGTACAGGAAATGGATTGGATGGGGCTGAAATGTCAACAGGAAGCCTTGAAATAGGATGGGAGCCAGTTTAGGGAAGAGGAGAACAGAATGAGAGGAATATGAAAGTTGTTTGCTCATAGGGGTCACACCTCACCAGGCTATAATAGTTCCCCCTTTAATGTTGAGGGAAGTGAACTATCTACTACATATCTCAGAGGTCAACTGTCAATGTCTCCAGGACATACTTAGTGTCAAGCTCTTAATGAAACATGCAATGATAAGCTTTAGTGGACATATCAAAAAAAAAAAAAAAAAGGATAAATTTATTCAGGAAGGAAATAGGAGAGGTTAACAACCATTAAAGTCATCTGTAACTTAATTATTATATCATTTTAAATACAGGTACTGTAAATAAATCTTCTGCCTTTTCTCTAGCCAGTTTCAAATCAGACTGACAACTAGGATTTCAAGTTTTAGCACATAAAAATTCAAGATGCCCAACTAAACTCAAATTCAAATAAAATTTTTAGTGCACATGTATCCAAAAAATTGAGGCATGCTTATAATAAAAATAATTCATTGTTTATCTGTAATTCAAATTCAACTGGGGGTCCTGTATTATATCTGGTTAACTTCCCTGTGACCAAAACAATAATTACCTGTAAATAATACCTCCCTTCGACAACATGTAGTCCATCAAACGCCCCTAGGGCATAAACTTCATCTGTTCTCTTTTCAGACATCTTGTAGCTTAGATGACAGCAGAGTTTTTTCTGACAAACTGTGTAATTTCCTGTGACTCTTGTGAGCTCCAAGAAGGTGAATTCATCAAAAAAAGCAGTACCTGTAAATTCCTGATTTTCTGTTGGGAATGCTTTTATACTACTGGCATAAGAAGTCCAATTCACCACGATAGGGTGATGTGTATAAGAATCCAGTTGTGAGAGGAGAAGTTTTCCCTCTTTTGTCTTCATATCATAATGAAATGCTCTTGGAGAATCGGGTGCATAGATGCCACTTCCTGAAAGTGATGTTGGAAATAGCATTTAAAATAGAGAAGTGAAATGGAATTGCGTAGTTGTTAGTGTTATTTTAAACTCACATTATCATTTACTCTAAGTTATATGCATCATTAATTATAGTAAAATATATTGAAAAGGACAACAAGTGAGAAGAAATCAAAGTATGATACTAAGAGGCCAATAAGAGAAACTTTCATGTAAGAAGTGGTGAATTTTTGAAGGGGAAAAAAAAAGTATACATATAAATGGAAAAAAAAAAAACCTAAATAAATCTACAAAACAATTTGGATTGAGACTGATTCTACAGTATGTCACCAGCTAGATATGCAAAAATTAAGAAAATATTATATTAAGGAGTATACACGTTAGCTAGAAAAAATATTTTTTCTTGTACTTTTTTGATTACAAAAGTTTGTAAATTTTAGAGCTTACACATTACCTGTCATTCTTTTTGAGGGGTGATGTATATTGGATGCAAGGAAGTTGACTCCCATGCCCATTGCCCAAGCTGAGTGGAATTGAATAGCTGATAAATGTGGCAAAACATTCATCCATGCTGTTGGGAAGACTATGGTATCCACATGGAAATCTTTCACCAGAGTAACAGCAGGATCATAGAAGAGTATATCAAAGCATGTGAAAACGCCAAATCTTCCAAAGATGGTGTCAAAAGTCACAACCTCAGGTTTCTTGGGTACATTGAATTGATTTTCACCCATGAAAAGGTTGTGCTGTAAGAAACGGAAGATGAAGTGGGTAAAAGTCTCTTTTCAGAAGTTGGCCTGGGTGTTACTGTGCCTGAAAATGTGCAAGCCAACATCTCTTAGTGCCAATTTAATCCATGACCACTGTCTTCACAGGGAAAAAGTGTAAGAGAATCAGAGATTACTACAACTGATAGGAGCCTTTGGTTCAATATCCACATTTTATAGATATGTAGAAGGAAATCCTTAATTATTAAGGCCCTCTTGAATCTTAGAAAGACATAGGAGTGAAATAGATAACTTCTATTTGCCAAGAACACTTAACTCTTTTCTGTGGAGAAAGAACTTTCTTTGCTTCTTTCTCTTCAAAACCAAGTCTATCTGGTAGGTAGTTTTTCCTTCTAGTCTTGACCCAATGCCAAGGCATGTCTTTAAAAGGACAAAGTCTAAAAGGCAACATTATACGTCAATGCAGGTACCTCCTGCTGATTTTCATACACTTCCACAGATATATTCCTGTGTTCCTAAATGCATAGGAAGCCTCCTGAGCCTCTTCATAGGAGCTTACCACACCTAATCATTACTTACTATGCTTTGTCTCTAGTCTGCTTCTGAAGTATACTTTTTACCAACACTAATTATTTTTCTTTCTTGTCCACTTTATTTTGTTAAATACTTAGTAACTGAACTGTTTGCAAATTAATTTTACCTTATGGTAGCGTGCCACCAGTTTTCCCTGAGAATCAAACACCACATCAGTGTTGTATTGATAACGACCATCGAGGGGACACTGAGAGTCACTGGCATTGCATGGCTTCTTATCTCCAATATTAGCTACAACGTAGATAGAGTTGTCCTTGGCCAGGCAGCTGAGTCTTTCTTGCACTGGGGTGTAGCCAAACCTGATATGTGTTTATTGGAAAAAGAAAACAAAAATGAAACTTATCTTTTAATAAAATTCAGAATTATGTTGTCTAAACCTATTATGTTATATACGTGAAAATAAATTCTAAATAAAATCATAGAAGGGAAGGATTAAAACAAGAATAGATTTCAGAGGAAGTACATGCTTGTGAGAATTTGGTTGTAGGAAACTCTTCTAGGACAAGATTATAGGCCATGAATTTTTTTCATCAGAGCATTTGTCATCATATATAATAATCATGTATTCATTATGTGTTTGTCTTAAGATGTGTGTCACATCTCATGGATATTTGGGAGCAATGATACACATCTTCTGTTCACTAACCCTGGCAGAAAAGAGGAATAAAAAAATATTTCAAGTGAAAGAATGAAAACTTGGAATTTACAATTCCAGATGGCAGAGTAGGAAGGACCAGGAATACATCCCTCCACCTAGATAATATTTGTATCAGCAGAATCTAACCTATGCAACTATTTTGAAATTCTGAAGTCTACCCCAAGGCTTGTAAATTCCAAGGGAAGGCTTGGAAGGCAAATTGCAACTGCAGTCAATTTCAGCTCTTAGCTCAGCAATGGCTACCCATGCTTTACCCCACATCCATGCAGGTGCCTGGAGCACCATGCAGGCAGCTTATTGGGACCAGGTTGGACAATAAAAACCCTGTCCTCCAAATATCAGGGATCTGTGTTCTGATCACTGATAAGAGCTTCTGATCATGGAGGTACAGACACAAGGGTAGGTAGCCATTTTTGTACCCCATTACCACCACAACTACCATATTATTGCAAGTCCTTCCCCTACTAGCTCAAGTAATTTCTAGAGGATTTAAAGAGCCATGGTTGTCTTCTCTCTCCCTTCCGTAATTTTGTCCTTTTTCTCTTTTGGGAGTCAGACATTTAAAGACTAGGACATAAAAAAGCAATAATATACATAGGAGAATTTAGAAAGTCAACACATGTGGTCAGGGAAAGACACAGGCTAAGAAAAGCCCTCAAAAGATCTTAATTTTACACCTCAAGCTTATGCCTAGAACAGAAACAGCCTACAAGAATCAAAACAAGCAAACTAACAAAAGGCACTAAACCCTGAGGAAGGGGAAGAATTTGATGTCCAGAATGATCATATTTAAGTTTCAAATATCAATTTATCAACAAAAAAATCACAGGCATGCAAATAAACAAGAAAGTATGGCCCATTCAAAGGAAAAAAAAAAAAAAAGAATAAACTAATAAACCTACAGAAATCATCCTACGGAAAGACCACAGGGCAAACCTACTGGACAAAGACTAAAACAACTGTCTTAAAGATGCTCAAGAATTAAAAGCAAGTGTAGAAAAAGTCAAGAAGATAACATATTAACAAATGGAAATATCAGTAGGGAGATGGAAAACCTAAGAGGAACCAAAAAGAAATTCTAGAGCTGAAAATTACAATGACTAAAATAAAAAATTTACAAATGGTATTCAAAGATGAATTTTAGCTGAAAGAATCAATAAATTTAAAGGTAAGCCAACTGAAATAATCAAGTCAAAATAATGGAAAGACAAAAAGATTGAAGTGAACAAGGCCTAAGGGAGCTGTGGGACACCACAAAGTGGACTAATACACAGATTATATGAGTCCAAGAAGAGTGAGATAAAGAGACAGAGAGATTATTTGAAGAAATCATATCTAAGAACTTCCCAAATTTAATTAAAGACATGAATATAAATAACCAAGAAGTTCAATGATCTCCAGGAAGGATGAACTCAAAGACACCCATACCAAGACATGTTGTAATCAAATTGTCAGAAGCCAAACACAAAATAAGGATTTTGAAAGCCACAAGAGATAAGTGATTCATAACATACAAGGAATCCCCAGTGAAATTATTAGCAGTTTTTGATCAGACACTTTAGAGACCAGAAAGCAGTGGGCCAATATATTTAGAGTGCTGGAAGAAAAAAAATGTCAACTAAGAATCTGGTATCCAGCAATACTGTTCAAATGTGAGGGAGAAATTAAGACACTCTATGCTAATATCAGGTAAAATAGATTTTAAATTAAAAAAAGATTACAAGAGACAAAGAAGGACAATTTATATTCATATTCACAATACAAGAGAACTCTTAAAATTCAACAACAATCTGATCTTAAAATGGGCAAAAGACTTGAATAGTCTTTTCTTAAAAAAACAAAAACAAAAACAAACAAACAAAAAAGAACCAGCCATGCAAATGGCCTATAAGCATGTGAAAAGATGCTCAACCTCACTAATCACTAGGAAAATGCAAATCAAAACCACAATGAAATGTCACCTCACACCCTTTAGAATGTCTACTACTTAAAAAAAAAAAAAAAAAAAAAAAGGAAAATAACAAGGGTTTCTGAGGATGTGGAGAAATTGGAACACAAAGGCGCTGTTGGTGAAAATGTAAAAATGACATGATTAGGAAAAGAACTACCAGGAAACCAGTTTGGTAGTCCCTCAAAAAATTAAAAATAGAACCAGCATATGATTTGGCAGTTACACTTCAGGATAGATTTCCAAAAAATTGAGAGCAGGGTCTTGAAGATACATCTGTATACTTATGTTCATGGCAACGTTATTCACAATACCTAAAGGTGGAAGTAACTCAAGTGTCCATCAATGGATGAAAGGTAGTAAAATGTGGTTATACATACACAGTAGAATATTATTCAGCCTAAAAAGGAAGGAAATTCTGACACGTGCTATAACACGAATGAACTTTGAAAACATTGTGCTAAGTGAAATAAGTCAATCACAAAAAGGTAATATATAGGTAGCTAGCATAGTCAAGAGTAGCCAAATTCATCAATATAGAAAGTAAAGTGATGACTGCCAGGGGCTACAGAGATGGGGAAATAGGGAGTTATTGTGTTCTTTCTCCAGCTTTACTGAAATATAGTTGATATTTAACATTGTGTGAGATCAAAATATAAAATGTGATTTGATACATGTATATATTAATGTTTACCACAATTAGGTTAACACATTCTTTAGTATAATTACTGTTTGATTGTTAATACGGTGAGAGCATTTAATATTCACTCCCATTGCAACTTTCAAGCAAACAATAGAGTATTGTTAACTATAGTCACCATGATATACATTAGATCTCTGGAACTTATTCCCTCTTATAACTAGAAGTTTGTATCCTTTGCCTAACTTTTGTCTCATTTCTCCCACCATCAGCCCCTAGCAACTATTATTCTCTCTGCTTCTATAAGTTTGGCATTTTTAGACTCTACTTATAAGTGAGATCATGCAGTTTTTGTCCTCTGCCTGGCTTAGTTCACTTAGCAGAATGTTCTCGGGGTTCATCCATGTTGTTGCAAATGGCAATATTTCTTTTTCATGGCTGAATAATATTCCATTGAATATATGTATATAACACATTTCTTTATCCATTCATCTGTTAAAGGTCACTTCATTGTTTCTATGTCTTGGCTATTGTAGAAAATGCTGCAATAAACATAGAGGTGCAGATATCTTTTGGAAATAACGATTTCACTTCCTTGTGGATCATACGGTAGTTATATCTTGAGGAAACTCCATACTGTTTTCGACAGTGACTGCACCCCTTTATATTCCCACCAACAGTAGAAAAGGTTTTCTTTGTATTCTCTTCAGCAATTGTTATCCCTTATCTTTTTGATAATTCCAGGAGATTTCCAGTGAGCGTGAGATATCATACAGTGGGTTTGATTTGCTTTTTCTTGCATTTACTTGATTAGTCATGTTTGGGGGAAATGTCTATTTAGATCCATTGTCCCTTTCTCTCCCTTTTTAACTATTGAGTTGTGTGAATTCCTTACGTATCTTTGGATATTAAGCCCTTATCAGATATAAGATTTGCAAATATTTTCTCTCATTCTATAGGTTGCCCTTTCATTTTGTTCCTTGGCTATGCTGAGCTTTTTACCTTGAGGTAGTTCTATTTGTTGATCTTTGCTTTTTTTGTTTATGCTTCTGGTGTCATATCTAAAAAGTCCTTACCAACTCCAATGTCAAGATGTTTCCCTGTTTTCTTCAACTGTTTTACGGTTTCAGGTCTTATGTTTAAATCTTTAATACATTTGAGTTAATTTTTGTGAATGGTGTAAGATAAAGGTTCAATTTTGCTCTTTTGCATATGAATATACAGTTTTCCCAATACCAGTTATTGAGGAGACTATCCTCTTTCCATTGTATATTCAAGGCTGCTTTGTCAAATATTAGTTGACTATATACACATGATTTACTTCTGGGCTTTGGAGTCTGTTCTACTGGTCTATGTGTTTGTTTTTATGCCAATAAAATAGCACAGTAAGTTTTGATTACTATAGCTTTCTAATATAGTGTGAAATCCGGAAGTGTGATGCTTCTGGCTTTGTTCTTTCTCAAGATTGCTTTGGCTATTTGGAATCTTCAGTAGCTCCATACAAATTTGAGGATCTATTTTTTTTCTATTTCTATGAAGATACAATTTTAATTTTGATAAGCGTAGCACTGAATCTGTAGATGGTTTGGGTAGTATGAATATTTTAACACTATTAACTCTTCCAATCCAAGAACACAGGATCTTTTCATTTATTTATGTTTTCTTCAATTTCTTCCCTTAATGTCTTATTATTTTTGGTGTACAGATCTTTCCCTTCCCTTCTTTTGTTAAATTTATTCCTAAGTATTTTATTATTTTTGGTACTTTGTAAATGAGATTATTTTTTAATGGTTCATCATTAGTATACAGAAATAGAACTGACTTTAATATATTGATTTTGTATCCTGCAACTTTCCTGAATTCACTTTTTTTTTCCAATTTTTATTTGAATTCTAATTAATTGGCTCCAGGTATAGAATTTAGTGATTTATCATTTACAATAACATCTACTGCCCATCACAGTAAGTGCTCTCATTAATATTCATTATTCATCTAGCCCATTTCCCCACCCATCTCCCTCCATCAATCTTTGTTCTATAGAGAACTCTAGCTATAGAATTAAGAGTCTCTTATGGTTTGCCTCCCTCTTTTTTTTTCCTTCCCATATATTCATCTGTTTTGTTTCTTAAATTCCACATATGAGTGAAATCATATGGGATTTGTCTTCCTCTGACTTATGTCACTTAGCATAATATACTCTAGCTCCATCCATGTTGTTGCACATGGCAAGAGCTCATCCTTTTTGATAGCTGAGTAACATTCTGTGTGTGTGTGTGTGTGTGTGTGTGTGTGTACACTACATCTTCTTTAAAAATTTATTTGTGAGAAGAGAGAGAGCATGAGTAGGGAGGGGGGAAGGACAGAGAAAGAAGGAGAGGAAGAAGCAGACTTCCCACTGAGCAGAGAGCCCAATGTGGAGCTCAATCTCAGGACCTCAAAATCATGACCTGAGCTGAAGGCAGATGCTTAACCAACTGAGCCCCCCAAGTATCCCTATACTACACCTTTATCAATTAGTGAATGGACATTTAAGCTCTTTGCATAGCTTAGCTATTGTTGATAATGCTGCTATAAATATCGGGATGGATGTGCCCCTTCAAATCTGTATTTTTGTATCCTGTGGGTAAGTACCTAGTAGTATACATCCTGAGTTAGAAGGTAGTTCTATTTTTAGCTTTTTGAGGAATTTCCATACCGTTTTCTAGAGTGGCTACACCAGTTTGCATTCTTACCAACTGTGTAAGAGGATTCCCCTGTCTCCACATCCTCACCAACATCTGTTGCTTCCTGTGTTATTATTTTTAGCCATTCTGACAGGTGTGAGGTGGTCTCACCATGATTTTGATTTGTATTTCCCTGATGATGAGTGATGTTGAGCATTTTTTCATGTGTCTGTTAGCCATCTGAATGTCTTCTGTGGAGTAATGTCTATTCATATCTTCTGCCCATTTCTTAACTGGGTTATTTAGCTTTGGGTTTCATAGTTTTTTGGTGAAGTCCTTAGGATTTTCTTTATACAAGACACAGCAGCAGCAAATGGAAACAATTTTAGTTCTTCCTTTCCAATTTGGATGCCATTTATTTCTTCGCTTGACTAATTGCTCTGGCTAAGACTTCTAGTAGTACATTGAATAGGAGTATGGAGAGTGGACACCCTTGTCTTTTCCCTGATCTTAGAGGGATTCTTCAAATTTCTATCAGTATGCTTTTAGCTGCAGGCTTGCCATATATGGCCTTCATTATGTTGAGATGTGTCCCTTTTATATTGACTTTCTTGATCGTTTCTATAATGAAAGTATGTGGAATTTTGTCAAATGCTTTTTCTGCATCTATTGAAGTGATTTTATGATTTTCATATTTCATTCTATTAATATGGTGTATCACATTTTTGTATTACTTATGTTGAAAAATTCTTGCATGCCAGGACAAATTCCATTTAATCATGGTCTCTTATCCTTTTAATATGCTATTGAATTTGGTTTCCTAGTATTTTGTTAAGAACTTCTATGTCTGTATTCATCAGGGATATTGGCCTGTAGTGGTTTTTTTTTTTTTTTACCTTGTGGTATCCTTATCTAACTGGCATCAAGGTAACCCTGGCTCCATTAAGTGAATTTGGGAATGTTCCCTCCTCTTAAATATTTTAGATGAGTTTAAGAGGGACTGGCATTAACTCTTCCTTAAATATTTGTAGAATTTATCTGTAATTCATTTGGTTCAAGCTTTCCTTTGCTGGGAATTTTTTGATTACTGATCCAATCTCCTTAATCATTATTGGTCTTGTTAGGTTCCCTATTTCTAGAAATCCATGGATTTATCTTACGTTGTCCAATTTGTTGTCATATACTTATTCATAGTAGCCTCTTCTCATAATCTTTTGTATTTCTGTGGTATCACTATAATGTCTCCTCTTTCTTTTCTAAAAATATGGAGTGCTTCAGGAATTTGCATGTCATCCTTGTGCAAGAGCCATGCTAATATTCTCTGTATTGCTCCAATTTTAGTATAGGTGCTGCCAAAATGACCGCAAGCAAAATTATTGTTTAATGGGTATAGAGTTTGAGTTTTGCTAGATAAAAAGGGTTCTGGAGGTGGGTGATAGTGATGGTGGAATAACAATACAAATATACTTAATACTACTGACTGTACATTTTAAATGGTTAAGATAGTAAACCTTATGTTCTATATATTTTACCACAATAAAAAAAAAAATTAGGAAAAAAGAGACCCTTGGAGGTTAAGAAAAGGGAAATCTTGTTCAGGGAACTAGTCAATCTGGTTGGAGCAGAGGCATCATTAGGGATAGAAAAGGGAAAGGGGAATTTAAAAGATGCATTTGGGATCATAAAAGAGCTCAGCACAAAAAGCTAAAAACTTACTTCAAATTTAATAGACAAAAGGTTTTGAGGACAGAAGTCACATGATCTGAATTTTCCTTAAGATAATAGGCCATTAGGGTATAGAATGTATTAGAATGATAAGAGACTAAATACAGGGAATCATTAGAAAGCTGTTGCAATAGCTCAGATTAAAGGAAACAAGGAAAAAAAAAAAAAGAAAAAAAAAATAAAGGAAACAAGGATTGACCTAGGGCACTACCAGACAGTATGGAAAAATGGAAATACTGGAATGCTTGTTAATGTTTTCTTTATTCTTTTTTTTTTTTTTTTTTAAAGATTTCATTTACTCATTTGAGAGAGAAACAGAGAGAGAGAGAACACACACGAGCAGGGTGGAGAGGAATAGGGAAAAGCAGACACCCCTATGAGCAGGGAGCTTGGGGCTCAATTCCAGGACTCTGGGATCATGACCTGAGCAGAAGGCAGACAGATGCTTAACCATCTGAGCCACCCAGGTGCCCCTGATTTCTTTATTCTTTATCAGGTTACCAGTAGTTGTCCCAGTAAGTAATTTAAAAAGCAATCTTCAAAAGTGAGACCCTACTACATGTAACATGTAGCCATATTTATTCTCTCTTGGCACAATCTTTAAATAATAGATGGTTAATAGGAGGTAGGTTATTGAAGAAGAGCTGAGAAGTGTAAAATAACAGTTAAATGAATGGAAATTTAGCGCTATCTCCTGGCAATAGTAGTAAAAGCTTTCTTTGAGTATCAAACCGAGACCATTAGATAGATCTACAAATTGGTACAATTAATATAAGCAAAACCATACCAATTATCAACAAAAACATATCCTTGAAAAAGACCAAGAAGGATGAGAAACCACATCTAAAAAATTATCTTAATGCATTATATATAAAGAATGAGTATTTGACAATTCTTCTCTCTCGTTTGCTTCAATTAATGTCTGAAATACCTAGGTATTAAACACAATACATCACATCACTTGAAACATTTAGCCGAAGTCTTTTCAGATCACCACAACTGGTAGAATAAGTACATTAAATAGAATTCTGGTGTTTGGGATTTTTTTAAACAGTCCTGATAACATATTTCCCTTCTGTCTCTATTAATCTTGAAAGTCCATCATATATCCAAATATATGCACATTTAAACTGTATCTTTCAGACTGTTTGCTATATCCAATAAAGACTACAAAATGCTCTTAGAACACACACCCTAAAATCTTAAAAAAAAAAAAAAAAAAAGGAACACCTGGGTGGCTCAGGTTTAGCGCCTGCCTTCAGCCCAGGGTGTGATCCCAGGATCCTGGGATCAAGTCCCACATCGGACTCCCTGCGTGGAACCTGCTTCTCCCTCTGCCTGTGTCTCTGCCTCTCTCCCTGTGTCTCTCATTAATAAATAAATACGATCTTAAAAATAAAGTCTAGACCTGGCTTAAACCACTTCCGCAGTTCTGCTACATCATCACTTTAAGCTCTTAGGACTTCATACACATTAACCTCATTCAGCTATCTTATTGACGTAAAAAGGAAAATTTTAAATCCTGAACTAACACGTGGCTCTATTTTGCCATTTTCTCACACAGTTTCCAAATTATGGAAACACGGGACAACAATTTTCTGTTCACTGGTAAGAAGTCAGAAAACTAAAGTTTGATTGTTTAGTCACCTTTAGTCATCTTTGACTCACCACTACCCCTGTATCCCTAAGCAAGTTATGCTATTCTCTCTCCAGGTTCCTTTTCTCAATGGAAATATATTCACATTGAATTTGATGATTTCTGTGTTACCTTCCTGGACTGATTTTCTGTGATTTCACAACTCATATTCACTTTCCTAATAAATGTATCCACAGGAGATGAAAAATAATAAAATGGTCTTGAACTTAGAGTTGACAGTGGATCTTACACAGTGATCTTCTACAAAGTCCTTCCAGATAAAGGAAGTTCATGTTCATGATTGAATTGTCCACCACCTATTTCCTTACCTTTTAGGATTATTACAAGGGATCCAGTTCACTCCAGGGTCTGGGATATCCTCCAAGTATGGGTAGATAGTTTCCCTGCTAAAGTTCCAGCCATAAATACCATCTTCTGGAGTCACAATAATATGTGCACCCTGTTAAAAATGTAGCTCAATTAAAATATTTCTCAGGTAAGAAAACAATCCAAGAGAGGGTCTGTAAAGGAACCTGAGAAACTGAATGGATTAGCAACAGCCATCCAGGCCTTTTCTTTCTTTCAATCTTAATTTTTTGTGTTCTGTATTTTTATAATTTTTTTTCACAATTGCATAGTCTAATCCCACCACCTTTTCTCTATAACATTTTCATTCTTTCTTAAACATCAATAGCTTATTGAAAGGTTTGCTATCCACTGCGGTTGTTAAGCATAAAACCAATTCTTCTCAAAATCGCTCCCCCCATTCCCCCCAACCCCCCCCCCCCCCCCCCCCCCCCCCCCCCCGCCCACTTCAGTCGGGTGTTGTATTACAGGATTGATTTATACTCAAATTCTCCATTTTACTTCCTCCTCTGCTCCAACCTTCCCTGCTCTCCAAATCACTCTGTAAAAGTGATTCTGGCTTCTCAGAAGGAGAGCACTCAGACACGGATTCCCCAAAGGGTGCCAAGCCCAGAGGTACACCATGAGCTCACTGGGGCCCCTTCAGATGGGAGAGTCACCCTGAAAGCTGCTGCAGCTTTTAAGAAAATAGTTGGACTAAGGATGAAAAAGGACCTCAGAATTCTTCATAGTATTTAAAATGTTTGTATTGTATAAGAATGTATATTGGTAGATAGGAGTTACATGTATGTATTCATGACTCATCACACTTCACATAATCTCCCTCTATACCTGACCTACAAATATCTTGTTTAAATCATATCCATTCAGGGACGCCTGGGTGGCTCAGTGGTTGAGCATCTGCCTTCAGCTCAGGGCGTGATCCTGGGATCTGGGATTGAGTACCCCATCGGGGTCCCTGCATGGAGCCTGCTTCTCCCTCTACCTGTGTCTCTGCCCCTCTCTCTCTCTTCTCTCTCTCTCTCTCGCTGTCTCTCATGAATAAATCTTTAAAAAAAATCATATCCATTCAAACCAGACCTTTATACTTAACCCTTCATTCAACCCAAGAACTCACTACACATTAACATATATAGTTTATCTTGTAATTAGAATGAAATATGAAGTACATAATACATATTGTTAAGTAATTTGCAACTTAACTTTATTTTGGTGTTATAAACTAATCCAAAAACCCACACAAGGCTAAGAGCACAAAAGTATACCAAGGCTACTAATACTCACTGCACAGTACCTGGTCCTGATCCACTTATCCTCCACTCTCTACGTATAGTGAAAGAGAGCAGCAGAGCTGCTGAGCATATAGCAAGTTCCTCAAAGATCTACTGCCCCTTAATGATGATGAAGCTATTATTTTCTTAATTTTATCTCACAATTAGGGAAGTAGAACAGTATCCTTGCTGTAACAATTTTGAGAAGGAGGTAAGAGGTAGGAGTACAACAAAGTTGTTGGCTACCTAACATACATGTTTTCCAAAAGTATAATTGAACTTGACAGGGACCCTGTCTCCTAAGACCCCATCTTTCTCTTGGTGGAATCCAGAGTGCTTGAGAGAAGGTACCTGGTTTGCTGCTGAAGTGATTGCTGCCTCCAACAGGTCCAGATTTTGGTTCATTACTGCCAATGCCTCTTCATGGGACACTGGTACTAGGGTGGCATTAGGCAATTTCACTGCATGTTCATAAACAGCTGCAATAAATGTATCCCGGGAGCTGACTTTTATGACACAGAGAACCAAAACTGCCACATAAACCAGTAACCGAGAGGTAATCATGCTGAAGTCAGATGACTGCTGATAAAGAGAGCAAGTCTTGATATGTAGAGAGAGAAAACACAATTAATCATGTGATTCCCAAGAGTTAGCACCTTAAAATAAATTATCAAATCTACTCAAAGCAAGCCTTATGGTTTTGCACGATAGACATAGATGTAAACAAATCTTATATAACAAAGGACCCTTATTGCAGGGATTTATGAGGATCTAAAAAGGAAATGTATGTTTTAGTTTGCTAGGGTTGTCATCCCAAAGTACCCCCAAACTGGGCAGTTTAAACAACAGAAATTTATTATCTCACGGTTCTTGAGGCAAGAAGTTTCAGAGGAAAGTGTCGGCGAAGTCGTTCCTCCTGAGGGACTGCAAGGGAAGGATCTTTTCAAGCCCCCTCTCTCTGCATAGATCTCTGTCTTCTCCCTGTGTCTGCACATGGTGTTCTCACTGTGTGCATATCTGAGTCCAAATTCCCCCTTCTTACAAGGACACCAGTCATTGGATTTACTGCCTATCTTCCTCCAGAATGACCTCATTTTAACTTCTATCTGAAACAATCTTATTTCCAAGTGAGGTCACATTCTAAGGGTACAGGTGGTTGGAACCAGAATAGGTATGATCATATTAACTGTCATTAACTAATTGCCAAGACACTCTGTGTGGACAAGCTTAAGAGTTAAAATCTTAGGGAGGTCCTAGTGTCAGAGAGGCCCTCAGACTTTTGTGAGATTTCCCTCTAGGAACCCCACCAGATCCTCTGGGAGAACAATGGAGACAAAAATCCCTCTGCCTCATACTTCCTACAGTGGGAAGAAAAATATTCCCAACTTTGAAATAAGCCCAAAACATTTTGTTCTCCTCAACCAAAGGCTGTCCTCAAGGGAAACCATTTACCAAAGCATAATTAGCCTGGGCAAAGGGAAAACTGCAACTGTAGCCCTCCAAGCCTTCCTGTTTCAACTTAGGGGAAAAGAAAAAAGTTGAGAAACCCTAGCAAAGGTTACAGCACAGGGGCCCAGGCTCAAGACAAGATAGAAACTTAATCACTGACTTTATAACCCTTCTCCTGTCCTCACATGTCATACCATCTCATCAGTCTGTAATTGTGGCCTACTTAGCATGTACTAGTCAAGAGAAGGTCTTCAGATGAACACCTGCAAGATTTGAGGTAGAATGCCATTGGCTGAAACTGCGACTGGATGGGGACCAACAACTTCCACTCTGGTGCCTGAGCTGCGTCCTCTGATCACTACTGTCACTACATTAGCTTTGCTAAGCCACCAACTGAGTGCCAAGCTACCCAAATGTGGCCTTTCTGCTCATACAAAGGAGAAAACATGGGGAAATTGTCTCTGGGGGGAAGAAACAATTTACTTCTACCCTTTCAACATCTTCCGGCTGGTATGGAGATTAAATTGACATGAGACATACTAACAGGAGAAAAAAATAAAGTTTTATTGAGTGTGCATGGAAGCCCCAAAATGAAATTGAGACCTAAAGAAACAACCAAGGCAGGCATTTTCAGACAACAACAAGGTTCAGACTACTTTTTAGGTAAAGAGCCAATAAATCTGGGACGAATTGACAAGACAAATGGACAGGGCCATCCAGGTGCCCCAGCTTATGTATTTTCAAAGTTAAGCCTGTGGTTCAATTAATCATGCAATAAAGAAGAGGTATTTTTATGAAAACAAAAGAAAAGCAATGGTTAAGATTAGATAAATTATAAAACTGGTTTCTGAGTTCTGAGAGTAGCTAGTTTAGAAGATTTCTAGTTATCAGGCTAAGCATCTTCAAATAGGGTGAGGGCAGGCAGTGGCAATCCGGCAGACTCTTTTGGTTTGTAGGTCAAGTGTGTCTGGTGACCTGAGTGACAACAGGCATGAAGATGATCTATATATGAGTTGTTATGGTGATTTCTCTCAAGTTTACATAAAGCTGTGTATATTTAGTTTGCAGAGCTCCAAGAAAAGAGGAATTTTTACTTATGAAGTGATTCCATGTCAAAATTACAGGAAAAAATTGGAAATGTTAATTAGGAGTTGTGACCAGACATTGAAGGAAACTAGAAAAAAACAGGATCTAGTCTCATCAGATCTAGAATCTGATATCCATAAAGGTATGTTACTTAAATATAATTTTTCTCTTTATAAACACTCTCATTTATGACCAAAGGTAGCCAAATTAAGACTGATTAATTTATAAAATAAATATGGCGGGGGTGGGGGGAGCAACCTTGGCCTGATTCTATATAGGAGTTCAGCAAGAATAGCAATTGATCATTTTAGACTCTTAAATCGGCCTTGTTGGAACTTTTTTTACTTAAGGAATCTCTACATTGAACTTTTAACAGCCTCTTGAGGCCAGAAGCCAAGCCAAATATTTGCCACCAGACTGCATGTAATACTTATATATTTGGGTGAGTTCCTCTCTTGTTGAGGTCTGCAAAACATTCTGAGGTTCCTGTACCTGCCAAGAAGTGGCATTCTTTACCTGGAATGTTTAGTATTACTTGACAATACTTCCCATGTAATAAGTGCAATTAGTTTAATGCCTCTGTTTCATGATGAGAAACAAAATCATTGAAATGTTAGACTGTAGTCAAAAGATGTTATTTTAGAACTTGATTTTGGGGGGCACTTGGCTGGCTCTGTCAGACTGACTCTTGATCTTGAGGTGATGAATTCAAGCCCCGTCGGATGTAGAGATTACTTAAACATAAAATCTTAAAATAATAATAATAACTTGATTTTGGGAAATTTGTCAAAAAATATCAAAAGCTTCAAGCATTTAATTAAAGAAGGATCACAGATCATTATAAAACTATGGATTTATTTAGACAAAGTGACAATAAAAGATTTTAAAGGTAAATAGAGAAGGTTACATAATTGTAAAAAATCTTAGCTCTTTTAATATTAAGGACTATCTTCTTGAATGAGCAAAGATTTGATGAAAACAGAGCATAAAATCTTTTTCTAGGCAGATTACATAAGAAAATTTTGTTTATAATTTCTAATAAAAAGCAAACCAATCATCTAAGAAAGCTTTTTTAACAGAGAAAAATCAAATTCTAATTTTCCAGCAATATTCTTTTGATATTCAAACTAACTCTTGGCCTCCCGCCGCCGCTGCGCTCTCCGGGGCTCTCCCGGGCTCTCCGGGGCTCCGGGCGGAGGGGGGGGGGGCCCTGCGGCCGGGCCCGGCCCTCGGGGGCGGAGCCGAGCTGGGCCCGGAGGAGGCGGGGCCTCAAAGCCTGTGAGTCCGCCGAGGAGGGGTGCGCGCCCCCGCCCCCGCCCCCGCCCCGCCCCGGCCGGCGCCCGCACCTCCTCCCGCCGGCTGGCACCGCCGCGAAGCCTCCGGCCTCACCAAGGCTCCTCTGGTGCCCCGGGTCTCGGCCGACGGGCCAACACCCACCCCGGGCGTCCGCGGATCGCGGGGGCGAACACTCTGGTTTCTTGTCGCAGTTTTAAGATGCTGCCTCGGAGGAGCTGTTGCGGGTTTCGACTGTAAGAGAAAACAGAAGACACACACACACACACACACACACACACACACACACACACACACACGGAAAAGAGAAAAAGGAAAGGCAGATGAGGGCCAGAATCTGCCTGTCGGGCCAGGACCAAATAACCTGAAATGACCTAAACGATGGAGTTCCACTTGAGGAAGCTTGATGAGCAGGTTACCTTTGTAAACCCTGAGTGTCCTCCTTGGGTGAGTGCTTGGAGCAGAGTAGAAACTTGGGAAGTGACTTGTGGGTGAAGGAAAAGCTGGCCTGGGGCACTGAGGTTTGGGGCCGCAGGCGTCTGCGTCTGCGCTGGAGGCCGGGGCACTGCAACTTGGTAAACTCTGAAATTTATGCTGAGTTCCTGAGTCAGGGAGAACAGAAGAATTAGGCCCTTTGCTTCAAGAACTTGCCTGATGTTGGACCGGCTTAGAGGCGTCTGAAGACCCATCCTCCAGGCCACACACTTGCAGCTCTGGGATCTGCCACTCGGAACTCCCTGCCTCGGCAGACAGCTGTGTCCTGTGAGCAGCCCACCCTTCCTCTTCTGCCGGCCAGCACCATCCCCAGCACCATCCGCTGTTAGGAAACAGCTCTGCGGACCCCGCGCTGAGTTTAGAGGCTGGGCCCTGGTTCCTTAAGCCTCTGGCGACTCTTAACAGTGTATTGTGGGATTTGTTTACCTGTCTGCCTCACCCAGTTGGTTTTAGGGCACGTACCTTAAATTTTTTGTTTTATTTCCTGCTTGGCATATTGCCTGGCACATTTTTCTTGAAAGCTTTATATAAGCTTTTAAATATTCAATCTTTACAAAATCAGTAGAATGCAGCAGGTACTATAAAGCAGATACTGTTACATATCATGTCTCAGGACTAAGCTTTCTAATAACCCCACGAAGAAATGGTATGTGCAGTAGGACTTTAAAGGACTAAGAAGTAGTGTTTCTGTATTTCATTTTTAAAATAATAATGCAGAGGCTCTTGGCTGGCTCAATCAGTAGATCATACAACTCCTGATCTCGGCCTCATGAATGTGAGCCTCACATTGGGTGTGGAGTTTATTAAGAAAAAAAAATGTGTGAGTCTGAAAGTTTAAAATAAATAAATAATAAATAAAATAAATAAATAAATTATGCCTGCTGATGGCAGAAAACCAAAACGATTTCCAGATGGGTTGAAACAGCTTGTTAAAGTCTCAGTGGGTAGGAGCACCCGGCTGGCTAGTCAGTAGAGCATGTGACTCCTGTCCTCCCAGTTTGAGCCCCACTGTTGGGTGTGGAGATTACTTAAAAATAAATCTTGGGGGGATCCCTGGGTGGCTCAGCGGTTTAGCACCTGCCTTCGGCCCAGGGCGTGTTCCTGGAGACCCGGATCGAGTCCTCAAGTCGAGTCCCATGTCGGGCTCCCTGCGTGGAGCCTGCTTCTCCCTCTGCCTGTGTCTCTGGCCTCTCTCTCTCTCTCTGTGTCTCTCGTGAATAAATAAATAAAATCTTAAAAAAAAAAACAAAAAAACTAACTCTTAAATATACTTATCCTAACCTTAGCTATATATAAAATTTTTTTCAAAGGAGGTTTTTTTCATAAATCATGTTGTAATATTTATTTTTTATTTTTTATACTTGGTTTTTAAGTTTTCCCTTTCTAAATAACTAGATTCACTTCAGGAAGAATTATTTTTGCCCTCAACAAAAATGTATTGCCATTCGTCATACTGTTTCTTCTTACCAAAAACATCTATCTCACAGGGTTGTTTCCCTTATAATTTTTAGCAGCTTTAGTCAAATATGTTAATTACAACTTTAATCCTTAGAAATTTTAATTTCTAGTGAAAACTAAGTAGTAAGCAACAGTGAATTGTCTGTTTTCCCAGCATTTTTTAGATTGGCAAATTTATGACTATATTTCATAATTTTCTAGAAACATGTGTTTCTTCATAGTACAAATCTTTTATTAAAACAGAACAGAACATCTTTACTAGCAGACCCAAATTTTTAGTTTCTCTAGAGTAATAAGGAAACCACCAGTAGATAAATGTATGTTCAGCATTTAATGTTTATTATTTCATGTTATTTGAAAATGACCTAGATATTCAGTGAACTTAACCTTATCACTTATCACTTAGCAAACCTTCAAGGTTTCAAGTTGCCAAAAGATTTGGGGAAACTATTTTAGGTACAGAACAATTTTGTTCCAACATCCTGATCTTTTATGTCTATAAAGCATTGAGAGGAATAGGCAAGATTTTGAGATCAGTAAAAATAGGTGGGTTTTGACTTGTTTTTAGAGTTGCATTTCTAGTTGTATAGAGATTTGTAACACAAAGACAATTGTCTTTAATTCCCCCTAAAGATTTGGATTGTAGCCTGAATATCAAGGGATTGACCTGCCTTTTTTACTAATATGAGATGTTTAACTAAAATGGAGATCAAAAGTTTTATGCCTTCATAAATTCTGTATAAAGCATTTTAGTAAAAGTTTTTTTCTAAGTATGTAATTTAACCTTGGGCTTTTTATTATTATTAGGCCTGAGAATCATCCTTCCACTGATTAATTGCAGGAGGGCTTAGGAGAAATTTTGGTGATCTGTTTCCTCTGTGAAGGGGGGGCTGGGCTCCAGGGGCCTTCTGGTTTGCCTAATAATCATAATATAATCAGGAGCTGAAAGAAACTTTCCTTAGCAGCCAAGTTCTCTGTGATTGGGGTTTCGAACAGCCATTAACATTTCTAAATCCTCTAAAATTTGGTAGGATCTTTTGAAAGTGGAGGAAAAGGGGGCTTTATAATTAAAAGATCTGTTGCTGTTCAAGGAGACATGATGATTCTGTGGGGGGGGGGGGGGGGGGGGGGGGGGGTGGCGGGCGGGGAGGGGGGGGGGGGAGATGCATAGTTCTAAGATCCATCTGCCAAGGTCATTGCATAGAAATGCCTAAAGCTGGCAGACCCGGATTACAGCAAACGCAAGCCCTACTCCCTGTCCCAGGTACTTCTGCCAAATTTACTTCTTGGCTTCCAGCATTAGAATAGCCTGTATACTTTGAGCTTGAGATTAAGCTGGACTGCTGTCTAAAATAAATCTTATAAGGAAAGGGAAGTTAAAAACCTGACAGATCGGGTCAGATTTTAAGAAGGGAAAATTTGCAATGGATATAGACATTAATTTTTGCCTTAAGTCTAATTTCTGTTCTTTATCTTGTCAAAGGAATCCTTTTTAAAGCTAGCTTATACTAATAAAACAATTAAAAGCTCACCATAAAGACTTTTTTTTAATTTAGCCAATTTAAAAGGATTCATCTTTCGGCCATTGATCTTACCATGGTTCTTACTATTTAATTATCAATTAATAGTGACTCAAACCAATAAACCTTTTTATGCTTTGACCAAAGATACAGAGGGCATCCCTAGAGAGGGATCTAGTTTGATGAAAACCCCATGATCCAAAAGTCTACTCCCAAGAATAGTCCAAGAAGCAAAGACCTTCAGGGCCAGGTGGGAAGAATGATGTGGTGTATCAGGTGTCTCCAGTCTCCCATAAAAGGGTGAAGCCTTCCAGTCCCCAGACCCGCCAATCTGTGACAGTGGGCAGGTGCTACTGGAATGGGATTTTTCGAGCACTTTGTTAGTGCTCGATAAAGCAAGCAATGAAGCAATGAAGGTTGAGATGACCAAAGGCTCTTACAGTCTAGGAGCTCTTAGGACAAACTCCCCTGAGAGCTGGCACAACTGGACAAAGAAAATGCTGCCTATAAATGGATGTCTCCGATCCCCAGTCTATTCAACTGGCTACCTTAGTGTACCCCAGTAAATGCACCCCAGTAAACATACCCTCCAGATGGCAGAAACCAAAGAGAATATCCTCATTGGTCACAAAGCCAAGTTCCTAGGACATAGAACAAGACAAAAAGAAAAACTTCATCCAGTTTTTACAAGGGACCCACAGCAAAGTATGTCTAAACAGACACTGCCTGATGAGAAGCATGAACCCAGCACTGTGTGAGGCCCACTTGAACAGCTGAGAGGGCCTATGCCTGCCTTCTGATTTATGGTAATCCCCTTTAAGACAAACAACACAAAAGACACCACAAAGGAAAACAAAAGCCATCTGGGAGGAAATGGATCACTAACCAAACAGTACTCTACCAAATTTTTACCAAGAGTCGCTAAACTAAAGGAATTAGTTCTACAAATATTTTCTCCTGCTAATTTGAGAGAAAGAGAAAAAGAATGTCATCACTCTCCCTCCACCAGACCCCACAGACAGAGATTCCAGGAGACTGAAAGGGTAAGAAATCTTACCTTCCGCTGGCTGTACGTCAGATTTCCCGAGATCTCAAAACTGCAGACCCTTCAGAGCAAATATCCAGCGGAAGCTGACCCAGCTGGCTACGCCCAACTGCAGGGGAGGAACCACTTCCTCTGCTGTCAAGGATCTCCAGCTGATAGAAGAATGTAAGGGACATGAGCCAGATTAATGGGGGGGGGGGGGGGGTAGTTTTTTATGACACACACACAGAGGTCCAGTAATGACATGGAGACCTAAATGACCAAAGGCAGGCAGTTTTTATACTTCTTAGACAAAGAGGCAATAAATCTGTGAAGAATTGACAGGACAAAGAAAACGACTTGGAGAGCTTCAATTAGTAAGGAATTCTGGACAGAATTTCGGCCTGGTAGTAAATCAATAAAAGGTAACAAGGTTGTTTATACAGCCTTTTTGACGACAAATTCCCTGCCTGACAAGAAGAATCTCTTTACCTCCTGGTGCAGAGAGGCCACCTTTTACAGAAGATATTTATTTCTTGTCTTCTGAAGACAAGGAGAAGTCAGTGTTTTCTTGCACTGGCTGTTTCTTAAGGAACTTTTATTTAAATAATCAATATGCCAAAGTGGCACAGTTCTGAGTGGCCTGCCTTGGAGCCCAACAAAACTGTTCTTGGAAAGGAGCCTTGATTAATACCACCGGACTCTGCAAGGATGCAGAGGATTGCCTCTCTAGAGGGAGAAGGGGACATCCCACTGCCGGAGTAGGAAAGAAACCCACCGTGTTGGGACATTCACGGATAGCACCCCAGAGGC